>NW_027182477.1:1250000-2500000 GCF_040938575.1 Ambystoma mexicanum
TAAACAGACCCACTGGGGCTTGTTTTTCTTGTGGAGCAACTGACCATGTGAAGGGGGATCCCCGTTGTAAGGTTAGACCTTTGGGGGTCCACTCCGCTAATCTGGCCTTCTCCTCCTACGAGGAAGAAGAGATTACAGGAGCATCCTTCTCCTCAGACTCATTTCCCAGCGGAATAGAGGCTGAGGTAGTTTTAGTGTCCCTGGGTTCCTGGGAGCCTAAAGTCGCAGAGGCTTATGCTAGGATTCCGGATAATACCAAGCACTACTTTAAAGACAGTGTGCTGATCAATGGAGTGGATACTCCAGCTCTTAGGGATAGTGGGTGCAGTCGAACTGTAGTGGATTCTACCTTGGTAGACTCAGAGGAGGTTGCCAGAGCTACTCTGATGCCCACTAAGTTGGCTGACGGCCCCCTCCGTATGTTTCCCGTGATCCCTGTAAATCTTACTTTAAATGGTACAGCAGTCAGGATTCCAGTGAGCATTCAGAGAAACGTCCCGGGAAAGGTCTTGTTAGGTAATGATCTCAGAGCTTTAGGGCTCGTAGGAGACACTGCCGAAAGACCCTACACACGGTCTCAAGCACGGGCAGCATTGGCCAAGTCCAATACGCCGCCCCAGCCGACAGGGAAACCCAAGGCGAAAGGAGTCTACAAGTCAAGACGGGGGAAAGAGAATATTCCCCCGAGCTCGCCTACCACTGCGGTGGAGGAAGTTGGTCAATCGCCCGAGCCTGACGAGGAGGTGGCGATGCCTGAAGTATTCGACCCCAACGATCATCCTGAACTAAAAGACTTGTTAGTTGAAGGAGGTCCTGATAGGGACGAATTCAGTAAAGGCCAACGTGAGTGCCCATCTCTGGAAGGCCTAAGGAGACAGGCCTGCTCCCAGCTTGAGGGTGAACCTCCTGGGAAGCATAGGATTTATTGGGAAGGTGGACTCCTGTATAGTGAGCCCACAGAGTCTACAGAAGGAGACCATAGGAGGTTGGTGGTTCCCCTTGCTGTTAGGCCCTTCCTCCTGCAGTTGGCGCATGAAGTTCCCCTTGCTGGTCACCTTGGTATGAAGAGGACCAAGCAAAGGTTATCCATGCACTTCTACTGGCCCAAGATGGGGGTGCAAGTAGAAAGTCACTGCAGGAGTTGTGCCTCCTGCCAGTTGTCTGGTAAGGTTGGCGCGACAATCCAAGCTCCGTTGGTACCGCTCCCAGTTGTGGGGGTACCATTTGAAAGGGTAGGGATCGACATCGTTGGTCCCCTTGACCCGCAAACATCCTCGGGCAATAGGTTTATCCTGGTGCTGGTCGACCATGCAACCAGGTATCCTGAGGCCATCCCATTGAAAACTGTAACTGCCAAGTCAGTTGCAAAAGCTTTACTCGGCATATTTACTAGGGTTGGCTTCCCTAAAGAAGTTGTGTCAGATCGTGGCAGCAACTTTATGTCGAAGTATATGCAGGCTATGTGGAAAGAATGTGGGGTCACCTACAAGTTCTCTTCTGCATACCACCCCCAGACCAATGGTCTGGTGGAACGTTTCAACAGAACGTTAAAGAGCATGATTGGGGCTCTGGAGGAGCCCCAGAGAAGAAAATGGGATCTTCTTTTACCATGCTTGCTGTTTGCCTACCGAGAGGTACCACAGGAGGGTGTTGGCTTCAGCCCCTTCGAACTTCTGTTCGGTCATCCCGTACGGGGACCCTTAGCCATCGTCAAAGAGGGATGGGAGATGCCCACTCCCCCTGTTACTACCAATGTAGTTGATTATGTGCTAGGGCTCAGAAAACGGATGGTACTTCTGATGGGCTTGGCTAGTGATAAATTGAAGGCAGGGCAAGCGCTGGTGAAACATTGGTACGACCAGAAAGCTTCCCTCATCAACTTTACACCTGGTCAGCAAGTCCTGATCATGAATCCAATAAGGCCTTGAGCTTTACAGGACAAATGGTCAGGCCCTTACACAGTGGTGGAGCCCCTGGGTGAGGTGAACTATTTAGTGGACCTTGGAAGGCCTGGACAGGCTCCAAAAGTGTTTCACGTGAATAGGCTGAAGGCTTTCGTCCCAAGAGTCGAAATCGCAGCACTGCTACTGGCGTCAGACGTTGAGGAAGAGGAGTCTGAACCTCTCCCCGACCTGTTCCAGAGCAGTCCTTCAGATAGCTCCGTTGAGGGTGTCAGAGTGGCCCCTCACCTGACTTCTGATCAGCAGGCTGAGGTGAAAAGTTTGCTTAGGCAGTTTTCCCCCCTGTTTTCACAGTCCCCTGGTTTGACACCTTGGTGCAAACATAACATTGACACAGGAGACAGTGTACCTACCAAAAGTAGGGGATACAGGATGTCGGATAAAGTACGGTCTTATATTAAGACCGAGGTCAACAAAATGTTAGACCTTGGGGTGATTGAACCCTCTAGTAGTCCTTGGTCCAGTCCTGTGGTTCTGGTTCCAAAGGCAGGCACTTCTGAATTGAGGTTCTGCGTGGATTACAGGGCTCTGAATGCTGTCACCAAGACAGATGCACACCCCTTGCCTCGAACAGATGAGCTGGTGGATACTTTGGGTGCCTCCAAGTACCTCAGCACGTTTGACCTCACTGCTGGCTATTGGCAAATAGCTTTAGCAGAACATGCCAAGGAGAAGACAGCATTTTCTACTCCAGACGGCCTTTACCAATTCCGGGTAATGCCGTTCGGGTTGAAGAATGCACCTGCCACTTTCCGGAGGCTTGTGAATCATGTGTTGAATGGGTTGGACGAATTCTGTCTTGCATATCTGGACGATATAGCAGTTTTCAGTGCCACCTGGGAAGACCATGTGAAACACCTCAGGATTGTGCTCCAGGCTCTTCAGAAAGCCCACTTGACCATAAAGGCTAGTAAATGCCAGATTGGACAAGGCTCAGTGGTTTACCTTGGACATGAAGTAGGTGGAGGGAGGATACAGCCTCTACCCAGTAAAGTACAAGCAGTACAAGACTGGCCTACCCCCACTACGCAAACCCAAGTGAGAGCCTTCTTAGGACTCACGGGGTATTATCGCAATTTTGTGGCAGACTATGGCACCATAGCTGCTCCTCTGACTGCCCTCACAACTCCGAAGAAACCCAAGAAGGTAACTTGGACCGACGAGTGTGAGAAGGCCTTCAATGGCTTAAAAGACTCCTTGTGCCAGGCCCCTGTGCTCAGGGCCCCTGATTATCAAAGACCTTTTATCGTGCAGACGGATGCCTCTGACACTGGGATAGGAGCTGTACTATCACAAGTAAATGAGAAGGGTAAGGAACACCCTTTCGGTTTTATTAGTCGCCAGCTTAAGGACAGAGAGCTCAGATGGTCCACGGTAGAGAAAGAATGTTTCTCTGTTGTGTGGGCCCTAAGGAAGCTGAGGCCCTACCTCTATGGGACCCACTTCACTGTGCAGACTGACCATAAGCCGTTAAAGTGGCTAATGAACATGAAGGGGGAGAATCCAAAGTTGCTTAGGTGGTCCATAAGTCTACAAGGCTTCGACTTCACTATTGAGCATAGGCCAGGTGTCCAACATAGCAATGCTGATGGGTTGTCCAGAATGTTTAACCGACCTGAACAAGAGACTCATCCAGGGGTGGATTAGTTCCCCCTGTCCATAGTCTGGGAGGGGCGAGTGTTAGGAAAGATTTCGTAATTGTAGGGAATTTTCCTTCCATGTGGCAACCCCTAAACTTGTTGCTATTGTTTTTAACCTGGTTCTTGACTTTGCCAGAGAAGTACAGCCTTCTGCCGCACTTCTTTGGGCTTTCGCTCCTTTCTTATGGGGAAACTGACATGCCCTTAAGACAGTCAGTACCGGGGAACGTGGTTTCCCGTAGTTTCTTTTATCGTGTCGCAGCTTTAGTGCAACACGACACAAGAGGGCACTGTAAGCTAAGTTACAGCTCTCTTGGGTCTCTAGCCTTCTACAGGCCCTAGATACTCTTTTAGGATGGTATTTGATCGGTGCAAGTCATTCAGGGACTTGAATGGTGGCAGCGATCGTTTTGTTTATTTTGAGCTCCTTTTGGCGTTCTGAGCACGTTTTTGCACTGAACCCAAAATGGTGGCCTGGCTCCCAAAATGGCCAGGCCGCGAGGCTCCTTTGTCTTGTCCACTGACCGTCTTGCTCCCTTCACCTTCCCCAGGTCAGACGACCCGGGGCCTTCCTTATTTGGGCATGTACTTTCCCGCGAAACGTGGTTGCTTTCGCGGGCTTCTACATGTCGTTTGTGTGCCTCCAGGGTGTGGGCTGGGATGTCTGGTCCCAATACACATCCTGGGTGCCAGAGAGTCTGGGGTGGTGTGAATGCCTGGGACCACCGTGGTCCGTGATTGGTCCACGTATGGTATGTGTGTTGATGAGCGGATCTCCCATTGGCTCCCCTCCGTTTTGGCGCGAAGGGAACCGTGGATAAGAGGGAGCTGGAAACACCACTGCCATGTCGATCTCCTGAGTTCTCACGAACGAAGGAATACAGGAGCCAAGTATCCTGCAACCAAGAGGCTGGACCGAGGAATCGCTGGTGACCCGCTGAAGGAATCCTCCTTTGCACTGCTGTCGTCCTGTGAAGCCCTTTCCTCCTTGGATCGAACCAGAAGGCCTGTACTGGTGCTTCGACCTTTGGAATAGCAGGAACAGCTATTCCCGGCGACTTCATCATCTCCTGCCAAGTAAGCCTTCGGAAGTGTCTCTGGGCCATCCAGTTGACTGACCAGCTTACAAGGGAGTCCTGCTCTGTAACTGCCGCCAGGTTGTGTTGTATTTCGGGTCCTTGTCACTCTCCCACGCTTCGTACGCTTGGCGTCCCCAGGTCTGAAGGGAGGAGTGTACATTTGGCTTGAATACACACAGCCGCTCTGTTGTCCTGCTGCGGCAACAAAACTGTGCTGGTTTCGTCGATTGGGACGTCTTTTTGCTCTACACGACTACGAGGCGTTCCCTGCTCTTCTGAACCTGCCAGCTGCTGAAACTAACGTGGAGAAGCCTGGGTCTGCTTGCTTCGGGGACCGGTGAGTAGTTTAGCTAGGATCTGGTCGCCCTCCTGCAGTATCCCATTGCTTTTCCCTGCTGTGTAAAAACAGCACCCTTTTGGCCGTACTCGCGCTCTGCTTCTGCCTGCTGTGGAGGCTGCGCTTGAGTTGCGGAACCTGTTCTCCTTCTGCTGTGCACTAACCCGAACTGCCTGACTTCCTCCGAAGAGCTTCCCCTTTTGCCCGTTGGCACCGGCGTGGCAGGTACTTTGAGCACAAGGCTCCACTCTTCGCAGGGCTCGGACTTCCATCTAGTTAGGTGCCTCTAAAGGCGAACTGAGTCAAAAGCGTTATCGCACTGCCTGTTTTCCTTTCCTTTCAGGTGGACTACACATTTCGTGCTTTAAACGCTTGCGACTGTGTATTTGTATATATATTGTGTTGATATGGTATGTGTTGGTTTAATATTGTGATATTGTGATTTTCTTGCTACGGTCATTATTTTAAAGGCCTTAAAATAAATGTGTATCTATTTTTGATATAACAACTGTTTGGAGTAGTTTGTAAGCGCTCTTGCTTTGTGTGCTCACTGCGGGCTTTAAGTCACCCTCACCCCTCTTGAGACCTAGTCTTGACCGCCGCGATCGCTACCTTGATTGGTCTGGCTTGTCCAGAGGTTACCCTGTTCCAAGTAATTAGGTTGGCCTTCTGAACTTCTGCGCCACCAGGACAGAGTTCAGAAATCCGTCTTAACAGATGTGATATCCAAGTCCTTCCCATTCCAATCCTGAGACCCTTCCTATAGCATGTGATGTGATATCTCAATGCTTATACCAAACCTGAGACCCTTCCTATGGCATGAGATGTCATATACAACTCCTTCCCGTTCCAATCCTGAGACCCTTCCTATAGCATGAGATGTGATATCTCAATGCTTATACCAAACCTGAGACCCTTCCTATAGCATGAGATGTGATATCCAACTTCTTCCCATTCCAATCCTGAGACCCTTCCTATAACATGAGATGTGATGTCTCAATGCTTCTAATACCAAACCTGAGATATTTCCTATAACATGAGATGTGATATCCAACTCCTTCCCATTCCAATCCTGAGACCCTTCCTATAGCATGAGATGTGATATCTCAATGCTTATACCAAACCTGAGACCCTTCCTATAGCTTGAGATGTGATATCCAACTCCTTCCCATTCCAATCCTGAGACCCTTCCTATAGCTTGAGATGTGATATCCAACTCCTTCCCCTTCCAAACCTGAGAGCCTTCCTATAGCATGAGATATGATATCCAAGTCCTTCCCATTCCAATCCTGAGACCCTTCCTATAACATGAAATGTGATATCCAACTCCTTCCCATTCCAACCTGAGACCCTTCCTATAGCATGAGATGGGATATCCAACTTCTTCCAAATCCAATACTGATACGCTTCCGATAGCATGAGATGTGATATCCCAATGCTTCTACCAAACCTGAGACCCATACTATGGCATGAGATGTGATATCAAACTCCTTCCCATTCCAATCCTGAGACCCTTCCTATAGCTTGAGGTGTGATATCCAACTCCTTCCCATTCCAATTCTGAGACCCTTCTTATACCATGAGACTTGATATCTCAATGCTTCTAATACCAAAACTGAGACCCGTCCTATAACATGAGATGTGATATCCAAATCCTTCCCCTTCCAAACCTTAGACCCTTCCTTTATCATGAGATGTGATATCCAACTCCTTCCCATTCCAATCCTGAGACCCTTCCGATATCATGAGATTTGTTATCTCAATGCTTCTAATATCAAACTTGAGACCCTCCCTATAGCATGAGATGTGACATCCAAGTCCTTCCCATTCCAATCCTGAGACCCTTCCTATAGCATGAGATGTGATATCTCTATGCTTCTATTACCAAACCTGAGACCATTCCTATAACATGAGATGGGATATCCAACTCCTTCCCATTCCAATCCTGAGACCCTTCCGATAGCAGAGATGTGATATCTCAATGCTTATACCAAACCTGAGACCCTTCCTATGGCCTGAGATGTCATATACAACTCCTTCCCATTCCAATCCTGAGACCCTTTCTTTAGCATGAGATGTGATATCTCAATGCTTATACCAAATCTGAGACCCTTCCTATAGCATGAGTTGTGATATCCAATTCCTTCCCATTCCAATCCTGAGACCCTTCCTATAGCATGAGATGTGATATCTCAATGCTTATACCAAACCTGAGAGCCTACCTATAGCATGAGATGTGATATCCAAGTCCATCCCATTCCAATCCTTAGACCCTTCCTACAGCATGCGATGTGATATCTTAATGATTCTAATACCAAACCAGAGACTCTTCCTATAACATGAGATGGGATATCCAACTCCTTCCCGTTCCAAACCTGAAACACTAACTATAGCATATGTGATATCCAACTGCTTCCCATTCCAAAGATGAGACCCTTCAGATAGCAAGAAAGTAATATCCAACTCCTACCCATTCCAATCCTGAGACCCTTCCTATAGCAAGAGATGTGATATCCAAATCCTTCCCATTCCAATCCTGAGACCCTTCCTATAACATGAGATGTGATATCCAACTCCTTCCCATTCAAATCCTGAGACCCTTCCTATAGCATGAGAAGGGATATCCAACTCCTTCCCAATCCAATCCTGAGACCCTTCCGATAGCAGAAACGTGATATCTCAATGCTTCTACCAAACCTGAGACCCTTCCTTTAGCATGAGATGTGATATCCAAATCCTTCACATTCCAATCCTGAGACCCTTCCTATAGCATGAGATGTGATATCTCAATGCTTCTAATACCAAACCTGAGATTCTTCCTATAACATGAGATGTGATATCCAATTCCTTCCCATTCCAAACCTGAGACCCTTCCTATTGGATGAGATGTGATATCCAACTCCTTCCCATTCCAACCCTGAGACCCTTCCTATAGCATGAGATGTGATGTCTCAATGCATCTAATACCAAACCTGAGATCCTTCCTATAACATGAGATGTGATATCCAACTCCTTCCATTCCAATCCTGAGACCCGTCCTATAGCATGAGATGTGATATCTCAATGCTTATACCAAACCTGAGACCCTTCCTATAGCATGAGATGTGATATCCAACTCCTTCCATTCCAATCCTGAGACCCGTCCTATAGCATGAGATGTGATATCTCAATGCTTCTAATACCAAACCTGAGATCCTTCCTCTAACATGAAATGTGATATCCAACTCCTTCCCTTTCCAAACCTGAGACCCTTCCTTTAGCATGAGATGTGATATCTCAATGCTTATACCAAATCTGAGACCCTTCCTATAGCATGAGATGTGATATCCAAATCCTTCCCATTCCAATCCTGAGACCCTTCCTATAGCATGAGATGTGATATCTCAATGCTTATACCAAACCTGAGAGCCTACCAATAGCATGAGATGTGATATCCAAGTCCATCCCATTCCAATCCTTAGACCCTTCCAACAGCATGCAATGTGATATCTCAATGATTCTAATACCAAACCAGAGACTCTTCCTATAACATGAGATGGGATATCCAACTCCTTCCCATTCCAATCCTGAGCCGCTTCCGATAGCAGAGATGTGATATCTCAATGCTTATACCAAACCTGAGACCCTTCCTATAACATGAGATGTGATATCCAACTCCTTCCCGTTCCAAACCTGAGACACTAACTATAGCATATGTGATATCCAACTCCTTCCCATTCCAAACATGAGACCCTTCCTATAGCAAGAAAGTAATATCCAACTCCTACCCATTCCAATCCTGAGACCCTTCCTATAGCAAGAGATGTGATATCCAAATCCTTCCCATTCCAATCCTGAGACCCTTCCTATAACATGAGATGTGATATCCAACTCCTTACCATTCCAACCTGAGACACTTCCTATAGCATGAGAAGGGATATCCAACTCCTTCCCAATCCAAACCTGAGACCCTTCCGATAGCAGAGATGTGATATCTCAATGCTTATACCAAACCTGAGACCCTTCCTATGGCTTGAGATGTGATATCCAACTCCTTGCCATTCAAATCCTGAGACCCTTCCTATAGCATGAGAAGGGATATCCAACTCCTTCCCAATCCAATCCTGAGACCCTTCCGATAGCAGAGACGTGATATCTCAATGCTTCTACCAAACCTGAGACCCTTCCTTTAGCATGAGATGTGATATCCAAATCCTTCACATTCCAATCCTGAGACCCTTCCTATAGCATGAGATGTGATATCTCAATGCTTCTAATACCAAACCTGAGATCCTTCCTATAACATGAGATGTGATATCCAATTCCTTCCCATTCCAAACCTGAGACCCTTCCTATTGGATGAGATATGATATCCAACTCCTTCCCATTCCAACCCTGAGACCCTTCCTACAGCATGAGATGTGATGTCTCAATGCTTCTAATACCAAACCTGAGATCCTTCCTATAACATGAGATGTGATATCCAACTCCTTCCATTCCAATCCTGAGACCTGTCCTATAGCATGAGATGTGATATCTCAATGCTTATACCAAACCTGAGACCCTTCCTATAGCATGAGATGTGATATCCAACTACTTCCCATTCCAATCCTGAGACCCTTCCTATAGCATGAGATGTGATATCTCAATGCTTCTAATACCAAACCTGAGATCCTTCCTCTAACATGAAATGTGATATCCAACTCCTTCCCTTTCCAAACCTAGGAGCCTATCTATAGCATGAGATGTGATATCCAAGTCCTTCCCATTCCAATCCTTAGACCCTTCCTACAGCATGCGATGTGATATCTCAATGATTATAATACCAAACCAGAGACTCGTCCTATAACATGAGATGGGATATCCAACTCCTTCCCATTCCAATCCTGAGCCACTTCCGATAGCAGAGATGTGATATCTCAATGCTTATACCAAACCTGAGACCCTTCCTATAACATGAGATGTGATATCCAACTCCTTCCCGTTCCAAACCTGAGACACTAACTATAGCATATGTGATATCCAACTCCTTCCCATTCCAAACATGAGACCCTTCCTATAGCAAGAAAGTAATATCCAACTCCTACCCATTCCAATCCTGAGACCCTTCCTATAGCAAGAGATGTGATATCCAAATCCTTCCCATTCCAATCCTGAGACCCTTCCTATAACATGAGATGTGATATCGAACTCCTTCCCATTCCAACCTGAGACACTTCCTATAGCATGAGAAGGGATATCCAACTCCTTCCCAATCCAATCCTGAGACCCTTCCGATAGCAGAGATGTGATATCTCAATGCTTATACCAAACCTGAGAATCTTCCTATAGCATGAGAAGGGATATCCAACTCCTTCCCAATCCAATCCTGAGACCCTTCCGATAGCAGAGACGTGATATCTCAATGCTTCTACCAAACCTGAGACCCTTCCTTTAGCATGAGATGTGATATCCAAATCCTTCACATTCCAATCCTGAGACCCTTCCTATAGCATGAGAAGGGATATCTCAATGCTTCTAATACCAAACCTGAGATCCTTCCTATAACATGAGATGTGATATCCAATTCCTTCCCATTCCAATCCTGAGACCCTTCCGATAGCAGAGATGTGATATCTCAATGCTTATACCAAACCTGAGACCCTTCCTATGGCCTGAGATGTCATATACAACTCCTTCCCATTCCAATCCTGAGACCCTTCCTATAGCATGAGATGTGATATCTCAATGCTTATACCAAATCTGAGACCCTTCCTATAGCATGAGATGTGATATCCAACTCCTTCCCATTCCAATCCTGAGACCCTTCCTATAGCATGAGATGTGATGTCTCAATGCTTCTAATACCAAACCTGAGATCCATCCTATAACATCAGATGTGATATCCAACTCCTTCCCATTCCAATCCTGAGACCCTTATGAAAGCATGAGATGTGATATCTCAATGCTTCTAATACCAAACCTGAGATCCTTCCTATAACATGAGATGTGATTTCCAAATCCTTCCCCTTCCAAACCTGAGACCCTCCCTTTAGCATGAGATGTGATATCCAACTCCTTCCCATTCCAATCCTGAGACCCTTCTGATAGCATGAGATGTGATATCTCAATGCCTCTAATACCAAACCTGAGATCCTACCTCTAACATGAAATGTGATATCCATCTCATTCCCTTTCCAAACCTGAGACCCTGCCTATAGCATGAGATGTGATATCCAAGTCCTTCCCATTCCAATCCTGAGACCCTTCCTATAGCATGTGATGTGATATCTCAATGCTTATACCAAACCTGAGACCCTTCCTATGGCATGAGATGTCATATACAACTCCTTCCCATTCCAATCCTGAGACCCTTCCTATAGCATGAGATGTAATATCTCAATGCTTATACCAAACCTGAGACCCTTCCTATAGCATGAGATGTGATATCCAACTTCTTCCCATTCCAATCCTGAGACCCTTCCTATAACATAAGATGTGATGTCTCAATGCTTCTAATACCAAACCTGAGATCTTTCCTATAACATGAGATGTGATATCCAACTCCTTCCCATTCCAATCCTGAGACCCTTCCTATAGCATGAGATGTGATATCACAAAGCTTATACCAAACCTGAGACCGTTCCTATAGCTTGAGATGTGATATGCAACTCCTTCCCATTCCAATCCTGAGACCCTTCATATAGCATGAGATGTGATATCTCAAGGCCTCTAATACCAAACCTGAGATCCTTCCTCTAACATGAAATGTGATATCCAACTCCTTCCCCTTCCAAACCTGAGAGCCTTCCTATAGCATGGGATATGATATCCAAGTCCTTCCCATTCCAATCCTGAGACCCTTCCTATAACATGAAATGTGATATCCAACTCCTTCCCATTCCAAACTGAGACCCTTCCTATATCATGAGATGGGATATCTCAATGCTTCTAATACCAAACCTGAGACTCTTCCTATAACATGAGATGGGATATCCAACTCCTTCCCATTCCAATCCTAAGACCCTTTCGATAGCAGAGATGTGATATCTACAATGCTTATACCAAACCTGAGACCCTTCCTACGGCATGAGATGTCATATACAACTCCTTCCCATTCCAATCCTGAGACCCTTCCTATAGCACGAGATGTGATATCTCAATGCTTATACCAAACCTGAGACCCTTCCTCTAGCATGAGATGTGATATCCAACTCCTTCCCATTCCAATCCTGAGACCCTTCCTATAGCCTGAGATCTGATATCTCAATGCCTCTAATACCAAACCTGAGATCCTTCCTCTAACATGAAATGTGATATCCAACTCCTTCCCTTTCCAAACCTGAGAGCCTATCTATAGCATGAGATGTGATATCCAAGTCCTTCCCATTCCAATCCTGAGACACTTCCGATAGCAGAGATGTGATATCTCAATGCTTATACCAAACCTGAGAGCCTTCCTATAACATGAGATGTGATATCCAACTCCTTCCCGTTCCAAACCTGAGACCCTTCCTTTAGCATGAGATGTGATATCCAGCTCCTTCCCATTCCAATCCTGAGACCCTTCTGATAGCATGAGATGTGATATCTCAATGCTTCTAATATCAAAACTGAGACCATCCCTATAGCATGATATGTGATATCTAAGTCCTTCCCATTCCAATCCTGAGACCCTTCCTATAGCATGAGATGTGATATCTCAATGCTTCTACCAAACCTGAGACCCTTCCTTTAGCATGAGATGTGATAACCAACTCCTTCCCATTCCAATCCTGAGACCCTTCCTATAGCATGAGATGTGATATCTCAATACTTCTAATACCAAACCTGAGATCCTTCTGATAACATGAGATATGATATCCAAATCCTTCCCCTTCCAAACCTGAGACCCTCCCTTTAGCATGAGATGTGATATCCAACTCCTTCCCATTCCAATCCTGAGAACCTTCTGATAGCATGAGATGTGATATCTCAATGCTTCTATACCAAACCTGAGATCCTTCCGATAGCATGAGATGTGATATCTCAATGCTTCTAATACCAAACCTGAGATCCTTCCTATAACATGAGATATGATATCCAAATCCTTCCCCTTCCAAACCTGAGACCCTCCCTTTAGCATGAGATGTGATATCCAACTCCTTCCCATTCCAATCCTGAGACTCTTCTGATAGCATGAGATGTGATATCTCAATGCCTCTAATACCAAACCTGAGATCCTACCTCTAACATGAAATGTGATATCCAACTCTTTCCCCTTCCAAACCTGAGAGCCTTCCTATAGCATGAGATGTGATATCCAAGTCCTTCTAATTCCAATCCTGAGACCCTTCCTATAACATGAGATGTGATATCCAACTCCTTCCCATTCCAACCTGAGACCCTTCCTATAGCATGAGATGGGATATCCAACTCCTTCCAAATCCAATCCTGATACCCTTCCGATAGCATGAGATGTGATATCCCAATGCTTCTACCAAACCTGAGACCCATACTATGGCATGAGATGTGATATCAAACTCCTTCCCCTTCCAAACCTTAGACACTTCCTTTATCATGAGATGTGATATCCAACTCCTTCCCGTTCCATCCTTGAGACCCTTCCGATATCATGAGATGTGATATCTCAATGCTTCTAATATCAAACTTGAGACCCTCCTTATAGCATGAGATGTGATATCCAAGTCCTTCCCATTCCAATCCTGAGACCCTTCCTATAGCATGAGATGTGATATCTCAATGCTTCTAATACAAAACCTGAGACCCTTCCTATAACATGAGATGGGAATATCCAACTCCTTCCCATTCCAATCCTGAGACCCTTCCGATAGTAGAGATGTGATATCTCAATGCTTATACCAAACCTGAGATCCTTCCTATAACATGAGATGTGATATCCAACTCCTTCCCATTCCAATCCTGAGACACTTCCTATAGCATGAGATGTGATATCTCACTGCTTATACCAAACCTGAGACCCTTCCTATAGCATGAGATGTGATATCCAACTCCTTCCCATTCCAATCCTGAGACCCTTCCTATAGCATGAGATATGATATCTCAATGCTTCTAATATCAAACTTGAGACCCTCCCTATAGCATGAGATGTGATATCCAAGTCCTTCCCATTCCAATCCTGAGACCCTTCCGATAGCATGAGATGTGATATCTCAATGCTTATACCAAACCTGAGACCCTTCCTATAGCATGAGATGTGATATCCAACTCCTTCCCATTCCAATCCTGAGACCCTTCCTATAGCATGAGATGTGATATCTCAATGCTTATACCAAACCTGAGACCCTTCCTATAGCATGAGATGTGATATCCAACTCCTTCCCATTCCAATCCTGAGACCCTTCCTATAGCATGAGATGTGATATCTCAATGCCTCTAATACCAAACCTGAGATACTTCCTCTAACATGAAATGTGATATCCAACTCCTTCCCATTCCAATCCTGAGACAATTCCTATAGCATGAGATGTGATATCTAAATGCTTCTAATACCAAACTTGAGACTCTTCCTATAACATGAGATGGGATATCCAACTCCTTCCCATTCCGATCCTTAGACCCTTCCTACAGCATGCAATATGATATCTCAATGATTCTAATAACAAACCTGAGACCCGTCCTATAACATGAGATGGGATATCCAACACCTTCCCATTCCAATCCTGAGACACTTCCGATAGCAGAGATGTGATATCTCAATGCTTATACCAAACCTGAGACCCTTCCTATAACATGAGATGTGATATCCAACTCCTTCCCGTTCCAAACCTGAGACCCTTCCTATAGCATATGTGATATCCAACACATTCCCATTCCAAACATGAGACCCTTCCTATAGCAGGAATGTAATATCCAACTCCTTCCCATTCCAATCCTGAGACCATTCCTATAGCATGAGATGTGATATCTCAATGCTTCTAATACCAAACCTGAGATCCTTCCTATGACATGAGATGTGATATCCAATTCCTCCCCATTCCAAACCTGAGAACCTTCCTACAGCATGCGATGTGATATCTCAATGCTTCTAATACCAAACCTGAGACCAGTCCTATAACATGAGATTGGATATCCAACTCCTTCCCCTTCCAAACCTGAGACCCTTCCTATAGCATGAGATGTGATATCCAACTTCTTCCCATTCCAATCCTGAGACCCTTCCTATAACATGAGATGTGATGTCTCAATGCTTCTAATACCAAACCTGAGATCTTTCCTATAACATGAGATGTGATATCCAACTCCTTCCCATTCCAATCCTGAGACCCTTCCTATAGCATGAGATGTGCTATCTCAATGCTTATACCAAACCTGAGACCCTTCCTAAAGCTTGAGATGTGATACCCAACTCCTTCCCATTCCAATCCTGAGACCCTTCCTATAACATGAAATGTGATATCCAACTCCTTCCCATTCCAACCTGAGACCCTTCCTATAGCATGAGATGTGATATCTCAAGGCCTCTAATACCAAACCTGAGATCCTTCCTCTAACATGAAATGTGATATCCAACTCCTTCTCATTCCAAACCTGAGAGCCTTCCTATAGCATGAGATATGATATCCAAGTCCTTCCCATTCCAATCCTGAGACCCTTCCTATAACATGAAATGTGATATCCAACTCCTTCCCATTCCAACCTGAGACCCTTCCTATAGCATGAGATGGGATATCCAACTCCTTCCAAATCCAATACTGATACCCTTCCAATAGCATGAGATGTGATATCCCAAAGCTTCTATAAAACCTGAGAACCATACTATGGCATGAGATGTGATATCAAACTCCTTCCCATTCCAATCCTGAGACTCTTCCTATAGCTTGAGATGTGATATCCAACTCCTTCCCATTCCAATTCTGAGACCCTTCCTATACCATGAGACTTGATATCTCAATGCTTCTAATACCAAACCTGAGACCCGTCCTATAACATGAGATGTGATATCCAAATCTTTCCCCTTCCAAACCTTAGACCCTTCCTTTATCATGAGATGTGATATCCAACTCCTTCCCATTCCAATCCTGAGACCCTTCCGATATCATGAGATTTGTTATCTCAATGCTTCTAATATCAAAATTGAGACCCTCCCTATAGCATGAGATGGGATATCCAACTCCTTCCCATTCCAATCCTGAGACCCTTCCGATAGCAGAGATGTGATATCTCAATGCTTATACCAAATCTGAGACCCTTCCTATAGCATGAGATGTGATATCCAACTCCTTCCCATTCCAATCCTGAGACCCTTCCTATAGCATGAGATGTGATGTCTCAATGCTTCTAATACCAAACCTGAGATCCTTCCTATAACATGAGATGTGATATCCAATTCCTTCCCATTCCAATCCTGAGACCCTTCCTATAGCATGAGATGTGCTATCTCAATGCTTATACCAAACCTGAGACACTTCCTAAAGCTTGAGATGTGATATCCAACTCCTTCCCATTCCAATCCTGAGACCCTTCCTATAGCATGAGATGTGATATCTCAAGGCCTCTAATACCAAACCTGAGATCCTTCCTCTAACATGAAATGTGATATCCAACTCCTTCCCTTTCCAAACCTGAGAGCCTTCCTATAGCATGAGATATGATATCCAAGTCCTTCCCATTCCAATCCTGAGACCCTTCCTATAACATGAAATGTGATATCCAACTCCTTCCCATTCCAACCTGAGACCCTTCCTATAACATGAAATGTGATATCCAACTCCTTCCAAATCCAATACTGATACCCTTCCAATAGCATGAGATGTGATATCCCAATGCTTCTACCAAACCTGAGACCCATACTATGGCATGAGATGTGATATCAAACTCCTTCCCATTCCAATCCTGAGACTCTTCCTATAGCTTGAAATGTGATATCCAACTCCTTCACATTCCAATTCTGAGACCCTTCCTATGCCATGAGACTTGATATCTCAATGCTTCTAATACCAAACCTGAGACCCGTCCTATAACATGAGATGTGATATCCAAATCTTTCCCCTTCCAAACCTTAGACCCTTCCTTTATCATGAGATGTGATATCCAACTCCTTCCCATTCCAATCCTGAGACCCTTCCGATATCATGAGATTTGTTATCTCAATGCTTCTAATATCAAACTTGAGACACTCCCTATAGCATGATATGTGACATCCAAGTCCTCCCCATTCCAATCCTGAGACCCTTCCTATAGCATGAGATGTGATATCTCAATGCTTCTAATACCAAACCTGAGACCCTTCCTATAACATGAGATGGGATATCCAACTCCTTCCCATTCCAATCCTGAGACCCTTCCGATAGCAGAGATGTGATATCTCAATGCTTATACCAATCCTGAGACCCTTCCTATGGCCTGAGATGTCATATACAACTCCTTCCCAATCCAATCCTGAGACCCTTCCTATAGCATGAGATGTGATATCTCAATGCTTATACCAAATGTGAGACCCTTCCTATAGCATGAGATGTGATATCCAACTCCTTCCCATTCCAATCCTGAGACCCTTCCTATAGCATGAGATGTGATGTCTCAATGCTTCTAATACCAAACCTGAGATCCTTCCTATAACATGAGATGTGATATCCAACTCCTTCCCATTCCAATCCTGAGACCCTTCCTATAGCATGAGATGTGATGTCTCAATGCTTCTAATACCAAACCTGTGAACCTTCCTACAGCATGCGATGTGATATCTCAATGCTTCTAATACCAAACCTGAGACCAGTCCTATAACATGAGATTGGATATCCAACTCCTTCCCCTTCCAAACCTGAGACCCTTCCTATAGCATGAGATGTGATATCCAACTTCTTCCCATTCCAATCCTGAGACCCTTCCTATAACATGAGATGTGATGTCTCAATGCTTCTAATACCAAACCTGAGATCTTTCCCATAACATGAGATGTGATATCCAACTCCTTCCCATTCCAATCCTGAGACCCTTCCTATAGCATGAGATGTGCTATCGCAATGCTTATACCAAACCTGAGACCCTTCCTAAAGCTTGAGATGTGATATCCAACTCCTTCCCATTCCAATCCTGACACCCTTCCTATAGCATGAGATGTGATATCTCAAGGCCTCTAATACCAAACCTGAGATCCTTCCTCTAACATGAAATGTGATATCCAACTCCTTCCCCTTCCAAACCTGAGAGCCTTCCTATAGCATGAGATATGATATCCAAGTCCTTCCCATTCCAATCCTGAGACCCTTCCTATAACATGAAATGTGATATCCAACTCCTTCCCATTCCAACCTGAGACCCTTCCTAAAGCATGAGATGGGATATCCAACTCCTTCGAAATCCAATACTGATACCCTTCCAATAGCATGAATTGTGATATCCCAATGCTTCTACCAAACCTGAGACCCATACTATGGCATGAGATGTGATATCAAACTCATTCCCATTCCAATCCTGAGACTCTTCCTATAGCTTGAGATGTGATATCCAACTCCTTCCCATTCCAATTCTGAGACCCTTCCTATGCCATGAGACTTGATATCTCAATGCTTCTAATACCAAACCTGAGACCCATCCTATAACATGAGATGTGATATCCAAATCTTTCCCCTTTCAAACCTTAGACCCTTCCTTTATCATGAGATGTGATATCCAACTCCTTCCCATTCCAATCCTGAGACCCTTCCGATATCATGAGATTTGTTATCTCAATGCTTCTAATATCAAACTTGAGACCCTCCCTATAGCATGAGATGTGACATCCAAGTCCTCCCCATTCCAATCCTGAGACCCTTCCTATAGCATGAGATGTGATATCTCAATGCTTCTAATACCAAACCTGAGACCCTTCCTATAACATGAGATGTCATATACAACTCCTTCCCAATCCAATCCTGAGACCCTTCCTATAGCATGAGATGTGATATCTCAATGCTTATACCAAATCTGAGACCCTTCCTATAGCATGAGATGTGATATCCAACTCCTTCCCATTCCAATCCTGAGACCCTTCCTATAGCATGAGATGTGATGTCTCAATGCTTCTAATACCAAACCTGCGATCCTTCCAATAACATGAGATGTGATATCCAACTCCTTCCCATTCCAATCCTGAGACCCTTATGATAGCATGAGATGTGATATCTCAATGCCTCTAATACCAAACCTGAGATACTTCCGATAGCATGAGATGTGATATCTCAATGCTTCTAATACCAAACCTGAGATCCTTCCTATAACATGAGATGTGATTTCCAAATCCTTCCCCTTCCAAACCTGAGACCCTCCATTTAGCATGAGATGTGATATACAACTCCTTCCCATTCCAATCCTGAGACCCTTCTGATAGCATGAGATGTGATATCTCAATGCCTCTAATACCAAACCTGAGATCCTATCTCTAACATGAAATGTGATATCCATCTCCTTCCCTTTCCAAACCTGAGGCCCTGCCTATAGCATGAGATGTGATATCCAAGTCCTTCCCATTCCAATCCTGAGACCCTTCCTATAGCATGTGATGTGATATCTCAATGCTTATACCAAACCTGAGACCCTTCCTATGGCATGAGATGTCATATACAACTCCTTCCCATTCCAATCCTGAGACCCTTCCTATAGCATGAGATGTGATATCTCAATGCTTATACCAAACCTGAGACCCTTCCTATAGCATGAGATGTGATATCCAACTTCTTCCCATTCCAATCCTGAGACCCTTCCTATAACATGAGATGTGATGTCTCAATGCTTCTAATACCAAACCTGAGATATTTCCTATAACATGAGATGTGATATCCAACTCCTTCCCATTCCAATCCTGAGACCCTTCCTATAGCATGAGATGTGATATCTCAATGCTTATACCAAACCTGAGACCCTTCCTATAGCTTGAGATGTGATATCCAACTCCTTCCCATTCCAATCCTGAGACCCTTCCTATAGCATGAGATGTGATATCTCAAGGCCTCTAATACCAAACCTGAGATCCTTCCTCTAACATGAAATGTGATATCCAACTCCTTCCCCTTCCAAACCTGAGAGCCTTCCTATAGCATGAGATATGATATCCAAGTCCTTCCCATTCCAATCCTGAGACCCTTCCTATAACATGAAATGTGATATCCAACTCCTTCCCATTCCAACCTGAGACCCTTCCTATAGCATGAGATGGGATATCCAACTTCTTTCAAAACCAATACTGATACCCTTCCGATAGCATGAGATGTGATATCCCAATGCTTCTACCAAACCTGAGACCCATACTATGGCATGAGATGTGATATCAAACTCCTTCCCATTCCAATCCTGAGACCCTTCCTATAGCTTGAGGTGTGATATCCAACTCCTTCCCATTCCAATTCTGAGACCCTTCTTATACCATGAGACTTGATATCTCAATGCTTCTAATACCAAACCTGAGACCCGTCCTATAACATGAGATGTGATATCCAAATCCTTCCCCTTCCAAACCTTAGATCCTTCCTTTATCATGAGATGTGATATCCAACTCCTTCCCATTCCAATCCTGAGACCCTTCCGATATCATGAGATTTGTTATCTCAATGCTTCTAATATCAAACTTGAGACCCTCCCTACAGCATGAGATGTGACATCCAAGTCCTTCCCATTCCAATCCTGAGACCCTTCCTATAGCATGAGATGTGATATCTCTATGCTTCTAATACAAAACCTGAGACCATTCCTATAACATGAGATGGGATATCCAACTCCTTCCCATTCCAATCCTGAGACCCTTCCGATAGCAGAGATGTGATATCTCAATGCTTATACCAAACCTGAGACCCTTCCTATGGCCTGAGATGTCATATACAACTCCTTCCCATTCCAATCCTGAGACCCTTCCTTTAGCATGAGATGTGATATCTCAATGCTTATACCAAATCTGAGACCCTTCCTACAGCATGAGATGTGATATCCAATTCCTTCCCATTCCAATCCTGAGACCCTTCCTATAGCATGAGATGTGATATCTCAATGCTTATACCAAACCTGAGAGCCTACCTATAGCATGAGATGTGATATCCAAGTCCATCCCATTCCAATCCTTAGACCCTTCCTACAGCATGGAATGTGATATCTCAATGATTCTAATACCAAACCAGAGACTCTTCCTATAACATGAGATGGGATATCCAACTCCTTCCCATTCCAATCCTGAGCCGCTTCGATAGCAGAGATGTGATATCCCGATGCTTATACCAAACCTGAGACCCTTCCTATAACATGAGATGTGATATCCAACTCCTTCCCGTTCCAAACCTGAGACACTAACTATAGCATATGTGATATCCAACTGCTTCCCATTCCAAACATGAGACCCTTCCTATAGCAAGAAAGTAATATCCAACTCCTACCCATTCCAATCCTGAGACCCTTCCTATAGCAAGAGATGTGATATCCAAATCCTTCCCATTCCAATCCTGAGACCCTTCCTATAACATGAGATGTGATATCCAACTCCTTCCCATTCAAATCCTGAGACCCTTCCTATAGCATGAGAAGGGATATCCAACGCCTTCCCAATCCAATCCTGAGACCCTTCCGATAGCAGAGACGTGATATCTCAATGCTTCTACCATACCTGAGACCCTTCCTTTAGCATGAGATGTGATATCAAAATCCTTCACATTCCAATCCTGAGACCCTTCCTATAGCATGAGATGTGATATCTCAATGCTTCTAATACCAAACCTGAGATCCTTCCTATAACATGAGATGTGATATCCAATTCCCTCCCATTCCAAACCTGAGACCCTTCCTATTGGATGAGATGTGATATCCAACTCCTTCCCATTCCAACCCTGAGACCCTTCCTATAGCATGAGATGTGATGTCTCAATGCTTCTAATACCAAACCTGAGATCCTTCCTATAACATGAGATGTGATATCCAACTCCTTCCATTCCAATCCTGAGACCCGTCCTATAGCATGAGATGTGATATCTCAATGCTTATACCAAACCTGAGACCCTTCCTATAGCATGAGATGTGATATCCAACTACTTCCCATTCCAATCCTGAGACCCTTCCTATAGCATGAGATGTGATATCTCAATGCTTCTAATACCAAACCTGAGATCCTTCCTCTAACATGAAATGTGATATCCAACTCCTTCCCTTTCCAAACCTAAGAGCCTATCTATAGCATGAGATGTGATATCGAAGTCCTTCCCATTCCAATCCTTAGACCCTTCCAACAGCATGCAATATGATATCTCAATGATTCTAATAACAAACCTGAGACCCGTCCTATAGCATGAGATATGATATCCAAGTCCTTCCCATTCCAATCCTGAGACCCTTCCTATAACATGAAATGTGATATCCAACTCCTTCCCATTCCAACCTGAGACCCTTCCTATAGCATGAGATGGGATATCCAACTTCTTCCAAATCCAATACTGATACCCTTCCGATGGCATGAGATGTGATATCCCAATGCTTCTACCAAACCTGAGACCCATACTATGGCATGAGATGTGATATCCAACTCCTTCCCTTTCCAAACCTGAGAGCCTATCTATAGCATGAGATGTGATATCCAAGTCCTTCCCATTCCAATCCTGAGACACTTCCGATAGCAGAGATGTGATATCTCAATGCTTATACCAAACCTGAGAGCCTTCCTATAACATGAGATGTGATATCCAACTCCTTCCCGTTCCAAACCTGAGACCCTTCCTTTAGCATGAGATGTGATATCCAGCTCCTTCCCATTCCAATCCTGAGACCCTTCTGATAGCATGAGATGTGATATCTCAATGCTTCTAATATCAAAACTGAGACCATCCCTATAGCATGATATGTGATATCTAAGTCCTTCCCATTCCAATCCTGAGACCCTTCCTATAGCATGAGATGTGATATCTCAATGCTTCTACCAAACCTGAGACCCTTCCTTTAGCATGAGATGTGATAACCAACTCCTTCCCATTCCAATCCTGAGACCCTTCCTATAGCATGAGATGTGATATCTCAATACTTCTAATACCAAACCTGAGATCCTTCTGATAACATGAGATATGATATCCAAATCCTTCCCCTTCCAAACCTGAGACCCTCCCTTTAGCATGAGATGTGATATCCAACTCCTTCCCATTCCAATCCTGAGAACCTTCTGATAGCATGAGATGTGATATCTCAATGCTTCTATACCAAACCTGAGATCCTTCCGATAGCATGAGATGTGATATCTCAATGCTTCTAATACCAAACCTGAGATCCTTCCTATAACATGAGATATGATATCCAAATCCTTCCCCTTCCAAACCTGAGACCCTCCCTTTAGCATGAGATGTGATATCCAACTCCTTCCCATTCCAATCCTGAGACTCTTCTGATAGCATGAGATGTGATATCTCAATGCCTCTAATACCAAACCTGAGATCCTACCTCTAACATGAAATGTGATATCCAACTCTTTCCCCTTCCAAACCTGAGAGCCTTCCTATAGCATGAGATGTGATATCCAAGTCCTTCTAATTCCAATCCTGAGACCCTTCCTATAACATGAGATGTGATATCCAACTCCTTCCCATTCCAACCTGAGACCCTTCCTATAGCATGAGATGGGATATCCAACTCCTTCCAAATCCAATCCTGATACCCTTCCGATAGCATGAGATGTGATATCCCAATGCTTCTACCAAACCTGAGACCCATACTATGGCATGAGATGTGATATCAAACTCCTTCCCCTTCCAAACCTTAGACACTTCCTTTATCATGAGATGTGATATCCAACTCCTTCCCGTTCCATCCTTGAGACCCTTCCGATATCATGAGATGTGATATCTCAATGCTTCTAATATCAAACTTGAGACCCTCCTTATAGCATGAGATGTGATATCCAAGTCCTTCCCATTCCAATCCTGAGACCCTTCCTATAGCATGAGATGTGATATCTCAATGCTTCTAATACCAAACCTGAGACCCTTCCTATAACATGAGATGGGAATATCCAACTCCTTCCCATTCCAATCCTGAGACCCTTCCGATAGTAGAGATGTGATATCTCAATGCTTATACCAAACCTGAGATCCTTCCTATAGCATGAGATGTGATATCCAACTCCTTCCCATTCCAATCCTGAGACACTTCCTATAGCATGAGATGTGATATCTCACTGCTTATACCAAACCTGAGACCCTTCCTATAGCATGAGATGTGATATCCAACTCCTTCCCATTCCAATCCTGAGACCCTTCCTATAGCATGAGATATGATATCTCAATGCTTCTAATATCAAACTTGAGACCCTCCCTATAGCATGAGATGTGATATCCAAGTCCTTCCCATTCCAATCCTGAGACCCTTCCGATAGCATGAGATGTGATATCTCAATGCTTATACCAAACCTGAGACCCTTCCTATAGCATGAGATGTGATATCCAACTCCTTCCCATTCCAATCCTGAGACCCTTCCTATAGCATGAGATGTGATATCTCAATGCTTATACCAAACCTGAGACCCTTCCTATAGCATGAGATGTGATATCCAACTCCTTCCCATTCCAATCCTGAGACCCTTCCTATAGCATGAGATGTGATATCTCAATGCCTCTAATACCAAACCTGAGATACTTCCTCTAACATGAAATGTGATATCCAACTCCTTCCCATTCCAATCCTGAGACAATTCCTATAGCATGAGATGTGATATCTAAATGCTTCTAATACCAAACTTGAGACTCTTCCTATAACATGAGATGGGATATCCAACTCCTTCCCATTCCGATCCTTAGACCCTTCCTACAGCATGCAATATGATATCTCAATGATTCTAATAACAAACCTGAGACCCGTCCTATAACATGAGATGGGATATCCAACACCTTCCCATTCCAATCCTGAGACACTTCCGATAGCAGAGATGTGATATCTCAATGCTTATACCAAACCTGAGACCCTTCCTATAACATGAGATGTGATATCCAACTCCTTCCCGTTCCAAACCTGAGACCCTTCCTATAGCATATGTGATATCCAACACATTCCCATTCCAAACATGAGACCCTTCCTATAGCAGGAATGTAATATCCAACTCCTTCCCATTCCAATCCTGAGACCATTCCTATAGCATGAGATGTGATATCTCAATGCTTCTAATACCAAACCTGAGATCCTTCCTATGACATGAGATGTGATATCCAATTCCTCCCCATTCCAAACCTGAGAACCTTCCTACAGCATGCGATGTGATATCTCAATGCTTCTAATACCAAACCTGAGACCAGTCCTATAACATGAGATTGGATATCCAACTCCTTCCCCTTCCAAACCTGAGACCCTTCCTATAGCATGAGATGTGATATCCAACTTCTTCCCATTCCAATCCTGAGACCCTTCCTATAACATGAGATGTGATGTCTCAATGCTTCTAATACCAAACCTGAGATCTTTCCTATAACATGAGATGTGATATCCAACTCCTTCCCATTCCAATCCTGAGACCCTTCCTATAGCATGAGATGTGCTATCTCAATGCTTATACCAAACCTGAGACCCTTCCTAAAGCTTGAGATGTGATACCCAACTCCTTCCCATTCCAATCCTGAGACCCTTCCTATAACATGAAATGTGATATCCAACTCCTTCCCATTCCAACCTGAGACCCTTCCTATAGCATGAGATGTGATATCTCAAGGCCTCTAATACCAAACCTGAGATCCTTCCTCTAACATGAAATGTGATATCCAACTCCTTCTCATTCCAAACCTGAGAGCCTTCCTATAGCATGAGATATGATATCCAAGTCCTTCCCATTCCAATCCTGAGACCCTTCCTATAACATGAAATGTGATATCCAACTCCTTCCCATTCCAACCTGAGACCCTTCCTATAGCATGAGATGGGATATCCAACTCCTTCCAAATCCAATACTGATACCCTTCCAATAGCATGAGATGTGATATCCCAAAGCTTCTATAAAACCTGAGAACCATACTATGGCATGAGATGTGATATCAAACTCCTTCCCATTCCAATCCTGAGACTCTTCCTATAGCTTGAGATGTGATATCCAACTCCTTCCCATTCCAATTCTGAGACCCTTCCTATACCATGAGACTTGATATCTCAATGCTTCTAATACCAAACCTGAGACCCGTCCTATAACATGAGATGTGATATCCAAATCTTTCCCCTTCCAAACCTTAGACCCTTCCTTTATCATGAGATGTGATATCCAACTCCTTCCCATTCCAATCCTGAGACCCTTCCGATATCATGAGATTTGTTATCTCAATGCTTCTAATATCAAAATTGAGACCCTCCCTATAGCATGAGATGGGATATCCAACTCCTTCCCATTCCAATCCTGAGACCCTTCCGATAGCAGAGATGTGATATCTCAATGCTTATACCAAATCTGAGACCCTTCCTATAGCATGAGATGTGATATCCAACTCCTTCCCATTCCAATCCTGAGACCCTTCCTATAGCATGAGATGTGATGTCTCAATGCTTCTAATACCAAACCTGAGATCCTTCCTATAACATGAGATGTGATATCCAATTCCTTCCCATTCCAATCCTGAGACCCTTCCTATAGCATGAGATGTGCTATCTCAATGCTTATACCAAACCTGAGACACTTCCTAAAGCTTGAGATGTGATATCCAACTCCTTCCCATTCCAATCCTGAGACCCTTCCTATAGCATGAGATGTGATATCTCAAGGCCTCTAATACCAAACCTGAGATCCTTCCTCTAACATGAAATGTGATATCCAACTCCTTCCCTTTCCAAACCTGAGAGCCTTCCTATAGCATGAGATATGATATCCAAGTCCTTCCCATTCCAATCCTGAGACCCTTCCTATAACATGAAATGTGATATCCAACTCCTTCCCATTCCAACCTGAGACCCTTCCTATAACATGAAATGTGATATCCAACTCCTTCCAAATCCAATACTGATACCCTTCCAATAGCATGAGATGTGATATCCCAATGCTTCTACCAAACCTGAGACCCATACTATGGCATGAGATGTGATATCAAACTCCTTCCCATTCCAATCCTGAGACTCTTCCTATAGCTTGAAATGTGATATCCAACTCCTTCACATTCCAATTCTGAGACCCTTCCTATGCCATGAGACTTGATATCTCAATGCTTCTAATACCAAACCTGAGACCCGTCCTATAACATGAGATGTGATATCCAAATCTTTCCCCTTCCAAACCTTAGACCCTTCCTTTATCATGAGATGTGATATCCAACTCCTTCCCATTCCAATCCTGAGACCCTTCCGATATCATGAGATTTGTTATCTCAATGCTTCTAATATCAAACTTGAGACACTCCCTATAGCATGAGATGTGACATCCAAGTCCTCCCCATTCCAATCCTGAGACCCTTCCTATAGCATGAGATGTGATATCTCAATGCTTCTAATACCAAACCTGAGACCCTTCCTATAACATGAGATGGGATATCCAACTCCTTCCCATTCCAATCCTGAGACCCTTCCGATAGCAGAGATGTGATATCTCAATGCTTATACCAATCCTGAGACCCTTCCTATGGCCTGAGATGTCATATACAACTCCTTCCCAATCCAATCCTGAGACCCTTCCTATAGCATGAGATGTGATATCTCAATGCTTATACCAAATGTGAGACCCTTCCTATAGCATGAGATGTGATATCCAACTCCTTCCCATTCCAATCCTGAGACCCTTCCTATAGCATGAGATGTGATGTCTCAATGCTTCTAATACCAAACCTGAGATCCTTCCTATAACATGAGATGTGATATCCAACTCCTTCCCATTCCAATCCTGAGACCCTTCCTATAGCATGAGATGTGATGTCTCAATGCTTCTAATACCAAACCTGTGAACCTTCCTACAGCATGCGATGTGATATCTCAATGCTTCTAATACCAAACCTGAGACCAGTCCTATAACATGAGATTGGATATCCAACTCCTTCCCCTTCCAAACCTGAGACCCTTCCTATAGCATGAGATGTGATATCCAACTTCTTCCCATTCCAATCCTGAGACCCTTCCTATAACATGAGATGTGATGTCTCAATGCTTCTAATACCAAACCTGAGATCTTTCCCATAACATGAGATGTGATATCCAACTCCTTCCCATTCCAATCCTGAGACCCTTCCTATAGCATGAGATGTGCTATCGCAATGCTTATACCAAACCTGAGACCCTTCCTAAAGCTTGAGATGTGATATCCAACTCCTTCCCATTCCAATCCTGACACCCTTCCTATAGCATGAGATGTGATATCTCAAGGCCTCTAATACCAAACCTGAGATCCTTCCTCTAACATGAAATGTGATATCCAACTCCTTCCCCTTCCAAACCTGAGAGCCTTCCTATAGCATGAGATATGATATCCAAGTCCTTCCCATTCCAATCCTGAGACCCTTCCTATAACATGAAATGTGATATCCAACTCCTTCCCATTCCAACCTGAGACCCTTCCTAAAGCATGAGATGGGATATCCAACTCCTTCGAAATCCAATACTGATACCCTTCCAATAGCATGAATTGTGATATCCCAATGCTTCTACCAAACCTGAGACCCATACTATGGCATGAGATGTGATATCAAACTCATTCCCATTCCAATCCTGAGACTCTTCCTATAGCTTGAGATGTGATATCCAACTCCTTCCCATTCCAATTCTGAGACCCTTCCTATGCCATGAGACTTGATATCTCAATGCTTCTAATACCAAACCTGAGACCCATCCTATAACATGAGATGTGATATCCAAATCTTTCCCCTTTCAAACCTTAGACCCTTCCTTTATCATGAGATGTGATATCCAACTCCTTCCCATTCCAATCCTGAGACCCTTCCGATATCATGAGATTTGTTATCTCAATGCTTCTAATATCAAACTTGAGACCCTCCCTATAGCATGAGATGTGACATCCAAGTCCTCCCCATTCCAATCCTGAGACCCTTCCTATAGCATGAGATGTGATATCTCAATGCTTCTAATACCAAACCTGAGACCCTTCCTATAACATGAGATGTCATATACAACTCCTTCCCAATCCAATCCTGAGACCCTTCCTATAGCATGAGATGTGATATCTCAATGCTTATACCAAATCTGAGACCCTTCCTATAGCATGAGATGTGATATCCAACTCCTTCCCATTCCAATCCTGAGACCCTTCCTATAGCATGAGATGTGATGTCTCAATGCTTCTAATACCAAACCTGCGATCCTTCCAATAACATGAGATGTGATATCCAACTCCTTCCCATTCCAATCCTGAGACCCTTATGATAGCATGAGATGTGATATCTCAATGCCTCTAATACCAAACCTGAGATACTTCCGATAGCATGAGATGTGATATCTCAATGCTTCTAATACCAAACCTGAGATCCTTCCTATAACATGAGATGTGATTTCCAAATCCTTCCCCTTCCAAACCTGAGACCCTCCATTTAGCATGAGATGTGATATACAACTCCTTCCCATTCCAATCCTGAGACCCTTCTGATAGCATGAGATGTGATATCTCAATGCCTCTAATACCAAACCTGAGATCCTATCTCTAACATGAAATGTGATATCCATCTCCTTCCCTTTCCAAACCTGAGGCCCTGCCTATAGCATGAGATGTGATATCCAAGTCCTTCCCATTCCAATCCTGAGACCCTTCCTATAGCATGTGATGTGATATCTCAATGCTTATACCAAACCTGAGACCCTTCCTATGGCATGAGATGTCATATACAACTCCTTCCCATTCCAATCCTGAGACCCTTCCTATAGCATGAGATGTGATATCTCAATGCTTATACCAAACCTGAGACCCTTCCTATAGCATGAGATGTGTTATCCAACTTCTTCCCATTCCAATCCTGAGACCCTTCCTATAACATGAGATGTGATGTCTCAATGCTTCTAATACCAAACCTGAGATATTTCCTATAACATGAGATGTGATATCCAACTCCTTCCCATTCCAATCCTGAGACCCTTCCTATAGCATGAGATGTGATATCTCAATGCTTATACCAAACCTGAGACCCTTCCTATAGCTTGAGATGTGATATCCAACTCCTTCCCATTCCAATCCTGAGACCCTTCCTATAGCATGAGATGTGATATCTCAAGGCCTCTAATACCAAACCTGAGATCCTTCCTCTAACATGAAATGTGATATCCAACTCCTTCCCCTTCCAAACCTGAGAGCCTTCCTATAGCATGAGATATGATATCCAAGTCCTTCCCATTCCAATCCTGAGACCCTTCCTATAACATGAAATGTGATATCCAACTCCTTCCCATTCCAACCTGAGACCCTTCCTATAGCATGAGATGGGATATCCAACTTCTTTCAAAACCAATACTGATACCCTTCCGATAGCATGAGATGTGATATCCCAATGCTTCTACCAAACCTGAGACCCATACTATGGCATGAGATGTGATATCAAACTCCTTCCCATTCCAATCCTGAGACCCTTCCTATAGCTTGAGGTGTGATATCCAACTCCTTCCCATTCCAATTCTGAGACCCTTCTTATACCATGAGACTTGATATCTCAATGCTTCTAATACCAAACCTGAGACCCGTCCTATAACATGAGATGTGATATCCAAATCCTTCCCCTTCCAAACCTTAGATCCTTCCTTTATCATGAGATGTGATATCCAACTCCTTCCCATTCCAATCCTGAGACCCTTCCGATATCATGAGATTTGTTATCTCAATGCTTCTAATATCAAACTTGAGACCCTCCCTACAGCATGAGATGTGACATCCAAGTCCTTCCCATTCCAATCCTGAGACCCTTCCTATAGCATGAGATGTGATATCTCTATGCTTCTAATACAAAACCTGAGACCATTCCTATAACATGAGATGGGATATCCAACTCCTTCCCATTCCAATCCTGAGACCCTTCCGATAGCAGAGATGTGATATCTCAATGCTTATACCAAACCTGAGACCCTTCCTATGGCCTGAGATGTCATATACAACTCCTTCCCATTCCAATCCTGAGACCCTTCCTTTAGCATGAGATGTGATATCTCAATGCTTATACCAAATCTGAGACCCTTCCTACAGCATGAGATGTGATATCCAATTCCTTCCCATTCCAATCCTGAGACCCTTCCTATAGCATGAGATGTGATATCTCAATGCTTATACCAAACCTGAGAGCCTACCTATAGCATGAGATGTGATATCCAAGTCCATCCCATTCCAATCCTTAGACCCTTCCTACAGCATGGAATGTGATATCTCAATGATTCTAATACCAAACCAGAGACTCTTCCTATAACATGAGATGGGATATCCAACTCCTTCCCATTCCAATCCTGAGCCGCTTCGATAGCAGAGATGTGATATCCCGATGCTTATACCAAACCTGAGACCCTTCCTATAACATGAGATGTGATATCCAACTCCTTCCCGTTCCAAACCTGAGACACTAACTATAGCATATGTGATATCCAACTGCTTCCCATTCCAAACATGAGACCCTTCCTATAGCAAGAAAGTAATATCCAACTCCTACCCATTCCAATCCTGAGACCCTTCCTATAGCAAGAGATGTGATATCCAAATCCTTCCCATTCCAATCCTGAGACCCTTCCTATAACATGAGATGTGATATCCAACTCCTTCCCATTCAAATCCTGAGACCCTTCCTATAGCATGAGAAGGGATATCCAACGCCTTCCCAATCCAATCCTGAGACCCTTCCGATAGCAGAGACGTGATATCTCAATGCTTCTACCATACCTGAGACCCTTCCTTTAGCATGAGATGTGATATCAAAATCCTTCACATTCCAATCCTGAGACCCTTCCTATAGCATGAGATGTGATATCTCAATGCTTCTAATACCAAACCTGAGATCCTTCCTATAACATGAGATGTGATATCCAATTCCCTCCCATTCCAAACCTGAGACCCTTCCTATTGGATGAGATGTGATATCCAACTCCTTCCCATTCCAACCCTGAGACCCTTCCTATAGCATGAGATGTGATGTCTCAATGCTTCTAATACCAAACCTGAGATCCTTCCTATAACATGAGATGTGATATCCAACTCCTTCCATTCCAATCCTGAGACCCGTCCTATAGCATGAGATGTGATATCTCAATGCTTATACCAAACCTGAGACCCTTCCTATAGCATGAGATGTGATATCCAACTACTTCCCATTCCAATCCTGAGACCCTTCCTATAGCATGAGATGTGATATCTCAATGCTTCTAATACCAAACCTGAGATCCTTCCTCTAACATGAAATGTGATATCCAACTCCTTCCCTTTCCAAACCTAAGAGCCTATCTATAGCATGAGATGTGATATCGAAGTCCTTCCCATTCCAATCCTTAGACCCTTCCAACAGCATGCAATATGATATCTCAATGATTCTAATAACAAACCTGAGACCCGTCCTATAGCATGAGATATGATATCCAAGTCCTTCCCATTCCAATCCTGAGACCCTTCCTATAACATGAAATGTGATATCCAACTCCTTCCCATTCCAACCTGAGACCCTTCCTATAGCATGAGATGGGATATCCAACTTCTTCCAAATCCAATACTGATACCCTTCCGATGGCATGAGATGTGATATCCCAATGCTTCTACCAAACCTGAGACCCATACTATGGCATGAGATGTGATATCAAACTCCTTCCCATTCCAATCCTGAGGCCCTTCCTATAGCTTGAGGTGTGATATCCAACTCCTTCCCATTCCAATTCTGAGACCCTTCTTATACCATGAGACTTGATATCTCAATGCTTCTAATACCAAACCTGAGACCCGTCCTATAACATGAGATGTGATATCCAAATCCTTCCCCTTCCAAACCTTAGACCCTTCCTTTATCATGAGATGTGGTATCCAACTCCTTCCCATTCCAATCCTGAGACCCTTCCGATATCATGAGATTTGTTATCTCAATGCTTCTAATATCAAACTTGAGACCCTCCCTATAGCATGAGATGTGACATCCAAGTCCTTCCCATTCCAATCCTGAGACCCTTCCTATAGCATGAGATGTGATATCTCTATGCTTCTAATACCAAACCTGAGACCCTTCCTATAACATGAGATGGGATATCCAACTCCTTCCCATTCCAATCCTGAGACCCTTCCGATAGCAGAGATGTGATATCTCAATGCTTATACCAAACCTGAGACCCTTCCTATGGCCTGAGATGTCATATACAACTCCTTCCCATTCCAATCCTGAGACCCTTCCTTTAGCATGAGATGTGATATCCAAATCCTTCCCATTCCAATCCTGAGACCCTTCCTATAGCATGAGATGTGATATCTCAATGCTTATACCAAACCTGAGAGCCTACCTATAGCATGAGATGTGATATCCAAGTCCATCCCATTCCAATCCTTAGACCCTTCCTACAGCATGCGATGTGATATCTCAATGATTCTAATACCAAACCAGAGACTCTTACTATAACATGAGATGGGATATCCAACTCCTTCCCATTCCAATCCTGAGCAGCTTCCGATAGCAGAGATGTGATATCTCAATGCTTATACCAAACCTGAGACCCTTCCTATAACATGAGATGTGATATCCAACTCCTTCCCGTTCCAAACCTGAGACACTAACTATAGCATATGTGATATCCAACTCCTTCCCATTCCAAACATGAGACCCTTCCTATAGCAAGAAAGTAATATCCAATTCCTACCCATTCCAATCCTGAGACCCTTCCTATAGCAAGAGATGTGATATCCAAATCCTTCCCATTCCAATCCTGAGACCCTTCCTATAACATGAGATGTGATATCCAACTCCTTCCCATTCCAACCTGAGACACTTCCTATAGCATGAGAAGTGATATCCAACTCCTTCCCAATCCAATCCTGAGACCCTTCCGATAGCAGAGATGTGATATCTCAATGCTTATACCAAACCTGAGACCCTTCCTATGGCATGAGATATGATATCCAAATCCTTCACATTCCAATCCTGAGACCCTTCCTATAGCATGAGATGTGATATCTCAATGCTTCTAATACCTGTTAAGACGGATTTCTGAACTCTGTCCTGGTGGCGCAGAAGTTCAGAAGGCCAACCTAATTACTTGGAACAGGGTAACCTCTGGACGAGCCAGACCAATCAAGGTAGCGATCGCGGCGGTCAAGACTAGGTCTCAAGAGGGGTGAGGGTGACTGAAAGCCCGCAATGAGCACACAAAGCAAGAGCGCTTACAAACTACTCCAAACAGTTGTTATATCAAAAATAGATACACATTTATTTTAAGGCCTTTAAAACAATGACCGTAGCGAGAAAATCACAATATCACAATATTAAACCAACACATACCATATCAACACAATATATATACAAATACACAGTCGCAAGCGTTTAAAGCACGAAATATGTAGTCCACCTGAAAGGAAAGGAAAACAGGCAGTGCGATAACTCTTTAGACTCAGTTCGCCTTCAGAGGCACCTAACTAGATGGAAGTCCGAGCCCTGCGAAGAGTAGAGCCTTGTGCTCAAAGTACCTGCCACGCCGGTGCCAACGGGCAAAAGGGGAAGCTCTTCGGAGGAAGTCAGGCAGTTCAGTATAGTGCACAGCAGAAGGAGAACAGGTTCCGCAACTCAAGCGCAGCCTCCACAGCGGGCAGAAGCAGAGCGCGAGTACGGCCAAAAGGGTGCTGTTTTTACACAGCAGGGAAAAGCAATGGGATACTGCAGGAGGGCGACCAGATCCTAGCTAAACTACTCACCGGTCCCCGAAGCAAGCAGACCCAGGCTTCTCCACGTTAGTTTCAGTAGCTGGCAGGTTCAGAAGAGCAGGGAACGCCTCGTAGTCGTGTAGAGCAAAAAGACGTCCCAATCGACGAAACCAGCACAGTTTGTTGCCGCAGCAGGACAACGGAGCGGCCGTGTGTATTCGAGCCAAATGTACACTCCTCCCTTCAGACCTGGGGACGCCAAGCGTACGAAGCGTGGGAGAGTGACAAGGACTCGAAATACAACACAACCTGGCGGCGGTTACAGAGCAGGACTCCCTTGTAAGCTGGTCAGTCAACTGGATGGCCCAGAGACACTTCCGAAGGCTTACTTGGCAGGAGATGATGAAGTCGCCGGGAATAGCTGTTCCTGCTATTCCAAAAGGTCAAAGCACCAGTACAGGCCTTCTGGTTCGATCCAAGGAGGAAAGGGTTTCACAGGACGACAGCAGTGCAAAGGAGGATTCCTTCAGCGGGTCACCAGCGATTCCTCGGTCCAGCCTCTTGGTTGCAGGATACTTGGCTCCTGTATTCCTTCGTTCGTGAGAACTCAGGAGATCGACATGGTAGTGGTGTTTCCAGCTCCCTCTTATCCACGGTTCCCTTCGCGCCAAAACGGAGGGGAGCAAATGGGAGATCCGCTCATCAACACACACACCATACGTGGACCAATCACGGACCACGGTGGTCCCAGGCATTCACACCACCCTAGACTCTCTGGCACCCAGGATGTGTATTGGGACCAGACATCCCAGCCCACACCCTGGAGGCACACAAACGACATGTAGAAGCCCGCGAAAGCAACCACGTTTCGCGGGAAAGTACATGCCCAAATAAGGAAGGCCCCGGGTCGCCCGACCTGGGGAAGGTGAAGGGAGCAAGACGGTCATTGGACAGGACAAAGGAGCCTCGTGGTCTGGCCATTTTGGGAGCCAGGCCACCATTTTGGGTTCAGTGTGAAAAACGTGCTCAGAACGCCAAAAGGAGCTCAAAATAAACAAAACGATCGCTGCCACCATTCCAGTCCCTGAATGACTTGCACCGATCAAATACCATCCTAAAAGAGTATCTAGGGCCCGTAGAAGGCTAGAGACCCAAGAGAGCTGTAACTTAGCTTACAGTGCCCTCTTGTGTCATGTTGCACTAAAGCCGCAACATGATAAAAGAAACTACGGGAAACAGCGTTCCCCGGTACTGACTGTCTTAAGGGCATGTCAGTTTCCCCGTAAGAAAGGAGCGAAAGCCCAGAGGAGTGCGGCAGAAGGCTGCACTTCTCTGGCAAAGTCAAGAACAAGGTTAAAAACAATAGCAAAAAGTTTAGGGGTTGCCACATGGAAGGAAAATTCCCTACAATTATGAAATCGTTCCTAACACTCGCCCCTCCCAGACTATGGACAGGGGGAACTAATCCACCCCTGGATGAGTCTCTTGTTCAGGTCGGTTAAACATTCTGGACAACCCATCAGCATTGCTATGTTGGACACCTGGCCTATGCTCAATAGTGAAGTCGAAGCCTTGTAGACTTATGGACCACCTAAGCAACTTTGGATTCTCCCCCTTCATGTTCATTAGCCACTTTAACGGCTTATGGTCAGTCTGCACAGTGAAGTGGGTCCCATAGAGATAGGGCCTCAGCTTCCTTAGGGCCCACACAACAGAGAAACATTCTTTCTCTACCGTGGACCATCTGAGCTCTCTGTCCTTAAGCTGGCGACTAATAAAACCGATAGGGTGTTCCTTACCCTTCTCATCTACTTGTGATAGTACAGCTCCTATCACAGTGTCAGAGGCATCCGTCTGCACGATAAAAGGTCTTTGATAATCAGGGGCCCTTAGGACAGGGGCCTGGCACAAGGAGTCTTTTAAGCCATTGAAGGCCTTCTCACACTCGTCGGTCCAAGTTACCTTCTTGGGTTTCTTCGGAGTTGTGAGGGCAGTCAGAGGAGCAGCTATGGTGCCATAGTCTGCCACAAAATTGCGATAATACCCCGTGAGTCCTAAAAAGGCTCTCACTTGGGTTTGCGTAGTGGGGGTAGGCCAGTCTTGTACTGCTTGTACTTTACTGGGTAGAGGCTGTATCCTCCCTCCACCTACTTCATGTCCAAGGTAAACCACTGAGCCTTGTCCAATCTGGCATTTACTAGCCTTTATGGTCAAGTGGGCTTTCTGAAGAGCCTGGAGCACAATCCCGAGGTGTTTCACATGGTCTTCCCAGGTGGCACTGAAAACTGCTATATCGTCCAGATATGCAAGACAGAATTCGTCCAACCCATTCAACACATGATTCACAAGCCTCTGGAAAGTGGCAGGTGCATTCTTCAACCCGAACGGCATTACCCGGAATTGGTAAAGGCCGTCTGGAGTAGAAAATGCTGTCTTCTCCTTGGCATGTTCTGCTAAAGCTATTTGCCAATAGCCAGCAGTGAGGTCAAACGTGCTGAGGTATTTGGAGGCACCCAAAGTATCCACCAGCTCATCTGTTCGAGGCAAGGGGTGGGCGTCTGTCTTGGTGACAGCATTCAGAGCCCTGTAATCCACGCAGAACCTCAATTCAGAAGTACCTGCTTTTGGAACCAACACCACAGGACTGGACCAAGGACTACTAGAGGGTTCAATCACCCCAAGATCTAACATCTTGTTGACCTCGGTCTTAATATAAGACCGTACTTTATCTGACATCCTGTATCCCCTACTTTTGGTAGGTACACTGTCTCCTGTGTCAATGTTATGTTTGCACCAAGGTGTCAAACCAGGCGACTGTGAAAACAGGAGGGAAAACTGCCTAAGCAAACTTTTCACCTCAGCCTGCTGATTAGAAGTCAGGTGAGGGGCCACTCGGACACCCTCAACGGAGCTATCTGAAGGACCGCTTTGGAACAGGTCGGGGAGAGGTTCAGACTCCTCTTCCTCAACGTCTGACGCCAGTAGCAGTGCTGCGATTTCGACTCTTGGGACGAAAGCCTTCAGCCTATTCACGTGGAACACTTTTGGAGCCTGTCCAGGCCTTCCAAGGTCCACTAAATAGTTCACCTCACCCAGGGGCTCCACCACTGTGTAAGGGCCTGACCATTTGTCCTGTAAAGCTCGAGGCCTTATAGGATTCATGATCAGGACTTGCTGACCAGGTGTAAAGTTGATGAGGGAAGCTTTCTGGTCGTACCAATGTTTCACCAGCGCTTGCCCTGCCTTCAATTTATCACTAGCCAAGCCCATCAGAAGTACCATCCGTTTTCTGAGCCCTAGCACATAATCAACTACATTGGTAGTAACAGGGGGAGTGGGCATCTCCCATCCCTCTTTGACGATGGCTAAGGGTCCCCGTACGGGATGACCGAACAGAAGTTCGAAGGGGCTGAAGCCAACACCCTCTTGTGGTACCTCTCGGTAGGCAAACAGCAAGCATGGTAAAAGAAGATCCCATTTTCTTCTCTGAGGCTCCTCCAGAGCCCCAATCATGCTCTTTAACGTTCTGTTGAAACGTTCCACCAGACCATTGGTCTGGGAGTGGTATGCAGAAGAGAACTTGTAGGTGACCCCACATTCTTTCCACATAGCCTGCATATACTTCGACATAAAGTTGCTGCCACGATCTGACACAACTTCTTTAGGGAAGCCAACCCTAGTAAATATGCCGAGTAAAGCTTTTGCAACTGACTTGGCAGTTACAGTCTTCAATGGGATGGCCTCAGGATACCTGGTTGCATGGTCGACCAGCACCAGGATAAACCTATTGCCCGAGGATGTTTGCGGGTCAAGGGGACCAACGATGTCGATCCCTACCCTTTCAAATGGTACCCCCACAACTGGGAGCGGTACCAACGGAGCTTGGATTGTCGCGCCAACCTTACCAGACAACTGGCAGGAGGCACAACTCCTGCAGTGACTTTCTACTTGCACCCCCATCTTGGGCCAGTAGAAGTGCATGGATAACCTTTGCTTGGTCCTCTTCATACCAAGGTGACCAGCAAGGGGAACTTCATGCGCCAACTGCAGGAGGAAGGGCCTAACAGCAAGGGGAACCACCAACCTCCTATGGTCTCCTTCTGTAGACTCTGTGGGCTCACTATACAGGAGTCCACCTTCCCAATAAATCCTATGCTTCCCAGGAGGTTCACCCTCAAGCTGGGAGCAGGCCTGTCTCCTTAGGCCTTCCAGAGATGGGCACTCACGTTGGCCTTTACTGAATTCGTCCCTATCAGGACCTCCTTCAACTAACAAGTCTTTTAGTTCAGGATGATCGTTGGGGTCGAATACTTCAGGCATCGCCACCTCCTCGTCAGGCCTGGGCGATTGACCAACTTCCTCCACCGCAGTGGTAGGCGAGCTCGGGGGAATATTCTCTTTCCCTCGTCTTGACTTGTAGACTCCTTTCGCCTTGGGTTTCCCCTTCGGCTGGGGCGGCGTATTGGACTTGGCCAATGCTGCCCGTGCTTGAGACCGTGTGTAGGGTCTTTCGGCAGTGTCTCCTACGAGCCCTAAAGCTCTGAGATCATTACCCAACAAGACCTTTCCCGGGACGTTTCTCTGAATGCTCACTGGAATCCTGACTGCTGTACCATTTAAAGTAAGATTTACAGGGATCACGGGAAACATACGGAGGGGGCCGTCAGCCAACTTAGTGGGCATCAGAGTAGCTCTGGCAACTTCCTCTGAGTCTACCAAGGTAGAATCCACTACAGTGCGACTGCACCCACTATCCCTAAGAGCTGGAGTATCCACTCCATTGATCAGCACACTGTCTTTAAAGTAGTGCTTGGTATTATCCGGAATCCTAGCATAAGCCTCTGCGACTTTAGGCTCCCAGGAACCCAGGGACACTAAAACTACCTCAGCCTCTATTCCGCTGGGAAATGAGTCTGAGGAGAAGGATGCTCCTGTAATCTCTTCTTCCTCGTAGGAGGAGAAGGCCAGATTAGCGGAGTGGACCCCCAAAGGTCTAACCTTACAACGGGGATCCCCCTTCACATGGTCAGTTGCTCCACAAGAAAAACAAGCCCCATTGGGTCTGTTTACGTAGGGAGGCTTATTGTAACCAGAGTTCTGTTTCGGAGGCTGACCTCCACTACCCTGTGAGTTCTCTTGTGTCTTACCCTTGTTTTTCTTTTTGTGGCCCTTATGGGAAGAAGATTTAGCAGATTCCCCACCCTCCATATCTTTGGACTTTTTCCCTTCCTCCTGCTTACCAGGATGAGTTTTGTCCTTATGGGACACTCGATGTGACACCCATAAGTCTGCTGCAATGGCCAGCTTCTTAGGATCTATCTCCTTTGAATCGGCCAAATGCTGCTTAAGCTCCGGGGAAGAAGAAGCAAAAATGTGTTCCAGCATGACAAGATTTATCATGCCTTCGAAGGTAGAAACCTTATAACCTTCGACCCAGCCAGTTAAGTTTTTCAAAGATTCAGCGACATAAGATACCCAAGTACCACCTTCCTTTTTCTTATACTCTCGAAAACGCTTTAAATATTGGGCCAGAGTCTTCCCAAACTTTAAAATGAGAGTTTGCTTTAACATTGCGAAATCAGCCCGCTCAGCCTTCGACATTTCCATAATGGCACTACAGCCAGAATGGGGCAGTCTACTGAGCAACCACGCAATCTTATCAGCATTGTCAACTTCTTGAACCTCGCATGCATACTCAAACGCATTCAGCCAGTCCATAATGTCATTCCTTTCTTCATACACACTGAGCAGATCTTTCGGAAACCGTGGATGAGAGGAAGCTCCAGATCCATGTCCAGGACCCTTGGATCCATTTGCAACCTGAAGCTTGGCCAGTTCCAACTGGTGATCCCTGTCTTTCTGTTTTTCTGCCTGTTCGATTTTTAGTTTGGCTATGCTGAATTCAAGCTCCTGCTGCCTAAACCGCAGCTCTTGCTTCTTGAATTCAAGCATAGCCTCCCCATCAACACTGGCAGAGGAAACATTAGACATCACATCCTCCCTGTCCTCGTGGTCGCGATGGATCAGTGCAGCGGCAGAACCGTCGGTTCTACCAGTGAGAGCAGCCCCACCACCTTCTGCACTGTCCTCGGAAGTTATAGCGTCAAGCTGCGCTTCTTGCCACGCCACGATTCTCTGGATCATTTCCAATTTTGTGCCTTGAGAGGAAACACCTCTCTCCGCGCACATCTTTTTCAGCGTTTCTGATTTGGAAGCATTTAAAGTTAACAAGGTATTTGCTTCCATACTGTTTGATAGGACTATGGCCTTTTTAAAGTTATATTACAACAATTCACTACGTGTACTGTTTGGAATAACCTGAAATGCCTTAGTTCGAGCGCAACACTGGATACCCTCAGTCGTATCCCACCGCTGTACACCAATTTGTTAAGACGGATTTCTGAACTCTGTCCTGGTGGCGCAGAAGTTCAGAAGGCCAAACTAATTACTTGGAACAGGGTAACCTCTGGACGAGCCAGACCAATCAAGGTAGCGATCGCGGCGGTCAAGACTAGGTCTCAAGAGGGGTGAGGGTGACTGAAAGCACGCAATGAGCACACAAAGCAAGAGCGCTTACAAACTACTCCAAACAGTTGTTATATCAAAAATAGATACACATTTATTTTAAGGCCTTTAAAACAATGACCGTAGCGAGAAAATCACAATATCACAATATTAAACCAACACATACCATATCAACACAATATATATACAAATACACAGTCGCAAGCGTTTAAAGCACAAAATATGTAGTCCACCTGAAAGGAAAGGAAAACAGGCAGTGCGATAACGCTTTAGACTCAGTTCGCCTTCAGAGGCACCTAACTAGATGGAAGTCCGAGCCCTGCGAAGAGTGGAGCCTTGTGCTCAAAGTACCTGCCACGCCGGTGCCAACGGGCAAAAGGGGAAGCTCTTCGGAGGAAGTCAGGCAGTTCAGTATAGTGCACAGCAGAAGGAGAACAGGTTCCGCAACTCAAGCGCAGCCTCCACAGCGGGCAGAAGCAGAGCGCGAGTACGGCCAAAAGGGTGCTGTTTTTACACAGCAGGGAAAAGCAATGGGATACTGCAGGAGGGCGACCAGATCCTAGCTAAACTACTCACCGGTCCCCGAAGCAAGCAGACCCAGGCTTCTCCACGTTAGTTTCAGTAGCTGGCAGGTTCAGAAGAGCAGGGAACGCCTCGTAGTCGTGTAGAGCAAAAAGACGTCCCAATCGACGAAACCAGCACAGTTTGTTGCCGCAGCAGGACAACGGAGCGGCCGTGTGTATTCAAGCCAAATGTACACTCCTCCCTTCAGACCTGGGGACGCCAAGCGTACGAAGCGTGGGAGAGTGACAAGGACTCGAAATACAACACAACCTGGCGGCGGTTACAGAGCAGGACTCCCTTGTAAGCTGGTCAGTCAACTGGATGGCCCAGAGACACTTACGAAGGCTTACTTGGCAGGAGATGATGAAGTCGCCGGGAATAGCTGTTCCTGCTATTCCAAAAGGTCGAAGCACCAGTACAGGCCTTCTGGTTCGATCCAAGGAGGAAAGGGTTTCACAGGACCACAGCAGTGCAAAGGAGGATTCCTTCAGCGGGTCACCAGCGATTCCTCGGTCCAGCCTCTTGGTTGCAGGAAACTTGGCTCCTGTATTCCTTCGTTCGTGAGAACTCAGGAGATCGACATGGTAGTGGTGTTTCCAGCTCCCTCTTATCCACGGTTCCCTTCGCGCCAAAACGGAGGGGAGCCAATGGGAGATACGCTCATCAACACACACACCATACGTGGACCAATCACGGACCACGGTGGTCCCAGGCATTCACACCACCCTAGACTCTCTGGCACCCAGGATGTGTATTGGGACCAGACATCCCAGCCCACACCCTGGAGGCACACAAACGACATGTAGAAGCCCGCGAAAGCAACCACGTTTCGCGGGAAAGTACATGCCCAAATAAGGAAGGCCCCGGGTCGCCCGACCTGGGGAAGGTGAAGGGAGCAAGACGGTCAGTGGACAGGACAAAGGAGCCTCGTGGTCTGGCCATTTTGGGAGCCAGGCCACCATTTTGGGTTCAGTGCGAAAAACGTGCTCAGAACGCCAAAAGGAGCTCAAAATAAACAAAACTATCGCTGCCACCATTCCAGTCCCTGAATGACTTGCACCGATCAAATACCATCCTAAAAGAGTATCTAGGGCCCGTAGAAGGCTAGAGACCCAAGAGAGCTGTAATTTAGCTTACAGTGCACTCTTGTGTCATGTTGCACTAAAGCCGCAACATGATAAAAGAAACTACGGGAAACAGCGTTCCCCGGTACTGACTGTCTTAAGGGCATGTCAGTTTCCCCGTAAGAAAGGAGCGAAAGCCCAGAGGAGTGCGGCAGAAGGCTGCACTTCTCTGGCAAAGTCAAGAACAAGGTTAAAAACAATAGCAAAAAGTTTAGGGGTTGCCACATGGAAGGAACATTCCCTACAATTATGAAATCTTTCCTAACAATACCAAAACTGAGATCCTTCCTATAACATAAGATGTGATATCCAATTCCTTCCCATTCCAAACCTGAGACCCTTCCTATTGGATGAGATGTGATATCCAACTCCTTCCCATTCCAACCCTGAGACCCTTCCTATTGCATGAGATGTGATGTCTCAATGCTTCTAATACCAAACCTGAGATCCTTCCTATAACATGAGATGTGATATCCAACTCCTTCCATTCCAATCCTGAGACCCGTCCTATAGCATGAGATGTGATATCTCAATGCTTATACCAAACCTGAGACCCTTCCTATAGCATGAGATGTGATATCCAACTTCTTCCCATTCCAATCCTGAGACCCTTCCTATAACATGAGATGTGATGTCTCAATGCTTCTAATACCAAACCTGAGATATTTCCTATAGCTTGAGATGTGATATCCAACTCCTTCCCATTCCAATCCTGAGACCCTTCCTATAGCATGAGATGTGATATCTCAAGGCCTCTAATACCAAACCTGAGATCCTTCCTCTAACATGAAATGTGATATCCAACTCCTTCCCCTTCCAAACCTGAGAGCCTTCCTATAGCATGAGATATGATATCCAAGTCCTTCCCATTCCAATCCTGAGACCCTTCCTATAACATGAAATGTGATATCCAACTCCTTCCCATTCCAACCTGAGACCCTTCCTATAGCATGAGATGGGATATCCAACTTCTTCCAAATCCAATACTGATACCCTTCCGATAGCATGAGATGTGATATCCCAATGCTTCTACCAAACCTGAGACCCATACTATGGCATGAGATGTGATATCAAACTCCTTCCCATTCCAATCCTGAGACCCTTCCTATAGCTTGAGGTGTGATATCCAACTCCTTCCCATTCCAATTCTGAGACCCTTCTTATACCATGAGACTTGATATCTCAATGCTTCTAATACCAAACCTGAGACCCGTCCTATAACATGAGATGTGATATCCAAATCCTTCCCCTTCCAAACCTTAGACCCTTCCTTTATCATGAGATGTGATATCCAACTCCTTCCCATTCCAACCCTGAGACCCTTCCGATATCATGAGATTTGTTATCTCAATGCTTCTAATATCAAACTTGAGACCCTCCCTATAGCATGAGATGTGACATCCAAGTCCTTCATATTCCAATCCTGAGACCCTTCCTATAGCATGAGATGTGATATCTCTATGCTTCTAATACAAAACCTGAGAGCATTCCTATAACATGAGATGGGATATCCAACTCCTTCCCATTCCAATCCTGAGACCCTTCCGATAGCAGAGATGTGATATCTCAATGCTTATACCAAACTTGAGACCCTTCCTATGGCCTGAGATGTCATATACAACTCCTTCCCATTCCAATCCTGAGACCCTTCCTTTAGCATGAGATGTGATATCTCAATGCTTATACCAAATCTGAGACCCTTCCTATAGCATGAGATGTGATATCCAATTCCTTCCCATTCCAATCCTGAGACCCTTCCTATAGCATGAGATGTGATATCTCAATGCTTATACCAAACCTGAGAGCCTACCTATAGCATGAGATGTGATATCCAAGTCCATCCCATTCCAATCCTTAGACCCTTCCTACAGCATGCGATGTGATATCTCAATGATTCTAATACCAAACCAGAGACTCTTCCTATAACATGAGATGGGATATCCAACTCCTTCCCATTCCAATCCTGAGCCGCTTCCGATAGCAGAGATGTGATATCTCAATGCTTTTACCAAACCTGAGACCCTTCCTATAACATGAGATGTGATATCCAACTCCTTCCCGTTCCAAACCTGAGACACTAATATAGCATATGTGATATCCAACTGCTTCCCATTCCAAACATGAGACCCTTCCTATAGCAAGAAAGTAATATCCAACTCCTACCCATTCCAATCCTGAGACCCTTCCTATAGCAAGAGATGTGATATCCAAATCCTTCCCATTCCAATCCTGAGACCCTTCCTATAACATGAGATGTGATATCCAACTCCTTCCCATTCAAATCCTGAGACCCTTCCTATAGCATGAGAAGGGATATCCAACTCCTTCCCAATCCAATCCTGAGACCCTTCCGATAGCAGAGACGTGATATCTCAATGCTTCTACCAAACCTGAGACCCTTCCTTTAGCATGAGATGTGATATCCAAATCCTTCACATTCCAATCCTGAGACCCTTCCTATAGCATGAGATGTGATATCTCAATGCTTCTAATACCAAACCTGAGATAATTCCTATAACATGAGATGTGATATCCAATTCCTTCCCATTCCAAACCTGAGACCCTTCCTATTGGATGAGATGTGATATCCAACTCCTTCCCATTCCAACCCTGAGACCCTTCCTATAGCATGAGATGTGATGTCTCAATGCTTCTAATACCAAACCTGAGATCCTTCCTATAACATGAGATGTGATATCCAACTCCTTCCATTCCAATCCTGAGACCCGTCCTATAGCATGAGATGTGATATCTCAATGCTTATACCAAACCTGAGACCCTTCCTATAGCATGAGATGTGATATCCAACTACTTCCCATTCCAATCCTGAGACCCTTCCTATAGCATGAGATGTGATATCTCAATGCTTCTAATACCAAACCTGAGATCCTTCCTCTAACATGAAATGTGATATCCAACTCCTTCCCTTTCCAAACCTAAGAGCCTACCTATAGCATGAGATGTGATATCCAAGTCCTTCCCATTCCAATCCTTAGACCCTTCCTACAGCATGCAATATGATATCTCAATGATTCTAATAACAAACCTGAGACCCGTCCTATAACATGAGATGTGATATCCAACTCCTTCCCGTTTCAAACCTGAGACCCTTCCTATAACATGAGATGTGATATCCAACTCCTTCCCGTTTCAAACCTGAGACCCTTCCTATAGCATATGTGATATCCAACTCCTTCCCATTCCAAACATGAGACCCTTCCTATAGCATGATATGTGATATCTCAATGCCTCTAATACCAAACCTGAGATCCTTCCTCTAACATGAAATGTGATATCCAACTCCTTCCCTTTCCAAACCTAAGAGCCTATCTATAGCATGAGATGTGATATCCAAGTCCTTCCCATTCCAATCCTTAGACCCTTCCTACAGCATGCAATATGATATCTCAATGATTCTAATAACAAACCTGAGACCCGTCCTATAGCATGAGATATGATATCCAAGTCCTTCCCATTCCAATCCTGAGACCCTTCCTATAACATGAAATGTGATATCCAACTCCTTCCCATTCCAACCTGAGACCCTTCCTATAGCATGAGATGGGATATCCAACTTCTTCCAAATCCAATACTGATACCTTTCCGAAAGCATGAGATGTGATATCCCAATGCTTCTACCAAACCTGAGACCCATACTATGGCATGAGATGTGATATCAAACTCCTTCCCATTCCAATCCTGAGACCCTTCCTATAGCTTGAGGTGTGATATCCAACTCCTTCCCATTCCAATTCTGAGACCCTTCTTATACCATGAGATGTGATATCTCAATGCTTATACCAAACCTGAGAGCCTACCTATAGCATGAGATGTGATATCTCAATGCTTATACCAAATCTGAGACCCTTCCTATAGCATGAGATGTGATATCCAAATCCTTCCCATTCCAATCCTGAGACCCTTCCTATAGCATGAGATGTGATATCTCAATGCTTATACCAAACCTGAGAGCCTACCTATAGCATGAGATGTGATATCCAAGTCCATCCCATTCCAATCCTTAGACCCTTCCTACAGCATGCAATGTGATATCTCAATGATTCTAATACCAATCCAGAGACTCTTACTATAACATGAGATGGGATATCCAACTCCTTCCCATTCCAATCCTGAGCCGCTTCCGATAGCAGAGATGTGATATCTCAATGCTTATACCAAACCTGAGACCCTTCCTATGGCCTGAGATGTCATATACAACTCCTTCCCATTCCAATCCTGAGACCCTTCCTTTAGCATGAGATGTGATATCTCAATGCTTATACCAAATCTGAGACCCTTCCTAAAGCATGAGATGTGATTTCCAAATCCTTCCCATTCCAATCCTGAGACCCTTCCTATAGCATGAGATGTGATATCTCAATGCTTATACCAAACCTGAGAGCCTACCTATAGCATGAGATGTGATATCCAAGTCCATCCCATTCCAATCCTTAGACCCTTCCTACAGCATGCAATGTGATATCTCTATGATTCTAATACCAAACCAGAGACTCTTACTATAACATGAGATGGGATATCCAACTCCTTCCCATTCCAATCCTGAGCCGCTTCCGATAGCAGAGATGTGATATCTCAATGCTTATACCAAACCTGAGACCCTTCCTATAACATGAGATGTGATATCCAACTCCTTCCCGTTCCAAACCTGAGACACTAACTATAGCATATGTGATATCCAACTCCTTCCCATTCCAAACATGAGACCCTTCCTAATGCAAGAAAGTAATATCCAACTCCTACCCATTTCAATCCTGAGACCCTTCATATAGCAAGAGATGTGATATCCAAATCCTTCCCATTCCAATCCTGAGACCCTTCCTATAACATGAGATGTGATATCCAACTCCTTCCCATTCCAACCTGAGACACTTCCTATAGCATGAGAAGGGATATCCAACTCCTTCCCAATCCAATCCTGAGACCCTTCCGATAGCAGAGATGTGATATCTCAATGCTTATACCAAACCTGAGACCCTTCCTTTAGCATGAGATATGATATCCAAGTCCTTCCCATTCCAATCCTGAGACCCTTCCTATGGCATGAGATGTGATATCCAACTCCTTGCCATTCAAATCCTGAGACCCTTCCTATAGCATGAGAAGGGATATCCAACTCCTTCCCAATCCAATCCTGAGACCCTTCCGATAGCAGAGACGTGATATCTCAATGCTTCTACCAAACCTGAGACCCTTCCTTTAGCATGAGATGTGATATCCAAATCCTTCACATTCCAATCCTGAGACCCTTCCTATAGCATGAGATGTGATATCTCAATGCTTCTAATACCAAACCTGAGATCCTTCCTATAACATAAGATGTGATATCCAATTCCTTCCCATTCCAAACCTGAGACCCTTCCTATTGGATGAGATGTGATATCCAACTCCTTCCCATTCCAACCCTGAGACCCTTCCTATAGCATGAGATGTGATGTCTCAATGCTTCTAATACCAAACCTGAGATCCTTCCTATAACATGAGATGTGATATCCAACTCCTTCCATTCCAATCCTGAGACCCGTCCCATAGCATGAGATGTGATATCTCAATGCTTATACCAAACCTGAGACCCTTCCTATAGCATGAGATGTGATATCCAACTACTTCCCATTCCAATCCTGAGACCCTTCCTATAGCATGAGATGTGATATCTCAATGCTTCTAATACCAAACCTGAGATCCTTCCTCTAATATGAAATGTGATATCCAACTCCTTCCCTTTCCAAACCTAAGAGCCTATCTATAGCATGAGATGTGATATCCAAGTCCTTCCCATTCCAACCCTTAGACCCTTCCTACAGCATGCAATATGATATCTCAATGATTCTAATAACAAACCTGAGACCCGTCCTATAACATGAGATGGGATATCCAACTCCTTCCCATTCCAATCCTGAGACACTTCCGATAGCAGAGATGTGATATCTCAATGCTTATACCAAACCTGAGACCCTTCCTATAACATGAGATGTGATATCCAAATCCTTCCCGTTCCAAACCTGAGACCCTTCCTTTAGCATGAGATGTGATATCCAGCTCCTTCCCATTCCAATCCTGAGACACTTCCGATAGCATGAGATGTGATATCTCAATGCTTCTAATATCAAAACTGAGACCCTCCCTATAGCATGATATGTGATATCTAAGTCCTTCCCATTCCAATCCTGAGACACTGCCTATAGCATGAGATGTGATATCCAACTCTTTCCCATTCCAATCCTGAGACTCTTCCTATAGCATGAGATATGATATCTCAATACTTCTAATACCAAACGTGAGATCCTTCCGATAACATGAGATGTGATATCCAAATCCTTCCCCTTCCAAACCTGAGACCCTCCCTTTAGCATGAGATGTGATATCCAACTCCTTCCCATTCCAATCCTGAGACCCTTCTGATAGCATGAGATGTGATATCTCAATGCTTCTAATACCAAACCTGAGATCCTTCCGATAGCATGAGATGTGATATCTCAATGCTTCTAATACCAAACCTGAGATCCTTCCTATAACATGAGATGTGATATCCAAATCCTTCCCCTTCCAACCCTGAGACCCTCCCTTTAGCATGAGATGTGATATCCAACTCCTTCCCATTCCATTCCTGAGACCCTTCTGATAGCATGAGATGTGATATCTCAATGCCTCTAATACCAAACCTGAGATCCTACCTCTAACATGAAATGTGATATCCAACTCTTTCCCCTTCCAAACCTGAGAGCCTTCCTAAAGCATGAGATGTGATATCCAAGTCCTTCCCATTCCAATCCTGAGACCCTTCCTATAGCATGAGATGTGATATCCAACTCCTTCCCATTCCAATTCTGAGACCCTTCCTATACTCTGAGACTTGATATCTCAATGCTTCTAATACCAAACCTGAGACCCGTAATATAACATGAGATGTGATATCCAAATCCTTCCCCTTCCAAACCTTAGACCCTTCCTTTATCATGAGATGTGATATCCAACTCCTTCCCATTCCAATCCTGAGACCCTTCCGATATCATGAGATGTGATATCTCAAAGCTTCTAATATCAAACTTGAGACCCTCCCTATAGCATGAGATGTGATATCCAAGTCCTTCCCATTCCAATCCTGAGACCCTTCCTATAGCATGAGATGTGATATCTCAATGCTTCTAATACCAAACCTGAGACCCTTCCTATAACATGAGATGGGAATATCCAACTCCTTCCCATTCCAATCCTGAGACCCTTCCGATAGCAGAGATGTGATATCTCAATGCTTATACCAAACCTGAGACCCTTCCTATGGCATGAGATGTGATATCCAACTCCTTGCCATTCAAATCCTGAGACCCTTCCTATAGCATGAGAAGGGATATCCAACTCCTTCCCAATCCAATCCTGAGACCCTTCCGATAGCAGAGACGTGATATCTCAATGCTTCTACCAAACCTGAGACCCTTCCTTTAGCATGAGATGTGATATCCAAATCCTTCACATTCCAATCCTGAGACCCTTCCTATAGCATGAGATGTGATGTCTCAATGCTTCTAATACCAAACCTGAGATCCTTCCTATAACATGAGATGTGATATCCAACTCCTTCCATTCCAATCCTGAGACCAGTCCTATAGCATGAGATGTGATATCTCAATGCTTATACCAAACCTGAGACCCTTCCTATAGCATGAGATGTGATATCCAACTACTTCCCATTCCAATCCTGAGACCCTTCCTATAGCATGAGATGTGATATCTCAATGCTTCTAATACCAAACCTGAGATCCTTCCTCTAACATGAAATGTGATATCCAACTCCTTCCCTTTCCAAACCTAAGAGCCTATCTATAGCATGAGATGTGATATCCAAGTCCTTCCCATTCCAATCCTTAGACCCTTCCTACAGCATGCAATATGATATCTCAATGATTCTAATAACAAACCTGAGACCCATCCTATAGCATGAGATATGATATCCAAGTCCTTCCCATTCCAATCCTGAGACCCTTCCTATAACATGAAATGTGATATCCAACTCCTTCCCATTCCAACCTGAGACCCTTCCTATAGCATGAGATGGGATATCCAACTTCTTCCAAATCCAATACTGATACCCTTCCGATAGCATGAGATGTGATATCCCAATGCTTCTACCAAACCTGAGACCCATACTATGGCATGAGATGTGATATCAAACTCCTTCCCATTCCAATCCTGAGACCCTTCCTATAGCTTGAGGTGTGATATCCAACTCCTTCCCATTCCAATTCTGAGACCCTTCTTGTACCATGAGACTTGATATCTCAATGCTTCTAATACCAAACCTGAGACCCGTCCTATAACATGAGATGTGATATCCAAATCCTTCCCCTTCCAAACCTTAGACCCTTCCTTTATCATGAGATGTGGTATCCAACTCCTTCCCATTCCAATCCTGAGACCCTTCCGATATCATGAGATTTGTTATCTCAATGCTTCTAATATCAAACTTGAGACCCTCCCTATAGCATGAGATGTGACATCCAAGTCCTTCCCATTCCAATCCTGAGACCCTTCCTATAGCATGAGATGTGATATCTCTATGCTTCTAATACCAAACCTGAGGCCCTTCCTATAACATGAGATGGGATATCCAACTCCTTCCCATTCCAATCCTGAGACCCTTCCGGTAGCAGAGATGTGATATCTCAATGCTTATACCAAACCTGAGACCCTTCCTATGGCATGAGATGTGATATCCAACTCCTTGCCATTCAAATCCTGAGACCCTTCCTATAGCATGAGAAGGGATATCCAACTCCTTCCCAATCCAATCCTGAGACCCTTCCGATAGCAGAGACGTGATATCTCAATGCTTCTACCAAACCTGAGACCCTTCCTTTAGCATGAGATGTGATATCCAAATCCTTCACATTCCAATCCTGAGACCCTTCCTATAGCATGAGATGTTATATCTCAATGCTTCTAATACCAAACCTGAGATCCTTCCTATAACATGAGATGTGATATCCAATTCCTTCCCATTCCAAACCTGAGACCCTTCCTATTGGATGAGATGTGATATCCAACTCCTTCCCATTCCAACCCTGAGACCCTTCCTATAGCATGAGATGTGATGTCTCAATGCTTCTAATACCAAACCTGAGATCCTTCCTATAACATGAGATGTGATATCCAACTCCTTCCATTCCAATCCTGAGACCCGTCCTATAGCATGAGATGTGATATCTCAATGCTTATACCAAACCTGAGACCCTTCCTATAGCATGGGATGTGATATCCAACTACTTCAAATTCCAATCCTGAGACCCTTCCTATAGCATGAGATGTGATATCTCAATTCTTCTAATACCAAACCTGAGATCCTTCCTCTAACATGAAATGTGATATCCAACTCCTTCCCTTTCCAAACCTAAGAGCCTATCTATAGCATGAGATGTGATATCCAAGTCCTTCCCATTCCAACCCTTAGACCCTTCCTACAGCATGCAATATGATATCTCAATGATTCTAATAACAAACCTGAGACCCTTCCTATAACATGAGATGGGATATCCAACTCCTTCCCATTCCAATCCTGAGACACTTCCGATAGCAGAGATGTGATATCTCAATGCTTATACCAAACCTGAGACCCTTCCTATAACATGAGATGTGATATCCAAATCCTTCCCGTTCCAAACCTGAGACCCTTCCTTTAGCATGAGATGTGATATCCAACTCCTTCCCGTTCCAAACCTGAGACCCTTCCTTTAGCATGAGATGTGATATCCAGCTCCTTCCCATTCCAATCCTGAGACACTTCCGATAGCATGAGATGTGATATCTCAATGCTTCTAATATCAAAACTGAGACCCTCCCTATAGCATGATATGTGATATCTAAGTCCTTCCCATTCCAATCCTGAGACACTCCCTATAGCATGAGATGTGATATCCAACTCTTTCCCATTCCAATCCTGAGACCCTTCCTATAGCATGAGATATGATATCTCAATACTTCTAATACCAAACGTGAGATCCTTCCGATAACATGAGATGTGATATCCAAATCCTTCCCCTTCCAAACCTGAGACCCTCCCTTTAGCATGAGATGTGATATCCAACTCCTTCCCATTCCAATCCTGAGACCCTTCTGATAGCATGAGATGTGATATCTCAATGCTTCTAATACCAAACCTGAGATCCTTCCGATAGCATGAGATGTGATATCTCAATGCTTCTAATACCAAACCTGAGATCCTTCCTAAACCATTAGATGTGATATCCAAATCCTTCCCCTTCCAAACCTGAGACCCTCCCTTTAGCATGAGATGTGATATCCAACTCCTTCCCATTCCATTCCTGAGACCCTTCTGATAGCATGAGATGTGATATCTCAATGCCTCTAATACCAAACCTGAGATCCTACCTCTAACATGAAATGTGATATCCAACTCTTTCCCCTTCCAAACCTGAGAGCCTTCCTATAGCATGAGATGTGATATCCAAGTCCTTTCCATTCCAATCCTGAGACCCTTCCTATAGCTTGAGATGTGATATCCAACTCCTTCCCATTCCAATTCTGAGACCCTTCCTATACTCTGAGACTTGATATCTCAATGCTTCTAATACCAAACCTGAGACCCGTAATATAACATGAGATGTGATATCCAAATCCTTCCCCTTCCAAACCTTAGACCCTTCCTTTATCATGAGATGTGATATCCAACTCCTTCCCATTCCAATCCTGAGACCCTTCCGATATCATGAGATGTGATATCTCAAAGCTTCTAATATCAAACTTGAGACCCTCCCTATAGCATGAGATGTGATATCCAAGTCCTTCCCATTCCAATCCTGAGACCCTTCCTATAGCATGAGATGTGATATCTCAATGCTTCTAATACCAAACCTGAGACCCTTCCTATAACATGAGATGTGATATCCAAGTCCTTCCCATTCCAATCCTGAGACCCTTCCTATAGCATGAGATGTGATATCTCAATGCTTATACCAAACCTGAGACCCTTCCTATGGCATGAGATGTGATATCCAACTCCTTGCCATTCAAATCCTGAGACCCTTCCTATAGCATGAGAAGGGATATCCAACTCCTTCCCAATCCAATCCTGAGACCCTTCCGATAGCAGAGACGTGATATCTCATTGCTTCTACCAAACCTGAGACCCTTCCTTTAGCATGAGATGTGATATCCAAATCCTTCACATTCCAATCCTGAGACCCTTCCTATAGCATGTGATGTGATATCTCAATGCTTCTAATACCAAACCTGAGATCCTTCCTATAACATGAGATGTGATATCCAATTCCTTCCCATTCCAAACCTGAGACCCTTCCTATTGGATGAGATGTGATATCCAACTCCTTCCCATTCCAACCCTGAGACCCTTCCTATAGCATGAGATGTGATGTCTCAATGCTTCTAATACCAAACCTGAGATCCTTCCTATAACATGAGATGTGATATCCAACTCCTTCCCTTTCCAAACCTAAGAGCCTATCTATAGCATGAGATGTGATATCCAAGTCCTTCCCATTCCAATCCTTAGACCCTTCCGACAGCATGCAATATGATATCTCAATGATTCTAATAAAAAACCTCAGACCCGTCCTATAGCATGAGATATGATATCCAAGTCCTTCCCATTCCAATCCTGAGACCCTTCCTATAACATGAAATGTGATATCCAACTCCTTCCCATTCCAACCTGAGACCCTTCCTATAGCATGAGATGGGATATCCAACTTCTTCCAAATCCAATACTGATACCCTTCCGATACCATGAGATGTGATATCCCAATGCTTCTACCAAACCTGAGACCCATACTATGGCATGAGATGTGATATCAAACTCCTTCCCATTCCAATCCTGAGACCCTTCCTATAGCTTGAGGTGTGATATCCAACTCCTTCCCATTCCAATTCTGAGACCCTTCTTATACCATGAGACTTGATATCTCAATGCTTCTAATACCGAACCTGAGACCCGTCCTATAACATGAGATGTGATATCCAACTCCTTCCCATTCCAATCCTGAGACCCTTCCGATATCATGAGATTTGTTATCTCAATGCTTCTAATATCAAACTTGAGACCCTCCCTATAGCATGAGATGTGCCATCCAAGTCCTTCCCATTCCAATCCTGAGACCCTTCCTATAGCATGAGATGTGATATCTCTATGCTTCTAATTCCAAACCTGAGACCCTTCCTATAACATGAGATGGGATATCCAACTCCTTCCCATTCCAATCCTGAGACCCTTCCGATAGCAGAGATGTGATATCTCAATGCTTATACCAAACCTGAGAACCTTCATATGGGCTGAGATGTCATATAAAACTCCTTCCCATTCCAATCCCGAGACCCTTCCTTTAGCATGAGATGTGATATCTCAATGCTTATACCAAATCTGAGACCCTTCCTATAGCATGAGATGTGATATCCAATTCCTTCCCATTCCAATCCTGAGACCCTTCCTATAGCATGAGATGTGATATCTCAATGCTTATACCAAACCTGAGAGCCTACCTATAGCATGAGATGTGATATCCAAGTCCATCCCATTCCAATCCTTAGACCCTTCCTACAGCATGCGATGTGATATCTCAATGATTCTAATACCAAACCAGAGATTCTTCCGATAACATGAGGTGGGATATCCAACTCCTTCCCATTCCAATCCTGAGCCGCTTCCGATAGCAGAGATGTGATATCTCAATGCTTATACCAAAACCTGAGACCCTTCCTATAACATGAGATGTGATATCCAACTCCTTCCCGTTCCAAACCTGAGACACTAACTATAGCATATGTGATATCCAACTCCTTCCCATTCCAAACATGAGACCCTCCCTATAGCAAGAAAGTAATATCCAACTCCTACCCATTCCAATCCTGAGACCCTTCCTATAGCAAGGGATGTGATATCCAAATCCTTCATATTCCAATCCTGAGACCCTTCCTATAACATGAGATGTGATATCCAACTCCTTCCCATTCCAACCTGAGACACTTCCTATAGCATGAGAAGGGATATCCAACTCCTTCCCAATCCAATCCTGAGACCCTTCCGATATCAGAGATGTGATATCTCAATGCTTATACCAAACCTGAGTCCCTTCCTATGGCATGAGATGTGATATCCAACTCCTTGCCATTCAAATCCTGAGACCCTTCCGATAGCAGAGATTTGATATCTCAATGCTTATACCAAACCTGAGAACCTTCCTATGGCCTGAGATGGGATATCCAACTCCTTCCCATTCCAATCCTGAGACCCTTCCGATAGCAGAGATTTGATATCTCAATGCTTATACCAAACCTGAGAACCTTCCTATGGCCTGAGATGTCATATACAACTCCTTCCCATTCCAATCCTGAGACCCTTCCTTTAGCATGAGATGTGATATCTCAATGCTTATACCAAATCTGAGACCCTTCCTATAGCATGAGATGTGATATCCAATTCCTTCCCATTCCAATCCTGAGACCCTTCCTATAGCATGAGATGTGATATCTCAATGCTTATACCAAACCTGAGAGCCTACCTATAGCATGAGATGTGATATCCAAGTCCATCCCATTCCAATCCTTAGACCCTTCCTACAGCATGCGATGTGATATCTCAATGATTCTAATACCAAACCAGAGACTCTTCCTATAACATGAGATGGGATATCCAACTCCTTCCCATTCCAATCCTGAGCCGCTTCCGATAGCAGAGATGTGATATCTCAATGCTTATACCAAACCTGAGACCCTTCCTATAACATGAGATGTGATATCCAACTCCTTCCCGTTCCAAACCTGAGACACTAACTATAGCATATGTGATATCCAACTCCTTCCCATTCCAAACATGAGACCCTTCCTATAGCAAGAAAGTAATATCCAACTCCTACCCATTCCAATCCTGAGACCCTTCCTATAGCAAGAGATGTGATATCCAAATCCTTCCCATTCCAATCCTGAGACCCTTCCTATAACATGAGATGTGATATCCAACTCCTTCCCATTCCAACCTGAGACACTTCCTATAGCATGAGAAGGGATATCCAACTCCTTCCCAATCCAATCCTGAGACCATTCCGATAGCAGAGATGTGATATCTCAATGCTTATACCAAACCTGAGACCCTTCCTATGGCATGAGATGTGATATCTCAATGCTTCTACCAAACCTGAGACCCTTCCTTTAGCATGAGATGTGCTATCCAAATCCTTCACATTCCAATCCTGAGACCCTTCCTATAGCATGAGATGTGATATCTCAATGCTTCTAATACCAAACCTGAGATCCTTCCTATAACATGAGATGTGATATCCAATTCCTTCCCATTCCAAACCTGAGACCCTTCCTATTGGATGAGATGTGATATCCAACTCCTTCCCATTCCAACCCTGAGACCCTTCCTATAGCATGAGATGTGATGTCTCAATGCTTCTAATACCAAACCTGAGATCCTTCCTATAACATGAGATGTGATATCCAACTCCTTCCATTCCAATCCTGAGACCCGTCCTATAGCATGAGATGTGATATCTCAATGCTTATACCAAACCTGAGACCCTTCCTATAGCATGAGATGTGATATCCAACTCCTTCCCAATCCAATCCTGAGACCCTTCCGATAGCAGAGACGTGATATCTCAATGCTTCTACCAAACCTGAGACCCTTCCTTTAGCATGAGATGTGATATCCAAATCCTTCACATTCCAATCCTGAGACCCTTCCTATAGCATGAGATGTGATATCTCAATGCTTCTAATACCAAACCTGAGATCCTTCCTATAACATGAGATGTGATATCCAATTCCTTCCCATTCCAAACCTGAGACCCTTCCTATTGGATGAGATGTGATATCCAACTCCTTCCCATTCCAACCCTGAGACCCTTCCTATAGCATGAGATGTGATGTCTCAATGCTTCTAATACCAAACCTGAGATCCTTCCTATAACATGAGATGTGATATCCAACTCCTTCCATTCCAATCCTGAGACCCGTCCTATAGCATGAGATGTGATATCTCAATGCTTATACCAAACCTGAGACCCTTCCTATAGCATGAGATGTGATATCCAACTGCTTCCCATTCCAATCCTGAGACCCTTCCTATAGCATGAGATGTGATATCTCAATGCTTCTAATACCAAACCTGAGATCCTTCCTCTAACATGAAATGTGATATCCAACTCCTTCCCTTTCCAAACCTAAGAGCCTATCTATAGCATGAGATGTGATATCCAAGTCCTTCCCATTCCAACCCTTAGACCCTTCCTACAGCATGCAATATGATATCTCAATGATTCTAATAACAAACCTGAGACCCGTCCTATAACATGAGATGGGATATCCAACTCCTTCCCATTCCAATCCTGAGACACTTCCGATAGCAGAGATGTGATATCTCAATGCTTATACCAAACCTGAGACCCTTCCTATAACATGAGATGTGATATCCAAATCCTTCCCGTTCCAAACATGAGACCCTTCCTTTAGCATGAGATGTGATATCCAGCACCTTCCCATTCCAATCCTGAGACACTTCCGATAGCATGAGATGTGATATCTCAATGCTTCTAATATCAAAACTGAGACCCTCCCTATAGCATGATATGTGATATCTAAGTCCTTCCCATTCCAATCCTGAGACCCTCCCTATAGCATGAGATGTGATATCCAACTCCTTCCCATTCCTATCCTGAGACCCTTCCTATAGCATGAGATATGATATCTCAATACTTCTAATACCAAACCTGAGATCCTTCCGATAGCATGAGATGTGATATCTCAATGCTTCTAATACCAAACCTGAGATCCTTCCTATAACATGAGATGTGATATCCAAATCCTTCCCCTTCCAAACATGAGACCCTCCCTTTAGCATGAGATGTGATATCCAACTCCTTCCCATTCCATTCCTGAGACCCTTCTGATAGCATGAGATGTGATATCTCAATGCCTCTAATACCAAACCTGAGATCCTACCTCTAACATGAAATGTGATATCCAACTCTTTCCCCTTCCAAACCTGAGAGCCTTCCTATAGCATGAGATGTGATATCCAAGTCCTTCCCATTCCAATCCTGAGACCCTTCCTATAGCTTGAGATGTGATATCCAACTCCTTCCCATTCCAATTCAGAGACCCTTCCTATACTATGAGACTTGATATCTCAATGCTTCTAATACCAAACGTGAGACCCGTAATATAACATGAGATGTGATATCCAAATCCTTCCCCTTCCAAACCTTAGACCCTTCCTTTATCATGAGATGTGATATCCAACTCCTTCCCATTCCAATCCTGAGACCCTTCCAATATCATGAGATGTGATATCGCAAAGCTTCTAATATCAAATTTGAGACCCTCCCTATAGCATGAGATGTGATATCCAAGTCCTTCCCATTCCAATCCTGAGACCCTTCCTATAGCATGAGATGTGATATCTCAATGCTTCTAATACCAAACCTGAGACCGTTCCTATAACATGAGATGGGAATATCCAACTCCTTCCCATTCCAATCCTGAGACCCTTCCGATAGCAGAGATGTGATATCTCAATGCTTATACCAAACCTGAGATCCTTCCTATAACATGAGATGTGATATCCAACTCCTTCCCATTCCAATCCTGAGACACTTCCTATAGCATGAGATGTGATATCTCACTTCTTATACCAAACCTGAGACCCTTCCCATAGCATGAGATGTGATATCCAACTCCTTCCCATTCCAATCCTCAGACCCTTCCTATAGCATGAGATGTGATATCTCAATGCTTCTAATATCAAACTTGAGACCCTACCTATAGCATGAGATGTGATATCCAAGTCCTTCCCATTCCAATCCTGAGACACTTCCTATAGCATGAGATGTGATATCCAACTCCTTCCCATTCCAATCCTGAGACCCTTCCTATAGCATGAGATATGATATCTCAATACTTCTAATACCAAACGTGAGATCCTTCCGATAACATGAGATGTGATATCCAAATCCTTCCCCTTCCAAACCTGAGACCCTCCCTTTAGCATGAGATGTGATATCCAACTCCTTCCTATTCCAATCCTGAGACCCTTCTGATAGCATGAGATGTGATATCTCAATGCTTCTAATACCAAACCTGAGATCCTTCCGATAGCATGAGATGTGATATCTCAATGCTTCTAATACCAAACCTGAGATCCTTCCTATAACATGAGATGTGATATCCAAATCCTTCCCCTTCCAAACCTGAGACCCTCCCTTTAGCATGAGATGTGATATCCAACTCCTTCCCATTCCATTCCTGAGACCCTTCTGATAGCATGAGATGTGATATCTCAATGCCTCTAATACCAAACCTGAGATCCTACCTCTAACATGAAATGTGATATCCAACTCTTTCCCCTTCCAAACCTGAGAGCCTTCCTATAGCATGAGATGTGATATCCAAGTCCTTCCCATTCCAATCCTGAGACCCTTCCTACAGCTTGAGATGTGATATCCAACTCCTTCCCATTCCAATTCTGAGACCCTTCCTATACTCTGAGACTTGATATCTCAATGCTTCTAATACCAAACATGAGACCCGTAATATAACATGAGATGTGATATCCAAATCCTTCCCCTTCCAAACCTTAGACCCTTCCTTTATCATGAGATGTGATATCCAACTCCTGCCCATTCCAATCCTGAGACCCTTCCGATATCATGAGATGTGATATCTCAAAGCTTCTAATATCAAACTTGAGACCCTCCCTATAGCATGAGATGTGATATCCAAGTCCTTCCCATTCCAATCCTGAGACCCTTCCTATAGCATGAGATGTGATATCTCAATGCTTCTAATACCAAACCTGAGACCCTTCCTATAACATGAGATGGGAATATCCAACTGTTAGGAAAGATTTCGTAATTGTAGGTAATTTTCCTTCCGTGTGGCAACCCCTGAACTTTTTGCTGTTGTTTTCACCTTGTTCTTGACTTTGCCAGAGAAGTGCAGCCTTCTGCCGCACTCCTCTGGGCTTTCGCTCCTTTCTTACGGGGAAACTGACATGCCCTTAAGACAGTCAGTACCGGGGAACATGACACAAGAGGGCACTGTAAGCTAAGTTACAGCTCTCTTGGGTCTCTAGCCTTCTACAGGCCCTAGATACTCTTTTAGGATGGTATTTGATCGGTGCAAGTCATTCAGGGACTCGAATGGTGGCAGCGATCGTTTTGTTTATTTTGAGCTCCTTTTGGCGTTCTGAGCACGTTTTTCGCACTGAACCCAAAATGGTGGCCTGGCTCCCAAAATGGCCAGACCACGAGGCTCCTTTGTCTTGTCCACTGACCGTCTTGCTCCCTTCACCTTCCCCAGGTCGAGCGACCTGGGGCCTTCCTTATTTGGGCATGTACTTTCCCGCGAAACGTGGTTGCTTTCGCGGGCTTCTACATGTCGTTTGTGTGCCTCCAGGGTGTGGGCTGGGATGTCTGGTCCCAATACACATCCTGGGTGCCAGAGAGTCTAGGGTGGTGTGAATGCCTGGGACCACCGTGGTCCGTGATTGGTCCATGTATGGTATGTGTGTTGATGAGCGGATCTCCCATTGGCTCCCCTCCGTTTTGGCGCGAAGGGAACCGTGGATAAGAGGGGGCTGGAAACACCACTACCATGTCGATCTCCTGAGTTCTCACGAACGAAGGAATACAGGAGCCAAGTATCCTGCAACCACGAGGCTGGACCGAGGAATCGCTGGTGACCCGCTGAAGGAATCCTCCTTTGCACTGCTGTCGTCCTGTGAAACCCTTTCCTCCTTTGATCAACCAGAAGGCCTGTACTGGTGCTTCGACCTATGGAATAGCAGGAACAGCTATTCCCGGCGACTTCATCATCTCCTGCCAAGTAAGCCTTCGGAAGTGTCTCTGGGCCATCCAGTTGACTGACCAGCTTACAAGGGAGTCCTGCTCTGTAACCGCCGCCAGGTTGTGTTGTATTTCGAGTCCTTGTCACTCTCCCACGCTTCGTACACTTGGCGTTCCCAAGTCTGAAGGGAGGAGTGTACATTTGGCTCGAATACACACGGCCGCTCCGTTGTCCTGCTGCGGCAACAAACTGTGCCGGTTTCGTCGATTGGGACGTCTTTTTGCTCTACACGACTACGAGGAGTTCCCTGCTCTTCTGAACCTGCCAGCTGCTGAAACTAACGTGGAGAAGCCTGGGTCTGCTTGCTTCGGGGACCGGTGAGTAGTATAGCTAGGATCTGGTCGCCCTCCTGCAGTATCCCATTGCTTTTCCCTGCTGTGTAAAAACAGCACCCTTTTGCCGTACTCGCGCTCTGCTTCTGCTCGCTGTGGAGGCTGCGCTTGAGTTGCGGAACCTGTTCTCCTTCTGCTGTGCACTAACCCGAACTGCCTGACTTCCTCTGAAGAGCTTCTCCTTTTGCCCGTTGGCACCGGCGTGGCAGGTACTTTGAGCACAAGGCTCCACTCTTCGCAGGGCTCGGACTTCCATCTAGTTAGGTGCCTCTGAAGGCGAACTGAGTCTAAAGCGTTATCGCACTGCCTGTTTTCCTTCCCTGGCAGGTGGACTACACATTTTGTGCCTCTAATGCTTAAGACTGTCGTATTTGTATATATATTGTGTTGATATGGTATGTGTTGGTTTAATACTGTGATATTGTGATTTTTCGCTACGGTCATTATTTTAAAGGCCTTAAAATAAATGTGTATATATTTTTGATATAACAACTGTTTGGAGTAGTTTGTAAGCGCTCTTGCTTTGTGTGCTCATTGCGGGCTTTCAGTCACCCTCACCCCTCTTGAGACCTAGTCTTGACCGCCGCGATCGCTACCTTGATTGGTCTGGCTCGTCCAGAGGTTACCCTGTTCCAAGTAATTAGGTTGGCCTTCTGAACCTCTGCGCCACCAGGACAGAGTTCAGAAATCCGTCTTAACAAATTGGTGTACAGCGGTGGGATACGACTGAGGGTATCCAGTGTTGCGCTCGAACTAAGGCATTTCAGGTTATTCCAAACAGTACACGTAGTGAATTGTTGTAGTATAACTTTAAAAAGGCCATAGTCCTATCAAACAGTATGGAAACAAATACCTTGTTAACTTTAAATGCTTCCAAATCAGAAACATTGAAGAAGATGTGTGCGGAGAGAGGTGTTTCCTCTCAAGGCACTAAATTGGAAATGATCCAAAGAATCGTGGCGTGGCAAGAAGCGCAGCTTGACGCTATAACTTCTGAGGACAGTGCAGAAGGTGGTGGGGCTGCTCTCACTGGTAGAACCGACGGTTCTGCCGCTGCACTGATCCATCGCGACCACGAGGACAGGGAGGACGAGATGTCTAATGTTTCCTCTGCCAGTGTTGATGGGGATGCTATGCTTGAATTCAAGAAGCAAGAGCTGCGGTTTAGGCAGCAGGAGCTTGAATTCAGCATAGCCAAACTAAAAATCGAACAGGCAGAAAAACAGAAAGACAGGGATCACCAGTTGGAACTGGCCAAGCTTCAGGTTGCAAATGGGTCCCAGGGTCCTGGACATGGGTCTGGGGCCTCCTCTCATCCACGGTTTCCAAAAGATCTGCTCAGTGTGTATGAAGAACGGAATGACATTATGGACTGGCTGAATGCGTTTGAGTATGCATGCGAAGTTCAGAAAGTTGACAATGCTGATAAGATTGCGTGGTTACTCAGCAGACTGCCCCATTCTGGCTGTAGTGCCATTATGGAAATGTCGAAGGCTGAGCGAGCTGATTTCGCAATGTTAAAGCAAACTCTCATTTTAAAGTTTGGGAAGACTCCGGCCCAATATTTAAAGCGTTTTCGAGAGTATAAGAAAAAGGAAGGTGGTACTTGGGTATCTTATGTCGCTGAATCTTTGAAAAACTTAACTGGCTGGGTCGAAGGTTATAAGGTTTCTACCTTCGAAGGCATGATAAATCTTGTCATGCTGGAACACATTTTTGGTTCTTCTTCCCCGGAGCTTAAGCAGCATTTGGCCGATTCGAAGGAGATAGATCCTAAGAAGCTGGCCATTGCAGCAGATTTATGGGTGTCACATCGAGTGTCCCATAAGGACAAAACTCATCCTGGTAAGCAGGAGGAAGGGAAAAAGTCCAAAGATATGGAGGGTGGGGAATCTGCTAAATCTTCTTCCCATAAGGGCCACAAAAAGAAAAATAAGGGTAAGACACAAGAGAACTCACAGGGTAGTGGAGGTCCGCCTCCGCAACAGAACTCTGGTTACAATAAGCCTCCCTACGTAAACAGACCCACTGGGGCTTGTTTTTCTTGTGGAGCAACTGACCATGTGAAGGGGGATCCCCGGTGTAAGGTTAGACCTTTGGGGGTCCACTCCGCTAATCTGGCCTTCTCCTCCTACGAGGAAGAAGAGATTACAGGAGCATCCTTCTCCTCAGACTCGTTTCCCAGCGGAATAGAGGCTGAAGTAGTTTTAGTGTCCCTAGGTTCCTGGGAGCCGAAAGATGTTTGGTTTTAGAAGCAGTGAAATATCACATCTCATGCTATCGGAAGGGTCTCAGGTTTGGAATGGGAAGGAGTTTGATATCACATCTCATGTTAGAGGTAGGATCTCAGGTTTGGTATTAGAGGCATTGAGATATGACATCTCATGCCATCAGAAGGGTCTCAGGATTGGAATGGGAAGGATTTGGATATCACATCTCATGTTATAGGAAGGGTCTCGGTTGGAATGGGTAGGAGTTGGATATCACATCTCATGTTATAGGGAGGGTCTCAGTTTTGATATTAGAAGCATTGAGATATCACATATGCTATTGGAAGGGTCTCACTATTGGAATGGGAAGGAGTTGGATATCACATCTCATGTTATAGGGAGGGTCTCAGTTTTGATATTAGAAGCATTGAGATATCACATATGCTATTGGAAGGGTCTCAGTATTGGAATTGGAAGGAGTTGGATATCACATCTCATGCTATCGGAAGGGTCTCAGGATTGGAATGGGAAGTAGTTGGATATCACATATGCTAAAGGAAAGGTCTCAGGTTTGGAATGGGAAGGAGTTGGATATCACGTCTCATGTTATAGGAAGGGTCTCAGGATTGGAATGGGAAGGAGTTGAATATCACATCTCATGCTAAAGGAAGGGTCATCAGGTTCGGTATAAGCATTGAGATATCACATCTCTGCTATCGGAAGGGTCTCAGGATAGGAATGGGAAGGACTTAGATTTCACATCTCATACTATAGGGAGGGTCTCAGTTTTGATATTAGAAGCATTGAGCTATCACATCTCATGCTATCGGAAGGGTCTCAGGATTGGAATGGGATGGAGTTGGATATCACATCTCAAGCTATCTCAGGATTGTAATGGGAAGGAGTTTGATATCACATATCAAGCTATAGGAAGGGTCTCAGGTTTGGAAGGGGAAGGATTTGGATCTCACATCTCAAGCTATCTCAGGATTGGAATGGGAAGGAGTTTGATATTTCATCTCAAGCTATAGGAAGGGTCTCAGGTTTGGAAAGGGAAGGATTTGGATTTCACATCTCATGTTATAGGATGGTTCTCATGTTTGGTTTTAGAAGCATTGAGATATCACATCTCATGCTATGGGAAGGGTCTCAGGTTTGGAATGGGAAGGAGTTGGATATCACATCTCATGCTAAAGGAAAGGTCTCAGGTCTGGAACGGGAAGGATTTGGATCTCACATCTCATGTTTTAGGACGGGTCTCAGGTTTGGTATTAGAAGCATTGAAATATCACATCTCATGGTATAGGAAGGGTCCCAGGATTGGAATGGGAAGGAGTTGGATATCACATTGAATGGGAAGGAGTTTGATATCACATCTCAAGCTATAGGAAGGGCCTCAGGTTTGGAAAGGGAATGATTTGGATTTCACATCTCATGTTATAGGATGGTTCTCATGTTTGGTTTTAGAAGCATTGAAATATCACATCTCATGCTATCGGAAGGGTCTCAGGTTTGGAATGGGAAGGAGTTTGATATCACATCTCATGTTAGAGGTAGGATCTCAGGTTTGGTATTAGAGGCATTGAGATATGACATCTCATGCCATCAGAAGGGTCTCAGGATTGGAATGGGAAGGAGTTGGATATCACATCTCATGCTAAAGGGAGGGTCTAAGGTTTGGAAGGGGAAGGATTTGGACATCACATCTCATGTTATTGGAAGGATCTGAGGTTTGGTATTAGAAGCATTGAGATATCACATCTCATGCTATCGGAAGGGTCTCAGGTTTGGTATAAGCATTGAGATATCACATCTCTGCTATCGGAAGGGTCTCAGGATTGGAATGGGAAGGATTTGGATATCACATCTCATGTTATAGGAAGGGTCTCAGGTTTGGTATTAGAAGCATTGAGATATCACATCTCATGCTATCGGAAGGGTCTCAGGTTTGGTATAAGCATTGAGATATCACATCTCTGCTATCGGAAGGGTCTCAGGATTGGAATGGGAAGGATTTGGATATCACATCTCATGCTATAGGAAGGGTCTCAGGAATGGAATGGGAAGGACTTGGATATCACATCTCATGATAAAGGAAGGGTCTAAGGTTTGGAAGGGGAAGGATTTGGATATCACATCTCATGTTATTGGACCGGTCTCAGGTTTGGTATTAGAAGCATTGAGATATCAAGTCTCATGGTATAGGACGGGAGTTTGATATCACATCTCATGCCATGGTATGGGTCTCAGGTTTTGTAGAAGCATTGGGATATCACATCTCATGCTATCGGAAGGGTATCAGGATTGGATTTGGAAGGAGTTGGATATCCCATCTCATGCTATAGGAAGGGTCTCAGGTTGGAATAGAAGGAGTTGGATATCACATCTCATGTTATAGGAAGGGTCTCAGGATTGGAATGGGAAGGACTTGGATATCACAACTCATGTTATAGGAAGGATCTCAGGTTTTGTATTAGAAGCATTGAGATATCACATCTCATGCTATAGGAAGGGTCTCAGGATTGGAATGTGAAGGATTTGGATATCACATCTCATGCTAAAGGAAGGGTCTCAGGTTTGGTATAAGCATTGAGATATCACATCTCTGCTATCGGAAGGGTCTAAGGATTGGATTGGGAAGGAATTGGATATCCCTTCTCATGCTATAGGAAGGGTCTCAGGTTGGAATGGGTAGGAGTTGGATATCACATCTCATGTTATAGGAAGGGTCTCAAGATTGAAATGGGAAGGATTTGGATATCACATCTCATGTTATAGGACGTATCTCATGTTATAGGACGGGTCCCAGGTTTGGTATTAGAAGCATTGAGATATCACATCTCATGGTATAGGAAGGGTCTCAGGATTGGAATGGGAAGGAGTTGGATCTCCCTTCTCATGCTACAGGAAGGGTCTCAGGTTGGAATGGGAAGGAGTTGGATATCACATCTCGTTATAGGAAGGGTCTCAGGATTGGAATGGGAAGGAATTGGATATCACATCTCATGCTAAATGAAGGGTCTCAGGTTTGGAAGGGGAAGGATTTGGATATCATATCTCATGTTATAGGACGTATCTCATGTTATAGGACGGGTCCCAGGTTTGGTATTAGAAGCATTGAGATATCACATCTCATGGTATAGGAAGGGTCTCAGGATTGGAATGGGAAGGAGTTGGATCTCCCTTCTCATGCTACAGGAAGGGTCTCAGGTTGGAATGGGAAGGAGTTGGATATCACATCTCGTTATAGGAAGGGTCTCAGGATTGGAATGGGAAGGAATTGGATATCACATCTCTTGCTATAGGAAGGGTCTCAGGTTTGGAAGGGGAAGGATTTGGATATCATATCTCATGTTATAGGACCGGTCCCAGGTCTGGTATTAGAAGCATTGAGATATCACATCTCATGCTATAGGAGGAGTCTCAGGATTGGAATGGGAAGGAGTTGGATATCACGTCTCATGTTATAGGAAGGGTCTCAGGATTGGAATGGGAAGGAGTTGAATATCACATCTCATGCTAAAGGAAGGGTATCAGGTTTGATAGAAGCATTGAGATATCACATCTCATGCTATAGGAAGGAACTCAGGATTGGAATGGGAAGGAGTTGGATATCACATCTAATGCCATAGGAAGGGTCATCAGGTTTGGTATAAGCATTGAGATATCACATCTCTGCTATCGGAAGGGTCTCAGGAAAGGAATGGGAAGGACTTAGAATTCACATCTCATACTATAGGGAGGGTCTCAGTTTTCATATTAGAAGCATTGAGCTATCACATCTCATGCTATCGGAAGGGTCTCAGGATTGGAATGGGATGGAGTTGGATATCACATCTCAAGCTATCTCAGGATTGGAATGGGAAGGAGTTTGATATTTCATCTCAAGCTATAGGAAGGGTCTCAGGTTTGGAAAGGGAAGGATTTGGATTTCACATCTCATGTTATATGATGTTTCTCATGTTTGGTTTTAGAAGCATTGAGATATCACATCTCATGCTATCGGAAGGGTCTCAGGTTTGGAAAGGGAAGGATTTGGATTTCACATGTTATAGGATGGTTCTCAGGTTTGGTTTTAGAAGCATTACATTATAACATCTCATGCTATAGGAAGAGTCTCAGGTTTGGAATGGGAAGGAGTTGGATATCACATCTCTGCTATCTGAAGGGTCTCAGGATTGGAATGGGAAGGAGTTGGATATCCCATCTCGTTATAGGAAGGGTCTCAGGTTTGGTATTAGAAGCAATGAGATATCACATCTCATGCTATAGGAAGGGTCTAAGGTTTGGAAGGGGACGGATTTGGGTATCACATCTCACGTTATAGGACCGGTCTCAGGTTTGGTATTTGAAGCATTGAGATATCAAGTCTCATGGTATAGGACGGGTCTCAGAATTGGAATGAGAAGGAGTTGGATATCACATCTCATGTTATAGGAAGGGTCTCAGGATTGGAATGGGAAGGACTTGGATATCACATCTCATTCTATAGGAAGGCTCTGAGGGTTGGAAGGGGAAGGAGTTGGATATCACATTTCATGTTAGAGGTAGGATCTCAGGTTTGGTTTTAGAGGCATTGAGATATCACATCTCATGCTATAGGAAGGGTCTCAGGAATGGAATGGGAAGGACTTGGATATCACATCTCATGATAAAGGAAGGGTCTAAGGTTTGGAAGGGGAAGGATTTGGATATCACATCTCATGTTATTGGACCAGTCTCAGGTTTGGTATTAGAAGCATTGAGATATCAAGTCTCATGGTATAGGACGGGAGTTTGATATCACATCTCATGCCATGGTATGGGTCTCAGGTTTTGTAGAAGCATTGGGATATCACATCTCATGCTATCGGAAGGGTATCAGGATTGGATTTGGAAGGAGTTGGATATCCCATCTCATGCTATAGGAAGGGTCTCAGGTTGGAATAGAAGGAGTTGGATATCACATCTCATGTTATAGGAACGGTCTCAGGATTGGAAGGGGAAGGACTTGGATATCACATCTCATGCTGTAGGAAGGGTCTCAGGTTTGGAAAAGGAAGGAGTTGGATATCACATTTCATGTTAGAGGTAGGATCTCAGGTTTGGTATTAGAGGCATTGAGATATCACATCTCATGCTATCAGAAGGGTATCAGGATTGGAATGGGAAGGAGTTGGATATCACATCTCATGCTAAAGGGAGGGTCTCAGGTTTGGAATGGGAAGGATTTGGATATCACATCTCATGTTATAGGAAGGACCTTAGGTTTGGTATTAGAAGCATTGAGATATCACATGTCATGCTATAGGAAGGGTCTCGGGATTGGAATGGGAAGGAGTTGGATATCACATCTCATGTTATAGGAAGGATCTCAGGTTTGGTATTAGAAGCATTGAGATATCACATCTCATGCTATAGGAAGGGTCTCAGGATTGGAATGGGAAGGAGTTGGATATCACATCTCATGTTATAGGAAGGATCTCAGGTTTGGTATTAGAAGCATTGAGATATCACATCTCATGCTATAGGAAGGGTCTCAGGATTGGAATGGGAAGGAGTTGGATATCACATCTCATGCTATGGGAAGGGTCTCAGGTTTGGTATAAGCATTGAAATATCACATCTCTGCTATCAGCAGGGTCTCAGGATTGGAATGGGAGGAGCTGGATATCACATCTCATGCTAAAGGAAGGGTCTCAAGTTTGGAAGGGGAAGGATTTGGATATCACATCTCATGTTATAGGACGGGTCTCAGGTTTGGTATTAGAAGCATTGTGATATCACATCTCATGCTATAGGATGTGTCTCAGGATTGGAATGGGAAGGAGTTGGATATCACATCTCATGCTATAGGAAGGGTTTCAGGTTTGGTAGAAGCATTGAGATATCACATCTCATGCTATAGGAAGAGTCTCAGGTTTGGGAAGGGAAGGATTTGGATTTCATATCTCATGTTATAGGATGGTTCTCATGTTTGGTTTTTGAAGCATTGAGATATCACATCTCATGCTATCGGAAGGGTCTCAGGTTTGGAATGGGAAGGAGTTGGATATCACATCTCATGTTATAGGAAGGGTCTCAGGTTTGGAATGGGAAGGAGTTGGATATGACATCTCTTGTTATAGGGAGGGTCTCAGGATTTGAATGGTAAGGAGTTGGATATCACATCTCATGCTATAGGAAGGATCTCAGGTTTGGTATTAGAAGCATTGAGATATCACATCTCATGCTATAGGAAGGGTCTCAGGATTGGAATGGGAAGGAGTTGGATATCACATCTCATGTTATAGGAAGGATCTCAGGTTTGGTATTAGAAGCATTGAGATATCACATCTCATGCTATAGGAAGGGTCTCAGGATTGGAATGGGAAGGAGTTGGATATCACATCTCATGCTATGGGAAGGGTCTCAGGTTTGGTATAAGCATTGAAATATCACATCTCTGCTATCGGCAGGGTCTCAGGATTGGAATGGGAGGAGCTGGATATCACATCTCATGCTAAAGGAAGGGTCTCAAGTTTGGAAGGGGAAGGATTTGGATATCACATCTCATGTTATAGGACGGGTCTCAGGTTTGGTATTAGAAGCATTGTGATATCACATCTCATGCTATAGGATGTGTCTCGGGATTGGAATGGGAAGGAGTTGGATATCACATCTCATGCTATAGGAAGGGTTTCAGGTTTGGTAGAAGCATTGAGATATCACATCTCATGCTATAGGAAGAGTCTCAGGTTTGGGAAGGGAAGGATTTGGATTTCACATCTCATGTTATAGGATGGTTCTCATGTTTGGTTTTTGAAGCATTGAGATATCACATCTCATGCTATCGGAAGGGTCTCAGGTTTGGAATGGGAAGGAGTTGGATATCACATCTCATGTTATAGGAAGGGTCTCAGGTTTGGAATGGGAAGGAGTTGGATATGACATCTCTTGTTATAGGGAGGGTCTCAGGATTTGAATGGTAAGGAGTTGGATATCACATCTCATGCTATAGGAAGGGTCTCAGGTTGGAATGGGAAGGAGTTGGATATCACATCTCATGTTATATACAGGAAGGGTCTCAGGATTGGAATGGGAAGGATTTGGATATCACATCTCTTGCTATAGGAAGGGTCTCAGGTTTTTTATTAGAAACATTGAGATATCACATCTCATGCTATAGGAAGGGTTTTAGGATTGGAATGGGAAGTATTTGGATATCACATCTCATGTTATAGGTAGGGTCTCAGGTTTTTTATTAGAAACATTGAGATATCACATCTCATGTTATAGGACGGTTCCCAGGTTTGGTATTAGAAGCATTGAGATATCACATCTCATGGTATAGGAAGGGTCTCAGGGTTGGAATGGGAAGGAGTTGGATATCACATCTCATCCAATAGGAAGGGTCTCAGGTTTGGAATGGGAAGGAATTGGATATCACATCTCATGTTATAGGAAGGATCTCAGGTTTGGTATTAGAAGCATTGAGATATCACATCTCATGCTATAGGAAGGGTCTCAGGATTGGAATGTGAAGGATTTGGATATCACATCTCATGCTAAAGGAAGGGTCTCAGGTTTGGTAGAAGCATTGAGATATCACATCTCTGCTATCGGAAGGTTCTCAGGATTGGATTGGGAAGGAGTTGGATATCCCTTCTCATGCTATAGGAAGTGTCTCAGGTTGGAATGGGAAGGAGTTGAATATCACATCTCATGTTATAGGAAGGGTCTCAGGATTGGAATGGGAAGGATTTGGATATCACATCTCTTGCTATAGGAAGGGTCTCAGGATTGGAATGGGAAGGATTTGGATATCACATCTCATGTCATAGGAAGGATCTCAGGTTTGGTATTAGAAGCATTGATATATCACATCTCATGCTACAGGAATGGTCTCAGGATTGGAATGGGTAGGAGTTGGATATTACATTCTTGCTATAGGAAGGGTCTCATGTTTGGAATGGGAAGGAGTTGGATATTACATTCTTGCTATAGGAAGTGTCTCAAGTTTGGAACGGGAAGGAGTTGGATATCACATCTCATGTTATAGGAAGGGTCTCAGGTTTGGTATAAGCATTGAGATATCACATCTCTGCTATCAGGAGTGGCTCAGGATTGGAATGGGAAGGAGTTGGATATCCCATCTCATGTTAAAGGACGGGTCTCTGGTTTGGTATTCGAATCATTGAGATATCACATCGCATGCTGTAGGAAGGGTCTAAGGATTGGAATGGGATGGACTTGGATATCACATCTCATGCTATAGGTAGGCTCTCAGGTTTGGTATAAGCATTGAGATATCACATCTCATGCTATAGGAAGGGTCTCAGGATTGGAATGGGAAGGATTTGGATATCACATCTCATGCTATAGGAAGGGTCTCAGGTTTGGTATAAGCATGGAGATATCACTTCTCATGCTATAGGAATGGTCTCAGGATTGGAATGGGAAGGTGTTGGATATCACATCTCATGCTATAGGAAGGGTCTCAGATTTGGTATAAGCATTGAGATATCACATCTCATGCTATAGGAAGGGACTCAGGATTGGAATGGGAAGGAGTTGTATATGACATCTCAGGCCTTAGGAAGGGTCTCAGGTTTGGTATAAGCATTGAGATATCACATCTCTGCTATCGGAAGGGTCTCAGGATTGGAATGGGAAGGAGTTGGATATCCCATCTCATGTTATAGGAAGGGTCTCAGGTTTGGTATTAGAAGCATTGAGATATCACATCTCATGCTATAGGAAGGGTCTCAGGATTGGAATGGGAAGGACTTGGATGTCACATCTCATGCTATAGGGAGGGTCTCAAGTTTGATATTAGAAGCATTGAGATAACAAATCTCATGATATCGGAAGGGTCTCAGGATTGGAATGGGAAGGAGTTGGATATCACATCTCATGATAAAGGAAGGGTCTAAGGTTTGGAAGGGGAAGGATTTGGATATCACATCTCATGTTATAGGACGGGTCTCAGGTTTGGTATTAGAAGCATTGAGATATCAAGTCTCATGGTATAAGAAGGGTCTCAGAATTGGAATGGGAAGGAGTTGGATATCACATCTCAAGCTATAGGAAGCGTCTCAGGATTGGAATGGGAAGGAGTTTGATATCACATCTCATGCCATAGTATGGGTCTCAGGTTTGGTAGAAGCATTGGGATATCACATCTCATGCTATCAGAAGGGTATCAGTATTGGATTTGGAAGGAGTTGGATATCCCATCTCATGCTATAGGAAGGGTCTCAGGTTAGAATGGGAAGGAGTTGGATATCACATTTCATGTTATAGGAAGGGTCTCAGGATTGGAATGGGAAGGACTTGGATATCATATCTCATGCTATAGGAAGGCTCTCAGGTTTGGAAGGGGAAGGAGTTGGATATCACATTTCATGTTAGAGGAAGGATCTCAGGTTTGGTATTAGAGGCCTTGAGATATCACATCTCATGCTATAGGAAGGGTCTCAGGTTTGGTATAAGCATTGAGATATCACATCTCATGCTATAGGAAGGGTCTCAGGATTGGAATGGGAAGAAGTTGGATATCACATCTCATGCTATAGGAAGGGTCTCAGGTTTGGTATAAGCATTGAGATATCACATCTCATGCTATAGGAAGGGTCTCAGGGTTGGAATGGGAAGGAGTTGTATATGACATCTCATGCCATAGGAAGGGTCTCAGGTTTGGTATAAGCATTGAGATATCACATCACTGCTATCGGAAGGGTCTCAGGATTGGAATGGGAAGGAGTTGGATATCCCATCTCATGTTATAGGAAGGGTCTCAGGTTTGGTATTAGAAGCATTGAGATATCACATCTCATGCTATAGGAAGGGTCTCAGGGTTGGAATGGGAAGGAGTTGTATATGACATCTCATGCCATAGTATGGGTCTCAGGTTTGGTAGAAGCATTGGGATATCACATCTCATGCTATCAGAAGGGTATCAGTATTGGATTTGGAAGGAGTTGGATATCCCATCTCATGCTATAGGAAGGGTCTCAGGTTAGAATGGGAAGGAGTTGGATATCACATTTCATGTTATAGGAAGGGTCTCAGGTTTGGTAGAAGCATTGGGATATCACATCTCATGCTATCAGAAGGGTATCAGTATTGGATTTGGAAGGAGTTGGATATCCCATCTCATGCTATAGGAAGCTTCTCAGGATTGGAATGGGAAGGAGTTTGATATCACATCTCATGCCATAGTATGGGTCTCAGGTTTGGTAGAAGCATTGGGATATCACATCTCATGCTATCAGAAGGGTATCAGTATTGGATTTGGAAGGAGTTGGATATCCCATCTCATGCTATAGGAAGGGTCTCAGGTTAGAATGGGAAGGAGTTGGATATCACATTTCATGTTATAGGAAGGGTCTCAGGATTGGAATGGGAAGGACTTGGATATCATATCTCATGCTATAGGAAGGCTCTCAGGTTTGGAAGGGGAAGGAGTTGGATATCACATTTCATGTTAGAGGAAGGATCTCAGGTTTGGTATTAGAGGCCTTGAGATATCACATCTCATGCTATAGGAAGGGTCTCAGGTTTGGTATAAGCATTGAGATATCACATCTCATGCTATAGGAAGGGTCTCAGGATTGGAATGGGAAGAAGTTGGATATCACATCTCATGCTATAGGAAGGGTCTCAGGTTTGGTATAAGCATTGAGATATCACATCTCATGCTATAGGAAGGGTCTCAGGGTTGGAATGGGAAGGAGTTGTATATGACATCTCATGCCATAGGAAGGGTCTCAGGTTTGGTATAAGCATTGAGATATCACATCACTGCTATCGGAAGGGTCTCAGGATTGGAATGGGAAGGAGTTGGATATCCCATCTCATGTTATAGGAAGGGTCTCAGGTTTGGTATTAGAAGCATTGAGATATCACATCTCATGCTATAGGAAGGGTCTCAGGGTTGGAATGGGAAGGAGTTGTATATGACATCTCATGTTATAGGAAGGGTCTCAGGTTTGGTATAAGCATTGAGATATCACATCTCTGCTATCAGGAGTGGCTCAGGATTGGAATGGGAAGGAGTTGGATATCCCATCTCATGTTATAGGAAGGGTCTCAGGTTTGGTATTAGAAGCATTGAGATATCACATCTCATGCTATAGGAAGGGTCTCAGGATTGGAATGGGAAGGAGTTGGATATCACATCTCATGCTATAGGAAGGGTCTCAGGTTTGGTATAAGCATTGAGATATCACATCTCATGCTATAGGAAGGGTCTCAGGATTGGAATAGGAAGGATTTGGATATCACATCTTATGCTATAGGAAGGGTCTCAGGATTGGAATGGGAAGGTGTTGGATATCACATCTCATGCTATAGGAAGGGTCTCAGATTTGGTATAAGCATTGAGATATCACATCTCATGCTATAGGAAGGGTCTGAGGATTGGAATGGGAAGGAGTTGTATATGACATCTCAGGCCTTAGGAAGGGTCTCAGGTTTGGTATAAGCATTGAGATATCACATCTCATGCTATAGGAAGGGTCTCAGGATTGGAATGGGAAGAAGTTGGATATCACATCTCATGCTATAGGAAGGGTCTCAGGTTTGGTATAAGCATTGAGATATCACATCTCATGCTATAGGAAGGGTCTCAGGGTTGGAATGGGAAGGAGTTGTATATGACATCTCATGCCATAGGAAGGGTCTCAGGTTTGGTATAAGCATTGAGATATCACATCACTGCTATCGGAAGGGTCTCAGGATTGGAATGGGAAGGAGTTGGATATCCCATCTCATGTTATAGGAAGGGTCTCAGGTTTGGTATTAGAAGCATTGAGATATCACATCTCATGCTATAGGAAGGGTCTCAGGGTTGGAATGGGAAGGAGTTGTATATGACATCTCATGTTATAGGAAGGGTCTCAGGTTTGGTATAAGCATTGAGATATCACATCTCTGCTATCAGGAGTGGCTCAGGATTGGAATGGGAAGGAGTTGGATATCCCATCTCATGTTATAGGAAGGGTCTCAGGTTTGGTATTAGAAGCATTGAGATATCACATCTCATGCTATAGGAAGGGTCTCAGGATTGGAATGGGAAGGAGTTGGATATCACATCTCATGCTATAGGAAGGGTCTCAGGTTTGGTATAAGCATTGAGATATCACATCTCATGCTATAGGAAGGGTCTCAGGATTGGAATAGGAAGGATTTGGATATCACATCTTATGCTATAGGAAGGGTCTCAGGATTGGAATGGGAAGGTGTTGGATATCACATCTCATGCTATAGGAAGGGTCTCAGATTTGGTATAAGCATTGAGATATCACATCTCATGCTATAGGAAGGGTCTGAGGATTGGAATGGGAAGGAGTTGTATATGACATCTCAGGCCTTAGGAAGGGTCTCAGGTTTGGTATAAGCATTGAGATATCACATCTCATGCTATAGGAAGGGTCTCAGGATTGGAATGGGAAGAAGTTGGATATCACATCTCATGCTATAGGAAGGGTCTCAGGTTTGGTATAAGCATTGAGATATCACATCTCATGCTATAGGAAGGGTCTCAGGGTTGGAATGGGAAGGAGTTGTATATGACATCTCATGCCATAGGAAGGGTCTCAGGTTTGGTATAAGCATTGAGATATCACATCACTGCTATCGGAAGGGTCTCAGGATTGGAATGGGAAGGAGTTGGATATCCCATCTCATGTTATAGGAAGGGTCTCAGGTTTGGTATTAGAAGCATTGAGATATCACATCTCATGCTATAGGAAGGGTCTCAGGGTTGGAATGGGAAGGAGTTGTATATGACATCTCATGCCATAGGAAGGGTCTCAGGTTTGGTATAAGCATTGAGATATCACATCACTGCTATCGGAAGGGTCTCAGGATTGGAATGGGAAGGAGTTGGATATCCCATCTCATGTTATAGGAAGGGTCTCAGGTTTGGTATTAGAAGCATTGAGATATCACATCTCATGCTATAGGAAGGGTCTCAGGGTTGGAATGGGAAGGAGTTGTATATGACATCTCATGCTATCGGAAGGGTCTCAGGTTTGGTATAAGCATTGAGATATCACATCTCTGCTATCGGAAGGGTCTCAGGATTGGAATGGGAAGGATTTGGATATCACATCTCATGTTATAGGAAGGGTCTCAGGTTTGGTATTAGAAGCATTGAGATATCACATCTCATGCTATAGGAAGGGTCTCAGGGTTGGAATGGGAAGGAGTTGTATATGACATCTCATGTTATAGGAAGGGTCTCAGGGTTGGAATGGGAAGGAGTTGTATATGACATCTCATGCCATAGGAAGGGTCTCAGGTTTGGTATAAGCATTGAGATATCACATCACTGCTATCGGAAGGGTCTCAGGATTGGAATGGGAAGGAGTTGGATATCCCATCTCATGTTATAGGAAGGGTCTCAGGTTTGGTATTAGAAGCATTGAGATATCACATCTCATGCTATAGGAAGGGTCTCAGGGTTGGAATGGGAAGGAGTTGTATATGACATCTCATGCCATAGTATGGGTCTCAGGTTTGGTAGAAGCATTGGGATATCACATCTCATGCTATCAGAAGGGTATCAGTATTGGATTTGGAAGGAGTTGGATATCCCATCTCATGCTATAGGAAGGGTCTCAGGTTAGAATGGGAAGGAGTTGGATATCACATTTCATGTTATAGGAAGGGTCTCAGGTTTGGTAGAAGCATTGGGATATCACATCTCATGCTATCAGAAGGGTATCAGTATTGGATTTGGAAGGAGTTGGATATCCCATCTCATGCTATAGGAAGCTTCTCAGGATTGGAATGGGAAGGAGTTTGATATCACATCTCATGCCATAGTATGGGTCTCAGGTTTGGTAGAAGCATTGGGATATCACATCTCATGCTATCAGAAGGGTATCAGTATTGGATTTGGAAGGAGTTGGATATCCCATCTCATGCTATAGGAAGGGTCTCAGGTTAGAATGGGAAGGAGTTGGATATCACATTTCATGTTATAGGAAGGGTCTCAGGATTGGAATGGGAAGGACTTGGATATCATATCTCATGCTATAGGAAGGCTCTCAGGTTTGGAAGGGGAAGGAGTTGGATATCACATTTCATGTTAGAGGAAGGATCTCAGGTTTGGTATTAGAGGCCTTGAGATATCACATCTCATGCTATAGGAAGGGTCTCAGGTTTGGTATAAGCATTGAGATATCACATCTCATGCTATAGGAAGGGTCTCAGGATTGGAATGGGAAGAAGTTGGATATCACATCTCATGCTATAGGAAGGGTCTCAGGTTTGGTATAAGCATTGAGATATCACATCTCATGCTATAGGAAGGGTCTCAGGGTTGGAATGGGAAGGAGTTGTATATGACATCTCATGCCATAGGAAGGGTCTCAGGTTTGGTATAAGCATTGAGATATCACATCACTGCTATCGGAAGGGTCTCAGGATTGGAATGGGAAGGAGTTGGATATCCCATCTCATGTTATAGGAAGGGTCTCAGGTTTGGTATTAGAAGCATTGAGATATCACATCTCATGCTATAGGAAGGGTCTCAGGGTTGGAATGGGAAGGAGTTGTATATGACATCTCATGTTATAGGAAGGGTCTCAGGTTTGGTATAAGCATTGAGATATCACATCTCTGCTATCAGGAGTGGCTCAGGATTGGAATGGGAAGGAGTTGGATATCCCATCTCATGTTATAGGAAGGGTCTCAGGTTTGGTATTAGAAGCATTGAGATATCACATCTCATGCTATAGGAAGGGTCTCAGGATTGGAATGGGAAGGAGTTGGATATCACATCTCATGCTATAGGAAGGGTCTCAGGTTTGGTATAAGCATTGAGATATCACATCTCATGCTATAGGAAGGGTCTCAGGATTGGAATAGGAAGGATTTGGATATCACATCTTATGCTATAGGAAGGGTCTCAGGATTGGAATGGGAAGGTGTTGGATATCACATCTCATGCTATAGGAAGGGTCTCAGATTTGGTATAAGCATTGAGATATCACATCTCATGCTATAGGAAGGGTCTGAGGATTGGAATGGGAAGGAGTTGTATATGACATCTCAGGCCTTAGGAAGGGTCTCAGGTTTGGTATAAGCATTGAGATATCACATCTCATGCTATAGGAAGGGTCTCAGGATTGGAATGGGAAGAAGTTGGATATCACATCTCATGCTATAGGAAGGGTCTCAGGTTTGGTATAAGCATTGAGATATCACATCTCATGCTATAGGAAGGGTCTCAGGGTTGGAATGGGAAGGAGTTGTATATGACATCTCATGCCATAGGAAGGGTCTCAGGTTTGGTATAAGCATTGAGATATCACATCACTGCTATCGGAAGGGTCTCAGGATTGGAATGGGAAGGAGTTGGATATCCCATCTCATGTTATAGGAAGGGTCTCAGGTTTGGTATTAGAAGCATTGAGATATCACATCTCATGCTATAGGAAGGGTCTCAGGGTTGGAATGGGAAGGAGTTGTATATGACATCTCATGTTATAGGAAGGGTCTCAGGTTTGGTATAAGCATTGAGATATCACATCTCTGCTATCAGGAGTGGCTCAGGATTGGAATGGGAAGGAGTTGGATATCCCATCTCATGTTATAGGAAGGGTCTCAGGTTTGGTATTAGAAGCATTGAGATATCACATCTCATGCTATAGGAAGGGTCTCAGGATTGGAATGGGAAGGAGTTGGATATCACATCTCATGCTATAGGAAGGGTCTCAGGTTTGGTATAAGCATTGAGATATCACATCTCATGCTATAGGAAGGGTCTCAGGATTGGAATAGGAAGGATTTGGATATCACATCTTATGCTATAGGAAGGGTCTCAGGATTGGAATGGGAAGGTGTTGGATATCACATCTCATGCTATAGGAAGGGTCTCAGATTTGGTATAAGCATTGAGATATCACATCTCATGCTATAGGAAGGGTCTGAGGATTGGAATGGGAAGGAGTTGTATATGACATCTCAGGCCTTAGGAAGGGTCTCAGGTTTGGTATAAGCATTGAGATATCACATCTCATGCTATAGGAAGGGTCTCAGGATTGGAATGGGAAGAAGTTGGATATCACATCTCATGCTATAGGAAGGGTCTCAGGTTTGGTATAAGCATTGAGATATCACATCTCATGCTATAGGAAGGGTCTCAGGGTTGGAATGGGAAGGAGTTGTATATGACATCTCATGCCATAGGAAGGGTCTCAGGTTTGGTATAAGCATTGAGATATCACATCACTGCTATCGGAAGGGTCTCAGGATTGGAATGGGAAGGAGTTGGATATCCCATCTCATGTTATAGGAAGGGTCTCAGGTTTGGTATTAGAAGCATTGAGATATCACATCTCATGCTATAGGAAGGGTCTCAGGGTTGGAATGGGAAGGAGTTGTATATGACATCTCATGCCATAGGAAGGGTCTCAGGTTTGGTATAAGCATTGAGATATCACATCACTGCTATCGGAAGGGTCTCAGGATTGGAATGGGAAGGAGTTGGATATCCCATCTCATGTTATAGGAAGGGTCTCAGGTTTGGTATTAGAAGCATTGAGATATCACATCTCATGCTATAGGAAGGGTCTCAGGGTTGGAATGGGAAGGAGTTGTATATGACATCTCATGCTATCGGAAGGGTCTCAGGTTTGGTATAAGCATTGAGATATCACATCTCTGCTATCGGAAGGGTCTCAGGATTGGAATGGGAAGGATTTGGATATCACATCTCATGTTATAGGAAGGGTCTCAGGTTTGGTATTAGAAGCATTGAGATATCACATCTCATGCTATCGGAAGGGTCTCAGGTTTGGTATAAGCATTGAGATATCACATCTCTGCTATCGGAAGGGTCTCAGGATTGGAATGGGAAGGATTTGGATATCACATCTCATGCTATAGGAAGGGTCTCAGGAATGGAATGGGAAGGACTTGGATATCACATCTCATGATAAAGGAAGGGTCTAAGGTTTGGAAGGGGAAGGATTTGGATATCACATCTCATGTTATTGGACCGGTCTCAGGTTTGGTATTAGAAGCATTGAGATATCAAGTCTCATGGTATAGGACGGGAGTTTGATATCACATCTCATGCCATGGTATGGGTCTCAGGTTTTGTAGAAGCATTGGGATATCACATCTCATGCTATCGGAAGGGTATCAGGATTGGATTTGGAAGGAGTTGGATATCCCATCTCATGCTATAGGAAGGGTCTCAGGTTGGAATAGAAGGAGTTGGATATCACATCTCATGTTATAGGAAGGGTCTCAGGATTGGAATGGGAAGGACTTGGATATCACAACTCATGTTATAGGAAGGATCTCAGGTTTTGTATTAGAAGCATTGAGATATCACATCTCATGCTATAGGAAGGGTCTCAGGATTGGAATGTGAAGGATTTGGATATCACATCTCATGCTAAAGGAAGGGTCTCAGGTTTGGTATAAGCATTGAGATATCACATCTCTGCTATCGGAAGGGTCTAAGGATTGGATTGGGAAGGAATTGGATATCCCTTCTCATGCTATAGGAAGGGTCTCAGGTTGGAATGGGTAGGAGTTGGATATCACATCTCATGTTATAGGAAGGGTCTCAAGATTGAAATGGGAAGGATTTGGATATCACATCTCATGTTATAGGACGTATCTCATGTTATAGGACGGGTCCCAGGTTTGGTATTAGAAGCATTGAGATATCACATCTCATGGTATAGGAAGGGTCTCAGGATTGGAATGGGAAGGAGTTGGATCTCCCTTCTCATGCTACAGGAAGGGTCTCAGGTTGGAATGGGAAGGAGTTGGATATCACATCTCGTTATAGGAAGGGTCTCAGGATTGGAATGGGAAGGAATTGGATATCACATCTCATGCTAAATGAAGGGTCTCAGGTTTGGAAGGGGAAGGATTTGGATATCATATCTCATGTTATAGGACGTATCTCATGTTATAGGACGGGTCCCAGGTTTGGTATTAGAAGCATTGAGATATCACATCTCATGGTATAGGAAGGGTCTCAGGATTGGAATGGGAAGGAGTTGGATCTCCCTTCTCATGCTACAGGAAGGGTCTCAGGTTGGAATGGGAAGGAGTTGGATATCATATCTCGTTATAGGAAGGGTCTCAGGATTGGAATGGGAAGGAATTGGATATCACATCTCTTGCTATAGGAAGGGTCTCAGGTTTGGAAGGGGAAGGATTTGGATATCATATCTCATGTTATAGAACCGGTCCCAGGTCTGGTATTAGAAGCATTGAGATATCACATCTCATGCTATAGGAGGAGTCTCAGGATTGGAATGGGAAGGAGTTGGATATCACGTCTCATGTTATAGGAAGGGTCTCAGGATTGGAATGGGAAGGAGTTGAATATCACATCTCATGCTAAAGGAAGGGTATCAGGTTTGATAGAAGCATTGAGATATCACATCTCATGCTATAGGAAGGAACTCAGGATTGGAATGGGAAGGAGTTGGATATCACATCTAATGCCATCGGAAGGGTCATCAGGTTTGGTATAAGCATTGAGATATCACATCTCTGCTATCGGAAGGGTCTCAGGAAAGGAATGGGAAGGACTTAGAATTCACATCTCATACTATAGGGAGGGTCTCAGTTTTCATATTAGAAGCATTGAGCTATCACATCTCATGCTATCGGAAGGGTCTCAGGATTGGAATGGGATGGAGTTGGATATCACATCTCAAGCTATCTCAGGATTGGAATGGGAAGGAGTTTGATATTTCATCTCAAGCTATAGGAAGGGTCTCAGGTTTGGAAAGGGAAGGATTTGGATTTCACATCTCATGTTATATGATGGTTCTCATGTTTGGTTTTAGAAGCATTGAGATATCACATCTCATGCTATCGGAAGGGTCTCAGGTTTGGAAAGGGAAGGATTTGGATTTCACATGTTATAGGATGGTTCTCAGGTTTGGTTTTAGAAGCATTACATTATAACATCTCATGCTATAGGAAGAGTCTCAGGTTTGGAATGGGAAGGAGTTGGATATCACATCTCTGCTATCTGAAGGGTCTCAGGATTGGAATGGGAAGGAGTTGGATATCCCATCTCGTTATAGGAAGGGTCTCAGGTTTGGTATTAGAAGCAATGAGATATCACATCTCATGCTATAGGAAGGGTCTCAGAATTGGAATGAGAAGGAGTTGGATATCACATCTCATGTTATAGGAAGGGTCTCAGGATTGGAATGGGAAGGACTTGGATATCACATCTCATTCTATAGGAAGGCTCTCAGGGTTGGAAGGGGAAGGAGTTGGATATCACATTTCATGTTAGAGGTAGGATCTCAGGTTTGGTTTTAGAGGCATTGAGATATCACATCTCATGCTATAGGAAGGGTCTCAGGAATGGAATGGGAAGGACTTGGATATCACATCTCATGATAAAGGAAGGGTCTAAGGTTTGGAAGGGGAAGGATTTGGATATCACATCTCATGTTATTGGACCAGTCTCAGGTTTGGTATTAGAAGCATTGAGATATCAAGTCTCATGGTATAGGACGGGAGTTTGATATCACATCTCATGCCATGGTATGGGTCTCAGGTTTTGTAGAAGCATTGGGATATCACATCTCATGCTATCGGAAGGGTATCAGGATTGGATTTGGAAGGAGTTGGATATCCCATCTCATGCTATAGAAAGGGTCTCAGGTTGGAATAGAAGGAGTTGGATATCACATCTCATGTTATAGGAACGGTCTCAGGATTGGAAGGGGAAGGACTTGGATATCACATCTCATGCTGTAGGAAGGGTCTCAGGTTTGGAAAAGGAAGGAGTTGGATATCACATTTCATGTTAGAGGTAGGATCTCAGGTTTGGTATTAGAGGCATTGAGATATCACATCTCATGCTATCAGAAGGGTATCAGGATTGGAATGGGAAGGAGTTGGATATCACATCTCATGCTAAAGGGAGGGTCTCAGGTTTGGAATGGGAAGGATTTGGATATCACATCTCATGTTATAGGAAGGACCTTAGGTTTGGTATTAGAAGCATTGAGATATCACATGTCATGCTATAGGAAGGGTCTCGGGATTGGAATGGGAAGGAGTTGGATATCACATCTCATGTTATAGGAAGGATCTCAGGTTTGGTATTAGAAGCATTGAGATATCACATCTCATGCTATAGGAAGGGTCTCAGGATTGGAATGGGAAGGAGTTGGATATCACATCTCATGTTATAGGAAGGATCTCAGGTTTGGTATTAGAAGCATTGAGATATCACATCTCATGCTATAGGAAGGGTCTCAGGATTGGAATGGGAAGGAGTTGGATATCACATCTCATGCTATGGGAAGGGTCTCAGGTTTGGTATAAGCATTGAAATATCACATCTCTGCTATCGGCAGGGTCTCAGGATTGGAATGGGAGGAGCTGGATATCACATCTCATGCTAAAGGAAGGGTCTCAAGTTTGGAAGGGGAAGGATTTGGATATCACATCTCATGTTATAGGACGGGTCTCAGGTTTGGTATTAGAAGCATTGTGATATCACATCTCATGCTATAGGATGTGTCTCAGGATTGGAATGGGAAGGAGTTGGATATCACATCTCATGCTATAGGAAGGGTTTCAGGTTTGGTAGAAGCATTGAGATATCACATCTCATGCTATAGGAAGAGTCTCAGGTTTGGGAAGGGAAGGATTTGGATTTCACATCTCATGTTATAGGATGGTTCTCATGTTTGGTTTTTGAAGCATTGAGATATCACATCTCATGCTATCGGAAGGGTCTCAGGTTTGGAATGGGAAGGAGTTGGATATCACATCTCATGTTATAGGAAGGGTCTCAGGTTTGGAATGGGAAGGAGTTGGATATGACATCTCTTGTTATAGGGAGGGTCTCAGGATTTGAATGGTAAGGAGTTGGATATCACATCTCATGCTATAGGAAGGATCTCAGGTTTGGTATTAGAAGCATTGAGATATCACATCTCATGCTATAGGAAGGGTCTCAGGATTGGAATGGGAAGGAGTTGGATATCACATCTCATGTTATAGGAAGGATCTCAGGTTTGGTATTAGAAGCATTGAGATATCACATCTCATGCTATAGGAAGGGTCTCAGGATTGGAATGGGAAGGAGTTGGATATCACATCTCATGCTATGGGAAGGGTCTCAGGTTTGGTATAAGCATTGAAATATCACATCTCTGCTATCGGCAGGGTCTCAGGATTGGAATGGGAGGAGCTGGATATCACATCTCATGCTAAAGGAAGGGTCTCAAGTTTGGAAGGGGAAGGATTTGGATATCACATCTCATGTTATAGGACGGGTCTCAGGTTTGGTATTAGAAGCATTGTGATATCACATCTCATGCTATAGGATGTGTCTCGGGATTGGAATGGGAAGGAGTTGGATATCACATCTCATGCTATAGGAAGGGTTTCAGGTTTGGTAGAAGCATTGAGATATCACATCTCATGCTATAGGAAGAGTCTCAGGTTTGGGAAGGGAAGGATTTGGATTTCACATCTCATGTTATAGGATAGTTCTCATGTTTGGTTTTTGAAGCATTGAGATATCACATCTCATGCTATCGGAAGGGTCTCAGGTTTGGAATGGGAAGGAGTTGGATATCACATCTCATGTTATAGGAAGGGTCTCAGGTTTGGAATGGGAAGGAGTTGGATATGACATCTCTTGTTATAGGGAGGGTCTCAGGATTTGAATGGTAAGGAGTTGGATATCACATCTCATGCTATAGGAAGGGTCTCAGGTTGGAATGGGAAGGAGTTGGATATCACATCTCATGTTATATACAGGAAGGGTCTCAGGATTGGAATGGGAAGGATTTGGATATCACATCTCTTGCTATAGGAAGGGTCTCAGGTTTTTTATTAGAAACATTGAGATATCACATCTCATGCTATAGGAAGGGTTTTAGGATTGGAATGGGAAGTATTTGGATATCACATCTCATGTTATAGGTAGGGTCTCAGGTTTTTTATTAGAAACATTGAGATATCACATCTCATGTTATAGGACGGTTCCCAGGTTTGGTATTAGAAGCATTGAGATATCACATCTCATGGTATAGGAAGGGTCTCAGGGTTGGAATGGGAAGGAGTTGGATATCACATCTCATCCAATAGGAAGGGTCTCAGGTTTGGAATGGGAAGGAATTGGATATCACATCTCATGTTATAGGAAGGATCTCAGGTTTGGTATTAGAAGCATTGAGATATCACATCTCATGCTATAGGAAGGGTCTCAGGATTGGAATGTGAAGGATTTGGATATCACATCTCATGCTAAAGGAAGGGTCTCAGGTTTGGTAGAAGCATTGAGATATCACATCTCATGCTATAGGAAGGGTCTCAGGATTTGAATGGCAAGGAGTTGGATATCACATCTCATGCCATAGGAAGGGTCTCAGGTTTGGTATAAGCATTGAGATATCACATCTCTGCTATCGGAAGGTTCTCAGGATTGGATTGGGAAGGAGTTGGATATCCCTTCTCATGCTATAGGAAGTGTCTCAGGTTGGAATGGGAAGGAGTTGAATATCACATCTCATGTTATAGGAAGGGTCTCAGGATTGGAATGGGAAGGATTTGGATATCACATCTCTTGCTATAGGAAGGGTCTCAGGATTGGAATGGGAAGGATTTGGATATCACATCTCATGTCATAGGAAGGATCTCAGGTTTGGTATTAGAAGCATTGATATATCACATCTCGTGCTACAGGAATGGTCTCAGGATTGGAATGGGTAGGAGTTGGATATTACATTCTTGCTATAGGAAGGGTCTCATGTTTGGAATGGGAAGGAGTTGGATATCACATATGCTATAGGAAGTGTCTCAAGTTTGGAACGGGAAGGAGTTGGATATCACATCTCATGTTATAGGAAGGGTCTCAGGTTTGGTATAAGCATTGAGATATCACATCTCTGCTATCAGGAGTGGCTCAGGATTGGAATGGGAAGGAGTTGGATATCCCATCTCATGTTAAAGGACGGGTCTCTGGTTTGGTATTAGAATCATTGAGATATCACATCGCATGCTGTAGGAAGGGTCTAAGGATTGGAATGGGATGGACTTGGATATCACATCTCATGCTATAGGTAGGCTCTCAGGTTTGGTATAAGCATTGAGATATCACATCTCATGCTATAGGAAGGGTCTCAGGATTGGAATGGGAAGGATTTGGATATCACATCTCATGCTATAGGAAGGGTCTCAGGTTTGGTATAAGCATGGAGATATCACTTCTCATGCTATAGGAATGGTCTCAGGATTGGAATGGGAAGGTGTTGGATATCACATCTCATGCTATAGGAAGGGTCTCAGATTTGGTATAAGCATTGAGATATCACATCTCATGCTATAGGAAGGGACTCAGGATTGGAATGGGAAGGAGTTGTATATGACATCTCAGGCCTTAGGAAGGGTCTCAGGTTTGTTATAAGCATTGAGATATCACATCTCTGCTATCGGAAGGGTCTCAGGATTGGAATGGGAAGGAGTTGGATATCCCATCTCATGTTATAGGAAGGGTCTCAGGTTTGGTATTAGAAGCATTGAGATATCACATCTCATGCTATAGGAAGGGTCTCAGGATTGGAATGGGAAGGACTTGGATGTCACATCTCATGCTATAGGGAGGGTCTCAAGTTTGATATTAGAAGCATTGAGATAACAAATCTCATGATATCGGAAGGGTCTCAGGATTGGAATGGGAAGGAGTTGGATATCACATCTCATGATAAAGGAAGGGTCTAAGGTTTGGAAGGGGAAGGATTTGGATATCACATCTCATGTTATAGGACGGGTCTCAGGTTTGGTATTAGAAGCATTGAGATATCAAGTCTCATGGTATAAGAAGGGTCTCAGAATTGGAATGGGAAGGAGTTGGATATCACATCTCAAGCTATAGGAAGCGTCTCAGGATTGGAATGGGAAGGAGTTTGATATCACATCTCATGCCATAGTATGGGTCTCAGGTTTGGTAGAAGCATTGGGATATCACATCTCATGCTATCAGAAGGGTATCAGTATTGGATTTGGAAGGAGTTGGATATCCCATCTCATGCTATAGGAAGGGTCTCAGGTTAGAATGGGAAGGAGTTGGATATCACATTTCATGTTATAGGAAGGGTCTCAGGATTGGAATGGGAAGGACTTGGATATCATATCTCATGCTATAGGAAGGCTCTCAGGTTTGGAAGGGGAAGGAGTTGGATATCACATTTCATGTTAGAGGAAGGATCTCAGGTTTGGTATTAGAGGCCTTGAGATATCACATCTCATGCTATAGGAAGGGTCTCAGGTTTGGTATAAGCATTGAGATATCACATCTCATGCTATAGGAAGGGTCTCAGGATTGGAATGGGAAAAAGTTGGATATCACATCTCATGCTATAGGAAGGGTCTCAGGTTTGGTATAAGCATTGAGATATCACATCTCATGCTATAGGAAGGGTCTCAGGGTTTTAATGGGAAGGAGTAGTATATGACATCTCATGCCATAGGAAGGGTCTCAGGTTTGGTATAAGCATTGAGATATCACATCACTGCTATCGGAAGGGTCTCAGGATTGGAATGGGAAGGAGTTGGATATCCCATCTCATGTTATAGGAAGGGTCTCAGGTTTGGTATTAGAAGCATTGAGATATCACATCTCATGCTATAGGAAGGGTCTCAGGGTTGGAATGGGAAGGAGTTGTATATGACATCTCATGTTATAGGAAGGGTCTCAGGTTTGGTATAAGCATTGAGATATCACATCTCTGCTATCAGGAGTGGCTCAGGATTGGAATGGGAAGGAGTTGGATATCCCATCTCATGTTAAAGGACGGGTCTCTGGTTTGGTATTAGAATCATTGAGATATCACATCGCATGCTGTAGGAAGGGTCTAAGGATTGGAATGGGATGGACTTGGATATCACATCTCATGCTATAGGTAGGCTCTCAGGTTTGGTATAAGCATTGAGATATCACATCTCATGCTATAGGAAGGGTCTCAGGATTGGAATGGGAAGGATTTGGATATCACATCTCATGCTATAGGAAGGGTCTCAGGATTGGAATGGGAAGGTGTTGGATATCACATCTCATGCTATAGGAAGGGTCTCAGATTTGGTATAAGCATTGAGATATCACATCTCATGCTATAGGAAGGTTCTCAGGATTGGAATGGGAAGGAGTTGTATATGACATCTCAGGCCTTAGGAAGGGTCTCAGGTTTGGTATAAGCATTGAGATATCACATCTCTGCTATCGGAAGGGTCTCAGGATTGGAATGGGAAGGAGTTGGATATCCCATCTCATGTTATAGGAAGGGTCTCAGGTTTGGTATTAGAAGCATTGAGATATCACATCTCATGCTATAGGAAGGGTCTCAGGATTGGAATGGGAAGGACTTGGATGTCACATCTCATGCTATAGGGAGGGTCTCAAGTTTGATATTAGAAGCATTGCGATAACAAATCTCATGATATCGGAAGGGTCTCAGGATTGGAATGGGAAGGAGTTGGATATCACATCTCATGATAAAGGAAGGGTCTAAGGTTTGGAAGGGGAAGGATTTGGATATCACATCTCATGTTACAGGACGGGTCTCAGGTTTGGTATTAGAAGCATTGAGATATCAAGTCTCATGGTATAAGAAGGGTCTCAGAATTGGAATGGGAAGGAGTTGGATATCACATCTCAAGCTATAGGAAGCGTCTCAGGATTGGAATGGGAAGGAGTTTGATATCACATCTCATGCCATAGTATGGGTCTCAGGTTTGGTAGAAGCATTGGGATATCACATCTCATGCTATCAGAAGGGTATCAGTATTGGATTTGGAAGGAGTTGGATATCCCATCTCATGCTAAAGGAAGGGTCTCAGGTTAGAATGGGAAGGAGTTGGATATCACATTTCATGTTATAGGAAGGGTCTCAGGATTGGAATGGGAAGGACTTGGATATCATATCTCATGCTATAGGAAGGCTCTCAGGTTTGGAAGGGGAAGGAGTTGGATATCACATTTCATGTTAGAGGAAGGATCTCAGGTTTGGTATTAGAGGCCTTGAGATATCACATCTCATGCTATAGGAAGGGTCTCAGGTTTGGTATAAGCATTGAGATATCACATCTCATGCTATAGGAAGGGTCTCAGGATTGGAATGGGAAGAAGTTGGATATCACATCTCATGCTATAGGAAGGGTCTCAGGTTTGGTATAAGCATTGAGATATCACATCTCATGCTATAGGAAGGGTCTCAGGGTTGGAATGGGAAGGAGTTGTATATGACATCTCATGCCATAGGAAGGGTCTCAGGTTTGGTATAAGCATTGAGATATCACATCACTGCTATCGGAAGGGTCTCAGGATTGGAATGGGAAGGAGTTGGATATCCCATCTCATGTTATAGGAAGGGTCTCAGGTTTGGTATTAGAAGCATTGAGATATCACATCTCATGCTATAGGAAGGGTCTCAGGGTTGGAATGGGAAGGAGTTGTATATGACATCTCATGCCATAGGAAGGGTCTCAGGTTTGGTATAAGCATTGAGATATCACATCTCTGCTATCGGAAGGGTCTCAGGATTGGAATGGGAAGGAGTTGGATATCCCATCTCATGTTATAGGAAGGGTCTCAGGTTTGGTATTAGAAGCATTGAGATATCACATCTCATGCTATAGGAAGGGTCTCAGGATTGGAATGGGAAGGAGTTGGATATCACATCTCATGCTATAGGAAGGCTCTCAGGTTTGGTATAAGCATTGAGATATCACATCTCATGCTATAGGAAGGGTCTCAGGATTGGAATAGGAAGGATTTGGATATCACATCTTATGCTATAGGAAGGGTCTCAGGATTGGAATGGGAAGGTGTTGGATATCACATCTCATGCTATAGGAAGGGTCTCAGATTTGGTATAAGCATTGAGATATCACATCTCATGCTATAGGAAGGGTCTGAGGATTGGAATGGGAAGGAGTTGTATATGACATCTCAGGCCTTAGGAAGGGTCTCAGGTTTGGTATAAGCATTGAGATATCACATCTCTGCTATCGGAAGGGTCTCAGGATTGGAATGGGAAGGAGTTGGATATCCCATCTCATGTTATAGGAAGGGTCTCAGGTTTGGTATTAGAAGCATTGAGATATCACATCTCATGCTATAGGAAGGGTCTCAGGATTGGAATGGGAAGGACTTGGATGTCACATCTCATGCTATAGGGAGGGTCTCAAGTTTGATATTAGAAGCATTGAGATAACAAATCTCATGATATCGGAAGGGTCTCAGGATTGGAATGGGAAGGAGTTGGATATCACATCTCATGATAAAGGAAGGGTCTAAGGTTTGGAAGGGGAAGGATTTGGATATCACATCTCATGTTATAGGACGGGTCTCAGGTTTGGTATTAGAAGCATTGAGATATCAAGTCTCATGGTATAAGAAGGGTCTCAGAATTGGAATGGGAAGGAGTTGGATATCACATCTCAAGCTATAGGAAGCGTCTCAGGATTGGAATGGGAAGGAGTTTGATATCACATCTCATGCCATAGTATGGGTCTCAGGTTTGGTAGAAGCATTGGGATATCACATCTCATGCTATCGGAAGGGTATCAGTATTGGATTTGGAAGGAGTTGGATATCCCATCTCATGCTATAGGAAGGGTCTCAGGTTAGAATGGGAAGGAGTTGGATATCACATTTCATGTTATAGGAAGGGTCTCAGGATTGGAATGGGAAGGACTTGGATATCATATCTCATGCTATAGGAAGGCTCTCAGGTTTGGAAGGGGAAGGAGTTGGATATCACATTTCATGTTAGAGGAAGGATCTCAGGTTTGGTATTAGAGGCCTTGAGATATCACATCTCATGCTATAGGAAGGGTCTCAGGATTGGAATGGGAAGGAGTTGGATATCACATCTCAAGCTATAGGAAGGGTCTCAGGTTTGGTATAAGCACTGAGATATCACATTTAATGCTATAGGAAGGGTCTCAGGATTGGAATGGGAAGAAGTTGGATATCACATCTCATGCTATAGGAAGGGTCTCAGGTTTGGTATAAGCATTGAGATATCACATCTCATGCTATAGGAAGGGTCTCAGGGTTGGAATGGGAAGGAGTTGTATATGACATCTCATGCCATAGGAAGGGTCTCAGGTTTGGTATAAGCATTGAGATATCACATCACATGCTATAGGAATGGTCTCAGGATTGGAATGGGAAGGACTTGGATATCACATCTCATGCTATAGGCAGGGTCTCAGGTTGGGAAGGGGAAGGAGATGGATATCACATTTCATGTTAGAGGTAGGATCTCAGGTTTGGTATTAGAGGCATTGAGATATCACATCTCATGCTATCAGAAGGCTCTCAGGATTGGAATGGGAAGGAGTTGGATATCACATTTCATGCTAAAGGGAGGGTCTCAGGTTTGGAAGGGGAAGGATTTGGAAATCACATCTCATATTATATGAAGGATCTCAGGTTTGGTATTAGAAGCATTGAGATATCACATCTCATGCTATCGGAAGGATCTCAGGTTTGGTGTAAGAGGCATTGAGATATCACATCTCATGCTATCATAAGGGTCTCAGGATTGGAATGGGAAGGAGTTGGATATCACATCTCATGTTATAGGAAGGATCTCAGGTTTGGTATTAGAAGCATTGAGACATCACATCTCATGCTATAGGAAGCGTCTCAGGATTGGAATGGGAAGGAGTTGGATATCACATCTCATGCTATAGGAAGGGTCTCAGGTTTGGTATAAGCATTGAGATATCACATCTCATGCTATAGGAAGGGTCTCAGGATTGGAATGGGAAGGATTTGGATATCACATCTTATGCTATAGGAAGGGTCTCAGGTTTGGTATAAGCATTGAGATATCATATCTCATGCTATAGGAAGGGTCTCAGGATTGGAATGGGAAGAAGTTGGATATCACATCTCATGCTATAGGAAGGGTCTCGGGTTTGGTATAATCATTGAGATATCACATCTCATGCTATAGGAAGGGTCTCAGGGTTGGAATGGGAAGGAGTTGTGTATGACATCTCATGCCATAGGAAGGGTCTCAGGTTTGTTATAAGCATTGAGATATCACATCACATGCTATAGGAAGGGTCTCAGGATTGGAATGGGAAGGATTTGGATATCACATCTCATGCTATAGGCAGGGTCTCAGGTTTGGAAAGAGAAGGAGATGGATATCACATTTCATGTTAGAGGTAGGATCTCAGGTTTGGTATTAGAGGCCTTGAGATATCACATCTCATGCTATAGGAAGGGTCTCAGGATTGGAATGGGAAGGAGTTGGATATCACATCTCAAGCTATAGGAAGGGTCTCAGGTTTGGTATAAGCACTGAGATATCACATCTCATGCTATAGGAAGGGTCTCAGGATTGGAATGGGAAGAAGTTGGATATCACATCTCATGCTATAGGAAGGGTCTCAGGTTTGGTATAAGCATTGAGATATCACATCTCATGCTATAGGAAGGGTCTCAGGGTTGGAATGGGAAGGAGTTGTATATGACATCTCATGCCATAGGAAGGGTCTCAGGTTTGGTAGAAGCATTGGGATATCACATCTCATGCTATCGGAAGGGTATCAGTATTGGATTTGGAAGGAGTTGGATATCCCATCTCATGCTATAGGAAGGGTCTCAGGTTAGAATGGGAAGGAGTTGGATATCACATTTCATGTTATAGGAAGGGTCTCAGGATTGGAATGGGAAGGACTTGGATATCATATCTCATGCTATAGGAAGGCTCTCAGGTTTGGAAGGGGAAGGAGTTGGATATCACATTTCATGTTAGAGGAAGGATCTCAGGTTTGGTATTAGAGGCCTTGAGATATCACATCTCATGCTATAGGAAGGGTCTCAGGATTGGAATGGGAAGGAGTTGGATATCACATCTCAAGCTATAGGAAGGGTCTCAGGTTTGGTATAAGCACTGAGATATCACATCTCATGCTATAGGAAGGGTCTCAGGATTGGAATGGGAAGAAGTTGGATATCACATCTCATGCTATAGGAAGGGTCTCAGGTTTGGTATAAGCATTGAGATATCACATCTCATGCTATAGGAAGGGTCTCAGGGTTGGAATGGGAAGGAGTTGTATATGACATCTCATGCCATAGGAAGGGTCTCAGGTTTGGTATAAGCATTGAGATATCACATCACATGCTATAGGAATGGTCTCAGGATTGGAATGGGAAGGACTTGGATATCACATCTCATGCTATAGGCAGGGTCTCAGGTTTGGAAAGGGAAGGAGATGGATATCACATTTCATGTTAGAGGTAGGATCTCAGGTTTGGTATTAGAGGCATTGAGATATCACATCTCATGCTATCAGAAGGGTCTCAGGATTGGAATGGGAAGGAGTTGGATATCACATTTCATGCTAAAGGGAGGGTCTCAGGTTTGGAAGGGGAAGGATTTGGAAATCACATCTCATATTATATGAAGGATCTCAGGTTTGGTATTAGAAGCATTGAGATATCACATCTCATGCTATCGGAAGGATCTCAGGTTTGGTGTAAGAGGCATTGAGATATCACATCTCATGCTATCATAAGGGTCTCAGGATTGGAATGGGAAGGAGTTGGATATCACATCTCATGTTATAGGAAGGATCTCAGGTTTGGTATTAGAAGCATTGAGACATCACATCTCATGCTATAGGAAGCGTCTCAGGATTGGAATGGGAAGGAGTTGGATATCACATCTCATGCTATAGGAAGGGTCTCAGGTTTGGTATAAGCATTGAGATATCACATCTCATGCTATAGGAAGGGTCTCAGGATTGGAATGGGAAGGATTTGGATATCACATCTTATGCTATAGGAAGGGTCTCAGGTTTGGTATAAGCATTGAGATATCATATCTCATGCTATAGGAAGGGTCTCAGGATTGGAATGGGAAGAAGTTGGATATCACATCTCATGCTATAGGAAGGGTCTCGGGTTTGGTATAAGCATTGAGATATCACATCTCATGCTATAGGAAGGGTCTCAGGGTTGGAATGGGAAGGAGTTGTGTATGACATCTCATGCCATAGGAAGGGTCTCAGGTTTGTTATAAGCATTGAGATATCACATCACATGCTATAGGAAGGGTCTCAGGATTGGAATGGGAAGGATTTGGATATCACATCTCATGCTATAGGCAGGGTCTCAGGTTTGGAAAGGGAATGAGATGGATATCACATTTCATGTTAGAGGTAGGATCTCAGGTTTGGTATTAGAGGCATTGAGATATCACATCTCATGCTATCAGAAGGGTCTCAGGATTGGAATGGGAAGGAGTTGGATATCACATTTCATGCTAAAGGGCTAGTCTCAGGTTTGGAAGGGGAAGGATTTGGAAATCACATCTCATATTATAGGAAGGATCTCAGGTTTGGTATTAGAAGCATTGAGATATCACATCTCATGCTATCGGAAGGATCTCAGGTTTGGTATAAGAGGCATTGAGATATCACATCTCATGCTATCATAAGGGTCTCAGGATTGGAATGGGAAGGAGTTGGATATCACATCTCATGTTATAGGAAGGATTTCAGGTTTGGTATTAGAAGCATTGAGACATCACATCTCATGCTATAGGAAGGGTCTCAGGATTGGAATGGGAAGGAGTTGGATATCACATCTCATGCTATAGGAAGGGTCTCAGGTTTGGTATAAGCATTGAGATATCACATCTCATGCTATAGGAAGGGTCTCAGGATTGGAATAGGAAGGATTTGGATATCACATCTTATGCTATAGGAAGGGTCTCAGGATTGGAATGGGAAGGTGTTGGATATCACATCTCATGCTATAGGAAGGGTCTCAGATTTGGTATAAGCATTGAGATATCACATCTCATGCTATAGGAAGGGTCTCAGGATTGGAATGGGAAGGAGTTGTATATGACATCTCAGGCCTTAGGAAGGGTCTCAGGTTTGGTATAAGCATTGAGATATCACATCTCTGCTATCGGAAGGGTCTCAGGATTGGAATGGGAAGGAGTTGGATATCCCATCTCATGTTATAGGAAGGGTCTCAGGTTTGGTATTAGAAGCATTGAGATATCACATCTCATGCTATAGGAAGGGTCTCAGGATTGGAATGGGAAGGACTTGGATGTCACATCTCATGCTATAGGGAGGGTCTCAAGTTTGATATTAGAAGCATTGAGATAACAAATCTCATGATATCGGAAGGGTCTCAGGATTGGAATGGGAAGGAGTTGGATATCACATCTCATGATAAAGGAAGGGTCTAAGGTTTGGAAGGGGAAGGATTTGGATATCACATCTCATGTTATAGGACGGGTCTCAGGTTTGGTATTAGAAGCATTGAGATATCAAGTCTCATGGTAAAAGAAGGGTCTCAGAATTGGAATGGGAAGGAGTTGGATATCACATCTCAAGCTATAGGAAGCGTCTCAGGATTGGAATGGGAAGGAGTTTGATATCACATCTCATGCCATAGTATGGGTCTCAGGTTTGGTAGAAGCATTGGGATATCACATCTCATGCTATCGGAAGGGTATCAGTATTGGATTTGGAAGGAGTTGGATATCCCATCTCATGCTATAGGAATTGTCTCAGGTTAGAATGGGAAGGAGTTGGATATCACATTTCATGTTATAGGAAGGGTCTCAGGATTGGAATGGGAAGGACTTGGATATCATATCTCATGCTATAGGAAGGCTCTCAGGTTTGGAAGGGGAAGGAGTTGGATATCACATTTCATGTTAGAGGAAGGATCTCAGGTTTGGTATTAGAGGCCTTGAGATATCACATCTCATGCTATAGGAAGGGTCTCAGGATTGGAATGGGAAGGAGTTGGATATCACATCTCAAGCTATAGGAAGGGTCTCAGGTTTGGTATAATCATTGAGATATCACATCTCATGCTATAGGAAGGGTCTCAGGATTGGAATGGGAAGAAGTTGGATATCACATCTCATGCTATAGGAAGGGTCTCAGGTTTGGTATAAGCATTGAGATATCACATCTCATGCTATAGGAAGGGTCTCAGGGTTGGAATGGGAAGGAGTTGTATATGACATCACATGCTATAGGAAGGGTCTCAGGATTGGAATGGGAAGGACTTGGATATCACATCTCATCCTATAGGCAGGGTCTCAGGTTTGGAAAGGGAAGGAGATGGATATCACATTTCATGTTAGAGGTAGGATCTCAGGTTTGGTATTAGAGGCATTGAGATATCACATCCCATGCTATCAGAAGGGTCTCAGGATTGGAATGGGAAGGATTTGGATATCACATCTTATGCTATAGGAAGGGTCTCAGGTTTGGTATAAGCATTGAGATATCATATCTCATGCTATAGGAAGGGTCTCAGGATTGGAATGGGAAGAAGTTGGATATCACATCTCATGCTATAGGAAGGGTCTCAGGTTTGGTATAAGCATTGAGATATCACATCTCATGCTATAGGAAGGGTCTCAGGGTTGGAATGGGAAGGAGTTGTGTATGACATCTCATGCCATAGGAAGGGTCTCAGGTTTGGTATAAGCATTGAGATATCACATCACATGCTATAGGAAGGGTCTCAGGATTGGAATGGGAAGGACTTGGATATCACATCTCATGCTATAGGCAGGGTCTCAGGTTTGGAAAGGGAAGGAGATGGATATCACATTTCATGTTAGAGGTAGGATCTCAGGTTTGGTATTAGAGGCATTGAGATATCACATCTCATGCTATCAGAAGAGTCTCAGGATTGGAATGGGAAGGAGTTGGATATCACATTTCATGCTAAAGGGAGGGTCTCAGGTTTGGAAGGGGAAGGATTTGGAAATCACATCTCATATTATAGGAAGGATCTCAGGTTTGGTATTAGAAGCATTGTGATATCACATCTCATGCTATCGGAAGGATCTCAGGTTTGGTATAAGAGGCATTGAGATATCACATCTCATGCTATCATAAGGGTCTCAGGATTGGAATGGGAAGGAGTTGGATATCACATCTCATGTTATAGGAAGGATCTCAGGTTTGGTATTAGAAGCATTGAGACATCACATCTCATGCTATAGGAAGGGTCTCAGGATTGGAATGGGAAGGAGTTGGATATCACATCTCATGCTATAGGAAGGGTCTCAGGTTTGGTATAAGCATTGAGATATCACATCTCATGCTATAGGAAGGGTCTCAGGATTGGAATAGGAAGGATTTGGATATCACATCTTATGCTATAGGAAGGGTCTCAGGTTTGGTATAAGCATGGAGATATCACTTCTCATGCTATAGGAAGTGTCTCAGGATTGGAATGGGAAGGAGTTGGATATCACATCTCATGCTATAGGAAGGGTCTCAGATTTGGTATAAGCATTGAGATATCACATCTCATGCTATAGGAAGGGTCTCAGGATTGGAATGGGAAGGAGTTGTATATGACATCTCAGGCCATAGGAAGGGTCTCAGATTTGGTATAAGCATTGAGATATCACATCTCATGATATCGGAAGGGTCTCAGGATTGGAATGGGAAGGAGTTGGATATCACATCTCATGATAATGGAAGGGTCTAAGGTTTGGAAGGGGAAGGATTTGGATATCACATCTCATGTTATAGGACGGGTCTCAGGTTTGGTATTAGAAGCATTGAGATATCAAGTCTCATGGTATAAGAAGGGTCTCAGGATTGGAATGGGAAGGAGTTTGATATCACATTTCATGCCATAGTATGGGTCTCAGGTTTGGTAGAAGCATTGGGATATCACATCTCATGCTATCGGAAGGGTATCAGTATTGGATTTGGAAGGAGTTGGATATCCCATCTCATGCTATAGGAAGGGTCTCAGGTTGGAATGGGAAGGAGTTGGATATCACATTTCATGTTATAGGAAGGGTCTCAGGATTGGAATGGGAAGGACTTGGATATCATATCTCATGCTATAGGAAGGCTCTCAGGTTTGGAAGGGGAAGGAGTTGGATATCACATTTCATGTTAGAGGAAGGATCTCAGGTTTGGTATTAGAGGCCTTGAGATATCACATCTCATGCTATAGGAAGGGTCTCAGGATTGGAATGGGAAGGAGTTGGATATCACATCTCAAGCTATAGGAAGGGTCTCAGGTTTGGTATAAGCATTGAGATATCACATCTCATGCTATAGGAAGGGTCTCAGGATTGGAATGGGAAGAAGTTGGATATCACATCTCATGCTATAGGAAGGGTCTCAGGATTGGAATGGGAAGGAGTTGTATATGCCATCTCATGCCATAGGAAGGGTCTCAGGTTTGGTATAAGCATTGAGATATCACATCACATGCTATAGGAAGGGTCTCAGGATTGGAATGGGAAGGACTTGGATATCACATATCATGCTATAGGCAGGGTCTCAGGTTTGGAAAGGGAATGAGATGGATATCACATTTCATGTTAGAGGTAGGATCTCAGGTTTGGTATTAGAGGCATTGAGATATCACATCTCATGCTATCAGAAGGGTCTCAGGATTGGAATGGGAAGGAGTTTGATATCACATCTCATGCCATAGTATGGGTCTCAGGTTTGGTAGAAGCATTGGGATATCACATCTCATGCTATCGGAAGGGTATCAGTATTGGATTTGGAAGGAGTTGGATATCCCATCTCATGCTATAGGAAGGGTCTCAGGTTAGAATGGGAAGGAGTTGGATATCACATTTCATGTTATAGGAAGGGTCTCAGGATTGGAATGGGAAGGACTTGGATATCATATCTCATGCTATAGGAAGGCTCTCAGGTTTGGAAGGGGAAGGAGTTGGATATCACATTTCATGTTAGAGGAAGGATCTCAGGTTTGGTATTAGAGGCCTTGAGATATCACATCTCATGCTATAGGAAGGGTCTCAGGATTGGAATGGGAAGGAGTTGGATATCACATCTCAAGCTATAGGAAGGGTCTCAGGTTTGGTATAATCATTGAGATATCACATCTCATGCTATAGGAAGGGTCTCAGGATTGGAATGGGAAGAAGTTGGATATCACATCTCATGCTATAGGAAGGGTCTCAGGTTTGGTATAAGCATTGAGATATCACATCTCATGCTATAGGAAGGGTCTCAGGGTTGGAATGGGAAGGAGTTGTATATGACATCACATGCTATAGGAAGGGTCTCAGGATTGGAATGGGAAGGACTTGGATATCACATCTCATCCTATAGGCAGGGTCTCAGGTTTGGAAAGGGAAGGAGATGGATATCACATTTCATGTTAGAGGTAGGATCTCAGGTTTGGTATTAGAGGCATTGAGATATCACATCCCATGCTATCAGAAGGGTCTCAGGATTGGAATGGGAAGGAGTTGGATATCACATTTCATGCTAAAGGGAGGGTCTCAGGTTTGGAAGGGGAAGGATTTGGAAATCACATCTCATATTATAGGAAGGATCTCAGGTTTGGTATTAGAAGCATTGAGATATCACATCTCATGCTATCGGAAGGATCTCAGGTTTGGTGTAAGAGGCATTGAGATATCACATCTCATGCTATCATAAGGGTCTCAGGATTGGAATGGGAAGGAGTTGGATATCACATCTCATGTTATAGGAAGGATCTCAGGTTTGGTATTAGAAGCATTGAGACATCACATCTCATGCTATAGGAAGGGTCTCAGGATTGGAATGGGAAGGAGTTGGATATCACATCTCATGCTATAGGAAGGGTCTCAGGTTTGGTATAAGCATTGAGATATCACATCTCATGCTATAGGAAGGGTCTCAGGATTGGAATGGGAAGGATTTGGATATCACATCTTATGCTATAGGAAGGGTCTCAGGTTTGGTATAAGCATTGAGATATCATATCTCATGCTATAGGAAGGGTCTCAGGATTGGAATGGGAAGAAGTTGGATATCACATCTCATGCTATAGGAAGGGTCTCAGGTTTGGTATAAGCATTGAGATATCACATCTCATGCTATAGGAAGGGTCTCAGGGTTGGAATGGGAAGGAGTTGTGTATGACATCTCATGCCATAGGAAGGGTCTCAGGTTTGGTATAAGCATTGAGATATCACATCACATGCTATAGGAAGGGTCTCAGGATTGGAATGGGAAGGACTTGGATATCACATCTCATGCTATAGGCAGGGTCTCAGGTTTGGAAAGGGAAGGAGATGGATATCACATTTCATGTTAGAGGTAGGATCTCAGGTTTGGTATTAGAGGCATTGAGATATCACATCTCATGCTATCAGAAGGGTCTCAGGATTGGAATGGGAAGGAGTTGGATATCACATTTCATGCTAAAGGGAGGGTCTCAGGTTTGGAAGGGGAAGGATTTGGAAATCACATCTCATATTATAGGAAGGATCTCAGGTTTGGTATTAGAAGCATTGTGATATCACATCTCATGCTATCGGAAGGATCTCAGGTTTGGTATAAGAGGCATTGAGATATCACATCTCATGCTATCATAAGGGTCTCAGGATTGGAATGGGAAGGAGTTGGATATCACATCTCATGTTATAGGAAGGATCTCAGGTTTGGTATTAGAAGCATTGAGACATCACATCTCATGCTATAGGAAGGGTCTCAGGATTGGAATGGGAAGGAGTTGGATATCACATCTCATGCTATAGGAAGGGTCTCAGGTTTGGTATAAGCATTGAGATATCACATCTCATGCTATAGGAAGGGTCTCAGGATTGGAATAGGAAGGATTTGGATATCACATCTTATGCTATAGGAAGGGTCTCAGGTTTGGTATAAGCATGGAGATATCACTTCTCATGCTATAGGAAGTGTCTCAGGATTGGAATGGGAAGGAGTTGGATATCACATCTCATGCTATAGGAAGGGTCTCAGATTTGGTATAAGCATTGAGATATCACATCTCATGCTATAGGAAGGGTCTCAGGATTGGAATGGGAAGGAGTTGTATATGACATCTCAGGCCATAGGAAGGGTCTCAGATTTGGTATAAGCATTGAGATATCACATCTCATGATATCGGAAGGGTCTCAGGATTGGAATGGGAAGGAGTTGGATATCACATCTCATGATAATGGAAGGGTCTAAGGTTTGGAAGGGGAAGGATTTGGATATCACATCTCATGTTATAGGACGGGTCTCAGGTTTGGTATTAGAAGCATTGAGATATCAAGTCTCATGGTATAAGAAGGGTCTCAGGATTGGAATGGGAAGGAGTTTGATATCACATTTCATGCCATAGTATGGGTCTCAGGTTTGGTAGAAGCATTGGGATATCACATCTCATGCTATCGGAAGGGTATCAGTATTGGATTTGGAAGGAGTTGGATATCCCATCTCATGCTATAGGAAGGGTCTCAGGTTGGAATGGGAAGGAGTTGGATATCACATTTCATGTTATAGGAAGGGTCTCAGGATTGGAATGGGAAGGACTTGGATATCATATCTCATGCTATAGGAAGGCTCTCAGGTTTGGAAGGGGAAGGAGTTGGATATCACATTTCATGTTAGAGGAAGGATCTCAGGTTTGGTATTAGAGGCCTTGAGATATCACATCTCATGCTATAGGAAGGGTCTCAGGATTGGAATGGGAAGGAGTTGGATATCACATCTCAAGCTATAGGAAGGGTCTCAGGTTTGGTATAAGCATTGAGATATCACATCTCATGCTATAGGAAGGGTCTCAGGATTGGAATGGGAAGAAGTTGGATATCACATCTCATGCTATAGGAAGGGTCTCAGGATTGGAATGGGAAGGAGTTGTATATGCCATCTCATGCCATAGGAAGGGTCTCAGGTTTGGTATAAGCATTGAGATATCACATCACATGCTATAGGAAGGGTCTCAGGATTGGAATGGGAAGGACTTGGATATCACATCTCATGCTATAGGAAGGTTCTCAGGATTGGAATGGGAAGGAGTTGTATATGACATCTCAGGCCTTAGGAAGGGTCTCAGGTTTGGTATAAGCATTGAGATATCACATCTCTGCTATCGGAAGGGTCTCAGGATTGGAATGGGAAGGAGTTGGATATCCCATCTCATGTTATAGGAAGGGTCTCAGGTTTGGTATTAGAAGCATTGAGATATCACATCTCATGCTATAGGAAGGGTCTCAGGATTGGAATGGGAAGGACTTGGATGTCACATCTCATGCTATAGGGAGGGTCTCAAGTTTGATATTAGAAGCATTGAGATAACAAATCTCATGATATCGGAAGGGTCTCAGGATTGGAATGGGAAGGAGTTGGATATCACATCTCATGGTAAAGGAAGGGTCTAAGGTTTGGAAGGGGAAGGATTTGGATATCACATCTCATGTTACAGGACGGGTCTCAGGTTTGGTATTAGAAGCATTGAGATATCAAGTCTCATGGTATAAGAAGGGTCTCAGAATTGGAATGGGAAGGAGTTGGATATCACATCTCAAGCTATAGGAAGCGTCTCAGGATTGGAATGGGAAGGAGTTTGATATCACATCTCATGCCATAGTATGGGTCTCAGGTTTGGTAGAAGCATTGGGATATCACATCTCATGCTATCAGAAGGGTATCAGTATTGGATTTGGAAGGAGTTGGATATCCCATCTCATGCTAAAGGAAGGGTCTCAGGTTAGAATGGGAAGGAGTTGGATATCACATTTCATGTTATAGGAAGGGTCTCAGGATTGGAATGGGAAGGACTTGGATATCATATCTCATGCTATAGGAAGGCTCTCAGGTTTGGAAGGGGAAGGAGTTGGATATCACATTTCATGTTAGAGGAAGGATCTCAGGTTTGGTATTAGAGGCCTTGAGATATCACATCTCATGCTATAGGAAGGGTCTCAGGTTTGGTATAAGCATTGAGATATCACATCTCATGCTATAGGAAGGGTCTCAGGATTGGAATGGGAAGAAGTTGGATATCACATCTCATGCTATAGGAAGGGTCTCAGGTTTGGTATAAGCATTGAGATATCACATCTCATGCTATAGGAAGGGTCTCAGGGTTGGAATGGGAAGGAGTTGTATATGACATCTCATGCCATAGGAAGGGTCTCAGGTTTGGTATAAGCATTGAGATATCACATCACTGCTATCGGAAGGGTCTCAGGATTGGAATGGGAAGGAGTTGGATATCCCATCTCATGTTATAGGAAGGGTCTCAGGTTTGGTATTAGAAGCATTGAGATATCACATCTCATGCTATAGGAAGGGTCTCAGGGTTGGAATGGAAGGAGTTGTATATGACATCTCATGCCATAGGAAGGGTCTCAGGTTTGGTATAAGCATTGAGATATCACATCTCTGCTATCGGAAGGGTCTCAGGATTGGAATGGGAAGGAGTTGGATATCCCATCTCATGTTATAGGAAGGGTCTCAGGTTTGGTATTAGAAGCATTGAGATATCACATCTCATGCTATAGGAAGGGTCTCAGGATTGGAATGGGAAGGAGTTGGATATCACATCTCATGCTATAGGAAGGGTCTCAGGTTTGGTATAAGCATTGAGATATCACATCTCATGCTATAGGAAGGGTCTCAGGATTGGAATAGGAAGGATTTGGATATCACATCTTATGCTATAGGAAGGGTCTCAGGATTGGAATGGGAAGGTGTTGGATATCACATCTCATGCTATAGGAAGGGTCTCAGATTTGGTATAAGCATTGAGATATCACATCTCATGCTATAGGAAGGGTCTGAGGATTGGAATGGGAAGGAGTTGTATATGACATCTCAGGCCTTAGGAAGGGTCTCAGGTTTGGTATAAGCATTGAGATATCACATCTCTGCTATCGGAAGGGTCTCAGGATTGGAATGGGAAGGAGTTGGATATCCCATCTCATGTTATAGGAAGGGTCTCAGGTTTGGTATTAGAAGCATTGAGATATCACATCTCATGCTATAGGAAGGGTCTCAGGATTGGAATGGGAAGGACTTGGATGTCACATCTCATGCTATAGGGAGGGTCTCAAGTTTGATATTAGAAGCATTGAGATAACAAATCTCATGATATCGGAAGGGTCTCAGGATTGGAATGGGAAGGAGTTGGATATCACATCTCATGATAAAGGAAGGGTCTAAGGTTTGGAAGGGGAAGGATTTGGATATCACATCTCATGTTATAGGACGGGTCTCAGGTTTGGTATTAGAAGCATTGAGATATCAAGTCTCATGGTATAAGAAGGGTCTCAGAATTGGAATGGGAAGGAGTTGGATATCACATCTCAAGCTATAGGAAGCGTCTCAGGATTGGAATGGGAAGGAGTTTGATATCACATCTCATGCCATAGTATGGGTCTCAGGTTTGGTAGAAGCATTGGGATATCACATCTCATGCTATCGGAAGGGTATCAGTATTGGATTTGGAAGGAGTTGGATATCCCATCTCATGCTATAGGAAGGGTCTCAGGTTAGAATGGGAAGGAGTTGGATATCACATTTCATGTTATAGGAAGGGTCTCAGGATTGGAATGGGAAGGACTTGGATATCATATCTCATGCTATAGGAAGGCTCTCAGGTTTGGAAGGGGAAGGAGTTGGATATCACATTTCATGTTAGAGGAAGGATCTCAGGTTTGGTATTAGAGGCCTTGAGATATCACATCTCATGCTATAGGAAGGGTCTCAGGATTGGAATGGGAAGGAGTTGGATATCACATCTCAAGCTATAGGAAGGGTCTCAGGTTTGGTATAAGCACTGAGATATCACATTTAATGCTATAGGAAGGGTCTCAGGATTGGAATGGGAAGAAGTTGGATATCACATCTCATGCTATAGGAAGGGTCTCAGGTTTGGTATAAGCATTGAGATATCACATCTCATGCTATAGGAAGGGTCTCAGGGTTGGAATGGGAAGGAGTTGTATATGACATCTCATGCCATAGGAAGGGTCTCAGGTTTGGTATAAGCATTGAGATATCACATCACATGCTATAGGAATGGTCTCAGGATTGGAATGGGAAGGACTTGGATATCACATCTCATGCTATAGGCAGGGTCTCAGGTTGGGAAGGGGAAGGAGATGGATATCACATTTCATGTTAGAGGTAGGATCTCAGGTTTGGTATTAGAGGCATTGAGATATCACATCTCATGCTATCAGAAGGCTCTCAGGATTGGAATGGGAAGGAGTTGGATATCACATTTCATGCTAAAGGGAGGGTCTCAGGTTTGGAAGGGGAAGGATTTGGAAATCACATCTCATATTATATGAAGGATCTCAGGTTTGGTATTAGAAGCATTGAGATATCACATCTCATGCTATCGGAAGGATCTCAGGTTTGGTGTAAGAGGCATTGAGATATCACATCTCATGCTATCATAAGGGTCTCAGGATTGGAATGGGAAGGAGTTGGATATCACATCTCATGTTATAGGAAGGATCTCAGGTTTGGTATTAGAAGCATTGAGACATCACATCTCATGCTATAGGAAGCGTCTCAGGATTGGAATGGGAAGGAGTTGGATATCACATCTCATGCTATAGGAAGGGTCTCAGGTTTGGTATAAGCATTGAGATATCACATCTCATGCTATAGGAAGGGTCTCAGGATTGGAATGGGAAGGATTTGGATATCACATCTTATGCTATAGGAAGGGTCTCAGGTTTGGTATAAGCATTGAGATATCATATCTCATGCTATAGGAAGGGTCTCAGGATTGGAATGGGAAGAAGTTGGATATCACATCTCATGCTATAGGAAGGGTCTCGGGTTTGGTATAAGCATTGAGATATCACATCTCATGCTATAGGAAGGGTCTCAGGGTTGGAATGGGAAGGAGTTGTGTATGACATCTCATGCCATAGGAAGGGTCTCAGGTTTGTTATAAGCATTGAGATATCACATCACATGCTATAGGAAGGGTCTCAGGATTGGAATGGGAAGGATTTGGATATCACATCTCATGCTATAGGCAGGGTCTCAGGTTTGGAAAGAGAAGGAGATGGATATCACATTTCATGTTAGAGGTAGGATCTCAGGTTTGGTATTAGAGGCCTTGAGATATCACATCTCATGCTATAGGAAGGGTCTCAGGATTGGAATGGGAAGGAGTTGGATATCACATCTCAAGCTATAGGAAGGGTCTCAGGTTTGGTATAAGCACTGAGATATCACATCTCATGCTATAGGAAGGGTCTCAGGATTGGAATGGGAAGAAGTTGGATATCACATCTCATGCTATAGGAAGGGTCTCAGGTTTGGTATAAGCATTGAGATATCACATCTCATGCTATAGGAAGGGTCTCAGGGTTGGAATGGGAAGGAGTTGTATATGACATCTCATGCCATAGGAAGGGTCTCAGGTTTGGTAGAAGCATTGGGATATCACATCTCATGCTATCGGAAGGGTATCAGTATTGGATTTGGAAGGAGTTGGATATCCCATCTCATGCTATAGGAAGGGTCTCAGGTTAGAATGGGAAGGAGTTGGATATCACATTTCATGTTATAGGAAGGGTCTCAGGATTGGAATGGGAAGGACTTGGATATCATGTCTCATGCTATAGGAAGGCTCTCAGGTTTGGAAGGGGAAGGAGTTGGATATCACATTTCATGTTAGAGGAAGGATCTCAGGTTTGGTATTAGAGGCCTTGAGATATCACATCTCATGCTATAGGAAGGGTCTCAGGATTGGAATGGGAAGGAGTTGGATATCACATCTCAAGCTATAGGAAGGGTCTCAGGTTTGGTATAAGCACTGAGATATCACATCTCATGCTATAGGAAGGGTCTCAGGATTGGAATGGGAAGAAGTTGGATATCACATCTCATGCTATAGGAAGGGTCTCAGGTTTGGTATAAGCATTGAAATATCACATCTCATGCTATAGGAAGGGTCTCAGGGTTGGAATGGGAAGGAGTTGTATATGACATCTCATGCCATAGGAAGGGTCTCAGGTTTGGTATAAGCATTGAGATATCACATCACATGCTATAGGAATGGTCTCAGGATTGGAATGGGAAGGACTTGGATATCACATCTCATGCTATAGGCAGGGTCTCAGGTTTGGAAAGGGAAGGAGATGGATATCACATTTCATGTTAGAGGTAGGATCTCAGGTTTGGTATTAGAGGCATTGAGATATCACATCTCATGCTATCAGAAGGGTCTCAGGATTGGAATGGGAAGGAGTTGGATATCACATTTCATGCTAAAGGGAGGGTCTCAGGTTTGGAAGGGGAAGGATTTGGAAATCACATCTCATATTATATGAAGGATCTCAGGTTTGGTATTAGAAGCATTGAGATATCACATCTCATGCTATCGGAAGGATCTCAGGTTTGGTGTAAGAGGCATTGAGATATCACATCTCATGCTATCATAAGGGTCTCAGGATTGGAATGGGAAGGAGTTGGATATCACATCTCATGTTATAGGAAGGATCTCAGGTTTGGTATTAGAAGCATTGAGACATCACATCTCATGCTATAGGAAGCGTCTCAGGATTGGAATGGGAAGGAGTTGGATATCACATCTCATGCTATAGGAAGGGTCTCAGGTTTGGTATAAGCATTGAGATATCACATCTCATGCTATAGGAAGGGTTTCAGGATTGGAATGGGAAGGATTTGGATATCACATCTTATTCTATAGGAAGGGTCTCAGGTTTGGTATAAGCATTGAGATATCATATCTCATGCTATAGGAAGGGTCTCAGGATTGGAATGGGAAGAAGTTGGATATCACATCTCATGCTATAGGAAGGGTCTCGGGTTTGGTATAAGCATTGAGATATCACATCTCATGCTATAGGAAGGGTCTCAGGGTTGGAATGGGAAGGAGTTGTGTATGACATCTCATGCCATAGGAAGGGTCTCAGGTTTGTTATAAGCATTGAGATATCACATCACATGCTATAGGAAGGGTCTCAGGATTGGAATGGGAAGGATTTGGATATCACATCTCATGCTATAGGCAGGGTCTCAGGTTTGGAAAGGGAATGAGATGGATATCACATTTCATGTTAGAGGTAGGATCTCAGGTTTGGTATTAGAGGCATTGAGATATCACATCTCATGCTATCAGAAGGGTCTCAGGATTGGAATGGGAAGGAGTTGGATATCACATTTCATGCTAAAGGGAGGGTCTCAGGTTTGGAAGGGGAAGGATTTGGAAATCACATCTCATATTATAGGAAGGATCTCAGGTTTGGTATTAGAAGCATTGAGATATCACATCTCATGCTATCGGAAGGATCTCAGGTTTGGTATAAGAGGCATTGAGATATCACATCTCATGCTATCATAAGGGTCTCAGGATTGGAATGGGAAGGAGTTGGATATCACATCTCATGTTATAGGAAGGATTTCAGGTTTGGTATTAGAAGCATTGAGACATCACATCTCATGCTATAGGAAGGGTCTCAGGATTGGAATGGGAAGGAGTTGGATATCACATCTCATGCTATAGGAAGGGTCTCAGGTTTGGTATAAGCATTGAGATATCACATCTCATGCTATAGGAAGGGTCTCAGGATTGGAATAGGAAGGATTTGGATATCACATCTTATGCTATAGGAAGGGTCTCAGGATTGGAATGGGAAGGTGTTGGATATCACATCTCATGCTATAGGAAGGGTCTCAGATTTGGTATAAGCATTGAGATATCACATCTCATGCTATAGGAAGGGTCTCAGGATTGGAATGGGAAGAAGTTGGATATCACATCTCATGCTATAGGAAGGGTCTCAGGATTGGAATGGGAAGGAGTTGTATATGCCATCTCATGCCATAGGAAGGGTCTCAGGTTTGGTATAAGCATTGAGATATCACATCACATGCTATAGGAAGGGTCTCAGGATTGGAATGGGAAGGACTTGGATATCACATCTCATGCTATAGGAAGGGTCTCAGGATTGGAATGGGAAGGAGTTGGATATCACATCTCATGCTATAGGAAGGGTCTCAGGTTTGGTATAAGCATTGAGATATCACATCTCATGCTATAGGAAGGGTCTCAGGATTGGAATGGGAAGAAGTTGGATATCACATCTCATGCTATAGGAAGGGTCTCAGGATTGGAATGGGAAGGAGTTGTATATGCCATCTCATGCCATAGGAAGGGTCTCAGGTTTGGTATAAGCATTGAGATATCACATCACATGCTATAGGAAGGGTCTCAGGATTGGAATGGGAAGGACTTGGATATCACATATCATGCTATAGGCAGGGTCTCAGGTTTGGAAAGGGAATGAGATGGATATCACATTTCATGTTAGAGGTAGGATCTCAGGTTTGGTATTAGAGGCATTGAGATATCACATCTCATGCTATCAGAAGGGTCTCAGGATTGGAATGGGAAGGATTTGGATATCACATCTTATGCTATAGGAAGGGTCTCAGGATTGGAATGGGAAGGTGTTGGATATCACATCTTATGCTATAGGAAGGGTCTCAGGATTGGAATGGGAAGGTGTTGGATATCACATCTCATGCTATTGGAAGGATCTCAGGTTTGGTATAAGAGGCATTGAGATATCACATCTCATGCTATCATAAGGGTCTCAGGATTGGAATGGGAAGGAGTTGGATATCACATCTCATGTTATAGGAAGGATCTCAGGTTTGGTATTAGAAGCATTGAGACATCACATCTCATGCTAAAGGAAGGGTCTCAGGATTGGAATGGGAAGGAGTTGGATATCACATCTCATGCTATAGGAAGGGTCTCAGGTTTGGTATAAGCATTGAGATATCACATCTCATGCTATAGGAAGGGTCTCAGGATTGGAATAGGAAGGATTTGGATATCACATCTTATGCTATAGGAAGGGTCTCAGGTTTGGTATAAGCATGGAGATATCACTTCTCATGCTATAGGAAGTGTCTCAGGATTGGAATGGGAAGGAGTTGGATATCACATTTCATGCTAAAGGGAGGGTCTCAGGTTTGGAAAGGGAAGGATTTGGAAATCACATCTCATATTATATGAAGGATCTCAGGTTTGGTATTAGAAGCATTGAGATATCACATCTCATGCTATCGGAAGGATCTCAGGTTTGGTGTAAGAGGCATTGAGATATCACATCTCATGCTATCATAAGGGTCTCAGGATTGGAATGGGAAGGAGTTGGATATCACATCTCATGTTATAGGAAGGATCTCAGGTTTGGTATTAGAAGCATTGAGACATCACATCTCATGCTATAGGAAGCGTCTCAGGATTGGAATGGGAAGGAGTTGGATATCACATCTCATGCTATAGGAAGGGTCTCAGGTTTGGTATAAGCATTGAGATATCACATCTCATGCTATAGGAAGGGTCTCAGGATTGGAATGGGAAGGATTTGGATATCACATCTTATGCTATAGGAAGGGTCTCAGGTTTGGTATAAGCATTGAGATATCATATCTCATGCTATAGGAAGGGTCTCAGGATTGGAATGGGAAGAAGTTGGATATCACATCTCATGCTATAGGAAGGGTCTCGGGTTTGGTATAAGCATTGAGATATCACATCTCATGCTATAGGAAGGGTCTCAGGGTTGGAATGGGAAGGAGTTGTGTATGACATCTCATGCCATAGGAAGGGTCTCAGGTTTGTTATAAGCATTGAGATATCACATCACATGCTATAGGAAGGGTCTCAGGATTGGAATGGGAAGGATTTGGATATCACATCTCATGCTATAGGCAGGGTCTCAGGTTTGGAAAGGGAAGGAGATGGATATCACATTTCATGTTAGAGGTAGGATCTCAGGTTTGGTATTAGAGGCATTGAGATATCACATCTCATGCTATCAGAAGGGTCTCAGGATTGGAATGGGAAGGAGTTGGATATCACATTTCATGCTAAAGGGAGGGTCTCAGGTTTGGAAGGGGAAGGATTTGGAAATCACATCTCATATTATAGGAAGGATCTCAGGTTTGGTATTAGAAGCATTGAGATATCACATCTCATGCTATCGGAAGGATCTCAGGTTTGGTATAAGAGGCATTGAGATATCACATCTCATGCTATCATAAGGGTCTCAGGATTGGAATGGGAAGGAGTTGGATATCACATCTCATGTTATAGGAAGGATTTCAGGTTTGGTATTAGAAGCATTGAGACATCACATCTCATGCTATAGGAAGGGTCTCAGGATTGGAATGGGAAGGAGTTGGATATCACATCTCATGCTATAGGAAGGGTCTCAGGTTTGGTATAAGCATTGAGATATCACATCTCATGCTATAGGAAGGGTCTCAGGATTGGAATAGGAAGGATTTGGATATCACATCTTATGCTATAGGAAGGGTCTCAGGATTGGAATGGGAAGGTGTTGGATATCACATCTCATGCTATAGGAAGGGTCTCAGATTTGGTATAAGCATTGAGATATCACATCTCATGCTATAGGAAGGGTCTCAGGATTGGAATGGGAAGGAGTTGTATATGACATCTCAGGCCTTAGGAAGGGTCTCAGGTTTGGTATAAGCATTGAGATATCACATCTCTGCTATCGGAAGGGTCTCAGGATTGGAATGGGAAGGAGTTGGATATCCCATCTCATGTTATAGGAAGGGTCTCAGGTTTGGTATTAGAAGCATTGAGATATCACATCTCATGCTATAGGAAGGGTCTCAGGATTGGAATGGGAAGGACTTGGATGTCACATCTCATGCTATAGGGAGGGTCTCAAGTTTGATATTAGAAGCATTGAGATAACAAATCTCATGATATCGGAAGGGTCTCAGGATTGGAATGGGAAGGAGTTGGATATCACATCTCATGATAAAGGAAGGGTCTAAGGTTTGGAAGGGGAAGGATTTGGATATCACATCTCATGTTATAGGACGGGTCTCAGGTTTGGTATTAGAAGCATTGAGATATCAAGTCTCATGGTAAAAGAAGGGTCTCAGAATTGGAATGGGAAGGAGTTGGATATCACATCTCAAGCTATAGGAAGCGTCTCAGGATTGGAATGGGAAGGAGTTTGATATCACATCTCATGCCACAGTATGGGTCTCAGGTTTGGTAGAAGCATTGGGATATCACATCTCATGCTATCGGAAGGGTATCAGTATTGGATTTGGAAGGAGTTGGATATCCCATCTCATGCTATAGGAAGGGTCTCAGGTTAGAATGGGAAGGAGTTGGATATCACATTTCATGTTATAGGAAGGGTCTCAGGATTGGAATGGGAAGGACTTGGATATCATATCTCATGCTATAGGAAGGCTCTCAGGTTTGGAAGGGGAAGGAGTTGGATATCACATTTCATGTTAGAGGAAGGATCTCAGGTTTGGTATTAGAGGCCTTGAGATATCACATCTCATGCTATAGGAAGGGTCTCAGGATTGGAATGGGAAGGAGTTGGATATCACATCTCAAGCTATAGGAAGGGTCTCAGGTTTGGTATAATCATTGAGATATCACATCTCATGCTATAGGAAGGGTCTCAGGATTGGAATGGGAAGAAGTTGGATATCACATCTCATGCTATAGGAAGGGTCTCAGGTTTGGTATAAGCATTGAGATATCACATCTCATGCTATAGGAAGGGTCTCAGGGTTGGAATGGGAAGGAGTTGTATATGACATCACATGCTATAGGAAGGGTCTCAGGATTGGAATGGGAAGGACTTGGATATCACATCTCATCCTATAGGCAGGGTCTCAGGTTTGGAAAGGGAAGGAGATGGATATCACATTTCATGTTAGAGGTAGGATCTCAGGTTTGGTATTAGAGGCATTGAGATATCACATCCCATGCTATCAGAAGGGTCTCAGGATTGGAATGGGAAGGAGTTGGATATCACATTTCATGCTAAAGGGAGGGTCTCAGGTTTGGAAGGGGAAGGATTTGGAAATCACATCTCATATTATAGGAAGGATCTCAGGTTTGGTATTAGAAGCATTGAGATATCACATCTCATGCTATCGGAAGGATCTCAGGTTTGGTGTAAGAGGCATTGAGATATCACATCTCATGCTATCATAAGGGTCTCAGGATTGGAATGGGAAGGAGTTGGATATCACATCTCATGTTATAGGAAGGATCTCAGGTTTGGTATTAGAAGCATTGAGACATCACATCTCATGCTATAGGAAGGGTCTCAGGATTGGAATGGGAAGGAGTTGGATATCACATCTCATGCTATAGGAAGCGTCTCAGGTTTGGTATAAGCATTGAGATATCACATCTCATGCTATAGGAAGGGTCTCAGGATTGGAATGGGAAGGATTTGGATATCACATCTTATGCTATAGGAAGGGTCTCAGGTTTGGTATAAGCATTGAGATATCATATCTCATGCTATAGGAAGGGTCTCAGGATTGGAATGGGAAGAAGTTGGATATCACATCTCATGCTATAGGAAGGGTCTCAGGTTTGGTATAAGCATTGAGATATCACATCTCATGCTATAGGAAGGGTCTCAGGGTTGGAATGGGAAGGAGTTGTGTATGACATCTCATGCCATAGGAAGGGTCTCAGGTTTGGTATAAGCATTGAGATATCACATCACATGCTATAGGAAGGGTCTCAGGATTGGAATGGGAAGGACTTGGATATCACATCTCATGCTATAGGCAGGGTCTCAGGTTTGGAAAGGGAAGGAGATGGATATCACATTTCATGTTAGAGGTAGGATCTCAGGTTTGGTATTAGAGGCATTGAGATATCACATCTCATGCTATCAGAAGGGTCTCAGGATTGGAATGGGAAGGAGTTGGATATCACATTTCATGCTAAAGGGAGGGTCTCAGGTTTGGAAGGGGAAGGATTTGGAAATCACATCTCATATTATAGGAAGGATCTCAGGTTTGGTATTAGAAGCATTGTGATATCACATCTCATGCTATCGGAAGGATCTCAGGTTTGGTATAAGAGGCATTGAGATATCACATCTCATGCTATCATAAGGGTCTCAGGATTGGAATGGGAAGGAGTTGGATATCACATCTCATGTTATAGGAAGGATCTCAGGTTTGGTATTAGAAGCATTGAGACATCACATCTCATGCTATAGGAAGGGTCTCAGGATTGGAATGGGAAGGAGTTGGATATCACATCTCATGCTATAGGAAGGGTCTCAGGTTTGGTATAAGCATTGAGATATCACATCTCATGCTATAGGAAGGGTCTCAGGATTGGAATAGGAAGGATTTGGATATCACATCTTATGCTATAGGAAGGGTCTCAGGTTTGGTATAAGCATGGAGATATCACTTCTCATGCTATAGGAAGTGTCTCAGGATTGGAATGGGAAGGAGTTGGATATCACATCTCATGCTATAGGAAGGGTCTCAGATTTGGTATAAGCATTGAGATATCACATCTCATGCTATAGGAAGGGTCTCAGGATGGGAATGGGAAGGAGTTGTATATGACATCTCAGGCCATAGGAAGGGTCTCAGATTTGGTATAAGCATTGAGATATCACATCTCATGATATCGGAAGGGTCTCAGGATTGGAATGGGAAGGAGTTGGATATCACATCTCATGATAATGGAAGGGTCTAAGGTTTGGAAGGGGAAGGATTTGGATATCACATCTCATGTTATAGGACGGGTCTCAGGTTTGGTATTAGAAGCATTGAGATATCAAGTCTCATGGTATAAGAAGGGTCTCAGGATTGGAATGGGAAGGAGTTTGATATCACATTTCATGCCATAGTATGGGTCTCAGGTTTGGTAGAAGCATTGGGATATCACATCTCATGCTATCGGAAGGGTATCAGTATTGGATTTGGAAGGAGTTGGATATCCCATCTCATGCTATAGGAAGGGTCTCAGGTTGGAATGGGAAGGAGTTGGATATCACATTTCATGTTATAGGAAGGGTCTCAGGATTGGAATGGGAAGGACTTGGATATCATATCTCATGCTATAGGAAGGCTCTCAGGTTTGGAAGGGGAAGGAGTTGGATATCACATTTCATGTTAGAGGAAGGATCTCAGGTTTGGTATTAGAGGCCTTGAGATATCACATCTCATGCTATAGGAAGGGTCTCAGGATTGGAATGGGAAGGAGTTGGATATCACATCTCAAGCTATAGGAAGGGTCTCAGGTTTGGTATAAGCATTGAGATATCACATCTCATGCTATAGGAAGGGTCTCAGGATTGGAATGGGAAGAAGTTGGATATCACATCTCATGCTATAGGAAGGGTCTCAGGATTGGAATGGGAAGGAGTTGTATATGCCATCTCATGCCATAGGAAGGGTCTCAGGTTTGGTATAAGCATTGAGATATCACATCACATGCTATAGGAAGGGTCTCAGGATTGGAATGGGAAGGACTTGGATATCACATATCATGCTATAGGCAGGGTCTCAGGTTTGGAAAGGGAATGAGATGGATATCACATTTCATGTTAGAGGTAGGATCTCAGGTTTGGTATTAGAGGCATTGAGATATCACATCTCATGCTATCAGAAGGGTCTCAGGATTGGAATGGGAAGGAGTTTGATATCACATCTCCTGCCATAGTATGGGTCTCAGGTTTGGTAGAAGCATTGGGATATCACATCTCATGCTATCGGAAGGGTATCAGTATTGGATTTGGAAGGAGTTGGATATCCCATCTCATGCTATAGGAAGGGTCTCAGGTTAGAATGGGAAGGAGTTGGATATCACATTTCATGTTATAGGAAGGGTCTCAGGATTGGAATGGGAAGGACTTGGATATCATATCTCATGCTATAGGAAGGCTCTCAGGTTTGGAAGGGGAAGGAGTTGGATATCACATTTCATGTTAGAGGAAGGATCTCAGGTTTGGTATTAGAGGCCTTGAGATATCACATCTCATGCTATAGGAAGGGTCTCAGGATTGGAATGGGAAGGAGTTGGATATCACATCTCAAGCTATAGGAAGGGTCTCAGGTTTGGTATAATCATTGAGATATCACATCTCATGCTATAGGAAGGGTCTCAGGATTGGAATGGGAAGAAGTTGGATATCACATCTCATGCTATAGGAAGGGTCTCAGGTTTGGTATAAGCATTGAGATATCACATCTCATGCTATAGGAAGGGTCTCAGGGTTGGAATGGGAAGGAGTTGTATATGACATCACATGCTATAGGAAGGGTCTCAGGATTGGAATGGGAAGGACTTGGATATCACATCTCATCCTATAGGCAGGGTCTCAGGTTTGGAAAGGGAAGGAGATGGATATCACATTTCATGTTAGAGGTAGGATCTCAGGTTTGGTATTAGAGGCATTGAGATATCACATCCCATGCTATCAGAAGGGTCTCAGGATTGGAATGGGAAGGAGTTGGATATCACATTTCATGCTAAAGGGAGGGTCTCAGGTTTGGAAGGGGAAGGATTTGGAAATCACATCTCATATTATAGGAAGGATCTCAGGTTTGGTATTAGAAGCATTGAGATATCACATCTCATGCTATCGGAAGGATCTCAGGTTTGGTGTAAGAGGCATTGAGATATCACATCTCATGCTATCATAAGGGTCTCAGGATTGGAATGGGAAGGAGTTGGATATCACATCTCATGTTATAGGAAGGATCTCAGGTTTGGTATTAGAAGCATTGAGACATCACATCTCATGCTATAGGAAGGGTCTCAGGATTGGAATGGGAAGGAGTTGGATATCACATCTCATGCTATAGGAAGGGTCTCAGGTTTGGTATAAGCATTGAGATATCACATCTCATGCTATAGGAAGGGTCTCAGGATTGGAATGGGAAGGATTTGGATATCACATCTTATGCTATAGGAAGGGTCTCAGGTTTGGTATAAGCATTGAGATATCATATCTCATGCTATAGGAAGGGTCTCAGGATTGGAATGGGAAGAAGTTGGATATCACATCTCATGCTATAGGAAGGGTCTCAGGTTTGGTATAAGCATTGAGATATCACATCTCATGCTATAGGAAGGGTCTCAGGGTTGGAATGGGAAGGAGTTGTGTATGACATCTCATGCCATAGGAAGGGTCTCAGGTTTGGTATAAGCATTGAGATATCACATCACATGCTATAGGAAGGGTCTCAGGATTGGAATGGGAAGGACTTGGATATCACATCTCATGCTATAGGCAGGGTCTCAGGTTTGGAAAGGGAAGGAGATGGATATCACATTTCATGTTAGAGGTAGGATCTCAGGTTTGGTATTAGAGGCATTGAGATATCACATCTCATGCTATCAGAAGGGTCTCAGGATTGGAATGGGAAGGAGTTGGATATCACATTTCATGCTAAAGGGAGGGTCTCAGGTTTGGAAGGGGAAGGATTTGGAAATCACATCTCATATTATAGGAAGGATCTCAGGTTTGGTATTAGAAGCATTGTGATATCACATCTCATGCTATCGGAAGGATCTCAGGTTTGGTATAAGAGGCATTGAGATATCACATCTCATGCTATCATAAGGGTCTCAGGATTGGAATGGGAAGGAGTTGGATATCACATCTCATGTTATAGGAAGGATCTCAGGTTTGGTATTAGAAGCATTGAGACATCACATCTCATGCTATAGGAAGGGTCTCAGGATTGGAATGGGAAGGAGTTGGATATCACATCTCATGCTATAGGAAGGGTCTCAGGTTTGGTATAAGCATTGAGATATCACATCTCATGCTATAGGAAGGGTCTCAGGATTGGAATAGGAAGGATTTGGATATCACATCTTATGCTATAGGAAGGGTCTCAGGTTTGGTATAAGCATGGAGATATCACTTCTCATGCTATAGGAAGTGTCTCAGGATTGGAATGGGAAGGAGTTGGATATCACATCTCATGCTATAGGAAGGGTCTCAGATTTGGTATAAGCATTGAGATATCACATCTCATGCTATAGGAAGGGTCTCAGGATTGGAATGGGAAGGAGTTGTATATGACATCTCAGGCCATAGGAAGGGTCTCAGATTTGGTATAAGCATTGAGATATCACATCTCATGATATCGGAAGGGTCTCAGGATTGGAATGGGAAGGAGTTGGATATCACATCTCATGATAATGGAAGGGTCTAAGGTTTGGAAGGGGAAGGATTTGGATATCACATCTCATGTTATAGGACGGGTCTCAGGTTTGGTATTAGAAGCATTGAGATATCAAGTCTCATGGTATAAGAAGGGTCTCAGGATTGGAATGGGAAGGAGTTTGATATCACATTTCATGCCATAGTATGGGTCTCAGGTTTGGTAGAAGCATTGGGATATCACATCTCATGCTATCGGAAGGGTATCAGTATTGGATTTGGAAGGAGTTGGATATCCCATCTCATGCTATAGGAAGGGTCTCAGGTTGGAATGGGAAGGAGTTGGATATCACATTTCATGTTATAGGAAGGGTCTCAGGATTGGAATGGGAAGGACTTGGATATCATATCTCATGCTATAGGAAGGCTCTCAGGTTTGGAAGGGGAAGGAGTTGGATATCACATTTCATGTTAGAGGAAGGATCTCAGGTTTGGTATTAGAGGCCTTGAGATATCACATCTCATGCTATAGGAAGGGTCTCAGGATTGGAATGGGAAGGAGTTGGATATCACATCTCAAGCTACAGGAAGGGTCTGAGGTTTGGTATAAGCATTGAGATATCACATCTCATGCTATAGGAAGGGTCTCAGGATTGGAATGGGAAGAAGTTGGATATCACATCTCATGCTATAGGAAGGGTCTCAGGATTGGAATGGGAAGGAGTTGTATATGCCATCTCATGCCATAGGAAGGGTCTCAGGTTTGGTATAAGCATTGAGATATCACATCACATGCTATAGGAAGGGTCTCAGGATTGGAATGGGAAGGACTTGGATATCACATCTCATGCTATAGGAAGGTTCTCAGGATTGGAATGGGAAGGAGTTGTATATGACATCTCAGGCCTTAGGAAGGGTCTCAGGTTTGGTATAAGCATTGAGATATCACATCTCTGCTATCGGAAGGGTCTCAGGATTGGAATGGGAAGGAGTTGGATATCCCATCTCATGTTATAGGAAGGGTCTCAGGTTTGGTATTAGAAGCATTGAGATATCACATCTCATGCTATAGGAAGGGTCTCAGGATTGGAATGGGAAGGACTTGGATGTCACATCTCATGCTATAGGGAGGGTCTCAAGTTTGATATTAGAAGCATTGAGATAACAAATCTCATGATATCGGAAGGGTCTCAGGATTGGAATGGGAAGGAGTTGGATATCACATCTCATGATAAAGGAAGGGTCTAAGGTTTGGAAGGGGAAGGATTTGGATATCACATCTCATGTTACAGGACGGGTCTCAGGTTTGGTATTAGAAGCATTGAGATATCAAGTCTCATGGTATAAGAAGGGTCTCAGAATTGGAATGGGAAGGAGTTGGATATCACATCTCAAGCTATAGGAAGCGTCTCAGGATTGGAATGGGAAGGAGTTTGATATCACATCTCATGCCATAGTATGGGTCTCAGGTTTGGTAGAAGCATTGGGATATCACATCTCATGCTATCAGAAGGGTATCAGTATTGGATTTGGAAGGAGTTGGATATCCCATCTCATGCTAAAGGAAGGGTCTCAGGTTAGAATGGGAAGGAGTTGGATATCACATTTCATGTTATAGGAAGGGTCTCAGGATTGGAATGGGAAGGACTTGGATATCATATCTCATGCTATAGGAATGCTCTCAGGTTTGGAAGGGGAAGGAGTTGGATATCACATTTCATGTTAGAGGAAGGATCTCAGGTTTGGTATTAGAGGCCTTGAGATATCACATCTCATGCTATAGGAAGGGTCTCAGGTTTGGTATAAGCATTGAGATATCACATCTCATGCTATAGGAAGGGTCTCAGGATTGGAATGGGAAGAAGTTGGATATCACATCTCATGCTATAGGAAGGGTCTCAGGTTTGGTATAAGCATTGAGATATCACATCTCATGCTATAGGAAGGGTCTCAGGGTTGGAATGGGAAGGAGTTGTATATGACATCTCATGCCATAGGAAGGGTCTCAGGTTTGGTATAAGCATTGAGATATCACATCACTGCTATCGGAAGGGTCTCAGGATTGGAATGGGAAGGAGTTGGATATCCCATCTCATGTTATAGGAAGGGTCTCAGGTTTGGTATTAGAAGCATTGAGATATCACATCTCATGCTATAGGAAGGGTCTCAGGGTTGGAATGGGAAGGAGTTGTATATGACATCTCATGCCATAGGAAGGGTCTCAGGTTTGGTATAAGCATTGAGATATCACATCTCTGCTATCGGAAGGGTCTCAGGATTGGAATGGGAAGGAGTTGGATATCCCATCTCATGTTATAGGAAGGGTCTCAGGTTTGGTATTAGAAGCATTGAGATATCACATCTCATGCTATAGGAAGGGTCTCAGGATTGGAATGGGAAGGAGTTGGATATCACATCTCATGCTATAGGAAGGGTCTCAGGTTTGGTATAAGCATTGAGATATCACATCTCATGCTATAGGAAGGGTCTCAGGATTGGAATAGGAAGGATTTGGATATCACATCTTATGCTATAGGAAGGGTCTCAGGATTGGAATGGGAAGGTGTTGGATATCACATCTCATGCTATAGGAAGGGTCTCAGATTTGGTATAAGCATTGAGATATCACATCTCATGCTATAGGAAGGGTCTGAGGATTGGAATGGGAAGGAGTTGTATATGACATCTCAGGCCTTAGGAAGGGTCTCAGGTTTGGTATAAGCATTGAGATATCACATCTCTGCTATCGGAAGGGTCTCAGGATTGGAATGGGAAGGAGTTGGATATCCCATCTCATGTTATAGGAAGGGTCTCAGGTTTGGTATTAGAAGCATTGAGATATCACATCTCATGCTATAGGAAGGGTCTCAGGATTGGAATGGGAAGGACTTGGATCTCATGCTATAGGGAGGGTCTCAAGTTTGATATTAGAAGCATTGAGATAACAAATCTCATGATATCGGAAGGGTCTCAGGATTGGAATGGGAAGGAGTTGGATATCACATCTCATGATAAAGGAAGGGTCTAAGGTTTGGAAGGGGAAGGATTTGGATATCACATCTCATGTTATAGGACGGGTCTCAGGTTTGGTATTAGAAGCATTGAGATATCAAGTCTCATGGTATAAGAAGGGTCTCAGAATTGGAATGGGAAGGAGTTGGATATCACATCTCAAGCTATAGGAAGCGTCTCAGGATTGGAATGGGAAGGAGTTTGATATCACATCTCATGCCATAGTATGGGTCTCAGGTTTGGTAGAAGCATTGGGATATCACATCTCATGCTATCGGAAGGGTATCAGTATTGGATTTGGAAGGAGTTGGATATCCCATCTCATGCTATAGGAAGGGTCTCAGGTTAGAATGGGAAGGAGTTGGATATCACATTTCATGTTATAGGAAGGGTCTCAGGATTGGAATGGGAAGGACTTGGATATCATATCTCATGCTATAGGAAGGCTCTCAGGTTTGGAAGGGGAAGGAGTTGGATATCACATTTCATGTTAGAGGAAGGATCTCAGGTTTGGTATTAGAGGCCTTGAGATATCACATCTCATGCTATAGGAAGGGTCTCAGGATTGGAATGGGAAGGAGTTGGATATCACATCTCAAGCTATAGGAAGGGTCTCAGGTTTGGTATAAGCACTGAGATATCACATTTCATGCTATAGGAAGGGTCTCGGGATTGGAATGGGAAGAAGTTGGATATCACATCTCATGCTATAGGAAGGGTCTCAGGTTTGGTATAAGCATTGAGATATCACATCTCATGCTATAGGAAGGGTCTCAGGGTTGGAATGGGAAGGAGTTGTATATGACATCTCATGCCATAGGAAGGGTCTCAGGTTTGGTATAAGCATTGAGATATCACATCACATGCTATAGGAATGGTCTCAGGATTGGAATGGGAAGGACTTGGATATCACATCTCATGCTATAGGCAGGGTCTCAGGTTTGGAAAGGGAAGGAGATGGATATCACATTTCATGTTAGAGGTAGGATCTCAGGTTTGGTATTAGAGGCATTGAGATATCACATCTCATGCTATCAGAAGGGTCTCAGGATTGGAATGGGAAGGAGTTGGATATCACATTTCATGCTAAAGGGAGGGTCTCAGGTTTGGAAGGGGAAGGATTTGGAAATCACATCTCATATTATATGAAGGATCTCAGGTTTGGTATTAGAAGCATTGAGATATCACATCTCATGCTATCGGAAGGATCTCAGGTTTGGTGTAAGAGGCATTGAGATATCACATCTCATGCTATCATAAGGGTCTCAGGATTGGAATGGGAAGGAGTTGGATATCACATCTCATGTTATAGGAAGGATCTCAGGTTTGGTATTAGAAGCATTGAGACATCACATCTCATGCTATAGGAAGCGTCTCAGGATTGGAATGGGAAGGAGTTGGATATCACATCTCATGCTATAGGAAGGGTCTCAGGTTTGGTATAAGCATTGAGATATCACATCTCATGCTATAGGAAGGGTCTCAGGATTGGAATGGGAAGGATTTGGATATCACATCTTATGCTATAGGAAGGGTCTCGGGTTTGGTATAAGCATTGAGATATCAAATCTCATGCTATAGGAAGGGTCTCAGGATTGGAATGGGAAGAAGTTGGATATCACATCTCATGCTATAGGAAGGGTCTCGGGTTTGGTATAAGCATTGAGATATCACATCTCATGCTATAGGAAGGGTCTCAGGGTTGGAATGGGAAGGAGTTGTGTATGACATCTCATGCCATAGGAAGGGTCTCAGGTTTGTTATAAGCATTGAGATATCACATCACATGCTATAGGAAGGGTCTCAGGATTGGAATGGGAAGGATTTGGATATCACATCTCATGCTATAGGCAGGGTCTCAGGTTTGGAAAGAGAAGGAGATGGATATCACATTTCATGTTAGAGGTAGGATCTCAGGTTTGGTATTAGAGGCATTGAGATATCACATCTCATGCTATCAGAAGGGTCTCAGGATTGGAATGGGAAGGAGTTGGATATCACATTTCATGCTAAAGGGAGGGTCTCAGGTTTGGAAGGGGAAGGATTTGGAAATCACATCTCATATTATAGGAAGGATCTCAGGTTTGGTATTAGAAGCATTGAGATATCACATCTCATGCTATCGGAAGGATCTCAGGTTTGGTATAAGAGGCATTGAGATATCACATCTCATGCTATCATAAGGGTCTCAGGATTGGAATGGGAAGGAGTTGGTTATCACATCTCATGTTATAGGAAGGATTTCAGGTTTGGTATTAGAAGCATTGAGACATCACATCTCATGCTATAGGAAGGGTCTCAGGATTGGAATGGGAAGGAGTTGGATATCACATCTCATGCTATAGGAAGGGTCTCAGGTTTGGTATAAGCATTGAGATATCACATCTCATGCTATAGGAAGGGTCTCAGGATTGGAATAGGAAGGATTTGGATATCACATCTTATGCTATAGGAAGGGTCTCAGGATTGGAATGGGAAGGTGTTGGATATCACATCTCATGCTATAGGAAGGGTCTCAGATTTGGTATAAGCATTGAGATATCACATCTCATGCTATAGGAAGGGTCTCAGGATTGGAATGGGAAGGAGTTGTATATGACATCTCAGGCCTTAGGAAGGGTCTCAGGTTTGGTATAAGCATTGAGATATCACATCTCTGCTATCGGAAGGGTCTCAGGATTGGAATGGGAAGGAGTTGGATATCCCATCTCATGTTATAGGAAGGGTCTCAGGTTTGGTATTAGAAGCATTGAGATATCACATCTCATGCTATAGGAAGGGTCTCAGGATTGGAATGGGAAGGACTTGGATGTCACATCTCATGCTATAGGGAGGGTCTCAAGTTTGATATTAGAAGCATTGAGATAACAAATCTCATGATATCGGAAGGGTCTCAGGATTGGAATGGGAAGGAGTTGGATATCACATCTCATGATAAAGGAAGGGTCTAAGGTTTGGAAGGGGAAGGATTTGGATATCACATCTCATGTTATAGGACGGGTCTCAGGTTTGGTATTAGAAGCATTGAGATATCAAGTCTCATGGTAAAAGAAGGGTCTCAGAATTGGAATGGGAAGGAGTTGGATATCACATCTCAAGCTATAGGAAGCGTCTCAGGATTGGAATGGGAAGGAGTTTGATATCACATCTCATGCCATAGTATGGGTCTCAGGTTTGGTAGAAGCATTGGGATATCACATCTCATGCTATCGGAAGGGTATCAGTATTGGATTTGGAAGGAGTTGGATATCCCATCTCATGCTATAGGAATTGTCTCAGGTTAGAATGGGAAGGAGTTGGATATCACATTTCATGTTATAGGAAGGGTCTCAGGATTGGAATGGGAAGGACTTGGATATCATATCTCATGCTATAGGAAGGCTCTCAGGTTTGGAAGGGGAAGGAGTTGGATATCACATTTCATGTTAGAGGAAGGATCTCAGGTTTGGTATTAGAGGCCTTGAGATATCACATCTCATGCTATAGGAAGGGTCTCAGGATTGGAATGGGAAGGAGTTGGATATCACATCTCAAGCTATAGGAAGGGTCTCAGGTTTGGTATAATCATTGAGATATCACATCTCATGCTATAGGAAGGGTCTCAGGATTGGAATGGGAAGAAGTTGGATATCACATCTCATGCTATAGGAAGGGTCTCAGGTTTGGTATAAGCATTGAGATATCACATCTCATGCTATAGGAAGGGTCTCAGGGTTGGAATGGGAAGGAGTTGTATATGACATCACATGCTATAGGAAGGGTCTCAGGATTGGAATGGGAAGGACTTGGATATCACATCTCATCCTATAGGCAGGGTCTCAGGTTTGGAAAGGGAAGGAGATGGATATCACATTTCATGTTAGAGGTAGGATCTCAGGTTTGGTATTAGAGGCATTGAGATATCACATCCCATGCTATCAGAAGGGTCTCAGGATTGGAATGGGAAGGAGTTGGATATCACATTTCATGCTAAAGGGAGGGTCTCAGGTTTGGAAGGGGAAGGATTTGGAAATCACATCTCATATTATAGGAAGGATCTCAGGTTTGGTATTAGAAGCATTGAGATATCACATCTCATGCTATCGGAAGGATCTCAGGTTTGGTGTAAGAGGCATTGAGATATCACATCTCATGCTATCATAAGGGTCTCAGGATTGGAATGGGAAGGAGTTGGATATCACATCTCATGTTATAGGAAGGATCTCAGGTTTGGTATTAGAAGCATTGAGACATCACATCTCATGCTATAGGAAGGGTCTCAGGATTGGAATGGGAAGGAGTTGGATATCACATCTCATGCTATAGGAAGGGTCTCAGGTTTGGTATAAGCATTGAGATATCACATCTCATGCTATAGGAAGGGTCTCAGGATTGGAATGGGAAGGATTTGGATATCACATCGTATGCTATAGGAAGGGTCTCAGGTTTGGTATAAGCATTGAGATATCATATCTCATGCTATAGGAAGGGTCTCAGGATTGGAATGGGAAGAAGTTGGATATCACATCTCATGCTATAGGAAGGGTCTCAGGTTTGGTATAAGCATTGAGATATCACATCTCATGCTATAGGAAGGGTCTCAGGGTTGGAATGGGAAGGAGTTGTGTATGACATCTCATGCCATAGGAAGGGTCTCAGGTTTGGTATAAGCATTGAGATATCACATCACATGCTATAGGAAGGGTCTCAGGATTGGAATGGGAAGGACTTGGATATCACATCTCATGCTATAGGCAGGGTCTCAGGTTTGGAAAGGGAAGGAGATGGATATCACATTTCATGTTAGAGGTAGGATCTCAGGTTTGGTATTAGAGGCATTGAGATATCACATCTCATGCTATCAGAAGGGTCTCAGGATTGGAATGGGAAGGAGTTGGATATCACATTTCATGCTAAAGGGAGGGTCTCAGGTTTGGAAGGGGAAGGATTTGGAAATCACATCTCATATTATAGGAAGGATCTCAGGTTTGGTATTAGAAGCATTGTGATATCACATCTCATGCTATCGGAAGGATCTCAGGTTTGGTATAAGAGGCATTGAGATATCACATCTCATGCTATCATAAGGGTCTCAGGATTGGAATGGGAAGGAGTTGGATATCACATCTCATGTTATAGGAAGGATCTCAGGTTTGGTATTAGAAGCATTGAGACATCACATCTCATGCTATAGGAAGGGTCTCAGGATTGGAATGGGAAGGAGTTGGATATCACATCTCATGCTATAGGAAGGGTCTCAGGTTTGGTATAAGCATTGAGATATCACATCTCATGCTATAGGAAGGGTCTCAGGATTGGAATAGGAAGGATTTGGATATCACATCTTATGCTATAGGAAGGGTCTCAGGTTTGGTATAAGCATGGAGATATCACTTCTCATGCTATAGGAAGTGTCTCAGGATTGGAATGGGAAGGAGTTGGATATCACATTTCATGCTAAAGGGAGGGTCTCAGGTTTGGAAAGGGAAGGATTTGGAAATCACATCTCATATTATATGAAGGATCTCAGGTTTGGTATTAGAAGCATTGAGATATCACATCTCATGCTATCGGAAGGATCTCAGGTTTGGTGTAAGAGGCATTGAGATATCACATCTCATGCTATCATAAGGGTCTCAGGATTGGAATGGGAAGGAGTTGGATATCACATCTCATGTTATAGGAAGGATCTCAGGTTTGGTATTAGAAGCATTGAGACATCACATCTCATGCTATAGGAAGCGTCTCAGGATTGGAATGGGAAGGAGTTGGATATCACATCTCATGCTATAGGAAGGGTCTCAGGTTTGGTATAAGCATTGAGATATCACATCTCATGCTATAGGAAGGGTCTCAGGATTGGAATGGGAAGGATTTGGATATCACATCTTATGCTATAGGAAGGGTCTCAGGTTTGGTATAAGCATTGAGATATCATATCTCATGCTATAGGAAGGGTCTCAGGATTGGAATGGGAAGAAGTTGGATATCACATCTCATGCTATAGGAAGGGTCTCGGGTTTGGTATAAGCATTGAGATATCACATCTCATGCTATAGGAAGGGTCTCAGGGTTGGAATGGGAAGGAGTTGTGTATGACATCTCATGCCATAGGAAGGGTCTCAGGTTTGTTATAAGCATTGAGATATCACATCACATGCTATAGGAAGGGTCTCAGGATTGGAATGGGAAGGATTTGGATATCACATCTCATGCTATAGGCAGGGTCTCAGGTTTGGAAAGGGAAGGAGATGGATATCACATTTCATGTTAGAGGTAGGATCTCAGGTTTGGTATTAGAGGCATTGAGATATCACATCTCATGCTATCAGAAGGGTCTCAGGATTGGAATGGGAAGGAGTTGGATATCACATTTCATGCTAAAGGGAGGGTCTCAGGTTTGGAAGGGGAAGGATTTGGAAATCACATCTCATATTATAGGAAGGATCTCAGGTTTGGTATTAGAAGCATTGAGATATCACATCTCATGCTATCGGAAGGATCTCAGGTTTGGTATAAGAGGCATTGAGATATCACATCTCATGCTATCATAAGGGTCTCAGGATTGGAATGGGAAGGAGTTGGATATCACATCTCATGTTATAGGAAGGATTTCAGGTTTGGTATTAGAAGCATTGAGACATCACATCTCATGCTATAGGAAGGGTCTCAGGATTGGAATGGGAAGGAGTTGGATATCACATCTCATGCTATAGGAAGGGTCTCAGGTTTGGTATAAGCATTGAGATATCACATCTCATGCTATAGGAAGGGTCTCAGGATTGGAATAGGAAGGATTTGGATATCACATCTTATGCTATAGGAAGGGTCTCAGGATTGGAATGGGAAGGTGTTGGATATCACATCTCATGCTATAGGAAGGGTCTCAGATTTGGTATAAGCATTGAGATATCACATCTCATGCTATAGGAAGGGTCTCAGGATTGGAATGGGAAGGAGTTGTATATGACATCTCAGGCCTTAGGAAGGGTCTCAGGTTTGGTATAAGCATTGAGATATCACATCTCTGCTATCGGAAGGGTCTCAGGATTGGAATGGGAAGGAGTTGGATATCCCATCTCATGTTATAGGAAGGGTCTCAGGTTTGGTATTAGAAGCATTGAGATATCACATCTCATGCTATAGGAAGGGTCTCAGGATTGGAATGGGAAGGACTTGGATGTCACATCTCATGCTATAGGGAGGGTCTCAAGTTTGATATTAGAAGCATTGAGATAACAAATCTCATGATATCGGAAGGGTCTCAGGATTGGAATGGGAAGGAGTTGGATATCACATCTCATGATAAAGGAAGGGTCTAAGGTTTGGAAGGGGAAGGATTTGGATATCACATCTCATGTTATAGGACGGGTCTCAGGTTTGGTATTAGAAGCATTGAGATATCAAGTCTCATGGTAAAAGAAGGGTCTCAGAATTGGAATGGGAAGGAGTTGGATATCACATCTCAAGCTATAGGAAGCGTCTCAGGATTGGAATGGGAAGGAGTTTGATATCACATCTCATGCCATAGTATGGGTCTCAGGTTTGGTAGAAGCATTGGGATATCACATCTCATGCTATCGGAAGGGTATCAGTATTGGATTTGGAAGGAGTTGGATATCCCATCTCATGCTATAGGAAGGGTCTCAGGTTAGAATGGGAAGGAGTTGGATATCACATTTCATGTTATAGGAAGGGTCTCAGGATTGGAATGGGAAGGACTTGGATATCATATCTCATGCTATAGGAAGGCTCTCAGGTTTGGAAGGGGAAGGAGTTGGATATCACATTTCATGTTAGAGGAAGGATCTCAGGTTTGGTATTAGAGGCCTTGAGATATCACATCTCATGCTATAGGAAGGGTCTCAGGATTGGAATGGGAAGGAGTTGGATATCACATCTCAAGCTATAGGAAGGGTCTCAGGTTTGGTATAATCATTGAGATATCACATCTCATGCTATAGGAAGGGTCTCAGGATTGGAATGGGAAGAAGTTGGATATCACATCTCATGCTATAGGAAGGGTCTCAGGTTTGGTATAAGCATTGAGATATCACATCTCATGCTATAGGAAGGGTCTCAGGGTTGGAATGGGAAGGAGTTGTATATGACATCACATGCTATAGGAAGGGTCTCAGGATTGGAATGGGAAGGACTTGGATATCACATCTCATCCTATAGGCAGGGTCTCAGGTTTGGAAAGGGAAGGAGATGGATATCACATTTCATGTTAGAGGTAGGATCTCAGGTTTGGTATTAGAGGCATTGAGATATCACATCCCATGCTATCAGAAGGGTCTCAGGATTGGAATGGGAAGGAGTTGGATATCACATTTCATGCTAAAGGGAGGGTCTCAGGTTTGGAAGGGGAAGGATTTGGAAATCACATCTCATATTATAGGAAGGATCTCAGGTTTGGTATTAGAAGCATTGAGATATCACATCTCATGCTATCGGAAGGATCTCAGGTTTGGTGTAAGAGGCATTGAGATATCACATCTCATGCTATCATAAGGGTCTCAGGATTGGAATGGGAAGGAGTTGGATATCACATCTCATGTTATAGGAAGGATCTCAGGTTTGGTATTAGAAGCATTGAGACATCACATCTCATGCTATAGGAAGGGTCTCAGGATTGGAATGGGAAGGAGTTGGATATCACATCTCATGCTATAGGAAGGGTCTCAGGTTTGGTATAAGCATTGAGATATCACATCTCATGCTATAGGAAGGGTCCCAGGATTGGAATGGGAAGGATTTGGATATCACATCTTATGCTATAGGAAGGGTCTCAGGTTTGGTATAAGCATTGAGATATCATATCTCATGCTATAGGAAGGGTCTCAGGATTGGAATGGGAAGAAGTTGGATATCACATCTCATGCTATAGGAAGGGTCTCAGGTTTGGTATAAGCATTGAGATATCACATCTCATGCTATAGGAAGGGTCTCAGGGTTGGAATGGGAAGGAGTTGTGTATGACATCTCATGCCATAGGAAGGGTCTCAGGTTTGGTATAAGCATTGAGATATCACATCACATGCTACAGGAAGGGTCTCAGGATTGGAATGGGAAGGACTTGGATATCACATCTCATGCTATAGGCAGGGTCTCAGGTTTGGAAAGGGAAGGAGATGGATATCACATTTCATGTTAGAGGTAGGATCTCAGGTTTGGTATTAGAGGCATTGAGATATCACATCTCATGCTATCAGAAGGGTCTCAGGATTGGAATGGGAAGGAGTTGGATATCACATTTCATGCTAAAGGGAGGGTCTCAGGTTTGGAAGGGGAAGGATTTGGAAATCACATCTCATATTATAGGAAGGATCTCAGGTTTGGTATTAGAAGCATTGTGATATCACATCTCATGCTATCGGAAGGATCTCAGGTTTGGTATAAGAGGCATTGAGATATCACATCTCATGCTATCATAAGGGTCTCAGGATTGGAATGGGAAGGAGTTGGATATCACATCTCATGTTATAGGAAGGATCTCAGGTTTGGTATTAGAAGCATTGAGACATCACATCTCATGCTATAGGAAGGGTCTCAGGATTGGAATGGGAAGGAGTTGGATATCACATCTCATGCTATAGGAAGGGTCTCAGGTTTGGTATAAGCATTGAGATATCACATCTCATGCTATAGGAAGGGTCTCAGGATTGGAATAGGAAGGATTTGGATATCACATCTTATGCTATAGGAAGGGTCTCAGGTTTGGTATAAGCATGGAGATATCACTTCTCATGCTATAGGAAGTGTCTCAGGATTGGAATGGGAAGGAGTTGGATATCACATCTCATGCTATAGGAAGGGTCTCAGATTTGGTATAAGCATTGAGATATCACATCTCATGCTATAGGAAGGGTCTCAGGATTGGAATGGGAAGGAGTTGTATATGACATCTCAGGCCATAGGAAGGGTCTCAGATTTGGTATAAGCATTGAGATATCACATCTCATGATATCGGAAGGGTCTCAGGATTGGAATGGGAAGGAGTTGGATATCACATCTCATGATAATGGAAGGGTCTAAGGTTTGGAAGGGGAAGGATTTGGATATCACATCTCATGTTATAGGACGGGTCTCAGGTTTGGTATTAGAAGCATTGAGATATCAAGTCTCATGGTATAAGAAGGGTCTCAGGATTGGAATGGGAAGGAGTTTGATATCACATTTCATGCCATAGTATGGGTCTCAGGTTTGGTAGAAGCATTGGGATATCACATCTCATGCTATCGGAAGGGTATCAGTATTGGATTTGGAAGGAGTTGGATATCCCATCTCATGCTATAGGAAGGGTCTCAGGTTGGAATGGGAAGGAGTTGGATATCACATTTCATGTTATAGGAAGGGTCTCAGGATTGGAATGGGAAGGACTTGGATATCATATCTCATGCTATAGGAAGGCTCTCAGGTTTGGAAGGGGAAGGAGTTGGATATCACATTTCATGTTAGAGGAAGGATCTCAGGTTTGGTATTAGAGGCCTTGAGATATCACATCTCATGCTATAGGAAGGGTCTCAGGATTGGAATGGGAAGGAGTTGGATATCACATCTCAAGCTATAGGAAGGGTCTCAGGTTTGGTATAAGCATTGAGATATCACATCTCATGCTATAGGAAGGGTCTCAGGATTGGAATGGGAAGAAGTTGGATATCACATCTCATGCTATAGGAAGGGTCTCAGGATTGGAATGGGAAGGAGTTGTATATGCCATCTCATGCCATAGGAAGGGTCTCAGGTTTGGTATAAGCATTGAGATATCACATCACATGCTATAGGAAGGGTCTCAGGATTGGAATGGGAAGGACTTGGATATCACATATCATGCTATAGGCAGGGTCTCAGGTTTGGAAAGGGAATGAGATGGATATCACATTTCATGTTAGAGGTAGGATCTCAGGTTTGGTATTAGAGGCATTGAGATATGACATCTCATGCTATCAGAAGGGTCTCAGGATTGGAATGGGAAGGAGTTGGATATCACATTTCATGCTAAAGGGAGGGTCTCAGGTTTGGAAGGGGAAGGATTTGGAAATCACATCTCATATTATAGGAAGGATCTCAGGTTTGGTATTAGAAGCATTGAGATATCACATCTCATGCTATCGGAAGGATCTCAGGTTTGGTATAAGAGGCATTGAGATATCACATCTCATGCTATCATAAGGGTCTCAGGATTGGAATGGGAAGGAGTTGGATATCACATCTCATGTTATAGGAAGGATTTCAGGTTTGGTATTAGAAGCATTGAGACATCACATCTCATGCTATAGGAAGGGTCTCAGGATTGGAATGGGAAGGAGTTGGATATCACATCTCATGCTATAGGAAGGGTCTCAGGTTTGGTATAAGCATTGAGATATCACATCTCATGCTATAGGAAGGGTCTCAGGATTGGAATAGGAAGGATTTGGATATCACATCTTATGCTATAGGAAGGGTCTCAGGATTGGAATGGGAAGGTGTTGGATATCACATCTCATGCTATAGGAAGGGTCTCAGATTTGGTATAGGCATTGAGATATCACATCTCATGCTATAGGAGGGTCTCAGGATTGGAATGGGAAGGAGTTGTATATGACATCTCAGGCCTTAGGAAGGGTCTCAGGTTTGGTATAAGCATTGAGATATCACATCTCTGCTATCGGAAGGGTCTCAGGATTGGAATGGGAAGGAGTTGGATATCCCATCTCATGTTATAGGAAGGGTCTCAGGTTTGGTATTAGAAGCATTGAGATATCACATCTCATGCTATAGGAAGGGTCTCAGGATTGGAATGGGAAGGACTTGGATGTCACATCTCATGCTATAGGGAGGGTCTCAAGTTTGATATTAGAAGCATTGAGATAACAAATCTCATGATATCGGAAGGGTCTCAGGATTGGAATGGGAAGGAGTTGGATATCACATCTCATGATAAAGGAAGGGTCTAAGGTTTGGAAGGGGAAGGATTTGGATATCACATCTCATGTTATAGGACGGGTCTCAGGTTTGGTATTAGAAGCATTGAGATATCAAGTCTCATGGTAAAAGAAGGGTCTCAGAATTGGAATGGGAAGGAGTTGGATATCACATCTCAAGCTATAGGAAGCGTCTCAGGATTGGAATGGGAAGGAGTTTGATATCACATCTCATGCCATAGTATGGGTCTCAGGTTTGGTAGAAGCATTGGGATATCACATCTCATGCTATCGGAAGGGTATCAGTATTGGATTTGGAAGGAGTTGGATATCCCATCTCATGCTATAGGAAGGGTCTCAGGTTAGAATGGGAAGGAGTTGGATATCACATTTCATGTTATAGGAAGGGTCTCAGGATTGGAATGGGAAGGACTTGGATATCATATCTCATGCTATAGGAAGGCTCTCAGGTTTGGAAGGGGAAGGAGTTGGATATCACATTTCATGTTAGAGGAAGGATCTCAGGTTTGGTATTAGAGGCCTTGAGATATCACATCTCATGCTATAGGAAGGGTCTCAGGATTGGAATGGGAAGGAGTTGGATATCACATCTCAAGCTATAGGAAGGGTCTCAGGTTTGGTATAATCATTGAGATATCACATCTCATGCTATAGGAAGGGTCTCAGGATTGGAATGGGAAGAAGTTGGATATCACATCTCATGCTATAGGAAGGGTCTCAGGTTTGGTATAAGCATTGAGATATCACATCTCATGCTATAGGAAGGGTCTCAGGGTTGGAATGGGAAGGAGTTGTATATGACATCACATGCTATAGGAAGGGTCTCAGGATTGGAATGGGAAGGACTTGGATATCACATCTCATCCTATAGGCAGGGTCTCAGGTTTGGAAAGGGAAGGAGATGGATATCACATTTCATGTTAGAGGTAGGATCTCAGGTTTGGTATTAGAGGCATTGAGATATCACATCCCATGCTATCAGAAGGGTCTCAGGATTGGAATGGGAAGGAGTTGGATATCACATTTCATGCTAAAGGGAGGGTCTCAGGTTTGGAAGGGGAAGGATTTGGAAATCACATCTCATATTATAGGAAGGATCTCAGGTTTGGTATTAGAAGCATTGAGATATCACATCTCATGCTATCGGAAGGATCTCAGGTTTGGTGTAAGAGGCATTGAGATATCACATCTCATGCTATCATAAGGGTCTCAGGATTGGAATGGGAAGGAGTTGGATATCACATCTCATGTTATAGGAAGGATCTCAGGTTTGGTATTAGAAGCATTGAGACATCACATCTCATGCTATAGGAAGGGTCTCAGGATTGGAATGGGAAGGAGTTGGATATCACATCTCATGCTATAGGAAGGGTCTCAGGTTTGGTATAAGCATTGAGATATCACATCTCATGCTATAGGAAGGGTCTCAGGATTGGAATGGGAAGGATTTGGATATCACATCTTATGCTATAGGAAGGGTCTCAGGTTTGGTATAAGCATTGAGATATCATATCTCATGCTATAGGAAGGGTCTCAGGATTGGAATGGGAAGAAGTTGGATATCACATCTCATGCTATAGGAAGGGTCTCAGGTTTGGTATAAGCATTGAGATATCACATCTCATGCTATAGGAAGGGTCTCAGGGTTGGAATGGGAAGGAGTTGTGTATGACATCTCATGCCATAGGAAGGGTCTCAGGTTTGGTATAAGCATTGAGATATCACATCACATGCTATAGGAAGGGTCTCAGGATTGGAATGGGAAGGACTTGGATATCACATCTCATGCTATAGGCAGGGTCTCAGGTTTGGAAAGGGAAGGAGATGGATATCACATTTCATGTTAGAGGTAGGATCTCAGGTTTGGTATTAGAGGCATTGAGATATCACATCTCATGCTATCAGAAGGGTCTCAGGATTGGAATGGGAAGGAGTTGGATATCACATTTCATGCTAAAGGGAGGGTCTCAGGTTTGGAAGGGGAAGGATTTGGAAATCACATCTCATATTATAGGAAGGATCTCAGGTTTGGTATTAGAAGCATTGTGATATCACATCTCATGCTATCGGAAGGATCTCAGGTTTGGTATAAGAGGCATTGAGATATCACATCTCATGCTATCATAAGGGTCTCAGGATTGGAATGGGAAGGAGTTGGATATCACATCTCATGTTATAGGAAGGATCTCAGGTTTGGTATTAGAAGCATTGAGACATCACATCTCATGCTATAGGAAGGGTCTCAGGATTGGAATGGGAAGGAGTTGGATATCACATCTCATGCTATAGGAAGGGTCTCAGGTTTGGTATAAGCATTGAGATATCACATCTCATGCTATAGGAAGGGTCTCAGGATTGGAATAGGAAGGATTTGGAAATCACATCTTATGCTATAGGAAGGGTCTCAGGTTTGGTATAAGCATGGAGATATCACTTCTCATGCTATAGGAAGTGTCTCAGGATTGGAATGGGAAGGAGTTGGATATCACATCTCATGCTATAGGAAGGGTCTCAGATTTGGTATAAGCATTGAGATATCACATCTCATGCTATAGGAAGGGTCTCAGGATTGGAATGGGAAGGAGTTGTATATGACATCTCAGGCCATAGGAAGGGTCTCAGATTTGGTATAAGCATTGAGATATCACATCTCATGATATCGGAAGGGTCTCAGGATTGGAATGGGAAGGAGTTGGATATCACATCTCATGATAATGGAAGGGTCTAAGGTTTGGAAGGGGAAGGATTTGGATATCACACCTCATGTTATAGGACGGGTCTCAGGTTTGGTATTAGAAGCATTGAGATATCAAGTCTCATGGTATAAGAAGGGTCTCAGGATTGGAATGGGAAGGAGTTTGATATCACATTTCATGACATAGTATGGGTCTCAGGTTTGGTAGAAGCATTGGGATATCACATCTCATGCTATCGGAAGGGTATCAGTATTGGATTTGGAAGGAGTTGGATATCCCATCTCATGCTATAGGAAGGGTCTCAGGTTGGAATGGGAAGGAGTTGGATATCACATTTCATGTTATAGGAAGGGTCTCAGGATTGGAATGGGAAGGACTTGGATATCATATCTCATGCTATAGGAAGGCTCTCAGGTTTGGAAGGGGAAGGAGTTGGATATCACATTTCATGTTAGAGGAAGGATCTCAGGTTTGGTATTAGAGGCCTTGAGATATCACATCTCATGCTATAGGAAGGGTCTCAGGATTGGAATGGGAAGGAGTTGGATATCACATCTCAAGCTATAGGAAGGGTCTCAGGTTTGGTATAAGCATTGAGATATCACATCTCATGCTATAGGAAGGGTCTCAGGATTGGAATGGGAAGAAGTTGGATATCACATCTCATGCTATAGGAAGGGTCTCAGGATTGGAATGGGAAGGAGTTGTATATGCCATCTCATGCCATAGGAAGGGTCTCAGGTTTGGTATAAGCATTGAGATATCACATCACATGCTATAGGAAGGGTCTCAGGATTGGAATGGGAAGGACTTGGATATCACATATCATGCTATAGGCAGGGTCTCAGGTTTGGAAAGGGAATGAGATGGATATCACATTTCATGTTAGAGGTAGGATCTCAGGTTTGGTATTAGAGGCATTGAGATATCACATCTCATGCTATCAGAAGGGTCTCAGGATTGGAATGGGAAGGAGTTGGATATCACATCTCATGCTAAAGGGAGGGTCTCAGGTTTGGAAGGGGAAGGATTTGGAAATCACATCTCATATTATAGGAAGGATCTCAGGTTTGGTATTAGAAGCATTGAGATATCACATCTCATGCTATCGGAAGGATCTCAGGTTTGGTATAAGAGGCATTGAGATATCACATCTCATGCTATCATAAGGGTCTCAGGATTGGAATGGGAAGGAGTTGGATATCACATCTCATGTTATAGGAAGGATCTCAGGTTTGGTATTGGAAGCATTGAGACATCACATCTCATGCTATAGGAAGGGTCTCAGGATTGGAATGGGAAGGTGTTGGATATCACATCTCATGCTATAGGAAGGGGCTCAGATTTGGTATAAGCATTGAGATATCACATCTCATACTATAGGAAGGGTCTCAGGATTGGAATGGGAAGGAGTTGTATATGACATCTCAGGCCATAGGAAGGGTCTCAGGTTTGATATAAGCATTGAGATATCACATCTCTGCTATCGGAAGGGTCTCAGGATTGGAATGGGAAGGAGTTGGATATCTCATCTGAGTTGGATATCCCATCTCATGTTATAGGAAGAGTCTCAGGTTTGGTATTAGAAGCATTGAGATATCACATCTCATGCTATAGGAAGGGTCTCAGGATTGGAATGGGGAGGACTTGGATGTCACATCTCATGCTATAGGGAGGGTCTCAAGTTTGATATTAGAAGCATTGAGATAACAAATGTCATGATATCGGAAGGGTCTCAGGATTGGAATGGGAAGGAGTTGGATATCACATCTCATGATAAAGGAAGGGTCTAAGGTTTGGAAGGGGAAGGATTTGGATATCACATCTCATGTTATAGGACGGGTCTCAGGTTTGGTATTAGAAGCATTGAGATATCAAGTCTCATGGTATAGGAAGGGTCTCAGAATTGGAATGGGAAGAAGTTTGATATCACATCTCAAGCTATAGGAAGGGTGTCAGGATTGGAATGGGAAGGAGTTTGATATCACATCTCATGCCATAGTATGGGTCTCAGATTTGGTAGAAGCATTGGGATATCACATCTCATGCTATCGGAATGGTATCAGTATTGGATTTGTAAGGAGTTGGATATCCCATCTCATGCTATAGGAAAGGTCTCAGGTTGGAATGGGATGGAGTTGGATATCACATTTCATGTTATAGGAAGGGTCTCAGGATTGGAATGGGAAGGACTTGGATATCATATCTCATGCTATAGGAAGGCTCTCAGGTTTGAAAGGGGAAGGAGTTGGATATCACATTTCATGTTAGAGGAAGGATCTCAGGTTTGGTATTAGAGGCCTTGAGATATCACATCTCATGCTATAGGAAGGGTCTCAGGATTGGAATGGGAAGGAGTTGGATATCACATCTCAAGCTATAGGAAGGGTCTCAGGTTTGGTATAAGCATTGAGATATCACATCTCAGGATTGGAATGGGAAGGAGTTGGATATCACATCTCATGTTATAGGAAAGATCTCAGGTTTGGTATTAGAAGCATTGAGACATCACATCTCATGTTATAGGAAGGGTCTCAGGATTGGAAGGGGAAGGAGTTGGATATCACATCTCATGCTATAGGAAGGGTCTCAGGATTGGAAGGGGAAGAAGTTGGATATCACATCTCATGCTATAGGAAGGGTCTCAGGTTTGGAAGGGGAAGGAGTTGGATATCCAATCTCATGTTATGGGACTGGTCTCAGGTTTGGTATTAGAAGCATTGAGATATCACATCGCATGCTGTATGAAGGTTCTCAGGTTTGGAATGGGGAGGAATTGGATATCACATCTCATGTCATAGGAAGGATCTCAGGTTTGGTATTAGAAGCATTGAGATATCACATCTCATGCTATAGGAATGGTCTCAGGGTTGGAATGGGAAGGAGTTGGATATTACATTCTTGCTATAGGAAGGGTCTCATGTTTGGAATGGGAAGGAGTTGGATATCACATATGCTATAGGAAGGGTCTCAGGTTTGGAACGGGAAGGAGTTGGATATCCGATCTCATGTTATAGGAAGGGTCTCAGGTTTGGTATAAGCATTGAGATATCACATCTCTGCTATCAGAAGTGTCTCAGGATTGGAATGGGAAGGAGTTGGATATCCCATCTCATGTTATAGGACGGGTCTCAGGTTTGTTATTAGAATCATTGAGATATCATATTGCACGCTGCAGGAAGGGTCTAAGGATTGGAATGGGAAGGACTTGGATATCACATCTCATGCTATAGATAGGCTCTCAGATTTGGAAAGGGAAGGAGTTGGATATCACATTTCATGTTAGAGGAAGGATCTCAGGTTTGGTATTAGAGGCATTGAGATATCACATCTCATGCTATAGGAAGCGTCTCAGGATTGGAATGGGAAGGAGTTGGGTATCACATCTCATGCTATAGGAAGGGTTTCAGGATTGGTATAAGTATTGAGATATAACATCTCATGCTATAGGAAGGTTCTCAGGATTGGAATGGAAGGAGTTGGATATCACATCTCATGTTATAGGAAGGATCTCAGGTTTGGTATTAGAAGCATTGAGACATCACATCTCATGCTATAGGAAGGGTCTCAGGATTGGAATGGGAAGGAGTTGGATATCACATCTCATGCTATAGGAAGGGTCTCAGGTTTGGTATAAGCATTGAGATATCACATCTCATGCTATAGGAAGGGTCTCAGGATTGGAATGGGAAGGAGTTGTATATGACATCTCATGCCGTAGGAAGGGTCTCAGGTTTCGTATAAGCATTGAGATATCACATCTCTGCTATCGGAAGGATCTCAGGATTGGAATGGGAAGGAGTTGGATATCCCATCTCATGTTATAGGAAGAGTCTCAGGTTTGTTATTGTTATTGTTATTGTTATTTTGCACTTATATAGCGCCTTATATACCATTGGTATGGTCTGAAGGCGCTGGTAGGTTGAACGCCCTTGGGAACCGAAGTTCAGATCAGTAGAGAGAGTAGGGAGAGTCAAAAGGTGCGTGTGTGCACCGGATATGTGTGCAGCTCGTGCGGTACACAAAGTAATAGCTGATTCTTATTGGTAGGTGTGGTGGTTGAGAGATCAGGAGAATGTGTTCGTTCTGGCAGGATTTATCCGGAACGGATGTGGCTGCGTTAGGCCTGAGGAGAACGCCTGGCTGGGGGTGTGAGACCAGCAGTGTTTACATAGAATGATGTGGAGTAAGCGGTGGATGTTCGTATGGGAACAGTTATACCGAATGGTGTCATAGTATCTCTGTGTTCTAGTTGAGTGGTGATGTAAAGGAGAGAGTAAGCGTGGGGTATGGTAAGAATGGTTATATGCTCTTTCAATGTGCAAACTTCTAAAATCACTTTCACAGAGAGGCTACCGGGCGAACTTCTAAGTATAATTTTCCATACAGAGGCTATTGGGAACGTTTCTAAATTCAGTTTATCAGCGAGGCTACTAGGCACACTTCTAAGTGTAACACTCGCGGAGGCTATTGGGTACACTTCTAAATGCAAATTTTCACAGAGCGTCTACTGGGCTACATTTCTAAGTTCAATTTTCCAGAGAGGTTATTGGGCAAACTTCTACTTGAGACTTTCCAGGGTGTCTATTGGATACACTTCTATAATCAACTTTCACGGATGCTATTGGTAGCACTTCTAAATGCAGCTTTCACAGTGTGGCTAATGGGCACACTTCTAGATGCAGCTTTCACAGAGGATATTGGGCCCATATCTAAATTCAATTTTCCACAGAGAGGCTACTGGGCGCACTATTAACTTCATTTTCCAGCGAGGCTATTGGGGATACTTCCAAATTCAGTTTTCCAGCGAGGCTATTAGGAACATTTCTAAATTCAATTTACCAGGGAGGCTATTGGGCACACCTCTAAATGTAACTCATTGTGGCTAATGGGTACACCTCTAAATTTCACAGAGGGGTTGTTGGGCACACTTCTGAAAGCAACTTTCACAGAGTGGTTATTGGGAACACTACTAAATTCACAGCGAGGTTATTGGGCACACTTCTAATGGAACTTTCCAGAGTGTCTATTGGGTTCATTTCTAAATGCGGCTTTCCAGAGTGTCTATTGGGCACACTACTGAATGCAATTTTCATAGAGTGGCTATTGGGCTCATTTCTAAATGCATCTTTCACAGAGGATCTTGGGCACACATCTAAATTCAATTTACCAGAGAGGCTATTGGGCACATTTCTAAGCTTGACGGAGAGGCTGTAGGGCACACTTTCTAAATGCAACTTTTACATGCTAACTTTCACAATTCCGCCAAGGAGTGGACATGCCAACTTTCACAGTTTTGGAGTGGACATGCTAACTTTCACAATTCCGTCTAGGAGTGGACATGCTAACTTTCACAGTTCTAGAGTGGACATGCTAACTTTCACAGTTCTAGAGTGGACATGCTAACTTTCACAAATTCCGTCTAGGAGTGGACATGCTAACTTTCACAGTTCTAGAGTGGACATCCTAACTTTCACAATTCCGTCTAGGAGTGGACATGCTAACTTTCACAGTTCTAGAGTGGACATGCTAACTTTCACAGTTCTAGAGTGGACATGCTAACTTTCACAAATTCCGTCTAGGAGTGGACATGCTAACTTTCACAGTTCTAGAGTGGACATGCTAACTTTCACAATTCCATCTAGGAGTGGGCATGCCAACTTTCACAATTCCGTCTAGGAGTGGACATGCTAACTTTCACAGTTTTAGAGTGGACATGCTAACTTTCACAATTCCATCTAGGGGTGGACATGCCAACTTTCACAGTTTTAGAGTGGACATGTTAACTTTCACAATTCCGTCTAGGAGTGGACATGCCAACTTTCACAGTTTTAGAGTGGACATGCTAACTTTCACAATTCAGTCTAGGAGTGGACATGCCAACTTTCACAGTTTTAGAGTGGACATGCTAACTTTCACAATTTCGTCTAGGAGTGGACATGCTAGCTTTCACAATTCCGTCTAGGAGTGGACATGCTAACTTTCACAGTTCTAGAGTGGACATGCGAACTTTCACAATTCCGTCTAGGAGTGGACATGCTAGCTTTCACAATTCCGTCTAGGAGTGGACATGCTAACTTTCACAGTTTTAGAGTGGACATGCTAACTTTCACAATTCCGTCTAGGAGTGGACATGCCAACTTTCACAGTTTTAGAGTGGACATGTTAACTTTCACAATTCCGTCTAGGAGTGGACATGCCAACTTTCACAGTTTTAGAGTGGACATGCTAACTTTCACAATTCCGTCTAGGAGTGGACATGCCAACTTTCACAGTTTTAGAGTGGACATGCTAACTTTCATAATTCCGTCTAGGAGTGGACATGGTAACTTTCACAATTCCGTCTAGGAGTGGACATGCTAACTTTCACAGTTCTAGAGTGGACATGTTAACTTTCATAATTCCGTCTAGGAGTGGACATGCTAACTTTCACAGTTCTAGAGTGGACATGCTAACTTTCACAATTCCATCTAGGAGTGGACATGCCAACTTTCACAATTCCGTCTAGGAGTGGACATGCTAACTTTCACAGTTCTAGAGTGGACATGCTAACTTTCACAAATTCCGTCTAGGAGTGGACATGCTAACTTGCACAGTTCTAGAGTGGACATGCTAACTTTCACAATTCCGTCTAGGAGTGGACATGCTAACTTTCACAATTCCGTATAGGAGTGGACATGCTAACTTTCACAATTCCGTCTAGGAGTGGACATGCCAACTTTCACAATTCCGTCTAGGAGTGGACATGCCAACTTTCACAATTCCGTCTAGAAGTGGACATGCCAACTTTCACAATTCCGTCTAGGAGTGGACATGCTAACTTTCACAAATTCTGTCTAGGAGTGGACATGCTAACATTATGGCAATCTATGTTATTTGGTGGTAAGATAGAGTGGCGTGGGCTTTCTGGAGTGGAGTGATTGCTCTACTCCCCTACCCATTCCACACTCACGGTTTTGGTGGTGTCTGTTGGTTGCTGGCTTCCTTGGCGTCCCCTGCGGACACCTGCTGACACTTCCTGGAGCCGCCTCTGTTGGAGCCGCCCTTGGCCATGGGGCCCTTAGCCGCTGGGGCTGCCGGGCAGAGGGCTGCCCTGGGAGGACCAGTGATGAAGGGTTCACGGGCCAATCAGAGTGGGGATGGGCGGGTTGGGAGGCGGGAGGGGAGCGGGAATCCGGAAGAGGGTGCGGGGTGGGAGAGGGATGCGCCGGGGGTCTGGGGGCCTAGTTGCCACCAATAGAGGTGTGCAGGGCCCGGATGGGCTTTCTTACCTCGCGTCGGCTGCCTGCAGTGAATGCAGGGGCCGGCGCGAGGAGGGTCGCTAGACCTTTTGGGCCAGGGCTCACGGCCCAATCAGAGCGGGGATGGGCGGGTTGGGAGGCGGGAGGGGAGCGGGAATCCGGAAGAGGGTGCGGGGTGGGAGAGGGATGCGCCGGGGGTCTGGGGGCCTAGTTGCCACCAATAGAGGTGTGCAGGGCCCGGATGGGCTTTCTTACCTCGCGTCGGCTGCCTGCAGTGAATGCAGGGGCCAGCGCGAGGAGGGTCGCTAGACCCTTTGGGCCAGGGCTCACGGCCCAATCAGAGCGGGGATGGGCGGGTTGGGAGGCGGGAGGGGAGCGGGAATCCGGAAGAGGGTGCGGGGTGGGAGAGGGATGCGCCGGGGGTCTGGGGGCCTAGTTGCCACCAATAGAGGTGTGCAGGGCCCGGATGGGCTTTCTTACCTCGCGTCGGCTGCGTGCAGTGAATGCAGGGGCCGGCGCGAGGAGGGTCGCTAGACCCTTTGGGCCAGGGCTCACGGCCCAATCAGAGCGGGGATGGGCGGGTTGGGAGGCGGGAGGGGAGCGGGAATCCGGAAGAGGGTGCGGGGTGGGAGAGGGATGCGCCGGGGGTCTGGGGGCCTAGTTGCCACCAATAGAGGTGTGCAGGGCCCGGATGGGCTTTCTTACCTCGCGTCGGCTGCCTGCAGTGAATGCAGGGGCCGGCGCGAGGAGGGTCGCTAGACCCTTTGGGCCAGGGCTCACGGCCCAATCAGAGCGGGGATGGGCGGGTTGGGAGGCGGGAGGGGAGCGGGAATCCGGAAGAGGGTGCGGGGTGGGAGAGGGATGCGCCGGGGGTCTGGGGGCCTAGTTGCCACCAATAGAGGTGTGCAGGGCCCGGATGGGCTTTCTTACCTCGCGTCGGCTGCCTGCAGTGAATGCAGGGGCCGGCGCGAGGAGGGTCGCTAGACCCTTTGGGCCAGGGCTCACGGCCCAATCAGAGCGGGGATGGGCGGGTTGGGAGGCGGGAGGGGAGCGGGAATCCGGAAGAGGGTGCGGGGTGGGAGAGGGATGCGCCGGGGGTCTGGGGGCCTAGTTGCCACCAATAGAGGTGTGCAGGGCCCGGATGGGCTTTCTTACCTCGCGTCGGCTGCCTGCAGTGAATGCAGGGGCCGGTGCGAGGAGGGTCGCTAGACCCTTTGGGCCAGGGCTCACGGCCCAATCAGAGCGGGGATGGGCGGGTTGGGAGGCGGGAGGGGAGCGGGAATCCGGAAGAGGGTGCGGGGTGGGAGAGGGATGCGCCGGGGGTCTGGGGGCCTAGTTGCCACCAATAGAGGTGTGCAGGGCCCGGATGGGCTTTCTTACCTCGCGTCGGCTGCCTGCAGTGAATGCAGGGGCCGGCGCGAGGAGGGTCGCTAGACCCTTTGGGCCAGGGCTCACGGCCCAATCAGAGCGGGGATTGTGCTCACGGCCCAATCAGAGCGGGGATGGGCGGGTTGGGAGGCGGGAGGGGAGCGGGAATCCGGAAGAGGGTGACGGGTGGGAGAGGGATGCGCTGGGGGTCTGGGGGCCTAGTTGCCACCAATAGAGGTGTGCAGGGCCCGGATGGGCTTTCTTACCTCGCGTCGGCTGCCTGCAGTGAATGCAGGGGCCGGCGCGAGGAGGGTCGCTAGACCCTTTGGGCCAGGGCTCACGGCCCAATCAGAGCGGGGATGGGCGGGTTGGGAGGCGGGAGGGGAGCGGGAATCCGGAAGAGGGTGCGGGGTGGGAGAGGGATGCGCCGGGGGTCTGGGGGCCTAGTTGCCACCAATAGAGGTGTGCAGGGCCCGGATGGGCTTTCTTACCTCGCGTCGGCTGCCTGCAGTGAATGCAGGGGCCGGCGCGAGGAGGGTCGCTAGACCCTTTGGGCCAGGGCTCACGGCCCAATCAGAGCGGGGATGGGCGGGTTGGGAGGCGGGAGGGGAGCGGGAATCCGGAAGAGGGTGCGGGGTGGGAGAGGGATGCGCCGGGGGTCTGGGGGCCTAGTTGCCACCAATAGAGGTGTGCAGGGCCCGGATGGGCTTTCTTACCTCGCGTCGGCTGCCTGCAGTATTAGTATTAGAAGCATTGGATATCACATATCATGCTATAGGAAGTGTCTCAGGATTGGAATGGGAAGGACTTGGATATCACATCTCATGCTATAGGGAGGGTCTCAAGTTTGATATTAGAAGCATTGAGATATCACATCTCATGCTATAGGAAGGGTCTCAGGATTGGAATGGGAAGGAGTTGGATATCACATCTCATGCTATAGGAAGGGTCTCAGGTTTGGTATAAGCAGTGAGATATCACATCTCATGCTATCGGAAGGGTCTCAGGATTGGAATGGGAAGGAGTTGGATATCACATCTCATGCTATAGGAAGGGTCTCAGGTTTGAAACGGGAAGGAGTTGGATATCATATCTCATGTTATAGGAAGAGTCTCAGGTTTGGTATAAGCATTGAGATATCACATCTCTGCTATCGGAGGTGTCTCAGGATTGGGATGGGAAGGAGTTGGATATCACATCTCATGCTATAGGAAGGGTATCAGGTTTGGAACGGGAAGGAGTTGGATATCCCATCTCATGTTATAGGACGGGTCTCAGGTTTGGTATTAGAAGCATTGAGATATCACATCTCATGCTATAGGAATGGTCTCAGGATTGGAATGGGTAGGAGTTGGATATTACATTCTTGCTATAGGAAGAGTCTCATGTTTGGAATGGGAAGGAGTTGGATATCACATATGCTATAGGAAGGGTCTCAGGTTTGGAACGGGAAGGAGTTGGATATCACATCTCATGCTATAGGTAGGCTCTCAGGTTTGGTATAAGCATTGAGATATCACATCTCATGCTATAGGAAGGGTCTCAGGATTGGAATGGGAAGGATTTGGATATCACATCTCATGCTATAGGAAGGGTCTCAGGTTTGGTATAAGCATGGAGATATCACTTCTCATGCTATAGGAAGTGTCTCAGGATTGGAATGGGAAGGAGTTGGATATCACATCTCATGTTATAGGAAGGATCTCAGGTTTGGTATTAGAAGCATTGAGACATCACATCTCATGCTATAGGAAGGGTCTCAGGATTGGAATTGGAAGTAGTTGGATATCACATCTCATGCTAAAGGGAGGGTCTCAGGTTTGGAAGGGGAAGGATTTGGATATTACATCTCGTGTTATAGGAATGATCTCAGGTTTGGTATTAGAAGCATTCAGATATCACATCTCATGCTATCGGAAGGATCTCAGGTTTGGTATTAGAAGCATTGAGATATCAAATCTCATGCTATAGGAAGGGTCGCAGGATTGGAATGGGAAGGAGTTCGATATCACATCTCATGCTATGGGACGGGTCTCAGGATTGGAATGGGAAGGAGTTTTATATGACATCTCATGCCATAGGAAGGATCTCAGGTTTGGTATTAGAAGCATTGAGACATAACATCTCATGTTATAGGAAGGGTCTCAGGATTGGAATGGGAAGGAGTTGGATATCACATCTCATGCTATAGGAAGGGTCTCAGGTTTGGAATGGGAAGGAGTTGTATATGACATCTCATGCCACAGGAAGGGTCTCAGGTTTGGTATAAGCATTGAGATATCACATCTCTGCTATCGGAAGGGTCTCAGGATTGGAATGGGAAGGAGTTGGATATCCCATCTTACGTTATAGGAAGGGTCTCAGGTTTGGTATTAGAAGCATTGAGATATCACATCTCATGCTATAGGAAGGGTCTCAGGATTGGAATGGGAAGGACTTGGATATCACATCTCATTCTATAGGGAGGGTCTCACATTTGGAAAGGGAAGGAGTTGGATATCACATTTCATGTTAGATGTAGGATCTCAGGTTTGGTATTAGAGGCATTGAGATATCACATCTCATGCTATCAGAAGGGTCTCAGGATTGGAATGGGAAGGAGTTGGATATCACATCTCATGCTAAAGGGAGGGTCTCAGGAATGGAAGAGGAAGGATTTGGATATCACATCTCATGTTATAGGAAGGATCTCAGGTTTGGTATTAGAAGCATTGAGATATCACATCTCATGCTATCGGAAGGATCTCAGGTTTGGTATTAGAGGCATTGAGATATCACATCTCATGCTAAAGGGAGGGTCTCAGATTTGGAAGGGGAAGGATTTGGATATCACATCTCTTGTTATAGGAAGGATCACAGGTTTGGTATTAGAAGCATTGAGATATCACATCTCATGCTATGGGAAGGGTCTCAGGATTGGAATGGGAAGGAGTTGGATATCGCATCTCATGCTATAGGAAGGGTCTCAGGTTTGGAACGGGAAGGAGTTAGATATCACATCTCATGTTATAGTAAGAGTCTCAGGTTTGGTATAAGCATTGAGATTTCGCATCTCTGCTATCAGAGGTGTCTCAGGATTGGGATGGGAAGGAATTGGATATCACATCTCATGCTATAGGAAGGGTATCAGGTTTGGAACGGGAAGGAGTTGGATATCCCATCTCATGTTATAAGACGGGTCTCAGTTTTGATATTAGAAGCATTGAGATATCACATCACATGCTGTAGGAAGGGTCTCAGGTTTGGAATGAGAAGGATTTAGATATCACATCTCATGTCATAGGAAGGATCTCAGGTTTGGTATAAGCATTGAGATATCACATCTCTGCTATTGGAAAGGTCTCAAGATTGGAATGGGAAGGACTTGGATATCACAATTCATGTTATAGGAAGGGTCTCAGGTTTGGTATTAGAAGCATTGAGATATGACATCTCATGCTATAGGAAGGGTCTCAGGATTGGAATGGGAAGGACTTGGATATCACATCTCATGTTATAGGAAGGGTCTAAGGTTTGGTATTAGAAGCATTGAGATATCACATCTCATGCTATAGGAAGGGTCTCAGGAGTGGAATGGGAAGGAATTGGATATCACATCTCATGATAAAGGAAGGGTCTAAGGTTTGGAAGGGGAAGGATTTGGATATCACATCTCATGTTATTGGACTGGTCTCAGGTTTGGTATTAGAAGCATTGAGATATCAAGTCTCATGGTATAGGACGGGAGTTTGATATCACATCTCATGCCTTGGTATGGGTCTCAGGTTTTGTAGAAGCATTGGGATATCACATCTCATGCTATCGGAAGGATATCAGGATTAGATTTGGAAGGAGTTGGATATCCCATCTCATGCTATAGGAAGGGCCTCAGGTTGGAATGGGAAGGAGTTGGATATCACTTCTCATGCTATAGGAAGTGTCTCAGGATTGGAATGGGAAGGAGTTGGATATCACATCTCATGTTATAGGAAGGATCTCAGGTTTGGTATTAGAAGCATTGAGACATCACATCTCATGCTATAGGAAGGGTCTCAGGATTGGAATTGGAAGTAGTTGGATATCACATCTCATGCTAAAGGGAGGGTCTCAGGTTTGGAAGGGGAAGGATTTGGATATTACATCTCGTGTTATAGGAATGATCTCAGGTTTGGTATTAGAAGCATTCAGATATCACATCTCATGCTATCGGAAGGATCTCAGGTTTGGTATTAGAAGCATTGAGATATCAAATCTCATGCTATAGGAAGGGTCGCAGGATTGGAATGGGAAGGAGTTCGATATCACATCTCATGCTATGGGACGGGTCTCAGGATTGGAATGGGAAGGAGTTTTATATGACATCTCATGCCATAGGAAGGATCTCAGGTTTGGTATTAGAAGCATTGAGACATAACATCTCATGTTATAGGAAGGGTCTCAGGATTGGAATGGGAAGGAGTTGGATATCACATCTCATGCTATAGGAAGGGTCTCAGGTTTGGTTTAAGTATTGAGATATCACATCTCATGCTATAGGAAGGGTCTCAGGATTGGAATGGGAAGGAGTTGTATATGACATCTCATGCCACAGGAAGGGTCTCAGGTTTGGTATAAGCATTGAGATATCACATCTCTGCTATCGGAAGGGTCTCAGGATTGGAATGGGAAGGAGTTGGATATCCCATCTTACGTTATAGGAAGGGTCTCAGGTTTGGTATTAGAAGCATTGAGATATCACATCTCATGCTATAGGAAGGGTCTCAGGATTGGAATGGGAAGGACTTGGATATCACATCTCATTCTATAGGGAGGGTCTCACGTTTGGAAAGGGAAGGAGTTGGATATCACATTTCATGTTAGATGTAGGATCTCAGGTTTGGTATTAGAGGCATTGAGATATCACATCTCATGCTATCAGAAGGGTCTCAGGATTGGAATGGGAAGGAGTTGGATATCACATCTCATGCTAAAGGGAGGGTCTCAGGAATGGAAGAGGAAGGATTTGGATATCACATCTCATGTTATAGGAAGGATCTCAGGTTTGGTATTAGAAGCATTGAGATATCACATCTCATGCTATCGGAAGGATCTCAGGTTTGGTATTAGAGGCATTGAGATATCACATCTCATGCTAAAGGGAGGGTCTCAGATTTGGAAGGGGAAGGATTTGGATATCACATCTCTTGTTATAGGAAGGATCACAGGTTTGGTATTAGAAGCATTGAGATATCACATCTCATGCTATGGGAAGGGTCTCAGGATTGGAATGGGAAGGAGTTGGATATCGCATCTCATGCTATAGGAAGGGTCTCAGGTTTGGAACGGGAAGGAGTTAGATATCACATCTCATGTTATAGTAAGAGTCTCAGGTTTGGTATAAGCATTGAGATTTCACATCTCTGCTATCAGAGGTGTCTCAGGATTGGGATGGGAAGGAATTGGATATCACATCTCATGCTATAGGAAGGGTATCAGGTTTGGAACGGGAAGGAGTTGGATATCCCATCTCATGTTATAAGACGGGTCTCAGTTTTGATATTAGAAGCATTGAGATATCACATCACATGCTGTAGGAAGGGTCTCAGGTTTGGAATGAGAAGGATTTAGATATCACATCTCATGTCATAGGAAGGATCTCAGGTTTGGTATAAGCATTGAGATATCACATCTCTGCTATTGGAAAGGTCTCAAGATTGGAATGGGAAGGACTTGGATATCACAATTCATGTTATAGGAAGGGTCTCAGGTTTGGTATTAGAAGCATTGAGATATGACATCTCATGCTATAGGAAGGGTCTCAGGATTGGAATGGGAAGGACTTGGATATCACATCTCATGTTATAGGAAGGGTCTCAGGTTTGGTATTAGAAGCATTGAGATATCACATCTCATGCTATAGGAAGGGTCTCAGGAGTGGAATGGGAAGGAATTGGATATCACATCTCATGATAAAGGAAGGGTCTAAGGTTTGGAAGGGGAAGGATTTGGATATCACATCTCATGTTATTGGACTGGTCTCAGGTTTGGTATTAGAAGCATTGAGATATCAAGTCTCATGGTATAGGACGGGAGTTTGATATCACATCTCATGCCTTGGTATGGGTCTCAGGTTTTGTAGAAGCATTGGGATATCACATCTCATGCTATCGGAAGGATATCAGGATTAGATTTGGAAGGAGTTGGATATCCCATCTCATGCTATAGGAAGGGCCTCAGGTTGGAATGGGAAGGAGTTGGATATCACATCTCATGTTATAGGAAGAGTCTCAGGATTTGAATGGGAAGGACTTGGATATCACATCTCATGCTGTAGGAAGGCTCTCAGGTTTGGAAAGGGAAGGAGTTGGATATCACATTTCATGTTAGAGGTAGGATCTCAGGTTTGGTATTAGAAGCATTGAGATATCCCATCTCATGCTATAGGAAGGGTCTCAGGTTGGAATGGGAAGGAGTTGGATATCACATCTCATGTTATAGGAAGGGTCTCAGGATTTGAATGGGAAGGACTTGGATATCACATCTCATGCTGTAGGGAGGCTCTCAGGTTTGGAAAGGGAAGGAGTTGGATATCACATTTCATGTTAGAGGTAGGATCTCAGGTTTGGTATTAGAAGCATTGAGATATCACATCCCATCCTATCAGAAGGGTATCAGGATTGGAATGGGAAGGACTTGGATATCACATCTCATGCTAAAGGGAGGGTCTCAGGTTTGGTATTAGAAGCATTGAGATATCACATCTCATGCTATCGGAAGGATCTCGGGTTTGGTATTAGAAGCATTGAGATATCACATCTCATGCTATAGGAAGGGTCTCAGGATTGGAATGGGAAGGAGTTGGATATCAAATCTCATGTTATAGGAAGGATCTCAGGTTTGGTATTAGAAGCATTGAGATATCACATTTCATGCTATAGGAAGGGTCTCAGGATTGGAATGGGAAGGAGTTGGATATCACATCTCATGCTAAAGGAAGGGTCTCAGTTTTGGTAGAAGCATTGAGATATCACATCTCATGCTAGAGGAAGGGTCTCAGGATTGGAATGGGAAGGAGTTGGATATCACATCTCGTGCTATAGGAAGGGTCTCAGGTTTGGTATTAGCATTGAGATATCACATCTCTGCTATCGGAAGGGTGTCAGGATTGGAATGGGAAGGACTTAGATATCACATCTCATGCTATAGGGAGGGTCTCAGTATTGATATTAGAAGCATTGAGATATCACATCTCATGCTATCGGAAGGGTCTCAGGATTGGAATGGAAGGAGCTGGATATCACATCTCATGCTAAGACCTGATATACCCTTCCTATAAAATGAGATGGGAATATCCAACTCCTTCCCATTCCAATCCTGAGACCCTTCCGATAGCAGAGATGTGATATCTCAATGCTTATACCAAACCTGAGATCCTTCCTATAACATGAGGTGTGATATCCAACTCCTTCCCATTCCAATCCTGAGACACTTCCTATAGCATGAGATGTGATATCTCACTGCTTATACCAAACCTGATACCCTTCCTATAGCATGAGATGTGATATCCAACTCCTTCCCATTCCAATCCTGAGTCCCTTCCTATAGCATGAGATGTGATATCTCAATGCTTCTAATATCAAACTTGAGACCCTCCCTATAGCATGAGATGTGATATCCAAGTCCTTCACATTCCAATCCTGAGACACTTCCTATAGCATGAGATGTGATATCTCAATGCTTCTAATACCAAACCTGAGACTCTTCCTATAACATGAGATGGGATATCCAACTCCTTCCCATTCCAATCCTGAGACCCTTCCAAAAGCAGAGATGTGATATCTCAATGCTTATACCAAACCTGAGACCCTTCCTACGGCATGAGATGTCATATACATATCCTTCCCATTCCAATCCTGAGACCCTTCCTATAGCATGAGATGTGATATCTCAATGCTTATACCAAACCTGAGACCCTTCCTATAGCATGAGATGTGATATCCAACTCCTTCCCATTCCAATCCTGAGACCCTTCCTGTAGCATGAGATGTGATATCTCAATGCCTCTAATACCAAACCTGAGATCCTTCCTCTAACATGAAATGTGATATCCAACACCTTCCCTTTCCAAACCTGAGAGCCTACCTATAGCTTAAGATGTGATATCCAAGTCCTTCCCATTCCAATCCTTAGACCCTTCCTACAGCATGCAATATGATATCTCAATGATTCTAATAACAAACCTGAGACCCGTCCTATAGCATGAGATGGGATATCCAACTCCTTCCCATTCCAATCCTGAGACACTTCCGATAGCAGAGATGTGATATCTCAATGCTTATACCAAACCTGAGACCCTTCCTATAACATGAGATGTGATATCCAACTCCTTCCAAATCCAATCCTGATACCGTTCCGATAGCATGAGATGTGATATCCCAATGCTTCTACCAAACCTGAGACCCATACTATGGCATGAGATGTGATATCAAACTCCTTCCCATTCCAATCCTGAGACCCTTCCTATAGCTTGAGATGTGATATCCAACTCCTTCCCATTCCAATTCTGAGACCCTTCCTATACCATGAGACTTGATATCTCAATGCTTCTAATACCAAACCTGAGACCCGTCCTATAACATGAGATGTGATATCCAAATCCTTCCCCTTCCAAACCTTAGACCCTTCCTTTATCATGAGATGTGATATCCAACTCCTTCCCATTCCAATCCTGAGACCCTTCCTATAGCATGAGATGTGATATCTCAATGCCTCTAATACCAAACCTGAGATCCTTCCTCTAAGATGAAATGTGATATCCAACTCCTTCCCTTTCCAAACCTGAGAGCCTACCTATAGCATGAGATGTGATATCCAAGTCCTTCCCATTCCAATCCTTAGACCCTTCCTATAGCATGCAATATGATATCTCAATGATTCTAATAACAAACCTGAGACCCGTCCTATAACATGAGATGGGATATCCAACTCCTTCCTATTCCAATCCTGAGACACTTCCGATAGCAGAGATGTGATATCTCAATGCTTATACCAAACCTGAGACCCTTCCTATAACATGAGATGTGATATCCAACTCCTTCCCATTCCAAACCTGAGACCCTTCTTATAGCATATGTGATATCCAACTCCTTCCAATTCCAAACATGAGACCCTTCCCATAGCAAGAATGTAATATCCAACTCCTTCCCATTCCAATCCTGAGACCATTCCTATAGCATGAGATGTGATATCTCAATGCTTCTAATACCAAACCTGAGATCCTTACTATGACATGAGATGTGATATCCAATTCCTTCCCATTCCAAACCTGAGACCCTTCCTACAGCATGCGATGTGATATCTCAATGCTTCTAATACCAAACCTGAGACCAGTCCTATAACATGAGATGGGATATCCAACTCCTTCCCGTTCCAATCCTGAGACACTTCCGATTGCAGAGATGTGATATCTCAATGCTTATACCAAACCTGAGACTCTTCCTATAACATGAGATGTGATATCCAACTCCTTCCCGTTCCAAACCTGAGACCCTTCCTATAGCATGAGATGTGATATCCAACTCCTTCCCATTCCAATCCTGAGACCCTTCCGATAGCATGAGATGTGATATCTCAATGCCTCTAATACCAAACCTGAGATCCTTCCTATAACATGTGATGTGATATTCAATTCCTTCCCCTTCCAAACCTGAGACCCTCCCTTTAGCATGAGATGTGATATCCAACTCCTTCCCATTCCAATCCTGAGACCCTTATGATAGCATGAGATGTGATATCTCAATGCCTCTAATACCAAACCTGAGATCCTTCCTCTAACATGAAATGTGATATCCAACACCTTCCCTTTCCAAACCTGAGAGCCTACCTATAGCTTAAGATGTGATATCCAAGTCCTTCCCATTCCAATCCTTAGACCCTTCCTACAGCATGCAATATGATATCTCAATGATTCTAATAACAAACCTGAGACCCGTCCTATAGCATGAGATGGGATATCCAACTCCTTCCCATTCCAATCCTGAGACACTTCCGATAGCAGAGATGTGATATCTCAATGCTTATACCAAACCTGAGACCCTTCCTATAACATGAGATGTGATATCCAACTCCTTCCAAATCCAATCCTGATACCGTTCCGATAGCATGAGATGTGATATCCCAATGCTTCTACCAAACCTGAGACCCATACTATGGCATGAGATGTGATATCAAACTCCTTGCCATTCCAATCCTGAGACCCTTCCTATAGCTTGAGATGTGATATCCAACTCCTTCCCATTCCAATTCTGAGACCCTTCCTATACCATGAGACTTGATATCTCAATGCTTCTAATACCAAACCTGAGACCCGTCCTATAACATGAGATGTGATATCCAAATCCTTCCCCTTCCAAACCTTAGACCCTTCCTTTATCATGAGATGTGATATCTCAATGCCTCTAATACCAAACCTGAGATCCTTCCTCTAAGATGAAATGTGATATCCAACTCCTTCCCTTTCCAAACCTGAGAGCCTACCTATAGCATGAGATGTGATATCCAAGTCCTTCCCATTCCAATCCTTAGACCCTTCCTATAGCATGCAATATGATATCTCAATGATTCTAATAACAAACCTGAGACCCGTCCTATAACATGAGATGGGATATCCAACTCCTTCCTATTCCAATCCTGAGACACTTCCGATAGCAGAGATGTGATATCTCAATGCTTATACCAAACCTGAGACCCTTCCTATAACATGAGATGTGATATCCAACTCCTTCCCATTCCAAACCTGAGACCCTTCCTATAGCATATGTGATATCCAACTCCTTCCAATTCCAAACATGAGACCCTTCCCATAGCAAGAATGTAATATCCAACTCCTTCCCATTCCAATCCTGAGACCATTCCTATAGCATGAGATGTGATATCTCAATGCTTCTAATACCAAACCTGAGATCCTTACTATGACATGAGATGTGATATCCAATTCCTTCCCATTCCAAACCTGAGACCCTTCCTACAGCATGCGATGTGATATCTCAATGCTTCTAATACCAAACCTGAGACCAGTCCTATAACATGAGATGGGATATCCAACTCCTTCCTGTTCCAATCCTGAGACACTTCCGATTGCAGAGATGTGATATCTCAATGCTTATACCAAACCTGAGACTCTTCCTATAACATGAGATGTGATATCCAACTCCTTCCCGTTCCAAACCTGAGACCCTTCCTATAGCATGAGATGTGATATCCAACTCCTTCCCATTCCAATCCTGAGACCCTTCCGATAGCATGAGATGTGATATCTCAATGCCTCTAATACCAAACCTGAGATCCTTCCTATAACATGTGATGTGATATTCAATTCCTTCCCCTTCCAAACCTGAGACCCTCCCTTTAGCATGAGATGTGATATCCAACTCCTTCCCATTCCAATCCTGAGACCCTTATGATAGCATGAGATGTGATATCTCAATGCCTCTAATACCAAACCTGAGATACTTCCGATAGCATGAGATGTGATATCTCAATGCTTATAATACCAAACCTGAGATCCTTCCTATAACATGAGATGTGATATCCAACTCCTTCCCATTCCAATCCTGAGACCCTTCTGATAGCATGAGATGTGATATCTCAATGCCTCTAATACCAAACCTGAGATCCTACCTCTAGCATGAAATGTGATATCCAACTCCTTCCCTTTCCAAACCTGAGAGCCTACCTATAGCATGAGATGTGATATCCAAGTCCTTCCCATTCCAATCCTTAGACCCTTCCTATAGCATGCAATATGATATCTCAATGATTCTAATAACAAACCTGAGACCCGTCCTATAACATGAGATGGGATATCCAACTCCTTCCCATTCCAATCCTGAGACAGTTCCGATAGCAGAGATGTGATATCTCAATGCTTATACCAAACCTGAGACCCTTCCTATAACATGAGATGTGATATCCAACTCCTTCCAATTCCAAACATGAGACCCTTCCCATAGCAAGAATGTAATATCCAACTCCTTCCCATTCCAATCCTGAGACCATTCCTATAGCATGAGATGTGATATCTCAATGCTTCTAATACTAAACCTGAGATCCTTCCTATGACATGAGATGTGATATCCAATTCCTTCCCATTCCAAACCTGAGACCCTTCCTACAGCATGCGATGTGATATCTCAATGCTTCTAATACCAAACCTGAGACCAGTCCTATAACATGAGATGGGATATCCAACTCCTTCCCGTTCCAATCCTGAGACACTTCCGATTGCAGAGATGTGATATCTCAATGCTTATACCAAACCTGAGACTCTTCCTATAACATGAGATGTGATATACAACTCCTTCCCGTTCCAAACCTGAGACCCTTCTTATAGCATGAGATGTGATATCCAACTCCTTCCCATTCCAATCCTGAGACCCTTCCGATAGCATGAGATGTGATATCTCAATGCCTCTAATACCAAACCTGAGATCCTTCCTATAACATGTGATGTGATATTCAATTCCTTCCCCTTCCAAACCTGAGACCCTCCCTTTAGCATGAGATGTGATATCCAACTCCTTCCCATTCCAATCCTGAGACCCTTATGATAGCATGAGATGTGATATCTCAATGCCTCTAATACCAAACCTGAGATACTTCCGATAGCATGAGATGTGATATCTCAATGCTTCTAATACCAAACCTGAGATCCTTCCTATAACATGAGATGTGATATCCAACTCCTTCCCATTCCAATCCTGAGACCCTTCTGATAGCATGAGATGTGATATCTCAATGCCTCTAATACCAAACCTGAGATCCTACCTCTAAAATGAAATGTGATATCCAACTCCTTCCCTTTCCAAACCTGAGACCCTGCCTATAGCATGAGATGTGATATCCAAGTCCTTCCCATTCCAATCCTGAGACCCTTCCTATAGCATGAGATGTGATATCTCAATGTCTCGTCGTCGTGTTGAGTCTGCAGCAGCAGAGTTGAGTAAAAGACGTCCCAAACGAAGGAACCCGCACAGTTTGTTACCACAGCAGGGCAACGGAGCGGCGGTGTGTATCTGAGCCAAATGTACACTACTCACTTCAGACCTGGGAACGCCAAGTGTACGAATCATGTAAGAGTGACAAGGACTCGATATATACTACACAACCTGGCGGCGGTTACAGAGCAAGACTCCTGTGTAGGCTGGTCAGTCTGCTGGATGGCCCAGAGACGCTTCCGAAGGCTTACTAGCAGGAGATGGTGAAGATGCCGAGAATAGCTGTCCCCGCTATTCCAAGGGTCGAAGTACCAGTACAGGCCTTCTGGTTCGATCAAAGGTGAAAAGGGTTTCACAAGGCGACAGCAGTGCAGAGGAGCAGTCCTTCAGCGGGTCACCAGCGATTCCTCGGTTCAGCCTCTTGGTTGCAGGATACTTGGCTCCTGTATTCCTTCGTTCGTGAGAACTCAGGAGATCGACATGGTAGTGGTGTTTCCAGCCCCCTCTTATCCACGGTTCCCTTCGCGCCAAAACGGAGGGGACCCAATGGGAGATCCGCTCATCAACACTCACACCATTCGTGGACCTATCACGGACCACGGTGGTCCCAGGCATTCACACCACCCTAGACTCTCTGGCACCCAGGATGTGTATTGGGACCAGACATCCCAGCCCACATCCTGGAGGCACACACAAGACATGTAGAAGCCCGCGAAAGCATCTGTGTTTCGCGGGAAAGTACATGCCCAAATAAGGAAGGCCCCAGGTCGGCTCGACCTGGGGAAGGTGAAGGGAGCAAGATGGTCAGCGGACAGGACAAAGGAGCCTCGTGGTCTGGCCATTTTGGGCTCTAGGCCACCATTTTGGGTTAAGCGCGAGAAACGCGCTTAGAACGCCAAAAGGAGCTCAAAACACAATAAACGATCGCTGCCACCATTCCCGTCCGTGAATCACTTGCACCGATCAGTTACAATCCTGGAAGAGTATCTAGGGCCTGTAGAAGGCTAGAGACCCAAGAGAGCAGTAACTTATCTTACAGTGCCCTCTTGTGTCATGTTGCACGAAAGCCGCAACATGATAAAAGAAACTACGGAAACGAGCGTTTCCTGGTACTGACTGTCTTAAGGGCATGACAGTTTCCCCGTAAGAAAGGAGCGAAAGCCCAGAGGAGTGAGGCAGAAGGCTGCACTTCTCTGGCAAAGTCGAGAACAAGGTGAAAAACAACAGCAAAAAGTTTAGGGGTTGCCACATGGAAGGAAAATTACCTACAATTACGAAATCTTTCCTAACACTCGCCCCTCCCAGACTATGGACAGGGGGAACTAATCCACCCCTGGATGAGTCTCTTGTTCAGGTCGGTTAAACATTCTGCACAACCCATCAGCATTGCTATGTTGGACACCTGGCCTATGCTCAATAGTGAAGTCGAAGCCTTGTAGACTTATGGACCACCTAAGCAACTTTGGATTCTCCCCCTTCATGTTTATTAGCCACTTTAAGGGCTTATGGTCAGTTTGCACAGTGAAGTGGGTCCCATAGAGGTAGGGCCTCAGCTTCCTTAGGGCCCACACAACAGAGAAACATTCTTTCTCTACCGTGGACCATCTGAGTTCTCTGTCCTTAAACTGGCGACTAATAAAACCAATAGGGTGTTCCTTACCCTTCTCATCTACTTGCGATAGTACAGCTCCTATCCCAGTGTCAGAGGCGTCCGTCTGCACGATAAAAGGTCTTTGATAATCAGGGGCCCTGAGGACAGGGGCCTGGCACAAGGAGTCTTTTAAGCCATTGAAGGCCTTCTCACACTCGTCGGTCCAAGTTACCTTCTTGGGTTTCTTCAGAGTTGTGAGGGCAGTCAGAGGGGCAGCTATGGTGCCATAGTCTGCCACAAAATTGCGGTAATACCCCGTGAGTCCTAAGAAGGCTCTCACTTGGGTTTGTGTAGTGGGGGTAGGCCAGTCTTGTACTGCTTGTACTTTACTGGGTAGAGGCTGTATCCTCCCTCCACCTACTTCATGTCCAAGGTAAAACACTGAGCCTTGTCCAATCTGGCATTTACTAGCCTTTATGGTCAAGTGTGCTTTCTGAAGAGCCTGGAGCACAATCCCGAGGTGTTTCACATGGTCTTCCCAGGTGGCACTGAAAACTGCTATATCGTCCAGATATGCAAGACAGAATTCGTCCAACCCATTCAAAACATGATGCACAAGCCTCTGGAAAGTGGCAGGTGCATTCTTCAACCCGAACGGCATTACCAGGAATTGGTAAAGGCCGTCTGGAGTAGAAAACGCTGTCTTCTCCTTGGCATGTTCTGCTAAAGCTATTTCCCAATAGCCAGCAGTGAGGTCAAACGTGCTGAGGTACTTGGAGGCACCCAATGTAGCCACCAGCTCATCTGTTCGAGGCAAGGGGTGTGCATCTGTCTTGGTGACAGCATTCAGAGCCCTGTAATCCACGCAGAACCTCAATTCAGAAGTGCCTGCCTTTGGAACGAAAACCACAGGGCTGGACCAAGGACTACTAGAGGGTTCAATCACCCCAAGGTCTAACATCTTGTTGACCTCGGTCTTAATATAAGACCGTACTTTGTCTGACATCCTGTATCCCCTACTTTTGGTAGGTACACTGTCTCCTGTGTCTATGTTATGTTTGCACCAAGGTGTCAAACCAGGCGACTGTGAAAACAGGGGGGAAAACTGCCTAAGCAAACTTTTCACCTCAGCCTGCTGATCAGAAGTCAGGTGAGGGGTCCCTCGCACACCCTCAAAGGAGCTATCTGAAGGACCGCTTTGGAACAGGTCGGGGAGAGGTTCAGACTCCTCTTCCTCAACATCTGAAGCCAGTAACAGTGCTGCGATTTTCACGTGAAACACTTTTGGAGCCTGTCCAGGCCTTCCAAGGTCCACTAAATAGTTAACCTCACCCAGGGGCTCCACCGCTGTGTAAGGGCCTGACCATTTGTCCTGTAAAGCTCAAGGCCTTATGGGATTCATGATCAGGACTTGCTGACCAGGTGTAAAGTTGATGAGGGAAGCTTTCTGGTCGTACCAATGTTTCACCAGTGCTTGTCCTGCCTTCAATTTATCACTAGCCAAGCCCATCAGAAGTACCATCTGTTTTCTGAGCCCTAGCACATAATCAACTACGTTGGTAGTAACAGGGGGAGTGGGCATCTCCCATCCCTCTTTGACTATGGCTAAGGGTCCCCGTACAGGATGACCAAACAGAAGTTTGAAGGGGCTGAAGCCAACACCCTCCTGTGGCACCTCTCGGTAGGCAAACAGTAAGCATGGTAAAAGAAGATCCCATTGTCTTCTCTGAAGCTTCTCCAGAGCCCCAATCATGCTTTTTAACGTTCTGTTGAAACGTTCCACCAGACCATTGGTCTGGGGGTGGTATGCAGAAGAGAACTTGTAGGTGACCCCACATTCTTTCCACATAGCCTGCATATACTTCGACATAAAGTTGCTGCCACGATCTGACACAACTTCTTTAGGGAAGCCAACCCTAGTAAATATGCCAAGTAAAGCTTTTGCAACTGACTTGGCAGTTACAGTTTTCAATGGGATGGCCTCAGGATATCTGGTTGCATGGTCGACCAGCACCAGGATAAACCTATTGCCCGAGGATGTTTGCGGGTCAAGGGGACCAACGATGTCGATCCCTACCCTTTCAAATGGTACCCCCACAACTGGGAGCGGTACCAACGGAGCTTGGATTGTTGAGCCAACCTTACCAGATAACTGGCAGGAGGCACAACTCCTGCAGTGACTTTCTACTTGCACCCCCATCTTGGGCCAGTAGAAGTGCATGGATAACCTTTGCTTGCTCCTCTTAATACCAAGGTGACCAGCAAGGAGCACTTCATGCGCCAACTGCAGGAGGAAGGGCCTAACAGCAAGGGGAACCACCAACCTCCTATGGTCTCCTTCTGTAGACTCTGTGGGCTCACTATACAGGAGTCCACCTTCCCAATACATCCTATGCGTCCCAGGAGGTTCACCCTCAAGCTGGGAGCAGGCCTGTCTCCTTAGGCCTTCCAGAGATGGGCACTCACGTTGGCCTTTACTGAATTCGTCCCTGTCAGGACCTCCTTCAACTTACAAGTCTTTTAGTTCAGGATGGTCGTTGGGGTCAAATACTTCAGGCATCGCCACCTCCTCGTCAGGCCCGGGCGATTGACCAACTTCCTCCACCGCAGTGGTAGGGGAGCTCGGGGGAATATTCTCTTTCCCTCGTCTTGACTTGTTGACTCCTTTCGCCTTGGGTTTCCCCTTCGGCTGGGGCGGCGTATTGGTCTTGGCCAATGCTGCCCGTGCTTGAGACCGTGTGTAGGGTCTTTCGGCAGTGTCTCCTACGAGCCCTAAAGCTCTGAGATCATTACCTAACAAGACCTTTCCCGGGACGTTTCTCTGAATGCTCACTGGAATCCTGACTGCTGTACCATTTGAAGTAAGATTTACAGGTATTACTGGGAACATACAGAGTGGGCCGTCAGCCAACTTAGTGGGCATCAGAGTAGCTCTGGCAACTTCCTCTGAGTCTACCAAGGTAGAATCCACTACAGTTCGACTGCACCCACTATCTCTAAGAGCTGGAGTATCTACTCCATTGATCAGCACACTGTCTTTAAAGTAGTGCTTGGTATTATCTGTAATCCTAGCATAAGCCTCTGCGACTTTAGGCTCCCAGGAACCCAGGGAAACTAAAACTACCTCAGCCTCTATCCCGCTGGGAAATGAGTCTGAGGAGAAGGATGCTCCTGTAATCTCTTCTTCCTCGTAGGAGGAGAAGGCCAGATTAGCGGAGTGGACCCCCAAAGGTCAAACCTTACACCGGGGATCCCCCTTCACGTGGTCAGTTGCTCCACAAGCAAAACAAGATCCATTGGGTCTGTTTACATAGGGAGGCTTATTGTTACCAGAGTTCTGTTTCGGAGGCTGACCTCCACTACCCTGTGAGTTCTCTTGTGTCTTACCCTTATTTTTCTTTTTGTGGCCCTTTTGAGAAGAAGATTTATCAGATTCTCCACCCTCCTTATCTTTGGACTTTTTCCCTTCCTCCTGCTTACCAGGATGAGTTTTGTCCTTATGGGACACTCGATGTGACACCCATAAGTCTGCTGCAAAGGCCAGCTTCTTAGGATCTATCTCCTTCGAATCGGCCAAATGCTGCTTAAGCTCCGGGGAAGAAGATGCAAAAATGTGTTCCAGCATGACAAGATTTATCATGCCTTCGATGGTAGAAACCTTATAATCTTCGACCCAGCCAGTTAAGTTTTTCAAGGATTCAGTGACATAAGATACCCAAGTACCACCTTCCTTTTTCTTATACTCTATGAATCGTTTCAAATATTGGGCCGGAGTCTTCCCAAACTTTAAAATGAGAGTTTGCTTTAACATTGCGAAATCAGCTTGCTCAGCCTTAGACATTTCCATAATGGCACTACAGCCAGAATGGGGCAGTCTGCTGAGTAACCAGGCAATCTTATCAGCATTGTCAACTTGTTGAACTTCGCATGCATACTCAAACGCATTCATCCAGTCCATAATGTCATTCCTTTCCTCATACACAATGACCAGATCTTTCGGAAACCGTGGATGAGAGGAGGCCCCAGACCCATGTCCAGGACCCTTGGACCCATTTGCAACCTGAAGCTTGGCCAGTTCCAACTGGTGATCCCTGTCTTTCTGTTTTTCTGACTGTTCGATTTTTAGTTTGGCTATGCTGAATTCAAGCTCCTTCTGCCTAAACCGCAGCTCTTGCTTCTTGAATTCAAGCATAGCCTCCCCATCAACACTGGCAGAGGAAACATTAGACATCTCATCCTCCCTGTCCTCGTGGTCGCGGTGGATCAGTGCAGCGGCAGAACCGTCGGTTCTACCAGTGAGAGCAGCCCCACCTCCTTCCGCACTGTCCTCAGAAGTTATAGCGTCAAGCTGCGCTTCTTGCCACGCCACGATTCTTTGGATCATATCCAATTTCGTGCCTTGAGAGGAAACACCTCTCTCCGCACACATTTTTTTCAATGTTTCTGATTTGGAAGCATTTAAAGTTAACAAGGTATTTGTTTCCATACTGTTAGATAGGACTATGGCCTTTTTAAAGTTATACTACAACAATTCACTACGTGTCCTGGTAGGAATAACTTGAAATGCCTTAGTTCGTGCGCAACACTGGATACCTTCAGTCGTATCCCACCGCTGTACACCAATTTGTTAAGACGGATTTCTGAACTCTGTCCTGGTGGCGCAGAAGTTCAGAAGGCCAACCTAATTACTTGGAACAGGGTAACCTCTGGACAAGCCAGACCAATCAAGGTAGCGATCGCGGCGGTCAAGACTAGGTCTCAAGAGGGGTGAGGGTGACTGAAAGCCTGCAATGAGCACACAAAGCAAGGACACTTACAAACTACTCCAAACAGGTGCTATATTAAAAATATATACACATTTATTCCAAGGCCTTTAAAACAATGACCGTAGCGAGAAATCACAATACAACTCTAGTAAACCAACACATACCATACCAATACAATATATATACAAATACAAACAAGTCTCAAGCGTTAGATGCACGAAATGTGTAGTCCACCTAAAAGGGAAGGAAAACAGGCAGTGCGAAATAATGCTTAGACCCAGTCCGCCTTCAGAGGCACCTAACTAAAAGGAAGTCCGAGCCCTACGAAGAGTGGAGCCTTGTGCTCAAAAGTACCTGCACACGCTGGTGCCAACGGGCAAAAGGGGAGTCTCTTCGAGGGAGATCAGGCAGTTCAGTTTAGTGCACAAACGAAGAACAACAGTGTTCCGCGACTCAAGCGCAGCCTCCACTGTGGGCAGAAGCAGAGCGCGAGTACGGAAAGGCGTGCTGTTTTGACACAGCGGGGAAAAGCTATGGGCTCCTGCAGGAGGGCGACCAGTTCCTAGCTATGCTACTCACCGGACCCCGATGCAAGCAGACCCAGGCTTCTCCGCGTCAGTTTCAGTCGCTGGCAGGTTCAGAAGAGCAGGGGACGTCTCGTCGTCGTGTTGAGTCTGCAGCAGCAGAGTTGAGTAAAAGACGTCCCAAACGAAGGAACCCGCACAGTTTGTTACCACAGCAGGGCAACGGAGCGGCCGTGTGTATCTGAGCAAATGTACACTACTCACTTCAGACCTGGGAACGCCAAGTGTACGAATCGTGTGAGAGTGACAAGGACTCGATATACTACACAACCTGGTGGCGGTTACAGAGCAAGACTCCTGTGTAGGCTGGTCAGTCTGCTGGATGGCCCAGAGACGCTTCCGAAGGCTTACTAGCAGGAGATGGTGAAGATGCCGAGAATAGCTGTCCCCGCTATTCCAAGGGTCGAAGTACTAGTACAGGCCTTCTGGCTCGATCAAAGGTGTAAAGGGTTTCACAAGGCGACAGCAGTGCAGAGGAGCAGTCCTTCAGCGGGTCACCAGCGATTCCTCGGTTCAGCCTCTTGGTTGCAGGATACTTGGCTCCTGTATTCCTTCGTTCGTGAGAACTCAGGAGATCGACATGGTAGTGGTGTTTCCAGCCCCCTCTTATCCACGGTTCCCTTCGCGCCAAAACGGTGGGGACCCAATGGGAGATCCGCTCATCAACACTCACACCATTCGTGGACCTATCACGGATCACGGTGGTCCCAGGCATTCACACGGGACCAGACATCCCAGCCCACATACTGGAGGCACACACAAGACATGTAGAAGCCCGCGAAAGCATCCGTGTTTCGCGGGAAAGTACATGCCCAAAAAAGGAAGGCCCCGGGTCGGCTCGACCTGGGGAAGGTGAAGGGAGCAAGACGGTCAGCGGACAGGACAAAGGAGCCTCGTGGTCTGGCCATTTTGGGAGCCAGGCCACCATTTTGGGTGAAGTGCAAGAAACGTGCTTAGAACGCCAAAAGGAGCTCAAAACACAAGAAACGATCGCTGCCACCATTCCCGTCCGTGAATCACTTGCACCGATCAGTTACAATCCTGAAAGAGTATCTAGGGCCTGTAGAAGGCTAGAATCCCAAGAGAGCAGCAACTTAGCTTACAGTGCCCTCTTGTGTCATGTTGCACGAAAGCCGCAACATGATAAAAGAAACTACGGAAAACAGCGTTTCCCGGTACTGACTGTCTTAAGGGCATGTCAGTTTCCCGGTAAGAAAGGAGCGAAAGCCCAGAGGAGTGCGGCAGAAGGCTGCACTTCTCTGGCAAAGTCGAGAACAAGGTGAAAAACAACAGCAAAAAGTTTAGGGGTTGCCACATGGAAGGAAAATTACCTACAATTATTAAATCTTTCCTAACAGATATCACATCTCATGTTATAGGAAGAGTCTCAGGTTTGGTATAAGCATTGAGATATCACATCTCTGCAATCGGAAGTGTCTCAGGATTGGGATGGGAAGGAGTTGGATATCCCATCTCATGTTATAGGACGGGTCTCAGGATTGTTATTAGAATCATTGAGATATCATATTGCATGCTGTAGGAAGGGTCTAAGGATTGGAATGGGAAGGACTTGGATATCACATCTCATGATAAAGGAAGGGTCTAAGGTTTGGAAGGGGAAAGATTTGGATATCACATCTCATGTTATAGGACGGGTCTCAGGTTTGGTATTAGAAGCATTGAGATATCAAGTCTCATGGCATAGGAAGGGTCTCAGAATTGGAATGGGAAGGAGTTGGATATCACATCTCAAGCTATAGGAAGAGTCTCAGGATTGGAATGGGAATGAGTTTGATATCACATCTCATGCCATAGTATGGGTCTCAGGTTTGGTAGAAGCATTGGGATATGATATGAGCCTATCCATAGCATGAGATGTGATATCCAAGTCCTTCGCATTCCAATCCTTAGACCCTTCCTACAGCATGCAATATGATATCTCAATGATTCTAATAACAATCCTGAGACCCGTCCTATAACATGAGATGGGATATCCAACTCCTTCCCATCCCAATCCTGAGACACTTCCGATTGCAGAGATGTGATATCTCAATGCTTATACCAAACCTGAGACTCTTCCTATAACATGAGATGTGATATCTGTTAGGAAAGATTTAATAATTGTAGGTAATTTTCCTTCCATGTGGCAACCCCTAAACTTTTTGCTGTTGTTTTTCACCTTGTTCTCGACTTTGCCAGAGAAGTGCAGCCTTCTGCCGCACTCCTCTGGGCTTTCGCTCCTTTCTTACGGGGAAACTGACATGCCCTTAAGACAGTCAGTACCGGGAAACGCTGTTTTCCGTAGTTTCTTTTATCATGTTGCGGCTTTCGTGCAACATGACACAAGAGGGCACTGTAAGCTAAATTGCTGCTCTCTTGGGATTCTAGCCTTCTACAGGCCCTAGATACTCTTTCAGGATTGTAACTGATCGGTGCAAGTGATTCACGGACGGGAATGGTGGCAGCGATCGTTTCTTGTGTTTTGAGCTCCTTTTGGCGTTCTAAGCACGTTTATCGCACTTAACCCAAAATGGTGGCCTGGCTCCCAAAATGGCTAGACCACGAGGCTCCTTTGTCCTGTCCGCTGACTGTCTTGCTCCCTTCACCTTCCCCAGGTCGAGCCGACCCGGGGCCTTCCTTATTTGGGCATGTACTTTCCCGCGAAACACGGATGCTTTCGCGGGCTTCTACATGTCTTGTGTGTGCCTCCAGTATGTGGGCTGGGATGTCTGGTCCCGTGTGAATGCCTGGGACCACCGTGGTCCGTGATAGGTCCACGAATGGTGTGAGTGTTGATGAGCGGATCTCCCATTGGGTCCCCACCGTTTTGGCGCGAAGGGAACCGTGGATAAGAGGGGGCTGGAAACACCACTACCATGTCGATCTCCTGAGTTCTCACGAACGAAGGAATACAGGAGCCAAGTATCCTGCAACCAAGAGGCTGAACCGAGGAATCGCTGGTGACCCGCTGAAGGACTGCTCCTCTGCACTGCTGTCGCCTTGTGAAACCCTTTTCACCTTTGATCGAACCAGAAGGCCTGTACTAGTACTTCGACCCTTGGAATAGCGGGGACAGCTATTCTCGGCATCTTCACCATCTCCTGCTAGTAAGCCTTCGGAAGCGTCTCTGGGCCATCCAGCAGACTGACCAGCCTACACAGGAGTCTTGCTCTGTAACCGCCACCAGGTTGTGTAGTATATCGAGTCCTTGTCACTCTCACACGATTCGTACACTTGGCGTTCCCAGGTCTGAAGTGAGTAGTGTACATTTGGCTCAGATACACACGGCCGCTCCGTTGCCCTGCTGTGGTAACAAACTGTGCGGGTTCCTTCGTTTGGGACGTCTTTTACTCAACTCTGCTGCTGCAGACTCAACACGACGACGAGACGTCCCCTGCTCTTCTGAACCTGCCAGCGACTGAAATTGACGCGGAGAAGCCTGGGTCTGCTTGCATCGGGGTCCGGTGAGTAGCATAGCTAGGAACTGGTCGCCCTCCTGCAGGAGCCCATAGCTTTTCCCCGCTGTGTCAAAACAGCACGCCTTTCCGTACTCGCGCTCTGCTTCTGCCCACAGTGGAGGCTGCGCTTGAGTCGCGGAACACTGTTGTTCTTCGTTTGTGCACTAAACTGAACTGCCTGATCTCCCTCGAAGAGACTCCCCTTTTGCCCGTTGGCACCAGCGTGTGCAGGTACTTTTGAGCACAAGGCTCCACTCTTCGTAGGGCTCGGACTTCCTTTTAGTTAGGTGCCTCTGAAGGCGGACTGGGTCTAAGCATTATTTCGCACTGCCTGTTTTCCTTCCCTTTTAGGTGGACTACACATTTCGTGCATCTAACGCTTGAGACTTGTTTGTATTTGTATATATATTGTATTGGTATGGTATGTGTTGGTTTACTAGAGTTGTATTGTGATTTCTCGCTACGGTCATTGTTTTAAAGTCCTTGGAATAAATGTGTATATATTTTTAATATAGCACCTGTTTGGAGTAGTTTGTAAGTGTCCTTGCTTTGTGTGCTCATTGCAGGCTTTCAGTCACCCTCACCCCTCTTGAGACCTAGTCTTGACCGCCGCGATCGCTACCTTGATTGGTCTGGCTTGTCCAGAGGTTACCCTGTTCCAAGTAATTAGGTTGGCCTTCTGAACTTCTGCGCCACCAGGACAGAGTTCAGAAATCCGTCTTAACAAATTGGTGTACAGCGGTGGGATACGACTGAAGGTATCCAGTGTTGCGCACAAACTAAGGCATTTCAAGTTATTCCTACCAGGACACGTAGTGAATTGTTGTAGTATAACTTTAAAAAGGCCATAGTCCTATCTAACAGTATGGAAACAAATACCTTGTTAACTTTAAATGCTTCCAAATCAGAAACATTGAAAAAAATGTGTGCGGAGAGAGGTGTTACCACTCAAGGCACGAAATTGGATATGATCCAAAGAATCGTGGCGTGGCAAGAAGCGCAGCTTGACGCTATAACTTCTGAGGACAGTGCGGAAGGAGGTGGGGCTGCTCTCACTGGTAGAACCGACGGTTCTGCCGCTGCACTGATCCACCGCGACCACGAGGACAGGGAGGATGAGATGTCTAATGTTTCCTCTGCCAGTGTTGATGGGGAGGCTATGCTTGAATTCAAGAAGCAAGAGCTGCGGTTTAGGCAGAAGGAGCTTGAATTCAGCATAGCCAAACTAAAAATCGAACAGTCAGAAAAACAGAAAGACAGGGATCACCAGTTGGAACTGGCCAAGCTTCGGGTTGCAAATGGGTCCAAGGGTCCTGGACATGGGTCTGGGGCCTCCTCTCATCCACGGTTTCCGAAAGATCTGGTCATTGTGTATGAGGAAAGGAATGACATTATGGACTGGATGAATGCGTTTGAGTATGCATGCGAAGTTCAACAAGTTGACAATGCTGATAAGATTGCCTGGTTACTCAGCAGACTGCCCCATTCTGGCTGTAGTGCCATTATGGAAATGTCGAAGGCTGAGCAAGCTGATTTCGCAATGTTAAAGCAAACTCTCATTTTAAAGTTTGGGAAGACTCCGGCCCAATATTTGAAACGATTCATAGAGTATAAGAAAAAGGAAGGTGGTACTTGGGTATCTTATGTCACTGAATCCTTGAAAAACTTAACTGGCTGGGTCGAAGATTATAAGGTTTCTACCATCGAAGGCATGATAAATCTTGTCATGCTGGAACACATTTTTGCATCTTCTTCCCCGGAGCTTAAGCAGCATTTGGCCGATTCGAAGGAGATAGATCCTAAGAAGCTGGCCTTTGCAGCAGACTTATGGGTGTCACATCGAGTGTCCCATAAGGACAAAACTCATCCTGGTAAGCAGGAGGAAGGGAAAAAGTCCAAAGATAAGGAGGGTGGAGAATCTGATAAATCTTCTTCTCAAAAGGGCCACAAAAAGAAAAATAAGGGTAAGACACAAGAGAACTCACAGGGTAGTGGAGGTCAGCCTCCGAAACAGAACTCTGGTTACAATAAGCCTCCCTATGTAAACAGACCCAATGGATCTTGTTTTGCTTGTGGAGCAACTGACCACGTGAAGGGGGATCCCCGGTGTAAGGTTTGACCTTTGGGGGTCCACTCCGCTAATCTGGCCTTCTCCTCCTACGAGGAAGAAGAGATTACAGGAGCATCCTTCTCCTCAGACTCATTTCCCAGCGGGATAGAGGCTGAGGTAGTTTTAGTTTCCCTGGGTTCCTGGGAGCCTAAAGTCGCAGAGGCTTATGTTAGGATTACAGATAATACCAAGCACTACTTTAAAGACAGTGTGCTGATCAATGGAGTAGATACTCCAGCTCTTAGGGATAGTGGGTGCAGTCGAACTGTAGTGGATTCTACCTTGGTAGACTCAGAGGAAGTTGCCAGAGCTACTCTGATGCCCACTAAGTTGGCTGACGGCCCACTCCGTATGTTCCCAGTAATACCTGTAAATCTTACTTTAAATGGTACAGCAGTCAGGATTCCAGTGAGCATTCAGAGAAACGTCCCGGGAAAGGTCTTGTTAGGTAATGATCTCAGAGCTTTAGGGCTCGTAGGAGACACTGCCGAAAGACCCTACACACGGTCTCAAGCACGGGCAGCATTGGCCAAGACCAATACGCCGCCCCAGCCGAAGGGGAAACCCAAGGCGAAAGGAGTCAACAAGTCAAGACGAGGGAAAGAGAATATTCCCCCGAGCTCGCCTACCACTGCGGTGGAGGAAGTTGGTCAATCGCCCGGGCCTGACGAGGAGGTGGCGATGCCTGAAGTATTTGTCCCCAACGACCATCCTGAACTAAAAGACTTGTAAGTTGAAGGAGGTCCTGACAGGGACCAATTCAGTAAAGGCCAACGTGAGTGCCCATCTCTGGAAGGCCTAAGGAGACAGGCCTGCTCCCAGCTTGAGGGTGAACCTCCTGGGACGCATAGGATGTATTGGGAAGGTGGACTCCTGTATAGTGAGCCCACAGAGTCTACAGAAGGAGACCATAGGAGGTTGGTGGTTCCCCTTGCTGTTAGGCCCTTCCTCCTGCAGTTGGCGCATGAAGTGCTCCTTGCTGGTCACCTTGGTATTAAGAGGAGCAAGCAAAGGTTATCCATGCACTTCTACTGGCCCAAGATGGGGCTGCAAGTAGAAAGTCATTGCAGGAGTTGTGCCTCCTGCCAGTTATCTGGTAAGGTTGGCTCGACAATCCAAGCTCCGTTGGTACCGCTCCCAGTTGTGGGGGTACCATTTGAAAGGGTAGGGATCGACATCGTTGATCCCCTTGACCCGCAAACATCCTCGGGCAATAGGTTTATCCTGGTGCTGGTCGACCATGCAACCAGATATCCTGAGGCCATCCCATTGAAAACTGTAACTGCCAAGTCAGTTGCAAAAGCTTTACTTGGCATATCTACTAGGGTTGGCTTCCCTAAAGAAGTTGTGTCAGATCGTGGCAGCAACTTTATGTCGAAGTATATGCAGGCTATGTGGAAAGAATGTGGGGTCACCTACAAGTTCTCTTCTGCATACCACCCCCAGACCAATGGTCTGGTGGAACGTTTCAACAGAACGTTAAAAAGCATGATTGGGGCTCTGGAGAAGCTTCAGAGAAGACAATGGGATCTTCTTTTACCATGCTTACTGTTTGCCTACCGAGAGGTACCACAGGAGGGTGTTGGCTTCAGCCCCTTCAAACTTCTGTTTGGTCATCCTGTACGGGGACCCTTAGCCATAGTCAAAGAGGGATGGGAGATGCCCACTCCCCCTGTTACTACCAACGTAGTTGATTATGTGCTAGGGCTCAGAAAACGGATGGTACTTCTGATGGGCTTGGCTAGTGATAAATTGAAGGCAGGACAAGCACTGGTGAAACATTGGTACGACCAGAAAGCTTCCCTCATCAACTTTACACCTCGTCAGCAAGTCCTGATCATGAATCCCATAAGGCCTTGAGCTTTACAGGACAAATGGTCAGGCCCTTACACAGTGGTGGAGCCCCTGGGTGAGGTTAACTATTTAGTGGACCTTGGAAGGCCTGGACAGGCTCCAAAAGTGTTTCACGTGAATAGGCTGAAGGCTTTCGTCCCAAGAGTCGAAATCGCAGCACTGTTACTGGCTTCAGATGTTGAGGAAGAAGAGTCTGAACCTCTCCCCGACCTGTTCCAAAGCGGTCCTTCAGATAGCTCCTTTGAGGGTGTCCGAGGGGCCCCTCACCTGACTTCTGATCAGCAGGCTGAGGTGAAAAGTTTGCTTAGGCAGTTTTCCCCCCTGTTTTCACAGTCGCCTGGTTTGACACCTTGGTGCAAACATAACATAGACACAGGAGACAGTGTACCTACCAAAAGTAGGGGATACAGGATGTCAGACAAAGTACGGTCTTATATTAAGACCGAGGTCAACAAGATGTTAGACCTTGGGGTGATTGAACCCTCTAGTAGTCCTTGGTCCAGCCCTGTGGTTTTCGTTCCAAAGGGAGGCACTTCTGAATTGAGGTTCTGCGTGGATTACAGGGCTCTGAATGCTGTCACCAAGACAGATGCACACCCCTTGCCTCGAACAGATGAGCTGGTGGATACTTTGGGTGCCTCCAAGTACCTCAGCACGTTTGACCTCACTGCTGGCTATTTGCAAATAGCTTTAGCACAACATGCCAAGGAGAAGACAGCGTTTTCTACTCCAGACGGCCTTTACCAATTCCGGGTAATGCCGTTCGGGTTGAAGAATGCACCTGCCACTTTCCAGAGGCTTGTGCATCATGTTTTGAATGGGTTGGACGAATTCTGTCTTGCATATCTGGACGATATAGCAGTTTTCAGTGTCACCTGGGAAGACCATGTGAAACACCTCGGGATTGTGCTCTAGGCTCTTCAGAAAGCACACTTGACCATAAAGGCTAGTAAATGCCAGATTGGACAAGGCTCAGTGTTTTACCTTGGACATGAAGTAGGTGGAGGGAGGATACAGCCTGTACCCAGTAAAGTACAAGCAGTACAAGACTGGCCTACCCCCACTACACAAACCCAAGTGAGAGCCTTCTTAGGACTCACGGGGTATTACCGCAATTTTGTGGCAGACTATGGCACCATAGCTGCCCCTCTGACTGCCCTCACAACTCTGAAGAAACCCAAGAAGGTAACTTGGACCGGCGAGTGTGAGAAGGCCTTCAATGGCTTAACAGACTCCTTGTGCCAGGCCCCTGTCCTCAGGGCCCCTGATTATCAAAGACCTTTTATCGTGCAGACGGACGCCTCTGACACTGGGATAGGAGCTGTACTATCACAAGTAGATGAGAAGGGTAAGGAACACCCTATTGGTTTTATTAGTCGCCAGTTTAAGGACAGAGAGCTCAGATGGTCCACGGTAGAGAAAGAATGTTTCTCTGTTGTGTGGGCCCTAAGGAAGCTGAGGCCCTACCTCTATGGGACCCACTTCACTGTGCAAACTGACCATAAGCCCTTAAAGTGGCTAATAAACATGAAGGGGGAGAATCCAAAGTTGCTTAGGTGGTCCATAAGTCTACAAGGCTTCGACTTCACTATTGAGCATAGGCCAGGTGTCCAACATAGCAATGCTGATGGGTTGTGCAGAATGTTTAACCGACCTGAACAAGAGACTCATCCAGGGGTGGATTAGTTCCCCCTGTCCATAGTCTGGGAGGGGCGAGTGTTAGGAAAGATTTCGTAATTGTAGGTAATTTTCCATCCATGTGGCAACCCCTAAACTTTTTGCTGTTGTTTTTCACCTTGTTCTCGACTTTGCCAGAGAAGTGCAGCCTTCTGCCGCACTCCTCTGGGCTTTCGCTCCTTTCTTACGGGGAAACTGTCATGCCCTTAAGACAGTCAGTACCAGGAAACGCTTGTTTCCGTAGTTTCTTTTATCATGTTGCGGCTTTCGTGCAACATGACACAAGAGGGCACTGTAAGATAAGTTACTGCTCTCTTGGGTCTCTAGCCTTCTACAGGCCCTAGATACTCTTCCAGGATTGTAACTGATCGGTGCAAGTGATTCACGGACGGGAATGGTGGCAGCGATCGTTTATTGTGTTTTGAGCTCCTTTTGGCGTTCTAAGCGCGTTTCTCGCGCTTAACCCAAAATGGTGGCCTAGAGCCCAAAATGGTCAGACCACGAGGCTCCTTTGTCCTGTCCGCTGACCATCTTGCTCCCTTCACCTTCCCCAGGTCGAGCCGACCTGGGGCCTTCCTTATTTGGGCATGTACTTTCCCGCGAAACACAGATGCTTTCGCGGGCTTCTACATGTCTTGTGTGTGCCTCCAGGATGTGGGCTGGGATGTCTGGTCCCAATACACATCCTGGGTGCCAGAGAGTCTAGGGTGGTGTGAATGCCTGGGACCACCGTGGTCCGTGATAGGTCCACGAATGGTGTGAGTGTTGATGAGCGGATCTCCCATTGGGTCCCCTCCGTTTTGGCGCGAAGGGAACCGTGGATAAGAGGGGGCTGGAAACACCACTACCATGTCGATCTCCTGAGTTCTCACGAACGAAGGAATACAGGAGCCAAGTATCCTGCAACCAAGAGGCTGAACCGAGGAATCGCTGGTGACCCGCTGAAGGACTGCTCCTCTGCACTGCTGTCGCCTTGTGAAACCCTTTTCACATTTGATCAAACCAGAAGGCCTGTACTGGTACTTCGACCCTTGGAATAGCGGGGACAGCTATTCTCGGCATCTTCACCATCTCCTGCTAGTAAGCCTTCGGAAGCGTCTCTGGGCCATCCAGCAGACTGACCAGCCTACACAGGAGTCTTGCTCTGTAACCGCCGCCAGGTTGTGTAGTATATCGAGTCCTTGTCACTCTCACATGATTCGTACACTTGGCGTTCCCAGGTCTGAAGCTAGTAGTGTACATTTGGCTCAGATACACACCGCCGCTCCGTTGCCCTGCTGTGGTAACAAACTGTGCGGGTTCCTTCGTTTGGGACGTCTTTTACTCAACTCTGCTGCTGCAGACTCAACACGACGACGAGACATTGAGATATCACATCTCATGCTATAGGAAGGGTCTCAGGATTGGAATGGGAAGGACTTGGATATCACATCTCATGCTATAGGCAGGGTCTCAGGTTTGGAAAGGGAAGGAGTTGGATATCACATTTCATTTTAGAGGTAGGATCTCAGGTTTGGTATTAGAGGCATTGAGATATCACATCTCATGCTATCAGAAGGGTCTCAGGATTGGAATGGGAAGGAGTTGGATATCACATCTCATGTTATAGGAAGGATCTCAGGTTTGGTATTAGAAGCATTGAGATATCACATCTCATGCTATCGGAAGTATCTCAGGTTTGGTATTAGAGGCATTGAGATATCACATCTCATGCTATCATAAGGGTCTCAGGATTGGAATGGGAAGGAGTTGGATATCACATCTCATGCTAAAGGGAGGGTCTCAGGTTTGGAAGGGGAAGGAATTGAATATCACATCACATGTTATAGGAAGGATCTCAGGTTTGGTATTAGAGGCATTGAGATATCACATCTCATGCTATCGGAAGGGTCTCAGGATTGGAATGGGAAGGAGTTGGATATCACATCTCATGCTATAGGAAGGGTCTCAGGTTTGGAACGGGAAGGAGTTGTATATCACATCTCATGTTATAGGAAGAGTCTCAGGTTTGGTATAAGCATTGAGATATCACATCTCTACAATCGGAAGTGTCTCAGGATTGGAACGGGAAGGAGTTGGATATCCCATCTCATGTTATAGGACTGGTCTCAGGTTTGGTATTAGAAGCATTGAGATATCACATCGCATGCTGTAGGAAGGGTCTCAGGTTTGGAATGGGAAGGAATTGGATATCACATCTCATGTCATAGGAAGGATCTCAGGTTTGGTATTAGAAGCATTGAGATACCACATCTCATGCTATAGGAATGGTCTCAGGATTGGAATGGGAAGGAGTTGGATATTACATTCTTGCTATGGGAAGGGTCTCATGTTTGGAATTGGAAGGAGTTGGATATCACATCTCATGTTATAGGAAGGGTCTCAGGTTTGGTATAAGCATTGAGATATCACATCTCTGCTATCGGAAGTGTCTCAGGATTGGAATGGGAAGGAGTTGGATATCCCATCTCATGTTATAGGACGGGTCTCAGGTTTGTTATTAGAATCATTGAGATATCATATTGCATGCTATAGGAAGGGTCTAAGGATTGGAATGGGAAGGACTTGGATATCACATCTCATGCTATAGGTAGGCTCTCAGATTTGGAAAGGGAAGGAGTTGGATATCACATTTCATGCTAGAGGTAGGATCTCAGGTTTGGTATTAGAGGCATTGAGATATCACATCTCATGCTATCAGAAGGGTCTCAGGATTGGAATGGGAAGGAGTTGGATATCACATCTCATGTTATAGGAAGGATCTCAGGTTTGGTATTAGAAGCATTGAGATATCACATCTCATTCTATAGGAAGTATCTCAGGTTTGGTATTAGAAACATTGAGATATCACATCTCATGCTATCATAAGGGTCTCAGGATTGGAATGGGAAGGAGTTGGATATCACATCTCATGCTAAAGGGAGGGTCTCAGGTTTGGAAGGGGAAGGAATTGAATATCACATCACATGTTATAGGAAGGATCTCAGGTTTGGTATTAGAGGCATTGAGATATCACATCTCATGCTATCGGAAGGGTCTCAGGATTGGAATGGGAAGGAGTTGGATATCACATCTCATGCTATAGGAAGGGTCCCAGGTTTGGAACGGGAAGGAGTTGGATATCACATCTCATGTTATAGGAAGAGTCTCAGGTTTGGTATAAGCATTGAGATATCACATCTCTGCAATCGGAAGTGTCTCAGGATTGGAACGGGAAGGAGTTGGATATCCCATCTCATGTTATAGGACTGGTCTCAGGTTTGGTATTAGAAGCATTGAGATATCACATCGCATGCTGTAGGAAGGGTCTCAGGTTTGGAATGGGAAGGAATTGGATATCACATCTCATGTCATAGGAAGGATCTCAGGTTTGGTATTAGAAGCATTGAGATATCACATCTCATGCTATAGGAATGGTCTCAGGATTGGAATGGGAAGGAGTTGGATATTACATTCTTGCTATGGGAAGGGTCTCATGTTTGGAATTGGAAGGAGTTGGATATCACATATGCTATAGGAAGGGTCTCAGGTTTGGAATGGGAAGGAGTTGGATATCACATCTCATGTTATAGGAAGGGTCTCAGGTTTGGTATAAGCATTGAGATATCACATCTCTGCTATCGGAAGTGTCTCAGGATTGGAATGGGAAGGAGTTGGATATCCCATCTCATGTTATAGGACGGGTCTCAGGTTTGTTATTAGAATCATTGAGATATCATATTGCATGCTATAGGAAGGGTCTAAGGATTGGAATGGGAAGGACTTGGATATCACATCTCATGCTATAGGTAGGCTCTCAGGTTTGGAAAGGGAAGGAGTTGGATATCACATTTCATGTTAGAGGAAGGATCTCAGGTTTGGTATTAGAGACATTGAGATATCATATCTCATGCTATAGGAAGGGTCTCAGGATTGGAATGGGAAGGAGTTGGATATCACATCTCATGCTATAGGAAGGGTCTCAGGTTTGGTATAAGCATTGAGATATCACATCTCATGCTATAGGAAGGGTCTCAGGATTGGAATGGGAAGGATATGTATATGACATCTCATGACATAAGAAGGGTCTCATGTTTGGTATAAGCATTGAGATATCACATCTCTGCTTTTGGAAGGGTCTCAGGATTGGAATGGGAAGGAATTGGATATCACATCTCATGCTATAGGGAGGGTCTCAAGTTTGATATTAGAAGCATTGAGATATCACATCTCATGCTATAGGAAGGGTCTCAGGATTGGAATGGAAGGAGTTGGATATCACATCTCATGTTATAGGAAGGATCTCAGGTTTGGTATTAGAAGCATTGAGACATCACATCTCATGCTATAGGAAGCGACTCAGGATTGGAATGGGAAGGATATGTATATGACATCTCATGCCATAGGAAGGGTCTCAGGTTTGGTATAAGCATTGAGATATCACATCTCTGCTTTTGGAAGGGTCTCAGGATTGGAATGGGAAGGAGTTGGATATCCCATCTCATGTTATAGGAAGAGGTTCAGGTTTGGTATTAGATTCATTGAGATATCATATTGCATGCGATAGGAAGGGTCTAAGGATTGGAATGGGAAGGACTTGGATATCACATCTCATGCTATAGGAAGGGTCTCAGGTCTGGTATAAGCATTGAGATATCACATCTCTGCTTTTGGAAGGGTCTCAGGATTGGAATGGGAAGGAGTTGGATATCCCATCTCATGTTATAGGAAGAGTCTCAGGTTTGGTATTAGATTCATTGAGATATCATATTGCATGCTATAGGAAGGGTCTAAGGATTGGAATGGGAAGGACTTGGATATCACATCTCATGCTATAGGAAGGGTCTCAGGTTTGGTATAAGCATTGAGATATCACATCTCATGCTATAGGAAGGGTCTCAGGATTGGAATGGGAAGGATATGTATATGACATCTCATGCCATAGGAAGGGTCTCAGGTTTGGTATAAGCATTGAGATATCACATCTCTGCTTTTGGAAGGGTCTCATGATTGGAATGGGAAGGAGTTGGATATCCCATCTCATGTTATAGGAAGAGTCTCAGGTTTGGTATTAGAAGCATTGAGATATCACATCTCATGCTATAGGAAGTGTCTCAGGATTGGAATGGAAAGGACTTGGATATCACATCTCATGCTATAGGGAGGGTCTCAAGTTTGATATTAGAAGCATTGAGATATCACATCTCATGCTATAGGAAGGGTCTCAGGATTGGAATGGAAGGAGTTGGATATCACATCTCATGTTATAGGAAGGATCTCAGGTTTGGTATTAGAAGCATTGAGACATCACATCTCATGCTATAGGAAGGGTCTCAGGATTGTAATGGGAAGGAGTTGGATTTCACATCTCATGCTGTATGAAGGGTCTCAGGTTTGGTATAAGCATTGAGATATCACATCTCATGCTATAGGAAGGGTCTCAGGATTGGAATGGGAAGGAGTTGGATATCACATCTCATGCTATAGGAAGGGTCTCAGGTTTGGTATAAGCAGTGAGATATCACATCTCTACTATCGGAAGGGTCTCAGGATTGGAATGGGAAGGAGTTGGATACCCCATCTCATGTTATAGGAAGAGTCTCAGGTTTGGTATTAGAAGCATTGAGATATCTCATCTCATGCTATAGGAAGGGTCTCAGGATTGGAATGGGAAGGAGTTGGATATCACATCTCATGCTATAGGAAGGGTCTCAGGTTTGGTATAAGCAGTGAGATATCACATCTCATGCTATAGGAAGTGTCTCAGGATTGGAATGGGAAGAAGTTGGATATTACATGTCATGTTATAGGAAGGATCTCAGGTTTGGTATAAGCATTGAGATATCACATCTCTGTTATCGGAAGGGTCTCAGGATTGGAATGGGAAGGAGTTGGATATTCCCATCTCATGTTATAGGAAGGGTCTCAGGATTGGAATGGGAAGGACTTGGATGTCACATCTCATGCTATAGGGAGGGTCTCAAGTTTGATATTAGAAGCATTGAGATATCACATCTCATGATATCGGAAGGGTCTCAGGATTGGAATGGGAAGGAGTTGGATATCACATCTCATGATAAAGGAAGGGTCTAAGGTTTGGAAGGGGAAGGATTTGGATATCACATCTCATGTTATAGGACGGGTCTCAGGTTTGGTATTAGAAGCATTGAGATATCAAGTCTCATGGTATAGGAAGGGTCTCAGAATTGGAATGGGAAGGAGTTGGATATCACATCTCAAGCTATAGGAAGGGTCTCAGGATTGGAATGGGAAGGAGTTTGATATCACATCTCATGCCATAGTATGGGTCTCAGGTTTGGTAGAAGCATTGGGATATCACATCTCATGCTATCGGAAGGGTATCAGGATTGGATTTGGAAGGAGTTGGATATCACATCTCATGTTATAGGAAGGGTCTCAGGTTTGGTATAAGCATTGAGATATCACATCTCTGCTATCGGAAGTGTCTCAGGATTGGAATGGGAAGGAGTTGGATATCCCATCTCATGTTATAGGACGGGTCTCAGGTTTGTTATTAGAATCATTGAGATATCATATTGCATGCTGTAGGAAGGGTCTAAGGATTGGAATGGGAAGGACTTGGATATCACATCTCAAGCTATAGGTAGGCTCTCAGGTTTGGAAAGGGAAGGTGTTGGATATCACATTTCATGTTAGAGGAAGGATCTCAGGTTTGGTATTAGAGGCATTGAGATATCACATCTCATGCTATAGGAAGGGTCTCAGGATTGGAATGGGAAGGAGTTGGATATCACATCTCATGCTATAGGAAGGGTCTCAGGTTTGGTATAAGCATTGAGATATCACATCTCATGCTATAGGAAGGGTCTCAGGATTGGAATGGGAAGGATATGTATATGACATCTCATGCCATAGGAAGGGTCTCAGGTTTGGTATAAGCATTGAGATATCACATCTCTGCTTTTGGAAGGGTCTCAGGATTGGAATGGGAAGGCGTTGGATATCCCATCTCATGTTATAGGAAGAGTCTCAGGTTTGGTATTAGAAGCACTGAGATATCACATCTCATGCTATTGGAAGTGTCTCAGGATTGGAATGTGAAGGAGTTGGATATCACATCTCATGCTATAGGAAGGGTATCAGGTTTGGTATAAGCAGTGAGATATCACATCTCATGCTATGGGAAGTGTCTCAGGATTGGAATGGGAAGGAGTTGGATATCACACCTCATGTTATAGGAAGGATCTCAGGTTTGGTATAAGCATTGAGATATCACATCTCTGCTATCGGAAGGGTCTCAGGATTGGAATGGGAAGGAGTTGGATATTCCCATCTCATTTTATAGGAAGGGTATATCAGGTCTTAGCATGAGATGTGATATCCAGCTCCTTCCATTCCAATCCTGAGACCCTTCTGATAGCATGAGATGTGATATCTCAATGCTTCTAATATCAATACTGAGACCCTCCCTATAGCATGAGATGTGATATCTAAGTCCTTCCGATTCCAATCCTGAGACCCTTCCGATAGCAGAGATGTGATATCTCAATGCTTATACCAAACCTGAGACCCTTCCTATAGCACGAGATGTGATATCCAACTCCTTCCCATTCCAATCATGAGACCCTTCCTATAGCATGAGATGTGATATCTCAATGCTTCTACCAAAACTGAGACCCTTCCTTTAGCATGAGATGTGATATCCAAATCCTTCCCATTCCAATCCTGAGACCCTTCCTATAGCATGAGATGTGATATCTCAATGCTTCTAATACCAAACCTGAGATCCTTCCTATAACATGAGATGTGATATCCAACTCCTTCCCATTCCAATCCTGAGACCCTTCCTATAGCATGAGATGTGATATCTCAATGCTTCTAATACCAAACCTGAGATCCTTCCGATAGCATGAGATGTGATATCTCAATGCTTCTAATACCAAACCTGAGACCCTCCCTTTAGCATGAGATGTGATATCCAATTCCTTCCCATTCCAATCCTGATACCCTTCTGATAGCATGAGATGTGATATCTCAATGCCTCTAATACCAAACCTGAGATCCTACCTCTAACATGAAATGTGATATCCAACTCCTTCCCTTTCCAAACCTGAGAGCCTTCCTACAGCATGAGATGTGATATCCAAGTCCTTCCAATTCCAATCCTGAGACCCTTCCTATAACATGAGATGTGATATCCAACTCCTTCCCATTCCAACCTGAGACCCTTCCTATAGCATGAGATGGGATATCCAACTCCTTCCAGATCTAATCCTGATATCCTTCCAATAGCATGAGATGTGATATCCCAATGCTTCTACAAAACCTGAGACCCTTCCTTTAGCATGAGATGTGATATCCAACTCCTTCCCATTCCAATCCTGAGACCCTTCCTATAGCAAGAGATGTGATGTCTCAATGCTTCTAATACCAAACCTGAGATCCTTCCTATAACATGAGATGTGATATCCAACTCCTTCCCATTCCAATCCTGAGACCCTTATGATAGCATGAGATGTGATATCTCAATGCCTCTTATACCAAACCTGAGATCCTTCCGATAGCATGAGATGTGATATCTCAATGCTTCTAATACCAAACCTGAGATCCTTCCTATAATATGAGATGTGATTTCCAAATCCTTCCCCTTCCAAACCTGAGACCCTCCCTTTAGCATGAAATGTGATATCCAACTGTTAAGACGGATTTCTGAACTCTGTCCTGGTGGCGCAGAAGTTCAGAAGGCCAACCTAATTACTTGGAACAGGGTAACCTCTGGACGAGCCAGACCAATCAAGGTAGCGATCGCGGCGGTCAAGACTAGGTCTCAAGAGGGGTGAGGGTGACTGAAAGCCCGCAATGAGCACACAAAGCAAGAGCGCTTACAAACTACTCCAAACAGTTGTTATATCAAAAATAGATACACATTTATTTTAAGGCCTTTAAAATAATGACCGTAGCGAGAAAATCACAATATCACAATACTAACCAACACATACCATATCAACACAATATATATACAAATACGACAGTCTCAAGCATTAGAGGCACGAAATGTGTAGTCCACCTGCCAGGGAAGGAAAACAGGCAGTGCGATAACGCTTTAGACTCAGTTCGCCTTCAGAGGCACCTAACTAGATGGAAGTCCGAGCCCTGCGAAGAGTGGAGCCTTGTGCTCAAAGTACCTGCCACGCCGGTGCCAACGGGCAAAAGGAGAAGCTCTTCGGAGGAAGTCAGGCAGTTCGGGTTAGTGCACAGCAGAAGGAGAACAGGTTCCGCAACTCAAGCGCAGCCTCCACAGCGAGCAGAAGCAGAGCGCGAGTACGGCAAAAGGGTGCTGTTATTACACAGCAGGGAAAAGCAATGGGATACTGCAGGAGGGCGACCAGATCCTAGCTATACTACTCACCGGTCCCCGAAGCAAGCAGACCCAGGCTTCTCCACGTTAGTTTCAGCAGCTGGCAGGTTCAGAAGAGCAGGGAACGCCTCGTAGTCGTGTAGAGCAAAAAGACGTCCCAATCGACGAAACCGGCACAGTTTGTTGCCGCAGCAGGACAACGGAGCGGCCGTGTGTATTCGAGCCAAATGTACACTCCTCCCTTCAGACTTGGGAACGCCAAGTGTACGAAGCGTGGGAGAGTGACAAGGACTCGAAATACAACACAACCTGGCGGCGGTTACAGAGCAGGACTCCCTTGTAAGCTGGTCAGTCAACTGGATGGCCCAGAGACACTTCCGAAGGCTTACTTGGCAGGAGTTGATGAAGTCGCCGGGAATAGCTGTTCCTGCTATTCCAAAGGTCGAAGCACCAGTAAAGTCCTTCTGGTTCGATCAAAGGAGGAAAGGGTTTCACAGGACGACAGCAGTGCAAAGGAGGATTCCTTGAGCGGGTCACCAGCGATTCCTCGGTCCAGCCTCTTGGTTGCAGGATACTTGGCTCCTGTATTCCTTCGTTCGTGAGAACTCAGGAGATCGACATGGTAGTGGTGTTTCCAACCCCCTCTTATCCACGGTTCCCTTCGCGCCAAAACGGAGGGGAGCCAATGGGAGATCCGCTCATCAACACACATACCATACGTGGACCAATCACGGACCACGGTGGTCCCAGGCATTCACACCACCCTAGACTCTCTGGCACCCAGGATGTGTATTGGGACCAGACATCCCAGCCCACACCCTGGAGGCACACAAAAGACATGTAGAAGCCCGCGAAAGCAACCACGTTTCGCGGGAAAGTACATGCCCAAATAAGGAAGGCCCCGGGTCGCTCGACCTGGGGAAGGTGAAGGGAGCAAGACGGTCAGTGGACAGGACAAAAGAGCATCGTGGTCTGGCCATTTTGGGAGCCAGGCCACCATTTTGGGTTCAGTGCGAAAAACGCGCTCAGAACGCCAAAAGGAGCTCAAAATAAACAAAACGATCGCTGCCACCATTCCAGTCCCTGAATGACTTGCACCGATCAAAATACCATCCTAAAAGAGTATCTAGGGCCTGTAGAAGGCTAGAGACCCAAGAGAGCTGTAACTTAGCTTACAGTGCCCTCTTGTGTCATGTTGCACTAAAGCTGCAACATGATAAAAGAAACTACGGGAAACAGCGTTCCCCGGTACTGACTGTCTTAAGGGCATGTCAGTTTCCCCGTAAGAAAGGAGCGAAAGCCCAGAGGAGTGCGGCAGAAGGCTGCACTTCTCTGGCAAAGTCAAGAACAAGGTGAAAAACAACAGCAAAAAGTTTAGGGGTTGCCACATGGAAGGAAAATTACCTAGTATTACGAAATCTTTCCTAACACTCGCCCCTCCCAGACTATGGACAGGGGGAACTAATCCACCCCTGGATGAGTCTCTTGTTCAGGTCAGTTAAACATTCTGGACAACCCATCAGCATTGCTATGTTGGACACCTGGCCTATGCTCAATAGTGAAGTCGAAGCCTTGTAGACTTATGGACCACCTAAGCAACTTTGGATTCTCCCCCTTCATGTTCATTAGCCACTTTAACGGCTTATGGTCAGTCTGCACAGTGAAGTGGGTCCCATAGAGGTAGGGCCTCAGCTTCCTTAGGGCCCACACAACAGAGAAACATTCTTTCTCTACCGTGGACCATCTGAGCTCTCTGTCCTTAAACTGGCGACTAATAAAACCGATAGGGTGTTCCTTACCCTTCTCATCTACTTGTGATAGTACAGCTCCTATCCCAGTGTCAGAGGCGTCCGTCTGCACGATAAAAGGTCTTTGATAATCAGGGGCCCTAAGGACAGGGGCCTGGCACAAGGAGTCTTTTAAGCCATTGAAGGCCTTCTCACACTCGTCAGTCCAAGTTACCTTCTTGGGTTTCTTCGGAGTGGTGAGGGCAGTCAGAGGAGCAGCTATGGTACCATAGTCTGCCACAAAATTGCGGTAATACCCCGTGAGTCCTAAAAAGGCTCTCACTTGGGTTTGCGTAGTGGGGGTAGGCCAGTCTTGTACTGCTTGTACCTGACTGAGTAGAGGCTGTCTCCTCCCTCCACCTACTTCATGTCCAAGGTAAACCACTGAGCCTTGTCCATTTTGGTGAGGGGCCACTCGGACCCCCTCAAAAGAGCTATCTGAAGGACTGCTTGGGAACAGGTCGGGGAGAGGTTCAGACTCCTCTCCCGCAACATCTGAAGCCAGTAGCAGTGCTGCGATTTCGACGCTTGGGCCGAAAGCCTTCAGCCTATTCGCGTGAAACACTTTTGGAGCCTGTCCAGGCCTTCCAAGGTCCACTGAATAGTTAACCTCACCCAGGGGCTCCACCACTGGGTAAGGGCCTGACCATTTGTCCTGTAAAGCTCGAGGCCTTATGGGATTCATGATCAGGACTTGCTGACCAAGTGTAAAGTTGATGAGGGAAGCTTTCTGGTCGTACCAATGTTTCACCAGCGCTTGCCCTGCCTTCAATTTATCACTAGCCAAGCCCATCAGAAGTACCATCCGTTTTCAGAGCCCTAGCACATAATCAACTACGTTGGTAGTAACAGGGGGAGTGGGCATCTCCCATCCCTCTTTGACGATGGCTAAGGGTCCCCGTACGGGATGACCGAACAGAGGTTCGAAGGGGCTGAAGCCAACACCCTCCTGTGGTACCTCTCGATAGGCAAACAGTAAGCATGAAACAAGAAGATCCCATTTTCTTCTCTGAGGCTCCTCCAGAGCCCCAATCATGCTCTTTAACGTCCTGTTGAAACGCCCCCCCAGACAATTGGTCTGGGGGTGGTATGCAGAAGAGAACCTGTAGGTGACCCCACATTCTTTCCACATAGCCTGCCTATACTTCGACATAAAGTTGCTGCCATCATCCGGCACAACTTCTTTAGGGAAGCCAACCCTAGTAAATATGCCGAGTAAAGCTTCTGCAACTGACTTGGCAGTTACAGTTTTCCATGGGATGGCCTCAGGATACCTGGTTGCATGGTCGACCAGCACCAGGATAAACCTATTGCCCGAGGATGTTTGCGGGTCAAGGGGACCAACCATGTCGATCCCTACCCTTTCAAATGGTACCCCCACAACTGGGAGCGGTACCAACGGAGCTTGGATTGTCGCGCCAACCTTACCAGACAACTGGCAGGAGGCACAACTCCTGCAGTGACTTTCTACTTGCACCCCCATCTTGGGCCAGTAGAAGTGCATGGATAACCTTTGCTTGGTCCTCTTCATACCAAGGTGACCAGCAAGGGGAACTTCATGCGCCAACTGCAGGAGGAAGGGCCTAACAGCAAGGGGAACCACCAACCTCCTACGGTCTCCTTCTGTAGACTCTGTGGGCTCACTATACAGGAGTCCACCTTCCCAATAAATCCTATGCTTCCCAGGAGGTTCACCCTCAAGCTGGGAGCAGGCCTGTCTCCTTAGGCCTTCCAGAGATGGGCACTCACGTTGGCCTTTACTGAATTCGTCCCTATCAGGACCTCCTTCAACTAACAAGTCTTTTAGTTCAGGATGATCGTTGGGGTCGAATACTTCAGGCATCGCCACCTCCTCGTCAGGCCCGGGCGATTGACCAACTTCCTCCACCGCAGTGGTAGGCGAGCTCGGGGGAATATTCACTTTCCCTCGTCTTGACTTGTCGACTCCTTTCGCCTTGGGTTTCCCCTTCGGCTGGGGCGGCGTATTGGACTTGGCCAATGCTGCCCGTGCTTGAGACCGTGTGTAGGGTCTTTCGGCAGTGTCTCCTACGAGCCCTAAAGCTCTGAGATCATTACCCAACAAGACCTTTCCCGGGACGTTTCTCTGAATGCTCACTGGAATCCTGACTGCTGTACCATTTAAAGTGAGATTTACAGGTATTACTGGAAACATACGGAGGGGGCCAATTTAGTGGGCATCAGAGTAGCTCTGGCAACTTCCTCTGAGTCTACCAAGGTAGAATCCACTACAGTGCGACTGCACCCACTATCCCTAAGAGCTGGAGTATCCACTCCATTGATCAGCACACTGTCTTTAAAGTAGTGCTTGGTATTATCCGGAATCCTAGCATAAGCCTCTGCGACTTTAGGCTCCCAGGAACCCAGGGACACTAAAACTACCTCAGCCTCTATCCCACTGGGAAATGAGTCTGAGGAGAAGGATGCTCCTGTAATCTCTTCTTCCTCGTAGGAGGAGAAGGCCAGATTAGCGGAGTGGACCCCCAAAGGTCTAACCTTACAACGGGGATCCCCCTTCACACGGTCAGTTGCTCCACAAGAAAAACAAGCCCCAGTGGGTCTGTTTACGTAGGGAGGCTTATTGTAACCAGAGTTCTGTTTCGGAGGCGGACCTCCACTACCCTGTGAGTTCTCTTGTGTCTTACCCTTATTTTTCTTTTTGTGGCCCTTATGGGAAGAAGATTTAGCAGATTCCCCACCCTCAATATCTTTGGACTTTTTCCCTTCCTCCTGCTTACCAGGATGAGTTTTGTCCTTATGGGACACTCGATGTGACACCCATAAGTCTGCTGCAATGGCCAGCTTCTTAGGATCTATCTCCTTCGAATCGGCCAAATGCTGCTTAAGCTCCGGGGAAGAAGAACCAAAAATGTGTTCCAGCATGACAAGATTTATCATGCCTTCGAAGGTAGAAACCTTATAACCTTCGACCCAGCCAGTTAAGTTTTTCAAGGATTCAGCGACATAAGATACCCAAGTACCACCTTCCTTTTTCTTATACTCTCGAAAACGCTTTAAATATTGGGCCGGAGTCTTCCCAAACTTTAAAATGAGAGTTTGCTTTAACATTGCGAAATCAGCTCGCTCAGCCTTCGACATTTCCATAATGGCACTACAGCCAGAATGGGGCAGTCTACTGAGTAACCATGCAATCTTATCAGCATTGTCAACTTGTTGAACCTCGCATGCATACTCAAACGCATTCAGCCAGTCCATAATGTCATTCCTTTCTTCATACACACTGAGCAGATCTTTCGGAAACCGTGGAAGAGAGGAGGCCCCAGACCCATGTCCAGGACCCTTGGACCCATTTGCAACCTGAAGCTTGGCCAGTTCCAACTGGTGATCCCTGTCTTTCTGTTTTTCTGCCTGTTCGATTTTTAGTTTGGCTATGCTGAATTCAAGCTCCTGCTGCCTAAACCGCAGCTCTTGCTTCTTGAATTCAAGCATAGCATCCCCATCAACACTGGCAGAGGAAACATTAGACATCTCGTCCTCCCTTTCCTCGTGGTCGCGGTGGATCAGTGCGGCGGCAGAACCGTCGGTTCTACCAGTGAGAGCAGCCCCACCACCTTCCGCACTGTCCTCAGAAGTTATAGCGTCAAGCTGATCTTCTTGCCACGCCACGATTCTTTGGATCATTTCCAATTTAGTGCCTTGAGAGGAAACACCTCTCTCCGCACACATCTTTTTCAATGTTTCTGATTTGGAAGCATTTAAAGTTAACAAGGTATTTGTTTCCATACTGTTTGATAGGACTATGGCCTTTTTAAAGTTATATTACAACAATTCACTACGTGTACTGGTTGGAATAACCTGAAATGCCTTAGTTCGAGCGCAACACTGGATACCTTCAGTCGTATCCCACCGCTGTACACCAATTTGTTAAGACGGATTTCTGAACTCTGTCCTGGTGGCGCAGAAGTTCAGAAGGCCAACCTAATTACTTGGAACAGGGTAACCTCTGGACGAGCCAGACCAATCAAGGTAGCGATCGCGGCGGTCAAGACTAGGTCTCAAGAGGGGTGAGGGTGACTGAAAGCCCGCAATGAGCACACTAAGCAAGAGCGCTTACAAACTACTCCAAACAGTTGTTATATAAAATATAGATACACATTTATTTTAAGGCCTTTAAAATAATGACCGTAGCGAGAAAATCACAATATCACAATACTAAACCAACACATACCATATCAACACAATATATATACAAATACGACAGTCTTAAGCATTAGAGGCACGAAATGTGTAGTCTACCTGCCAGGGAAGGAAAACAGGCAGTGCGATAACGCTTTAGACTCAGTTCGCCTTCAGAGGCACCTAACTAGATGGAAGTCCGAGCCCTGCGAAGAGTGAAGCCTTGTGCTCAAAGTACCTGCCACGCCGGTGCCAACGGGCAAAAGGAGAAGCTCTTCGGAGGAAGTCAGGCAGTTCGGGTTAGTGCACAGCAGAAGGAGAACAGGTTCCGCAACTCAAGCGCAGCCTCCACAGCGAGCAGAAGCAGAGCGCGAGTACGGCAAAAGGGTGCTGTTTTTACACAGCAGGGAAAAGCAATGGGATACTGCAGGAGGGCGACCAGATCCTAGCTATACTACTCACCGGTCCCCGAAGCAAGCAGACCCAGGCTTCTCCACGTTAGTTTCAGCAGCTGGCAGGTTCAGAAGAGCAGGGAACGCCTCGTAGTCGTGTAGAGCAAAAAGACGTCCCAATCGACGAAACCGGCACAGTTTGTTGCCGCAGCAGGACAACGGAGCGGCCGTGTGTATTCGAGCCAAATGTACACTCCTCCCTTCAGACTTGGGAACGCCAAGTGTACGAAGCGTGGGAGAGTGACAAGGACTCGAAATACAACACAACCTGGCGGCGGTTACAGAGCAGGACTCCCTTGTAAACTGGTCAGTCAACTGGATGGCCCAGAGACACTTCCGAAGGCTTACTTGGCAGGAGATGATGAAGTCGCCGGGAATAGCTGTTCCTGCTATTCCAAAGGTCGAAGCACCAGTACAGGCCTTCTGGTTCGATCAAAGGAGGAAAGGGTTTCACAGGACGACAGCAGTGCAAAGGAGGATTCCTTCAGCGGGTCACCAGCGATTCCTCGGTCCAGCCTCTTGGTTGCAGGATACTTGGCTCCTGTATTCCTTCGTTCGTGAGAACTCAGGAGATCGACATGGTAGTGGTGTTTCCAACCCCCTCTTATCCACGGTTCCCTTCGCGCCAAAACGGAGGGGAGCCAATGGGAGATCCGCTCATCAACACACATACCATACGTGGACCAATCACGGACCACGGTGGTCCCAGGCATTCACACCACCCTAGACTCTCTGGCACCCAGGATGTGTATTGGGACCAGACATCCCAGCCCACACCCTGGAGGCACACAAAAGACATGTACAAGCCCGCGAAAGCAACCACGTTTCGCGGGAAAGTACATGCCCAAATAAGGAAGGCCCCGGGTTGCTCGACCTGGGGAAGGTGAAGGGAGCAAGATGGTCAGTGGACAGGACAAAAGAGCATCGTGGTCTGGCCATTTTGGGAGCCAGGCCACCATTTTGGGTTCAGTGCGAAAAACGCGCTCAGAACGCCAAAAGGAGCTCAAAATAAACAAAACGATTGCTGCCACCATTCCAGTCCCTGAATGACTTGCACCGATCAAAATACCATCCTAAAAGAGTTTCTAGGGCCTGTAGAAGGCTAGAGACCCAAGAGAGCTGTAACTTAGCTTACAGTGCCCTCTTGTGTCATGTTGCACTAAAGCTGCAACATGATAAAAGAAACTACGGGAAACAGCGTTCCCCGGTACTGACTGTCTTAAGGGCATGTCAGTTTCCCCGTAAGAAAGGAGCGAAAGCCCAGAGGAGTGCGGCAGAAGGCTGCACTTCTCTGGCAAAGTCAAGAACAAGGTGAAAAACAACAGCAAAAAGTTTAGGGGTTGCCACATGGAAGGAAAATTACCTAGTATTACGAAATCTTTCCTAACACCAACTCCTTCCCATTCCAATCCTGAGACCCTTCTGATAGCATGAGATGTGATATCTCAATGCCTCTAATACCAAACCTGAGATCCTACCTCTAACATGAAATGTGATATCCATCTCCTTCCCTTTCCAAACCTGAGACCCTGCCTATAGCATGAGATGTGATATCCAAGTCCTTCCCATTCCAATCCTGAGACCCTTCCTATAGCATGTGATGTGATATCTCAATGCTTATACCAAACCTGAGACCCTTCCTATGGCATGAGATGTCATATACAACTCCTTCCCATTCCAACCCTGAGACCCTTCCTATAGCATGAGATGTGATATCTCAATGCTTATACCAAACCTGAGACCCTTCCTATAGCATGAGATGTGATATCCAACTTCTTCCCATTCCAATCCTGAGACCCTTCCTATAGCATGAGATGTGATATCTCAATGCTTATACCAAACCTGAGACCCTTCCTATAGCATAAGATGTGATATCCAAATCCTTCCCATTCCAATCCTGAGACCCTTCCTATAGCATGAGATGTGATATCTCAATGCTTATAGCAAACCTGAGACCCTTCCTATAGCATGAGATGTGATATCCAACTCCTTCCCATTCCAATCCTGAGACCCTTCCTATAGCATGAGATGTGATGTCTCAATGCTTCTAATACCAAACCTGAGATCCTTCATATAACATGAGATGTGATATCCAACTCCTTCCCATTCCAATCCTGAGACCCTTATGATAGCATGAGATGTGATATCTCAATGCCTCTTATACCAAACCTGAGATCCTTCCGTTAGCATGAGATGTGATATCTCAATGCTTCTAATACCAAACCTGAGATCCTTCCTATAATATGAGATGTGATTTCCAAATCCTTCCCCTTCCAAACCTGAGACCCTCCCTTTAGCATGAAATGTGATATCCAACTCCTTCCCATTCCAATCCTGAGACCCTTCTGATAGCATGAGATGTGATATCTCAATGCCTCTAATACCAAACCTGAGATCCTACCTCTAACATGAAATGTGATATCCATCTCCTTCCCTTTCCAAACCTGAGACCCTGCCTATAGCATGAGATGTGATATCCAAGTCCTTCCCATTCCAATCCTGAGACCCTTCCTATAGCATGTGATGTGATATCTCAATGCTTATACCAAACCTGAGACCCTTCCTATGGCATGAGATGTCATATACAACTCCTTCCCATTCCAGCCCTGAGACCCTTCCTATAGCATGAGATGTGATATCTCAATGCTTATACCAAACCTGAGACCCTTCCTATAGCATGAGATGTGATATCCAACTTCTTCCCATTCCAATCCTGAGACCCTTCCTATAGCATGAGATGTGATATCTCAATGCTTATACCAAACCTGGACCCTTCCTATAGCTTGAGATGTGATATCCAACTCGTTCCCTTTCCAATCCTGAGACCCTTCCTATAGCATGAGATGTGATATCTCAAGGCCTCTAATACCAAACCTGAGATCCTTCCTCTAACATGAAATGTGATATCCAACTCCTTCCCCTTCCAAACCTGAGAGCCTTCCTATAGCATGAGATATGATATCCAAGTCCTTCCCATTCCAATCCTGAGACCCTTCCTATAACATGAAATGTGATATCCAACTCCTTCCCATTCTAACCTGAGACCCTTCCTATAGCATGAGATGGGATATCCAACTCCTTCCAAATCCAATACTGATACCCTTCCGATAGCATGAGATGTGATATCCCAATGCTTCTACCAAACCTGAGACCCATACTATGGCATGAGATGTGATATCAAACTCCTTCCCATTCCAATCCTGAGACGCTTCCTATAGCTTGAGATGTGATATCCAACTCCTTCCCATTCCAATTCTGAGACCCTTCTTATACCATGACACTTGATATCTCAATGCTTCTAATACCAAACCTGAGACCCGTCCTATAACATCAGATGTGATATCCAAATCCTTCCCCTTCCAAACCTTAGACACTTCCTTTATAATGAGATGTGATATCCAACTCCTTTCCATTCCAATCCTGAGACCCTTCCGATATCATGAGATTTGTTATCTCAATGCTTCTAATATCAAACTTGAGACCCTCCCTATAGCATGAGATGTGACATCCAAGTCCTTCCCATTCCAATCCTGAGACCCTTCCTATAGCATGAGATGTGATATCTCAATGCTTCTAATACCAAACCTGAGACCCTTCCTATAACATGAGATGGGATATCCAACTCCTTCCCATTCCAATCCTGAGACCCTTCCGATAGCAGAGATGTGATATCTCAATGCTTATACCAAACCTGAGACCCTTCCTAAGGCCTGAGATGTCATATACAACTCCTTCCCATTGCAATCCTGAGACCCTTCCTATAGCATGAGATGTGATATCTCAATGCTTATACCAAATCTGAGACCCTTCCTATAGCATGAGATGTGATATCCAACACCTTCCCATTCCAATCCTGAGACCCTTCCTATAGCATGAGAAGTGATATCTCCATGCTTATACCAAACCTGAGACCCTTCCTATAGCATGAGATGTGATATCCAAATCCTTCCCATTCCAATCCTGAGACCCTTCCTATAGCATGAGATGTGATATCTCAATGCTTATACCAAACCTGAGAGCCTACCTATAGCATGAGATGTGATATCCAAGTCCATCCCATTCCAATCCTTAGACCCTTCCTACAGCATGCGATGTGATATCTCAATGATTCTAATACCAAACCAGAGACCCGTCCTTTAACATGAGATGGGATATCCAACTCCTTCCCATTCCAATCCTGAGCCACTCCTGATAGCAGAGATGTGATATCTCAATGCTTATACCAAACCTGAGACCCTTCCTATAACATGAGATGTGATATCCAACTCCTTCCCGTTCCAAACCTAAGACACTTCCTATAGCATATGTGATATCCAACTCCTTCCCATTCCAAACATGAGACCCTTCCTATAGCAAGAATGTAATATCCAACTCCTACCCATTCCAATCCTGAGACCATTCCTATAGCATGAGATGTGATGTTTCAATGCTTCCAATACCAAACCTGAGATCCTTCCTATAACATGAGATGTGATATCCAACTCCTTCCCATTCCAATCCTGAGACCCTTATGATAGCATGAGATGTGATATCTTAATGCCTCTTATACCAAACCTGAGATCCTTCCGATAGCATGAGATGTGATATATCAATGCTTCTAATACCAAACCTGAGATCCTTCCTATAATATGAGATGTGATTTCCAAATCCTTCCCCTTCCAAACCTGAGAACCTCCCTTTAGCATGAGATGTGATATCCAACTCCTTCCCATTCCAATCCTGAGACCCTTATGATAGCATGAGATGTGATTTCTCAATGCCTCTAATACCAAACCTGAGATCCTACCTCTAACATGAAATGTGATATCCATCTCCTTCCCTTTCCAAACCTGAGACCCTGCCTATAGCATGATATGTGATATCCAAGTCCTTCCCATTCCAATCCTGAGACCCTTCCTATAGCATGTGATGTGATATCTCAATGCTTATACCAAACCTGAGACCCTTCCTATGGCATGAGATGGCATATACAACTCCTTCCCATTCCAATCCTGAGACCCTTCCTATAGCATGAGATGTGATATCTCAATGCTTATACCAAACCTGAGACCCTTCCTATAGCATGAGATGTGATATCCAACTTCTTCCCATTCCAATCCTGAGACCCTTCCTATAGCATGAGATGTGATATCTCAATGCTTATACCAAACCTGAGACCCTTCCTATAGCTTGAGATGTGATATCCAACTCCTTCCCATTCCAATCCTGAGACCCTTCCTATAGCATGAGATGTGATATCTCAAGGCCTCTAATACCAAACCTGAGATCCTTCCTCTAACATGAAATGTGATATCCAACTCCTTCCCCTTCCAAACCTGAGAGCCTTCCTATAGCATGAGATATGATATCCAAGTCCTTCCCCTTCCAATCCTGAGACCCTTCCTATAACATGAAATGTGATATCCAACTCCTTCCCATTCCAACCTGAGACCCTTCCTATAGCATGAGATGGGATATCCAACTCCTTCCAAATCCAATACTGATACCCTTCCGATAGCATGAGATGTGATATCCCAATGCTTCTACCAAACCTGAGACCCATACTATGGCATGAGATGTGATATCAAACTCCTTCCCATTCCAATCCTGAGACCCTTCTTATACCATGAGACTTGATATCTCAATGCTTCTAATACCAAACCTGAGACCCGTCCTATAACATGAGATGTGATATCCAAATCCTTCCCCTTCCAAACCTTAGACCCTTCCTTTATCATGAAATGTGATATCCAACTCCTTCCCATTCCAATCCTGAGACCCTTCCGATATCATGAGATGTGATATCTCAATGCTTATACCAAATCTGAGACCCTTCCTATGGCCTGAGATGTCATATACAACTCCTTCCCATTCCAATCCTGAGACCCTTCCTATAGCATGAGATGTGATATCTCAATGCTTATATCAAATCTGAGACCCTTCCTATAGCATGAGATGTGATATCCAACTCCTTCCCATTCCAATCCTGAGACCCTTCCTATAACATGAAATGTGATATCCAACTCCTTCCCATTCTAACCTGAGACCCTTCCTATAGCATGAGATGGGATATCCAACTCCTTCCAAATCCAATACTGATACCCTTCCGATAGCATGAGATGTGATATCCCAATGCTTCTACCAAACCTGAGACCCATACTATGGCATGAGATGTGATATCAAACTCCTTCCCATTCCAATCCTGAGACGCTTCCTATAGCTTGAGATGTGATATCCAACTCCTTCCCATTCCAATTCTAAAACCCTTCTTATACCATGACACTTGATATCTCAATGCTTCTAATACCAAACCTGAGACCCGTCCTATAACATGAGATGTGATATCCAAATCCTTCCCCTTCCAAACCTTAGACCCTTCCTTTATAATGAGATGTGATATCCAACTCCTTTCCATTCCAATCCTGAGACCCTTCCGATATCATGAGATTTGTTATCTCAATGCTTCTAATATCAAACTTGAGACCCTCCCTATAGCATGAGATGTGACATCCAAGTCCTTCCCATTCCAATCCTGAGACCCTTCCTATAGCATGAGATGTGATATCTCAATGCTTCTAATACCAAACCTGAGACCCTTCCTATAACATGAGATGGGATATCCAACTCCTTCCCATTCCAATCCTGAGACCCTTCCGATAGCAGAGATGTGATATCTCAATGCTTATACCAAACCTGAGACCCTTCCTAAGGCCTGAGATGTCATATACAACTCCTTCCCATTGCAATCCTGAGACCCTTCCTATAGCATGAGATGTGATATCTCAATGCTTATACCAAATCTGAGACCCTTCCTATAGCATGAGATGTGATATCCAACACCTTCCCATTCCAATCCTGAGACCCTTCCTATAGCATGAGAAGTGATATCTCCATGCTTATACCAAACCTGAGACCCTTCCTATAGCATGAGATGTGATATCCAAATCCTTCCCCTTCCAAACCTTAGACCCTTCCTTTATCATGAAATGTGATATCCAACTCCTTCCCATTCCAATCCTGAGACCCTTCCGATATCATGAGATGTGATATCTCAATGCTTATACCAAATCTGAGACCCTTCCTATGGCCTGAGATGTCATATACAACTCCTTCCCATTCCAATCCTGAGACCCTTCCAATAGCATGAGATGTGATATCTCAATGCTTATACCAAACCTGAGACCCTTCCTATAACATGAGATGTGATATCCAACTCCTTCCCGTTCCAAACCTAAGACACTTCCTATAGCATATGTGATATCCAACTCCTTCCCATTCCAAACATGAGACCCTTCCTATAGCAAGAATGTAATATCCAACTCCTACCCATTCCAATCCTGAGACCATTCCTATAGCATGAGATGTGATGTCTCAATGCTTCCAATACCAAACCTGAGATCCTTCCTATAACATGAGATGTGATATCCAACTCCTTCCCATTCCAATCCTGAGACCCTTATGATAGCATGAGATGTGATATCTCAATGCCTCTTATACCAAACCTGAGATCCTTCCGATAGCATGAGATGTGATATCTCAATGCTTCTAATACCAAACCTGAGATCCTTCCTATAATATGAGATGTGATTTCCAAATCCTTCCCCTTCCAAACCTGAGACCCTCCCTTTAGCAAGAGATGTGATATCCAACTCCTTCCCATTCCAATCCTGAGACCCTTCTGATAGCATGAGATGTGATTTCTCAATGCCTCTAATACCAAACCTGAGATCCTACCTCTAACTTGAAATGTGATATCCATCTCCTTCCCTTTCCAAACCTGAGACCCTGCCTATAGCATGATATGTGATATCCAAGTCCTTCCCATTCCAATCCTGAGACCCTTCCTATAGCATGTGATGTGATATCTCAATGCTTATACCAAACCTGAGACCCTTCCTATGGCATGAGATGGCATATACAACTCCTTCCCATTCCAATCCTGAGACCCTTCCGATAGCAGAGATGTGATATCTCAATGCTTATACCAAACCTGAGACCCTTCCTATAGCACGAGATGTGATATCCAACTCCTTCCCATTCCAATCATGAGACCCTTCCTATAGCATGAGATGTGATATCTCAATGCTTCTACCAAAACTGAGACCCTTCCTTTAGCATGAGATGTGATATCCAACTCCTTCCCATTCCAATCCTGAGACCCTTCCTATAGCATGAGATGTGATATCTCAATGCTTCTAATACCAAACCTGAGATCCTTCCGATAGCATGAGATGTGATATCTCAATGCTTCTAATACCAAACCTGAGACCCTCCCTTTAGCATGAGATGTGATATCCAATTCCTTCCCATTCCAATCCTGATACCCTTCTGATAGCATGAGATGTGATATCTCAATGCCTCTAATACCAAACCTGAGATCCTACCTCTAACATGAAATGTGATATCCAACTCCTTCCCTTTCCAAACCTGAGAGCCTTCCTACAGCATGAGATGTGATATCCAAGTCCTTCCAATTCCAATCCTGAGACCCTTCCTATAACATGAGATGTGATATCCAACTCCTTCCCATTCCAACCTGAGACCCTTCCTATAGCATGAGATGGGATATCCAACTCCTTCCAGATCTAATCCTGATATCCTTCCAATAGCATGAGATGTGATATCCCAATGCTTCTACAAAACCTGAGACCCTTCCTTTAGCATGAGATGTGATATCCAACTCCTTCCCATTCCAATCCTGAGACCCTTCCTATAGCAAGAGATGTGATGTCTCAATGCTTCTAATACCAAACCTGAGATCCTTCCTATAACATGAGATGTGATATCCAACTCCTTCCCATTCCAATCCTGAGACCCTTATGATAGCATGAGATGTGATATCTCAATGCCTCTTATACCAAACCTGAGATCCTTCCGATAGCATGAGATGTGATATCTCAATGCTTCTAATACCAAACCTGAGATCCTTCCTATAATATGAGATGTGATTTCCAAATCCTTCCCCTTCCAAACCTGAGACCCTCCCTTTAGCATGAAATGTGATATCCAACTGTTAAGACGGATTTCTGAACTCTGTCCTGGTGGCGCAGAAGTTCAGAAGGCCAACCTAATTACTTGGAACAGGGTAACCTCTGGACGAGCCAGACCAATCAAGGTAGCGATCGCGGCGGTCAAGACTAGGTCTCAAGAGGGGTGAGGGTGACTGAAAGCCCGCAATGAGCACACAAAGCAAGAGCGCTTACAAACTACTCCAAACAGTTGTTATATCAAAAATAGATACACATTTATTTTAAGGCCTTTAAAATAATGACCGTAGCGAGAAAATCACAATATCACAATACTAACCAACACATACCATATCAACACAATATATATACAAATACGACAGTCTTAAGCATTAGAGGCACGAAATGTGTAGTCCACCTGCCAGGGAAGGAAAACAGGCAGTGCGATAACGCTTTAGACTCAGTTCGCCTTCAGAGGCACCTAACTAGATGGAAGTCCGAGCCCTGCGAAGAGTGGAGCCTTGTGCTCAAAGTACCTGCCACGCCGGTGCCAACGGGCAAAAGGAGAAGCTCTTCGGAGGAAGTCAGGCAGTTCGGGTTAGTGCACAGCAGAAGGAGAACAGGTTCCGCAACTCAAGCGCAGCCTCCACAGCGAGCAGAAGCAGAGCGCGAGTACGGCAAAAGGGTGCTGTTATTACACAGCAGGGAAAAGCAATGGGATACTGCAGGAGGGCGACCAGATCCTAGCTATACTACTCACCGGTCCCCGAAGCAAGCAGACCCAGGCTTCTCCACGTTAGTTTCAGCAGCTGGCAGGTTCAGAAGAGCAGGGAACGCCTCGTAGTCGTGTAGAGCAAAAAGACGTCCCAATCGACGAAACCGGCACAGTTTGTTGCCGCAGCAGGACAACGGAGCGGCCGTGTGTATTCGAGCCAAATGTACACTCCTCCCTTCAGACTTGGGAACGCCAAGTGTACGAAGCGTGGGAGAGTGACAAGGACTCGAAATACAACACAACCTGGCGGCGGTTACAGAGCAGGACTCCCTTGTAAGCTGGTCAGTCAACTGGATGGCCCAGAGACACTTCCGAAGGCTTACTTGGCAGGAGTTGATGAAGTCGCCGGGAATAGCTGTTCCTGCTATTCCAAAGGTCGAAGCACCAGTAAAGTCCTTCTGGTTCGATCAAAGGAGGAAAGGGTTTCACAGGACGACAGCAGTGCAAAGGAGGATTCCTTGAGCGGGTCACCAGCGATTCCTCGGTCCAGCCTCTTGGTTGCAGGATACTTGGCTCCTGTATTCCTTCGTTCGTGAGAACTCAGGAGATCGACATGGTAGTGGTGTTTCCAACCCCCTCTTATCCACGGTTCCCTTCGCGCCAAAACAGAGGGGAGCCAATGGGAGATCCGCTCATCAACACACATACCATACGTGGACCAATCACGGACCACGGTGGTCCCAGGCATTCACACCACCCTAGACTCTCTGGCACCCAGGATGTGTATTGGGACCAGACATCCCAGCCCACACCCTGGAGGCACACAAAAGACATGTAGAAGCCCGCGAAAGCAACCACGTTTCGCGGGAAAGTACATGCCCAAATAAGGAAGGCCCCGGGTCGCTCGACCTGGGGAAGGTGAAGGGAGCAAGACGGTCAGTGGACAGGACAAAAGAGCATCGTGGTCTGGCCATTTTGGGAGCCAGGCCACCATTTTGGGTTCAGTGCGAAAAACGCGCTCAGAACGCCAAAAGGAGCTCAAAATAAACAAAACGATCGCTGCCACCATTCCAGTCCCTGAATGACTTGCACCGATCAAAATACCATCCTAAAAGAGTATCTAGGGCCTGTAGAAGGCTAGAGACCCAAGAGAGCTGTAACTTAGCTTACAGTGCCCTCTTGTGTCATGTTGCACTAAAGCTGCAACATGATAAAAGAAACTACGGGAAACAGCGTTCCCCGGTACTGACTGTCTTAAGGGCATGTCAGTTTCCCCGTAAGAAAGGAGCGAAAGCCCAGAGGAGTGCGGCAGAAGGCTGCACTTCTCTGGCAAAGTCAAGAACAAGGTGAAAAACAACAGCAAAAAGTTTAGGGGTTGCCACATGGAAGGAAAATTACCTAGTATTACGAAATCTTTCCTAACACTCGCCCCTCCCAGACTATGGACAGGGGGAACTAATCCACCCCTGGATGAGTCTCTTGTTCAGGTCAGTTAAACATTCTGGACAACCCATCAGCATTGCTATGTTGGACACCTGGCCTATGCTCAATAGTGAAGTCGAAGCCTTGTAGACTTATGGACCACCTAAGCAACTTTGGATTCTCCCCCTTCATGTTCATTAGCCACTTTAACGGCTTATGGTCAGTCTGCACAGTGAAGTGGGTCCCATAGAGGTAGGGCCTCAGCTTCCTTAGGGCCCACACAACAGAGAAACATTCTTTCTCTACCGTGGACCATCTGAGCTCTCTGTCCTTAAACTGGCGACTAATAAAACCGATAGGGTGTTCCTTACCCTTCTCATCTACTTGTGATAGTACAGCTCCTATCCCAGTGTCAGAGGCGTCCGTCTGCACGATAAAAGGTCTTTGATAATCAGGGGCCCTAAGGACAGGGGCCTGGCACAAGGAGTCTTTTAAGCCATTGAAGGCCTTCTCACACTCGTCAGTCCAAGTTACCTTCTTGGGTTTCTTCGGAGTGGTGAGGGCAGTCAGAGGAGCAGCTATGGTACCATAGTCTGCCACAAAATTGCGGTAATACCCCGTGAGTCCTAAAAAGGCTCTCACTTGGGTTTGCGTAGTGGGGGTAGGCCAGTCTTGTACTGCTTGTACCTGACTGAGTAGAGGCTGTCTCCTCCCTCCACCTACTTCATGTCCAAGGTAAACCACGGAGCCTTGTCCATTTTGGTGAGGGGCCACTCGGACCCCCTCAAAAGAGCTATCTGAAGGACTGCTTGGGAACAGGTCGGGGAGAGGTTCAGACTCCTCTCCCGCAACATCTGAAGCCAGTAGCAGTGCTGCGATTTCGACGCTTGGGCCGAAAGCCTTCAGCCTATTCGCGTGAAACACTTTTGGAGCCTGTCCAGGCCTTCCAAGGTCCACTGAATAGTTAACCTCACCCAGGGGCTCCACCACTGGGTAAAGGCCTGACCATTTGTCCTGTAAAGCTCGAGGCCTTATGGGATTCATGATCAGGACTTGCTGACCAAGTGTAAAGTTGATGAGGGAAGCTTTCTGGTCGTACCAATGTTTCACCAGCGCTTGCCCTGCCTTCAATTTATCACTAGCCAAGCCCATCAGAAGTACCATCCGTTTTCAGAGCCCTAGCACATAATCAACTACGTTGGTAGTAACAGGGGGAGTGGGCATCTCCCATCCCTCTTTGACGATGGCTAAGGGTCCCCGTACGGGATGACCGAACAGAGGTTCGAAGGGGCTGAAGCCAACACCCTCCTGTGGTACCTCTCGATAGGCAAACAGTAAGCATGAAACAAGAAGATCCCATTTTCTTCTCTGAGGCTCCTCCAGAGCCCCAATCATGCTCTTTAACGTCCTGTTGAAACGCCCCCCCAGACAATTGGTCTGGGGGTGGTATGCAGAAGAGAACCTGTAGGTGACCCCACATTCTTTCCACATAGCCTGCCTATACTTCGACATAAAGTTGCTGCCATCATCCGGCACAACTTCTTTAGGGAAGCCAACCCTAGTAAATATGCCGAGTAAAGCTTCTGCAACTGACTTGGCAGTTACAGTTTTCCATGGGATGGCCTCAGGATACCTGGTTGCATGGTCGACCAGCACCAGGATAAACCTATTGCCCGAGGATGTTTGCGGGTCAAGGGGACCAACCATGTCGATCCCTAGCCTTTCAAATGGTACCCCCACAACTGGGAGCGGTACCAACGGAGCTTGGATTGTCGCGCCAACCTTACCAGACAACTGGCAGGAGGCACAACTCCTGCAGTGACTTTCTACTTGCACCCCCATCTTGGGCCAGTAGAAGTGCATGGATAACCTTTGCTTGGTCCTCTTCATACCAAGGTGACCAGCAAGGGGAACTTCATGCGCCAACTGCAGGAGGAAGGGCCTAACAGCAAGGGGAACCACCAACCTCCTATGGTCTCCTTCTGTAGACTCTGTGGGCTCACTATACAGGAGTCCACCTTCACAATAAATCCTATGCTTCCCAGGAGGTTCACCCTCAAGCTGGGAGCAGGCCTGTCTCCTTAGGCCTTCCAGAGATGGGCACTCACGTTGGCCTTTACTGAATTCGTCCCTATCAGGACCTCCTTCAACTAACAAGTCTTTTAGTTCAGGATGATCGTTGGGGTCGAATACTTCAGGCATCGCCACCTCCTCGTCAGGCCCGGGCGATTGACCAACTTCCTCCACCGCAGTGGTAGGCGAGCTCGGGGGAATATTCACTTTCCCTCGTCTTGACTTGTCGACTCCTTTCGCCTTGGGTTTCCCCTTCGGCTGGGGCGGCGTATTGGACTTGGCCAATGCTGCCCGTGCTTGAGACCGTGTGTAGGGTCTTTCGGCAGTGTCTCCTACGAGCCCTAAAGCTCTGAGATCATTACCCAACAAGACCTTTCCCGGGACGTTTCTCTGAATGCTCACTGGAATCCTGACTGCTGTACCATTTAAAGTGAGATTTACAGGTATTACTGGAAACATACGGAGGGGGCCAATTTAGTGGGCATCAGAGTAGCTCTGGCAACTTCCTCTGAGTCTACCAAGGTAGAATCCACTACAGTGCGACTGCACCCACTATCCCTAAGAGCTGGAGTATCCACTCCATTGATCAGCACACTGTCTTTAAAGTAGTGCTTGGTATTATCCGGAATCCTAGCATAAGCCTCTGCGACTTTAGGCTCCCAGGAACCCAGGGACACTAAAACTACCTCAGCCTCTATCCCACTGGGAAATGAGTCTGAGGAGAAGGATGCTCCTGTAATCTCTTCTTCCTCGTAGGAGGAGAAGGCCAGATTAGCGGAGTGGACCCCCAAAGGTCTAACCTTACAACGGGGATCCCCCTTCACACGGTCAGTTGCTCCACAAGAAAAACAAGCCCCAGTGGGTCTGTTTACGTAGGGAGGCTTATTGTAACCAGAGTTCTGTTTCGGAGGCGGACCTCCACTACCCTGAGAGTTCTCGTGTGTCTTACCCTTATTTTTCTTTTTGTGGCCCTTATGGGAAGAAGATTTAGCAGATTCCCCACCCTCAATATCTTTGGACTTTTTCCCTTCCTCCTGCTTACCAGGATGAGTTTTGTCCTTATGGGACACTCGATGTGACACCCATAAGTCTGCTGCAATGGCCAGCTTCTTAGGATCTATCTCCTTCGAATCGGCCAAATGCTGCTTAAGCTCCGGGGAAGAAGAACCAAAAATGTGTTCCAGCATGACAAGATTTATCATGCCTTCGAAGGTAGAAACCTTATAACCTTCGACCCAGCCAGTTAAGTTTTTCAAGGATTCAGCGACATAAGATACCCAAGTACCACCTTCCTTTTTCTTATACTCTCGAAAACGCTTTAAATATTGGGCCGGAGTCTTCCCAAACTTTAAAATGAGAGTTTGCTTTAACATTGCGAAATCAGCTCGCTCAGCCTTCGACATTTCCATAATGGCACTACAGCCAGAATGGGGCAGTCTACTGAGTAACCATGCAATCTTATCAGCATTGTCAACTTGTTGAACCTCGCATGCATACTCAAACGCATTCAGCCAGTCCATAATGTCATTCCTTTCTTCATACACACTGAGCAGATCTTTCGGAAACCGTGGAAGAGAGGAGGCCCCAGACCCATGTCCAGGACCCTTGGACCCATTTGCAACCTGAAGCTTGGCCAGTTCCAACTGGTGATCCCTGTCTTTCTGTTTTTCTGCCTGTTCGATTTTTAGTTTGGCTATGCTGAATTCAAGCTCCTGCTGCCTAAACCGCAGCTCTTGCTTCTTGAATTCAAGCATAGCATCCCCATCAACACTGGCAGAGGAAACATTAGACATCTCGTCCTCCCTTTCCTCGTGGTCGCGGTGGATCAGTGCGGCGGCAGAACCGTCGGTTCTACCAGTGAGAGCAGCCCCACCACCTTCCGCACTGTCCTCAGAAGTTATAGCGTCAAGCTGATCTTCTTGCCACGCCACGATTCTTTGGATCATTTCCAATTTAGTGCCTTGAGAGGAAACACCTCTCTCCGCACACATCTTTTTCAATGTTTCTGATTTGGAAGCATTTAAAGTTAACAAGGTATTTGTTTCCATACTGTTTGATAGGACTATGGCCTTTTTAAAGTTATATTACAACAATTCACTACGTGTACTGGTTGGAATAACCTGAAATGCCTTAGTTCGAGCGCAACACTGGATACCTTCAGTCGTATCCCACCGCTGTACACCAATTTGTTAAGACGGATTTCTGAACTCTGTCCTGGTGGCGCAGAAGTTCAGAAGGCCAACCTAATTACTTGGAACAGGGTAACCTCTGGACGAGCCAGACCAATCAAGGTAGCGATCGCGGCGGTCAAGACTAGGTCTCAAGAGGGGTGAGGGTGACTGAAAGCCCGCAATGAGCACACTAAGCAAGAGCGCTTACAAACTACTCCAAACAGTTGTTATATAAAATATAGATACACATTTATTTTAAGGCCTTTAAAATAATGACCGTAGCGAGAAAATCACAATATCACAATACTAAACCAACACATACCATATCAACACAATATATATACAAATACGACAGTCTTAAGCATTAGAGGCACGAAATGTGTAGTCTACCTGCCAGGGAAGGAAAACAGGCAGTGCGATAACGCTTTAGACTCAGTTCGCCTTCAGAGGCACCTAACTAGATGGAAGTCCGAGCCCTGCGAAGAGTGAAGCCTTGTGCTCAAAGTACCTGCCACGCCGGTGCCAACGGGCAAAAGGAGAAGCTCTTCGGAGGAAGTCAGGCAGTTCGGGTTAGTGCACAGCAGAAGGAGAACAGGTTCCGCAACTCAAGCGCAGCCTCCACAGCGAGCAGAAGCAGAGCGCGAGTACGGCAAAAGGGTGCTGTTTTTACACAGCAGGGAAAAGCAATGGGATACTGCAGGAGGGCGACCAGATCCTAGCTATACTACTCACCGGTCCCCGAAGCAAGCAGACCCAGGCTTCTCCACGTTAGTTTCAGCAGCTGGCAGGTTCAGAAGAGCAGGGAACGCCTCGTAGTCGTGTAGAGCAAAAAGACGTCCCAATCGACGAAACCGGCACAGTTTGTTGCCGCAGCAGGACAACGGAGCGGCCGTGTGTATTCGAGCCAAATGTACACTCCTCCCTTCAGACTTGGGAACGCCAAGTGTACGAAGCGTGGGAGAGTGACAAGGACTCGAAATACAACACAACCTGGCGGCGGTTACAGAGCAGGACTCCCTTGTAAACTGGTCAGTCAACTGGATGGCCCAGAGACACTTCCGAAGGCTTACTTGGCAGGAGATGATGAAGTCGCCGGGAATAGCTGTTCCTGCTATTCCAAAGGTCGAAGCACCAGTACAGGCCTTCTGGTTCGATCAAAGGAGGAAAGGGTTTCACAGGACGACAGCAGTGCAAAGGAGGATTCCTTCAGCGGGTCACCAGCGATTCCTCGGTCCAGCCTCTTGGTTGCAGGATACTTGGCTCCTGTATTCCTTCGTTCGTGAGAACTCAGGAGATCGACATGGTAGTGGTGTTTCCAACCCCCTCTTATCCACGGTTCCCTTCGCGCCAAAACGGAGGGGAGCCAATGGGAGATCCGCTCATCAACACACATACCATACGTGGACCAATCACGGACCACGGTGGTCCCAGGCATTCACACCACCCTAGACTCTCTGGCACCCAGGATGTGTATTGGGACCAGACATCCCAGCCCACACCCTGGAGGCACACAAAAGACATGTAGAAGCCCGCGAAAGCAACCACGTTTCGCGGGAAAGTACATGCCCAAATAAGGAAGGCCCCGGGTTGCTCGACCTGGGGAAGGTGAAGGGAGCAAGATGGTCAGTGGACAGGACAAAAGAGCATCGTGGTCTGGCCATTTTGGGAGCCAGGCCACCATTTTGGGTTCAGTGCGAAAAACGCGCTCAGAACGCCAAAAGGAGCTCAAAATAAACAAAACGATTGCTGCCACCATTCCAGTCCCTGAATGACTTGCACCGATCAAAATACCATCCTAAAAGAGTTTCTAGGGCCTGTAGAAGGCTAGAGACCCAAGAGAGCTGTAACTTAGCTTACAGTGCCCTCTTGTGTCATGTTGCACTAAAGCTGCAACATGATAAAAGAAACTACGGGAAACAGCTTTCCCCGGTACTGACTGTCTTAAGGGCATGTCAGTTTCCCCGTAAGAAAGGAGCGAAAGCCCAGAGGAGTGCGGCAGAAGGCTGCACTTCTCTGGCAAAGTCAAGAACAAGGTGAAAAACAACAGCAAAAAGTTTAGGGGTTGCCACATGGAAGGAAAATTACCTAGTATTACGAAATCTTTCCTAACACCAACTCCTTCCCATTCCAATCCTGAGACCCTTCTGATAGCATGAGATGTGATATCTCAATGCCTCTAATACCAAACCTGAGATCCTACCTCTAACATGAAATGTGATATCCATCTCCTTCCCTTTCCAAACCTGAGACCCTGCCTATAGCATGAGATGTGATATCCAAGTCCTTCCCATTCCAATCCTGAGACCCTTCCTATAGCATGTGATGTGATATCTCAATGCTTATACCAAACCTGAGACCCTTCCTATGGCATGAGATGTCATATACAACTCCTTCCCATTCCAACCCTGAGACCCTTCCTATAGCATGAGATGTGATATCTCAATGCTTATACCAAACCTGAGACCCTTCCTATAGCATGAGATGTGATATCCAACTTCTTCCCATTCCAATCCTGAGACCCTTCCTATAGCATGAGATGTGATATCTCAATGCTTATACCAAACCTGAGACCCTTCCTATAGCATAAGATGTGATATCCAAATCCTTCCCATTCCAATCCTGAGACCCTTCCTATAGCATGAGATGTGATATCTCAATGCTTATAGCAAACCTGAGACCCTTCCTATAGCATGAGATGTGATATCCAACTCCTTCCCATTCCAATCCTGAGACCCTTCCTATAGCATGAGATGTGATGTCTCAATGCTTCTAATACCAAACCTGAGATCCTTCATATAACATGAGATGTGATATCCAACTCCTTCCCATTCCAATCCTGAGACCCTTATGATAGCATGAGATGTGATATCTCAATGCCTCTTATACCAAACCTGAGATCCTTCCGTTAGCATGAGATGTGATATCTCAATGCTTCTAATACCAAACCTGAGATCCTTCCTATAATATGAGATGTGATTTCCAAATCCTTCCCCTTCCAAACCTGAGACCCTCCCTTTAGCATGAAATGTGATATCCAACTCCTTCCCATTCCAATCCTGAGACCCTTCTGATAGCATGAGATGTGATATCTCAATGCCTCTAATACCAAACCTGAGATCCTACCTCTAACATGAAATGTGATATCCATCTCCTTCCCTTTCCAAACCTGAGACCCTGCCTATAGCATGAGATGTGATATCCAAGTCCTTCCCATTCCAATCCTGAGACCCTCCCTATAGCATGTGATGTGATATCTCAATGCTTATACCAAACCTGAGACCCTTCCTATGGCATGAGATGTCATATACAACTCCTTCCCATTCCAGCCCTGAGACCCTTCCTATAGCATGAGATGTGATATCTCAATGCTTATACCAAACCTGAGACCCTTCCTATAGCATGAGATGTGATATCCAACTTCTTCCCATTCCAATCCTGAGACCCTTCCTATAGCATGAGATGTGATATCTCAATGCTTATACCAAACCTGGACCCTTCCTATAGCTTGAGATGTGATATCCAACTCGTTCCCTTTCCAATCCTGAGACCCTTCCTATAGCATGAGATGTGATATCTCAAGGCCTCTAATACCAAACCTGAGATCCTTCCTCTAACATGAAATGTGATATCCAACTCCTTCCCCTTCCAAACCTGAGAGCCTTCCTATAGCATGAGATATGATATCCAAGTCCTTCCCATTCCAATCCTGAGACCCTTCCTATAACATGAAATGTGATATCCAACTCCTTCCCATTCTAACCTGAGACCCTTCCTATAGCATGAGATGGGATATCCAACTCCTTCCAAATCCAATACTGATACCCTTCCGATAGCATGAGATGTGATATCCCAATGCTTCTACCAAACCTGAGACCCATACTATGGCATGAGATGTGATATCAAACTCCTTCCCATTCCAATCCTGAGACGCTTCCTATAGCTTGAGATGTGATATCCAACTCCTTCCCATTCCAATTCTGAGACCCTTCTTATACCATGACACTTGATATCTCAATGCTTCTAATACCAAACCTGAGACCCGTCCTATAACATCAGATGTGATATCCAAATCCTTCCCCTTCCAAACCTTAGACCCTTCCTTTATAATGAGATGTGATATCCAACTCCTTTCCATTCCAATCCTGAGACCCTTCCGATATCATGAGATTTGTTATCTCAATGCTTCTAATATCAAACTTGAGACCCTCCCTATAGCATGAGATGTGACATCCAAGTCCTTCCCATTCCAATCCTGAGACCCTTCCTATAGCATGAGATGTGATATCTCAATGCTTCTAATACCAAACCTGAGACCCTTCCTATAACATGAGATGGGATATCCAACTCCTTCCCATTCCAATCCTGAGACCCTTCCGATAGCAGAGATGTGATATCTCAATGCTTATACCAAACCTGAGACCCTTCCTAAGGCCTGAGATGTCATATACAACTCCTTCCCATTGCAATCCTGAGACCCTTCCTATAGCATGAGATGTGATATCTCAATGCTTATACCAAATCTGAGACCCTTCCTATAGCATGAGATGTGATATCCAACACCTTCCCATTCCAATCCTGAGACCCTTCCTATAGCATGAGAAGTGATATCTCCATGCTTATACCAAACCTGAGACCCTTCCTATAGCATGAGATGTGATATCCAAATCCTTCCCATTCCAATCCTGAGACCCTTCCTATAGCATGAGATGTGATATCTCAATGCTTATACCAAACCTGAGAGCCTACCTATAGCATGAGATGTGATATCCAAGTCCATCCCATTCCAATCCTTAGACCCTTCCTACAGCATGCGATGTGATATCTCAATGATTCTAATACCAAACCAGAGACCCGTCCTTTAACATGAGATGGGATATCCAACTCCTTCCCATTCCAATCCTGAGCCACTCCTGATAGCAGAGATGTGATATCTCAATGCTTATACCAAACCTGAGACCCTTCCTATAACATGAGATGTGATATCCAACTCCTTCCCGTTCCAAACCTAAGACACTTCCTATAGCATATGTGATATCCAACTCCTTCCCATTCCAAACATGAGACCCTTCCTATAGCAAGAATGTAATATCCAACTCCTACCCATTCCAATCCTGAGACCATTCCTATAGCATGAGATGTGATGTTTCAATGCTTCCAATACCAAACCTGAGATCCTTCCTATAACATGAGATGTGATATCCAACTCCTTCCCATTCCAATCCTGAGACCCTTATGATAGCATGAGATGTGATATCTCAATGCCTCTTATACCAAACCTGAGATCCTTCCGATAGCATGAGATGTGATATATCAATGCTTCTAATACCAAACCTGAGATCCTTCCTATAATATGAGATGTGATTTCCAAATCCTTCCCCTTCCAAACCTGAGACCCTCCCTTTAGCATGAGATGTGATATCCAACTCCTTCCCATTCCAATCCTGAGACCCTTATGATAGCATGAGATGTGATTTCTCAATGCCTCTAATACCAAACCTGAGATCCTACCTCTAACATGAAATGTGATATCCATCTCCTTCCCTTTCCAAACCTGAGACCCTGCCTATAGCATGATATGTGATATCCAAGTCCTTCCCATTCCAATCCTGAGACCCTTCCTATAGCATGTGATGTGATATCTCAATGCTTATACCAAACCTGAGACCCTTCCTATGGCATGAGATGGCATATACAACTCCTTCCCATTCCAATCCTGAGACCCTTCCTATAGCATGAGATGTGATATCTCAATGCTTATACCAAACCTGAGACCCTTCCTATAGCATGAGATGTGATATCCAACTTCTTCCCATTCCAATCCTGAGACCCTTCCTATAGCATGAGATGTGATATCTCAATGCTTATACCAAACCTGAGACCCTTCCTATAGCTTGAGATGTGATATCCAACTCCTTCCCATTCCAATCCTGAGACCCTTCCTATAGCATGAGATGTGATATCTCAAGGCCTCTAATACCAAACCTGAGATCCTTCCTCTAACATGAAATGTGATATCCAACTCCTTCCCCTTCCAAACCTGAGAGCCTTCCTATAGCATGAGATATGATATCCAAGTCCTTCCCATTCCAATCCTGAGACCCTTCCTATAACATGAAATGTGATATCCAACTCCTTCCCATTCCAACCTGAGACCCTTCCTATAGCATGAGATGGGATATCCAACTCCTTCCAAATCCAATACTGATACCCTTCCGATAGCATGAGATGTGATATCCCAATGCTTCTACCAAACCTGAGACCCATACTATGGCATGAGATGTGATATCAAACTCCTTCCCATTCCAATCCTGAGACCCTTCTTATACCATGAGACTTGATATCTCAATGCTTCTAATACCAAACCTGAGACCCGTCCTATAACATGAGATGTGATATCCAAATCCTTCCCCTTCCAAACCTTAGACCCTTCCTTTATCATGAAATGTGATATCCAACTCCTTCCCATTCCAATCCTGAGACCCTTCCGATATCATGAGATGTGATATCTCAATGCTTATACCAAATCTGAGACCCTTCCTATGGCCTGAGATGTCATATACAACTCCTTCCCATTCCAATCCTGAGACCCTTCCTATAGCATGAGATGTGATATCTCAATGCTTATATCAAATCTGAGACCCTTCCTATAGCATGAGATGTGATATCCAACTCCTTCCCATTCCAATCCTGAGACCCTTCCTATAACATGAAATGTGATATCCAACTCCTTCCCATTCTAACCTGAGACCCTTCCTATAGCATGAGATGGGATATCCAACTCCTTCCAAATCCAATACTGATACCCTTCCGATAGCATGAGATGTGATATCCCAATGCTTCTACCAAACCTGAGACCCATACTATGGCATGAGATGTGATATCAAACTCCTTCCCATTCCAATCCTGAGACGCTTCCTATAGCTTGAGATGTGATATCCAACTCCTTCCCATTCCAATTCTAAAACCCTTCTTATACCATGACACTTGATATCTCAATGCTTCTAATACCAAACCTGAGACCCGTCCTATAACATGAGATGTGATATCCAAATCCTTCCCCTTCCAAACCTTAGACCCTTCCTTTATAATGAGATGTGATATCCAACTCCTTTCCATTCCAATCCTGAGACCCTTCCGATATCATGAGATTTGTTATCTCAATGCTTCTAATATCAAACTTGAGACCCTCCCTATAGCATGAGATGTGACATCCAAGTCCTTCCCATTCCAATCCTGAGACCCTTCCTATAGCATGAGATGTGATATCTCAATGCTTCTAATACCAAACCTGAGACCCTTCCTATAACATGAGATGGGATATCCAACTCCTTCCCATTCCAATCCTGAGACCCTTCCGATAGCAGAGATGTGATATCTCAATGCTTATACCAAACCTGAGACCCTTCCTAAGGCCTGAGATGTCATATACAACTCCTTCCCATTGCAATCCTGAGACCCTTCCTATAGCATGAGATGTGATATCTCAATGCTTATACCAAATCTGAGACCCTTCCTATAGCATGAGATGTGATATCCAACACCTTCCCATTCCAATCCTGAGACCCTTCCTATAGCATGAGAAGTGATATCTCCATGCTTATACCAAACCTGAGACCCTTCCTATAGCATGAGATGTGATATCCAAATCCTTCCCCTTCCAAACCTTAGACCCTTCCTTTATCATGAAATGTGATATCCAACTCCTTCCCATTCCAATCCTGAGACCCTTCCGATATCATGAGATGTGATATCTCAATGCTTATACCAAATCTGAGACCCTTCCTATGGCCTGAGATGTCATATACAACTCCTTCCCATTCCAATCCTGAGACCCTTCCTATAGCATGAGATGTGATATCTCAATGCTTATACCAAACCTGAGACCCTTCCTATAACATGAGATGTGATATCCAACTCCTTCCCGTTCCAAACCTAAGACACTTCCTATAGCATATGTGATATCCAACTCCTTCCCATTCCAAACATGAGACCCTTCCTATAGCAAGAATGTAATATCCAACTCCTACCCATTCCAATCCTGAGACCCTTCCTATAGCATGAGATGTGATGTCTCAATGCTTCTAATACCAAACCTGAGATCCTTCCTATAACATGAGATGTGATATCCAACTCCTTCCCATTCCAATCCTGAGACCCTAATGATAGCATGAGATGTGATATCTAAATGCCTCTTATACCAAACCTGAGATCCTTCCGATAGCATGAGATGTGATATCTCAATGCTTCTAATACCAAACCTGAGATCCTTCCTATAATATGAGATGTGATTTCCAAATCCTTCCCCTTCCAAACCTGAGACCCTCCCTTTAGCATGAAATGTGATATCCAACTCCTTCCCATTCCAATCCTGAGACCCTTCTGATAGCATGAGATGTGATATCTCAATGCCTCTAATACCAAACCTGAGATCCTACCTCTAACATGAAATGTGATATCCATCTCCTTCCCTTTCCAAACCTGAGACCCTGCCTATAGCATGAGATGTGATATCCAAGTCCTTCCCATTCCAATCCTGAGACCCTTCCTATAGCATGTGATGTGATATCTCAATGCTTATACCAAACCTGAGACCCTTCCTATGGCATGAGATGTCATATACAACTCCTTCCCATTCCAACCCTAAGACCCTTCCTATAGCATGAGATGTGATATCTCAATGCTTATACCAAACCTGAGACCCTTCCTATAGCATGAGATGTGATATCCAACTTCTTCCCATTCCAATCCTGAGACCCTTCCTATAGCATGAGATGTGATATCTCAATGCTTATACCAAACCTGAGAACCTTCCTATAGCATAAGATGTGATATCCAAATCCTTCCCATTCTAATCCTGAGACCCTTCCTATAGCATGAGATGTGATATCTCAATGCTTATACCAAGCCTGAGACCCTTCCTATAGCATGAGATGTGATATCCAACTCCTTCCCATTCCTATCCTGAGACCCTTCCTATAGCATGAGATGTGATGTCTCAATGCTTCTAATACCAAACCTGAGATCCTTCCTATAACATGAGATGTGATATCCAACTCCTTCCCATTCCAATCCTGAGACCCTTATGATAGCATGAGATGTGATATCTCAATGCCTCTTATACCAAACCTGAGATCCTTCCGATAGCATGAGATGTGATATCTCAATGCTTCTAATACCAAACCTGAGATCCTTCCTTTAATATGAGATGTGATTTCCAAATCCTTCCCCTTCCAAACCTGAGACCCTCCCTTTAGCATGAAATGTGATATCCAACTCCTTCCCATTCTAATCCTGAGACCCTTCTGATAGCATGAGATGTGATATCTCATTGCCTCTAATACCAAACCTGAGATCCTACCTCTAACATGAAATGTGATATCCATCTCCTTCCCTTTCCAAACCTGAGACCCTGCCTATAGCATGAGATGTGATATCCAAGTCCTTCCCATTCCAATCCTGAGACCCTTCCTATAGCATATGATGTGATATCTCAATGCTTATACCAAACCTGAGACCCTTCCTATGGCATGAGATGTCATATACAACTCCTTCCCATTCCAACCCTGAGACCCTTCCTATAGCATGAGATGTGATATCTCAATGCTTATACCAAACCTGAGACCCTTCCTATAGCTTGAGATGTGATATCCAACTTCTTCCCATTCCAATCCTGAGACCCTTCCTATAGCATGAGATGTGATATCCCAATGCTTCTACCAAACCCGAGACCCATACTATGGCATGAGATGTGATATCAAACTCCTTCCCATTCCAATCCTGAGACGCTTCCTATAGCTTGAGATGTGATATCCAACTCCTTCCCATTCCAATTCTTAGACCCTTCTTATACCATGAGACTTGATATTTCATTGCTTCTAATACCAAACCTGAGACCCGTCCTATAACATGAGATGTGATATCCAAATCCTTCCCCTTCCAAACCTTAGACCCTTCCTTTATAATGAGATGTGATATCCAACTCCTTCCCATTCCAATCCTGAGACCCTTCCGATATCATGAGATTTCTTCTCTCAATGCTTCTAATATCAAACTTGAGACCCTCCCTATAGCATGAGATGTGACATCCAAGTCCTTCCCATTCCAATCCTGAGACCCTTCCTATAGCATGAGATGTGATATCTCAATGCTTATACCAAACCTGAGACCCTTCCTATAACATGAGATGTGATATCCAACTCCTTCCCGTTCCAAACCTAAGACACTTCCTATAGCATATGTGATATCCAACTCCTTCCCATTCCAAACATGAGACCCTTCCTATAGCAAGAATGTAATATCCAACTCCTACCCATTCCAATCCTGAGACCATTCCTATAGCATGAGATGTGATGTCTCAATGCTTCCAATACCAAACCTGAGATCCTTCCTATAACATGAGATGTGATATCCAACTCCTTCCCATTCCAATCCTGAGACCCTTATGATAGCATGAGATGTGATATCTCAATGCCTCTTATACCAAACCTGAGATCCTTCCGATAGCATGAGATGTGATATCTCAATGCTTCTAATACCAAACCTGAGATCCTTCCTATAATATGAGATGTGATTTCCAAATCCTTCCCCTTCCAAACCTGAGACCCTCCCTTTAGCATGAGATGTGATATCCAACTCCTTCCCATTCCAATCCTGAGACCCTTCTGATAGCATGAGATGTGATTTCTCAATGCCTCTAATACCAAACCTGAGATCCTACCTCTAACTTGAAATGTGATATCCATCTCCTTCCCTTTCCAAACCTGAGACCCTGCCTATAGCATGATATGTGATATCCAAGTCCTTCCCATTCCAATCCTGAGACCCTTCCTATAGCATGTGATGTGATATCTCAATGCTTATACCAAACCTGAGACCCTTCCTATGGCATGAGATGGCATATACAACTCCTTCCCATTCCAATCCTGAGACCCTTCCTATAGCATGAGATGTGATATCTCAATGCTTATACCAAACCTGAGACCCTTCCTATAGCATGAGATGTGATATCCAACTTCTTCCCATTCCAATCCTGAGACCCTTCCTATAGCATGAGATGTGATATCTCAATGCTTATACCAAACCTGAGACCCTTCCTATAGCTTGAGATGTGATATCCAACTCCTTCCCATTCCAATCCTGAGACCCTTCCTATAGAATGAGATGTGATATCTCAAGGCCTCTAATACCAAACCTGAGATCCTTCCTCTAACATGAAATGTGATATCCAACTCCTTCCCCTTCCAAACCTGAGAGCCTTCCTATAGCATGAGATATGATATCCAAGTCCTTCCCATTCCAATCCTGAGACCCTTCCTATAACATGAAATGTGATATCCAACTCCTTCCCATTCCAACCTGAGACCCTTCCTATAGCATGAGATGGGATATCCAACTCCTTCCAAATCCAATACTGATACCCTTCGGATAGCATGAGATGTGATATCCCAATGCTTCTACCAAACCTGAGACCCATACTATGGCATGAGATGTGATATCAAACTCCTTCCCATTCCAATCCTGAGACCCTTCTTATACCATGAGACTTGATATCTCAATGCTTCTAATACCAAACCTGAGACCCGTCCTATAACATGAGATGTGATATCCAAATCCTTCCCCTTCCAAACCTTAGACCCTTCCTTTATCATGAAATGTGATATCCAACTCCTTCCCATTCCAATCCTGAGACCCTTCCGATATCATGAGTTGTGATATCACAATGCTTATACCAAATCTGAGACCCTTCCTATGGCCTGAGATGTCATATACAACTCCTTCCCATTCCAATCCTGAGACCCTTCCTATAGCATGAGATGTGATATCTCAATGCTTATACCAAATCTGAGACCCTTCCTATAGCATGAGATGTGATATCCAACTCCTTCCCATTCCAATCCTGAGACCCTTCCTATAGCATGAGAAGTGATATCTCCATGCTTATACCAAACCTGAGACCCTTCCTATAGCATAAGATGTGATATCCAAATCCTTCCCATTCCAATCCTGAGACCCTTCCTATAGCATGAGATGTGATATCTCAATGCTTATACCAAACCTGAGACCCTTCCTATAGCATGAGATGTGATATCCAACTCCTTCCCATTCCAATCCTGAGACCCTTCCTATAGCATGAGATGTGATGTCTCAATGCTTCTAATACCAAACCTGAGATCCTTCCTATAACATGAGATGTGATATCCAACTCCTTCCCATTCCAATCCTGAGACCCTTATGATAGCATGAGATGTGATATCTAAATGCCTCTTATACCAAACCTGAGATCCTTCCGATAGCATGAGATGTGATATCTCAATGCTTCTAATACCAAACCTGAGATCCTTCCTATAATATGAGATGTGATTTCCAAATCCTTCCCCTTCCAAACCTGAGACCCTCCCTTTAGCATGAAATGTGATATCCAACTCCTTCCCATTCCAATCCTGAGACCCTTCTGATAGCATGAGATGTGATATCTCAATGCCTCTAATACCAAACCTGAGATCCTACCTCTAACATGAAATGTGATATCCATCTCCTTCCCTTTCCAAACCTGAGACCCTGCCTATAGCATGAGATGTGATATCCAAGTCCTTCCCATTCCAATCCTGAGACCCTTCCTATAGCATGTGATGTGATATCTCAATGCTTATACCAAACCTGAGACCCTTCCTATGGCATGAGATGTCATATACAACTCCTTCCCATTCCAACCCTAAGACCCTTCCTATAGCATGAGATGTGATATCTCAATGCTTATACCAAACCTGAGACCCTTCCTATAGCATGAGATGTGATATCCAACTTCTTCCCATTCCAATCCTGAGACCCTTCCTATAGCATGAGATGTGATATCTCAATGCTTATACCAAACCTGAGAACCTTCCTATAGCATAAGATGTGATATCCAAATCCTTCCCATTCTAATCCTGAGACCCTTCCTATAGCATGAGATGTGATATCTCAATGCTTATACCAAGCCTGAGACCCTTCCTATAGCATGAGATGTGATATCCAACTCCTTCCCATTCCTATCCTGAGACCCTTCCTATAGCATGAGATGTGATGTCTCAATGCTTCTAATACCAAACCTGAGATCCTTCCTATAACATGAGATGTGATATCCAACTCCTTCCCATTCCAATCCTGAGACCCTTATGATAGCATGAGATGTGATATCTCAATGCCTCTTATACCAAACCTGAGATCCTTCCGATAGCATGAGATGTGATATCTCAATGCTTCTAATACCAAACCTGAGATCCTTCCTATAATATGAGATGTGATTTCCAAATCCTTCCCCTTCCAAACCTGAGACCCTCCCTTTAGCATGAAATGTGATATCCAACTCCTTCCCATTCCAATCCTGAGACCCTTCTGATAGCATGAGATGTGATATCTCATTGCCTCTAATACCAAACCTGAGATCCTACCTCTAACATGAAATGTGATATCCATCTCCTTCCCTTTCCAAACCTGAGACCCTGCCTATAGCATGAGATGTGATATCCAAGTCCTTCCCATTCCAATCCTGAGACCCTTCCTATAGCATATGATGTGATATCTCAATGCTTATACCAAACCTGAGACCCTTCCTATGGCATGAGATGTCATATACAACTCCTTCCCATTCCAACCCTGAGACCCTTCCTATAGCATGAGATGTGATATCTCAATGCTTATACCAAACCTGAGACCCTTCCTATAGCTTGAGATGTGATATCCAACTTCTTCCCATTCCAATCCTGAGACCCTTCCTATAGCATGAGATGTGATATCCCAATGCTTCTACCAAACCTGAGACCCATACTATGGCATGAGATGTGATATCAAACTCCTTCCCATTCCAATCCTGAGACGCTTCCTATAGCTTGAGATGTGATATCCAACTCCTTCCCATTCCAATTCTTAGACCCTTCTTATACCATGAGACTTGATATTTCATTGCTTCTAATACCAAACCTGAGACCCGTCCTATAACATGAGATGTGATATCCAAATCCTTCCCCTTCCAAACCTTAGACCCTTCCTTTATAATGAGATGTGATATCCAACTCCTTCCCATTCCAATCCTGAGACCCTTCCGATATCATGAGATTTCTTATCTCAATGCTTCTAATATCAAACTTGAGACCCTCCCTATAGCATGAGATGTGACATCCAAGTCCTTCCCATTCCAATCCTGAGACCCTTCCTATAGCATGAGATGTGATATCTCAATGCTTCTAATACCAAACCTGAGACCCTTCCTATAACATGAGATGGGATATCCAACTCCTTCCCATTCCAATCCTGAGACCCTTCCAATAGCAGAGATGTGATATCTCAATGCTTATACCAAACCTGAGACCCTTCCTAAGGCTTGAGATGTCATATACAACTCCTTCCCATTCCAATCCTGAGACCCTTCCTATAGCATGAGATGTGATATCTCAATGCTTATACCAAATCTGAGACCCTTCCTATAGCATGAGATGTGATATCCAAATCCTTCCCATTCCAATCCTGAGACCCTTCCTATAGCATGAGATGTGATATCTCAATGATTCTAATACCAAACCAGAGACCCGTCCTTTAACATGAGATGGGATATCCAACTCCTTCCCATTCCAATCCTGAGCCACTCCTGATAGCAGAGATGTGATATCTCAATGCTTATACCAAACCTGAGACCCTTCCTATAACATGAGATGTGATATCCAACTCCTTCCCGTTCCAAACCTGAGACACTTCCTATAGCATATGTTGTTAGGAAAGATTTCGTAATTGTAAGTAATTTTCCTTCCATGTGGCAACCCCTAAACTTTTTGCTATTGTTTTTAACCTTGTTCTTGACTTTGCCAGAGAAGTACAGCCTTCTGCCGCACTTCTCTGGGCTTTCGCTCCTTTTCTTACGGGGAAACTGACATGCCCTTAAGACAGTCAGTACCAGGGAACGCTGTTTCCCGTAGTTTCTTTTATCGTGTTGCGGCTTTAGTGCAACATGACACAAGAGGGCACTGTAAGCTAAGTTACAGCTCTCTTGGGTCTCTAGCCTTCTACAGGCCCTAGATACTCTTTTAGGATGGTATTTTGATCGGTGCAAGTCATTCAGGGACTGGAATGGTGGCAGCGATCGTTTTGTTTATTTTGAGCTCCTTTTGGCGTTCTGAGCACGTTTTTTGCACTGAACCCAAAATGGTGGCCTGGCTCCCAAAATGGCCAGACCACGATGCTCTTTTGTCCTGTCCACTGACCATCTTGCTCCCTTCACCTTCCCCAGGTCGAGCATCCTGGGTGCCAGAGAGTCTAGGGTGGTGTGAATGCCTGGGACCACCGTGGTCCGTGATTGGTCCACGTATGGTATGTGTGTTGATGAGCGGATCTCCCATTGGCTCCCCTCCGTTTTGGCGCGATGGGAACCATGGATAAGAGGGAGTTGGAAACACCACTACCATGTCGATCTCCTGAGTTCTCACGAACGAAGGAATACAGGAGCCAAGTATCCTGCAACCAAGAGGCTGGACCGAGGAATCGCTGGTGACCCGCTGAAGGAATCCTCCTTTGCACTGCTGTCGTCCTGTGAAACCCTTTCCTCCTTGGATCGAACCAGAAGGCCTGTACTGGTGCTTCGACCTTTGGAATAGCAGGAACAGCTATTCCAGGCGACTTCATCATCTCCTGCCAAGTAAGCCTTCGGAAGTGTCTCTGGGCCATCCAGTTGACTGACCAGCTTACAAGGGAGTCCTGCTCTGCAACTGCCGCCAGGTTGTGTTGTATTTCGAGTCCTTGTCACTCTCCCACGCTTCGTACGCTTGGCGTCCCCAGGTCTGAAGGGAGGAGTGTACATTTGGCTTGAATACACACGGCCGCTCCGTTGTCCTGCTGCGGCAACAAAACTGTGCTGGTTTCGTCGATTGGGACGTCTTTTTGCTCTACACGACTACGAGGCGTTCCCTGCTCTTCTGAACCTGCCAGCTGCTGAAACTAACGTGGAGAAGCCTGGGTCTGCTTGCTTCGGGGACCGGTGAGTAGTTTAGCTAGGATCTGGTCGCCCTCCTGCAGTATCCCATTGCTTTTCCCTGCTGTGTAAAAACAGCACCCTTTTGGCCGTACTCGCGCTCTGCTTCTGCCCGCTGTGGAGGCTGCGCTTGAGTTGCGGAACCTGTTCTCCTTCTGCTGTGCACTAACCCGAACTGCCTGACTTCCTACGAAGAGCTTCCCCTTTTGCCCGTTGGCACCGGCGTGGCAGGTACTTTGAGCACAAGGCTCCACTCTTCGCAGGGCTCGGACTTCCATCTAGTTAGGTGCCTCTGAAGGCGAACTGAGTCTAAAGCGTTATCGCACAGCCTGTTTTCCTTTCCTTTCAGGTGGACTACATATTTCGTGCTTTAAACGCTAGCGACTGTGTATTTGTATATATATTGTGTTGATATGGTATGTGTTGGTTTAATATTGTGATATTGTGATTTTCTCGCTACGGTCATTGTTTTAAAGGCCTTAAAATAAATGTGTATCTATTTTTGATATAACAACTGTTTGGAGTAGTTTGTAAGCGCTCTTGCTTTGTGTGCTCATTGCGGGCTTTCAGTCACCCTCACCCCTCTTGAGACCTAGTCTTGACCGCCGCGATCGCTACCTTGATTGGTCTGGCTTGTCCAGAGGTTACCCTGTTCCAAGTAATTAGGTTGGCCTTCTGAACTTCTGCGCCACCAGGACAGAGTTCAGAAATCCGTCTTAACATATGTGATATCCAACTCCTTCCCATTCCAAACATGAGACCCTTACTATAGCAAGAATGTAATATCCAACTCCTACCCATTCCAATCCTGAGACCATTCCTATAGCATGAGATGTGATATATCAATGCTTCTAATACCAAACCTGAGATCCTTCCTATGACATGAGATGTGATATCCAAATCCTTCCCATTCCAATCCTGAGACCCTTCCTATAGCAAGAGATGTGATATCCAAATCCTTCCCATTCCAATCCTGAGACCCTTCCTATAACATGAGATGTGATATTCAACTCCTTCCCATTCCAACCTGAGACACTTCCTATAGCATGGGAAGGGATATCCAACTCCTTCCCAATCCAATCCTGAGAACCTTCCGATAGCAGAGATGTGATATCTCAATGCTTATACCAAACCTGAGACCCTTCCTATGGCATGAGATGTGATATCCAACTCCTTGCCATTCAAATCCTGAGACCCTTCCTATAGCATGAGATGTGATATCTCAATGCTTCTACCAAACCTGAGACCCTTCCTTTAGCATGAGATGTGATATCCAAATCCTTCACATTCCAATCCTGAGACCCTTCCTATAGCATGAGATGTGATATCTCAATGCTTCTAATACCAAACCTGAGATCCTTCCTATAACATGAGATGTGATATCCAATTCCTTCCCATTCCAAACCTGAGACCCTTCCTATTGGATGAGATGTGATATCCAACTCCTTCCCATTCCAACCCTGAGACCCTTCCTATACCATGAGATGTGATATCTCAATGCTTCTAATGCCAAACCTGGGAACCGTCCTATAACATGAGATGTGATATCTCAATGTTTCTAATAAAAAACCTGAGACCCTTCCTATAACATGAGATGTGATATCCAATTCCTTCCCATTCCAAACCTGAGACCCTTCCTATTGGATGAGATGTGATATCCAAATCCTTCCCCTTCGAAACCTGAGACCCTTCCTTTAGCATGAGATGTGATATCCAAATACTTCCCATTCCAATCCTAAAACCCTTCCTATAGCATGAGATGTGATATCTCAATGTTTCTAATAAAAAACCTGAGACCCTTCCTATAGCAAGAGATGTGATATTCAAATCCTTCCCATTCCAATCCTGAGACCCTTCCTGTATATAACATGAGATGTGATATCCAACTCCTTCCCATTCCAACCTGAGACCCTTCCTATAGCATGAGATGTGATATCCAACTCCTTACCATTCAAATCCTGAGACCCTCCCTATAACAAGAGATGTCATATCCAACTCCTTCCCATTCCAAACCTGAGACCCTTCCTATAACATGAGATGTGATATCCAACTCCTTCCCATTCCAAACCTGAGACCCTTCCGATAGCATGAGATGTGATATCTCAATGCTTCAAAAACCAAACATGAGAACCATCCTATAACATGAGATGTGAAATCCAAATCCTTCCCTTCCCAAACCTGAGACTCTTCCTATAGCATGAGATGTGATATCTCAATGCTTCTACCAAACCTGAAACCCTTCCTATAGCATGAGATGTGATATCCAACTCCTTCCCATTCCAATCCTGAGACACATCCTATAGCATGAGATGTGATATCACAATGCTTCTAATACCAAACCTGAGACCCGTCCTATAACATGAGATGTGATATCCAAATCCTTCCCCTTCCAAACCTGAGACCCTTCCTTTAGCATGAGATGTGATATATAGCTCCTCCCATTCCAATCCTGAGACCCTTCCGATAGCAGAGATGTGATATTTCAATGCTTATACCAAACCTGAGACCCTTCCCATAGCATGAGATGTGATATCCAACTCCTTCCCATTCCAATCCTGAGACCCTTCCTATAGCATGAGATGTGATATCTCAATGCTTCTAATACCAAACCTGAGATCCTTCCTATAACATGAGATGTGATATCCAACTCCTTCCCATTCCAATCCCGAGACCCTTCCTATAGCATGAGATGTGATATCTCAATGCTTCTAATACCAAACCTAAGGTCCTTCCTATAACATGAGATGTGATATCCAAATCCTTCCCATTCCAAACCTGAGACCCTCCCTTTAGCATGAGATGTGATATACAACTCCTTCCCATTCCAATCCTGATACCCTTCTGATAGCATGAGATCTGATATCAAAATGCCTCTAATACCAAACCTGAGATCCTACCTCTAACATGAAATGTGATATCCAACTCCTTCCTTTTCCAAACCTGAGACCCTTCCTACAGCATGAGATGTGATATCCAAGTCCTTCCCATTCCAATCCTGAGACCCTTCCTATAACATGAGATGTGATATCCAACTCCTTCTATTCCAACCTGAGACCCTTCCTATAGCATGAGATGGGATATCCAACTCCTTCCAAATCCAATCCTGATACCCTTCCGATAGCATGAGATGTGATATACCAATGCTTCTACAAAACCTGAGACCCATACCATGGCATGAGATGTGATATCAAACTCCCATCCTATACCATGAGACTTGATATCTCAATGCTTCTAATACCAAACCTGAGACCGGTCCAATAACATGAGATGTGATATCCAAATCCTTCCCCTTCCAAACCTTAGACCCTTCCTTTATCATGAGATGTGATATCCAAGTCCTTCCCATTCCATTCCTGAGACCCTTCCTATAGCATGAGATGTGATATCTCAATGCTTCTAATACCAAACCTGAGACCCTTCCTATAACATGAGATGTGATATCCAAGTCCATCCCATTCCAATCCTGAGACCCTTCCTATAGCATGAGATGTGATATCTCAATGCTTCTAATACCAAACCTGAGACCCTTCCTATAACATGAATTATGATATCCAAATCCTTCCCATTCCAATCCTGAGACCCTTCCGATAGCAGAGATGTGATATCTCAATGCTTATACCAAACCTAAGACCCTTCCGATAGCATGAGATGTGATATCTCAATGCTTCTAATACCAAACCTGAGATCCTTCCAATAACATGAGATGTGATATCCAACTCCTTCCCATTCCAATCCCGAGACCCTTCCTATAGCATGAGATGTGATATCTCAATGCTTCTAATACCAAACCTAAGGTCCTTCCTATAACATGAGATGTGATATCCAAATCCTTCCCATTCCAAACCTGAGACCCTCCCTTTAGCATGAGATGTGATATCCAACTCCTTCCCCTTCCAAACCTGAGACCCTTCCTTTAGCATGAGATGTGATATCCAGCTCCTCCCATTCCAATCCTGAGACCCTTCCGATAGCAGAGATGTGATATTTCAATGCTTATACCAAACCTGAGACCCTTCCCATAGAATGAGATGTGATATCCAGCTCCTCCCATTCCAATCCTGAGACCCTTCCGATAGCAGAGATGTGATATTTCAATGCTTATACCAAACCTGAGACCCTTCCCATAGCATGAGATGTGATATCCAACTCCTTCCCATTCCAATCCTGAGACCCTTCCTATAGCATGAGATGTGATATCTCAATGCTTCTAATACCAAACCTGAGATCCTTCCTATAACATGAGATGTGATATCCAACTCCTTCCCATTCCAATCCCGAGACCCTTCCTATAGCATGAGATGTGATATCTCAATGCTTCTAATACCAAACCTAAGGTCCTTCCTATAACATGAGATGTGATATCCAAATCCTTCCCATTCCAAACCTGAGACCCTCCCTTTAGCATGAGATGTGATATCCAACTCCTTCCCATTCCAATCCTGATACCCTTCTGATAGCATGAGATGTGATATCTCAATGCCTCTAATACCAAACCTGAGATCCTACCTCTAACATGAAATGTGATATCCAACTCCTTCCTTTTCCAAACCTGAGACCCTTCCTACAGCATGAGATGTGATATCCAAGTCCTTCCCATTCCAATCCTGAGACCCTTCCTATAACATGAGATGTGATATCCAACTCCTTCTATTCCAACCTGAGACCCTTCCTATAGCATGAGATGGGATATCCAACTCCTTCCAAATCCAATCCTGATACCCTTCCGATAGCATGAGATGTGATATCCCAATGCTTCTATGTTAGGAAAGATTTCATAATTGTAGGGAATTTTCCTTCCATGTGGCAAACCCCTAAACTTTTTGCTATTGTTTTTAACCTTGTTCTTGACTTTGCCAGAGAAGTACAGCCTTCTGCCGCACTTCTCTGGGCTTTCTCTCCTTTCTTACGGGGAAACTGACATGCCCTTAAGACAGTCAGTACCGGGGAACGCTGTTTCCCGTAGTTTCTTTTATCATGTTGCGGCTTTAGTGCAACATGACACAAGAGGGCACTGTAAGCTAAGTTACAGCTCTCTTGGGTCTCTAGCCTTCTACAGGCCCTAGATACTCTTTTAGGATGGTATTTTGATCGGTGCAGGTCATTCAGGGACTGGAATGGTGGCAGCGATCGTTTTGTTTATTTTGAGCTCCTTTTGGCGTTCTGAGCACGTTTTTCGCACTGAACCCAAAATGGTGGCCTGGCTCCCAAAATGGCCAGACCACGAGGCTCCTTTGTCCTGTCCACTGACCGTCTTGCTCCCTTCACCTTCCCCAGGTCGGGCGACCCGGGGCCTTCCTTATTTGGGCATGTACTTTCCCGCGAAACGTGGTTGCTTTCGCGGGCTTCTACATGTCGTTTGTGTGCCTCCAGGGTGTGGGCTGGGATGTCTGGTCCCAATACACATCCTGGGTGCCAGAGAGTCTAGGGTGGTGTGAATGCCTGGGACCACCGTGGTCCGTGATTGGTCCACGTATGGTATGTGTGTTGATGAGCGGATCTCCCATTGGCTCCCCTCCGTTTTGGCGCGAAGGGAACCGTGGATAAGAGGGGGCTGGAAACACCACTACCATGTCGATCTCCTGAGTTCTCACGAACGAAGGAATACAGGAGCCAAGTATCCTGCAACCAAGAGGCTGGACCGAGGAATCGCTGGTGACCCGCTGAAGGAATCCTCCTTTGCACTGCTGTCGTCCTGTGAAACCCTTTCCTCCTTGGATCGAACCAGAAGGCCTGTACTGGTGCTTCGACCTTTGGAATAGCAGGAACAGCTATTCCCGGCGACTTCATCCTCTCCTGCCAAGTAAGCCTTCGGAAGTGTCTCTGGGCCATCCAGTTGACTGACCAGCTTACAAGGGAGTCCTGCTCTGTAACTGCCGCCAGGTTGTGTTGTATTTCGAGTCCTTGTCACTCTCCCACGCTTCGTACGCTTGGCGTTCCCAAGTCTGAAGGGAGGAGTGTACATTTGGCTTGAATACACACGGCCGCTCCGTTGTCCTGCTGCGGCAACAAAACTGTGCTGGTTTCGTCGATTGGGATGTCTTTTTGCTCTACACGACTACGAGGCGTTCCCTGCTCTTCTGAACCTGCCAGCTGCTGAAACTAACGTGGAGAAGCCTGGGTCTGCTTGCTTCGGGGACCGGTGAGTAGTTTAGCTAGGATCTGGTCGCCCTCCTGCAGTATCCCATTGCTTTTCCCTGCTGTGTAAAAACAGCACCCTTTTGGCCGTACTCGCGCTCTGCTTCTGCCCGCTGTGGAGGCTGCGCTTGAGTTACGGAACCTGTTCTCCTTCTGCTGTGCACTAACCCGAACTGCCTGACTTCCTCCGAAGAGCTTCCCCTTTTGCCCGTTGGCACCGGCGTGGCAGGTACTTTGAGCACAAGGCTCCACTCTTCGCAGGGCTCGGACTTCCATCTAGTTAGGTGCCTCTGAAGGCGAACTGAGTCTAAAGCGGTATCGCACTGCCTGTTTTCCTTCCCTGGCAGGTGGACTACATATTTCGTGCTTTAAACGCTTGCGACTGTGTATTTGTATATATATTGTGTTGATATGGTATGTGTTGGTTTAATATTGTGATATTGTGATTTTCTCGCTACGGTCATTATTTTAAAGGCCTTAAAATAAATGTGTATCTATTTTTGATATAACAACTGTTTGGAGTAGTTTGTCAGCGCTCTTGCTTTGTGTGCTCACTGCGGGCTTTCAGTCACCCTCACCCCTCTTGAGACCTAGTCTTGACTGCCGCGATCGCTACCTTGATTGGTCTGGCTTGTCCAGAGGTTACCCTGTTCCAAGTAATTAGGTTGGCCTTCTGAACTTCTGCGCCACCAGGACAGAGTTCAGAAATCCGTCTTAACAAATTGGTGTACAGCGGTGGGATACGACTGAGGGTATCCAGTGTTGCGCTCGAACTAAGGCATTTCAGGTTATTCCAAACAGTACACGTAGTGAATTGTTGTAATATAACTTTAAAAAGGCCATAGTCCTATCAAACAGTATGGAAACAAGTACCTTGTTAACTTTGAATTTTTCTAAATCAGAAACACTGAAAAAGATGTGTGCGGAGAGAGGTGTTTCCTCTCAAGGCACAAAATTGGAAATGATCCAAAGAATCGTGCCGTGGAAAGAAGCGCAGCTTGACGCTATAACTTCTGAGGACAGTGCGGAAGGTGGTGGGGCTGCTCTCACTGGTAGAACCGACGGTTCTGCCACCGCACTGATCCACCGCGACCACGAGGACAGGGAGGACGAGATGTCTAATGTTTCCTCTGCCAGTGCTGATGGGGAGGCTATGCTTGAATTCAAGAAGCAAGAGCTGCGGTTTAGGCAGCAGGAGCTTGAATTCAGCATAGCCAAACTAAAAATCGAACAGGCAGAAAAACAAAAAGACAGGGATTACCAGTTGGAACTGGCCAAGCTTCAGGTTGCAAATGGATCCAAGGGTCCTGGACATGGGTCTGGGGCTTCCTCTCATCCACGGTTTCCAAAAGATCTGCTCAGTGTGTATGAAGAAAGGAATGACATTATGGACTGGCTGTATGCGTTTGAGTATGCATGCGAAGTTCAAGAAGTTGACAATGCTGATAAGATTGCGTGGCTGCTCAGTAGACTGCCCCATTCTGGCTGTAGTGCCATTATGGAAATGTCGAAGGCTGAGCGAGCTGATTTCGCAATGTTAAAGCAAACTCTCATTTTAAAGTTTGGGAAGACTCCGGCCCAATATTTAAAGCGTTTTCGAGAGTATAAGAAAAAGGAAGGTGGTACTTGGGTATCTTATGTCGCTGAATCCTTGAAAAACTTAACTGGCTGGGTCGAAGGTTATAAGGTTTCTACCTTCGAAGGCATGATAAATCTTGTCATGCTGGAACACATTTTTGGTTCTTCTTCCCCGGAGCTTAAGCAGCATTTGGCCGATTCGAAGGAGATAGATCCTAAGAAGCTGGCCATTGCAGCAGACTTATGGGTGTCACATCGAGTGTCCCATAAGGACAAAACTCATCCTGGTAAGCAGGAGGAAGGGAAAAAGTCCAAAGATATGGAGGGTGGGGAATCTGCTAAATCTTCTTCCCATAAGGGCCACAAAAAGAAAAATAAGGGTAAGACACAAGAGAACTCACAGGGTAGTGGAGGTCCGCCTCCGAAACAGAACTCTGGTTACAATAAGCTTCCCTACGTAAACAGACCCAATGGGGCTTGTTTTTCTTGTGGAGCAACTGACCATGTGAAGGGGGATCCCCGTTGTAAGGTTAGACCTTTGGGGGTCCACTCCGCTAATCTGGCCTTCTCCTCCTACGAGGAAGAAGAGATTACAGGAGCATCCTTCTCCTCAGACTCATTTCCCAGCGGAATAGAGGCTGAGGTAGTTTTAGTGTCCCTGGGTTCCTGGGAGCCTAAAGTCGCAGAGGCTTATGCTAGGATTCCGGATAATACCAAGCACTACTTTAAAGACAGTGTGCTGATCAATGGAGTGGATACTCCAGCTCTTAGGGATAGTGGGTGCAGTCGCACTGTAGTGGATTCTACCTTGGTAGACTCAGAGGAAGTTGCCAGAGCTACTCTGATGCCCACTAAGTTGGCTGACGGCCCCCTCCGTATGTTTCCCGTGATCCCTGTAAATCTTACTTTAAATGGTACAGCAGTCAGGATTCCAGTGAGCATTCAGAGAAACGTCCCGGGAAAGGTCTTGTTGGGTAATGATCTCAGAGCTTTAGGGCTCATAGGAGACACTGCCGAAAGACCCTACACACGGTCTCAAGCACGGGCAGCATTGGCCAAGTCCAATACGCCGCCCCAGCCAAAGGGGAAACCCAAGGCGAAAGGAGTCTACAAGTCAAGACGAGGGAAAGAGAATATTCCCCCGAGCTCGCCTACCACTGCGGTGGAGGAAGTTGGTCAATCGCCCGGGCCTGACGAGGAGGTGGCGATGCCTGAAGTATTCGACCCCAATGATCATCCTGAACTAAAAGACTTGTTAGTTGAAGGAGGTCCTGATAGGGACGAATTCAGTAAAGGCCAACGTGAGTGCCCATCTCTGGAAGGCCTAAGGAGACAGGCCTGCTCCCAGCTTGAGGGTGAACCTCCTGGGAAGCATAGGATTTATTGGGAAGGTGGACTCCTGTATAGTGAGCCCACAGAGTCTACAGAAGGAGACCATAGGAGGTTGGTGGTTCCCCTTGCTGTTAGGCCCTTCCTCCTGCAGTTGGCGCATGAAGTTCCCCTTGCTGGTCACCTTGGTATGAAGAGGACCAAGCAAAGGTTATCCATGCACTTCTACTGGCCCAAGATGGGGGTGCAAGTAGAAAGTCACTGCAGGAGTTGTGCCTCCTGCCAGTTGTCTGGTAAGGTTGGCGCGACAATCCAAGCTCCGTTGGTACCGCTCCCAGTTGTGGGGGTACCATTTGAAAGGGTAGGGATCGACATGGTTGGTCCCCTTGACCCGCAAACATCCTCAGGCAATAGGTTTATCCTGGTGCTGGTCGACCATGCAACCAGGTATCCTGAGGCCGTCCCATTTACAACTGTAACTGCCAAGCCAGTTGCAGAAGCTTTACTCTGCAGATATACTAGGGTTGGCTTCCCTAAAGAAGTTGTGTCGGATCATGGCAGCAACTTTATGTCGAAGTATAGGCAGGCTATGTGGAAAGAATGTGGGGTCACCTACAGGTTCTCTTCAGCATACCGCCCCCAGACCGATGGTCTGGGGGGGCGTTTCAACAGGACGTTAACGAGCATGATTGGGGCTCTGGAGGAGCCTCAGAGAAGAAAATGGGATCTTCTTGTTTCATGCTTACTGTTTGCCTACCGAGAGGTACCACAGGAGGGTGTTGGCTTCAGCCCCTTCGAACTTCTGTTCGGTCATCCCGTACGGGGACCCTTAGCCATCGTCAAAGAGGGATGGGAGATGCCCACTCCCCCTGTTACTACCAACGTAGTTGATTATGTGCTAGGGCTCAGAAAACGGATGGTACTTCTGATGGGTTTGACTAGTGATAAATTGAAGGCAGGGCAAGCGCTGGTGAAACATTGGTACGACCAGAAAGCTTCCCTCATCAACTTTACACTAGGTCAGCAAGTCCTGATCAGGAATCCCATAAGGCCTCGAGCTTTACAGGACAAATGGTCAGGCCCTTACCCAGTGGTGGAGCCCCTAGGTGAGGCTAACTATTCAGTGGACCTTGGAAGGCCTGGACAGGCTCCAAAAGTGTTTCACGTGAATAGGCTGAAGGCTTTCGTCCCAAGCGGCGAAATCGCAGCACTGCTATTGGCTTCAGACGTTGAGGAAGAGGAGTCTGAACCTCTCCCCGACCTGTTCAAAAGCAGTCCTTCAGAAAGCTCTTTTGAGGGTGTCCGAGTGGCCCCTCACCAAAATGGACAAGGCTCAGTGGTTTACCTTGGACATGAAGTAGGTGGAGGGAGGAGACAGCCTCTACTCAGTCAGGTACAAGCAGTACAAGACTGGCCTACCCCCACTACGCAAACCCAAGTGAGAGCCTTCTTAGGACTCACGGGGTTTTACCGCACTTTTGTGGCAGACTATGGCACCATAGCTGCTCCTCTGACTGCCCTCACAACTCCGAAGAAACCCAAGAAGGTAACTTGGACCGACGAGTGTGAGAAGGCCTTCAATGGCTTAAAAGACTTCTTGTGCCAGGCCCCTGTGCTAAGGGCCCCTGATTATCAAAGACCTTTTATCGTGCAGACGGATGCCTCTGACACTGGGATAGGAGCTGTACTATCACAAGTAGATGAGAAGGGTAAGGAACACCCTATCGGTTTTATTAGTCGCCAGCTTAAGGACAGAGAGCTCAGATGGTCCACGGTAGAGAAAGAATGTTTCTCTGTTGTGTGGGCCCTAAGGAAGCTGAGGCCCTACCTCTATGGGACCCACTTCACTGTGCAGACTGACCATAAGCCGTTAAAGTGGCTAATGAACATGAAGGGGGAGAATCCAAAGTTGCTTAGGTGGTCCATAAGTCTACAAGGCTTCGACTTCACTATTGAGCATAGGCCAGGTGTCCAACATAGCAATGCTGATGGGTTGTCCAGAATGTTTATCCGACCTGAACAAGAGACTCATCCAGGGGTGGATTAGTTCCCCCTGTCCATAGTCTGGGAGGGGCGAGTGTTAGGAAAGATTTCATAATTGTAGGGAATTTTCCTTCCATGTGGCAAACCCCTAAACTTTTTGCTATTGTTTTTAACCTTGTTCTTGACTTTGCCAGAGAAGTACAGCCTTCTGCCGCACTTCTCTGGGCTTTCGCTCCTTTCTTACGGGGAAACTGACATGCCCTTAAGACAGTCAGTACCGGGGAACGCTGTTTCCCGTAGTTTCTTTTATCATGTTGCGGCTTTAGTGCAACATGACACAAGAGGGCACTGTAAGCTAAGTTACAGCTCTCTTGGGTCTCTAGCCTTCTACAGGCCCTAGATACTCTTTTAGGATGGTATTTTGATCGGTGCAGGTCATTCAGGGACTGGAATGGTGGCAGCGATCGTTTTGTTTATTTTGAGCTCCTTTTGGCGTTCTGAGCACGTTTTTCGCACTGAACCCAAAATGGTGGCCTGGCTCCCAAAATGGCCAGACCACGAGGCTCCTTTGTCCTGTCCACTGACCGTCTTGCTCCCTTCACCTTCCCCAGGTCGGGCGACCCGGGGCCTTCCTTATTTGGGCATGTACTTTCCCGCGAAACGTGGTTGCTTTCGCGGGCTTCTACATGTCGTTTGTGTGCCTCCAGGGTGTGGGCTGGGATGTCTGGTCCCAATACACATCCTGGGTGCCAGAGAGTCTAGGGTGGTGTGAATGCCTGGGACCACCGTGGTCCGTGATTGGTCCACGTATGGTATGTGTGTTGATGAGCGGATCTCCCATTGGCTCCCCTCCGTTTTGGCGCGAAGGGAGCCGTGGATAAGAGGGAGCTGGAAACACCACTACCATGTCGATCTCCTGAGTTCTCACGAACGAAGGAATACAGGAGCCAAGTATCCTGCAACCAAGAGGCTGGACCGAGGAATCGCTGGTGACCCGCTGAAGGAATCCTCCTTTGCACTGCTGTCGTCCTGTGAAACCCTTTCCTCCTTGGATCGAACCAGAAGGCCTGTACTGGTGCTTCGACCTTTGGAATAGCAGGAACAGCTATTCCCGGCGACTTCATCCTCTCCTGCCAAGTAAGCCTTCGGAAGTGTCTCTGGGCCATCCAGTTGACTGACCAGCTTACAAGGGAGTCCTGCTCTGTAACTGCCGCCAGGTTGTGTTGTATTTCGAGTCCTTGTCACTCTCCCACGCTTCGTACGCTTGGCGTTCCCAAGTCTGAAGGGAGGAGTGTACATTTGGCTTGAATACACACGGCCGCTCCGTTGTCCTGCTGCGGCAACAAAACTGTGCTGGTTTCGTCGATTGGGACGTCTTTTTGCTCTACATGACTACGAGGCGTTCCCTGCTCTTCTGAACCTGCCAGCTGCTGAAACTAACGTGGAGAAGCCTGGGTCTGCTTGCTTCGGGGACCGGTGAGTAGTTTAGCTAGGATCTGGTCGCCCTCCTGCAGTATCCCATTGCTTTTCCCTGCTGTGTAAAAACAGCACCCTTTTGGCCGTACTCGCGCTCTGCTTCTGCCCGCTGTGGAGGCTGCGCTTGAGTTACGGAACCTGTTCTCCTTCTGCTGTGCACTAACCCGAACTGCCTGACTTCCTCCGAAGAGCTTCCCCTTTTGCCCGTTGGCACCGGCGTGGCAGGTACTTTGAGCACAAGGCTCCACTCTTCGCAGGGCTCGGACTTCCATCTAGTTAGGTGCCTCTGAAGGCGAACTGAGTCTAAAGCGGTATCGCACTGCCTGTTTTCCTTCCCTGGCAGGTGGACTACATATTTCGTGCTTTAAACGCTTGCGACTGTGTATTTGTATATATATTGTGTTGATATGGTATGTGTTGGTTTAATATTGTGATATTGTGATTTTCTCGCTACGGTCATTATTTTAAAGGCCTTAAAATAAATGTGTATCTATTTTTGATATAACAACTGTTTGGAGTAGTTTGTCAGCGCTCTTGCTTTGTGTGCCCACTGCGGGCTTTCAGTCACCCTCACCCCTCTTGAGACCTAGTCTTGACCGCCGCGATCGCTACCTTGATTGGTCTGGCTTGTCCAGAGGTTACCCTGTTCAAAGTAATTAGGTTGGCCTTCTGAACTTCTGCGCCACCAGGACAGAGTTCAGAAATCCGTCTTAACATTCTACAAAACCTGAGACCCATACCATGGCATGAGATGTGATATCAAACTCCCGTCCTATACCATGAGACTTGATATCTCAATGCTTCTAATACCAAACCTGAGACCGGTCCAATAACATGAGATGTGATATCCAAATCCTTCCCCTTCCAAACCTTAGACCCTTCCTTTATCATGAGATGTGATATCCAAGTCCTTCCCATTCCATTCCTGAGACCCTTCCTATAGCATGAGATGTGATATCTCAATGCTTCTAATACCAAACCTGAGACGCTTCCTATAACATGAGATGTGATATCCAAGTCCTTCCCATTCCAATCCTGAGACCCTTCCTATAGCATGAGATGTGATATCTCAATGCTTCTAATACCAAACCTGAGACCCTTCCTATAACATGAATTGTGATATCCAAATCCTTCCCATTCCAATCCTGAGACTCTTCCGATAGCAGAGATGTGATATCTCAATGCTTATACCAAACCTAAGACCCTTCCGATAGCATGAGATGTGATATCTCAATGCTTCTAATACCAAACCTGAGATCCTTCCAATAACATGAGATATGATGTCCAAATCCCTCCCCTTCCAAACCTTAGACCATCCCTTTAGCATGAGATTTGATATCCAACTCCTTCCCATTCCAATCCTGAGACCCTTCTGATGGCATGAGATGTGATATCTCAATGCCTCTAAAACCAAACCTGAGATCCTACCTCTAACATGAAATGTGATATCCAACTCCTTCCCTTTACAACCCTAAGAGCCTTCCTATAGAATGAGATGTGATATCCAAGTCCTTCCCATTCCAATCCTGAGACCCTTCCTATAACATGAGATGTGATATCCAACTCCTTCCCATTCCAATCATGAGACCCTTCCTATAGCTTGAGATGTGATATCCAACTCCTTCTCATTCCAATTCTGAGACCCGTCCTATACCATGAGACTTGATATCTCAATGCTTCTAATACCAAACCTGAGACCGGTCCTATAACATGAGATGTGATACCCAAATCCGTCCCCTTCCAAACCTTAGACCCTTCCTATAGCATGAGATGTGATATCTCATTGCTTCTAATACCAAACCTGAGACCCTTCCTATAACGAGATGGGATATCCAACTCCTTCCCATTCCAATCCTGAGACCCTTCAGATAGCAGAGATGTGATATCCAACTCCTTCCCATTCCAAACCTGAGACCCTTCCTATAGCATGAGATGTTATAATTTAATGCTTCTAAAACCAAACCTGAGAACTATCCTATAACATGTGAAATCCAAATCCTTCCCTTTCCAAACCTGAGACCCTTCCGATAGCATGAGATGTGATATCTCAATGCTTCTAAAACCAAACATGAGAACCATCCTATAACATGAGATGTGAAATCCAAATCCTTCCCTTTCCAAACCTGAGACCCTTCCTATACCTTGAGATGAAATATCAAACTCCTTCCCATTCCAATCCTGAGATAGCTTGAGATGTGATATCCAACTCCATCCCATTCCAATCCTGAGACCCTTCCGATAGCATGAGATGTGATAGCTCAATGCTTCTAATATCAAAACTGAGACCCTCCCTATAGTATGAGATGTGAATTCTAAGTCCTTCCCATTCCTATCCTGAGACCCTTCCGATAGCAGAGATGTGATATCTCAATGCTTATACCAAACCTGATGACCCTTCCTATGGCATTAGATGTGATATCCAACTCCTTCCCATTCCAATCCTGAGTTCCTTCCTATAGCATGAGATGTGATATCTCAATGCTTCTATCAAACCTGATACCCTTCCTTTAGCATGAGAGGTGATATTCAACTCCTGCCCATTCCAATCCTGAGACCCTTCCTATATCATGAGACGTGATATCCAACTCCTTCCCATTACAATCCTGAGACTCCTCCTATAGCATGAGATGTGATATCTCAATGCTTCTAATACCAGACCTGGGACCGGTCCTATAACATGAGATATGATATCCAAATCCTTCCCCTTCCAAACCTGAGACCCTTCCTATAGCAAGAGATGTGATATCCAATTCCTTCCCATTCCAATCCTGAGACCCTTCCTATAACGAGATGTGATATCCAACTCCTTCCCATTCCAACCTGAGACCCTTCCTGTAGCATGAGAAGGGAGATCCAACTCCTTCCCATTCCAATCCTGAGACCCTTCCTATACCATGAGATGTGATATCTCAATGCTTCTAATACCAAACCTGGGACCCGTCCTAGAACATGAGATATGTCCTATAACATGAGATATGATATCCAAATCCTTCCCCTTCCAAACCTGAGACCCTTCCTTTAGCATGAGATGTGATATCCAAATCCTTCCCATTCCAATACTGAAACCCTTCCTATAGCATGAGATGTCATATCTCAATGTTTCTAATAGAAAACCTGAGACCCTTCCTATAGCAAGAGATGTGATATCCAAATCCTTCCCATTTCAATCTTGAGACCCTTCCTATAACATGAGATGTGATATCCAACTCCTACCCATTCCAACCTGAGACCCTTCCTATAGCATGAGAAGGGATATCCAATTCCTTCCCAATCCAATCCTTAGACCCTTCCGATAGCAGAGATGTGATATCTCAATGCTTATACCAAACCTGAGACCCTTCCTTTAGCATGAGATGTGATATCCAAATGCTTCACATTCCAATCCTGAGACCCTTCCTATAGCATGAGATGTGATATCTCAATGCTTCTAATACAAAACCTGAGATCCTTCCTATAACATGAGATGTGATATCCAAGTCCTTCCCATTCCAATCCTGAGACCCTTCCTATAGCATGAGATGTGATATCTCAATGCTTCTAATACAAAACCTGAGATCCTTCCTATAACATGAGATGTGATATCCAAGTCCTTCCCATTCCAATCCTGAGACCCTTCCTATAACATGAGATGGGATATCCAACTCCTTCCAAATCCAATCCTGATACCCTTCCAATAGCATGAGATGTGATATCCCAATGCTTCTACAAAACCTGAGACCCATACCATGGCATAAGATGTGATATCAAACTCCCGTCCTATACCATGAGACTTGATATCTCAATGCTTCTAATACCAAACCTGAGACCGGTCCAATAACATGAGATGTGATATCCAAATCCTTCCCCTTCCAAACCTTAGACCCTTCCTTTATCATGAGATGTGATATCCAAGTCCTTCCCATTCCATTCCTGAGACCCTTAATATAGCATGAGATGTGATATCTCAATGCTTCTAATACCAAACCTGAGACCCTTCCTATAACATGAGATGTGATATCCAAATCCTTCCCATTCCAATCCTGGGACCCTTCCGATAGCAGAGATGTGATATCTCAATGCTTATACCAAACCTGAGACCCTTCCGATAGCATGAGATGTGATATCTCAATGCTTCTAATACCAAACCTCAGATCCTTCCAATAACATGAGATGTGATGTCCAAATCCTTCCCCTTCCAAACCTTAGACCCTCCCTTTAGCATGAGATGTGATATCCAACTCCTTCCCATTCCAATCCTGAGACCCTTCTGATGGCATGAAATGTCATATCTCAATGCCTCTAATACCAAACCTGAGATCCTACCTCTAACATGAGATGTGATATCAAACTCCTTCCCATTCCAAACCTGAGACCCTTCAGATAGCATGAGATGTGATATTTCAATGCTTCTAAAACCAAACATGAGAACCATCCTATAACATGAGATGTGAAATCCAAATCATTCCCATTCCAAACATGAGGCCCTTCCTATATCTTGAGATGTGATATCAAACTCCTTCCCATTCAATGTGATATCCAACTCCTTCCCATTCCAATCCTGGGACCCTTCCTATACCATGAGATGTGATAGTTCAATGCTTCTAATACCAAACCTGAGACCCGTCCTAAAACATAAGATGTGAGATCCAAATCCTTCCCCTTCCAGACCTGAGACCTTTCCTTTAGCATGAGATGTGATAACCAACTCCTTCCCATTCCAAACCTGAGACCCTTCCCATAGCATGAGATGTGATATCTCAATGCTTCTAAAACCAAACATGAGAACCATCCTATAACATGAGATGTGAAATCCAAATCCTTCCCTTTCCAAACCTGAGACCCTTCCTATAGCTTGAGATGAAATATCAAACTCCTTCCCATTCCAATCCTGAGATAGCTTGAGATGTGATATCCAACTCCATCCCATTCCAATCCTGAGACCCTTCCGATAGCATGAGATGTGATAGCTCAATGCTTCTAATATCAAAACTGAGACCCTCCCTATAGTATGAGATGTGAAATCTACGTCCTTCCCATTCCTATCCTGAGACCCTTCCGATAGCAGAGATGTGATATCTCAATGCTTATACCGAACCTGATGACCCTTCCTTTAGCATGAGATGTGATATTCAACTCCTTCCCATTCCAAACCTGAGACCCTTCCTATAACATGAGACGTGATATCCAACTCCTTCCCATTCCAAACCTGAGACCTTTCCTTTAGCATATGTGATATCCAGCTCCTTCCAATTCCAATACTGAGACCCTTCCAATAGCATATGAGATATCTCAATGCTTCTAATATCAAAACTGAGACCCTCCCTATAACATGAGATGTGATATCCAACTCCTTCCCATTCCAATACTGAGACCCTTCCAATAGCATATGTGATATCTCAATGCTTCTAATATGAAAACTGAGACCCTCCCTATAACATGAATTGTGATATCCAAATCCTTCCCATTCCAATCCTGAGACCCTTCCGATAGCAGAGATGTGATATCTCAATGCTTATACCAAACCTAAGACCCTTCCGATAGCATGAGATGTGATATCTCAATGCTTCTAATACCAAACCTGAGATCCTTCCAATAACATGAGATATGATGTCCAAATCCCTCCCCTTCCAAACCTTAGACCATCCCTTTAGCATGAGATTTGATATCCAACTCCTTCCCATTCCAATCCTGAGACCCTTCTGATAGCATGAGATGTGATATCTCAATGCCTCTAATACCAAACCTGAGATCCTACCTCTAACATGAAATGTGATATCCATCTCCTTCCCTTTCCAAACCTGAGACCCTGCCTATAGCATGAGATGTGATATCCAAGTCCTTCCCATTCCAATCCTGAGACCCTTCCTATAGCATGTGATGTGATATCTCAATGCTTATACCAAACCTGAGACCCTTCCTATGGCATGAGATGTCATATACAACTCCTTCCCATTCCAATCCTGAGACCCTTCCTATAGCATGAGATGTGATATCTCAATGCTTATACCAAACCTGAGACCCTTCCTATAGCTTGAGATGTGATATCCAACTCCTTCCCATTCCAATCCTGAGACCCTTCCTATAGCATGAGATGTGATATCTCAAGGCCTCTAATACCAAACCTGAGATCCTTCCTCTAACATGAAATGTGATATCCAACTCCTTCCCCTTCCAAACCTGAGAGCCTTCCTATAGCATGAGATATGATATCCAAGTCCTTCCCATTCCAATCCTGGGACCCTTCCTATAACATGAAATGTGATATCCAACTCCTTCCCATTCTAACCTGAGACCCTTCCTATAGCATGAGATGGGATATCCAACTCCTTCCAAATCCAATACTGATACCCTTCCGATAGCATGAGATGTGATATCCCAATGCTTCTACCAAACCTGAGACCCATACTATGGCATGAGATGTGATATCAAACTCCTTCCCATTCCAATCCTGAGACGCTTCCTATAGCTTGAGATGTGATATCCAACTCCTTCCCATTCCAATTCTGAGACCCTTCTTATACCATGACACTTGATATCTCAATGCTTCTAATACCAAACCTGAGACCCGTCCTATAACATGAGATGTGATATCCAAATCCTTCCCCTTCCAAACCTTAGACCCTTCCTTTATAATGAGATGTGATATCCAACTCCTTCCCATTCCAATCCTGAGACCCTTCCGATATCATGAGATTTGTTATCTCAATGCTTCTAATATCAAACTTGAGACCCTCCCTATAGCATGAGATGTGACATCCAAGTCCTTCCCATTCCAATCCTGAGACCCTTCCTATAGCATGAGATGTGATATCTCAATGCTTCTAATACCAAACCTGAGACCCTTCCTATAACATGAGATGGGATATCCAACTCCTTCCCATTCCAATCCTGAGACCCTTCCTATAGCATGAGATGTGATATCTCAATGCTTATACCAAACCTGAGACCCTTCCTATAGCTTGAGATGTGATATCCAACTTCTTCCCATTCCAATCCTGAGACCCTTCCTATAGCATGAGATGTGATATCCCAATGCTTCTACCAAACCTGAGACCCATACTATGGCATGAGATGTGATATCAAACTCCTTCCCATTCCAATCATGAGACGCTTCCTATAGCTTGAGATGTGATATCCAACTCCTTCCCATTCCAATTCTGAGACCCTTCTTATACCATGAGACTTGATATCTCAATGCTTCTAATACCAAACCTGAGACCCGTCCTATAACATGAGATGTGATATCCAAATCCTTCCCCTTCCAAACCTTAGACCCTTCCTTTATAATGAGATGTGATATCCAACTCCTTCCCATTCCAATCCTGAGACCCTTCCGATATCATGAGATTTGTTATCTCAATGCTTCTAATATCAAACTTGAGACCCTCCCTATAGCATGAGATGTGACATCCAAGTCCTTCCCATTCCAATCCTGAGACCCTTCCTATAGCATGAGATGTGATATCTCAATGCTTCTAATACCAAACCTGAGACCCTTCCTATAACATGAGATGGGATATCCAACTCCTTCCCATTCCAATCCTGAGACCCTTCCGATAGCAGAGATGTGATATCTCAATGCTTATACCAAACCTGAGACCCTTCCTAAGGCCTGAGATGTCATATACAACTCCTTCCCATTGCAATCCTGAGACCCTTCCTAGAGCATGAGATGTGATATCTCAATGCTTATACCAAATCTGAGACCCTTCCTATAGCATGAGATGTGATATCCAACACCTTCCAATTCCAATCCTGAGACCCTTCCTATAGCATGAGAAGTGATATCTCCATGCTTATACCAAACCTGAGACCCTTCCTATAGCATGAGATGTGATATCCAAATCCTTCCCATTCCAATCCTGAGACCCTTCCTATAGCATGAGATGTGATATCTCAATGCTTATACCAAACCTGAGAGCCTACCTATAGCATGAGATGTGATATCCAAGTCCATCCCATTCCAATCCTTAGACCCTTCCTACAGCATGCGATATGATATCTCAATGATTCTAATACCAAATCAGAGACCCGTCCTTTAACATGAGATGGAATATCCAACTCCTTCCCATTCCAATCCTGAGCCACTCCTGATAGCAGAGATGTGATATCTCAATGTTTTTACCAAACCTGAGACCCTTCCTATAACATGAGATGTGATATCCAACTCCTTCCCGTTCCAAACCTGAGACACTTCCTATAGCATATGTGATATCCAACTCCTTCCCATTCCAAACATGAGACCCTTCCTATAGCAAGAATGTAATATCCAACTCCTACCCATTCCAATCCTGAGACCATTCCTATAGCATGAGATGTGATGTCTCAATGCTTCCAATACCAAACCTGAGATCCTTCCTATAACATGAGATGTGATATCCAACTCCTTCCCATTCCAATCCTGAGACCCTTATGATAGCATGAGATGTGATATCTCAATGCCTCTTATACCAAACCTGAGATCCTTCCGATAGCATGAGATGTGATATCTCAATGCTTCTAATACCAAACCTGAGATCCTTCCTATAATATGAGATGTGATTTCCAAATCCTTCCCCTTCCAAACCTGAGACCCTCACTTTAGCATGAGATGTGATATCCAACTCCTTCCCATTCCAATCCTGAGACCCTTCTGATAGCATGAGATGTGATTTCTCAATGCCTCTAATACCAAACCTGAGATCCTACCTCTAACATGAAATGTGATATCCATCTCCTTCCCTTTCCAAACCTGAGACCCTGCCTATAGCATGATATGTGATATCCAAGTCCTTCCCATTCCAATCCTGAGACCCTTCCTATAGCATGTGATGTGATATCTCAATGCTTATACCAAACCTGAGACCCTTCCTATGGCATGAGATGGCATATACAACTCCTTCCCATTCCAATCCTGAGACCCTTCCTATAGCATGAGATGTGATATCTCAATGCTTATACCAAACCTGAGACCCTTCCTATAGCATGAGATGTGATATCCAACTTCTTCCCATTCCAATCAGGAGACCCTTCCTATAGCATGAGATGTGATATCTCAATGCTTATACCAAACCTGAGACCCTTCCTATAGCTTGAGATGTGATATCCAACTCCTTCCCATTCCAATCCTGAGACCCTTCCTATAGCATGAGATGTGATATCTCAAGGCCTCTAATACCAAACCTGAGATCCTTCCTCTAACATGAAATGTGATATCCAACTCCTTCCCCTTCCAAACCTGAGAACCTTCCTATAGCATGAGATATGATATCCAACTCCTTCCCCTTCCAAACCTGAGACCCTTCCTATAACATGAAATGTGATATCCAACTCCTTCCCATTCCAACCTGAGACCCTTCCTATAGCATGAGATGGGATATCCAACTCCTTCCAAATCCAATACTGATACCCTTCCGATAGCATGAGATGTGATATCCCAATGCTTCTACCAAACCTGAGACCCATACTATGGCATGAGATGTGATATCCAACTCCTTCCCATTCCAATCCTGAGACCCTTCTGATAGCATGAGATGTGATATCTCAATGCCTCTAATACCAAACCTGAGATCCTACCTCTAACATGAAATGTGATATCCATCTCCTTCCCTTTCCAAACCTGAGACCCTGCCTATAGCATGTGATGTGATATCTCAATGCTTATACCAAACCTGAGACCCTTCCTATGGCATGAGATGTCATATACAACTCCTTCCCATTCCAACCCTGAGACCCTTCCTATAGCATGAGATGTGATATCTCAATGCTTATACCAAACCTGAGACCCTTCCTATAGCATGAGATGTGATATCCAACTTCTTCCCATTCCAACCCTGAAACCCTTCCTATAGCATGAGATGTGATATCTCAGTGCTTATACCAAACCTGAGACCCTTCCTATAGCATAAGATGTGATATCCAAATCCTTCCCATTCCAATCCTGAGACCCTTCCTATAGCATGAGATGTGATATCTCAATGCTTATACCAAACCTGAGACCCTTCCTATAGCATGAGATGTGATATCCAACTCCTTCCCATTCCAATCCTGAGACCCTTCCTATAGCATGAGATGTGATGTCTCAATGCTTCTAATACCAAACCTGAGATCCTTCCTATAACATGAGATGTGATATCCAACTCCTTCCCATTCCAATCCTGAGACCCTTATGATAGCATGAGATGTGATATCTCAATGCCTCTTATACCAAACCTGAGATCCTTCCGATAGCATGAGATGTGATATCTCAATGCTTCTAATACCAAACCTGAGATCCTTCCTATAATATGAGATGTGATTTCCAAATCCTTCCCCTTCCAAACCTGAGACCCTCCCTTTAGCATGAAATGTGATATCCAACTCCTTCCCATTCCAATCCTGAGACCCTTCTGATAGCATGAGATGTGATATCTCATTGCCTCTAATACCAAACCTGAGATCCTACCTCTAACATGAAATGTGATATCCATCTCCTTCCCTTTCCAAACCTGAGACCCTGCCTATAGCATGAGATGTGATATCCAAGTCCTTCCCATTCCAATCCTGAGACCCTTCCTATAGCATGTGATGTGATATCCAAGTCCTTCCCATTCCAATCCTGAGACCCTTCCTATAGCATGTGATGTGATATCTCAATGCGTATACCAAACCTGAGACCCTTCCTATGGCATGAGATGTCATATACAACTCCTTCCCATTCCAACCCTGAGACCCTTCCTATAGCATGAGATGTGATATCTCAATGCTTATACCAAACCTGAGACCCTTCCTATAGCTTGAGATGTGATATCCAACTTCTTCCCATTCCAATCCTGAGACCCTTCCTATAGCATGAGATGTGATATCCCAATGCTTCTACCAAACCTGAGACCCATACTATGGCATGAGATGTGATATCAAACTCCTTCCCATTCCAATCATGAGACGCTTCCTATAGCTTGAGATGTGATATCCAACTCCTTCCCATTCTAATTCTGAGACCCTTCTTATACCATGAGACTTGATATCTCAATGCTTCTAATACCAAACCTGAGACCCGTCCTATAACATGAGATGTGATATCCAAATCCTTCCCCTTCCAAACCTTAGACCCTTCCTTTATGAGATGTGATATCCAACTCCTTCCCATTCCAATCCTGAGACCCTTCCGATATCATGAGATTTGTTATCTCAATGCTTCTAATATCAAACTTGAGACCCTCCCTATAGCATGAGATGTGACATCCAAGTCCTTCCCATTCCAATCCTGAGACCCTTCCTATAGCATGAGATGTGATATCTCAATGCTTCTAATACCAAACCTGAGACCCTTCCTATAACATGAGATGGGATATCCAACTCCTTCCCATTCCAATCCTGAGACCCTTCCGATAGCAGAGATGTGATATCTCAATGCTTATACCAAACCTGAGACGCTTCCTAAGGCTTGAGATGTCATATACAACTCCTTCCCATTCCAATCCTGAGACCCTTCCTATAGCATGAGATGTGATATCTCAATGCTTATACCAAATCTGAGACCCTTCCTATAGCATGAGATGTGATATCCAAATACTTCCCATTCCAATCCTGAGACCCTTCCTATAGCATGAGATGTGATATCTCAATGCTTATACCAAACCTGAGAGCCTACCTATAGCATGAGATGTGATATCCAAGTCCATCCCATTCCAATCCTTAGACCCTTCCTACAGCATGCGATGTGATATCTCAATGATTCTAATACCAAACCAGAGACCCGTCCTTTAACATGAGATGGGATATCCAACTCCTTCCCATTCCAATCCTGAGCCACTCCTGATAGCAGAGATGTGATATCTCAATGCTTATACCAAACCTGAGACCCTTCCTATACATGAGATGTGATATCCAACTCCTTCCCGTTCCAAACCTGAGACACTTCCTATAGCATATGTGATATCCAACTCCTTCCCATTCCAAACATGAGACCCTTACTATAGCAAGAATGTAATATCCAACTCCTACCCATTCCAATCCTGAGACCATTCCTATAGCATGAGATGTGATATATCAATGCTTCTAATACCAAACCTGAGATCCTTCCTATGACATGAGATGTGATATCCAAATCCTTCCCATTCCAATCCTGAGACCCTTCCTATAGCAAGAGATGTGATATCCAAATCCTTCCCATTCCTATCCTGAGACCCTTCCTATAACATGAGATGTGATATTCAACTCCTTCCCATTCCAACCTGAGACACTTCCTATAGCATGGGAAGGGATATCCAACTCCTTCCCAATCCAATCCTGAGAACCTTCCGATAGCAGAGATGTGATATCTCAATGCTTATACCAAACCTGAGACCCTTCCTATGGCATGAGATGTGATATCCAACTCCTTGCCATTCAAATCCTGAGACCCTTCCTATAGCATGAGATGTGATATCTCAATGCTTCTACCAAACCTGAGACCCTTCCTTTAGCATGAGATGTGATATCCAAATCCTTCACATTCCAATCCTGAGACCCTTCCTATAGCATGAGATGTGATATCTCAATGCTTCTAATACCAAACCTGAGATCCTTCCTATAACATGAGATGTGATATCCAATTCCTTCCCATTCCAAACCTGAGACCCTTCCTATTGGATGAGATGTGATATCCAACTCCTTCCCATTCCAACCCTGAGACCCTTCCTATACCATGAGATGTGATATCTCAATGCTTCTAATACCAAACCTGGGAACCGTCCTATAACATGAGATGTGATATCTCAATGTTTCTAATAAAAAACCTGAGACCCTTCCTATAACATGAGATGTGATATCCAATTCCTTCCCATTCCAAACCTGAGACCCTTCCTATTGGATGAGATGTGATATCCAAATCCTTCCCCTTCCAAACCTGAGACCCTTCCTTTAGCATGAGATGTGATATCCAAATACTTCCCATTCCAATCCTAAAACCCTTCCTATAGCATGAGATGTGATATCTCAATGTTTCTAATAAAAAACCTGAGGCCCTTCCTATAGCAAGAGATGTGATATCCAAATCCTTCCCATTCCAATCCTGAGACCCTTCCTGTATATAACATGAGATGTGATATCCAACTCCTTCCCATTCCAACCTGAGACCCTTCCTATAGCATGAGATGTGATATCCAACTCCTTACCATTCAAATCCTGAGACCCTCCCTATAACAAGAGATGTCATATCCAACTCCTTCCCATTCCAAACCTGAGACCCTTCCTATAACATGAGATCTGATATCCAACTCCTTCCCATTCCAAACCTGAGACCCTTCCGATAGCATGAGATGTGATATCTCAATGCTTCAAAAACCAAACATGAGAACCATCCTATAACATGAGATGTGAAATCCAAATCCTTCCCTTCCCAAACCTGAGACTCTTCCTATAGCATGAGATGTGATATCTCAATGCTTCTACCAAACCTGAAACCCTTCCTATAGCATGAGATGTGATATCCAAATCCTTCCCCTTCCAAACCTGAGACCCTTCCTTTAGCATGAGATGTGATATATAGCTCCTCCCATTCCAATCCTGAGACCCTTCCGATAGCAGAGATGTGATATTTCAATGCTTATACCAAACCTAAGGTCCTTCCTATAACATGAGATGTGATATCCAACTCCTTCCCATTCCAATCCTGGGACCCTTCCTATAGCATGAGATGTGATATCTCAATGCTTCTAATACCAAACCTGAGTTCCTTCCTATAACATGAGATGTGATATCCAACTCCTTCCCATTCCAATCCCGAGACCCTTCCTATAGCATGAGATGTGATATCTCAATGCTTCTAATACCAAACCTAAGTTCCTTCCTATAACATGAGATGTGATATCCAAATCCTTCCCATTCCAAACCTGAGACCCTCCCTTTAGCATGAGATGTGATATCGAACTCCTTCCCATTCCAATCCTGATACCCTTCTGATAGCATGAGATGTGATATCTCAATGCCTCTAATACCAAACCTGAGATCCTACCTCTAACATGAAATGTGATATCCAACTCCTTCCTTTTCCAAACCTGAGACCCTTCCTACAGCATGAGATGTGATATCCAAGTCCTTCCCATTCCAATCCTGAGACGAGATGAGATGTGATATCCGACTCCTTCTATTCCAAACTCAGACCCTTCCTATAGCATGAGATGGGATATCCAACTCCTTCCAAATCCAATCCTGATACCCTTCCGATAGCATGAGATGTGATATCCAAATGCTTCTACAAAACCTGAGACCCATACCATGGCATGAGATGTGATATCAAACTCCCGTCCTATACCATGAGACTTGATATCTCAATGCTTCTAATACCAAACCTGAGACTGGTCCAATAACATGAGATGTGATATCCAAATCCTTCCCCTTCCAAACCTTAGACCCTTCCTTTATCATGAGATGAGCTATCCAAGTCCTTCCCATTCCATTCCTGAGACCCTTCCTATAGCATGAGATGTGATATCTCAATGCTTCTAATACCAAACCTGAGACCCTTCCTATAACATGAGATGTGATATCCAACTCCTTCCCATTCCAATCCTGAGACCCTTCCTATAGCATGAGATGTGATATCTCAATGCTTCTAATACCAAACCTGAGACCCTTCCTATAACATGAATTGTGATATCCAAATCCTTCCCATTCCAATCCTGAGACCCTTCCGATAGCAGAGATGTGATATCTCAATGCTTACACCAAACCTAAGACCCTTCCGATAGCATGAGATGTGATATCTCAATGCTTCTAATACCAAACCTGAGATCCTTCCAATAACATGAGATATGATGTCCAAATCCCTCCCCTTCCAAACCTTAGACCATCCCTTTAGCATGAGATTTGATATCCAACTCCTTCCCATTCCAATCCTGAGACCCTTCTGATGGCATGAGATGTGATATCTCAATGCCTCTAAAACCAAACCTGAGATCCTACCTCTAACATGAAATGTGATATCCAACTCCTTCCCCTTCCAACCCTGAGAGCCTTCCTATAGAATGAGATGTGATATCCAAGTCCTTCCCATTCCAATCCTGAGACCCTTCCTATAACATGAGATGTGATATCCAACTCCTTCCCATTCCAATCATGAGACCCTTCCTATAGCTTGAGATGTGATATCCAACTCCTTCTCATTCCAATTCTGAGACCCGTCCTATACCATGAGACTTGATATCTCAATGCTTCAAATACCAAACCTGAGACCGGTCCTATAACATGAGATGTGATACCCAAATCCGTCCCCTTCCAAACCTTAGACCCTTCCTATAGAATGAGATGTGATATCTCATTGCTTCTAATACCAAACCTGAGACCCTTCCTATAACGAGATGGGATATCCAACTCCTTCCCATTCCAATCCTGAGACCCTTCAGATAGCAGAGATGTGATATCCAACTCCTTCCCATTCCAAACCTGAGACCCTTGCTATAGCATGAGATGTTATAATTTAATGCTTCTAAAACCAAACCTGAGAACCATCCAATAACATGTGAAATCCAAATCCTTCCCTTTCCAAACCTGAGACCCTTCCGATAGCATGAGATGTGATATCTCAATGCTTCTAAAACCAAACATGAGAACCATCCTATAACATGAGATGTGAAATCCAAATCCTTCCCTTTCCAAACCTGAGACCCTTCCTATAGCTTGAGATGAAATATCAAACTCCTTCCCATTCCAATCCTGAGATAGCTTGAGATGTGATATCCAACTCCATCCCATTCCAATCCTGAGACCTTCCGATAGCATGAGATGTGATAGCTCAATGCTTCTAATATCAAAACTGAGACCCTCCCTATAGTATGAGATGTGAATTCTAAGTCCTTCCCATTCCTATCCTGAGACCCTTCCGATAGCAGAGATGTGATATCTCAATGCTTATACCGAACCTGATGACCCTTCCTTTAGCATGAGATGTGATATTCAACTCCTTCCCATTCCAAACCTGAGACCCTTCCTATAACATGAGACGTGATATCCAACTCCTTCCCATTCCAAACCTGAGACCTTTCCTTTAGCATATGTGATATCCAACTCCTTCCAATTCCAATACTGAGACCCTTCCAATAGCATATGTGATATCTCAATGCTTCTAATATCAAAACTGAGACCCTCCCTATAACATGAGATGTGATATCCAACTCCTTCCCATTCCAATACTGAGACCCTTCCAATAGCATATGTGATATCTCAATGCTTCTAATATCAAAACTGAGACCCTCCCTATAACATGAGATGTGATATCCAACTCCTTCCCATTCCAATCGAGACCCTTCCTATAACATGAGATGTGATATCTCTATGCTTCTAGTACCAAACCTGAGGCCCTTCCCGTAGTATATGTGAAATCCAACTCCTTCCCATTCCAAACTTGTGACCCTTCCTGTAGCATGAAATGTGATTTTTCACCCCTTCCAATACCATACCCTAGCCTAGACCATTCCCACAGCCTGAGATTTGAAATCTCATTTCTTCCAATACCAAACCCGAGACCCTTCCGATAGGATGTGATTTGATATCTCAGTGCTTCTAATACCAAACCTGAGACCCTCCCTATAACAAGAGATATCATATCCAACTCCTTCCCATTCCAATCCTGAGACTCTTCCTATAGCATGATATGTGATATCGAACTTCCCATTCAAATCCTGAGACTCAGACCCCCGTCTAACCTCACCACTCCTAGCTCCCGGATTGATAATGCACTCCTGCTGTGTCTTCTCTCCCTTCTTCTGCTTCCTTTCCTCTCTCCTTCCTCATGTGCCCTAGGTCAGGCTCCTTCTACACCTCCGCAAGGATTACTGATTTGTACCCCTCCCCACTCTCAACTCTCACTCAGTTAACACTCATCTGACATCTGCCATTTCCTGGAAGAACCCGACCTTGATGTCCTTGGTCTAACCGAGACATGGATGACGGCCAGCGCTGTCTCGAGCTCTGACACTTTCCTCCCTGATGACAAGTTCCTCTCCATGCCCAGATCCAACCGTTCATGAGGGGGAGTATCCTTGATTCCTGTAGTAAATTGCTTTCCTTTGCAGGCCGACTCCTCTCACGAATGCCTTGTCTGCATGCATTCTCTCTTTCCTGGCCATTCTCTCACCGTGGCTATTTGCCTACCCCCTTCCTCTCTCAGTGGATGGACTTCTCCATCCTAGCCTCCTACCACTCAACTCCGCCTACTTGGAGAATTCAAAATGAACCTGTATGCTTCCTGACCTGGACTTTTACGAGATCTGCAACTCTTCATGTCTCTGGCCCTACACACTGCAGGGAATACTCAGGATTTTCTGATCTCAGACATCCCCCTATGTAACCCTCTCAACAATCCTCTCTCGTGGTGATCAAGTTCTCATCTCCAAAGAAGGCTAACTACCAGCTGTTCCTCCTCAGTGGAGTTCTCCCTTTCTGTCCCTGCTCTCTGCACCGTTTCGCGTTGCAAACACTCGCTTCCCTGCTCTCTGGTTTAGACGCTTTTCCTTCTTCCTTTCTGTGCCTGTTCTCTGCATCGTTTCGCGTTGCAGAAAACAACTCGCTTCCCAGCTCTCTGGTTTAGACGTGTGTTCCCTGCCTTCTCTCCTCTTCCCGCTGCCTTCAAATCAACAAATGAGCTTCAAAAGATACACGGTGCTCAGAATGCTTTATAACACCCATTATTCAAGATATAGCTGTAACCCGCTAGACGTATTGAAAAGTGCTAAAAACTAGCAAAATAGTTAGAAAATGTTCTTTCCTCACGTTTTGGTAAATACGAATTCTGGTGGATTCCCATTTTGTACTCCGTGCATTTGTTCAGTCGAATCCTGATGTTTTTAACCACTCGTCACCCATACAAGGGGGGATCAAAATCTACTGTTCACAGGCTGAATGTATACTGCTGAATCCGTCAATGCATTATCGGGTAAACCGACTGTTCTGGAAAGTGTATTTGCCATCTGTTATTCCAGTCAGCATGTTTTCATCGTCCCTTCTTGTTTCAAGGCTGCACTCCCGTGGTGATCACATTCTCCTCTCCAGAGCAGGCTAACTACCAGCTGCTCCTCAGAGGCGTTCCATCTTTCTGTCCCTGCTCCCTGCACCGTTTCGCGTTGCATGTACTCGCTTCCCAGCTCTCTGGTTTAGATGCGTGTTCCCTGCCTTCTCTCCTCTTCCTACAGCCTTCCAATGAGCTCCACAAGATAGTGTTCAGAATGCTTTATAACCCCATTATTCAACATATAGCTGTAACCCGCTAGACGTATTGAAACGTGCTAAAAACTAGCAAAAATAGCTAGAAAATGTACTTCCCTCGCGTTTTTGTAAATGCGAATTCTGGTGGGTTCCCATGTTGTATGTACTGTGTCCGTGCGTTTGTGTCGAATCCTGAAGTTTTTAACCACTGTTCTCCCATACTAGGGAGGGGGGGTCAACATCTACTGCTGTTCACAGGCTGAATGTATACGGCTGAAATCTTCAAGGCATTATCAGCTTTCCTGACTGTTTTGGAACGTGTATTTGCCATCTGTTAATGCAGTCGCCCTTTGTTCATCGTTCCTTCTAGTTTACAGGCTGCACTCCCCTAGTGATCACATTCTTCTCTCCTATGCAGGCTAACTACCAGCTGCTCCTCCTCATAGGTGTTCATCCTTTCTGTCCCTGCTCCCTGCACCGTTTCGCGTTGCATGTACTCGCTTCCCAGCTCTCTGGTTGAGATGCGTGTTCCCTGCCTTCTCTCCTCTTGCTACAGCCTTCCAATTTGCTCCACAAGATAGTGTTCAGAATGCTTTATAACACCCATTATTCAACATATAGCTGTAACCCGCTAGACGTATTGGAACGTGCTAAAACTAGCAAAAACAGCTAGAAAATGTACTTCCCTCGCGTTTTGGTAAATGCAGGGTACACGCGTCTAAACCAGAGAGCAGGCAAGCGAGCATTTCAGCAGTATAAATTCAGCCTGTGAACAACACATTTTGACCCTCCCTTGTATGGGAGAAGAGTGGTTCAAAAGACCAGGATTCGACTGAACAAACGCACGAACAGAGTACAAAATGGGAATCCACCAGAATTCGCATTTACCAAAACGCGAGGAAAGTACATTTTCTAGCTGTTTCTGCTCGTTTTTAGCACGTTTCAATACGTCTAGCGGGTTACAGCTATATGTTGAATAATGGGTGTTATAAAGCATTCTGAACACTGTATCTTGTGGAGCTCATTGGAAGGCTGTAGGAAGAGGAGAGAAGGCAGGGAACACGCATCTAAACCAGAGAGCTGGGAAGCGAGTACATGCAACGCGAAACGAAGTAGGGAGCAGGGACAGAAAGGATGAACGCATATGAGGAGGAGCAGCTGGTAGTCAGCCTGCTCTGGAGAGGAGAATGTGATCACCAGAGGAGTGCAGCCTGTAAAGTAGAAGGGACGATGAACACAGGGCGACTGCATTAACAGATGGCAAATACACGTTCCAAAACAGTCAGGAAAGCTGATAATGCCTTGAAGATTTCAGCCGTATACATTCAGCCTGTGAACAGCAGTAGACGTTGACCCCCCCCCCCTTGTATGGGAGAACAGTGGTTTAAAACTTCAGGATTCGACAACAAACGCACGGACAGTACATACATGGGAACCCATCAGAATTAGCATTTACAAAAACGCGAGGAAAGTACATTTTCTAGCTGTTTTTGCTAGTTTACAGCACGTTTCAATACGTCTAGCGGGTTACGGCTATATGTTGAATAATGGGTGTTATAGAGCATTCTGAGCACTGTGTATCTTTTGGAGCTCGTTTTTTGATTTGAAGGCAGCGGGAAGAGGAGAGAAGGCAGGGAACACGCTTCTAAACCAGAGAGCTGGGAAGCGAGTACTTGCAACGCGAAAAGGGCAGAAAGGAAGAAGGCCTCTGAGAAGGAAAAGCGTCTAAACCAGAGAGCAGGGAAGCGAGTGTTTGCAACGCGCAGGGAGCAGGGACAGAAAGGGAGAACTCCTCTGAGGAGGAACAGCTGGCAGTTAGCCTTCTTTGGAGATGAGAACTTGATCACCACGGGAGAGGATTGTTGAGAGGGTTACAGAGGGGGAGGTCTGAGATCAGAAAATCCTGAGTATTCCCTGCAGTGTGTCGGGCCAGCGACATGAAGAGTTGCAGATCTCGTAAAAGTCCAGGTCAGGAAGCATACAGGTTCATGTTGAATTCTCCAAGTAGGCGGAGTTGAGTGGTAGGAGGCTAGGATGGAGAAGTCCATCCACTGAGAGAGGAAGGGGGTAGGCAAATAGCCACGGTGAGAGAATGGCCAGGAGAGAATGCATGCAGACAAGGCATTCGTGAGAGGAGTCGGCCTGCAAAGGAAAGCAATTTACTACAGGAATCAAGGATAAGCATTGAGATATCACATCTCATGCTATAGGAAGGGTCTCAGGATTGGAATGGGAAGGACTTAGATATCACATATGCTATAGGGAGGGTCTCAGTTTTGATATTAGAAGCATTGAGATATCACATCTCATGCTATCGGAAGTGTCTCAGGATTGGAATGGGAAGAAGCTGGATATCACATCTCATGCTAAAGGAAGGGTCTCAGGTTTGGAACGGGAAGGAGTTGGATATCACATCTCATGCTATAGGAAGGGTCTCAGGATTGGAATGGGAAGGACTTAGATATCACATATGCTATAGGGAGGGTCTCAGTTTTGATATTAGAAGCATTGAGATATCACATCTCATGCTATCGGAAGTGTCTCAGGATTGGAATGGGAAGGAGCTGGATATCACATCTCATGCTAAAGGAAGGGTCTCAGGTTTGGAACGGGAAGGAGTTGGATATCACATCTCATGTTATAGGAAGGGTCTCAGGTTTCGTATAAACATTGAGATATCACATCTCTGCTATCGGAAGTGTCTCAGGATTGGAATGGGAAGGAGTTGGATATCCCATCTCATGTTATAGGACGGGTCTCAGGTTTTTTATTAAAATCATTGAGATATTATATTGCATGCTGTAGGAAGGGTCTAAGGATTGGAATGGGAAGGACTTGGATATCACATCTCATGCTATAGATAGGCTCTCAGGTTTGGAAAGTGAAGGAGTTGGATATCACATTTCATGTTAGAGGAAGGATCTCAGGTTTGGTATTAGAGGCATTCAGATATCACATCTCAGGCTATAGGAAGGGTCTCAGGATTGGAATGGGAAGGAGTTGGATATCACATCTCATGCTATAGGAAGGGTCTTGAGATATCACATCTCATGCTATAGGAAGGGTCTCAGGATTGGAATGGAAGGAGTTGGATATCACATCTCATGTTATAGGAAGGATCTCAGGTTTGGTATTAGAAGCATTGAGACATCACATCTCATGCTATAGGAAGGGTCTCAGGATTGGAATGGGAAGGAGTTGGATATCACATCTCATGCTATAGGAAGGGTCTCAGGATTGGAATGGGAAGGAGTTGTATATGACATCTCATGCCGTAGGGAGGGTCTCAGGTTTGGTATAAACATTGAGATATCACATCTCTGCTATCGAAAGGGTCTCAGGATTGGAATGGAAAGGAGTTGGATATCCCATCTCATGTTATAGGAAGAGTCTCAGGTTTGGTATTAGAAGCATTGAGATATCACATCTCATGCTATAGGAAGTGTCTCAGGATTGGAATGGGAAGGACTTGGGTATCACATCTCATGCTATAGGGAGGGTCTCAAGTTTGATATTAGAAGCATTGAGATATCACATCTCATGCTATAGGAAGGGTCTCAGGATTGGAATGGGAAGGAGTTGGATATCACATCTCATGCTATAGGAAGGGTCTCAGGTTTGGTATAAGCAGTGAGATATCACATCTCATGCTATAGGAAGTGTCTCAGGATAGGAATGGGAAGGAGTTGGATATCACATCTCATGTTATAGGAAGGATCTCAGGTTTGGTATAAGCATTGAGATATCACATCTCTGCTATCGGAAGGGTCTCAAGATTGGAATGGGAAGGAGTTGGCTATCACATCTCATGATAAAGGAAGGGTCTAAGGTTTGGAAGGGGAAGGATTTGGATATCACATCTCATGTTATAGGACGGGTCTCAGGTTTGGTATTAGAAGCATTGAGATATCAAGTCTCATGGTATAGGAAGGGTCTCAGAATTGGAATGGGAAGGAGTTGGATATCACATCTCAAGCTATAGGAAGGGTCTCAGGATTAGAATGGGAAGGAGTTTGATATCACATCTCATGCCATAGTATGGGTCTCAGGTTTGGTAGAAGCATTGGGATATCAGATCTCATGCTATCGGAAGGGTATCGGGATTGGATTTGGAAGGAGTTGGATATCCCATCTCATGCTATAGGAAGGGTCTCAGGTTGGAATGGGAAGGAGTTGGATATCACATCTCATGTTATAGGAAGGGTCTCAGGATTGGAATGGGAAGGACTTGGATATCACATCTCATGCTATAGGAAGGCTCTCAGGTTTGCAAGGGGAAAGAGTTGGATATCACATTTCATGTTAGAGGTAGGATCTCAGGTTTGGTATTAGAAGTATTGAGATATCACATCTCATGCTATCAGAAGGATCTCAGGTTTGGTATAGAAGCATTGAGATATCATATCTTATGCTATCGGAAGAGTCTCAGGATTGGAATGGGAAGGAGTTGGATATCACATCTCATGCTAAAGGGAGGGTCTCAGGTTTGGAAGATAAGGATTTGGATATCACATCTCATGTTATAGGAAGGATCTCAGGTTTGGTATTAGAAGTATTGAGATATCACATCTCATGCTATCGGAAGGATCTCAGGTTTGGTATAGAAGCATTGAGATATCATATCTTATGCTATCAGAAGGGTCTCAGGATTGGAATGGGAAGGAGTTGGATATCACATCTCATGCTAAAGGGAGGGTCTCAGGTTTGGAAGGGGAAGGATTTGGATATCACATCTCATGTTATAGGATGGATCTCAGGTTTGGTATTAGAAGTATTGAGATATCACATCTCATGTTATCGGAAGGATCTCAGGTTTGGTATTAGAAGTATTGAGATATCACCTCTCATGCTATAGGAAGGGTCTCAGGATTGGAATGGGAAGGAGTTGGATATCACATCTCATGCTAAAGGAAGGGTCTCAGGTTTGGTAGAAGCATTGAGATATCACATCTCATGCTATAGGAAGGGTCTCAGGATTGGAATGGGAAGGACTTAGATATCACATATCATGCTATAGGGAGGGTCTCAGTTTTGATATTAGAAGCATTGAGATATCACATCTCATGCTATCGGAAGTGTCTCAGGATTGGAATGGGAAGGAGCTGGATATCACATCTCATGCTAAAGGAAGGGTCTCAGGTTTGTAACGGGAAGGAGTTGGATATCACATCTCATGTTATAGGAAGGGTCTCAGGTTTGGTATAAACATTGAGATATCACATCTCTGCTATCGGAAGTGTCTCAGGATTGGAATGGGAAGGAGTTGGATATCCCATCTCATGTTATAGGACGGGTCTCAGGTTTTTTATTAGAATCATTGAGATATCATATTGCATGCTGTAGGAAGGGTCTAAGGATTGGAATGGGAAGGACTTGGATATCACATCTCATGCTATAGATAGGCTCTCAGGTTTGGAAAGTGAAGGAGTTGGATATCACATTTCATGTTAGAGGAAGGATCTCAGGTTTGGTATTAGAGGCATTGAGATATCACATCTCAGGCTATAGGACGGGTCTCAGGATTGGAATGGGAAGGAGTTGGATATCACATCTCATGCTATAGGAAGGGTCTCAGGTTTGGTATAAGCATTGAGATATCACATCTCATGCTATAGGAAGGGTCCAGGATTGGAATGGAAGGAGTTGGATATCACATCTCATGTTATAGGAAGGATCTCAGGTTTGGTATTAGAAGCATTGAGACATCACATCTCATGCTATAGGAAGGGTCTCAGGATTGGAATGGGAAGGAGTTGGATATCACATCTCATGCTATAGGAAGGGTCTCAGGATTGGAATGGGAAGAAGCTGGATATCACATCTCATGCTAAAGGAAGGGTCTCAGGTTTGGAACGGGAAGGAGTTGGATATCACATCTCATGCTATAGGAAGGGTCTCAGGATTGGAATGGGAAGGACTTAGATATCACATATGCTATAGGGAGGGTCTCAGTTTTGATATTAGAAGCATTGAGATATCACATCTCATGCTATCGGAAGTGTCTCAGGATTGGAATGGGAAGGAGCTGGATATCACATCTCATGCTAAAGGAAGGGTCTCAGGTTTGGAACGGGAAGGAGTTGGATATCACATCTCATGTTATAGGAAGGGTCTCAGGTTTCGTATAAACATTGAGATATCACATCTCTGCTATCGGAAGTGTCTCAGGATTGGAATGGGAAGGAGTTGGATATCCCATCTCGTTATAGGACGGGTCTCAGGTTTTTTATTAAAATCATTGAGATATTATATTGCATGCTGTAGGAAGGGTCTAAGGATTGGAATGGGAAGGACTTGGATATCACATCTCATGCTATAGATAGGCTCTCAGGTTTGGAAAGTGAAGGAGTTGGATATCACATTTCATGTTAGAGGAAGGATCTCAGGTTTGGTATTAGAGGCATTCAGATATCACATCTCAGGCTATAGGAAGGGTCTCAGGATTGGAATGGGAAGGAGTTGGATATCACATCTCATGCTATAGGAAGGGTCTTGAGATATCACATCTCATGCTATAGGAAGGGTCTCAGGATTGGAATGGAAGGAGTTGGATATCACATCTCATGTTATAGGAAGGATCTCAGGTTTGGTATTAGAAGCATTGAGACATCACATCTCATGCTATAGGAAGGGTCTCAGGATTGGAATGGGAAGGAGTTGGATATCACATCTCATGCTATAGGAAGGGTCTCAGGATTGGAATGGGAAGGAGTTGTATATGACATCTCATGCCGTAGGGAGGGTCTCAGGTTTGGTATAAACATTGAGATATCACATCTCTGCTATCGAAAGGGTCTCAGGATTGGAATGGAAAGGAGTTGGATATCCCATCTCATGTTATAGGAAGAGTCTCAGGTTTGGTATTAGAAGCATTGAGATATCACATCTCATGCTATAGGAAGTGTCTCAGGATTGGAATGGGAAGGACTTGGGTATCACATCTCATGCTATAGGGAGGGTCTCAAGTTTGATATTAGAAGCATTGAGATATCACATCTCATGCTATAGGAAGGGTCTCAGGATTGGAATGGGAAGGAGTTGGATATCACATCTCATGCTATAGGAAGGGTCTCAGGTTTGGTATAAGCAGTGAGATATCACATCTCATGCTATAGGAAGTGTCTCAGGATAGGAATGGGAAGGAGTTGGATATCACATCTCATGTTATAGGAAGGATCTCAGGTTTGGTATAAGCATTGAGATATCACATCTCTGCTATCGGAAGGGTCTCAAGATTGGAATGGGAAGGAGTTGGCTATCACATCTCATGATAAAGGAAGGGTCTAAGGTTTGGAAGGGGAAGGATTTGGATATCACATCTCATGTTATAGGACGGGTCTCAGGTTTGGTATTAGAAGCATTGAGATATCAAGTCTCATGGTATAGGAAGGGTCTCAGAATTGGAATGGGAAGGAGTTGGATATCACATCTCAAGCTATAGGAAGGGTCTCAGGATTAGAATGGGAAGGAGTTTGATATCACATCTCATGCCATAGTATGGGTCTCAGGTTTGGTAGAAGCATTGGGATATCAGATCTCATGCTATCGGAAGGGTATCGGGATTGGATTTGGAAGGAGTTGGATATCCCATCTCATGCTATAGGAAGGGTCTCAGGTTGGAATGGGAAGGAGTTGGATATCACATCTCATGTTATAGGAAGGGTCTCAGGATTGGAATGGGAAGGACTTGGATATCACATCTCATGCTAAAGGAAGGCTCTCAGGTTTGCAAGGGGAAAGAGTTGGATATCACATTTCATGTTAGAGGTAGGATCTCAGGTTTGGTATTAGATGTATTGAGATATCACATCTCATGCTATCAGAAGGATCTCAGGTTTGGTATAGAAGCATTGAGATATCATATCTTATGCTATCGGAAGAGTCTCAGGATTGGAATGGGAAGGAGTTGGATATCACATCTCATGCTAAAGGGAGGGTCTCAGGTTTGGAAGATAAGGATTTGGATATCACATCTCATGTTATAGGAAGGATCTCAGGTTTGGTATTAGAAGTATTGAGATATCACATCTCATGCTATCGGAAGGATCTCAGGTTTGGTATAGAAGCATTGAGATATCATATCTTATGCTATCAGAAGGGTCTCAGGATTGGAATGGGAAGGAGTTGGATATCACATCTCATTTTAAAGGGAGGGTCTCAGGTTTGGAAGGGGAAGGATTTGGATATCACATCTCATGTTATAGGATGGATCTCAGGTTTGGTATTAGAAGTATTGAGATATCACATCTCATGTTATCGGAAGGATCTCAGGTTTGGTATTAGAAGTATTGAGATATCACCTCTCATGCTATAGGAAGGGTCTCAGGATTGGAATGGGAAGGAGTTGGATATCACATCTCATGCTAAAGGAAGGGTCTCAGGTTTGGTAGAAGCATTGAGATATCACATCTCATGCTATAGGAAGGGTCTCAGGATTGGAATGGGAAGGACTTAGATATCACATATCATGCAATAGGGAGGGTCTCAGTTTTGATATTAGAAGCATTGAGATATCACATCTCATGCTATCGGAAGTGTCTCAGGATTGGAATGGGAAGGAGCTGGATATCACATCTCATGCTAAAGGAAGGGTCTCAGGTTTGGAACGGGAAGGAGTTGGATATCACATCTCATGTTATAGGAAGGGTCTCAGGTTTGGTATAAACATTGAGATATCACATCTCTGCTATCGGAAGTGTCTCAGGATTGGAATGGGAAGGAGTTGGATATCCCATCTCATGTTATAGGACGGGTCTCAGGTTTTTTATTAGAATCATTGAGATATCATATTGCATGCTGTAGGAAGGGTCTAAGGATTGGAATGGGAAGGACTTGGATATCACATCTCATGCTATAGATAGGCTCTCAGGTTTGGAAAGTGAAGGAGTTGGATATCACATTTCATGTTAGAGGAAGGATCTCAGGTTTGGTATTAGAGGCATTGAGATATCACATCTCAGGCTATAGGAAGGGTCTCAGGATTGGAATGGGAAGGAGTTGGATATCACATCTCATGCTATAGGAAGGGTCTCAGGTTTGGTATAAGCATTGAGATATCACATCTCATGCTATAGGAAGGGTCCAGGATTGGAATGGAAGGAGTTGGATATCACATCTCATGTTATAGGAAGGATCTCAGGTTTGGTATTAGAAGCATTGAGACATCACATCTCATGCTATAGGAAGGGTCTCAGGATTGGAATGGGAAGGAGTTGGATATCACATCTCATGCTATAGGAAGGGTCTCAGGATTGGAATGGGAAGGAGTTGAATATGACATCTCATGCCGTAGGAAGGGTCTCAGGTTTGGTATGAACATTGAGATATCACATCTCTGCTATCAAAAGGGTCTCAGGTTTGGAATGGGAAGGAGTTGGATATCCCATCTCATGTTATAGGAAGAGTCTCAGGTTTGGTATTAGAAGCATTGAGATATCACATCTCATGCTATAGGAAGTGTCTCAGGATTGGAATGGGAAGGACTTGGATATCACATCTCATGCTATAGGTAGGGTCTCAAGTTTGATATTAGAAGCATTGAGATATCACATCTCATGCTATAGGAATGGTCTGAGGATTGGAATGGGAAGGAGTTGGATATCACATCTCATGCTATCGGAAGTGTCTCAGGATTGGAATGGGAAGGAGCTAGATATCACATCTCATGCTAAAGGAAGGGTCTCAGGTTTGGAACGGGAAGGAGTTGGATATCACATCTCATGTTATAGGAAGGGTCTCAGGTTTGGTATAAACATTGAGATATCACATCTCTGCTATCGGAAGTGTCTCAGGATTGGAATGGGAAGGAGTTGGATATCCCATCTCATGTTATAGGACGGGTCTCAGGTTTTTTATTAGAATCATTGAGATATCATATTGCATGCTGTAGGAAGGGTCTAAGGATTGGAATGGGAAGGACTTGGATATCACATCTCATGCTATAGATAGGCTCTCAGGTTTGGAAAGTGAAGGAGTTGGATATCACATTTCATGTTAGAGGAAGGATCTCAGGTTTGGTATTAGAGGCATTGAGATATCACATCTCAGGCTATAGGAAGGGTCTCAGGATTGGAATGGGAAGGAGTTGGATATCACATCTCATGCTATAGGAAGGGTCTCAGGTTTGGTATAAGCATTGAGATATCACATCTCATGCTATAGGAAGGGTCCAGGATTGGAATGGAAGGAGTTGGATATCACATCTCATGTTATAGGAAGGATCTCAGGTTTGGTATTAGAAGCATTGAGACATCACATCTCATGCTATAGGAAGGGTCTCAGGATTGGAATGGGAAGGAGTTGGATATCACATCTCATGCTATAGGAAGGGTCTCAGGATTGGAATGGGAAGGAGTTGAATATGACATCTCATGCCGTAGGAAGGGTCTCAGGTTTGGTATAAACATTGAGATATCACATCTCTGCTATCAAAAGGGTCTCAGGATTGGAATGGGAAGGAGTTGGATATCCCATCTCATGCTATAGGTAGGGTCTCAAGTTTGATATTAGAAGCATTGAGATATCACATCTCATGCTATAGGAAGGGTCTGAGGATTGGAATGGGAAGGAGTTGGATATCACATCTCATGCTATGGGAAGGGTCTCAGGTTTGGTATAAGCAGTGAGATATCACATCTCATGCTATAGGAAGTGTCTCAGGATTGGAATGGGAAGGAGTTGGATATCACATCTCATGTTATAGGAAGGATCTCAGGTTTGGTATAAGCATTGAGATATCACATCTCTGCTATCGGAAGGGTCTCAGGATTGGAATGGGAAGGAGTTGGATATTCCCATCTCATGTTATAGGAAGGGTCTCAGGTTTGGTATTAGAAGCATTGAGATATCACATCTCATGCTATAGGAAGTGTCTCAGGATTGGAATGGGAAGGACTTGGATATCACATCTCATGCTATAGGTAGGGTCTCAAGTTTGATATTAGAAGCATTGAGATATCACATCTCATGCTATAGGAAAGGTCTGAGGATTGGAATGGGAAGGAGTTGGATATCACATCTCATGCTATGGGAAGGGTCTCAGGTTTGGTATAAGCAGTGAGATATCACATCTCATGCTATAGGAAGTGTCTCAGGATTGGAATGGGAAGGAGTTGGATATCACATCTCATGTTATAGGAAGGATCTCAGGTTTGGTATAAGCATTGAGATATCACATCTCTGCTATCGGAAGGGTCTCAGGATTGGAATGGGAAGGAGTTGGATATTCCCATCTCATGTTATAGGAAGGGTCTCAGGTTTGGTATTAGAAGCATTGAGATATCACATCTCATGCTATAGGAAGGGTCTCAGGATTGGAATGGGAAGGACTTGGATATCACATCTCATGCTATAGGGAGGGTCTCAAGTTTGATATTAGAAGCTTTGAGATATCACATCTCATGATATCGGAAGGGTCTCAGGATTGGAATGGGAAGGAGTTGGATATCACATCTCATGATAAAGGAAGGGTCTAAGGTTTGGAAGGGAAAGGATTTGGATATCACACCTCATGTTATATTACGGGTCTCAGGTTTGGTATTAGAAGCATTGAGATATCAAGTCTCATAGTATAGGAAGGGTCTCAGAATTGGAATGGGAAGGAGTTGGATATCACATCTCAAGCTATAGGAAGGGTCTCAGGATTGGAATGGGAAGGACTTGGATATCACATCTCATGCTATAGGAAGGCTCTCAGGTTTGGAAGGGGAAAGAGTTGGATATCACATTTCATGTTAGAGGTAGGATCTCAGGTTTGGTATTAGAGGCATTGAGATATCACATCTCATGCTATCAGAAGGGTCTCAGGAATGGAATGGGAAGGAGTTGGATATCACATCTCATGCTAAAGGGAGGGTCTCAGGTTTGGAAGGGGAAGGATTTGGATATCACATCTCATGTTATAGGAAGGATCTCAGGTTTGGTATTAGAAGCATTGAGATATCACATCTCATGCTATCGGAAGGATCTCAGGTTTGGTATTAGAAGCATTGAGATATCACATCTCATGCTATCAGAAGAGTCTCAGGATTGGAATAGGAAGGAGTTGGATATCACATCTCATGCTAAAGGGAGGGTCTCAGGTTTGGAAGGGGAAGGATTTGGATATCACATCTCATGTTATCGGAAGGATCTCACGTTTGGTATTAGAAGTATTGAGCTATCATATCTCATGCTATAGGAAGGGTCTCAGGATTGGAATGGGAAGGAGTTGGATATCACATCTCATGCTATAGGGAGGGTCTCAGGATTGGAATGGGAAGGACTTAGATATCACATATCATGCTATAGGGAGGGTCTCAGTTTTGATACTAGAAGCATTGAGATATCACATCTCATGCTATCGGAAGTGTCTCAGGATTGGAATGGGAAGGAGCTGGATATCACATCTCATGCTAAAGGAAGGGTCTCAGGTTTGGAACGGGAAGGATTTGGATATCACATCTCATGTTATAGGAAGGGTCTCAGGTTTGGTATAAGCATTGAGATATCACATCTCTGCTATCGGAAGAGTCTCAGGATTGGAATGGGAAGGAGTTGGATATCCCACCTCATGTTATAGGACGGGTCTCAGGTTTGTTATTAGAATCATTGAGATATCATATTGCATGCTGTAGGAAGGGTCTAAGGGTTGGAATGTGAAGGACTTGGATATCACATCTCATGCTATAGATAGGCTCTTAGGTTTGGAAAGGGAAGGAGTTGGATATCACATTTCATGTTAGAGGAAGGATCTCAGGTTTGGTATTAGAAGCATAGAGATATCACATCTCATGCTATAGGAAGGGTCTCAGGATTGGAATGGGAAGCAGTTGGATATCACATCTCATGCTATAGGAAGGGTCTCAGGTTTGGTATAAGCATTGAGATATCCCAGGAAGGGTCTCAGGATTGGAATGGGAAGGACTTGGATATCACATCTCATGCTATAGGGAGGGTCTCAAGTTTGATATTAGAAGCTTTGAGATATCACATCTCATGATATCGGAAGGGTCTCAGGATTGGAATGGGAAGGAGTTGGATATCACATGTCATGATAAAGGAAGGGTCTAAGGTTTGGAAGGGGAAGGATTTGGATATCACATCTCATGTTATATTACGGGTCTCAGGTTTGGTATTAGAAGCATTGAGATATCAAGTCTCATAGTATAGGAAGGGTCTCAGAATTGGAATGGGAAGGAGTTGGATATCACATCTCAAGCTATAGGAAGGGTCTCAGGATTGGAATGGGAAGGACTTGGATATCACATCTCATGCTATAGGAAGGCTCTCAGGTTTGGAAGGGGAAAGAGTTGGATATCACATTTCATGTTAGAGGTAGGATCTCAGGTTTGGTATTAGAGGCATTGAGATATCACATCTCATGCTATCAGAAGGGTCTCAGGAATGGAATGGAAAGGAGTTGGATATCACATCTCATGCTAAAGGGAGGGTCTCAGGTTTGGAAGGGGAAGGATTTGGATATCACATCTCATGTTATAGGAAGGATCTCAGGTTTGGTATTAGAAGCATTGAGATATCACATCTCATGCTATCGGAAGGATCTCAGGTTTGGTATTAGAAGCATTGAGATATCACATCTCATGCTATCAGAAGAGTCTCAGGAGTCTCAGGATTGGAATAGGAAGGAGTTGGATATCACATCTCATGCTAAAGGGAGGGTCTCAGGTTTGGAAGGGGAAGGATTTGGATATCACATCTCATGTTATCGGAAGGATCTCACGTTTGGTATTAGAAGTATTGAGATATCACATCTCATGCTATCAGAAGAGTCTCAGGATTGGAATAGGAAGGAGTTGGATATCACATCTCATGCTAAAGGGAGGGTCTCAGGTTTGGAAGGGGAAGGATTTGGATATCACATCTCATGTTATCGGAAGGATCTCACGTTTGGTATTAGAAGTATTGAGATATCATATCTCATGCTATAGGGAGGGTCTCAGGATTGGAATGGGAAGGACTTAGATATCACATCTCATGCTATCGGAAGTGTCTCAGGATTGGAATGGGAAGGAGCTGGATATCACATCTCATGCTGAAGGAAGGGTCTCAGGTTTGGAACGGGAAGGATTTGGATATCACATCTCATGTTATAGGAAGGGTCTCAGGTTTGGTATAAGCATTGAGATATACATCTCTGCTATCGGAAGAGTCTCAGGATTGGAATGGGAAGGAGTTGAATATCCCATCTCATGTTATAGGACGGGTCTCAGGTTTGTTAATAGAATCATTGAGATATCATATTGCATGCTGTAGGAAGGGTCTAAGGGTTGGAATGTGAAGGACTTGGATATCACATCTCATGCTATAGATAGGCTCTTAGGTTTGGAAAGGGAAGGAGTTGGATATCACATTTCATGTTAGAGGAAGGATCTCAGGTTTGGTATTAGAAGCATAGAGATATCACATCTCATGCTATAGGAAGGGTCTCAGGATTGGAATGGGAAGCAGTTGGATATCACATCTCATGCTATAGGAAGTGTCTCAGGATTGGAATGGGAAGGACTTGGGTATCACATCTCATGCTATAGGGATGGTCTCAAGTTTGATATTAGAAGCATTGAGATATCACATCTCATGCTATAGGAAGGGTCTCAGGATTGGAATGGGAAGGAGTTGGATATCACATCTCATGCTATAGGAAGGGTCTCAGGTTTGGTATAAGCAGTGAGATATCACATCTCATGCTATAGGAAGTGTCTCAGGATTGGAATGGGAAGGAGTTGGATATCACATCTCATGTTATAGGAAGGATCTCAGGTTTGGTATAAGCATTGAGATATCACATCTCTGCTATCGGAAGAGTCTCAGGATTGGAATGGGAAGGAGTTGGATATTCCCATCTCATGTTATAGGGAGGGTCTCAAGTTTGATATTAGAAGCATTGAGATATCACATTTCATGATATCGGAAGGGTCTCAAGATTGGAATGGGAAGGAGTTGGCTATCACATCTCATGATAAAGGAAGGGTCTAAGGTTTGGAAGGGGAAGCATTTGGATATCACATCTCATGTTATAGGACGGGTCTCAGGTTTGGTATTAGAAGCATTGAGATATCAAGTCTCATGGTATAGGAAGGGTCTCAGAATTGGAATGGGAAGGAGTTGGATGTTACATCTCAAGCTATAGGAAGGGTCTCAGGATTAGAATGGGAAGGAGTTTGATATCACATCTCATGCCATAGTATGGGTCTCAGGTTTGGTAGAAGCATTGGGATATCAGATCTCATGCTATCGGAAGGGTATCGGGATTGGATTTGGAAGGAGTTGGATATCCCATCTCATGCTATAGGAAGGGTCTCAGGTTGAAATGGGAAGGAGTTGGGTATCACATCTCATGTTATAGGAAAGGTCTCAGGATTGGAATGGGAAGGACTTGGATATCACATCTCATGCTATAGGAAGGCTCTCAGGTTTGCAAGGGGAAAGAGTTGGATATCACATTTCATGTTAGAGGTAGGATCTCAGGTTTGGTATTAGAAGTATTGAGATATCACATCTCATGCTATCAGAAGGATCTCAGGTTTGGTATAGAAGCATTGAGATATCATATCTTATGCTATCAGAAGAGTCTCAGGATTGGAATGGGAAGGAGTTGGATATCACATCTCATGCTAAAGGGAGGGTCTCAGGTTTGGAAGATAAGGATTTTCATATCACATCTCATGTTATAGGAAGGATCTCAGGTTTGGTATTAGAAGTATTGAGATATCACATCTCATGCTATCGGAAGGATCAAAGGTTTGGTATAGAAGCATTGAGATATCATATCTTATGCTATCAGAAGGGTCTCAGGATTGGAATGGGAAGGAGCTGGATATCACATCTCATGCTAAAGGGCGGGTCTCAGGTTTGGAAGGGGAAGGATTTGGATATCACATCTCATGTTATAGGATGGATCTCAGGTTTGGTATTAGAAGTATTGAGATATCACATCTCATGTTATCGGAAGGATCTCAGGTTTGGTATTAGAAGTATTGAGATATCACCTCTCATGCTATAGGAAGGGTCTCAGGATTGGAATGGGAAGGAGTTGGATATCACATCTCATGCTAAAGGAAGGGTCTCAGGTTTGGTAGAAGCATTGAGATATCACATCTTATGCTATAGGAAGGGTCTCAGGATTGGAATGGGAAGGACTTAGATATCACATATCATGCTATAGGGAGGGTCTCAGTTTTGATATTAGAAGCATTGAGATATCACATCTCATGCTATCGGAAGTGTCTCAGGATTGGAATGGGAAGGAGCTGGATATCACATCTCATGCTAAAGGAAGGGTCTCAGGTTTGGAACGGGAAGGAGTTGGATATCACATCTCATGTTATAGGAAGGGTCTCAGGTTTGGTATAAACATTGAGATATCACATCTCTGCTATCGGAAGTGTCTCAGGATTGGAATGGGAAGGAGTTGGATATCCCATCTCATATTATAGGACGGGTCTCAGGATTTTTATTAGAATCATTGAGATATCATATTGCACGCTGTAGGAAGGGTCTAAGGATTGGAATGGGAAGGACTTGGATATCACATCTCATGCTATAGATAGGCTCTCAGGTTTGGAAAGTGAAGGAGTTGGATATCACATTTCATGTTAGAGGAAGGATCTCAGGTTTGGTATTGGAGGCATTGAGATATCACATCTCAGGCTATAGGAAGGGTCTCAGGATTGGAATGGGAAGGAGTTGGATATCACATCTCATGCTATAGGAAGGGTCTCAGGTTTGGTATAAGCATTGAGATATCACATCTCATGCTATAGGAAGGGTCCAGGATTGGAATGGAAGGAGTTGGATATCACATCTCATGTTATAGGAAGGATCTCAGGTTTGGTATTAGAAGCATTGAGACATCACATCTCATGCTATAGGAAGGGTCTCAGGATTGGAATGGGAAGGAGTTGGATATCACATCTCATGCTATAGGAAGGGTCTCAGGATTGGAATGGGAAGGAGTTGAATATGACATCTCATGCCGTAGGAAGGGTCTCAGGTTTGGTATAAACATTGAGATATCACATCTCTGCTATCAAAAGGGTCTCAGGATTGGAATGGGAAGGAGTTGGATATCCCATCTCATGTTATAGGAAGAGTCTCAGGTTTGGTATTAGAAGCATTGAGATATCACATCTCATGCTATAGGAAGGGTCTGAGGATTGGAATGGGAAGGAGTTGGATATCACATCTCATGCTATGGGAAGGGTCTCAGGTTTGGTATAAGCAGTGAGATATCACATCTCATGCTATAGGAAGTGTCTCAGGATTGGAATGGGAAGGAGTTGGATATCACATCTCATGTTATAGGAAGGATCTCAGGTTTGGTATAAGCATTGAGATATCACATCTCTGCTATCGGAAGGGTCTCAGGATTGGAATGGGAAGGAGTTGGATATTCCCATCTCATGTTATAGGAAGGGTCTCAGGTTTGGTATTAGAAGCATTGAGATATCACATCTCATGCTATAGGAAGGGTCTCAGGATTGGAATGGGAAGGACTTGGATATCACATCTCATGCTATAGGGATGGTCTCAAGTTTGATATTAGAAGCTTTGAGATATCACATCTCATGATATCGGAAGGGTCTCAGGATTGGAATGGGAAGGAGTTGGATATCACATCTCATGATAAAGGAAGGGTCTAAGGTTTGGAAGGGGAAGGATTTGGATATCACATCTCATGTTATATTACGGGTCTCAGGTTTGGTATTAGAAGCATTGAGATATCAAGTCTTATAGTATAGGAAGGGTCTCAGAATTCGAATGGGAAGGAGTTGGATATCACATCTCAAGCTATAGGAAGGGTCTCAGGATTGGAATGGGAAGGACTTGGATATCACATCTCATGCTATAGGAAGGCTCTCAGGTTTGGAAGGGGAAAGAGTTGGATATCACATTTCATGTTAGAGGTAGGATCTCAGGTTTGGTATTAGAGGCATTGAGATATCACATCTCATGCTATCAGAAGGGTCTCAGGAATGGAATGGGAAGGAGTTGGATATCACATCTCATGCTAAAGGGAGGGTCTCAGGTTTGGAAGGGGAAGGATTTGGATATCACATCTCATGTTATAGGAAGGATCTCAGGTTTGGTATTAGAAGCATTGAGATATCACATCTCATGCTATCGGAAGGATCTCAGGTTTGGTATTAGAAGCATTGAGATATCACATCTCATGCTATCAGAAGAGTCTCAGGATTGGAATAGGAAGGAGTTGGATATCACATCTCATGCTAAAGGGAGGGTCTCAGGTTTGGAAGGGGAAGGATTTGGATATCACATCTCATGTTATCGGAAGGATCTCACTTTTGGTATTAGAAGTATTGAGATATCATATCTCATGCTATAGGAAGGGTCTCAGGATTGGAATGGGAAGGAGTTGGATATCACATCTCATGCTATAGGGAGGGTCTCAGGATTGGAATGGGAAGGACTTAGATATCACATATCATGCTATAGGGAGGGTCTCAGTTTTGATATTAGAAGCATTGAGATATCACATCTCATGCTATCGGAAATGTCTCAGGATTGAAATGGGAAGGAGCTGGATATCACATCTCATGCTAAAGGAAGGGTCTCAGGTTTGGAACGGGAAGGATTTGGATATCACATCTCATGTTATAGGAAGGGTCTCAGGTTTGGTATAAGCATTGAGATATCACATCTCTGCTATCGGAAGAGTCTCAGGATTGGAATGGGAAGGAGTTGGATATCCCATCTCATGTTATAGGACGGGTCTCAGGTTTGTTATTAGAATCATTGAGATATCATATTGCATGCTGTAGGAAGGGTCTAAGGGTTGGAATGTGAAGGACTTGGATATCACATCTCATGCTATAGATAGGCTCTTAGGTTTGGAAAGGGAAGGAGTTGGATATCACATTTCATGTTAGAGGAAGGATCTCAGGTTGGGTATTAGAAACATAGAGATATCACATCTCATGCTATAGGAAGGGTCTCAGGATTGGAATGGGAAGCAGTTGGATATCACATCTCATGCTATAGGAAGGGTCTCAGGTTTGGTATAAGCATTGAGATATCACATCTCATGCTATAGGAAGGGTCTCAGGATTGGAATGGGAAGGACTTGGATATCACATCTCATGCTATAGGGAGGGTCTCAAGTTTGATATTAGAAGCTTTGAGATATCACATCTCATGATATCGGAAGGGTCTCAGGATTGGAATGGGAAGGAGTTGGATATCACATCTCATGATAAAGGAAGGGTCTAAGGTTTGGAAGGGGAAGGATTTGGATATCACATCTCATGTTATATTACGGGTCTCAGGTTTGGTATTAGAAGCATTGAGATATCAAGTCTCATAGTATAGGAAGGGTCTCAGAATTGGAATGGGAAGGAGTTGGATATCACATCTCAAGCTATAGGAAGGGTCTCAGGATTGGAATGGGAAGGACTTGGATATCACATCTCATGCTATAGGAAGGCTCTCAGGTTTGGAAGGGGAAAGAGTTGGATATCACATTTCATGTTAGAGGTAGGATCTCAGGTTTGGTATTAGAGGCATTGAGATATCACATCCCATGCTATCAGAAGGGTCTCAGGAATGGAATGGGAAGGAGTTGGATATCACATCTCATGCTAAAGGGAGGGTCTCAGGTTTGGAAGGGGAAGGAATTGGATATCACATCTCATGTTATAGGAAGGATCTCAGGTTTGGTATTAGAAGCATTGAGATATCACATCTCATGCTATCGGAAGGATCTCAGGTTTGGTATTAGAAGCATTGAGATATCACATCTCATGCTATCAGAAGAGTCTCAGGATTGGAATAGGAAGGAGTTGGATATCACATCTCATGCTAAAGGGAGGGTCTCAGGTTTGGAAGGGGAAGGATTTGGATATCACATCTCATGTTATCGGAAGGATCTCACGTTTGGTATTAGAAGTATTGAGATATCATATCTCATGCTATAGGAAGGGTCTCAGGATTGGAATGGGAAGGAGTTGGATATCACATCTCATGTTATAGGAAGGATCTCAGGTTTGGTATAAGCATTGAGATATCACATCTCTGCTATCGGAAGGGTCTCAGGATTGGAATGGGAAGGAGTTGGATATTCCCATCTCATGTTATAGGAAGGGTCTCAGGTTTGGTATTAGAAGCATTGAGATATCACATCTCATGCTATAGGAAGGGTCTCAGGATTGGAATGGGAAGGACTTGGATATCACATCTCATGCTATAGGGAGGGTCTCAAGTTTGATATTAGAAGCTTTGAGATATCACATCTCATGATATCGGAAGGGTCTCAGGATTGGAATGGGAAGGAGTTGGATATCACATCTCATGAAAAAGGAAGGGTCTAAGGTTTGGAAGGGGAAGGATTTGGATATCACATCTCATGTTATATTACGGGTCTCAGGTTTGGTATTAGAAGCATTGAGATATCAAGTCTTATAGTATAGGAAGGGTCTCAGAATTCGAATGGGAAGGAGTTGGATATCACATCTCAAGCTATAGGAAGGGTCTCAGGATTGGAATGGGAAGGACTTGGATATCACATCTCATGCTATAGGAAGGCTCTCAGGTTTGGAAGGGGAAAGAGTTGGATATCACATTTCATGTTAGAGGTAGGATCTCAGGTTTGGTATTAGAGGCATTGAGATATCACATCTCATGCTATCAGAAGGGTCTCAGGAATGGAATGGGAAGGAGTTGGATATCACATCTCATGCTAAAGGGAGGGTCTCAGGTTTGGAAGGGGAAGGATTTGGATATCACATCTCATGTTATAGGAAGGATCTCAGGTTTGGTATTAGAAGCATTGAGATATCACATCTCATGCTATCGGAAGGATCTCAGGTTTGGTATTAGAAGCATTGAGATATCACATCTCATGCTATCAGAAGAGTCTCAGGATTGGAATAGGAAGGAGTTGGATATCACATCTCATGCTAAAGGGAGGGTCTCAGGTTTGGAAGGGGAAGGATTTGGATATCACATCTCATGTTATCGGAAGGATCTCACTTTTGGTATTAGAAGTATTGAGATATCATATCTCATGCTATAGGAAGGGTCTCAGGATTGGAATGGGAAGGAGTTGGATATCACATCTCATGCTATAGGGAGGGTCTCAGGATTGGAATGGGAAGGACTTAGATATCACATATCATGCTATAGGGAGGGTCTCAGTTTTGATATTAGAAGCATTGAGATATCACATCTCATGCTATCGGAAATGTCTCAGGATTGAAATGGGAAGGAGCTGGATATCACATCTCATGCTAAAGGAAGGGTCTCAGGTTTGGAACGGGAAGGATTTGGATATCACATCTCATGTTATAGGAAGGGTCTCAGGTTTGGTATAAGCATTGAGATATCACATCTCTGCTATCGGAAGAGTCTCAGGATTGGAATGGGAAGGAGTTGGATATCCCATCTCATGTTATAGGACGGGTCTCAGGTTTGTTATTAGAATCATTGAGATATCATATTGCATGCTGTAGGAAGGGTCTAAGGGTTGGAATGTGAAGGACTTGGATATCACATCTCATGCTATAGATAGGCTCTTAGGTTTGGAAAGGGAAGGAGTTGGATATCACATTTCATGTTAGAGGAAGGATCTCAGGTTGGGTATTAGAAACATAGAGATATCACATCTCATGCTATAGGAAGGGTCTCAGGATTGGAATGGGAAGCAGTTGGATATCACATCTCATGCTATAGGAAGGGTCTCAGGTTTGGTATAAGCATTGAGATATCACATCTCATGCTATAGGAAGGGTCTCAGGATTGGAATTCGAAGGACTTGGATATCACATCTCATGCTATAGGGAGGGTCTCAAGTTTGATATTAGAAGCTTTGAGATATCACATCTCATGATATCGGAAGGGTCTCAGGATTGGAATGGGAAGGAGTTGGATATCACATCTCATGATAAAGGAAGGGTCTAAGGTTTGGAAGGGGAAGGATTTGGATATCACATCTCATGTTATATTACGGGTCTCAGGTTTGGTATTAGAAGCATTGAGATATCAAGTCTCATAGTATAGGAAGGGTCTCAGAATTGGAATGGGAAGGAGTTGGATATCACATCTCAAGCTATAGGAAGGGTCTCAGGATTGGAATGGGAAGGACTTGGATATCACATCTCATGCTATAGGAAGGCTCTCAGGTTTGGAAGGGGAAAGAGTTGGATATCACATTTCATGTTAGAGGTAGGATCTCAGGTTTGGTATTAGAGGCATTGAGATATCACATCTCATGCTATCAGAAGGGTCTCAGGAATGGAATGGGAAGGAGTTGGATATCACATCTCATGCTAAAGGGAGGGTCTCAGGTTTGGAAGGGGAAGGATTTGGATATCACATCTCATGTTATAGGAAGGATCTCAGGTTTGGTATTAGAAGCATTGAGATATCACATCTCATGCTATCGGAAGGATCTCAGGTTTGGTATTAGAAGCATTGAGATATCACATCTCATGCTATCAGAAGAGTCTCAGGATTGGAATAGGAAGGAGTTGGATATCACATCTCATGCTAAAGGGAGGGTCTCAGGTTTGGAAGGGGAAGGATTTGGATATCACATCTCATGTTATCGGAAGGATCTCACGTTTGGTATTAGAAGTATTGAGATATCATATCTCATGCTATAGGAAGGGTCTCAGGATTGGAATGGGAAGGAGTTGGATATCACATCTCATGCTATAGGGAGGGTCTCAGGATTGGAATGGGAAGGACTTAGATATCACATATCATGCTATAGGGAGGGTCTCAGTTTTGATATTAGAAGCATTGAGATATCACATCTCATGCTATCGGAAGTGTCTCAGGATTGGAATGGGAGGGAGCTGGATATCACATCTCATGCTAAAGGAAGGGTCTCAGGTTTGGAACGGGAAGGATTTGGATATCACATCTCATGTTATAGGAAGGGTCTCAGGTTTGGTATAAGCATTGAGATATCACATCTCTGCTATCGGAAGAGTCTCAGGATTGGAATGGGAAGGAGTTGAATATCCCATCTCATGTTATAGGACGGGTCTCAGGTTTGTTATTAGAATCATTGAGATATCATATTGCATGCTGTAGGAAGGGTCTAAGGGTTGGAATGTGAAGGACTTGGATATCACATCTCATGCTATAGATAGGCTCTTAGGTTTGGAAAGGGAAGGAGTTGGATATCACATTTCATGTTAGAGGAAGGATCTCAGGTTTGGTATTAGAAGCATAGAGATATCACATCTCATGCTATAGGAAGGGTCTCAGGATTGGAATGGGAAGCAGTTGGATATCACCTCTCATGCTATAGGAAGTGTCTCAGGATTGGAATGGGAAGGACTTGGGTATCACATCTCATGCTATAGGGAGGGTCTCAAGTTTGATATTAGAAGCATTGAGATATCACATCTCATGCTATAGGAAGGGTCTCAGGATTGGAATGGGAAGGAGTTGGATATCACATCTCATGCTATAGGAAGGGTCTCAGGTTTGGTATAAGCAGTGAGATATCACATCTCATGCTATAGGAAGTGTCTCAGGATTGGAATGGGAAGGAGTTGGATATCACATCTCATGTTATAGGAAGGATCTCAGGTTTGGTATAAGCATTGAGATATCACATCTCTGCTATCGGAAGGGTCTCAGGATTGGAATGGGAAGGAGTTGGATATTCCCATCTCATGTTATAGGGAGGGTCTCAAGTTTGATATTAGAAGCATTGAGATATCACATTTCATGATATCGGAAGGGTCTCAAGATTGGAATGGGAAGGAGTTGGCTATCACATCTCATGATAAAGGAAGGGTCTAAGGTTTGGAAGGGGAAGGATTTGGATATCACATCTCATGTTATAGGACGGGTCTCAGGTTTGGTATTAGAAGCATTGAGATATCAAGTCTCATGGTATAGGAAGGGTCTCAGAATTGGAATGGGAAGGAGTTGGATATCACATCTCAAGCTATAGGAAGGGTCTCAGGATTAGAATGGGAAGGAGTTTGATATCACATCTCATGCCATAGTATGGGTCTCAGGTTTGGTAGAAGCATTGGGATATCAGATCTCATGCTATCGGAAGGGTATCGGGATTGGATTTGGAAGGAGTTGGATATCCCATCTCATGCTATAGGAAGGGTCTCAGGTTGGAATGGGAAGGAGTTGGATATCACATCTCATGTTATAGGAAGGGTCTCAGGATTGGAATGGGAAGGACTTGGATATCACATCTCATGCTATAGGAAGGCTCTCAGGTTTGCAAATGGAAAGAGGTGGATATCACATTTCATGTTAGAGGTAGGATCTCAGGTTTGGTATTAGAAGTATTGAGATATCACATCTCATGCTATCAGAAGGATCTCAGGTTTGGTATAGAAGCATTGAGATATCATATCTTATGCTATCAGAAGAGTCTCAGGATTGGAATGGGAAGGAGTTGGATATCACATCTCATGCTAAAGGGAGGGTCTCAGGTTTGGAAGATAAGGATTTGGATATCACATCTCATGTTATAGGAAGGATCTCAGGTTTGGTATTAGAAGTATTGAGATATCACATCTCATGCTATCGGAAGGATCTCAGGTTTGGTATAGAAGCATTGAGATATCATATCTTATGCTATCAGAAGGGTCTCAGGATTGGAATGGGAAGGAGTTGGATATCACATCTCATGCTAAAGGGAGGGTCTCAGGTTTGGAAGGGGAAGGATTTGGATATCACATCTCATGTTATAGGAAGGGTCTCAGGTTTGGTATAAGCATTGAGATATCACATCTCTGCTATCGGAAGAGTCTCAGGATTGGAATGGGAAGGAGTTGGATATCCCATCTCATGTTATAGGACGGGTCTCAGGTTTGTTATTAGAATCATTGAGATATCATATTGCATGCTGTAGGAAGGGTCTAAGGGTTGGAATGTGAAGGACTTGGATATCACATCTCATGCTATAGATAGGCTCTTAGGTTTGGAAAGGGAAGGAGTTGGATATCACATTTCATGTTAGAGGAAGGATCTCAGGTTTGGTATTAGAAGCATAGAGATATCACATCTCATGCTATAGGAAGGGTCTCAGGATTGGAATGGGAAGCAGTTGGATATCACATCTCATGCTATAGGAAGGGTCTCAGGTTTGGTATAAGCATTGAGATATCACATCTCATGCTATAGGAAGGGTCTCAGGATTGGAATGGGAACGACTTGGATATCACATCTCATGCTATAGGGAGGGTCTCAAGTTTGATATTAGAAGCTTTGAGATATCACATCTCATGATATCGGAAGGGTCTCAGGATTGGAATGGGAAGGAGTTGGATATCACATCTCATGATAAAGGAAGGGTCTAAGGTTTGGAAGGGGAAGGATTTGGATATCACATCTCATGTTATATTACGGGTCTCAGGTTTGGTATTAGAAGCATTGAGATATCAAGTCCCATAGTATAGGAAGGGTCTCAGAATTGGAATGGGAAGGAGTTGGATATCACATCTCAAGCTATAGGAAGGGTCTCAGGATTGGAATGGGAAGGACTTGGATATCACATCTCATGCTATAGGAAGGCTCTCAGGTTTGGAAGGGGAAAGAGTTGGATATCACATTTCATGTTAGAGGTAGGATCTCAGGTTTGGTATTAGAGGCATTGAGATATCACATCTCATGCTATCAGAAGGGTCTCAGGAATGGAATGGGAAGGAGTTGGATATCACATCTCATGCTAAAGGGAGGGTCTCAGGTTTGGAAGGGGAAGGATTTGGATATCACATCTCATGTTATAGGAAGGATCTCAGGTTTGGTATTAGAAGCATTGAGATATCACATCTCATGCTATCGGAAGGATCTCAGGTTTGGTATTAGAAGCATTGAGATATCACATCTCATGCTATCAGAAGAGTCTCAGGATTGGAATAGGAAGGAGTTGGATATCACATCTCATGCTAAAGGGAGGGTCTCAGGTTTGGAAGGGGAAGGATTTGGATATCACATCTCATGTTATCGGAAGGATCTCACGTTTGGTATTAGAAGTATTGAGATATCATATCTCATGCTATAGGAAGGGTCTCAGGATTGGAATGAGAAGGAGTTGGATATCACATCTCATGCTATAGGGAGGGTCTCAGGATTGGAATGGGAAGGACTTAGATATCACATATCATGCTATAGGGAGGGTCTCAGTTTTGATATTAGAAGCATTGAGATATCACATCTCATGCTATCGGAAGTGTCTCAGGATTGGAATGGGAAGGAGCTGGATATCACATCTCATGCTAAAGGAAGGGTCTCAGGTTTGGAACGGGAAGGATTTGGATATCACATCTCATGTTATAGGAAGGGTCTCAGGTTTGGTATAAGCATTGAGATATCACATCTCTGCTATCGGAAGTGTCTCAGGATTGGAATGGGAAGGAGTTGGATATCCCATCTCATGTTATAGGACGGGTCTCAGGTTTGTTATTAGAATCATTGAGATATCATATTGCATGCTGTAGGAAGGGTCTAAGGGTTGGAATGTGAAGGACTTGGATATCACATCTCATGCTATAGATAGGCTCTTAGGTTTGGAAAGGGAAGGAGTTGGATATCACATTTCATGTTAGAGGAAGGATCTCAGGTTTGGTATTAGAAGCATAGAGATATCACATCTCATGCTATAGGAAGGGTCTCAGGATTGGAATGGGAAGCAGTTGGATATCACATCTCATGCTATAGGAAGGGTCTCAGGTTTGGTATAAGCATTGAGATATCACATCTCATGCTATAGGACGGGTCTCAGGATTGGAATGGAAGGAGTTGGATATCACATCTCATGTTATAGGAAGGATCTCAGGTTTGGTATTAGAAGCATTGAGACATCACATCTCATGCTATAGGAAGGGTCTCAGGGTTGGAATGGGAAGGAGTTGGATATCACATCTCATCCAATAGGAAGGGTCTCAGGTTTGGAATAGGAAGGAATTGGATATAACATCTCATGTTATAGGAAGGATCTCAGGTTTGGTATTAGAAGCATTGAGATATCACATCTCATGCTATAGGAAGGGTCTCAGGATTGGAATGTGAAGGATTTGGATATCACATCTCATGCTAAAGGAAGGGTCTCAGGTTTGGTAGAAGCATTGAGATATCACGTCTCTGCTATCGGAAGGGTCTCAGGATTGGATTGGGAAGGAGTTGGATATCCCTTCTCATGCTATCGGAAGGGTCTCAGGATTTGAATGGCAAGGAGTTGGATATCACATCTCATGCCATAGGAAGGGTCTCAGGTTTGGTATAAGCATTGAGATATCACATCTCTGCTATCGGAAGGGTCTCAGGCTTCTAATACCAAACCTGAGACCCGTAATATAACATGAGATGTGATATCCAAATCCTTCCCCTTCCAAACCTTAGACCCTTCCTTTATCATGAGATGTGATATCCAACTCCTTCCCATTCCAATCCTGAGACCCTTCCGATATCATGAGATGTGATATCTCAAAGCTTCTAATATCAAACTTGAGACCCTCCCTATAGCATGAGATGTGATATCCAAGTCGCTCCCATTCCAATCCTGAGACCCTTCCTATAGCATGAGATGTGATATCTCAATGCTTCTAATACCAAACCTGAGACCCTTCCTATAACATGAGATGGGAATATCCAACTCCTTCCCATTCCAATCCTGAGACCCTTCCGATAGCAGAGATGTGATATCTCAATGCTTATACCAAACCTGAGACCCTTCCTATGGCATGAGATGTGATATCCAACTCCTTGCCATTCAAATCCTGAGACCCTTCCTATAGCATGAGAAGGGATATCCAACTCCTTCCCAATCCAATCTTGAGACCCTTCCGATAGCAGAGACGTGATATCTCATTGCTTCTACCAAACCTGAGACCCTTCCTTTAGCATGAGATGTGATATCCAAATCCTTCACATTCCAATCCTGAGACCCTTCCTATAGCATGTGATGTGATATCTCAATGCTTCTAATACCAAACCTGAGATCCTTCCTATAACATGAGATGTGATATCCAATTCCTTCCCATTCCAAACCTGAGACCCTTCCTATTGGATGAGATGTGATATCCAACTCCTTCCCATTCCAACCCTGAGACCCTTCCTATAGCATGAGATGTGATGTCTCAATGCTTCTAATACCAAACCTGAGATCCTTCCTATAACATGAGATGTGATATCCAACTCCTTCCCTTTCCAAACCTAAGAGCCTATCTATAGCATGAGATGTGATATCCAAGTCCTTCCCATTCCAATCCTTAGATCCTTCCTACAGCATGCAATATGATATCTCAATGATTCTAATAAAAAACCTGAGACCCGTCCTATAGCATGAGATATGATATCCAAGTCCTTCCCATTCCAATCCTGAGACCCTTCCTATAACATGAAATGTGATATCCAACTCCTTCCCATTCCAACCTGAGACCCTTCCTATAGCATGAGATGGGATATCCAACTTCTTCCAAATCCAATACTGATACCCTTCCGATACCATGAGATGTGATATCCCAATGCTTCTACCAAACCTGAGACCCATACTATGGCATGAGATGTGATATCAAACTCCTTCCCATTCCAATCCTGAGACCCTTCCTATAGCTTGAGGTGTGATATCCAACTCCTTCCCATTCCAATTCTGAGACCCTTCTTATACCATGAGACTTGATATCTCAATGCTTCTAATACCAAACCTGAGACCCGTCCTATAACATGAGATGTGATATCCAAATCCTTCCCCTTCCAAACCTTAGACCCTTCCTTTATCATGAGATGTGATATCCAACTCCTTCCCATTCCAATCCTGAGACCCTTCCTATAGCATGAGATGTGATATCTCTATGCTTCTAATACCAAACCTGAGACCCTTCCTATAACATGAGATGGGATATCAAACTCCTTCCCATTCCAATCCTGAGACCCTTCCGATAGCAGAGATGTGATATCTCAATGCTTATACCAAACCTGAGAACCTTCCTATGGCCTGAGATGTCATATACAACTCCTTCTCATTCCAATCCTGAGACCCTTCCTTTAGCATGAGATGTGATATCTCAATGCTTATACCAAACCTGAGAGCCTACCTATAGCATGAGATGTGATATCCAAGTCCATCCCATTCCAATCCTTAGACCCTTCCTACAGCATGCGATGTGATATCTCAATGATTCTAATACCAAACCAGAGACTCTTCCTATAACATGAGATGGGATATCCAACTCCTTCCCATTCCAATCCTGAGCCGCTTCCGATAGCAGAGATGTGATATCTCAATGCTTATACCAAACCTGAGACCCTTCCTATAACATGAGATGTGATATCCAACTCCTTCCCGTTCCAAACCTGAGACACTAACTATAGCATATGTGATATCCAACTACTTCCCATTCCAAACATGAGACCCTTCCTATAGCAAGAAAGTAATATCCAACTCCTACCCATTCCAATCCTGAGACCCTTCCTATAGCAAGAGATGTGATATCCAAATCCTTCCCATTCCAATCCTGAGACCCTTCCTATAACATGAGATGTGATATCCAACTCCTTCCCATTCCAACCTGAGACACTTCCTATAGCATGAGAAGGGATATCCAACTCCTTCCCAATCCAATCCTGAGTCCCTTCCGATAGCAGAGATGTGATATCTCAATGCTTATACCAAACCTGAGACCCTTCCTATGGCATGAGATGTGATATCCAACTCCTTCCCAATCCAATCCTGAGACCCTTCCGATAGCAGAGACGTGATATCTCAATGCTTCTACCAAACCTGAGACCCTTCCTTTAGCATGAGATGTGATATCCAAATCCTTCACATTCCAATCCTGAGACCCTTCCTATAGCATGAGATGTGATATCTCAATGCTTCTAATACCAATCCTGAGATCCTTCCTATAACATGAGATGTGATATCCAATTCCTTCCCATTCCAAACCTGAGACCCTTCCTATTGGATGAGATGTGATATCCAACTCCTTCCCATTCCAACCCTGAGACCCTTCCTATAGCATGAGATGTGATGTCTCAATGCTTCTAATACCAAACCTGAGATCCTTCCTATAACATGAGATGTGATATCCAACTCCTTCCATTCCAATCCTGAGACCCGTCCTATAGCATGAGATGTGAAATCTCAATGCTTATACCAAACCTGAGACCCTTCCTATAGCATGAGATGTTATATCCAACTGCTTCCCATTCCAATCCTGAGACCCTTCCTATAGCATGAGATGTGATATCTCAATGCTTCTAATACCAAACCTGAGATCCTTCCTCTAACATGAAATGTGATATCCAACTCCTTCCCTTTCCAAACCTAAGAGCCTATCTATAGCATGAGATGTGATATCCAAGTCCTTCCCATTCCAACCCTTCGACCCTTCCTACCGCATGCAATATGATATCTCAATGATTCTAATAACAAACCTGAGACCCGTCCTATAACATGAGATGGGACATCCAACTCCTTCCCATTCCAATCCTGAGACACTTCCGATAGCAGAGATGTGATATCTCAATGCTTATACCAAACCTGAGACCCTTCCTATAACATGAGATGTGATATCCAAATCCTTCCCGTTCCAAACCTGAGACCCTTCCTTTAGCATGAGATGTGATATCCAGCACCTTCCCATTCCAATCCTGAGACACTTCCGATAGCATGAGATGTGATATCTCAATGCTTCTAATATCAAAACTGAGACCCTCCCTATAGCATGATATGTGATATCTAAGTCCTTCCCATTCCAATCCTGAGACCCTCCCTATAGCATGAGATGTGATATCCAACTCCTTCCCATTCCAATCCTGAGACCCTTCCTATAGCATGAGATATGATATCTCAATACTTCTAATACCAAACGTGAGATCCTTCCGATAACATGAGATGTGATATCCAAATCCTTCCCCTTCCAAACCTGAGACCCTCCCTTTAGCATGAGATGTGATATCCAACTCCTTCCTATTCCAATCCTGAGACTCTTCTGATAGCATGAGATGTGATATCTCAATGCTTCTAATACCAAACCTGAGATCCTTCCGATAGCATGAGATGTGATATCTCAATGCTTCTAATACCAAACCTGAGATCCTTCCTATAACATGAGATGTGATATCCAAATCCTTCCCCTTCCAAACCTGAGACCCTCCCTTTAGCATGAGATGTGATATCCAACTCCTTCCCATTCCATTCCTGAGACCCTTCTGATAGCATGAGATGTGATATCTCAATGCCTCTAATACCAAACCTGAGATCCTACCTCTAACATGAAATGTAATATCCAACTCTTTCCCCTTCCAAACCTGAGAGCCTTCCTATAGCATGAGATGTGATATCCAAGTCCTTCCCATTCCAATCCTGAGACCATTCCTATAGCTTGAGATGTGATATCCAACTCCTTCCCATTCCAATTCTGAGACCCTTCCTATACTATGAGACTTGATATCTCAATGCTTCTAATACCAAACGTGAGACCCGTAATATAACATGAGATGTGATATCCAAATCCTTCCCCTTCCAAACCTTAGACCCTTCCTTTATCATGAGATGTGATATCCAACTCCTTCCCATTCCAATCCTGAGACCCTTCCGATATCATGAGATGTGATATCTCAAAGCTTCTAATATCAAACTTGAGACCCTCCCTATAGCATGAGATGTGATATCCAAGTCCTTCCCATTCCAATCCTGAGACCCTTCCTATAGCATGAGATGTGATATCTCAATGCTTCTAATACCAAACCTGAGACCCTTCCTATAACATGAGATGGGAATATCCAACTCCTTCCCATTCCAATCCTGAGACCCTTCCGATAGCAGAGATGTGATATCTCAATGCTTATACCAAACCTGAGATCCTTCCTATAACATGAGATGTGATATCCAACTCCTTCCCATTCCAATCCTGAGACACTTCCTATAGCATGAGATGTGATATCTCACTGCTTATACCAAACCTGAGACCCTTCCCATAGCATGAGATGTGATATCCAACTCCTTCCCATTTCAATCCTCAGACCCTTCCTATAGCATGAGATGTGATATCTCAATGCTTCTAATATCAAACTTGAGACCCTACCTATAGCATGAGATGTGATATCCAAGTCCTTCCCATTCCAATCCTGAGACACTTCCTATAGCATGAGATGTGATATCCAACTCCTTCCCATTCCAATCCTGAGACCCTTCCTATAGCATGAGATATGATATCTCAATACTTCTAATACCAAACGTGAGATTCTTCCGATAACATGAGATGTGATATCCAAATCCTTCCCCTTCCAAACCTGAGACCCACCCTTTAGCATGAGATGTGATATCCAACTCCTTCCTATTCCAATCCTGAGACCCTTCTGATAGAATGAGATGTGATATCTCAATGCTTCTAATACCAAACCTAAGATCCTTCCGATAGCATGAGATGTGATATCTCAATGCTTCTAATACCAAACCTGAGATCCTTCCTATAACATGAGATGTGATATCCAAATCCTTCCTCTTCCAAACCTGAGACCCTCCCTTTAGCATGAGATGTGATATCCAACTCCTTCCCATTCCATTCCTGAGACCCTTCTGATAGCATGAGATGTGATATCTCAATGCCTCTAATACCAAACCTGAGATCCTACCTCTAACATGAAATGTGATATCCAACTCTTTCCCCTTCCAAACCTGAGAGCCTTCCTATAGCATGAGATGTGATATCCAAGTCCTTCCCATTCCAATCCTGAGACCCTTCCTATAGCTTGAGATGTGATATCCAACTCCTTCCCATTCCAATTCTGAGACCCTTCCTATACTCTGAGACTTGATATCTCAATGCTTCCAATACCAAACATGAGACCCGTAATATAACATGAGATGTGATATCCAAATCCTTCCCCTTCCAAACCTTAGACCCTTCCTTTATCATGAGATGTGATATCCAACTCCTTCCCATTCCAATCCTGAGACCCTTCCGATATCATGAGATGTGATATCTCAAAGCTTCTAATATCAAACTTGAGACCCTCCCTATAGCATGAGATGTGATATCCAAGTCCTTCCCATTCCAATCCTGAGACCCTTCCTATAGCATGAGATGTGATATCTCAATGCTTCTAATACCAAACCTGAGACCCTTCCTATAACATGAGATGGGAATATCCAACTGTTAGGAAAGATTTCGTAATTGTAGGTAATTTTCCTTCCATGTGGCAACCCCTAAACTTTTTGCTGTTGTTTTCACCTTGTTCTTGACTTTGCCAGAGAAGTGCAGCCTTCTGCCGCACTCCTCTGGGCTTTCGCTCCTTTCTTACGGGGAAACTGACATGCCCTTAAGACAGTCAGTACCGGGGAACGCTGTTTCCCGTAGTTTCTTTTATCGTGTTGCGGCTTTAGTGCAACATGACACAAGAGGGCACTGTAAGCTAAGTTACAGCTCTCTTGGGTCTCTAGCCTTCTACAGGCCCTAGATACTCTTTTAGGATGGTATTTGATCGGTGCAAGTCATTCAGGGACTGGAATGGTGGCAGCGATCGTTTTGTTTATTTTGAGCTCCTTTTGGCGTTCTGAGCACGTTTTTCGCACTGAACCCAAAATGGTGGCCTGGCTCCCAAAATGGCCAGACCACGAGGCTCCTTTGTCTTGTCCACTGACCGTCTTGCTCCCTTCACCTTCCCCAGGTCGAGCGACCCGGGGCCTTCCTTATTTGGGCATGTACTTTCCCGCGAAACGTGGTTGCTTTCGCGGGCTTCTACATGTCGTTTGTGTGCCTCCAGGATGTGGGCTGGGATGTCTGGTCCCAATACACATCCTGGGTGCCAGAGAGTCTAGGGTGGTGTGAATGCCTGGGACCACCGTGGTCCGTGATTGGTCCACGTATGGTATGTGTGTTGATGAGCGGATCTCCCATTGGCTCCCCTCCGTTTTGGCGCGAAGGGAACCGTGGATAAGAGGGGGCTGGAAACACCACTACCATGTCGATCTCCTGAGTTCTCACGAACGAAGGAATACAGGAGCCAAGTATCCTGCAACCACGAGGCTGGACCGAGGAATCGCTGGTGACCCGCTGAAGGAATCCTCCTTTGCACTGCTGTCTTCCTGTGAAACCCTTTCCTCCTTTGATCGAACCAGAAGGCCTGTACTGGTGCTTCGACCTTTGGAATAGCAGGAACAGCTATTCCCGGCGACTTCATCATCTCCTGCCAAGTAAGCCTTCGGAAGTGTCTCTGGGCCATCCAGTTGACTGACCAGCTTACAAGGGAGTCCTGCTCTGTAACCGCCGCCAGGTTGTGTTGTATTTCGAGTCCTTGTCACTCTCCCACGCTTTGTACACTTGGCGTTCCCAAGTCTGAAGGGAGGAGTGTACATTTGGCTCGAATACACACGGCCGCTCCGTTGTCCTGCTGCGGCAACAAACTGTGCCGGTTTCGTCGATTGGGACGTCTTTTTGCTCTACACGACTACGAGGCGTTCCCTGCTCTTCTGAACCTGCCAGCTGCTGAAACTAACGTGGAGAAGCCTGGGTCTGCTTGCTTCGGGGACCGGTGAGTAGTATAGCTAGGATCTGGTCGCCCTCCTGCAGTATCCCATTGCTTTTCCCTGCTGTGTAAAAACAGCACCCTTTTGCCGTACTCGCGCTCTGCTTCTGCTCGCTGTGGAGGGTGCGCTTGAGTTGCGGAACCTGTTCTCCTTCTGCTGTGCACTAACCCGAACTGCCTGACTTCCTCCGAAGAGCTTCTCCTTTTGCCCGTTGGCACCGGCGTGGCAGGTACTTTGAGCACAAGGCTCCACTCTTCGCAGGGCTCGGACTTCCATCTAGTTAGGGGCCTCTGAAGGCGAACTGAGTCTAAAGCGTTATCGCACTGCCTGTTTTCCTTCCCTGGCAGGTTGCCTACACATTTCGTGCCTCTAATGCTTAAGACTGTCGTATTTGTATATATATTGTGTTGATATGGTATGTGTTGGTTTAATACTGTGATATTGTGATTTTTTCGCTACGGTCATTATTTTAAAGGCCTTAAAATAAATGTGTATATATTTTTGATATAACAACTGTTTGGAGTAGTTTGTAAGCGCTCTTGCTTTGTGTGCTCATTGCGGGCTTTCAGTCACCCTCACCCCTCTTGAGACCTAGTCTTGACCGCCGCGATCGCTACCTTGATTGGTCTGGCTCGTCCAGAGGTTACCCTGTTCCAAGTAATTAGGTTGGCCTTCTGAACTTCTGCGCCACCAGGACAGAGTTCAGAAATCCGTCTTAACAAATTGGTGTACAGCGGTGAGATACGACTGAGGGTATCCAGTGTTGCGCTCGAACTAAGGCATTTCAGGTTATTCCAACCAGTACACGTAGTGAATTGTTGTAGTATAACTTTAAAAAGGCCATAGTCCTATCAAACAGTATGGAAACAAATACCTTGTTAACTTTAAATGCTTCCAAATCAGAAACATTGAAGAAGATGTGTGCGAAGAGAGGTGTTTCCTCTCAAGGCACTAAATTGGAAATGATCCAAAGAATCGTGGCGTGGCAAGAAGCGCAGCTTGATGCTATAACTTCTGAGGACAGTGCAGAAGGTGGTGGGGCTGCTCTCACTGGTAGAACCGACGGTTCTGCCGCTGCACTGATCCATCGCGACCACGAGGACAGGGAGGACGAGATGTCTAATGTTTCCTCTGCCAGTGTTGATGGGGATGCTATGCTTGAATTCAAGAAGCAAGAGCTGCGGTTTAGGCAGCAGGAGCTTGAATTCAGCATAGCCAAACTAAAAATCGAACAGGCAGAAAAACAGAAAGACAGGGATCACCAGTTGGAACTGGCCAAGCTTCAGGTTGCAAATGGGTCCCAGGGTCCTGGACATGGGTCTGGGGCCTCCTCTCATCCACGGTTTCCAAAAGATCTGCTCAGTGTGTATGAAGAACGGAATGACATTATGGACTGGCTGAATGCGTTTGAGTATGCATGCGAAGTTCAGAAAGTTGACAATGCTGATAAGATTGCGTGGTTACTCAGCAGACTGCCCCATTCTGGCTGTAGTGCCATTATGGAAATGTCGAAGGCTGAGCGAGCTGATTTCGCAATGTTAAAGCAAACTCTCATTTTAAAGTTTGGGAAGACTCCGGCCCAATATTTAAAGAGTTTTCGAGAGTATAAGAAAAAGGAAGGTGGTACTTGGGTATCTTATGTCGCTGAATCTTTGAAAAACTTAACTGGCTGGGTCGAAGGTTATAAGGTTTCTACCTTCGAAGGCATGATAAATCTTGTCATGCTGGAACACATTTTTGGTTCTTCTTCCCCGGAGCTTAAGCAGCATTTGGCCGATTCGAAGGAGATAGATCCTAAGAAGCTGGCCATTGCAGCAGATTTATGGGTGTCACATCGAGTGTCCCATAAGGACAAAACTCATCCTGGTAAGCAGGAGGAAGGGAAAAAGTCCAAAGATATGGAGGGTGAGGAATCTGCTAAATCTTCTTCCCATAAGGGCCACAAAAAGAAAAATAAGGGTAAGACACAAGAGAACTCACAGGGTAGTGGAGGTCCGCCTCCGCAACAGAACTCTGGTTACAATAAGCCTCCCTACGTAAACAGACCCACTGGGGCTTGTTTTTCTTGTGGAGCAACTGACCATGTGAAGGGGGATCCCCGGTGTAAGGTTAGACCTTTGGGGGTCCACTCCGCTAATCTGGCCTTCTCCTCCTACGAGGAAGAAGAGATTACAGGAGCATCCTTCTCCTCAGACTCGTTTCCCAGCGGAATAGAGGCTGAGGTAGTTTTAGTGTCCCTAGGTTCCTGGGAGCCGAAAGTCGCAGAGGCTTATGCTAGGATTCCGGATAATACCAAGCACTACTTTAAAGACAGTGGCCCTCATTACGACCCTGGCGGAAATCGGAAAACGATGGCAGAAATGCAATACCGCCATCGAATAGCGCTCGGTGCGACTATGACCCGTCACCGCAAAGTACGAAGCCATTAGCGACACCGTAGTGAACGCCAACGCTAACTGCACCAAGTACGCGCGCGCGCGCCATGCCAAACCGTAAATACCACCATGGCGCAAGGGTACGCTAATTCCGACCCTAGCGGACATGTACCTAACGCCATCATGGCATGAAGTGAGAAGTACGGCATCGCGAATCACCCGTAAACGGCCCCACTGAGTGCCTGTACACCGCTCCCTGCCCACAAAGTACAACTCCCCGTAGGTGCAATGAAGTCACAACAACCAGTGAAATGTACAAGTCACCCATGCATGCCAACGAACAAAAGAAACACAAGAGGGGCCAATGGGAGCAGCAGGGCACAGATGGCACGAATACAGAAGCCAATCCAATGGACATGACCACAGTCCCCCCCCCCCGAAACGCACGCAAACACAGGCACCTGTGACCAGCAATATTCCGAAATCCACATCATTCCACCAGTCCACCTGGCTGACCGGCATCTGTTACACAAAACCCAATCCCCCGCCCCTGAGCATGACAACATTCAAACAGTCATATTGGCAGCCCCCATCCCTGACCTCACTGGGCTTCGTAGGCAAACGCGCCCAGTACAGTACCACGCAACTAGACTCCGAAGCTGGAACCCAATGCAGATCTCCTCCCAATACATCGCTCCCCAAATAGGAATATGCCACATCACTTGCAAAGAAGAACGCTACACGGGCCAAATCAGAACAGAAATTTAATGCACAACAAAATCACCAAGCCCATACAGCCACTAGGCCATGAACTCCAAAACACATTTCACCATTGTGGGCTGCATCCGCAAGAAATGACCAGCCACTACTTGTGTGACGCCCTGTTCCATCATGGTACACAGAGCCACATCCACGTACGAAAAGGCAACATGGAAGCGCACAGAACCGCAGGGCCGTCCCAATGGGGAGGCACTAGTCCAGCTGAAAGGCCGAAATGTTGCTCCGAGCCACCAGTACTGCGTAAGGGCATGTGGGCCATTGGCGATCGTCCCATAAGATCGTAATGCTGCTCCACTGATTAACACGAAGCAGCAGGTGTCGGGAGTAAAAGCCATCTGCAGGAGTGGCATACAGATGGCAGTGGCAAAAGGGGAGGAGATACCTGTCAACCAAAAGAAAAGAAAAAGAACAGAATGGCAATCAGAACTACATCCGAACAACTCACTTCAATGATCACACTAAATCCACAGCCATATGCATGCTAGCCCACTCCAAAGGATCATCACCACCCCAAAACCACTTGCGACTCATAACCATCTATATCGAGGTGTAAACACCATCACAAACGAGTGTACCTGTGCATGCGTCTGTCAAAACAGAATCTATCAGATGGGAATGTTAACGTGCATGGACACAAGTGGCTGAAGGCGCGTCGAGACAGGGAGGGCTCAACAAGGCCAGATAGACGATGGTCCCACTATGGCAGCCCTGCATCACATAGCGCAGGGGAGGCGGATACATTCCAAGAAGCCCTGTACATGGCAAACTCTGTATGAAATCATCTGTCCATGCATCCATACATCATTCCCTCATCCCGTAATGCAAACGCCTGTTTCCATACTCACATAACATGTGAAATTTCCATTGAGTCTGTGCGTTATGCAGCCTGCAAAATCCACTGTGCCCCAGCCCGTAATTCCAGTGTTGTGAAGTAACATGTATTTGGGAACGTCCGGCCTCATCGCCCACGTCGCTATTGCGCATCCCAAACTATTCATATCAATCATTGCACCCTCGCCATGGCCCCTGTCTCAAGGACATTGAACAATAGAACGTTATATTTGCAGTCAGACCTGTGGGCATCTCCTCGCCGCTAGCTGAAAACCAAAAGCGCCGCCCTTCGAATTCCTCATTTGCAACATCACGTCGAAGAGGCATCTGTGGCCGTTTGAAATCACTAATTAATCCATCTAGTGTGGCTGTGTGTGAAAATGGCAACTGCCTTCACCCACAAATGGGACGCCCCGCCCGTCGTTGCAACTCGGTACAGTGATGCATGAGGGCCCACCGTTACTCGAATACTACGTTCCACTGACCCTTCACAAGTCTGTTCGCGACTGCACAGATAGTATGTGAAACAATGGGACCACAGCAGAATGAACATATCAACCAATGTTACACGGCCGTCGGGTACAAATACATGATTGCAATAGCAAGATGCCATTACTCGAATTGCAGCGTTGTGTGCTGGACGTGCTCGGCCAAAGGGGAGAGCAGTTTGCACAGGTGGAATGAATCACCACAGGTGGAGGCCATACAGCCTGAAAACACATAAATTGCACACCCAGTCTCCTCCCACAACCACACCCACTCCGAAATGCTACCGGCAGGACTCGCGATGTTGGCCCTGGGGGACCTGATAGCACTGCAAGTACTCCAACTCCAAGAAGAAGACGAACACCAACTACAACCGGCCGCACGGAGGAGACGCAGGAGGAGGAGGAGGCCAAGGCAGGGCCAGCAAGGGCCGCCAGCACAGCCACGACCACCACGCAGGCAGCCCGCAATCCCACGCCTCCGAGCACATCCGTTCAACCTCACTGATGAGCAGATCCACACCCTCTACCGTTTGGACCGGGACACCATAGCCGCCATTGTGGACATGACACAGGCTGACCTTGTCAGCATGATAGATAGCCCAACCGCCATCCCACCCCTACTGAAGGTGGTGTCTGTACTCCACTTCCTGGCCACAGGCACCTACCAGCACACAGTCGGACAGCTGCATGGCATTTCTCAGCCACTGTTCTCACGGACACTATTGCAAGTGCTCGATGCCCTCCTGCAGCACGCAGACGACTACATCTCTCTACCACGCTCGGAGCAGGAAATTACCAACACAAAAGTGGGATTCCACGCACTTGCCGGCATACCGGGTTGCATTGGTGCCATCGACTGCACCCATGTGGAATTGGTCGTCCCACATGCCATGGAGGCCCAGTACCGCAACCGGAAACAATTTCATTCTCTGAATGTACAAATGGTGTGTGACTCCAACAGGATCATGACACATTGATGTGCCAGATTCCCTGGATCAACCCATGATTCCATGGTCTTGAGGAACTCTACTATACCACGCTACATGGAGCGACACGCAGGGAACAGATCCTGGCTACTCGGTGAGTCTCATTTCATGCATGATGATGTGGGGTATGTGATGCGGCAATGACCTGGCAGGAAGGGGGGGGGGGTGTGCGTACGTAGCAATGGCATTCCACATCATACGTTTCTCGTCCACATACAGGTGATGCTGGGTATCCACTGAAGAGATGGCTCCTCACACCAGTCCGGAACCCACGGGACCAGCATGAGGAGGACTACAACCATGCCCACTCACGTACCCGTGTAGTCATTGAACAGGCATTCGGCCTACTGAAGACCCGTTTCCGCTGCCTCAGCAGGACTGGCGGGGCACTCCTGTACCGCCATGAGAAGGTTGCAAAGATGGTGATGGCATGTGTCATGCTCCACAACATGTGCGTACGTAGAAATGTGCCCATGCCCCCTGACGCAGAACTGCAAGCACCTGATGATGGTCATGATGAGGGTGGGGATGTGGCAGCACCTCAAGGAGTCTGCGAGGCACCGGAGGCCCGTGACATTCGTCAGCATCTCATTGATGCATGCTTCTAGCACTCACGCCTGGTGGCTGATACATGGACACGGGACTCGTGGCACTGTGTGTGTCTGGTACATGCACAATATGGACTGTACGCCTATGATGGCCTAGTACACAAAGATCAATGTCCACACATCTCATTGGTTGATCGTGCACTGTTTATGGCATATGTGATATCATGCTGAACAACCTATCGACCCGCCACCCAAGTGAGCCCAACACACCCCCTCCACCCTCCTACCTCCCCCCCGAACACCAGTGTCCAAAGATGCTCATTGTCAGTGGGCTGTCGCTATTGCAAGCCCCCTCTGCGGGTATCAGGGGCACCCCTGCCTGTGGAGCGCAGGTTCCTCCCAGATCTACGTTGGGGGCTGCCCTGGACGGAACTTGCAACGGATGATGTCTCTGCCTGCTCACGTCCATGCATGTCCCTAAGGGTTTGCGAGAGCTCAGTGAGCACACGGCGCACTGCGGCAAGTTCGGCACATACGTCTTTGGACGTTGCATGCAGTTCCCCCCTCAGGCTCTCGGTGCTTCTCTCCATTTGGACTCTCAGGCTCTCGGTGCTACTCTCCATTTGTGCCCTTAGTGTCTCTGTACCTCTCTCCATTTCTGCCCTAAGTGTCTCAGTTGATGTTTCTATGTCTGCCTTAGTGCCCCCACATTCATCGGCATGGTCCTTGAGGAGCGTGGCCAGTCGCTGCTGTTGCACGATTAACTGGTCGAGGGACTGTTGCCTCTGCTGGGCCATGGCCATTTGCGGGGGTGTCACAGAGGGGCTGTTGTCCTCATGTTGCCTTGCCACGGGGCTTGTGGGGGATGGCCAGTCGTCGTCTTGTGGGTGCCCCTGCGTGGTATCCTCATGTTGTACGGGATGGGACAGACAGGGGGATTGGGACAGGTCATGGATGGATCTGACTTCGACATCCCCGTTTTCTGTGTCCGAGCATGCTGCCATCAATGGGGTGTCACCTATGGTGCTGCTGCCACCAGAGGCAGTGCCTTCTGTGGCATCCATTGGGGGGACCTGTGGTGGTGGTGTTGTGGGCATGCTGGCTGCTGGGGTGCCTGTTGATGTTCCCTCCTCTGTGCTGCCACCTGATTTGTGCTGCTGCCGTGTCTTGATCCGTGCAGCTGAGGTGGAGGGTCTTTGGCCGTTGGTCTTGGCCCTCTTTGCAGGTGTGCTGGTAGGGGTGTCGTGGAGCTCGTCGTTTGGATCGGACCCTGTGGTGGAGTAAAGGAGGGCGAGGGTTATTTATGGGTCTGTGGAAATTGGAATGGCATTGTATCACATGCATTGGGGTGGTACCTGAGGGTGATTTGGGTCGGGGCCTTGGAGGTGCTTTCATTTGTGTGTGGAGTGAGGGTGCAGTTGTTTGGCAGCCTGCAGTTAGGGTGTGCCTGCTGCACGTGGAGTGCGTGTTTTAGGGGTTTTTAATTAATTATGTATTTATTGTGGGTTTTAATGTGCGCTATCAGGCCGATGTGCGTGGACGTTCTCCTGGACATGTGTTTCTGTTGCACTATGTGGACACATGGTACTTCGCATGATTGGACATTGGGGATTTAGCATTGTTTTATCTGGCCCACCTACCTGAATCTTCGGATGTCTGCACTCCTTTCTCCATCCCTCCGACTCCCTCAATGCTCTCCATTCCGATGGTGGAGGCACAGATTTCTTCCCAGGGGGTCAACTTGATGGGTGATTCAGGACCTCCCCCGGTGGCTGTGGCAATGTTGCGGTTGGCAGAGAGTATGCTGCGGACGCGTATCCGCAGGTCGTCCCATCGCTTTCTGCATTGCTGTGGGTTGCGGGGTGCGGTCCCCACCGCACTTACCCGCTGTGCCACCAGAGCCCATATGGCCTTCTTGTTTGCAAGTGCCGTCCTGGTCATTTGCGTGGAGAAGACGACGGCAGCATTCTCCTGGAGGGTCTCTGTTAGCACGTTGAGTTCCTCATGGGAGAAGTGGACCTGCCGCTTGCGGTCGCACGCTTTCTTCGCTACTTTTCCCATTTTTCTTGGTTTCGCTAGGGTGGATGACGGGTTGGGGTGTGTCTCAGGGTAGTGTTTTTGGTGGTTGTGTGGTTTTAGTGGTTTTATAGGTGTACGGCGGGATGTTTCCCGTTCCGGGCCCATGTTTTAACTTCCGTTTCCGTATATTTCCGGTCACCGTACTTTCCGGTAGGCGCACACTGCGGTGACCGCTAAGAGGGGTGGCGGTATTGCACCTAGGGCGCCGTACGGCGGCGGTGTGGGCCGTTTTGGGGTCATTTCCGCCATCGCGGACTTTGCACTTCCGCCATGGCGTGGTGCTCGTGCCCGATGGGTCGGAATGGGCCGCACTTTGCTCCTTCGTGCAATGGCGGAAACGCTATTTACGCTGTGGCGGTCCGGTCAGTCACTTTCCGCCAGGGTCGTAATGAGGGCCAGTGTGCTGATCACTGGAGTGGATACTCCAGCTCTTAGGGATAGTGGGTGCAGTCGCACTGTAGTGGATTCTACCTTGGTAGACTCAGAGGAAGTTGCCAGAGCTACTCTGATGCCCACTAAGTTGGCTGACGGCCCCCTCCGTATGTTTCCAGTAATACCTGTAAATCTTACTTTAAATGGTACAGCAGTCAGGATTCCAGTGAGCATTCAGAGAAACGTCCCGGGAAAGGTCTTGTTAGGTAATGATCTCAGAGCTTTAGGGCTCGTAGGAGACACTGCCGAAAGACCCTACACACGGTCTCTAGCACGGGCAGCATTGGCCAAGTCCAATACGCCGCCCCAGCCGAAGGGGAAACCCAAGGCGAAAGGAGTCTACAAGTCAAAACGAGGGAAAGAGAATATTCCCCCGAGCTCGCCTACCACTGCGGTGGAGGAAGTTGGTCAATCGCCCGGGCCTGACGAGGAGGTGGCGATGCCTGAAGTATTCGACCCCAACGATCATCCTGAACTAAAAGACTTGTTAGTTGAAGGAGGTCCTGATAGGGACGAATTCAGTAAAGGCCAACGTGAGTGCCCATCTCTGGAAGGCCTAAGGAGACAGGCCTGCTCCCAGCTTGAGGGTGAACCTCCTGGGAAGCATAGGATTTATTGGGAAGGTGGACTCCTGTATAGTGAGCCCACAGAGTCTACAGAAGGAGACCATAGGAGGTTGGTGGTTCCCCTTGCTGTTAGGCCCTTCCTTCTGCAGTTGGCGCATGAAGTTCCCCTTGCTGGTCACCTTGGTATGAAGAGGACCAAGCAAAGGTTATCCATGCACTTCTACTGGCCCAAGATGGGGGTGCAAGTAGAAAGTCACTGCAGGAGTTGTGCCTCCTGCCAGTTGTCTGGTAAGGTTGGCGCGACAATCCAAGCTCCGTTGGTACCGCTCCCAGTTGTGGGGGTACCATTTGAAAGGGTAGGGATCGACATGGTTGGTCCCCTTGACCCGCAAACATCCTCGGGCAATAGGTTTATCCTGGTGCTGGTCGACCATGCAACCAGGTATCCTGAGGCCATCCCATGGAAAACTGTAACTGCCAAGTCAGTTGCAGAAGCTTTACTCGGCATATTTACTAGGGTTGGCTTCCCTAAAGAAGTTGTGCCGGATGATGGCAGCAACTTTATGTCGAAGTATAGGCAGGCTATGTGGAAAGAATGTGGGGTCACCTACAGGTTCTCTTCTGCATACCACCCCCAGACCAATGGTCTGGGGGGCATTTCAACAGGACGTTAAAGAGCATGATTGGGGCTCTGGAGGAGCCTCAGAGAAGAAAATGGGATCTTCTTGTTTCATGCTTACTGTTTGCCTACCGAGAGGTACCACAGGAGGGTGTTGGCTTCAGCCCCTTCGAACTTCTGTTCGGTCATCCCGTACGGGGACCCTTAGCCATCGTCAAAGAGGGATGGGAGATGCCCACTCCCCCTGTTACTACCAACGTAGTTGATTATGTGCTAGGGCTCAGAAAACGGATGGTACTTCTGATGGGCTTGGCTAGTGATAAATTGAAGGCAGGGCAAGCGCTGGTGAAACATTGGTACGACCAGAAAGCTTCCCTCATCAACTTTACACTTGGTCAGCAAGTCCTGATCATGAATCCCATAAGGCCTCGAGCTTTACAGGACAAATGGTCAGGCCCTTACCCAGTGGTGGAGCCCCTGGGTGAGGTTAACTATTCAGTGGACCTTGGAAGGCCTGGACAGGCTCCAAAAGTGTTTCACGCGAATAGGCTGAAGGCTTTCGGCCCAAGCGTCGAAATCGCAGCACTGCTACTGGCTTCAGACGTTGCGGGAGAGGAGTCTGAACCTCTCCCCGACCTGTTCCCAAGCAGTCCTTCAGATAGCTCTTTTGAGGGGGTCCGAGTGGCCCCTCACCAAAATGGACAAGGCTCAGTGGTTTACCTTGGACATGAAGTAGGTGGAGGGAGGAGACAGCCTCTACTCAGTCAGGTACAAGCAGTACAAGACTGGCCTACCCCCACTACGCAAACCCAAGTGAGAGCCTTTTTAGGACTCACGGGGTATTACCGCAATTTTGTGGCAGACTATGGCACCATAGCTGCTCCTCTGACTGCCCTCACAACTCCGAAGAAACCCAAGAAGGTAACTTGGACCGACGAGTGTGAGAAGGCCTTCAATGGCTTAAAAGACTCCTTGTGCCAGGCCCCTGTCCTTAGGGCCCCTGATTATCAAAGACCTTTTATCGTGCAGACGGACGCCTCTGACACTGGGATAGGAGCTGTACTATCACAAGTAGATGAGAAGGGTAAGGAACACCCTATCGGTTTTATTAGTCGCCAGCTTAAGGACAGAGAGCTCAGATGGTCCACGGTAGAGAAAGAATGTTTCTCTGTTGTGTGGGCCCTAAGGAAGCTGAGGCCCTACCTCTATGGGACCCACTTCACTGTGCAAACTGACCATAAGCCGTTAAAGTGGCTAATGAACATGAAGGGGGAGAATCCAAAGTTGCTTAGGTGGTCCATAAGTCTACAAGGCTTCGACTTCACTATTGAGCATAGGCCAGGTGTCCAACATAGCAATGCTGATGGGTTGTCCAGAATGTTTAACCGACCTGAACAAGAGACTCATCCAGGGGTGGATTAGTTCCCCCTGTCCATAGTCTGGGAGGGGCGCGTGTTAGGAAAGATTTCGTAATTGTAGGTAATTTTCCTTCCATGTGGCAACCCCTAAACTTTTTGCTGTTGTTTTCACCTTGTTCTTGACTTTGCCAGAGAAGTGCAGCCTTCTGCCACACTCCTCTGGGCTTTCGCTCCTTTCTTACGGGGAAACTGACATGCCCTTAAGACAGCCAGTACTGGGGAACGCTGTTTCCCGTAGTTTCTTTTATCATGTTGCGGCTTTAGTGCAACATGACACAAGAGGGCACTGTAAGCTAAGTTACAGCTCTCTTGGGTCTCTAGCCTTCTACAGGCCCTAGATACTCTTTTAGGATGGTATTTGATCGGTGCAAGTCATTCAGGGACTGGAATGGTGGCAGCAATCGTTTTGTTTATTTTGAGCTCCTTTTGGCGTTCTGAGCACGTTTTTCGCACTGAACCCAAAATGGTGGCCTGGCTCCCAAAATGGCCAGACCACGAGGCTCCTTTGTCTTGTCCACTGACCGTCTTGCTCCCTTCACCTTCCCCAGGTCGAGCGACCCGGGGCCTTCCTTATTTGGGCATGTACTTTCCCGCGAAACGTGGTTGCTTTCGCGGGCTTCTACATGTCGTTTGTGTGCCTCCAGGGTGTGGGCTGGGATGTCTGGTCCCAATACACATCCTGGGTGCCAGAGAGTCTAGGGTGGTGTGAATGCCTGGGACCACCGTGGTCCGTGATTGGTCCACGTATGGTATGTGTGTTGATGAGCGGATCTCCCATTGGCTCCCCTCCGTTTTGGCGCGAAGGGAACCGTGGATAAGAGGGGGCTGGAAACACCACTACCATGTCGATCTCCTGAGTTCTCACGAACGAAGGAATACAGGAGCCAAGTATCCTGCAACCACGAGGCTGGACCGAGGAATCGCTGGTGACCCGCTGAAGGAATCCTCCTTTGCACTGCTGTCGTCCTGTGAAACCCTTTCCTCCTTTGATCGAACCAGAAGGCCTGTACTGGTGCTTCGACCTTTGGAATAGCAGGAACAGCTATTCCCGGCGACTTCATCATCTCCTGCCAAGTAAGCCTTCGGAAGTGTCTCTGGGCCATCCAGTTGACTGACCAGCTTACAAGGGAGTCCTGCTCTGTAACCGCCGCCAGGTTGTGTTGTATTTCGAGTCCTTGTCACTCTCCCACGCTTCGTACACTTGGCGTTCCCAAGTCTGAAGGGAGGAGTGTACATTTGGCTCGAATACACACGGCCGCTCCGTTGTCCTGCTGCGGCAACAAACTGTGCCGGTTTCGTCGATTGGGACGTCTTTTTGCTCTACACGACTACGAGGCGTTCCCTGCTCTTCTGAACCTGCCAGCTGCTGAAACTAACGTGGAGAAGCCTGGGTCTGCTTGCTTCGGGGACCGGTGAGTAGTATAGCTAGGATCTGGTCGCCCTCCTGCAGTATCCCATTGCTTTTCCCTGCTGTGTAAAAACAGCACCCTTTTGCCGTACTCGCGCTCTGCTTCTGCTCGCTGTGGAGGCTGCGCTTGAGTTGCGGAACCTGTTCTCCTTCTGCTGTGCACTAACCCGAACTGCCTGACTTCCTCTGAAGAGCTTCTCCTTTTGCCCGTTGGCACCGGCGTGGCAGGTACTTTGAGCACAAGGCTCCACTCTTCGCAGGGCTCGGACTTCCATCTAGTTAGGTGCCTCTGAAGGCGAACTGAGTCTAAAGCGTTATCGCACTGCCTGTTTTCCTTCCCTGGCAGGTGGACTACACATTTCGTGCCTCTAATGCTTAAGACTGTCGTATTTGTATATATATTGTGTTGATATGGTATGTGTTGGTTTAATACTGTGATATTGTGATTTTTTCGCTACGGTCATTATTTTAAAGGCCTTAAAATAAATGTGTATATATTTTTGATATAACAACTGTTTGGAGTAGTTTGTAAGCGCTCTTGCTTTGTGTGCTCATTGCGGGCTTTCAGTCACCCTCACCCCTCTTGAGACCTAGTCTTGACCGCCGCGATCGCTACCTTGATTGGTCTGGCTCGTCCAGAGGTTACCCTGTTCCAAGTAATTAGGTTGGCCTTCTGAACTTCTGCGCCACCAGGACAGAGTTCAGAAATCCGTCTTAACACCAACTCCTTCCCATTCCAATCCTGAGACCCTTCCGATAGCAGAGATGTGATATCTCAATGCTTATACCAAACCTGAGACCCTTCCTATGGCATGAGATGTGATATCCAACTCCTTACCATTCAAATCCTGAGACCCTTCCTATAGCATGAGAAGGGATATCCAACTCCTTCCCAATCCAATCCTGAGAACCTTCCGATAGCAGAGACGTGATATCTCAATGCTTCTACCAAACCTGAGACCCTTCCTTTAGCATGAGATGTGATATCCAAATCCTTCACATTCCAATCCTGAGACCCTTCCTATAGCATGAGATGTGATATCTCAATGCTTCTAATACCAAACCTGAGGTCCTTTCTATAACATGAGATGTGATATCCAATTCCTTCCCATTCCAAACCTGAGACCCTTCCTATTGGATGAGTTGTGATATCCAACTCCTTCCCATTCCAACCCTGAGACCCGTCCTATAGCATGAGATGTGATATCTCAATGCTTATACCAAACCTGAGACCCTTCCTATAGCATGAGATGTGATATCCAACTACTTCCCATTCCAATCCTGAGACCCTTCCTATAGCATGAGATGTGATATATCAATGCTTCTAATACCAAACCTGAGATCCTTCCTATAACATGAGATGTGATATCCAACTCCTTCCATTCCAATCCTGAGACCCGTCCTATAGCATGAGATGTGATATCTCAATGCTTATACCAAACCTGAGACCCTTCCTATAGCATGAGATGTGATATCCAACTACTTCCCATTCCAATCCTGAGACCCTTCCTATAGCATGAGATGTGATATCTCAATGCTTCTAATACCAAACCTGAGATCCTTCCTCTAACATGAAATGTGATATCCAACTCCTTCCCTTTCCAAACCTAAGAGCCTATCTATAGCATGAGATGTGATATCCAGGTCCTTCCCATTCCAATCCTTAGACCCTTCCTACAGCATGCAATATGATATCTCAATGATTCTAATAACAAACCTGAGACCCGTCCTATAGCATGAGATATGATATCCAAGTCCTTCCCATTCCAATCCTGAGACCCTTCATATAACATGAAATGTTATATCCAACTCCTTCCCATTCCAACCTGAGACCCTTCCTATAGCATGAGATGGGATATCCAACTTCTTCCAAATCCAATACTGATACCCTTCCTATAGCTTGAGGTGTGATATCCAACTCCTTCCCATTCCAATTCTGAGACCCTTCTTATACCATGAGACTTGATATCTCAATGCTTCTAATACCAAACCTGAGACCCGTCCTATAACATGAGATGTGATATCCAAATCCTTCCCCTTCCAAACCTTAGACCCTTCCTTTATCATGAGATGTGATATCCAACTCCTTCCCATTCCAATCCTGAGACCCTTCCGATATCATGAAATTTGTTATCTCAATGCTTCTAATATCAAACTTGAGACCCTCCCTATAGCATGAGATGTGACATCCAAGTCCTTCCCATTCCAATCCTGAGACCCTTCCTATAGCATGAGATGTGATATCTCTATGCTTCTAATACCAAACCTGAGACCCTTCCTATAACATGAGATGGGATATCCAACTCCTTCCCATTCCAATCCTGAGACCTTTCCGATAGCAGAGATGTGATATCTCAATGCTTATACCAAACCTGAGAACCTTCCTATGGCCTGAGATGTCATATACAACTCCTTCCCATTCCAATCCTGAGACCCTTCCTTTAGCATGAGATGTGATATCTCAATGCTTATACCAAATCTGAGACCCTTCCTATAGCATGAGATGTGATATCCAATTCCTTCCCATTCCAATCCTGAGACCCTTCCTATAGCATGAGATGTGATATCTCAATGCTTATACCAAACCTGAGAGCCTACCTATAGCATGAGATGTGATATCCAAGTCCATCCCATTCCAATCCTTAGACCCTTCCTACAGCATGCGATGTGATATCTCAATGATTCTAATACCAAACCAGAGACTCTTCCTATAACATGAGATGGGATATCCAACTCCTTCCCATTCCAATCTTGAGCCGCTTCCGATAGCAGAGATGTGATATCTCAATGCTTATACCAAACCTGAGACCCTTCCTATAACATGAGATGTGATATCCAACTCCTTCCCGTTCCAAACCTGAGACACTAACTATAGCATATGTGATATCCAACTCCTTCCCATTCCAAACATGAACCCTTCCTATAGCAAGAAAGTAATATCCAACTCCTACCCATTCCAATCCTGAGACCCTTCCTATAGCAAGAGATGTGATATCCAAATCCTTCCCATTCCAATCCTGAGACCCTTCCTATAACATGAGATGTGATATCCAACTCCTTCCCATTCCAACCTGAGACACTTCCTATAGCATGAGAAGGGATATCCAACTCCTTCCCAATCCAATCCTGAGACCCTTCCGATAGCAGGGATGTGATATCTCAATGCTTATACCAAACCTGAGACCCTTCCTATGGCATGAGATGTGATATCCAACTCCTTGCCATTCAAATCCTGAGACCCTTCCTATAGCATGAGAAGGGATATCCAACTCCTTCCCAATCCAATCCTGAGACCCTTCCGATAGCAGAGACGTGATATCTCAATGCTTCTACCAAACCTGAGACCCTTCCTTTAGCATGAGATGTGATATCCAAATCCTTCACATTCCAATCCTGAGACCCTTCCTATAGCATGAGATGTGATATCTCAATGCTTCTAATACCAAACCTGAGATCCTTCCTATAACATGAGATGTGATATCCAATTCCTTCCCATTCCAAACCTGAGACCCTTCCTATTGGATGAGATGTGATATCCAACTCCTTCCCATTCCAACCCTGAGACCCTTCCTATAGCATGAGATGTGATGTCTCAATGCTTCTAATACCAAACCTGAGATCCTTCCTATAACATGAGATGTGATATCCAACTCCTTCCATTCCAATCCTGAGACCCGTCCTATAGCATGAGATGTGATATCTCAATGCTTATACCAAACCTGAGACCCTTCCTATAGCATGAGATGTGATATCCAACTGCTTCCCATTCCAATCCTGAGACCCTTCCTATAGCATGAGATGTGATATCTCAATGCTTCTAATACCAAACCTGAGATCCTTCCTCTAACATGAAATGTGATATCCAACTCCTTCCCTTTCCAAACCTAAGAGCCTATCTATAGCATGAGATGTGATATCCAAGTCCTTCACATTCCAACCCTTAGACCCTCCCTACAGCATGCAATATGATATCTCAATGATTCTAATAACAAACCTGAGTCCCGTCCTATAACATGAGATGGGATATCCAACTCCTTCCCATTCCAATCCTGAGACACTTCCGATAGCAGAGATGTGATATCTCAATGCTTATACCAAACCTGAGACCCTTCCTATAACATGAGATGTGATATCCAAATCCTTCCCGTTCCAAACCTGAGACCCTTCCTTTAGCATGAGATGTGATATCCAGCTCCTTCCCATTCCAATCCTGAGACACTTCCGATAGCATGAGATGTGATATCTCAATGCTTCTAATATCAAAACTGAGACCCTCCCTATAGCATGAGATGTGATATCCAAATCCTTCCCGTTCCAAACCTGAGACCCTTCCTATAACATGAGATGTGATATCCAAATCCTTCCCGTTCCAAACCTGAGACCCTTCCTTTAGCATGATATGTGATATCTAAGTCCTTCCCATTCCAATCCTGAGACCCTCCCTATAGCATGAGATGTGATATCCAACTCCTTCCCATTCCAATCCTGAGACCCTTCCTATAACATGAGATATGATATCTCAATACTTCTAATACCAAACGTGAGATCCTTCCGATAACATGAGATGTGATATCCAAATCCTTCCCCTTCCAAACCTGAGACCCTCCCTTTAGCATGAGATGTGATATCCAACTCCTTCCTATTCCAATCCTGAGACTCTTCTGATAGCATGAGATGTGATATCTCAATGCTTCTAATACCAAACCTGAGATCCTTCCGATAGCATGAGATGTGATATCTCAATGCTTCTAATACCAAACCTGAGATCCTTCCTATAACATGAGATGTGATATCCAAATCCTTCCCCTTCCAAACCTGAGACCCTCCCTTTAGCATGAGATGTGATATCCAACTCCTTCCCATTCCATTCCTGAGACCCTTCTGATAGCATGAGATGTGATATCTCAATGCCTCTAATACCAAACCTGAGATCCTACCTCTAACATGAAATGTGATATCCAACTCTTTCCCCTTCCAAACCTGAGAGCCTTCCTATAGCATGAGATGTGATATCCAAGTCCTTCCCATTCCAATCCTGAGACCCTTCCTATAGCTTGAGATGTGATATCCAACTCCTTCCCATTCCAATCCTGAGACCCTTCCGATATCATGAGATGTGATATCTCAAAGCTTCTAATATCAAACTTGAGACCCTCCCTATAGCATGACATGTGATATCCAAGTCCTTCCCATTCCAATCCTGAGACCCTTCCTATAGCATGAGATGTCATATCTCAATGCTTCTAATACCAAACCTGAGACCCTTCCTATAACATGAGATGGGAATATCCAACTGTTAGGAAAGATTTCGTAATTGTAGGTAATTTTCCTTCCATGTGGCAACCCCTAAAATTTTTGCTGTTGTTTTCACCTTGTTCTTGACTTTGCCAGAGAAGTGCAGCCTTCTGCCGCACTCCTCTGGGCTTTCGCTCCTTTCTTACGGGGAAACTGACATGCCCTTAAGACAGTCAGTACCGGGGAACGCTGTTTCCCGTAGTTTCTTTTATCGTGTTGCGGCTTTAGTGCAACATTACACAAGAGGGCACTGTAAGCTAAGTTACAGCTCTCTTGGGTCTCTAGCCTTCTACAGGCCCTAGATACTCTTTTAGGATGGTATTTGATCGGTGCAAGTCATTCAGGGACTGGAATGGTGGCAGCGATCGTTTTGTTTATTTTGAGCTCCTTTTGGCGTTCTGAGCACGTTTTTCGCACTGAACCCAAAATGGTGGCCTGGCTCCCAAAATGGCCAGACCACGAGGCTCCTTTGTCTTGTCCACTGACCGTCTTGCTCCCTTCACCTTCCCCAGGTCGAGCGACCCGGGGCCTTCCTTATTTGGGCATGTACTTTCCCGCGAAACGTGGTTGCTTTCGCGGGCTTCTACATGTCGTTTGTGTGCCTCCAGGGTGTGGGCTGGGATGTCTGGTCCCAATACACATCCTGGGTGCCAGAGAGTCTAGGGTGGTGTGAATGCCTGGGACCACCGTGGTCCGTGATTGGTCCACGTATGGTATGTGTGTTGATGAGCGGATCTCCCATTGGCTCCCCTCCGTTTTGGCGCGAAGGGAACCGTGGATAAGAGGGGGCTGGAAACACCACTACCATGTCGATCTCCTGAGTTGTCACGAACGAAGGAATACAGGAGCCAAGTATCCTGCAACCACGAGGCTGGACCGAGGAATCGCTGGTGACCCGCTGAAGGAATCCTCCTTTGCACTGCTGTCTTCCTGTGAAACCCTTTCCTCCTTTGATCGAACCAGAAGGCCTGTACTGGTGCTTCGACCTTTGGAATAGCAGGAACAGCTATTCCCGGCGACTTCATCATCTCCTGCCAAGTAAGCCTTCGGAAGTGTCTCTGGGCCATCCAGTTGACTGACCAGCTTACAAGGGAGTCCTGCTCTGTAACCGCCGCCAGGTTGTGTTGTATTTCGAGTCCGTGTCACTCTCCCACGCTTCGTACACTTGGCGTTCCCAAGTCTGAAGGGAGGAGTGTACATTTGGCTCGAATACACACGGCCGCTCCGTTGTCCTGCTGCGGCAACAAACTGTGCCGGTTTCGTCGATTGGGACGTCTTTTTGCTCTACACGACTACGAGGCGTTCCCTGCTCTTCTGAACCTGCCAGCTGCTAAAACTAACGTGGAGAAGCCTGGGTCTGCTTGCTTCGGGGACCGGTGAGTAGTATAGCTAGGATCTGGTCACCCTCCTGCAGTATCCCATTGCTTTTCCCTGCTGTGTAAAAACAGCACCCTTTTGCCGTACTCGCGCTCTGCTTCTGCTCGCTGTGGAGGCTGCGCTTGAGTTGCGGAACCTGTTCTCCTTCTGCTGTGCACTAACCCGAACTGCCTGACTTCCTCCGAAGAGCTTCTCCTTTTGCCCGTTGGCACCGGCGTGGCAGGTACTTTGAGCACAAGGCTCCACTCTTCGCAGGGCTCGGACTTCCATCTAGTTAGGTGCCTCTGAAGGCGAACTGAGTCTAAAGCGTTATCGCACTGCCTGTTTTCCTTCCCTGGCAGGTGGACTACACATTTCGTGCCTCTAATGCTTAAGACTGTCGTATTTGTATATATATTGTGTTGATATGGTATGTGTTGGTTTAATACTGTGATATTGTGATTTTTTCGCTACGGTCATTATTTTAAAGGCCTTAAAATAAATGTGCATATATTTTTGATATAACAACTGTTTGGAGTAGTTTGTAAGCGCTCTTGCTTTGTGTGCTCATTGCGGGCTTTCAGTCACCCTCACCCCTCTTGAGACCTAGTCTTGACCGCCGCGATCGCTACCTTGATTGGTCTGGCTCGTCCAGAGGTTACCCTGTTCCAAGTAATTAGGTTGGCCTTCTGAACTTCTGCGCCACCAGGACAGAGTTCAGAAATCCGTCTTAACAAATTGGTGTACAGCGGTGGGATACGACTGAGGGTATCCAGTGTTGCGCTCGAACTAAGGCATTTCAGGTTATTCCAACCAGTACACGTAGTGAATTGTTGTAGTATAACTTTAAAAAGGCCATAGTCCTATCAAACAGTATGGAAACAAATACCTTGTTAACTTTAAATGCTTCCAAATCAGAAACATTGAAGAAGATGTGTGCGAAGAGAGGTGTTTCCCCTCAAGGCACTAAATTGGAAATGATCCAAAGAATCGTGGCGTGGCAAGAAGCGCAGCTTGACGCTATAACTTCTGAGGACAGTGCAGAAGGTGGTGGGGCTGCTCTCACTGGTAGAACCGACGGTTCTGCCGCTGCACTGATCCATCGCGACCACGAGGACAGGGAGGACGAGATGTCTAATGTTTCCTCTGCCAGTGTTGATGGGGATGCTATGCTTGAATTCAAGAAGCAAGAGCTGCGGTTTAGGCAGCAGGAGCTTGAATTCAGCATAGCCAAACTAAAAATCGAACAGGCAGAAAAACAGAAAGACAGGGATCACCAGTTGGAACTGGCCAAGCTTCAGGTTGCAAATGGGTCCCAGGGTCCTGGACATGGGTCTGGGGCCTCCTCTCATCCACGGTTTCCAAAAGATCTGCTCAGTGTGTATGAAGAACGGAATGACATTATGGACTGGCTGAATGCGTTTGAGTATGCATGCGAAGTTCAGAAAGTTGACAATGCTGATAAGATTGCGTGGTTACTCAGCAGACTGCCCCATTCTGGCTGTAGTGCCATTATGGAAATGTCGAAGGCTGAGCGAGCTGATTTCGCAATGTCAAAGCAAACTCTCATTTTAAAGTTTGGGAAGACTCCGGCCCAATATTTAAAGCGTTTTCGAGAGTATAAGAAAAAGGAAGGTGGTACTTGGGTATCTTATGTCGCTGAATCTTTGAAAAACTTAACTGGCTGGGTCGAAGGTTATAAGGTTTCTACCTTCGAAGGCATGATAAATCTTGTCATGCTGGAACACATTTTTGGTTCTTCTTCCCCGGAGCTTAAGCAGCATTTGGCCGATTCGAAGGAGATAGATCCTAAGAAGCTGGCCATTGCAGCAGATTTATGGGTGTCACATCGAGTGTCCCATAAGGACAAAACTCATCCTGGTAAGAAGGAGGAAGGGAAAAAGTCCAAAGATATGGAGGGTGAGGAATCTGCTAAATCTTCTTACCATAAGGGCCACAAAAAGAAAAATAAGGGTAAGACACAAGAGAACTCACAGGGTAGTGGAGGTCCGCCTCCGCAACAGAACTCTGGTTACAATAAGCCTCCCTACGTAAACAGACCCACTGGGGCTTGTTTTTCTTGTGGAGCAACTGACCATGTGAAGGGGGATCCCCGGTGTAAGGTTAGACCTTTGGGGGTCCACTCCGCTAATCTGGCCTTCTCCTCCTACGAGGAAGAAGAGATTACAGGAGCATCCTTCTCCTCAGACTCGTTTCCCAGCGGAATAGAGGCTGAGGTAGTTTTAGTGTCCCTAGGTTCCTGGGAGCCGAAAGTCGCAGAGGCTTATGCTAGGATTCCGGATAATACCAAGCACTACTTTAAAGACAGTGTGCTGATCACTGGAGTGGATACTCCAGCTCTTAGGGATAGTGGGTGCAGTCGCACTGTAGTGGATTCTACCTTGGTAGACTCAGAGGAAGTTGCCAGAGCTACTCTGATGCCCACTAAGTTGGCTGACGGCCCCCTCCGTATGTTTCCAGTAATACCTGTAAATCTTACTTTAAATGGTACAGCAGTCAGGATTCCAGTGAGCATTCAGAGAAACGTCCCGGGAAAGGTCTTGTTAGGTAATGATCTCAGAGCTTTAGGGCTCGTAGGAGACACTGCCGAAAGACCCTACACACGGTCTCTAGCACGGGCAGCATTGGCCAAGTCCAATACGCCGCCCCAGCCGAAGGGGAAACCCAAGGCGAAAGGAGTCTACAAGTCAAAACGAGGGAAAGAGAATATTCCCCCAAGCTCGCCTACCACTGCGGTGGAGGAAGTTGGTCAATCGCCCGGGCCTGACGAGGAGGTGGCGATGCCTGAAGTATTCGACCCCAACGATCATCCTGAACTAAAAGACTTGTTAGTTGAAGGAGGTCCTGATAGGGACGAATTCAGTAAAGGCCAAGGTGAGTGCCCATCTCTGGAAGGCCTAAGGAGACAGGCCTGCTCCCAGCTTGAGGGTGAACCTCCTGGGAAGCATAGGATTTATTGGGAAGGTGGACTCCTGTATAGTGAGCCCACAGAGTCTACAGAAGGAGACCATAGGAGGTTGGTGGTTCCCCTTGCTGTTAGGCCCTTCCTTCTGCAGTTGGCGCATGAAGTTCCCCTTGCTGGTCACCTTGGTATGAAGAGGACCAAGCAAAGGTTATCCATGCACTTCTACTGGCCCAAGTTGGGGGTGCAAGTAGAAAGTCACTGCAGGAGTTGTGCCTCCTGCCAGTTGTCTGGTAAGGTTGGCGCGACAATCCAAGCTCCGTTGGTACCGCTCCCAGTTGTGGGGGTACCATTTGAAAGGGTAGGGATCGACATGGTTGGTCCCCTTGACCCGCAAACATCCTCGGGCAATAGGTTTATCCTGGTGCTGGTCGACCATGCAACCAGGTATCCTGAGGCCATCCCATGGAAAACTGTAACTGCCAAGTCAGTTGCAGAAGCTTTACTCGGCATATTTACTAGGGTTGGCTTCCCTAAAGAAGTTGTGCCGGATGATGGCAGCAACTTTATGTCGAAGTATAGGCAGGCTATGTGGAAAGAATGTGGGGTCACCTACAGGTTCTCTTCTGCATACCACCCCCAGACCAATGGTCTGGGGGGGCGTTTCAACAGGACGTTAAAGAGCATGATTGGGGCTCTGGAGGAGCCTCAGAGAAGAAAATGGGATCTTCTTGTTTCATGCTTACTGTTTGCCTACCGAGAGGTACCAGAGGAGGGTGTTGGCTTCAGCCCCTTCGAACTTCTGTTCGGTCATCCCGTACGGGGACCCTTAGCCATCGTCAAAGAGGGATGGGAGATGCCCACTCCCCCTGTTACTACCAACGTAGTTGATTATGTGCTAGGGCTCAGAAAACGGATGGTACTTCTGATGGGCTTGGCTAGTGATAAATTGAAGGCAGGGCAAGCGCTGGTGAAACATTGGTACGACCAGAAAGCTTCCCTCATCAACTTTACACTTGGTCAGCAAGTCCTGATCATGAATCCCATAAGGCCTCGAGCTTTACAGGACAAATGGTCAGGCCCTTACCCAGTGGTGGAGCCCCTGGGTGAGGTTAACTATTCAGTGGACCTTGGAAGGCCTGGACAGGCTCCAAAAGTGTTTCACGCGAATAGGCTGAAGGCTTTCGGCCCAAGCGTCGAAATCGCAGCACTGCTACTGGCTTCAGACGTTGCGGGAGAGGAGTCTGAACCTCTCCCCGACCTGTTCCCAAGCAGTCCTTCAGATAGCTCTTTTGAGGGGGTCCGAGTGGCCCCTCACCAAAATGGACAAGGCTCAGTGGTTTACCTTGGACATGAAGTAGGTGGAGGGAGGAGACAGCCTCTACTCAGTCAGGTACAAGCAGTACAAGACTGGCCTACCCCCACTACGCAAACCCAAGTGAGAGCCTTTCTAGGACTCACGGGGTATTACCGCAATTTTGTGGCAGACTATGGCACCATAGCTGCTCCTCTGACTGCCCTCACAACTCCGAAGAAACCCAAGAAGGTAACTTGGACCGACGAGTGTGAGAAGGCCTTCAATGGCTTAAAAGACTCCTTGTGCCAGGCCCCTGTCCTTAGGGCCCCTGATTATCAAAGACCTTTTATCGTGCAGACGGACGCCTCTGACACTGGGATAGGAGCTGTACTATCACAAGTAGATGAGAAGGGTAAGGAACACCCTATCGGTTTTATTAGTCGCCAGCTTAAGGACAGAGAGCTCAGATGGTCCACGGTAGAGAAAGAATGTTTCTCTGTTGTGTGGGCCCTAAGGAAGCTGAGGCCCTACCTCTATGGGACCCACTTCACTGTGCAAACTGACCATAAGCCGTTAAAGTGGCTAATGAACATGAAGGGGGAGAATCCAAAGTTGCTTAGGTGGTCCATAAGTCTACAAGGCTTCGACTTCACTATTGAGCATAGGCCAGGTGTCCAACATAGCAATGCTGATGGGTTGTCTAGAATGTTTAACCGACCTGAACAAGAGACTCATCCAGGGATGGATTAGTTCCCCCTGTCCATAGTCTGGGAGGGGTGAGTGTTAGGAAAGATTTCGTAATTGTAGGTAATTTTCCTTCCATGTGGCAACCCCTAAACTTTTTGCTGTTGTTTTCACCTTGTTCTTGACTTTGCCAGAGAAGTGCAGCCTTCTGCCGCACTCCTCTGGGCTTTCGCTCCTTTCTTACGGGGAAACTGACATGCCCTTAAGACAGCCAGTACCGGGGAACACTGTTTCCCGTAGTTTCTTTTATCATGTTGCGGCTTTAGTGCAACATGACACAAGAGGGCACTGTAAGCTAAGTTACAGCTCTCTTGGGTCTCTAGCCTTCTACAGGCCCTAGATACTCTTTTAGGATGGTATTTGATCGGTGCAAGTCATTCAGGGACTGGAATGGTGGCAGCGATCGTTTTGTTTATTTTGAGCTCCTTTTGGCGTTCTGAGCACGTTTTTCGCACTGAACCCAAAATGGTGGCCTGGCTCCGAAAATGGCCAGACCACGAGGCTCCTTTGTCTTGTCCACTGACCGTCTTGCTCCCTTCACCTTCCCCAGGTCGAGCGACCCGGGGCCTTCCTTATTTGGACATGTACTTTCCCGCGAAACGTGGTTGCTTTCGCGGGCTTCTACATGTCGTTTGTGTGCCTCCAGGGTGGGGGCTGGGATGTCTGGTCCCAATACACATCCTGGGTGCCAGAGAGTCTAGGGTGGTGTGAATGCCTGGGACCACCGTGGTCCGTGATTGGTCCACGTATGGTATGTGTGTTGATGAGCGGATCTCCCATTGGCTCCCCTCCGTTTTGGCGCGAAGGGAACCGTGGATAAGAGGGGGCTGGAAACACCACTACCATGTCGATCTCCTGAGTTCTCACGAACGAAGGAATACAGGAGCCAAGTATCCTGCAACCACGAGGCTGGACCGAGGAATCGCTGGTGACCCGCTGAAGGAATCCTCCTTTGCACTGCTGTCGTCCTGTGAAACCCTTTCCTCCTTGGATCGAACCAGAAGGCCTGTACTGGTGCTTCGACCTTTGGAATAGCAGGAACAGCTATTCCCGGCGACTTCATCATCTCCTGCCAAGTAAGCCTTCGGAAGTGTCTCTGGGCCATCCAGTTGACTGAACAGCTTACAAGGGAGTCCTGCTCTGTAACCGCCGCCAGGTTGTGTTGTATTTCGAGTCCTTGTCACTCTCCCACGCTTCGTACACTTGGCGTTCCCAAGTCTGAAGGGAGGAGTGTACATTTGGCTCGAATACACACGGCCGCTCCGTTGTCCTGCTGCGGCAACAAACTGTGCCGGTTTCGTCGATTGGGACGTCTTTTTGCTCTACACGACTACGAGGCGTTCCCTGCTCTTCTGAACCTGCCAGCTGCTGAAACTAACGTGGAGAAGCCTGGGTCTGCTTGCTTCGGGGACCGGTGAGTAGTATAGCTAGGATCTGGTCGCCCTCCTGCAGTATCCCATTGCTTTTCCCTGCTGTGTAAAAACAGCACCCTTTTGCCGTACTCGCGCTCTGCTTCTGCTCGCTGTGGAGGCTGCGCTTGAGTTGCGGAACCTGTTCTCCTTCTGCTGTGCACTAACCCGAACTGCCTGACTTCCTCTGAAGAGCTTCTCCTTTTGCCCGTTGGCACCGGCGTGGCAGGTACTTTGAGCACAAGGCTCCACTCTTCGCAGGGCTCGGACTTCCATCTAGTTAGGTGCCTCTGAAGGAGAACTGAGTCTAAAGCGTTATCGCACTGCCTGTTTTCCTTCCCTGGCAGGTGGACTACACATTTCGTGCCTCTAATGCTTAAGACTGTCGTATTTGTATATATATTGTGTTGATATGGTATGTGTTGGTTTAATACTGTGATATTGTGATTTTTTCGCTACGGTCATTATTTTAAAGGCCTTAAAATAAATGTGTATATATTTTTGATATAACAACTGTTTGGAGTAGTTTGTAAGCGCTCTTGCTTTGTGTGCTCATTGCGGGCTTTCAGTCACCCTCACCCCTCTTGAGACCTAGTCTTGACCGCCGCGATCGCTACCTTGATTGGTCTGGCTCGTCCAGAGGTTACCCTGTTCCAAGTAATTAGGTTGGCCTTCTGAACTTCTGCGCCACCAGGACAGAGTTCAGAAATCCGTCTTAACACCAACTCCTTCCCATTCCAATCCTGAGAACCTTCCGATAGCAGAGATGTGATATCTCAATGCTTATACCAAACCTGAGACCCTTCCTATGGCATGAGATGTGATATCCAACTCCTTGCCATTCAAATCCTGAGACCCTTCCTATAGCATGAGAAGGGATATCCAACTCCTTCCCAATCCAATCCTGAGAACCTTCCGATAGCAGAGACGTGATATCTCAATGCTTCTACCAAACCTGAGACCCTTCCTTTAGCATGAGATGTGATATCCAAATCCTTCACATTCCAATCCTGAGACCCTTCCTATAGCATGAGATGTGATATCTCAATGCTTCTAATACCAAACCTGAGATCCTTCCTATAACATGAGATGTGATATCCAATTCCTTCCCATTCCAAACCTGAGACCCTTCCTATTGGATGAGTTGTGATATCCAACTCCTTCCCATTCCAACCCTGAGACCCGTCCTATAGCATGAGATGTGATATCTCAATGCTTATACCAAACCTGAGACCCTTCCTATAGCATGAGATGTGATATCTCAATGCTTCTAATACCAAACCTGAGATCCTTCCTATAACATGAGATGTGATATCCAACTCCTTCCATTCCAATCCTGAGACCCGTCCTATAGCATGAGATGTGATATCTCAATGCTTATACCAAACCTGAGACCCTTCCTATAGCATGAGATGTGATATCCAACTACTTCCCATTCCAATCCTGAGACCCTTCCTATAGCATGAGATGTGATATCTCAATGCTTCTAATACCAAACCTGAGATCCTTCCTCTAACATGAAATGTGATATCCAACTCCTTCCCTTTCCAAACCTAAGAGCCTATCTATAGCATGAGATGTGATATCCAGGTCCTTCCCATTCCAATCCTTAGACCCTTCCTACAGCATGCAATATGATATCTCAATGATTCTAATAACAAACCTGAGACCCGTCCTATAGCATGAGATATGATATCCAAGTCCTTCCCATTCCAATCCTGAGACCCTTCCTATAACATGAAATGTGATATCCAACTCCTTCCCATTCCAACCTGAGACCCTTCCTATAGCATGAGATGGGATATCCAACTTCTTCCAAATCCAATACTGATACCCTTCCGATAGCATGAGATGTGATATCCCAATGCTTCTACCAAACCTGAGACCCATACTATGGCATGAGATGTGATATCAAACTCCTTCCCATTCCAATCCTGAGACCCTTCCTATAGCTTGAGGTGTGATATCCAACTCCTTCCCATTCCAATTCTGAGACCCTTCTTATACCATGAGACTTGATATCTCAATGCTTCTAATACCAAACCTGAGACCCGTCCTATAACATGAGATGTGATATCCAAATCCTTCCCCTTCCAAACCTTAGACCCTTCCTTTATCATGAGATGTGATATCCAACTCCTTCCCATTCCAATCCTGAGACCCTTCCGATATCATGAGATTTGTTATCTCAATGCTTCTAATATCAAACTTGAGACCCTCCCTATAGCATGAGATGTGACATCCAAGTCCTTCCCATTCCAATCCTGAGACCCTTCCTTTAGCATGAGATGTGATATCTCTATGCTACTAATACCAAACCTGAGACCCTTCCTATAACATGAGATGGGATATCCAACTCCTTCCCATTCCAATCCTGAGACCTTTCCGATAGCAGAGATGTGATATCTCAATGCTTATACCAAACCTGAGAACCTTCCTATGGCCTGAGATGTCATATACAACTCCTTCCCATTCCAATCCTGAGACCCTTCCTTTAGCATGAGATGTGATATCTCAATGCTTATACCAAATCTGAGACCCTTCCTATAGCATGAGATGTGATATCCAAGTCCATCCCATTCCAATCCTTAGACCCTTCCTACAGCATGCGATGTGATATCTCAATGATTCTAATACCAAACCAGAGACTCTTCCTATAACATGAGATGGGATATCCAACTCCTTCCCATTCCAATCCTGAGCCGCTTCCGATAGCAGAGATGTGATATCTCAATGCTTATACAAAACCTGAGACCCTTCCTATAACATGAGATGTGATATCCAACTCCTTCCCGTTCCAAACCTGAGACACTAACTATAGCATATGTGATATCCAACTCCTTCCCATTCCAAACATGAGACCCTTCCTATAGCAAGAAAGTAATATCCAACTCCTACCCATTCCAATCCTGAGACCCTTCCTATAGCAAGAGATGTGATATCCAAATCCTTCCCATTCCAATCCTGAGACCCTTCTTATAACATGAGATGTGATATCCAACTCCTTCCCATTCCAACCTGAGACACTTCCTATAGCATGAGAAGGGATATCCAACTCCTTCCCAATCCAATCCTGAGACCCTTCCGATAGCAGAGATGTGATATCTCAATGCTTATACCAAACCTGAGACCCTTCCTATGGCATGAGATGTGATATCCAACTCCTTGCCATTCAAATCCTGAGACCCTTCCTATAGCATGAGAAGGGATATCCAACTCCTTCCCAATCCAATCCTGAAACCCTTCCGATAGCAGAGACGTGATATCTCAATGCTTCTACCAAACCTGAGACCCTTCCTTTAGCATGAGATGTGATATCCAAATCCTTCACATTCCAATCCTGAGACCCTTCCTATAGCATGAGATGTGATATCACAATGCTTCTAATACCAAACCTGAGATCCTTCCTATAACATGAGATGTGATATCCAATTCCTTCCCATTCCAAACCTGAGACCCTTCCTATTGGATGAGATGTGATATCCAACTCCTTCCCATTCCAACCCTGAGACCCTTCCTATAGCATGAGATGTGATGTCTCAATGCTTCTAATACCAAACCTGAGATCCTTCCTATAACATGAGATGTGATATCCAACTCCTTCCATTCCAATCCTGAGACCCGTCCTATAGCATGAGATGTGATATCTCAATGCTTATACCAAACCTGAGACCCTTCCTATAGCATGAGAGGTGATATCCAACTGCTTCCCATTCCAATCCTGAGACCCTTCCTATAGCATGAGATGTGATATCTCAATGCTTCTAATACCAAACCTGAGATCCTTCCTCTAACATGAAATGTGATATCCAACTCCTTCCCTTTCCAAACCTAAGAGCCTATCTATAGCATGAGATGTGATATCCAAGTCCTTCCCATTCCAACCCTTAGACCCTTCCTACAGCATGCAATATGATATCTCAATGATTCTAATAACAAACCTGAGACCCGTCCTATAACATGAGATGGGATATCCAACTCCTTCCCATTCCAATCCTGAGACACTTCCGATAGCAGAGATGTGATATCTCAATGCTTATACCAAACCTGAGACCTTTCCTATAACATGAGATGTGATATCCAACTCCTTCCCGTTCCAAACCTGAGACCCTTCCTATAGCATGAGATGTGATATCTCAATGCTTATACCAAACCTGAGACCCTTCCTATAGCATGAGATGTGATATACAACTGCTTCCCATTCCAATCCTGAGACCCTTCCTATAGCATGAGATGGGATATCTCAATGCTTCTAATATCAAACTTGAGACCCTACCTATAGCATGAGATGTGATATCCAAGTCCTTCCCATTCCAATCCTGAGACACTTCCTAAAGCATGAGATGTGATATCCAACTCCTTCCCATTCCAATCCTGAGACCCTTCCTATAGCATGAGATATGATATCTCAATACTTCTAATACCAAACGTGAGATCCTTCCGATAACATGAGATGTGATATCCAAATCCTTCCCCTTCCAAACCTGAGACCCTCCCTTTAGCATGAGATGTGATATCCAACTCCTTCCCATTCCAATCCTGAGACCCTTCTGATAGCATGAGATGTGATATCTCAATGCTTCTAATACCAAACCTGAGATCCTTCCGATAGCATGAGATGTGATATCTCAATGCTTCTAATACCAAACCTGAGATCCTTCCTATAACATGAGTTGTGATATCCAAATCCTTCCCCTTCCAAACCTGAGACCCTCCCTTTAGCATGAGATGTGATATCCAACTCCTTCCCATTCCATTCCTGTGACCCTTCTGATAGCATGAGATGTGATATCTCAATGCCTCTAATACCAAACCTGAGATCCTACCTCTAACATGAAATGTGATATCCAACTCTTTCCCCTTCCAAACCTGAGAGCCTTCCTATAGCATGAGATGTGATATCCAAGTCCTTCCCATTCCAATCCTGAGACCCTTCCTATAGCTTGAGATGTGATATCCAACTCCTTCCCATTCCAATTCTGAGACCCTTCCTATACTCTGAGACTTGATATCTCAATGCTTCTAATACCAAACCTGAGACCCGTAATATAACATGAGATGTGATATCCAAATCCTTCCCCTTCCAAACCTTAGACCCTTCCTTTATCATGAGATGTGATATCCAACTCCTTCCCATTCCAATCCTGAGACCCTTTCGATATCATGAGATGTGATATCTCAAAGCTTCTAATATCAAACTTGAGACCCTCCCTATAGCATGAGATGTGATATCCAAGTCCTTCCCATTCCAATCCTGAGAACCTTCCTATAGCATGAGATGTGATATCTCAATGCTTCTAATACCAAACCTGAGACCCTTCCTATAACATGAGATGGGAATATCCAACTCCTTCCCATTCCAATCCTGAGACCCTTCCGATAGCAGAGATGTGATATCTCAATGCTTATACCAAACCTGAGACCCTTCCTATGGCATGAGATGTGATATCCAACTCCTTGCCATTCAAATCCTGAGACCCTTCCGATAGCAGAGACGTGATATCTCAATGCTTCTACCAAACCTGAGACCCTTCCTTTAGCATGAGATGTGATATCCAAATCCTTCACATTCCAATCCTGAGACCCTTCCTATAGCATGAGATGTGATATCTCAATGCTTCTAATACCAAACCTGAGATCCTTCCTATAACATGAGATGTGATATCCAATTCCTTCCCATTCCAAACCTGAGACCCTTCCTATTGGATGAGTTGTGATATCCAACTCCTTCCCATTCCAACCCTGAGACCCTTCCTATAGCATGAGATGTGATGTCTCAATGCTTCTAATACCAAACCTGAGATCCTTCCTATAACATGAGATGTGATATCCAACTCCTTCCATTCCAATCCCGAGACCCGTCCTATAGCATGAGATGTGATATCTCAATGCTTATACCAAACCTGAGACCCTTCCTATAGCATGAGATGTGATATCCAACTACTTCCCATTCCAATCCTGAGACCCTTCCTATAGCATGAGATGTGATATCTCAATGCTTATACCAATCCTGAGACCCTTCCTTTAGCATGAGATGTGATATCTCAATGCTTATACCAAATCTGAGACCCTTCCTATAGCATGAGATGTGATATCCAATTCCTTCCCATTCCAATCCTGAGACCCTTCCTATAGGATGAGATGTGATATCTCAATGCTTTTACCAAACCTGAGAGCCTACCTATAGCATGAGATGTGATATCCAAGTCCATCCCATTCCAATCCTTAGACCCTTCCTACAGCATGCGATGTGATATCTCAATGATTCTAATACCAAACCAGAGACTCTTCCTATAACATGAGATGGGATATCCAACTCCTTCCCATTCCAATCCTGAGCCGCTTCCGATAGCAGAGATGTGATATCTCAATGCTTATACCAAACCTGAGACCCTTCCTATAACATGAGATGTGATATCCAACTCCTTCCCGTTCCAAACCTGAGACACTAACTATAGCATATGTGATATCCAACTCCTTCCCATTCCAAACATGAGACCCTTCCTATAGCAAGAAAGTAATATCCAACTCCTACCCATTCCAATCCTGAGACCCTTCCTATAGCAAGAGATGTGATATCCAAATCCTTCCCATTCCAATCCTGAGACCCTTCTTATAACATGAGATGTGATATCCAACTCCTTCCCATTCCAACCTGAGACACTTCCTATAGCATGAGAAGGGATATCCAACTCCTTCCCAATCCAATCCTGAGACCCTTCCGATAGCAGAGATGTGATATCTCAATGCTTATACCAAACCTGAGACCCTTCCTATGGCATGAGATGTGATATCCAACTCCTTGCCATTCAAATCCTGAGACCCTTCCTATAGCATGAGAAGGGATATCCAACTCCTTCCCAATCCAATCCTGAAACCCTTCCGATAGCAGAGACGTGATATCTCAATGCTTCTACCAAACCTGAGACCCTTCCTTTAGCATGAGATGTGATATCCAAATCCTTCACATTCCAATCCTGAGACCCTTCCTATAGCATGAGATGTGATATCACAATGCTTCTAATACCAAACCTGAGATCCTTCCTATAACATGAGATGTGATATCCAATTCCTTCCCATTCCAAACCTGAGACCCTTCCTATTGGATGAGATGTGATATCCAACTCCTTCCCATTCCAACCCTGAGACCCTTCCTATAGCATGAGATGTGATGTCTCAATGCTTCTAATACCAAACCTGAGATCCTTCCTATAACATGAGATGTGATATCCAACTCCTTCCATTCCAATCCTGAGACCCGTCCTATAGCATGAGATGTGATATCTCAATGCTTATACCAAACCTGAGACCCTTCCTATAGCATGAGAGGTGATATCCAACTGCTTCCCATTCCAATCCTGAGACCCTTCCTATAGCATGAGATGTGATATCTCAATGCTTCTAATACCAAACCTGAGATCCTTCCTCTAACATGAAATGTGATATCCAACTCCTTCCCTTTCCAAACCTAAGAGCCTATCTATAGCATGAGATGTGATATCCAAGTCCTTCCCATTCCAACCCTTAGACCCTTCCTACAGCATGCAATATGATATCTCAATGATTCTAATAACAAACCTGAGACCCGTCCTATAACATGAGATGGGATATCCAACTCCTTCCCATTCCAATCCTGAGACACTTCCGATAGCAGAGATGTGATATCTCAATGCTTATACCAAACCTGAGACCTTTCCTATAACATGAGATGTGATATCCAACTCCTTCCCGTTCCAAACCTGAGACCCTTCCTATAGCATGAGATGTGATATCTCAATGCTTATACCAAACCTGAGACCCTTCCTATAGCATGAGATGTGATATACAACTGCTTCCCATTCCAATCCTGAGACCCTTCCTATAGCATGAGATGGGATATCTCAATGCTTCTAATATCAAACTTGAGACCCTACCTATAGCATGAGATGTGATATCCAAGTCCTTCCCATTCCAATCCTGAGACACTTCCTAAAGCATGAGATGTGATATCCAACTCCTTCCCATTCCAATCCTGAGACCCTTCCTATAGCATGAGATATGATATCTCAATACTTCTAATACCAAACGTGAGATCCTTCCGATAACATGAGATGTGATATCCAAATCCTTCCCCTTCCAAACCTGAGACCCTCCCTTTAGCATGAGATGTGATATCCAACTCCTTCCCATTCCAATCCTGAGACCCTTCTGATAGCATGAGATGTGATATCTCAATGCTTCTAATACCAAACCTGAGATCCTTCCGATAGCATGAGATGTGATATCTCAATGCTTCTAATACCAAACCTGAGATCCTTCCTATAACATGAGTTGTGATATCCAAATCCTTCCCCTTCCAAACCTGAGACCCTCCCTTTAGCATGAGATGTGATATCCAACTCCTTCCCATTCCATTCCTGTGACCCTTCTGATAGCATGAGATGTGATATCTCAATGCCTCTAATACCAAACCTGAGATCCTACCTCTAACATGAAATGTGATATCCAACTCTTTCCCCTTCCAAACCTGAGAGCCTTCCTATAGCATGAGATGTGATATCCAAGTCCTTCCCATTCCAATCCTGAGACCCTTCCTATAGCTTGAGATGTGATATCCAACTCCTTCCCATTCCAATTCTGAGACCCTTCCTATACTCTGAGACTTGATATCTCAATGCTTCTAATACCAAACCTGAGACCCGTAATATAACATGAGATGTGATATCCAAATCCTTCCCCTTCCAAACCTTAGACCCTTCCTTTATCATGAGATGTGATATCCAACTCCTTCCCATTCCAATCCTGAGACCCTTTCGATATCATGAGATGTGATATCTCAAAGCTTCTAATATCAAACTTGAGACCCTCCCTATAGCATGAGATGTGATATCCAAGTCCTTCCCATTCCAATCCTGAGAACCTTCCTATAGCATGAGATGTGATATCTCAATGCTTCTAATACCAAACCTGAGACCCTTCCTATAACATGAGATGGGAATATCCAACTCCTTCCCATTCCAATCCTGAGACCCTTCCGATAGCAGAGATGTGATATCTCAATGCTTATACCAAACCTGAGACCCTTCCTATGGCATGAGATGTGATATCCAACTCCTTGCCATTCAAATCCTGAGACCCTTCCGATAGCAGAGACGTGATATCTCAATGCTTCTACCAAACCTGAGACCCTTCCTTTAGCATGAGATGTGATATCCAAATCCTTCACATTCCAATCCTGAGACCCTTCCTATAGCATGAGATGTGATATCTCAATGCTTCTAATACCAAACCTGAGATCCTTCCTATAACATGAGATGTGATATCCAATTCCTTCCCATTCCAAACCTGAGACCCTTCCTATTGGATGAGTTGTGATATCCAACTCCTTCCCATTCCAACCCTGAGACCCTTCCTATAGCATGAGATGTGATGTCTCAATGCTTCTAATACCAAACCTGAGATCCTTCCTATAACATGAGATGTGATATCCAACTCCTTCCATTCCAATCCCGAGACCCGTCCTATAGCATGAGATGTGATATCTCAATGCTTATACCAAACCTGAGACCCTTCCTATAGCATGAGATGTGATATCCAACTACTTCCCATTCCAATCCTGAGACCCTTCCTATAGCATGAGATGTGATATCTCAATGCTTATACCAAACCTGAGACCCTTCCTATAGCATGAGATGTGATATCCAACTACTTCCCATTCCAATCCTTAGACCCTTCCTACAGCATGCAATATGATATCTCAATGATTCTAATAACAAACCTGAGACCCGTCCTATAGCATGAGATATGATATCCAAGTCCTTCCCATTCCAATCCTGAGACCCTTCCTATAACATGAAATGTGATATCCAACTCCTTCCCATTCCAACCTGAGACCCTTCCTATAGCATGAGATGGGATATCCAACTTCTTCCAAGTCCAATACTGATACCCTTCCGATAGCATGAGATGTGATATCCCAATGCTTCTACCAAACCTGAGACCCATACTATGGCATGAGATGTGATATCAAACTCCTTCCCATCCAATCCTGAGACCCTTCCTATAGCTTGAGGTGTGATATCCAACTCCTTCCCATTCCAATTCTGAGACCCTTCTTATACCATGAGACTTGATATCTCAATGCTTCTAATACCAAACCTGAGACCCGTCCTATAACATGAGATGTGATATCCAAATCCTTCCCCTTCCAAACCTTAGACCCTTCCTTTATCATGAGATGTGATATCCAACTCCTTCCCATTCCAATCCTGAGACCCTTCCGATATCATGAGATTTGTTATCTCAATGCTTCTAATATCAAACTTGAGACCCTCCCTATAGCATGATGTGACATCCAAGTCCTTCCCATTCCAATCCTGAGACCCTTCCTATAGCATGAGATGTGATATCTCTATGCTTCTAATACCAAACCTGAGACCCTTCCTATAACATGAGATGGGATATCCAACTCCTTTCCATTCCAATCCTGAGACCTTTCCGATAGCAGAGATGTGATATCTCAATGCTTATACCAAACCTGAGAACCTTCCTATGGCCTGAGATGTCATATACAACTCCTTCCCATTCCAATCCTGAGACCCTTCCTTTAGCATGAGATGTGATATCCAATTCCTTCCCATTCCAATCCTGAGACCCTTCCTATAGGATGAGATGTGATATCTCAATGCTTATACCAAACCTGAGAGCCTACCTATAGCATGAGATGTGATATCCAAGTCCATCCCATTCCAATCCTTAGACCCTTCCTACAGCATGCGATGTGATATCTCAATGATTCTAATACCAAACCAGAGACTCTTCCTATAACATGAGATGGGATATCCAACTCCTTCCCATTCCAATCCTGAGCCGCTTCCGATAGCAGAGATGTGATATCTCAATGCTTATACCAAACCTGAGACCCTTCCTATAACATGAGATGTGATATCCAACTCCTTCCCGTTCCAAACCTGAGACACTAACTATAGCATATGTGATATCCAACTCCTTCCCATTCCAAACATGAGACCCTTCCTATAGCAAGAAAGTAATATCCAACTCCTACCCATTCCAATCCTGAGACCCTTCCTATAGCAAGAGATGTGATATCCAAATCCTTCCCATTCCAATCCTGAGAGCCTTCTTATAACATGAGATGTGATATCCAACTCCTTCCCATTCCAACCTGAGACACTTCCTATAGCATGAGAAGGGATATCCAACTCCTTCCCAATCCAATCCTGAGACCCTTCCGATAGCAGAGATGTGATATCTCAATGCTTAAACCAAACCTGAGACCCTTCCTATGGCATGAGATGTGATATCCAACTCCTTACCATTCAAATCCTGAGACCCTTCCTATAGCATGAGAAGGGATATCCAACTCCTTCCCAATCCAATCCTGAGACCCTTCCGATAGCAGAGACGTGATATCTCAATGCTTCTACCAAACCTGAGACCCTTCCTTTAGCATGAGATGTGATATCCAAATCCTTCACATTCCAATCCTGAGACCCTTCCTATAGCATGAGATGTGATATCACAATGCTTCTAATACCAAACCTGAGATCCTTCCTATAACATGAGATGTGATATCCAATTCCTTCCCATTCCAAACCTGAGACCCTTCCTATTGGATGAGATGTGATATCCAACTCCTTCCCATTCCAACCCTGAGACCCTTCCTATAGCATGAGATGTGATGTCTCAATGCTTCTAATACCAATCCTGAGATCCTTCCTATAACATGAGATGTGATATCCAACTCCTTCCATTCCAATCCTGAGACCCGTCCTATAGCATGAGATGTGATATCTCAATGCTTATACCAAACCTGAGACCCTTCCTATAGCATGAGATGTGATATCCAACTGCTTCCCATTCCAATCCTGAGACCCTTCCTATAGCATGAGATGTGATATCTCAATGCTTCTAATACCAAACCTGAGATCCTTCCTCTAACATGAAATGTGATATCCAACTCCTTCCCTTTCCAAACCTAAGAGCCTATCTATAGCATGAGATGTGATATCCAAGTCCTTCACATTCCAACCCTTAGACCCTTCCTACAGCATGCAATATGATATCTCAATGATTCTAATAACAAACCTGAGACCCGTCCTATAACATGAGATGGGATATCCAACTCCTTCCCATTCCAATCCTGAGACACTTCCGATAGCAGAGATGTGATATCTCAATGCTTATACCAAACCTGAGACCCTTACTATAACATGAGATGTGATATCCAAATCCTTCCCATTCCAAACCTGAGACCCTTCCTTTAGCATGAGATGTGATATCCAGCTCCTTCCCATTCCAATCCTGAGACACTTCCAATAGCATGAGATGTGATATCTCAATGCTTCTAATATCAAAACTGAGACCCTCCCTATAGCATGATATGTGATATCTAAGTCCTTCCCATTCCAATCCTGAGACCCTCCCTATAGCATGAGATGTGATATCCAACTCCTTCCCATTCCAATCCTGAGACCCTTCCTATAGCATGAGATATGATATCTCAATACTTCTAATACCAAACGTGAGATCCTTCCGATAACATGAGATGTGATATCCAAATCCTTCCCCTTCCAAACCTGAGACCCTCCCTTTAGCATGAGATGTGATATCCAACTCCTTCCTATTCCAATCCTGAGACTCTTCTGATAGCATGAGATGTGATATCTCAATGCTTCTAATACCAAACCTGAGATCCTTCCGATAGCATGAGATGTGATATCTCAATGCTTCTAATACCAAACCTGAGATCCTTCCTATAACATGAGATGTGATATCCAAATCCTTCCCCTTCCAAACCTGAGACCCTCCCTTTAGCATGAGATGTGATATCCAACTCCTTCCCATTCCATTCCTGAGACCCTTCTGATAGCATGAGATGTGATATCTCAATGCCTCTAATACCAAACCTGAGATCCTACCTCTAACATGAAATGTGATATCCAACTCTTTCCCCTTCCAAACCTGAGAGCCTTCCTATAGCATGAGATGTGATATCCAAGCCCTTCCCATTCCAATCCTGAGACCCTTCCTATAGCTTGAGATGTGATATCCAACTCCTTCCCATTCCAATTCTGAGACCCTTCCTATACTATGAGACTTGATATCTCAATGCTTCTAATACCAAACCTGAGACCCGTAATATAACATGAGATGTGATATCCAAATCCTTCCCCTTCCAAACCTTAGACCCTTCCTTTATCATGAGATGTGATATCCAACTCCTTCCCATTCCAATCCTGAGACCCTTCCGATATCAGGAGATGTGATATCTCAAAGCTTCTAATATCAAACTTGAGACCCTCCCTATAGCATGAGATGTGATATCCAAGTCCTTCCCATTCCACTCCTGAGACCCTTGCTATAGCATGAGATGTGATATCTCAATGCTTCTAATACCAAACCTGAGACCCTTCCTATAACATGAGATGGGAATATCCAACTCCTTCCCATTCCAATCCTGAGACCCTTCCGATAGCAGAGATGTGATATCTCAATGCTTATACCAAACCTGAGATCCTTCCTATAACATGAGATGTGATATCCAACTCCTTCCCATTCCAATCTTGAGACACTTCCTATAGCATGAGATGTGATATCTCACTGCTTATACCAAACCTGAGACCCTTCCCATAGCATGAGATGTGATATCCAACTCCTTCCCATTCCAATCCTCAGACCCTTCCTATAGCATGAGATGTGATATCTCAATGCTTCTAATAACAAACTTGAGACCCTACCTATAGCATGAGATGTGATATCCAAGTCCTTCCCATTCCAATCCTGAGACACTTCCTATAGCAGAGATGTGATATCTCAATGTTTATACCAAACCTGAGACCCTTCCTATAACATGAGATGTGATATCCAACTCCTTCCCGTTCCAAACCTGAGACCCTTCCTTTAGCATGAGATGTGATATCCAGCTCCTTCCCATTCCAATCCTGAGACACTTCCGATAGCATGAGATGTGATATCTCAATGCTTCTAATATCAAAACTGAGACCCTCCCTATAGCATGATATGTGATATCTACGTCCTTCCCATTCCAATCCTGAGACCCTTCCTATAGCATGAGATGTGATATCTCAATGCTTCTACCAAACCTGAGACCCTTCCTTTAGCATGAGATGTGATATCCAACTCCTTCCCATTCCAATCCTGAGACCCTTCCTATAGCATGAGATGTGATATCTCAATACTTCTAATACCAAACCTGAGATCCATCCTATAACATGAGATGTGATATCCAAATCCTTCCCCTTCCAAACCTGAGACCCTCCCTTTAGCATGAGATGTGATATCCAACTCCTTCCCATTCCAATCCTGAGACCCTTCTGATAGCATAAGATATGATATCTCAATGCTTCTATACCAAACCTGAGATCCTTCCGATAGCATGAGATGTGATATCTCAATACTTCTAATACCAAACCTGAGATCCTTCCTATAACATGAGATTTGATATCCAAATCGGTAGTCAGTCAAAATCTCGAAAACAAAATATCGAATACAAAAAGACCGGAAAAAAAAAAATATCGAAAAAAAAAATATCGAATTTTTTATTTATTTATTTATATATGTTTTTGGGGTCAGGTAAGTAAAAAAAAGGGGTAAAATAAAAAAAAAATGAAAAAAGGGGGTTCGGCGGGGCGAACCCCCCCATTTAAAAAAAAAACACATTGAAAAAAAAATTCGATATTTTATTTTTCGGCCTTTTGTATTCGAGATTTTGGTTTTCGAGATTTGTGAATTCGATATTATCACTATGAACCCCTGAGACTCTTCTGATAGCATAAGATATGATATCTCAATGCTTCTATACCAAACCTGAGATCCTTCTGATAGCATGAAATGTGATATCCAACTCTTTCCCCTTGCAAACCTGAGAGCCTTCCTATAGCATGAGATGTGATATCCAAGTCCTTCCCATTCCAATCCTGAGACCCTTCCTATAACATGAGATGTGATATCCAACTCCTTCCCATTCCAACCTGAGACCCTTCCTATAGCATGAGATGGGATATCCAACTCCTTCCAAATCCAATCCCGATACCCTTCCGATAACATGAGATGTGATATCCCAATGCTTCTACCAAACCTGAGACCCATACTATGGCATGAGATGTGATATCAAACTCCTTCCCATTCTAATCCTGAGACCCTTCCTATAGCTTGAGATGTGATATCCAACTCCTTCCCATTCCAATTCTGAGACCCTTCCTATACCATGAGACTTGATATCTCAATGCTTCTAATACCAAACCTGAGACCCGTCCTATAACATGAGATGTGATATCGAAATCCTTCCCCTTCCAAACCTTAGAACCTTCCTTTATCATGAGATGTGATATCCAACTCCTTCCCATTCCAATCTTGAGACCCTTCCGATATCATGAAATGTGATACCTCAATGCTTCTAATATCAAACTTGAGACCCTCCCTATAGCAAGAGATGTGATATCCAAGTCCTTCCCATTCCAATCCTGAGACCCTTCCTATAGCATGAGATGTGATATCTCAATGCTTCTAATACCAAACCTGAGACCCTTCCTATAACATGAGATGGGAATATCCAACTCCTTCCCATTCCAATCCTGAGACCCTTCCGATAGCAGAGATGTGATATCTCAATGCTTATACCAAACCTGAGATCCTTCCTATAACATGAGATGTGATATCCAACTCCTTCCCATTCCAATCCTGAGACACTTCCTATAGCATGAGATGTGATATCTCACTTCTTATACCAAACCTGAGACCCTTCCTATAGCATGAGATGTGATATCTCAATGCTTCTAATATCAAACTTGAGACCCTCCCTATAGCATGAGATGTGATACCCAAGTCCTTCCCATTCCAATCCTGAGACACTTCCTATAGCATGAGATGTGATATCTCAATGCTTCTAATACCAAACCTGAGACTCTTCCTATAACATGAGATGGGATATCCAACTCCTTCCCATTCCAATCCTGATTCCCTTTCGATAGCAGAGATGTGATATCTCAATGTTTATACCAAACCTGAGACCCTCCCTACGGCATGAGATGTCATATACAACTCCTTCCCATTCCAATCCTGAGACCCTTCCTATAGCATGAGATGTGATATCCAACTCCTTCCCATTCCAATCCTGAGACCCTTCTGATAGCATAAGATATGATATCTCAATGCTTCTATACCAAACCTGAGATCCTTCCGATAGCATGAGATGTGATATCTCAATACTTCTAATACCAAACCTGAGATCCTTCCTATAACATGAGATGTGATATCCAAATCGGTAGTCAGTCAAAATCTCGAAAACAAAATATCGAATACAAAAAGACCGGAAAAAAAAAAATATCGAAAAAAAAAATATCGAATTTTTTATTTATTTATTTATATATGTTTTTGGGGTCAGGTAAGTAAAAAAAAGGGGTAAAATAAAAAAAAAATGAAAAAAGGGGGTTCGGCGGGGCGAACCCCCCCATTTAAAAAAAAAACACATTGAAAAAAAAATTCGATATTTTATTTTTCGGCCTTTTGTTTTCGAGATTTTGGTTTTCGAGATTTGTGAATTCGATATTATCACTATGAACCCCTGAGACTCTTCTGATAGCATAAGATATGATATCTCAATGCTTCTATACCAAACCTGAGATCCTTCTGATAGCATGAAATGTGATATCCAACTCTTTCCCCTTGCAAACCTGAGAGCCTTCCTATAGCATGAGATGTGATATCCAAGTCCTTCCCATTCCAATCCTGAGACCCTTCCTATAACATGAGATGTGATATCCAACTCCTTCCCATTCCAACCTGAGACCCTTCCTATAGCATGAGATGGGATATCCAACTCCTTCCAAATCCAATCCCGATACCCTTCCGATAACATGAGATGTGATATCCCAATGCTTCTACCAAACCTGAGACCCATACTATGGCATGAGATGTGATATCAAACTCCTTCCCATTCTAATCCTGAGACCCTTCCTATAGCTTGAGATGTGATATCCAACTCCTTCCCATTCCAATTCTGAGACCCTTCCTATACCATGAGACTTGATATCTCAATGCTTCTAATACCAAACCTGAGACCCGTCCTATAACATGAGATGTGATATCCAAATCCTTCCCCTTCCAAACCTTAGAACCTTCCTTTATCATGAGATGTGATATCCAACTCCTTCCCATTCCAATCTTGAGACCCTTCCGATATCATGAAATGTGATACCTCAATGCTTCTAATATCAAACTTGAGACCCTCCCTATAGCAAGAGATGTGATATCCAAGTCCTTCCCATTCCAATCCTGAGACCCTTCCTATAGCATGAGATGTGATATCTCAATGCTTCTAATACCAAACCTGAGACCCTTCCTATAACATGAGATGGGAATATCCAACTCCTTCCCATTCCAATCCTGAGACCCTTCCGATAGCAGAGATGTGATATCTCAATGCTTATACCAAACCTGAGATCCTTCCTATAACATGAGATGTGATATCCAACTCCTTCCCATTCCAATCCTGAGACACTTCCTATAGCATGAGATGTGATATCTCACTTCTTATACCAAACCTGAGACCCTTCCTATAGCATGAGATGTGATATCTCAATGCTTCTAATATCAAACTTGAGACCCTCCCTATAGCATGAGATGTGATACCCAAGTCCTTCCCATTCCAATCCTGAGACACTTCCTATAGCATGAGATGTGATATCTCAATGCTTCTAATACCAAACCTGAGACTCTTCCTATAACATGAGATGGGATATCCAACTCCTTCCCATTCCAATCCTGATTCCCTTTCGATAGCAGAGATGTGATATCTCAATGTTTATACCAAACCTGAGACCCTCCCTACGGCATGAGATGTCATATACAACTCCTTCCCATTCCAATCCTGAGACCCTTCCTATAGCATGAGATGTGATATCCAACTCCTTCCCATTCCAATCCTGAGACCCTTCCTATAGCATGAGATGTGATGTCTCAATGCTTCTAATACCAAACCTGAGATCCTTCCTATAACATGAGATGTGATATCCAACTCCTTCCATTCCAATCCTGAGACCCTTCCTATATATACTCCTCCCACTCATCCTTCCTATCCTGAACAAATGTGTGTCCCAACACAATGACCCCACAGTCTTAGTAGATATCTTCAATCAAACACTGCTCAAAGCCATCGATAATATAGCTCCGCTTAAATTACGGAAAGCTAAACAACAAGCCCATTTGAATTCTTGGTTCACCCCGCAGTTACGAGCCTTACGCAAAGAAAAACGCAAGGCTGAATCACTCTGGAAGAGCCACCCATGCAACCCCAACAATGAACGCCTCATCATCGCCACCCACAACTACAAGGAAGCGATCTTACAAGCTAAAAAGGAGACCTATAACCAACGTATTATACAAGCAGAATCCAACACTAAGGAGTTGTTTAAAGTTCTTAAAGAACTGGAAGCCCCTTCCCCTGCCCCTGATACCTGCACTAAAGACAGGCAATGGTGCAATAACATTCAAAACGCTCTCCTCAACAAAATCACCACCCTGCAATCAAAAATTAACGCCAAACAAACTTCCCTACTCACCAACCCCCCCACTAAACCCTCCACCACGCCAACGGACTCCTTTACTCACACCCCTTTCAGCTTAACCCCACTCACCATCCTCGAGGTCGAAAACATCATTCGCAACCTAAAACCCTCTAACTGCCAAGGTGACTCTTGCCCAGCACCTATCATTAAGGAAGCGGCACATGACCTTGCTCCGTTCATAACCACCTTCATCAACTCTTCATTCCTAACTGGAACAGTACCCAACAATTTAAAGGACGCCTGGGTTATCCCTCTCCTAAAAAAACCGAATCTAGACCCTGAAACACCAACGAACTATAGACCTATTACCACTGTACCGTTCCTACTTAAAATACTTGACAGAGCAGCATACCTGCAGATTCAGAATTACTTAGAAACTTATAACCTCCTCGGCTCAAGACAGTCTGGCTTCAGACCCAAGCACGGGACTGAAACAGCTCTTCTTGACCTAAAAACTCAAATTGAGGACCTTAAAGACAACGGTAAACTGTCCCTTCTACTACTACTGGACCTATCTGCTGCCTTCGACTTGGTAAACCACCAAATACTATGTCGGCACCTGAAATCTGCTGCCCACTTCTCTGACAATGCATCCAACTGGATCAGGTCATTCCTCGACAACAGACACATGAGAGTTTTCTCACCCACCGCATCGGCCGACCCTACACCAGTCCCGTGTGGAGTCCCGCAAGGGTCCTGTGTCTCCCCTACTCTCTATAATGTCTTCACCAAACCATTATTTGATGTGCTTGACTATCTGGGTGTCACCTACACGAACTACGCCGATGACACCCAGATACTCATACCCATTACTGGTGACTACATTGCTGATTCCAAAGCCCTCAATGACATTTACCTTGTCATTCAAGCTTGGATGGCCCAGCACGAGCTGTGCCTCAACGATGATAAGACTGAGCTTCTCATCTTAGGCACGCAACAGAGACTTAACAAACTAAGTCCCCTTTTCGGCTCCTTTAACATTGACGGTAATCTAATTAAAGTATCTAAAGATACCAAAACTCTGGGTATCTACCTGGACGCCTCCTTATCTCTCACCCGACAAACCAATGCAGTGGCTGCCGCGTCTGCCTACACCTGCAAATTGATCTCAGCCTGTCGCCCATTCCTCACCGCCAAGAACTGCATTACCCTGGCCAGGACCTTGGTTATGTCCAAATTGGACTATTGTAATGCATTGTACCAAGGCACTAACCAGGGCAATCTCAACAAACTTCAGACTACCCAAAACAATGCCATTAGAGCGGCCCTTAATATCCCTCGATCTGCCCACATCTCAGAAACAAGGAAGAACCTCAACTGGCTCTCCGTCGCCCAAAGGATCTCACTGAAAGCACTCACTCTTACATACAAATGTGTTAACCACCAGGCCCCCTCATATCTAGCCTCTCGATTCACTCAACATATACCAACGCGAGTACTCAGATCTGCACAGTCCCACGGTCTTGCAATCCCTAGATTCAAGCTTCACACAGCTGGTGGCGCCAGCTTCCCTGTCCTGGCAGCCAAGCTTTGGAACACTGTACCACTCACCATCAGAACCTTACCGTCATTCAACCTATTCAAACACAAAGCCAAGCTTTGGCTAGTTACATCTCACTGACTCTGACGGACCATCCGGCTTTGCTTTGCTCCGACATTACTGTCCCGCTCATTGCTTTGCTTTGTAAACGTCAATTGTATATTCTGTATATTCTGATCGCAATCTGTTGGTACCAGTGCGATGATTTGTCATACCTGTAACTTTCTGTCAAGATATGCGCCCGGTTGCCTTTGGGCCTGGTCTGCGCTATATAAATAAATAAATAATAAATAATAATAATAATAGCATGAGATGTGATATCTCAATGCTTATAACAAAACCTGAGACCCTTCCTATAGCATGAGATGTGATATCCAACTCCTTCCCATTCCAATCCTGAGACCCTTCCTATAGCCTGAGATGTGATATCTCAATACCTCTAATACCAAACCTGAGATCCTTCCTCTAACATGAAATGTGATATCCAACTCCTTCACTTTCCAAACCTGAGAGCCTATCTATAGCATGAGATGTGATATCCAAGTCCTTCCCATTCCAATCCTTAGACCCTTCCTACAGCATGCAATATGATATCTCAATGATTTTAATAAAAAACCTGAGACCCGTCCTATAACATGAGATGGGATATCCAACTCCTTCCCATTCCAATCCTGAGACACTTCCGATAGCAGAGATGTGATATCTCAATGTTTATACCAAACCTGAGACCCTTCCTATAACGAGATGTGATATCCAACTCCTTCCCGTTCCAAACCTGAGACCCTTCCTTTAGCATGAGATGTGATATCCAGCTCCTTCCCATTCCAATCCTGAGACACTTCCGATAGCATGAGATGTGATATCTCAATGCTTCTAATATCAAAACTGAGACCCTCCCTATAGCATGATATGTGATATCTAAGTCCTTCCCATTCAATCCTGAGACCCTTCCTATAGCATGAGATGTGATATCTCAATGCTTATCCTTGATTCCTGTAGTAAATTGATTTCCTTTGCAGGCCGACTCCTGTCACGAATGCCTTGTCTGCATGCATTCTCTCCTGGCCATTCTCTCACCGTGGCTATTTGCCTACCCCCTTCCTCTCTCAGTGGATGGACTTCTCCATCCTAGCCTCCTACCACTCAACTCCGCCTACTTGGAGAATTCAACATGAACCTGTATGCTTCCTGACCTGGACTTTTACGAGATCTGCAACTCTTCATGTCGCTGGCCCTACACACTGCAGGGAATACTCAGGATTTTCTGATCTCAGACCTCCCCCTCTGTAACCCTCTCAACAATCCTCTCCCGTGGTGATCAAGTTCTCATCTCCAAAGAAGGCTAACTGCCAGCTGTTCCTCAGAGGAGTTCTCCCTTTCTGTCCCTACTCCCTGCACCGTTTCGCGTTGCAAACACTCGCTTCCCTGCTCTCTGGTTTAGACGCCTTTCCTTCTCAGAGGCCTTCTTCCTTTCTGCCCTTTTCGCGTTGCAAGTACTCGCTTCCCAGCTCTCTGGTTTAGACGCGTGTTCCCTGCCTTCTCTCCTCTTCCCGCTGCCTTCAAATCAAAAAATGAGCTCCAAAAGATACACAGTGCTCAGAATGCTCTATAACACCCATTATTCAACATATAGCCGTAACCCGCTAGACGTATTGAAACGTGCTGTAAACTAGCAAAAACAGCTAGAAAATGTACTTTCCTCGTGTTTTTGTAAATGCTAATTCTGATGGGTTCCCATGTATGTACTGTCCGTGCGTTTGTTGTCGAATCCTGAAGTTTTTAACCACTGTTCTCCCATACAAGGGGGGGGGGGGTCAACGTCTACTGCTGTTCACAGGCTGAATGTATACGCTGAAATCTTCAAGGCATTATCAGCTTTCCTGACTGTTTTGGAACGTGTATTTGCCATCTGTTAATGCAGTCGCCCTGTGTTCATCGTCCCTTCTACTTTACAGGCTGCACTCCCCTGGTGATCACATTCTCCTCTCCAGAGCAGGCCCGACTACCAGCTGCTCCTCCTCATAGGCGTTCATCCTTTCTGTCCCTGCTCCCTGCACCGTTTCGCGTTGCATGTACTCGCTTCCCAGCTCTCTGGTTTAGGTGCGTGTTCCCTGCCTTCTCTCCTCTTCCTACAGCCTTCCAATGAGCTCCACAAGATACAGTGTTCAGAATGCTTTATAACCCATTATTCAACATATAGCTGTAACCCGCTAGACGTATTGAAACGTGCTAAAACGAGCAGAAACAGCTAGAAAATGTACTTTCCTCGCGTTTTGGTAAATGCGAATTCTGGTGGATTCCCATTTTGTACTCTGTTCGTGCGTTTGTTCAGTCGAATCCTGGTCTTTTGAACCACTCTTCTCCCATACAAGGGAGGGTCAAAATGTGTTGTTCACAGGCTGAATTTATACTGCTGAAATGCTCGCTTCCCTGCTCTCTGGTTTAGACGCGTGTACCCTGCATTTACCAAAACGCGAGGGAAGTACATTTTCTAGCTGTTTTTGCTAGTTTTTAGCACGTTTCAATACGTCTAGCGGGTTACAGCTATATGTTGAATAATGGGGTTATAAAGCATTCTGAACACTGTATCTTGTGGAGCAAATTGGAAGGCTGTAGCAAGAGGAGAGAAGGCAGGGAACACGCATCTCAACCAGAGAGCTGGGAAGCGAGTACATGCAACGCGAAACGGTGCAGGGAGCAGGGACAGAAAGGATGAACACCTATGAGGAGGAGCAGCTGGTAGTTAGCCTGCATAGGAGAGAAGAATGTGATCACTAGGGGAGTGCAGCCTGTAAACTAGAAGGAACGATGAACAAAGGGCGACTGCATTAACAGATGGCAAATACACGTTCCAAAACAGGAAAGCTGATAATGCCTTGAAGATTTCAGCCGTATACATTCAGCCTGTGAACAGCAGTAGATGTTGACCCCCCCTCCCTAGTATGGGAGAACAGTGGTTAAAAACTTCAGGATTCGACACAAACGCACGGACACAGTACATACAACATGGGAACCCACCAGAATTCGCATTTGCAAAAACGCGAGGGAAGTACATTTTCTAGCTATTTTTGCTAGTTTTTAGCACGTTTCAATACGTCTAGCGGGTTACAGCTATATGTTCAATAATGGGGTTATAAAGCATTCTGAACACTGTATCTTGTGGAGCAAATTGGAAGGCTGTAGCAAGAGGAGAGAAGGCAGGGAACACGCATCTCAACCAGAGAGCTGGGAAGCGAGTACATGCAACGCGAAACGGTGCAGAGAGCAGGGACAGAAAGGGAGAAAGGTGGAACGCCTCTGAGGAGGAGCAGCTGGTAGTTAGCCTGCTCTGGAGAGGAGAATGTGATCACCACGGGAGTGCAGCCTTGAAACAAGAAGGGACGATGAAAACATGCTGACTGGAATAACAGATGGCAAATACACTTTCCAGAACAGTCGGTTTACCCGATAATGCATTGACGATTTCAGCAGTATACATTCAGCCTGTGAACAGTAGATTTTGATCCCCCCCTTGCATGGGTGACGAGTGGTTAAAAACATCAGGATTCGACTGAACAAATGCACGAACAGAGTACAAAATGGGAATCCACCAGAATTCGTATTTACCAAAACGCGAGGAAAGAACATTTTCTAGCTATTTTTGCTAGTTTTTAGCACTTTTCAATACGTCTAGCGGGTTACAGCTATATCTTGAATAATGGGTGTTATAAAGCATTCTGAGCACCGTGTATCTTTTGAAGCTCATTTGTTGATTTGAAGGCAGCGGGAAGAGAGAAGGCCGGGAACACACGTCTAAACCAGAGAGCTGGGAAGCGAGTTGTTCTCTGCAACGCGAAACGATGCAGAGAACAAGCACAGAAAGGAAGAAGGAAAAGCGTCTAAACCAGAGAGCAGGGAAGCGAGTGTTTGCAACGCGAAACGGTGCAGAGAGCAGGGACAGAAAGGGAGAAAGGGAGAACTCCACTGAGGAGGAACAGCTGGTAGTTAGCCTTCTTTGGAGATGAGAACTTGATCACCACGGGAGAGGATTGTTGAGAGGGTTACATAGGGGGATGTCTGAGATCAGAAAATCCTGAGTATTCCCTGCAGTGTGTAGGGCCAGAGACAGGAAGAGTTGCAGATCTCGTAAAAGTCCAGGTCAGGAAGCATACAGGTTCATTTTGAATTCTCCAAGTAGGCGGAGTTGAGTGGTAGGAGGCTAGGATGGAGAAGTCCATCCACTGAGAGAGGAAGGGGGTAGGCAAATAGCCACGGTGAGAGAATGGCCAGGAAAGAGAGAATGCATGCAGACAAGGCATTCGTGAGAGGAGTCGGCCTGCAAAGGAAAGCAATTTACTACAGGAATCAAGGATACGCCCCCTCAAGAATGGTTGGATCTGGGCATGGAGAGGAACTTGTCATCAGGGAGGAAAGTGTCAGAGCTCGAGACAGCGCTGGCCGTCATCCATGTCTCGGTTAGACCAAGGACATCAAGGTCGGGTTCTTCCAGGAAATGGCAGATGTCAGATGAGTGTTAACTGAGTGAGAGTTGAGAGTGGGGAGGGGTACAAATCAGTAATCCTTGCGGAGGTGTAGAAGGAGCCTGACCTAGGGCACATGAGGAAGGAGAGAGGAAAGGAAGCAGAAGAAGGGAGAGAAGACACAGCAGGAGTGCATTATCAATCCGGGAGCTAGGAGTGGTGAGGTTAGACTGGGGGGTCTGAGTCTCAGGATTTGAATGGGAAGTTCGATATCACATATCATGCTATAGGAAGAGTCTCAGGATTGGAATGGGAAGGAGTTGGATATGATATCTCTTGTTATAGGGAGGGTCTCAGGTTTGGTATTAGAAGTACTGAGATATCAAATCACATCCTATCGGAAGGGTCTCGGGTTTGGTATTGGAAGAAATGAGATTTCAAATCTCAGGCTGTGGGAATGGTCTAGGCTAGGGTATGGTATTGGAAGGGGTGAAAAATCACATTTTATGCTACAGGAAGGGTCACAAGTTTGGAATGGGAAGGAGTTGGATTTCACATATACTACGGGAAGGGCCTCAGGTTTGGTATTAGAAGCATAGAGATATCACATCTCATGTTATAGGAAGGGTCTCGATTGGAATAGGAAGGAGTTGGATATCACATCTCATGTTATAGGGAGGGTCTCAGTTTTGATATTAGAAGCATTGAGATATCACATATGCTATTGGAAGGGTCTCAGTGTTGGAATGGGAAGGAGTTGGATATCACATCTCATGTTATAGGGAGGGTCTCAGTTTTGATATTAGAAGCATTGAGATATCACATATGCTATTGGGAGGGTCTCAGTATTGGAATTGGAAGGAGTTGGATATCACATCTCATGCTATCGGAAGGGTCTCAGGATTGGAATGGGAAGTAGTTGGATATCACATATGCTAAAGGAAAGGTCTCAGGTTTGGAATGGGAAGGAGTTGGATATCACGTCTCATGTTATAGGAAGGGTCTCAGGATTGGAATGGGAAGGAGTTGAATATCACATCTCATGCTAAAGGAAGGGTCATCAGGTTCGGTATAAGCATTGAGAAATCACATCTCTGCTATCGGAAGGGTCTCAGGATAGGAATGGGAAGGACTTAGATTTCACATCTCATACTATAGGGAGGGTCTCGGTTTTGATATTAGAAGCATTGAGCTATCACATCTCATGCTATCGGAAGGGTCTCAGGATTGGAATGGGATGGAGTTGGATATCACATCTCAAGCTATCTCAGGATTGTAATGGGAAGGAGTTTGATATCACATATCAAGCTATAGGAAGGGTCTCAGGTTTGGAAGGGGAAGGATTTGGATCTCACATCTCAAGCTATCTCAGGATTGGAATGGGAAGGAGTTTGATATTTCATCTCAAGCTATAGGAAGGGTCTAAGGTTTGGAAAGGGAAGGATTTGGATTTCACATCTCATGTTATAGGATGGTTCTCATGTTTGGTTTTAGAAGCATTGAGATATCACATCTCATGCTATGGGAAGGGTCTCAGGTTTGGAATGGGAAGGAGTTGGATATCACATCTCATGCTAAAGGAAAGGTCTCAGGTCTGGAAGGGGAAGGATTTGGATCTCACATCTCATGTTTTAGGACGGGTCTCAGGTTTGGTATTAGAAGCATTGAAATATCACATCTCATGGTATAGGAAGGGTCCCAGGATTGGAATGGGAAGGAGTTGGATATCACATTGAATGGGAAGTAGTTTGATATCACATCTCAAGCTATAGGAAGGGCCTCAGGTTTGGAAAGGGAATGATTTGGATTTCACATCTCATGTTATAGGATGGTTCTCATGTTTGGTTTTAGAAGCATTGAAATATCACATCTCATTCTATCGGAAGGGTCTCAGGTTTGGAATGGGAAGGAGTTTGATATCACATCTCATGTTAGAGGTAGGATCTCAGGTTTGGTATTAGAGGCATTGAGATATGACATCTCATGCCATCAGAAGGGTCTCGGGATTGGAATGGGAAGGAGTTGGATATCACATCTCATGCTAAAGGGAGGGTCTAAGGTTTGGAAGGGGAAGGATTTGGACATCACATCTCATGTTATTGGAAGGATCTGAGGTTTGGTATTAGAAGCATTGAGATATCACATCTCATGCTATCGGAAGGGTCTCAGGTTTGGTATAAGCATTGAGATATCACATCTCTGCTATCGGAAGGGTCTCAGGATTGGAATGGGAAGGATTTGGACATCACATCTCATGTTATAGGAAGGGTCTCAGGTTTGGTATTAGAAGCAATGAGATATCACATCTCATGCTATAGGAAGGGTCTCAGGAATGGAATGGGAAGGACTTGGATATCACATCTCATGATAAAGGAAGGGTCTAAGGTTTGGAAAGGGAAGGATTTGGATATCACATCTCATGTTATTGGAACGGTCTCAGGTTTGGTATTAGAAGCATTGAGATATCAAGTCTCATGGTATAGGACGGGAGTTTGATATCACATCTCATGCCATGGTATGGGTCTCAGGTTTTGTAGAAGCATTGGGATATCACATCTCATGCTATCGGAAGGGTATCAGGATTGGATTTTGAAGGAGTTGGATATCCCATCTCATGCTATAGGAAGGGTCTCAGGTTGGAATAGAAGGAGTTGGATATCACATCTCATGTTATAGGAAGGGTCTCAGGATTGGAATGGGAAGGACTTGGATATCACATCTCATGTTATAGGAAGGATCTCAGGTTTTGTATTAGAAGCATTGAGATATCACATCTCTGCTATCGGAAGGGTCTAAGTATTGGATTGGGAAGGAATTGGATATCCCTTCTCATGCTATAGGAAGGGTCTCAGGTTGGAATGGGTAGGAGTTGGATATCACATCTCATGTTATAGGAAGGGTCTCAAGATTGAAATGGGAAGGATTTGGATATCACATCTCTTGCTATAGGAAGGGTCTCAGGTTTTCTATTAGAAACATTGTGATATGACATCTCATGCTATAGGAAGGGTTTCAGTATTGGAATGGGAAGGATTTAGATATCACATCTCATGCTAAAGGAAGGGTCTCAGGTTTGGAAGGGGAAGGATTTGGATATCATATCTCATGTTATAGGACGTATCTCATGTTATAGGACGGGTCCCAGGTTTGGTATTAGAAGCATTGAGATATCACATCTCATGGTATAGGAAGGGTCTCAGGATTGGAATGGGAAGGATTTGGATCTCCCTTCTCATGCTACAGGAAGGGTCTCAGGTTGGAATGGGAAGGAGTTGGATATCACATCTCGTTATAGAAAGGGTCTCAGGATTGGAATGGGAAGGAATTGGATATCACATCTCTTGCTATAGGAGGTGTCTCCGGATTGGAATGGGAAGGAGTTGGATATCACGTCTCATGTTATAGGAAGGGTCTCAGGATTGGAACGGGAAGGAGTTGAATATCACATCTCATGCTAAAGGAAGGGTATCAGGTTTGATAGAAGCATTGAGATATCACATCTCATGCTATAGGAAGGAACTCAGGATTGGAATGGGAAGGAGTTGGATATCACATCTAATGCCATAGGAAGGGTCATCAGGTTTGGTATAAGCATTGAGATATCACATCTCTGCTATCGGAAGGGTCTAAGGATTGGATTGGGAAGGATTTGGATATCACGTCTCATGTTATAGGAAGGGTCTCAGGATTGGAATGGGAAGGACTTGGATATCACATCTCATGTTATAGGAAGGATCTCAGGTTTTGTATTAGAAGCATTGAGATATCACATCTCATGCTATAGGAAGGGTCTCAGGATTGGAATGTGAAGGATTTGGATATCACATCTCATGCTAAAGGAAGGGTCTCAGGTTTGGTATAAGCATTGAGATATCACATCTCTGCTATCGGAAGGGTCTAAGGATTGGATTGGGAAGGAATTGGATATCCCTTCTCATGCTACAGGAAGGGTCTCAGGTTGGAATGGGTAGGAGTTGGATATCACATCTCATGTTATAGGAAGGGTCTCAAGATTGAAATGGGAAGGATTTGAATATCACATCTCATGCTAAAGGAAGGGTATCAGGTTTGATAGAAGCATTGAGATATCACATCTCATGCTATAGGAAGGGTCATCAAGTTTGGTATAAGCATTGAGATATCACATCTCTGCTATCGGAAGGGTCTAAGGATTGGATTGGGAAGGAGTTGGATATCACGTCTCATGTTATAGGAAGGGTCTCAGGTTGGAATAGAAGGAGTTGGATATCACATCTCATGTTATAGGAAGGGTCTCAGGATTGGAATGGGAAGGACTTGGATATCACATCTCATGTTATAGGAAGGATCTCAGGTTTTGTATTAGAAGCATTGAGATATCACATCTCATGCTATAGGAAGGGTCTCAGGATTGGAATGTGAAGGATTTGGATATCACATCTCATGCTAAAGGAAGGGTCTCAGGTTTGGTATAAGCATTGAGATATCACATCTCTGCTATCGGAAGGGTCTAAGGATTGGATTGGGAAGGAATTGGATATCCCTTCTCATGCTATAGGAAGGGTCTCAGGTTGGAATGGGTAGGAGTTGGATATCACATCTCATGTTATAGGAAGGGTCTCAAGATTGAAATGGGAAGGATTTGGATATCACATCTCATTCTAAAGGAAGGGTCTCAGGTTTGGAAGGGGAAGGATTTGGATATCATGTCTCATGTTATAGGACGTATCTCCTGTTATTGAGATATCACATCTCATGCTATAGGAAGGGTCTCAGGATTGGAATGTGAAGGATTTGGATATCACATCTCATGCTAAAGGAAGGGTCTCAGGTTTGGTAGAAGCATTGAGATATCACGTCTCTGCTATCGGAAGGGTCTCAGGATTGGATTGGGAAGGAGTTGGATATCCCTTCTCATGCTATAGGAAGGGTCTCAGGATTTGAATGGCAAGGAGTTGGATATCACATCTCATGCCATAGGAAGGGTCTCAGGTTTGGTATAAGCATTGAGATATCACATCTCTGCTATCGGAAGGGTCTCAGGATTGGAATGGGAAGGAGTTGGATATTCCCATCTCATGTTATAGGAAGGGTCTCAGGTTTGGTATGAGAAGCATTGAGATATCACATCTCATGCTATAGGAAGGGTCTCAGGATTGGAATGGGAAGGACTTGGATATCACATCTCATGCTATAGGGAGGGTCTCAAGTTTGATATTAGAAGCTTTGAGATATCACATCTCATGATATCGGAAGGGTCTCAGGATTGGAATGGGAAGGAGTTGGATATCACATCTCATGATAAAGGAAGGGTCTAAGGTTTGGAAGGGGAAGGATTTGGATATCACATCTCATGTTATATTACGGGTCTCAGGTTTGGTATTAGAAGCATTGAGATATCAAGTCTCAGAGTATAGGAAGGGTCTCAGAATTGGAATGGGAAGGAGTTGTATATCACATCTCAAGCTATAGGAAGGGTCTCAGGATTGGAATGGGAAGGACTTGGATATCACATCTCATGCTATAGGAAGGCTCTCAGGTTTGGAAGGGGAAAGAGTTGGATATCACATTTCATGTTAGAGGTAGGATCTCAGGTTTGGTATTAGAGGCATTGAGATATCACATCTCATGCTATCAGAAGGGTCTCAGGAATGGAATGGGAAGGAGTTGGATATCACATCTCATGCTAAAGGGAGGGTCTCAGGTTTGGAAGGGGAAGGATTTGGATATCACATCTCATGTTATAGGAAGGATCTCAGGTTTGGTATTAGAAGCATTGAGATATCACATCTCATGCTATCGGAAGGATCTCAGGTTTGGTATTAGAAGCATTGAGATATCACATCTCATGCTATCAGAAGGGTCTCAGGATTGGAATGGGAAGGAGTTGGATATCACATCTCATGTTAAAGGGAGGGTCTCAGGTTTGGAAGGGGAAGGATTTGGATATCACATCTCATGTTATCGGAATGATCTCACGTTTGGTATTAGAAGTATTGAGATATCATATCTCATGCTATAGGAAGGGTCTCAGGATTGGAATGGGAAGGAGTTGGATATCACATCTCATGTTATAGGAAGGATCTCAGGTTTGGTATTAGAAGCATTGAGATATCACATCTCATGCTATAGGAAGGGTCTCAGGATTGGAATATGAAGGATTTGGATATCACATCTCATGCTAAAGGAAGGGTCTCAGGTTTGGTAGAAGCATTGAGATATCACGTCTCTGCTATCGGAAGGGTCTCAGGATTGGATTGGGAAGGAGTTGGATATCCCTTCTCATGCTATAGGAAGGGTCTCAGGATTTGAATGCAAGGAGTTGGATATCACATCTCATGCCATAGGAAGGGTCTCAGGTTTGGTATAAGCATTGAGATATCACATCTCTGCTATCGGAAGGGTCTCAGGATTGGAATGGGAAGGAGTTGGATATTCCCATCTCATGTTATAGGAAGGGTCTCAGGTTTAGTATAAGCATTGAGATATCACATCTCTGCTATCGGAAGCGGCTCAGGATTGGAATGGGAAGGAGTTGGATATCCCATCTCATGTTATAGGAAGAGTCTCTGGTTTGGTATTAGAATCATTGAGATATCACATCGCATGCTGTAGGAAGGGTCTAAGGATTGGAATGGGATGGACTTGGATATCACATCTCATGCTATTGGTAGGCTCTCAGGTTTGGTATAAGCATTCCCGTCCTATAACATGAGATGTGATATCCAAATCCTTCCCCTTCCAAACCTTAGACCCTTCCTTTATCATGAGATGTGATATCCAACTCCTTCCCATTCCAATCCTGAGACCCTTCCGATATCATGAGATTTGTTATCTCAATGCTTCTAATATCAAACTTGAGTCCCTCCCTATAGCATGAGATGTGACATCCAAGTCCTTCCCATTCCAATCCTGAGACCCTTCCTATAGCATGATATGTGATATCTCAATGCTTCTAATACCAAACCTGAGACCCTTCCTATAACATGAGATGGGATATCCAACTCCTTCCCATTCCAATCCTGAGACCCTTCCGATAGCATGAGATGTGATATCTCAATGCTTCTAATATCAAAACTGAGACCCTCCCTATAGCATGATATGTGATATCTAAGTCCTTCCCATTCCAATCCTGAGACCCTCCCTATAGCATGAGATGTGATATCCAACTCCTTCCCATTCCAATCCTTAGACCCTTCCTATAGCATGAGATGTGATATCCAACTCCTTCCTATTCCAAACCTGAGACCCTCCCTTTAGCATGAGATGTGATATCCAACTCCTTCCTATTCCAATCCTGAGACTCTTCTGATAGCATGAGATGTGATATCTAAATGCTTCTAATACCAAACCTGAGATCCTTCCGATAGCATGAGATGTGATATCTCAATGCTTCTAATACCAAACCTGAGATCCTTCCTATAACATGAGATGTGATATCCAAATCCTTCCCCTTCCAAACCTGAGACCCTCCCTTTAGCATGAGATGTGATATCCAACTCCTTCCCATTCCATTCCTGAGACCCTTCTGATAGCATGAGATGTGATATCTCAATGTCTCTAATACCAAACCTGAGATCCTACCTCTAACATGAAATCTGATATCCAACTCTTTCCCCTTCCAAGCCTGAGAGCCTTCCTATAGCATGAGATGTGATATCCAAGTCCTTCTAATTCCAATCCTGAGACCCTTCCTATAACATGAGATGTGATATCCAACTCCTTCCCATTCCAACCTGAGACCCTTCCTATAGCATGAGATGGGATATCCAACTCCTTCCAAATCCAATCCTGATACCCTTCCGATAGCATGAGATGTGATATCCCAATGCTTCTACCAAACCTGAGACCCATACTATGGCATGAGATGTGATATCAAACTCCTTCCCCTTCCAAACCTTAGACACTTCCTTTATCATGAGATGTGATATCCAACTCCTTCCCATTCCATCCCTGAGACCCTTCCGATATCATGAGATGTGATATCTCAATGCTTCTAATATCAAACTTGAGACCCTCCTTATAGCATGAGATGTGAAATCCAAGTCCTTCCCATTCCAATCCTGAGACCCTTCCTATAGCATGAGATGTGATATCTCAATGCTTCTAATACCAAACCTGAGACCCTTCCTATAACATGAGATGGGAATATCCAACTCCTTCCCATTCCAATCCTGAGACCCTTCCGATAGTAGAGATGTGATATCTCAATGCTTATACCAAACCTGAGATCCTTCCTATAACATGAGATGTGATATCCAACTCCTTCCCATTCCAATCCTGAGACACTTCCTATAGCATGAGATGTGATATCTCACTGCTTATACCAAACCTGAGACCCTTCCTATAGCATGAGATGTGATATCCAACTCCTTCCCATTCCAATCCTGAGACCCTTCCTATAGCATGAGATATGATATCTCAATGCTTCTAATATCAAACTTGAGACCCTCCCTATAGCATGAGATGTGATATCCAAGTCCTTCCCATTCCAATCCTGAGACCCTTCCGATAGCATGAGATGTGACGTCTCAATGCTTCTAATACCAAACCTGAGATCCTTCCTATAACATGAGATGTGATATCCAACTCCTTCCCATTCCAATCCTGAGACCCTTCCTATAGCATGAGATGTGATATCTCAATGCTTATACCAAACCTGAGACCCTTCCTATAACATGAGATGGGATATCCAACTCCTTCCCATTCCAATCCTTAGACCCTTCCTACAGCATGCAATATGATATCTCAATGATTCTAATAACAAACCTGAGACCCGTCCTATAACATGAGATGGGATATCCAACACCTTCCCATTCCAATCCTGAGACACTTCCGATAGCAGAGATGTGATATCTCAATGCTTATACCAAACCTGAGACCCTTCCTATAACATGAGATGTGATATCCAACTCCTTCCCGTTCCAAACCTGAGACCCTTCCTATAGCATATGTGATATACAACACATTCCCATTCCAAACATGAGACCCTTCCTATAGCAGGAATGTAATATCCAACTCCTTCCCATTCCAATCCTGAGACCATTCCTATAGCATGAGATGTGATATCTCAATGCTTCTAATACCAAACCTGAGATCCTTCCTATGACATGAGATGTGATATCCAATTCCTCCCCATTCCAAACCTGAGAACCTTCCTACAGCATGCGATGTGATATCTCAATGCTTCTAATACCAAACCTGAGACCAGTCCTATAACATGAGATTGGATATCCAACTCCTTCCCCTTCCAAACCTGAGACCCTTCCTATAGCATGAGATGTGATATCCAACTTCTTCCCATTCCAATCCTGAGACCCTTCCTATAACATGAGATGTGATGTCTCAATGCTTCTAATACCAAACCTGAGATCTTTCCTATAACATGAGATGTGATATCCAACTCCTTCCCATTCCAATCCTGAGACCCTTCCTATAGCATGAGATGTGCTATCTCAATGCTTATACCAAACCTGAGACCCTTCCTAAAGCTTGAGATGTGATATCCAACTCCTTCCCATTCCAATCCTGAGACCCTTCCTATAACATGAAATGTGATATCCAACTCCTTCCCATTCCAACCTGAGACCCTTCCTATAGCATGAGATGTGATATCTCAAGGCCTCTAATACCAAACCTGAGATCCTTCCTCTAACATGAAATGTGATATCCAACTCCTTCTCCTTCCAAACCTGAGAGCCTTCCTATAGCATGAGATATGATATCCAAGTCCTTTCCATTCCAATCTGAGACCCTTCCTATAACATGAAATGTGATATCCAACTCCTTCCCATTCCAACCTGAGACCCTTCCTATAGCATGAGATGGGATATCCAACTCCTTCCAAATCCAATACTGATACCCTTCCAATAGCATGAGATGTGATATCCCAATGCTTCTATCAAACCTGAGAACCATACTATGGCATGAGATGTGATATCAAACTCCTTCCCATTCCAATCCTGAGACTCTTCCTATAGCTTGAGATGTGATATCCAACTCCTTCCCATTCCAATTCTGAGACCCTTCCTATACCATGAGACTTGATATCTCAATGCTTCTAATACCAAACCTGAGACGGGTCCTATAACATGAGATGTGATATCCAAATCTTTCCCCTTCCAAACCTTAGACCCTTCCTTTATCATGAGATGTGATATCCAACTCCTTCCCATTCCAATCCTGAGACCCTTCCGATATCATGAGATTTGTTATCTCAATGCTTCTAATATCAAAATTGAGACCCTCCCTATAGCATGAGATGGGATATCCAACTCCTTCCCATTCCAATCCTGAGACCCTTCCGATAGCAGAGATGTGATATCTCAATGCTTATACCAAATCTGAGACCCTTCCTATAGCATGAGATGTGATATCCAACTCCTTCCCATTCCAATCCTGAGACCCTTCCTATAGCATGAGATGTGATGTCTCAATGCTTCTAATACCAAACCTGAGATCCTTCCTATAACATGAGATGTGATATCCAACTCCTTCCCATTCCAATCCTGAGACCCTTCCTATAGCATGAGATGTGCTATCTCAATGCTTATACCAAACCTGAGACCCTTCCTAAAGCTTGAGATGTGATATCCAACTCCTTCCCATTCCAATCCTGAGACCCTTCCTATAGCATGAGATGTGATATCTCAAGGCCTCTAATACCAAACCTGAGATCCTTCCTCTAACATGAAATGTGATATCCAACTCCTTCCCCTTCCAAACCTGAGAGCCTTCCTATAGCATGAGATATGATATCCAAGTCCTTCCCATTCCAATCCTGAGACCCTTCCTATAACATGAAATGTGATATCCAACTCCTTCCCATTCCAACCTGAGACCCTTCCTATAACATGAAATGTGATATCCAACTCCTTCCAAATCCAATACTGATACCCTTCCAATAGCATGAGATGTGATATCCCAATGCTTCTACCAAACCTGAGACCCATACTATGGCATGAGATGTGATATCAAACTCCTTCCCATTCCAATCCTGAGACTCTTCCTATAGCTTGAGATGTGATATCCAACTCCTTCACATTCCAATTCTGAGACCCTTCCTATGCCATGAGACTTGATATCTCAATGCTTCTAATACCAAACCTGAGACCCGTCCTATAACATGAGATGTGATATCCAAATCTTTCCCCTTCCAAACCTTAGACCCTTCCTTTATCATGAGATGTGATATCCAACTCCTTCCCATTCCAATCCTGAGACCCTTCCGATATCATGAGATTTGTTATCTCAATGCTTCTAATATCAAACTTGAGACCCTCCCTATAGCATGAGATGTGACATCCAAGTCCTCCCCATTCCAATCCTGAGACCCTTCCTATAGCATGAGATGTGATATCTCAATGCTTCTAATACCAAACCTGAGACCCTTCCTATAACATGAGATGGGATATCCAACTCCTTCCCATTACAATCCTGAGACCCTTCCGATAGCAGAGATGTGATATCTCAATGCTTATACCAATCCTGAGACCCTTCCTATGGCCTGAGATGTCATATACAACTCCTTCCCAATCCAATCCTGAGACCCTTCCTATAGCATGAGATGTGATATCTCAATGCTTATACCAAATGTGAGACCCTTCCTATACCATGAGATGTGATATCCAACTCCTTCCCATTCCAATCCTGAGACCCTTCCTATAGCATGAGATGTGATGTCTCAATGCTTCTAATACCAAACCTGAGATCCTTCCTATAACATGAGATGTGATATCCAACTCCTTCCCATTCCAATCCTGAGACCCTTCCTATAGCATGAGATGTGATGTCTCAATGCTTCTAATACCAAACCTGAGAACCTTCCTACAGCATGCGATGTGATATCTCAATGCTTCTAATACCAAACCTGAGACCAGTCCTATAACATGAGATTGGATATCCAACTCCTTCCCCTTCCAAACCTGAGACCCTTCCTATAGCATGAGATGTGCTATCGCAATGCTTATACCAAACCTGAGACCCTTCCTAAAGCTTGAGATGTGATATCCAACTCCTTCCCATTCCAATCCTGAGACCCTTCCTATAGCATGAGATGTGATATCTCAAGGCCTCTAATACCAAACCTGAGATCCTTCCTCTAACATGAAATGTGATATCCAACTCCTTCCCCTTCCAAACCTGAGAGCCTTCCTATAGCATGAGATATGATATCCAAGTCCTTCCCATTCCAATCCTGAGACCCTTCCTATAACATGAAATGTGATATCCAACTCCTTCCCATTCCAACCTGAGACCCTTCCTATAGCATGAGATGGGATATCCAACTCCTTCGAAATCCAATACTGATACCCTTCCAATAGCATGAATTGTGATATCCCAATGCTTCTACCAAACCTGAGACCCATACTATGGCATGAGATGTGATATCAAACTCATTCCCATTCCAATCCTGAGACTCTTCCTATAGCTTGAGATGTGATATCCAACTCCTTCCCATTCCAATTCTGAGACCCTTCCTATGCCATGAGACTTGATATCTCAATGCTTCTAATACCAAACCTGAGACCCGTCCTATAACATGAGATGTGATATCCAAATCTTTCCCCTTCCAAACCTTAGACCCTTCCTTTATCATGAGATGTGATATCCAACTCCTTCCCATTCCAATCCTGAGACCCTTCCTATAGCATGAGATGTGATATCTCAATGCTTCTAATACCAAACCTGAGACCCTTCCTATAACATGAGATGTCATATACAACTCCTTCCCAATCCAATCCTGAGACCCTTCCTATAGCATGAGATGTGATATCTCAATGCTTATACCAAATCTGAGACCCTTCCTATAGCATGAGATGTGATATCCAACTCCTTCCCATTCCAATCCTGAGACCCTTCCTATAGCATGAGATGTGATGTCTCAATGCTTCTAATACCAAACCTGCGATCCTTCCAATAACATGAGATGTGATATCCAACTCCTTCCCATTCCAATCCTGAGACCCTTATGATAGCATGAGATGTGATATCTCAATGCCTCTAATACCAAACCTGAGATACTTCCGATAGCATGAGATGTGATATCTCAATGCTTCTAATACCAAACCTGAGATCCTTCCTATAACATGAGATGTGATTTCCAAATCCTTCCCCTTCCAAACCTGAGACCCTTCTGATAGCATGAGATGTGATATCTCAATGCCTCTAATACCAAACCTGAGATCCTATCTCTAACATGAAATGTGATATCCATCTCCTTCCCTTTCCAAACCTGAGGCCCTGCCTATAGCATGAGATGTGATATCCAAGTCCTTCCCATTCCAATCCTGAGACCCTTCCTATAGCATGTGATGTGATATCTCAATGCTTATACCAAACCTGAGCCCCTTCCTATGGCATGAGATGTCATATACAACTCCTTCCCATTCCAATACTGAGACCCTTCCTATAGCATGAGATGTGATATCTCAATGCTTATACCAAACCTGAGACCCTTCCTATAGCATGAGATGTGATATCCAACTTCTTCCCATTCCAATCCTGAGACCCTTCCTATAACATGAGATGTGATGTCTCAATGCTTCTAATACCAAACCTGAGATATTTCCTATAACATGAGATGTGATATCCAACTCCTTCCCATTCCAATCCTGAGACCCTTCCTATAGCATGAGATGTGATATCTCAATGCTTATACCAAACCTGAGACCCTTCCTATAGCTTGAGATGTGATATCCAACTCCTTCCCATTCCAATCCTGAGACCCTTCCTATAACATGAGATGTGATATCTCAAGGCCTCTAATACCAAACCTGAGATCCTTCCTCTAACATGAAATGTGATATCCAACTCCTTCCCCTTCCAAACCTGAGAGCCTTCCTATAGCATGAGATATGATATCCAAGTCCTTCCCATTCCAATCCTGAGACCCTTCCTATAACATGAAATGTGATATCCACTCCTTCCCATTCCAACCTGAGACCCTTCCTATAGCATGAGATGGGATATCCAACTTCTTCCAAATCCAATACTGATACCCTTCCGATAGCATGAGATGTGATATCCCAATGCTTCTACCAAACCTGAGACCCATACTATGGCATGAGATGTGATATCAAACTCCTTCCCATTCCAATCCTGAGACCCTTCCTATAGCTTGAGATGTGATATCCAACTCCTTCCCATTCCAATTCTGAGACCCTTCTTATACCATGAGACTTGATATCTCAATGCTTCTAATACCAAACCTGAGACCCGTCCTATAACATGAGATGTGATATCCAAATCCTTCCCCTTCCAAACCTTAGACCCTTCCTTTATCATGAGATGTGATATCCAACTCCTTCCCATTCCAATCCTGAGCCCCTTCCGATATCATGAGATTTGTTATCTCAATGCTTCTAATATCAAACTTGAGACCCTCCCTACAGCATGAGATGTGACATCCAAGTCCTTCCCATTCCAATCCTGAGACCCTTCCTATAGCATGAGATGTGATATCTCTATGCTTCTAATACCAAACCTGAGACCATTCCTATAACATGAGATGGGATATCCAACTCCTTCCCATTCCAATCCTGAGACCCTTCCGATAGCAGAGATGTGATATCTCAATGCTTATACCAAACCTGAGACCCTTCCTATGGCCTGAGATGTCATATACAACTCCTTCCCATTCCAATCCTGAGACCCTTCCTTTAGCATGAGATGTGATATCTCAATGCTTATACCAAATCTGAGACCCTTCCTACAGCATGAGATGTGATATCCAATTCCTTCCCATTCCAATCCTGAGACCCTTCCTATAGCATGAGATGTGATATCTCAATGCTTATACCAAACCTGAGAGCCTACCTATAGCATGAGATGTGATATCCAAGTCCATCCCATTCCAATCCTTAGACCCTTCCTACAGCATGCAATGTGATATCTCAATGAATCTAATACCAAACCAGAGACTCTTCCTAAAACATGAGATGGGATATCCAACTCCTTCCCATTCCAATCCTGAGCCGCTTCCGATAGCAGAGATGTGATATCTCAATGCTTATACCAAACCTGAGACCCTTCCTATAACATGAGATGTGATATCCAACTCCTTCCCGTTCCAAACCTGGGACACTAACTATAGCATATGTGATATCCAACTGCTTCCCATTCCAAACATGAGACCCTTCCTATAGCAAGAAAGTAATATCCAACTCCTACCCATTCCAATCCTGAGATCCTTCCTATAGCAAGAGATGTGATATCCAAATCCTTCCCATTCCAATCCTGAGACCCTTCCTATAACATGAGATGTGATATCCAACTCCTTCCCATTCAAATCCTGAGACCCTTCCTATAGCATGAGAAGGGATATCCAACTCCTTCCCAATCCAATCCTGAGACCCTTCCGATAGCAGAGACGTGATATCTCAATGCTTCTACCATACCTGAGACCCTTCCTTTAGCATGAGATGTGATATCCAAATCCTTCACATTCCAATCCTGAGACCCTTCCTATAGCATGAGATGTGATATCTCAATGCTTCTAATACCAAACCTGAGATCCTTCTTATAACATGAGATGTGATATCCAATTCCTTCCCATTCCAAACCTGAGACCCTTCCTATTGGATGAGATGTGATATCCAACTCCTTCCCATTCCAACCCTGAGACCCTTCCTATAGCATGAGATGTGATGTCTCAATGCTTCTAATACCAAACCTGAGATCCTTCCTATAACATGAGATGTGATATCCAACTCCTTCCATTCCAATCCTGAGACCCGTCCTATAGCATGAGATGTTATATCTCAATGCTTATACCAAACCTGAGACCCTTCCTATAGCATGAGATGTGATATCCAACTTCTTCCCATTCCAATCCTGAGAGCCTTCCTATAACATGAGATGTGATGTCTCAATGCTTCTAATACCAAACCTGAGATATTTCCTATAGCTTGAGATGTGATATCCAACTCCTTCCCATTCCAATCCTGAGACCCTTCCTATAGCATGAGATGTGATATCTCAAGGCCTCTAATACCAAACCTGAGATCCTTCCTCTAACATGAAATGTGATATCCAACTCCTTCCCCTTCCAAACCTGAGAGCCTTCCTATAGCATGAGATATGATATCCAAGTCCTTCCCATTCCAATCCTGAGACCCTTCCTATAACATGAAATGTGATATCCAACTCCTTCCCATTCCAACCTGAGACCCTTCCTATAGCATGAGATGGGATATCCAACTTCTTCCAAATCCAATACTGATACCCTTCCGATAGCATGAGATGTGATATCCCAATGCTTCTACCAAACCTGAGACCCATACTATGGCATGAGATGTGATATCAAACTCCTTCCCATTCCAATCCTGAGACCCTTCCTATAGCTTGAGGTGTGATATCCAACTCCTTCCCATTCCAATTCTGAGACCCTTCTTATACCATGAGACTTGATAGCTCAATGCTTCTAATACCAAACCTGAGACCCGTCCTATAACATGAGATGTGATATCCAAATCCTTCCCCTTCCAAACCTTAGACCCTTCCTTTATCATGAGATGTGATATCCAACTCCTTCCCATTCCAATCCTGAGACCCTTCCGATATCATGAGATTTGTTATCTCAATGCTTCTAATATCAAACTTGAGACCCTCCCTATAGCATGAGATGTGACATCCAAGTCCTTCCCATTCCAATCCTGAGACCCTTCCTATAGCATGAGATGTGATATCTCTATGCTTCGAATACCAAACCTGAGAGCATTCCTATAACATGAGATGGGATATCCAACTCCTTCCCATTCCAATCCTGAGACCCTTCCGATAGCAGAGATGTGATATCTCAATGCTTATACCAAACTTGAGACCCTTCCTATGGCCTGAGATGTCATATACAACTCCTTCCCATTCCAATCCTGAGACCCTTCCTTTAGCATGAGATGTGATATCTCAAGGCTTATACCAAATCTGAGACCCTTCCTATAGCATGAGATGTGATATCCAATTCCTTCCCATTCCAATCCTGAGACCCTTCCTATAGCATGAGATGTGATATCTCAATGCTTATACCAAAACTGAGAGCCTACCTATAGCATGAGATGTGATATCCAAGTCCATCCCATTCCAATCCTTAGACCCTTCCTACAGCATGCGATGTGATATCTCAATGATTCTAATACCAAACCAGAGACTCTTCCTATAACATGAGATGGGATATCCAACTCCTTCCCATTCCAATCCTGAGCCGCTTCCGATAGCAGAGATGTGATATCTCAATGCTTATACCAAACCTGAGACCCTTCCTATAACATGAGATGTGATATCCAACTCCTTCCCGTTCCAAACCTGAGACACTAACTATAGCATATGTGATATCCAACTGCTTCCCATTCCAAACATGAGACCCTTCCTATAGCAAGAAAGTAATATCCAACTCCTACCCATTCCAATCCTGAGACCCTTCCTATAGCAAGAGATGTGATATCCAAATCCTTCCCATTCCAATCCTGAGACCCTTCCTATAACATGAGATGTGATATCCAACTCCTTCCCATTCAAATCCTGAGACCCTTCCTATAGCATGAGAAGGGATATCCAACTCCTTCCCAATCCAATCCTGAGACCCTTCCGATAGCAGAGACGTGATATCTCAATGCTTCTACCAAACCTGAGACCCTTCCTTTAGCATGAGATGTGATATCCAAATCCTTCACATTCCAATCCTGAGACCCTTCCTATAGCATGAGATGTGATATCTCAATGCTTCTAATACCAAACCTGAGATCCTTCCTATAGCATGAGATGTGATATCCAATTCCTTCCCATTCCAAACCTGAGACCCTTCCTATTGGATGAGATGTGATATCCAACTCCTTCCCATTCCAACCCTGAGACCCTTCCTATAGCATGAGATGTGATGTCTCAATGCTTCTAATACCAAACCTGAGATCCTTCCTATAACATGAGATGTGATATCCAACTCCTTCCATTCCAATCCTGAGACCCGTCCTATAGCATGAGATGTGATATCTCAATGCTTATACCAAACCTGAGACCCTTCCTATAGCATGAGATGTGATATCCAACTACTTCCCATTCCAATCCTGAGACCCTTCCTTTAGCATGAGATGTGATATCTCAATGCTTCTAATACCAAACCTGAGATCCTTCCTCTAACATGAAATGTGATATCCAACTCCTTCCCTTTCCAAACATAAGAGCCTATCTATAGCATGAGATGTGATATCCAAGTCCTTCCCATTCCAATCCTTAGACCCTTCCTACAGCATGCAATATGATATCTCAATGATTCTAATAACAAACCTGAGACCCGTCCTATAGCATGAGATATGATATCCAAGTCCTTCCCATTCCAATCCTGAGACCCTTCCTATAACATGAAATGTGATATCCAACTCCTTCCCATTCCAACCTGAGACCCCTCCTATAGCATGAGATGGGATATCCAACTTCTTCCAAATCCAATTCTGATACCTTTCCGATAGCATGAGATGTGATATCCCAATGCTTCTACCAAACCTGAGACCCATACTATGGCATGAGATGTGATATCAAACTCCTTCCCATTCCAATCCTGAGACCCTTCCTATAGCTTTAGGTGTGATATCCAACTCCTTCCCATTCCAATTCTGAGACCCTTCTTATACCATGAGACTTGATATCTCAATGCTTCTAATACCAAACCTGAGACCCGTCCTATAACATGAGATGTGATATCCAAATCCTTCCCCTTCCAAACCTTAGACCCTTCCTTTATCATGAGATGTGGTATCCAACTCCTTCCCATTCCAATCCTGAGACCCTTCCTTTAGCATGAGATGTGATATCTCAATGCTTATACCAAATCTGAGACCCTTCCTATAGCATGAGATGTGATATCCAAATCCTTCCCATTCCAATCCTGAGACCCTTCCTATAGCATGAGATGTGATAGCTCAATGCTTATACCAAACCTGAGAGCTTACCTATAGCATGAGATGTGATATCCAAGTCCATCCCATTCCAATCCTTAGACCCTTCCTACAGCATGCAATGTGATATCTCAATGATTCTAATACCAAACCAGAGACTCTTACTATAACATGAGATGGGATATCCAACTCCTTCCCATTCCAATCCTGAGCCGCTTCCGATAGCAGAGATGTGATATCTCAATGCTTATACCAAACCTGAGACCCTTCCTATGGCCTGAGATGTCATATACAACTCCTTCCCATTCCAATCCTGAGACCCTTCCTTTAGCATGAGATGTGATATCTCAATGCTTATACCAAATCTGAGACCCTTCCTATAGCATGAGATGTGATATCCAAATCCTTCCCATTCCAATCCTGAGACCCTTCCTATAGCATGAGATGTGATATCTCAATGCTTATACCAAACCTGAGAGCCTAGCTATAGCATGAGATGTGATATCCAAGTCCATCCCATTCCAATCCTTAGACCCTTCCTACAGCATGCAATGTGATATCTCAATGATTCTAATACCAAACCAGAGACTCTTACTATAACATGAGATGGGATATCCAACTCCTTCCCATTCCAATCCTGAGCCGCTTCCGATAGCAGAGATGTGATATCTCAATGCTTATACCAAACCTGAGACCCTTCCTATAACATGAGATGTGATATCCAACTCCTTCCCGTTCCAAACCTGAGACACTAACTATAGCATATGTGATATCCAACTCCTTCCCATTCCAAACATGAGACCCTTCCTATAGCAAGAAAGTAATATCCAACTCCTACCCATTCCAATCCTGAGACCCTTCCTATAGCAAGAGATGTGATATCCAAATCCTTCCCATTCCAATCCTGAGACCCTTCCTATAACATGAGATGTGATATCCAACTCCTTCCCATTCCAACCTGAGACACTTCCTATAGCATGAGAAGGGATATCCAACTCCTTCCCAATCCAATCCTGAGACCCTTCCGATAGCAGAGATGTGATATCTCAATGCTTATACCAAACCTGAGACCCTTCCTATGGCATGAGATGTGATATCCAACTCCTTGCCATTCAAATCCTGAGACCCTTCCTATAGCATGAGAAGGGATATCCAACTCCTTCCCAATCCAATCCTGAGACCCTTCCGATAGCAGAGACGTGATATCTCAATGCTTCTACCAAACCTAAGACCCTTTCTTTAGCATGAGATGTGATATCCAAATCCTTCACATTCCAATCCTGAGACCCTTCCTATAGCATGAGATGTGATATCTCAATTCTTCTAATACCAAACCTGAGATCCTTCCTATAACATAAGATGTCATATCCAATTCCTTCCCATTCCAAACCTGAGACCCTTCCTATTGGATGAGATGTGATATCCAACTCCTTCCCATTCCAACCCTGAGACCCTTCCTATAGCATGAGATGTGATGTCTCAATGCTTCTAATACCAAACCTGAGATCCTTCCTATAACATGAGATGTGATATCCAACTCCTTCCATTCCAATCCTGAGACCCGTCCCATAGCATGAGATGTGATATCTCAATGCTTATACCAAACCTGAGACCCTTCCTATAGCATGAGATGTGATATCCAACTACTTCCCTTCCAATCCTGAGACCCTTCCTATAGCATGAGATGTGATATCTCAATGCTTCTAATACCAAACCTGAGATCCTTCCTCTAACATGAAATGTGATATCCAACTCCTTCCCTTTCCAAACCTAAGAGCCTATCTATAGCATGAGATGTGATATCCAAGTCCTTCCCATTCCAACCCTTAAACCCTTCCTACAGCATGCAATATGATATCTCAATGATTCTAATAACAAACCTGAGACCCGTCCTATAACATGAGATGGGATATCCAACTCCTTCCCATTCCAATCCTGAGACACTTCCGATAGCAGAGATGTGATATCTCAATGCTTATACCAAACCTGAGACCCTTCCTATAACATGAGATGTGATATCCAAATCCTTCCCGTTCCAAACTTGAGACCCTTCCTATGGCCTGAGATGTCATATACAACTCCTTCCCATTCCAATCCTGAGACCCTTCCTTTAGCATGAGATGTGATATCTCAAGGCTTATACCAAATCTGAGACCCTTCCTATAGCATGAGATGTGATATCCAATTCCTTCCCATTCCAATCCTGAGACCCTTCCTATAGCATGAGATGTGATATCTCAATGCTTATACCAAAACTGAGAGCCTACCTATAGCATGAGATGTGATATCCAAGTCCATCCCATTCCAATCCTTAGACCCTTCCTACAGCATGCGATGTGATATCTCAATGATTCTAATACCAAACCAGAGACTCTTCCTATAACATGAGATGGGATATCCAACTCCTTCCCATTCCAATCCTGAGCCGCTTCCGATAGCAGAGATGTGATATCTCAATGCTTATACCAAACCTGAGACCCTTCCTATAACATGAGATGTGATATCCAACTCCTTCCCGTTCCAAACCTGAGACACTAACTATAGCATATGTGATATCCAACTGCTTCCCATTCCAAACATGAGACCCTTCCTATAGCAAGAAAGTAATATCCAACTCCTACCCATTCCAATCCTGAGACCCTTCCTATAGCAAGAGATGTGATATCCAAATCCTTCCCATTCCAATCCTGAGACCCTTCCTATAACATGAGATGTGATATCCAACTCCTTCCCATTCAAATCCTGAGACCCTTCCTATAGCATGAGAAGGGATATCCAACTCCTTCCCAATCCAATCCTGAGACCCTTCCGATAGCAGAGACGTGATATCTCAATGCTTCTACCAAACCTGAGACCCTTCCTTTAGCATGAGATGTGATATCCAAATCCTTCACATTCCAATCCTGAGACCCTTCCTATAGCATGAGATGTGATATCTCAATGCTTCTAATACCAAACCTGAGATCCTTCCTATAACATGAGATGTGATATCCAATTCCTTCCCATTCCAAACCTGAGACCCTTCCTATTGGATGAGATGTGATATCCAACTCCTTCCCATTCCAACCCTGAGACCCTTCCTATAGCATGAGATGTGATGTCTCAATGCTTCTAATACCAAACCTGAGATCCTTCCTATAACATGAGATGTGATATCCAACTCCTTCCATTCCAATCCTGAGACCCGTCCTATAGCATGAGATGTGATATCTCAATGCTTATACCAAACCTGAGACCCTTCCTATAGCATGAGATGTGATATCCAACTACTTCCCATTCCAATCCTGAGACCCTTCCTTTAGCATGAGATGTGATATCTCAATGCTTCTAATACCAAACCTGAGATCCTTCCTCTAACATGAAATGTGATATCCAACTCCTTCCCTTTCCAAACATAAGAGCCTATCTATAGCATGAGATGTGATATCCAAGTCCTTCCCATTCCAATCCTTAGACCCTTCCTACAGCATGCAATATGATATCTCAATGATTCTAATAACAAACCTGAGACCCGTCCTATAGCATGAGATATGATATCCAAGTCCTTCCCATTCCAATCCTGAGACCCTTCCTATAACATGAAATGTGATATCCAACTCCTTCCCATTCCAACCTGAGACCCCTCCTATAGCATGAGATGGGATATCCAACTTCTTCCAAATCCAATTCTGATACCTTTCCGATAGCATGAGATGTGATATCCCAATGCTTCTACCAAACCTGAGACCCATACTATGGCATGAGATGTGATATCAAACTCCTTCCCATTCCAATCCTGAGACCCTTCCTATAGCTTTAGGTGTGATATCCAACTCCTTCCCATTCCAATTCTGAGACCCTTCTTATACCATGAGACTTGATATCTCAATGCTTCTAATACCAAACCTGAGACCCGTCCTATAACATGAGATGTGATATCCAAATCCTTCCCCTTCCAAACCTTAGACCCTTCCTTTATCATGAGATGTGGTATCCAACTCCTTCCCATTCCAATCCTGAGACCCTTCCTTTAGCATGAGATGTGATATCTCAATGCTTATACCAAATCTGAGACCCTTCCTATAGCATGAGATGTGATATCCAAATCCTTCCCATTCCAATCCTGAGACCCTTCCTATAGCATGAGATGTGATAGCTCAATGCTTATACCAAACCTGAGAGCTTACCTATAGCATGAGATGTGATATCCAAGTCCATCCCATTCCAATCCTTAGACCCTTCCTACAGCATGCAATGTGATATCTCAATGATTCTAATACCAAACCAGAGACTCTTACTATAACATGAGATGGGATATCCAACTCCTTCCCATTCCAATCCTGAGCCGCTTCCGATAGCAGAGATGTGATATCTCAATGCTTATACCAAACCTGAGACCCTTCCTATGGCCTGAGATGTCATATACAACTCCTTCCCATTCCAATCCTGAGACCCTTCCTTTAGCATGAGATGTGATATCTCAATGCTTATACCAAATCTGAGACCCTTCCTATAGCATGAGATGTGATATCCAAATCCTTCCCATTCCAATCCTGAGACCCTTCCTATAGCATGAGATGTGATATCTCAATGCTTATACCAAACCTGAGAGCCTAGCTATAGCATGAGATGTGATATCCAAGTCCATCCCATTCCAATCCTTAGACCCTTCCTACAGCATGCAATGTGATATCTCAATGATTCTAATACCAAACCAGAGACTCTTACTATAACATGAGATGGGATATCCAACTCCTTCCCATTCCAATCCTGAGCCGCTTCCGATAGCAGAGATGTGATATCTCAATGCTTATACCAAACCTGAGACCCTTCCTATAACATGAGATGTGATATCCAACTCCTTCCCGTTCCAAACCTGAGACACTAACTATAGCATATGTGATATCCAACTCCTTCCCATTCCAAACATGAGACCCTTCCTATAGCAAGAAAGTAATATCCAACTCCTACCCATTCCAATCCTGAGACCCTTCCTATAGCAAGAGATGTGATATCCAAATCCTTCCCATTCCAATCCTGAGACCCTTCCTATAACATGAGATGTGATATCCAACTCCTTCCCATTCCAACCTGAGACACTTCCTATAGCATGAGAAGGGATATCCAACTCCTTCCCAATCCAATCCTGAGACCCTTCCGATAGCAGAGATGTGATATCTCAATGCTTATACCAAACCTGAGACCCTTCCTATGGCATGAGATGTGATATCCAACTCCTTGCCATTCAAATCCTGAGACCCTTCCTATAGCATGAGAAGGGATATCCAACTCCTTCCCAATCCAATCCTGAGACCCTTCCGATAGCAGAGACGTGATATCTCAATGCTTCTACCAAACCTAAGACCCTTTCTTTAGCATGAGATGTGATATCCAAATCCTTCACATTCCAATCCTGAGACCCTTCCTATAGCATGAGATGTGATATCTCAATTCTTCTAATACCAAACCTGAGATCCTTCCTATAACATAAGATGTCATATCCAATTCCTTCCCATTCCAAACCTGAGACCCTTCCTATTGGATGAGATGTGATATCCAACTCCTTCCCATTCCAACCCTGAGACCCTTCCTATAGCATGAGATGTGATGTCTCAATGCTTCTAATACCAAACCTGAGATCCTTCCTATAACATGAGATGTGATATCCAACTCCTTCCATTCCAATCCTGAGACCCGTCCCATAGCATGAGATGTGATATCTCAATGCTTATACCAAACCTGAGACCCTTCCTATAGCATGAGATGTGATATCCAACTACTTCCCTTCCAATCCTGAGACCCTTCCTATAGCATGAGATGTGATATCTCAATGCTTCTAATACCAAACCTGAGATCCTTCCTCTAACATGAAATGTGATATCCAACTCCTTCCCTTTCCAAACCTAAGAGCCTATCTATAGCATGAGATGTGATATCCAAGTCCTTCCCATTCCAACCCTTAAACCCTTCCTACAGCATGCAATATGATATCTCAATGATTCTAATAACAAACCTGAGACCCGTCCTATAACATGAGATGGGATATCCAACTCCTTCCCATTCCAATCCTGAGACACTTCCGATAGCAGAGATGTGATATCTCAATGCTTATACCAAACCTGAGACCCTTCCTATAACATGAGATGTGATATCCAAATCCTTCCCGTTCCAAACCTGAGACCCTTCCTTTAGCATGAGATGTGATATCCAGCTCCTTCCCATTCCAATCCTGAGACACTTCCGATAGCATGAGATGTGATATCTCAATGCTTCTAATATCAAAACTGAGACCCTCCCTATAGCATGATATGTGATATCTAAGTCCTTACCATTCCAATCCTGAGACACTCCCTATAGCATGAGATGTGATATCCAACTCTTTCCCATTCCAATCCTGAGACCCTTCCTATAGCATGAGATATGATATCTCAATACTTCTAATACCAAACGTGAGATCCTTCCGATAACATGAGATGTGATATCCAAATCCTTCCCCTTCCAAACCCGAGACCCTCCCTTTAGCATGAGATGTGATATCCAACTCCTTCCCATTCCAATCCTGAGACCCTTCTGATAGCATGAGATGTGATATCTCAATGCTTCTAATACCAAACCTGAGATCCTTCCGATAGCATGAGATGTGATATCTCAATGCTTCTAATACCAAACCTGAGATCCTACCTCTAACATGAAATGTGATATCCAACTCTTTCCCCTTCCAAACCTGAGAGCCTTCCTATAGCATGAGATGTGATATCCAAGTCCTTCCCATTCCAATCCTGAGACCCTTCCTATAGCTTGAGATGTGATATCCAACTCCTTCCCATTCCAATTCTGAGACCCTTCCTATACTCTGAGACTTGATATCTCAATGCTTCTAATACCAAACCTGAGACCCGTAATATAACATGAGATGTGATATCCAAATCCTTCCCCTTCCAAACCTTAGACCCTTCCTTTATCATGAGATGTGATATCCAACTCCTTCCCATTCCAATCCTGAGACCCTTCCGATATCATGAGATGTGATATCTCAAAGCTTCTAATATCAAACTTGAGACCCTCCCTATAGCATGAGATGTGATATCCAAGTCCTTCCCATTCCAATCCTGAGACCCTTCCTATAGCATGAGATGTGATATCTCAATGCTTCTAATACCAAACCTGAGACCCTTCCTATAACATGAGATGGGAATATCCAACTCCTTCCCATTCCAATCCTGAGACCCTTCCGATAGCAGAGATGTGATATCTCAATGCTTATACCAAACATGAGACCCTTCCTATGGCATGAGATGTGATATCCAACTCCTTGCCATTCAAATCCTGAGACCCTTCCTATATCATGAGAAGGGATATCCAACTCCTTCCCAATCCAATCCTGAGACCCTTCCGATAGCAGAGACGTGATATCTCAATGCTTCTACCAAACCTGAGACCCTTCCTTTAGCATGAGATGTGATATCCAAATCCTTCACATTCCAATCCTGAGACCCTTCCTATAGCATGAGATGTGATGTCTCAATGCTTCTAATACCAAACCTGAGATCCTTCCTATAACATGAGATGTGATATCCAACTCCTTCCATTCCAATCCTGAGACCCGTCCTATAGCATGAGATGTGATATCTCAATGCTTATACCAAACCTGAGACCCTTCCTATAGCATGAGATGTGATATCCAACTACTTCCCATTCCAATCCTGAGACCCTTCCTATAGCATGAGATGTGATATCGCAATGCTTCTAATACCAAACCTGAGATCCTTCCTCTAACATGAAATGTGATATCCAACTCCTTCCCTTTCCAAACCTAAGAGCCTATCTATAGCATGAGATGTGATATCCAAGTCCTTCCCATTCCAATCCTTAGACCCTTCCTACAGCATGCAATATGATATCTCAATGATTCTAATAACAAACCTGAGACCCATCCTATAGCATGAGATATGATATCCAAGTCCTTCCCATTCCAATCCTGAGACCCTTCCTATAACATGAAATGTGATATCCAACTCCTTCCCATTCCAACCTGAGACCCTTCCTATAGCATGAGATGGGATATCCAACTTCTTCCAAATCCAATACTGATACCCTTCCGATAGCATGAGATGTGATATCCCAATGCTTCTACCAAACCTGAGACCCATACTATGGCATGAGATGTGATATCAAACTCCTTCCCATTCCAATCCTGAGACCCTTCCTATAGCTTGAGGTGTGATATCCAACTCCTTCCCATTCCAATTCTGAGACCCTTCTTATACCATGAGACTTGATATCTCAATGCTTCTAATACATAACCTGAGACCCGTCCTATAACATGAGATGTGATATCCAAATCCTTCCCCTTCCAAACCTTAGACCCTTCCTTTATCATTAGATGTGGTATCCAACTCCTTCCCATTCCAATCCTGAGACCCTTCCGATATCATGAGATTTGTTATCTCAATGCTTAAAATATCAAACTTGAGACCCTCCCTATAGCATGAGATGTGACATCCAAGTCCTTCCCATTCCAATCCTGAGACCCTTCCTATAGCATGAGATGTGATATCTCTATGCTTCTAATACCAAACCTGAGACCCTTCCTATAACATGAGATGGAATATCCAACTCCTTCCCATTCCAATCCTGAGACCCTTCCGATAGCAGAGATGTGATATCTCAATGCTTATACCAAACCTGAGACCCTTCCTATGGCCTGAGATGTCATATACAACTCCTTCCCATTCCAATCCTGAGACCCTTCCTTTAGCATGAGATGTGATATCTCAATGCTTATACCAAATCTGAGACCCTTCCTATAGCATGAGATGTGATATCCAAATCCTTCCCATTCCAATCCTGAGACCCTTCCTATAGCATGAGATGTGATATCTCAATGCTTATACCAAACCTGAGAGCCTACCCATAGCATGAGATGTGATATCCAAGTCCATCCCATTCCAATCCTTAGACCCTTCCTACAGCATGCGATGAGATATCTCAATGATTCTAATACCAAACCAGAGACTCTTACTATAACATGAGATGGGATATCCAACTCCTTCTCATTCCAATCCTGAGCCGCTTCCGATAGCAGAGATGTGATATCTCAATGCTTATACCAAACCTGAGACCCTTCCTATAACATGAGATGTGATATCCAACTCCTTCCCGTTCCAAACCTGAGACACTAACTATAGCATATGTGATGTCCAACTCCTTCCCATTCCAAACATGAGACCCTTCCTATAGCAAGAAAGTAATATCCAACTCCTACCCATTCCAATCCTGAGACCCTTCCTATAGCAAGAGATGTGATATCCAAATCTTTCCCATTCCAATCCTGAGACCCTTCCTATAGCATGAGATGTGATATCTCAATGCTTCTAATACCAAACCTGAGATCCTTCCTCTAACATGAAATGTGATATCCAACTCCTTCCCTTTCCAAACCAAAGAGCCTATCTATAGCATGAGATGTGATATCCAAGTCCTTCCCATTCCAACCCTTAGACCCTTCCTACAGCATGCAATATGATATCTCAATGATTCTAATAACAAACCTGAGACCCGTCCTATAACATGAGATGGGATATCCAACTCCTTCCCATTCCAATCCTGAGACACTTCCGATAGCAGAGATGTGATATCTCAATGCTTATACCAAACCTGAGACCCTTCCTATAACATGAGATGTGATATCCAAATCCTTCCCGTTCCAAACCTGAGACCCTTCCTTTAGCATGAGATGTGATATCCAACTCCTTCCCGTTCCAAACCTGAGACCCTTCCTTTAGCATGAGATGTGATATCCAGCTCCTTCCCATTCCAATCCTGAGACACTTCCGATAGCATGAGATGTGATATCTCAATGCTTCTAATATCAAAACTGAGACCCTCCCTATAGCATGATATGTGATATCTAAGTCCTTCCCATTTCAATCCTGATTCACTCCCTATAGCATGAGATGTGATATCCAACTCTTTCCCATTCCAATCCTGAGACCCTTCCTATAGCATGAGATATGATATCTCAATACTTCTAATACCAAACGTGAGATCCTTCCGATAACATGAGATGTGATATCCAAATCCTTCCCCTTCCAAACCTGAGACCCTCCCTTTAGCATGAGATGTGATATCCAACTCCTTCCCATTCCAATCCTGAGACCCTTCTGATAGCATGAGATGTGATATCTCAATGCTTCTAATACCAAACCTGAGATCCTTCCGATAGCATGAGATGTGATATCTCAATGCTTCTAATACCAAACCTGAGATCCTTCCTAAACCATTAGATGTGATATCCAAATCCTTCCCCTTCCAAACCTGAGACCCTCCCTTTAGCATGAGATGTGATATCCAACTCCTTCCCATTCCATTCCTGAGACCCTTCTGATAGCATGAGATGTGATATCTCAATGCCTCTAATACCAAACCTGAGATCCTACCTCTAACATGAAATGTGATATCCAACTCTTTCCCCTTCCAAACCGGAGAGCCTTCCTATAGCATGAGATGTGATATCCAAGTCCTTTCCATTCCAATCCTGAGACCCTTCCTATAGCTTGAGATGTGATATCCAACTCCTTCCCATTCCAATTCTGAGACCCTTCCTATACTCTGAGACTTGATATCTCAATGCTTCTAATACCAAACCTGAGACCCGTAATATAACATGAGATGTGATATCCAAATCCTTCCCCTTCCAAACCTTAGACCCTTCCTTTATCATGAGATGTGATATCCAACTCCTTCCCATTCCAATCCTGAGACCCTTCCGATATCATGAGATGTGATATCTCAAAGCTTCTAATATCAAACTTGAGACCCTCCCTATACCATGAGATGTGATATCCAAGTCCTTCCCATTCCAATCCTGAGACCCTTCCTATAGCATGAGATGTGATATCTCAATGCTTCTAATACCAAACCGGAGACCCTTCCTATAACATGAGATGGGAATATCCAACTCCTTCCCATTCCAATCCTGAGACCCTTCCGATAGCAGAGATGTGATATCTCAATGCTTATACCAAACCTGAGACCCTTCCTATGGCATGAGATGTGATATCCAACTCCTTGCCATTCAAATCCTGAGACCCTTCCTATAGCATGAGAAGGGATATCCAACTCCTTCCCAATCCAATCCTGAGACCCTTCCGATAGCAGAGACGTGATATCTCATTGCTTCTACCAAACCTGAGACCCTTCCTTTAGCATGAGATGTGATATCCAAATCCTTCACATTCCAATCCTGAGACCCTTCCTATAGCATGTGATGTGATATCTCAATGCTTCTAATACCAAACCTGAGATCCTTCCTATAACATGAGATGTGATATCCAATTCCTTCCCATTCCAAACCTGAGACCCTTCCTATTGGATGAGATGTGATATCCAACTCCTTCCCATTCCAACCCTGAGACCCTTCCTATAGCATGAGATGTGATGTCTCAATGCTTCTAATACCAAACCTGAGATCCTTCCTATAACATGAGATGTGATATCCAACTCCTTCCCTTTCCAAACCTAAGAGCCTATCTATAGCATGAGATGTGATATCCAAGTCCTTCCCATTCCAATCCTTAGACCCTTCCTACAGCATGCAATATGATATCTCAATGATTCTAATAAAAAACCTGAGACCCGTCCTATAGCATGAGATATGATATCCAAGTCCTTCCCATTCCAATCCTGAGACCCTTCCTATAACATGAAATGTGATATCCAACTCCTTCCCATTCCAACGTGAGACCCTTCCTATAGCATGAGATGGGATATCCAACTTCTTCCAAATCCAATACTGATACCCTTCCGATACCATGAGATGTGATATCCCAATACTTCGACCAAACCTGAGACCCATACTATGGCATGAGATGTGATATCAAACTCCTTCCCATTCCAATCCTGAGACCCTTCCTATAGCTTGAGGTGTGATATCCAACTCCTTCCCATTCCAATTCTGAGACCCTTCTTATACCATGAGACTTGATATCTCAATGCTTCTAATACCAAACCTGAGACCCGTCCTATAACATGAGATGTGATATCCAAATCCTTCCCCTTCCAAACCTTAGACCCTTCCTTTATCATGAGATGTGATATCCAACTCCTTCCCATTCCAATCCTGAGACCCTTCCGATATCATGAGATTTGTTATCTCAATGCTTCTAATATCAAACTTGAGACCCTCCCTATAGCATGAGATGTGACATCCAAGTCCTTCCCATTCCAATCCTGAGACCCTTCCTATAGCATGAGATGTGATATCTCTATGCTTCTAATACCAAACCTGAGACCCTTCCTATAACATGAGATGGGATATCCAACTCCTTCCCATTCCAATCCTGAGACCCTTCCGATAGCAGAGATGTGATATCTCAATGCTTATACCAAACCTGAGAACCTTCCTATGGGCTGAGATGTCATATACAACTCCTTCCCATTCCAATCCTGAGACCCTTCCTTTAGCATGAGATGTGATATCTCAATGCTTATACCAAATCTGAGACCCTTCCTATAGCATGAGATGTGATATCCAATTCCTTCCCATTCCAATCCTGAGACCCTTCCTATAGCATGAGATGTGATATCTCAATGCTTATACCAAACCTGAGAGCCTACCTATAGCATGAGATGTGATATCCAAGTCCATCCCATTCCAATCCTTAGACCCTTCCTACAGCATGCGATGTGATATCTCAATGATTCTAATACCAAACCAGAGACTCTTCCTATAACATGAGATGGGATATCCAACTCCTTCCCATTCCAATCCTGAGCCGCTTCCGATAGCAGAGATGTGATATCTCAATGCTTATACCAAACCTGAGACCCTTCCTATAACATGAGATGTGATATCCAACTCCTTCCCGTTCCAAACCTGAGACACTAACTATAGCATATGTGATATCCAACTCCTTCCCATTCCAAACATGAGACCCTTCCTATAGCAAGAAAGTAATATCCAACTCCTACCCATTCCAATCCTGAGACCCTTCCTATAGCAAGAGATGTGATATCCAAATCCTTCATATTCCAATCCTGAGACCCTTCCTATAACATGAGATGTGATATCCAACTCCTTCCCATTCCAATCCTGAGACCCTTCCGATATCATGAGATTTGTTATCTCAATGCTTCTAATATCAAACTTGAGACCCTCCCTATAGCATGAGATGTGACATCCAAGTCCTTCCCATTCCAATCCTGAGACCCTTCCTATAGCATGAGATGTGATATCTCTATGCTTCTAATACCAAACCTGAGACCCTTCCTATAACATGAGATGGGATATCCAACTCCTTCCCATTCCAATCCTGAGACCCTTCCGATAGCAGAGATGTGATATCTCAATGCTTATACCAAACCTGAGAACCTTCCTATGGGCTGAGATGTCATATACAACTCCTTCCCATTCCAATCCTGAGACCCTTCCTTTAGCATGAGATGTGAGATCTCAATGCTTATACCAAATCTGAGACCCTTCCTATAGCATGAGATGTGATATCCAATTCCTTCCCATTCCAATCCTGAGACCCTTCCTATAGCATGATATGTGATATCTCAATGCTTATACCAAACCTGAGAGCCTACCTATAGCATGAGATGTGATATCCAAGTCCATCCCATTCCAATCCTTAGACCCTTCCTACAGCATGCGATGTGATATCTCAATGATTCTAATACCAAACCAGAGACTCTTCCTATAACATGAGATGGGATATCCAACTCCTTCCCATTCCAATCCTGAGCCGCTTCCGATAGCAGAGATGTGATATCTCAATGCTTATACCAAACCTGAGACCCTTCCTATAACATGAGATGTGATATCCAACTCCTTCCCGTTCCAAACCTGAGACACTAACTATAGCATATGTGATATCCAACTCCTTCCCATTCCAAACATGAGACCCTTCCTATAGCAAGAAAGTAATATCCAACTCCTACCCATTCCAATCCTGAGACCCTTCCTATAGCAAGAGATGTGATATCCAAATCCTTCATATTCCAATCCTGAGACCCTTCCTATAACATGAGATGTGATATCCAACTCCTTCCCATTCCAACCAGAGACACTTCCTATAGCATGAGAAGGGATATCCAACTCCTTCCCAATCCAATCCTGAGACCCTTCCGATAGCAGAGATGTGATATCTCAATGCTTATACCAAACCTGAGACCCTTCCTATGGCATGAGATGTGATATCCAACTCCTTGCCATTCAAATCCTGAGACCCTTCCTATAGCATGAGATGTGATATCTCTATGCTTCTAATACCAAACCTGAGACCCTTCCTATAACATGAGATGGGATATCCAACTCCTTCCCATTCCAATCCTGAGACCCTTCCGATAGCAGAGATGTGATATCTGAATGCTTATACCAAACCTGAGAACCTTCCTATGGGCTGAGATGTCATATACAACTCCTTCGCATTCCAATCCTGAGACCCTTCCTTTAGCATGAGATGTGATATCTCAATGCTTATACCAAATCTGAGACCCTTCCTATAGCATGAGATGTGATATCCAATTCCTTCCCATTCCAATCCTGAGACCCTTCCTATAGCATGAGATGTGATATCTCAATGCTTATACCAAACCTGAGAGCCTACCTATAGCATGAGATGTGATATCCAAGTCCATCCCATTCCAATCCTTAGACCCTTCCTACAGCATGCGATGTGATATCTCAATGATTCTAATACCAAACCAGAGACTCTTCCTATAACATGAGATGGGATATCCAACTCCTTCCCATTCCAATCCTGAGCCGCTTCCGATAGCAGAGATGTGATATCTCAATGCTTATACCAAACCTGAGACCCTTCCTATAACATGAGATGTGATATCCAACTCCTTCCCGTTCCAAACCTGAGACACTAACTATAGCATATGTGATATCCAACTCCTTCCCATTCCAAACATGAGACCCTTCCTATAGCAAGAAAGTAATATCCAACTCCTACCCATTCCAATCCTGAGACCCTTCCTATAGCAAGAGATGTGATATCCAAATCCTTCATATTCCAATCCTGAGACCCTTCCTATAACATGAGATGTGATATCCAACTCCTTCCCATTCCAATCCTGAGACCCTTCCGATATCATGAGATTTGTTATCTCAATGCTTCTAATATCAAACTTGAGACCCTCCCTATAGCATGAGATGTGACATCCAAGTCCTTCCCATTCCAATCCTGAGACCCTTCCTATAGCATGAGATGTGATATCTCTATGCTTCTAATACCAAACCTGAGACCCTTCCTATAACATGAGATGGCATATCCAACTCCTTCCCATTCCAATCCTGAGACCCTTCCGATAGCAGAGATGTGATATCTCAATGCTTATACCAAACCTGAGAACCTTCCTATGGGCTGAGATGTCATATACAACTCCTTCCCATTCCAATCCTGAGACCCTTCCTTTAGCATGAGATGTGAGATCTCAATGCTTATACCAAATCTGAGACCCTTCCTATAGCATGAGATGTGATATCCAATTCCTTCCCATTCCAATCCTGAGACCCTTCCTATAGCATGATATGTGATATCTCAATGCTTATACCAAACCTGAGAGCCTACCTATAGCATGAGATGTGATATCCAAGTCCATCCCATTCCAATCCTTAGACCCTTCCTACAGCATGCGATGTGATATCTCAATGATTCTAATACCAAACCAGAGACTCTTCCTATAACATGAGATGGGATATCCAACTCCTTCCCATTCCAATCCTGAGCCGCTTCCGATAGCAGAGATGTGATATCTCAATGCTTATACCAAACCTGAGACCCTTCCTATAACATGAGATGTGATATCCAACTCCTTCCCGTTCCAAACCTGAGACACTAACTATAGCATATGTGATATCCAATTCCTTCCCATTCCAAACATGAGACCCTTCCTATAGCAAGAAAGTAATATCCAACTCCTACCCATTCCAATCCTGAGACCCTTCCTATAGCAAGAGATGTGATATCCAAATCCTTCATATTCCAATCCTGAGACCCTTCCTATAACATGAGATGTGATATCCAACTCCTTCCCATTCCAACCAGAGACACTTCCTATAGCATGAGAAGGGATATCCAACTCCTTCCCAATCCAATCCTGAGACCCTTCCGATAGCAGAGATGTGATATCTCAATGCTTATACCAAACCTGAGACCCTTCCTATGGCATGAGATGTGATATCCAACTCCTTGCCATTCAAATCCTGAGACCCTTCCTATAGCATGAGATGTGATATCTCTATGCTTCTAATACCAAACCTGAGACCCTTCCTATAACATGAGATGGGATATCCAACTCCTTCCCATTCCAATCCTGAGACCCTTCCGATAGCAGAGATGTGATATCTCAATGCTTATACCAAACCTGAGAACCTTCCTATGGCCTGAGATGTCATATACAACTCCTTCCCATTCAAATCCTGAGACCCTTCCTTTAGCATGAGATGTGATATCTCAATGCTTATACCAAATCTGAGACCCTTCCTATAGCATGAGATGTGATATCCAATTCCTTCCCATTCCAATCCTGAGACCCTTCCTATAGCATGAGATGTGATATCTCAATGCTTATACCAAACCTGAGAGCCTACCTATAGCATGAGATGTGATATCCAAGTCCATCGCATTCCAATCCTTAGACCCTTCCTACAGCATGCGATGTGATATCTCAATGATTCTAATACCAAACCAGAGACTCTTCCTATAACATGAGATGGGATATCCTCCTTCCCATTCCAATCCTGAGCCGCTTCCGATAGCAGAGATGTGATATCTCAATGCTTATACCAAACCTGAGACCCTTCCTATAACATGAGATGTGATATCCAACTCCTTCCCGTTCCAAACCTGAGACACTAACTATAGCATATGTGATATCCAACTCCTTCCCATTCCAAACATGAGACCCTTCCTATAGCAAGAAAGTAATATCCAACTCCTACCCATTCCAATCCTGAGACCCTTCCTATAGCAAGAGATGTGATATCCAAATCCTTCCCATTCCAATCCTGAGACCCTTCCTATAACATGAGATGTGATATCCAACTCCTTCCCATTCCAACCTGAGACACTTCCTATAGCATGAGAAGGGATATCCAACTCCTTCCCAATCCAATCCTGAGACCCTTCCGATAGCAGAGATGTGATATCTCAATGCTTATACCAAACCTGAGACCCTTCCTATGGCATGAGATGTGATATCCAACTCCTTCCCAATCCAATCCTGAGACCCTTCCGATAGCAGAGATGTGATATCTCAATGCTTCTAATACCAAACCTGAGATCCTTCCTATAACATGAGATGTGATATCCGATTCCTTCCCATTCCAAACCTGAGACCCTTCCTATTGGATGAGATGTGATATCCAACTTCTTCCCATTCCAACCCTGAGACCCTTCCTATAGCATGAGATGTGATGTCTCAATGCTTCTAATACCAAACCTGAGATCCTTCCTATAACATGAGATGTGATATCCAACTCCTTCCATTCCAATCCTGAGACCCGTCCTATAGCATGAGATGTGATATCTCAATGCTTATACCAAACCTGAGACCCTTCCTATAGCATGAGATGTGATATCCAACTGCTTCCCATTCCAATCCTGAGACCCTTCCTATAGCATGAGATGTGATATCTCAATGCTTCTAATACCAAACCTGAGATCCTTCCTCTAACATGAAATGTGATATCCAACTCCTTCCCTTTCCAAACCTAAGAGCCTATCTATAGCATGAGATGTGATATCCAAGTCCTTCCCATTCCAACCCTTAGACCCTTCCTACAGCATGCAATATGATATCTCAATGATTCTAATAACAAACCTGAGACCCGTCCTATAACATGAGATGGGATATCCAACTCCTTCCCATTCCAATCCTGAGACACTTCCGATAGCAGAGATGTGATATCTCAATGCTTATACCAAACCTGAGACCCTTCCTATAACATGAGATGTGATATCCAAATCCTTCCCGTTCCAAACCTGAGACCCTTCCTTTAGCATGAGATGTGATATCCAGCACCTTCCCATTCCAATCCTGAGACACTTCCGATAGCATGAGATGTGATATCTCAATGCTTCTAATATCAAAACTGAGACCCTCCCTATAGCATAATATGTGATATCTAAGTCCTTCCCATTCCAATCCTGAGACCCTCCCTATAGCATGAGATGTGATATCCAACTCCTTCCCATTCCAATCCTGAGACCCTTCCTATAGCATGAGATATGATATCTCAATACTTCTAATACCAAACGTGAGATCCTTCCGATAACATGAGATGTGATATCCAAATCCTTCCACTTCCAAACCTGAGACCCTCGCTTTAGCATGAGATGTGATATCCAACTCCTTCCTATTCCAATCCTGAGACTCTTCTGATAGCATGAGATGTGATATCTCAATGCTTCTAATACCAAACCTGAGATCCTTCCGATAGCATGAGATGTGATATCTCAATGCTTCTAATACCAAACCTGAGATCCTTCCTATAACATGAGATGTGATATCCAAGTCCTTCCCCTTCCAAACCTGAGACCCTCCCTTTAGCATGAGATGTGATATCCAACTCCTTCCCATTCCAATCCTGAGACCCTTCCTATAGCTTGAGATGTGATATCCAACTCCTTCCCATTCCAATTCTGAGACCCTTCCTATACTATGAGACTTGATATCTCAATGCTTCTAATACCAAATGTGAGACCCGTAATATAACATGAGATGTGATATCCAAATCCTTCCCCTTCCAAACCTTAGACCCTTCCTTTATCATGAGATGTGATATCCAACTCCTTCCCATTCCAATCCCGAGACCCTTCCGATATCATGAGATGTGATATCTCAAAGCTTCTAATATCAAACTTGAGACCCTCCCTATAGCATGAGATGTGATATCCAAGTCCTTCCCATTCCAATCCTGAGACCCTTCCTATAGCATGAGATGTGATATCTCAATGCTTCTAATACCAAACCTGAGACCCTTCCTATAACATGATATGGGAATATCCAACTCCTTCCCATTCCAATCCTGAGACCCTTCCGATAGCAGAGATGTGATATCTCAATGCTTATACCAAACCTGAGATCCTTCCTATAACATGAGATGTGATATCCAACTCCTTCCCATTCCAATCCTGAGACACTTCCTATAGCATGAGATGTGATATCTCACTGCTTATACCAAACCTGAGACCCTTCCCATAGCATGAGATGTGATATCCAACTCCTTCCCATTCCAATCCTCAGACCCTTCCTATAGCATGAGATGTGATATCTCAATGCTTCTAATATCAAACCTGAGACCCTACCTATAGCATGAGATGTGATATCCAAGTCCTTCCCATTCCAATCCTGAGACACTTCCTATAGCATGAGATGTGATATCCAACTCCTTCCCATTCCAATCCTGAGACCCTTCCTATAGCATGAGATATGATATCTCAATACTTCTAATACCAAACGTGAGATCCTTCCGATAACATGAGATGTGATATCCAAATCCTTCCCCTTCCAAACCTGAGACCCTCCCTTTAGCATGAGATGTAATATCCAACTCCTTCCTATTCCAATCCTGAGACCCTTCTGATAGCATGAGATGTGATATCTCAATGCTTCTAATACCAAACCTGAGATCCTTCCGATAGCATGAGATGTGATATCTCAATGCTTCTAATACCAAACCTGAGATCCTTCCTATAACATGAGATGTGATATCCAAATCCTTCCCCTTCCAAACCTGAGACCCTCCCTTTAGCATGAGATGTGATATCCAACTCCTTCCCATTCCATTCCTGAGACCCTTCTGATAGCATGAGATGTGATATCTCAATGCCTCTAATACCAAACCTGAGATCCTACCTCTAACATGAAATGTGATATCCAACTCTTTCCCCTTCCAAACCTGAGAGCCTTCCTATAGCATGAGATGTGATATCCAAGTCCTTCCCATTCCAATCCTGAGACCCTTCCTATAGCTTGAGATGTGATTTCCAACTCCTTCCCATTCCAATTCTGAGACCCTTCCTATACTCTGAGACTTGATATCTCAATGCTTCTAATACCAAACATGAGACCCGTAATATAACATGAGATGTGATATCCAAATCCTTCCCCTTCCAAACCTTAGACCCTTCCTTTATCATGAGATGTGATATCCAAGTCCTTCCCATTCCAATCCTGAGACCCTTCCTATAGCATGAGATGTGATATCTCAATGCTTCTAATACCAAACCTGAGACCCTTCCTATAACATGAGATGGGAATATCCAACTGTTAGGAAAGATTTCGTAATTGTAGGTAATTTTCCTTCCATGTGGCAACCCCTAAACTTTTTGCTGTTGTTTTCACCTTGTTCTTGACTTTGCCAGAGAAGTGCAGCCTTCTGCGGCACTCCTCTGGGCTTTCGCTCCTTTCTTACGGGGAAACTGACATGCCCTTAAGACAGTCAGTACCGGGGAACGCTGTTTCCCATAGTTTCTTTTATCATGTTGCGGCTTTAGTGCAACATGACACAAGAGGGCACTGTAAGCTAAGTTACAGCTCTCTTGGGTCTCTAGCCTTCTACAGGCCCTAGATACTCTTTTAGGATGGTATTTGATCGGTGCAAGTCATTCAGGGACTGGAATGGTGGCAGCGATCGTTTTGTTTATTTTGAGCTCCTTTTGGCGTTCTGAGCACGTTTTTCGCACTGAACCCAAAATGGTGGCCTGGCTCCCAAAATGGCCAGACCACGAGGCTCCTTTGTCTTGTCCACTGACCGTCTTGCTCCCTTCACCTTCCCCAGGTCGAGCGACCCGGGGCCTTCCTTATTTGGGCATGTACTTTCCCGCGAAACGGGCTTCTACATGTCGTTTGTGTGCCTCCAGGGTGTGGGCTGGGATGTCTGGTCCCAATACACATCCTGGGTGCCAGAGAGTCTAGGGTGGTGTGAATGCCTGGGACCACCGTGGTCCGTGATTGGTCCACGTATGGTATGTGTGTTGATGAGCGGATCTCCCATTGGCTCCCCTCCGTTTTGGCGCGAAGGGAACCGTGGATAAGAGGGGGCTGGAAACACCACTACCATGTCGATCTCCTGAGTTCTCACGAACGAAGGAATACAGGAGCCAAGTATCCTGCAACCACGAGGCTGGACCGAGGAATCGCTGGTGACCCGCTGAAGGAATCCTCCTTTGCACTGCTGTCGTCCTGTGAAACCCTTTCCTCCTTTGATCGAACCAGAAGGCCTATACTGGTGCTTCGACCTTTGGAATAGCAGGAACAGCTATTCCCGGCGACTTCATCATCTCCTGCCAAGTAAGCCTTCGGAAGTGTCTCTGGGCCATCCAGTTGACTTACCAGCTTACAAGGGAGTCCTGCTCTGTAACCGCCGCCAGGTTGTGTTGTATTTCGAGTCCTTGTCACTCTCCCACGCTTCGTACACTTGGTGTTCCCAAGTCTGAAGGGAGGAGTGTACATTTGGCTCGAATACACACGGCCACTCCGTTGTCCTGCTGCGGCAACAAACTGTGCCAGTTTCGTCGATTGGGACGTCTTTTTGCTCTACACGACTACGAGGCGTTCCCTGCTCTTCTGAACCTGCCAGCTGCTGAAACTAACGTGGAGAAGCCTGGGTCTGCTTGCTTCGGGGACCGGTGAGTAGTATAGCTAGGATCTGGTCGCCCTCCTGCAGTATCCCATTGCTTTTCCCTGCTGTGTAAAAACAGCACCCTTTTGCCGTACTCGCGCTCTGCTTCTGCTCGCTGTGGAGGCTGCGCTTGAGTTGCGGAACCTGTTCTCCTTCTGCTGTGCACTAACCCGAACTGCCTGACTTCCTCCGAAGAGCTTCTCCTTTTGCCCGTTGGCACCGGCGTGGCAGGTACTTTGAGCACAAGGCTCCACTCTTCGCAGGGCTCGGACTTCCATCTAGTTAGGTGCCTCTGAAGGCGAACTGAGTCTAAAGCGTTATCGCACTGCCTGTTTTCCTTCCCTGGCAGGTGGACTACACATTTCGTGCCTCTAATGCTTAAGACTGTCGTATTTGTATATATATTGTGTTGATATGGTATGTGTTGGTTTAATACTGTGATATTGTGATTTTTTCGCTACGGTCATTATTTTAAAGGCCTTAAAATAAATGTGTATATATTTTTGATATAACAACTGTTTGGAGTAGTTTGTAAGCGCTCTTGCTTTGTGTGCTCATTGCGGGCTTTCAGTCACCCTCACCCCTCTTGAGACCTAGTCTTGACCGCCGCGATCGCTACCTTGATTGGTCTGGCTCGTCCAGAGGTTACCCTGTTCCAAGTAATTAGGTTGGCCTTCTGAACTTCTGCGCCACCAGGACAGAGTTCAAAAATCCGTCTTAACAAATTGGTGTACAGCGGTGGGATACGACTGAGGGTATCCAGTGTTGCGCTCGAACTAAGGCATTTCAGGTTATTCCAACCAGTACACGTAGTGAATTGTTGTAGTATAACTTTAAAAAGGCCATAATCCTATCAAACAGTATGGAAACAAATACCTTGTTAACTTTAAATGCTTCCAAATCAGAAACATTGAAGAAGATGTGTGCGGAGAGAGGTGTTTCCTCTCAAGGCACTAAATTGGAAATGATCCAAAGAATCGTGGCGTGGCAAGAAGCGCAGCTTGACGCTATAACTTCTGAGGACAGTGCAGAAGGTGGTGGGGCTGCTCTCACTGGTAGAACCGACGGTTCTGCCGCTGCACTGATCCATCGCGACCACGAGGACAGGGAGGACGAGATGTCTAATGTTTCCTCTGCCAGTGTTGATGGGGATGCTATGCTTGAATTCAAGAAGCAAGAGCTGCGGTTTAGGCAGCAGGAGCTTGAATTCAGCATAGCCTAACTAAAAATCGAACAGGCAGAAAAACAGAAAGACAGGGATCACCAGTTGGAACTGGCCAAGCTTCAGGTTGCAAATGGGTCCCAGGGTCCTGGACATGGGTCTGGGGCCTCCTCTCATCCACGGTTTCCAAAAGATCTGCTCAGTGTGTATGAAGAACGGAATGACATTATGGACTGGCTGAATGCGTTTGAGTATGCATGCGAAGTTCAGAAAGTTGACAATGCTGATAAGATTGCGTGGTTACTCAGCAGACTGCCCCATTCTGGCTGTAGTGCCATTATGGAAATGTCGAAGGCTGAGCGAGCTGATTTCGCAATGTTAAAGCAAACTCTCATTTTAAAGTTTGGGAAGACTCCGGCCCAATATTTAAAGCGTTTTCGAGAGTATAAGAAAAAGGAAGGTGGTACTTGGGTATCTTATGTCGCTGAATCTTTGAAAAACTTAACTGGCTGGGTCGAAGGTTATAAGGTTTCTACCTTCGAAGGCATGATAAATCTTGTCATGCTGGAACACATTTTTGGTTCTTCTTCCCCGGAGCTTAAGCAGCATTTGGCCGATTCGAAGGAGATAGATCCTAAGGAGCTGGCCATTGCAGCAGATTTATGGGTGTCACATCGAGTGTCCCATAAGGACAAAACTCATCCTGGTAAGCAGGAGGAAGGGAAAAAGTCCAAAGATATGGAGGGTGGGGAATCTGCTAAATCTTCTTCCCATAAGGGCCACAAAAAGAAAAATAAGGGTAAGACACAAGAGAACTCACAGGGTAGTGGAGGTCCGCCTCCGCAACAGAACTCTGGTTACAATAAGCCTCCTTACGTAAACAGACCCACTGGGGCTTGTTTTTCTTGTGGAGCAACTGACCATGTGAAGGGGGATCCCCGGTGTAAGGTTAGACCTTTGGGGGTCCACTCCGCTAATCTGGCCTTCTCCTCCTACGAGGAAGAAGAGATTACAGGAGCATCCTTCTCCTCAGACTCGTTTCCAAGCGGAATAGAGGCTGAGGTAGTTTTAGTGTCCCTAGGTTCCTGGGAGCCGAAAGTCGCAGAGGCTTATGCTAGGATTCCGGATAATACCAAGCACTACTTTAAAGACAGTGTGCTGATCACTGGAGTGGATACTCCAGCTCTTAGGGATAGTGGGTGCAGTCGCACTGTAGTGGATTCTACCTTGGTAGACTCAGAGGAAGTTGCCAGAGCTACTCTGATGCCCACTAAGTTGGCTGACGGCCCCCTCCGTATGTTTCCAGTAATACCTGTAAATCTTACTTTAAATGGTACAGCAGTCAGGATTCCAGTGAGCATTCAGAGAAACGTCCTGGGAAAGGTCTTGTTAGGTAATGATCTCAGAGCTTTAGGGCTCGTAGGAGACACTGCCGAAAGACCCTACACACGGTCTCAAGCACGGGCAGCATTGGCCAAGTCCAATACGCCGCCCCAGCCGAAGGGGAAACCCAAGGCGAAAGGAGTCTACAAGTCAAAACGAGGGAAAGAGAATATTCCCCCGAGCTCGCCTACCACTGCGGTGGAGGAAGTTGGTCAATCGCCCGGGCCTGACCAGGAGGTGGCGATGCCTGAAGTAGTCGACCCCAACGATCATCCTGAACTAAAAGACTTGTTAGTTGAAGGAGGTCCTGATAGGGACGAATTCAGTAAAGGCCAACGTGAGTGCCCATCTCTGGAAGGCCTAAGGAGACAGGCCTGCTCCCAGCTTGAGGGTGAACCTCCTGGGAAGCATAGGATTTATTGGGAAGGTGGACTCCTGTATAGTGAGCCCACAGAGTCTACAGAAGGAGACCATAGGAGGTTGGTGGTTCCCCTTGCTGTTAGGCCCTTCCTCCTGCAGTTGGCGCATGAAGTTCCCCTTGCTGGTCACCTTGGTATGAAGAGGACCAAGCAAAGGTTATCCATGCACTTCTACTGGCCCAAGATGGGGGTGCAAGTAGAAAGTCACTGCAGGAGTTGTGCCTCCTGCCAGTTGTCTGGTAAGGTTGGCGCGACAATCCAAGCTCCGTTGGTACCGCTCCCAGTTGTGGGGGTACCATTTGAAAGGGTAGGGATCGACATGGTTGGTCCCCTTGACCCGCAAACATCCTCGGGCAATAGGTTTATCCTGGTGCTGGTCGACCATGCAACCAGGTATCCTGAGGCCATCCCATGGAAAACTGTAACTGCCAAGTCAGTTGCAGAAGCTTTACTCGACATATTTACTAGGGTTGGCTTCCCTAAAGAAGTTGTGCCGGATGATGGCAGCAACTTTATGTCGAAGTATAGGCAGGCTATGTGGAAAGAATGTGGGGTCACCTACAGGTTCTCTTCTGCATACCACCCCCAGACCAATGGTCTGGGGGGGCGTTTCAACAGGACGTTAAAGAGCATGATTGGGGCTCTGGAGGAGCCTCAGAGAAGAAAATGGGATCTTCTTGTTTCATGCTTACTGTTTGCCTACCGAGAGGTACCACAGGAGGGTGTTGGCTTCAGCCCCTTCGAACTTCTGTTCGGTCATCCCTTACGGGGACCCTTAGCCATCGTCAAAGAGGGATGGGAGATGCCCACTCCCCCTGTTACTACCAACGTAGTTGATTATGTGCTAGGGCTCAGAAAACGGATGCTACTTCTGATGGGCTTGGCTAGTGATAAATTGAAGGCAGGGCAAGCGCTGGTGAAACATTGGTACGACCAGAAAGCTTCCCTCATCAACTTTACACTTGGTCAGCAAGTCCTGATCATGAATCCCATAAGGCCTCGAGCTTTACAAGACAAATGGTCAGGCCCTTACCCAGTGGTGGAGCCCCTGGGTGAGGTTAACTATTCAGTGGACCTTGGAAGGCCTGGAAAGGCTCCAAAAGTGTTTCACGCGAATAGGCTGAAGGCTTTCGGCCCAAGCGTCGAAATCGCAGCACTGCTACTGGCTTCAGACGTTGCGGGAGAGGAGTCTGAACCTCTCCCCGACCTGTTCCCAAGCAGTCCTTCAGATATCTCTTTTGAGGGGGTCCGAGTGGCCCCTCACCAAAATGGACAAGGCTCAGTGGTTTACCTTGGACATGAAGTAGGTGGAGGGAGGAGACAGCCTCTACTCAGTCAGGTACAAGCAGTACAAGACTGGCCTACCCCCACTACGCAAACCCAAGTGAGATCCTTTTTAGGACTCACGGGGTATTACCGCAATTTTGTGGCAGACTATGGCACCATAGCTGCTCCTCTGACTGCCCTCACAACTCCGAAGAAACCCAAGAAGGTAACTTGGACCGACGAGTGTGAGAAGGCCTTCAATGGCTTAAAAGACTCCTTGTGCCAGGCCCCTGTCCTTAGGGCCCCTGATTATCAAAGACCTTTTATCGTGCAGACGGACGCCTCTGACACTGGGATAGGAGCTGTACTATCACAAGTAGATGAGAAGGGTAAGGAACACCCTATCGGTTTTATTAGTCGCCAGCTTAAGGACAGAGAGCTCAGATGGTCCACGGTAGAGAAATAATGTTTCTCTGTTGTGTGGGCCCTAAGGAAGCTGAGGCCCTACCTCTATGGGACCCACTTCACTGTGCAAACTGACCATAAGCCGTTAAAGTGGCTAATGAACATGAAGGGGGAGAATCCAAAGTTGCTTAGGTGGTCCATAAGTCTACAAGGCTTCGACTTCACTATTGAGCATAGGCCAGGTGTCCAACATAGCAATGCTGATGGGTTGTCCAGAATGTTTAACCGACCTGAACAAGAGACTCATCCAGGGGTGGATTAGTTCCCCCTGTCCATAGTCTGGGAGGGGCGAGTGTTAGGAAAGATTTCGTAATTGTAGGTAATTTTCCTTCCATGTGGCAACCCCTAAACTTTTTGCTGTTGTTTTCACCTTGTTCTTGACTTTGCCAGAGAAGTGCAGCCTTCTGCCGCACTCCTCTGGGCTTTCGCTCCTTTCTTACGGGGAAACTGACATGCCCTTAAGACAGTCAGTACCGGGGAACGCTGTTTCCCGTAGTTTCTTTTATCATGTTGCGGCTTTAGTGCAACATGACACAAGAGGGCACTGTAAGCTAAGTTACAGCTCTCTTGGGTCTCTAGCCTTCTACAGGCCCTAGATACTCTTTTAGGATGGTATTTGATCGGTGCAAGTCATTCAGGGACTGGAATGGTGGCAGCGATCGTTTTGTTTATTTTGAGCTCCTTTTGGCGTTCTGAGCACGTTTTTCGCACTGAACCCAAAATGGTGGCCTGGCTCCCAAAATGGCCAGACCACGAGGCTCCTTTGTCTTGTCCACTGACCGTCTTGCTCCCTTCACCTTCCCCAGGTCGAGCGACCCGGGGCCTTCCTTATTTGGGCATGTACTTTCCCGCGAAACGTGGTTGCTTTCGCGGGCTTCTACATGTCGTTTGTGTGCCTCCAGGGTGTGGGCTGGGATGTCTGGTCCCAATACACATCCTGGGTGCCAGAGAGTCTAGGGTGGTGTGAATGCCTGGGACCACCGTGGTCCGTGGTTGGTCCACGTATGGTATGTGTGTTGATGAGCGGATCTCCCATTGGCTCCCCTCCGTTTTGGCGCGAAGGGAACCGTGGATAAGAGGGGGCTGGAAACACCACTACCATGTCGATCTCCTGAGTTCTCACGAACGAAGGAATACAGGAGCCAAGTATCCTGCAACCACGAGGCTGGACCGAGGAATCGCTGGTGACCCGCTGAAGGAATCCTCCTTTGCACTGCTGTCGTCCTGTGAAACCCTTTCCTCCTTTGATCGAACCAGAAGGCCTGTACTGGTGCTTCGACCTTTGGAATAGCAGGAACAGCTATTCCCGGCGACTTCCTCATCTCCTGCCAAGTAAGCCTTCGGAAGTGTCTCTGGGCCATCCAGTTGACTGACCAGCTTACAAGGGAGTCCTGCTCTGTAACCGCCGCCAGGTTGTGTTGTATTTCGAGTCCTTGTCACTCTCCCACGCTTCGTACACTTGGCGTTCCCAAGTCTGAAGGGAGGAGTGTACATTTGGCTCGAATACACACGGCCGCTCCGTTGTCCTGCTGCGGCAACAAACTGTGCCGGTTTCGTCGATTGGGACGTCTTTTTGCTCTACACGACTACGAGGCGTTCCCTGCTCTTCTGAACCTGCCAGCTGCTGAAACTAACGTGGAGAAGCCTGGGTCTGCTTGCTTCGGGGACCGGTGAGTAGTATAGCTAGGATCTGGTCGCCCTCCTGCAGTATCCCATTGCTTTTCCCTGCTGTGTAAAAACAGCACCCTTTTGCCGTACTCGCGCTCTGCTTCTGCTCGCTGTGGAGGCTGCGCTTGAGTTGCGGAACCTGTTCTCCTTCTGCTGTGCACTAACCCGAACTGCCTGACTTCCTCCGAAGAGCTTCTCCTTTTGCCCGTTGGCACCGGCGTGGCAGGTACTTTGAGCACAAGGCTCCACTCTTCGCAGGGCTCGGACTTCCATCTAGTTAGGTGCCTCTGAAGGTGAACTGAGTCTAAAGCGTTATCGCACTGCCTGTTTTCCTTCCCTGGCAGGTGGACTACACATTTCGTGCCTCTAATGCTTAAGACTGTCGTATTTGTATATATATTGTGTTGATATGGTATGTGTTGGTTTAATACTGTGATATTGTGATTTTTTCGCTACGGTCATTATTTTAAAGGCCTTAAAATAAATGTGTATATATTTTTGATATAACAACTGTTTGGAGTAGTTTGTAAGCGCTCTTGCTTTGTGTGCTCATTGCGGGCTTTCAGTCACCCTCACCCCTCTTGAGACCTAGTCTTGACCGCCGTGATCGCTACCTTGATTGGTCTGGCTCGTCCAGAGGTTACCCTGTTCCAAGTAATTAGGTTGGCCTTCTGAACTTCTGCGCCACCAGGACAGAGTTCAGAAATCCGTCTTAACACCAACTCCTTCCCATTCCAATCCTGAGACCCTTCCGATAGCAGAGACGTGATATCTCAATGCTTATACCAAACCTGAGACCCTTCCTTTAGCATGAGATGTGATATCCAAATCCTTCACATTCCAATCCTGAGACCCTTCCTATAGCATGAGATGTGATATCTCAATGCTTCTAATACCAAACCTGAGATCCTTCCTATAACATGAGATGTGATATCCAATTCCTTCCCATTCCAAACCTGAGACCCTTCCTATTGGATGAGTTGTGATATCCAACTCCTTCCCATTCCAACCCTGAGACCCGTCCTATAGCATGAGATGTGATATCTCAATGCTTATACCAAACCTGAGACCCTTCCTATAGCATGAGATGTGATATCCAACTACTTCCCATTCCAATCCTGAGACCCTTCCTATAGCATGAGATGTGATATCTCAATGCTTCTAATACCAAACCTGAGATCCTTCCTATAACATGAGATGTGATATCCAACTCCTTCCATTCCAATCCTGAGACCCGTCCTATAGCATGAGATGTGATATCTCAATGCTTATACCAAACCTGAGACCCTTCCTATAGCATGAGATGTGATATCCAACTACTTCCCATTCCAATCCTGAGACCCTTCCTATAGCATGAGATGTGATTTCTCAATGCTTCTAATACCAAACCTGAGATCCTTCCTCTAACATGAAATGTGATATCCAACTCCTTCCCTTTCCAAACCTAAGAGCCTATCTATAGCATGAGATGTGATATCCAGGTCCTTCCCATTCCAATCCTTAGACCCTTCCTGCAGCATGCAATATGATATCTCAATGATTCTAATAACAAACCTGAGACCCGTCCTATAGCATGAGATATGATATCCACGTCCTTCCCATTCCAATCCTGAGACCCTTCCTATAACATGAAATGTGATATCCAACTCCTTCCCATTCCAACCTGAGACCCTTCCTATAGCATGAGATGGGATATCCAACTCCTTCCAAATCCAATACTGATACCCTTCCGATAGCATGAGATGTGATATCCCAATGCTTCTACCAAACCTGAGACCCATACTATGGCATGAGATGTGATATCAAACTCCTTCCCATTCCAATCCTGAGACCCTTCCTATAGCTTGAGGTGTGATATCCAACTCCTTCCCATTCCAATTCTGAGACCCTTCTTATACCATGAGACTTGATATCTCAATGCTTCTAATACCAAACCTGAGACCCGTCCTATAACATGAGATGTGATATCCAAATGCTTCCCCTTCCAAACCTTAGACCCTTCCTTTATCATGAGATGTGATATCCAACTCCTTCCCATTCCAATCCTGAGACCCTTCCGATATCATGAGATTTGTTATCTCAATGCTTCTAATATCAAACTTGAGACCCTCCCTATAGCATGAGATGTGACATCCAAGTCCTTCCCATTCCAATCCTGAGACCCTTCCTATAGCATGAGATGTGATATCTCTATGCTTCTAATACCAAACCTGAGACCCTTCCTATAACATGAGATGGGATATCCAACTCCTTCCCATTCCAATCCTGAGACCTTTCCGATAGCAGAGATGTGATATCTCAATGCTTATACCAAACCTGAGAACCTTCCTATGGCCTGAGATGTCATATACAACTCCTTCCCATTCCAATCCTGAGACCCTTCCTTTAGCATGAGATGTGATATCTCAATGCTTATACCAAATCTGAGACCCTTCCTATAGCATGAGATGTGATATCCAATTCCTTCCCATTCCAATCCTGAGACCCTTCCTATAGCATGAGATGTGATATCTCAATGCTTATACCAAACCTGAGAGCCTACCTATAGCATGAGAAGTGATATCCAAGTCCATCCCATTCCAATCCTTAGACCCTTCCTACAGCATGCGATGTGATATCTCAATGATTCTAATACCAAACCAGAGACTCTTCCTATAACATGAGATGGGATATCCAACTCCTTCCCATTCCAATCCTGAGCCGCTTCCGATAGCAGAGATGTGATATCTCAATGCTTATACCAAACCTGAGACCCTTCCTATAACATGAGATGTGATATCCAACTCCTTCCCGTTCCAAACCTGAGACACTAACTATAGCATATGTGATATCCAACTCCTTCCCATTCCAAACATGAGACCCTTCCTATAGCAAGAAAGTAATATCCAACTCCTACCCATTCCAATCCTGAGACCCTTCCTATAGCAAGAGATGTGATATCCAAATCCTTCCCATTCCAATCCTGAGACCCTTCCTATAACATGAGATGTGATATCCAACTCCTTCCCATTCCAACCTGAGACACTTCCTATAGCATGAGAAGGGATATCCAACTCCTTCCCAATCCAATCCTGAGACCCTTCCGATAGCAGAGATGTGATATCTCAATGCTTATACCAAACCTGAGACCCTTCCTATGGCATGAGATGTGATATCCAACTCCTTGCCATTCAAATCCTGAGACCCTTCCTATAGCATGAGAAGGGATATCCAACTCCTTCCCAATCCAATCCTGAGACCCTTCCGACAGCAGAGACATGATATCTCAATGCTTCTACCAAACCTGAGACCCTTCCTTTAGCATGAGATGTGATATCCAAATCCTTCACATTCCAATCCTGAGACCCTTCCTATAGCATGAGATGTGATATCTCAATGCTTCTAATACCAAACCTGAGATCCTTCCTATAACATGAGATGTGATATCCAATTCCTTCCCATTCCAAACCTGAGACCCTTCCTATTGGATGAGATGTGATATCCAACTCCTTCCCATTCCAACCCTGAGACCCTTCCTATAGCATGAGATCTGATGTCTCAATGCTTCTAATACCAAACCTGAGATCCTTCCTATAACATGAGATGTGATATCCAACTCCTTCCATTCCAATCCTGAGACCCGTCCTATAGCATGAGATGTGATATCTCAATGCTTATACCAAACCTGAGACCCTTCCTATAGCATGAGATGTGATATCCAACTGCTTCCCATTCCAATCCTGAGACCCTTCCTATAGCATGAGATGTGATATCTCAATGCTTCTAATACCAAACCTGAGATCCTTCCTCTAACATGAAATGTGATATCCAACTCCTTCCCTTTCCAAACCTAAGAGCCTATCTATAGCATGAGATGTGATATCCAAGTCCTTCACATTCCAACCCTTAGACCCTTCCTACAGCATGCAATATGATATCTCAATGATTCTAATAACAAACGTGAGATCCTTCCGATAACATGAGATGTGATATCCAAATCCTTCCCCTTCCAAACCTGAGACCCTCCCTTTAGCATGAGATGTGATATCCAACTCCTTCCTATTCCAATCCTGAGACTCTTCTGATAGCATGAGATGTGATATCTCAATGCTTCTAATACCAAACCTGAGATCCTTCCGATAGCATGAGATGTGATATCTCAATGCTTCTAATACCAAACCTGAGATCCTTCCTATAACATGAGATGTGATATCCAAATCCTTCCCCTTCCAAACCTGAGACCCTCCCTTTAGCATGAGATGTGATATCCAACTCCTTCCCATTCCATTCCTGAGACCCTTCTGATAGCATGAGATGTGATATCTCAATGCCTCTAATACCAAACCTGAGATCCTACCTCTAACATGAAATGTGATATCCAACTCTTTCCCCTTCCAATCCTGAGAGCCTTCCTATAGCATGAGATGTGATATCCAAGTCCTTCCCATTCCAATCCTGAGACCCTTCCTATAGCTTGAGATGTGATATCCAACTCCTTCCCATTCCAATTCTGAGACCCTTCCTATACTATGAGACTTGATATCTCAATGCTTCTAATACCAAACCTGAGACCCGTAATATAACATGAGATGTGATATCCAAATCCTTCCCCTTCCAAACCTTAGACCCTTCCTTTATCATGAGATGTGATATCCAACTCCTTCCCATTCCAATCCTGAGACCCTTCCGATATCATGAGATGTGATATCTCAAAGCTTCTAATATCAAACTTGAGACCCTCCCTATAGCATGAGATGTGATATCCAAGTCCTTCCCATTCCAATCCTGAGACCCTTCCTATAGCATGAGATGTGATATCTCAATGCTTCTAATACAAACCTGAGACCCTTCCTATAACATGAGATGGGAATATCCAACTCCTTCCCATTCCAATCCTGAGACCCTTTCGATAGCAGAGATGTGATATCCAAGTCCTTCCCCTTCCAAACCTTAGACCCTTCCTTTATCATGAGATGTGATATCCAAGTCCTTCCCATTCCAATCCTGAAACCCTTCCTATAGCTTGAGATGTGATATCCAACTCCTTCCCATTCCAATTCTGAGACCCTTCCTATACTATGAGACTTGATATCTCAATGCTTCTAATACCAAACCTGAGACCCGTAATATAACATGAGATGTGATATCCAAATCCTTCCCGTTCCAAACCTGAGACCCTTCCTTTAGCATGAGATGTGATATCCAGCTCCTTCCCATTCCAATCCTGAGACACTTCCGATAGCATGAGATGTGATATCTCAATGCTTCTAATATCAAAACTGAGACCCTCCCTATAGCATGATATGTGATATCTAAGTCCTTCCCATTCCAATCCTGAGACCCTCCCTATAGCATGAGATGTGATATCCAACTCCTTCCCATTCCAATCCTGAGACCCTTCCTATAGCATGAGATATGATATCTCAATACTTCTAATACCAAACGTGAGATCCTTCCGATAACATGAGATGTGATATCCAAATCCTTCCCCTTCCAAACCTGAGACCCTCCCTTTAGCATGAGATGTGATATCCAACTCCTTCCTATTCCAATCCTGAGACTCTTCTGATAGCATAAGATGTGATATCTCAATGCTTCTAATACCAAACCTGAGATCCTTCCGATAGCATGAGATGTGATATCTCAATGCTTCTAATACCAAACCTGAGATCCTTGCTATAACATGAGATGTGATATCCAAATCCTTCCCCTTCCAAACCTGAGACCCTCCCTTTAGCATGAGATGTGATATCCAACTCCTTCCCATTCCATTCCTGAGACCCTTCTGATAGCATGAGATGTGATATCTCAATGCCTCTAATACCAAACCTGAGATCCTACCTCTAACATGAAATGTGATATCCAACTCTTTCCCCTTCCAAACCTGAGAGCCTTCCTATAGCATGAGATGTGATATCCAAGTCCTTCCCATTCCAATCCTGAGACCCTTCCTATAGCTTGAGATGTGATATCCAACTCCTTCACATTCCAATTCTGAGACCCTTCCTATACTATGAGACTTGATATCTCAATGCTTCTAATACCAAACCTGAGACCCGTAATATAACATGAGATGTGATATCCAAATCCTTCCCCTTCCAAACCTTAGACCCTTCCTTTATCATGAGATGTGATATCCAACTCCTTCCCATTCCAATCCTGAGACCCTTCCGATATCATGAGATGTGATATCTCAAAGCTTCTAATATCAAACTTGAGACCCTCCCTATAGCATGAGATGTGATATCCAAGTCCTTCCCATTCCAATCCTGAGACCCTTCCTATAGCATGAGATGTGATATCTCAATGCTTCTAATACCAAACCTGAGACCCTTCCTATAACATGAGATGGGAATATCCAACTCCTTCCCATTCCAATCCTGAGACCCTTTCGATAGCAGAGATGTGATATCCAAGTCCTTCCCCTTCCAAACCTTAGACCCTTCCTTTATCATGAGATGTGATATCCAAGTCCTTCCCATTCCAATCCTGAAACCCTTCCTATAGCTTGAGATGTGATATCCAACTCCTTCCCATTCCAATTCTGAGACCCTTCCTATACTATGAGACTTGATATCTCAATGCTTCTAATACCAAACCTGAGACCCGTAATATAACATGAGATGTGATATCCAAATCCTTCCCCTTCCAAACCTTAGACCCTTCCTTTATCCTGAGATGTGATATCCAACTCCTTCCCATTCCAATCCTGAGACCCTTCCGATATCATGAGATGTGATATCTCAAAGCTTCTAATATCAAACTTGAGACCCTCCCTATAGCATGAGATGTGATATCCAAGTCCTTCCCATTCCAATCCTGAGACACTTCCTATAGCATGAGATGTGATATCTCACTGCTTATACCAAACCTGAGACCCTTCCCATAGCATGAGATGTGATATCCAACTCCTTCCCATTCCAATCCTCAGACCCTTCCTATAGCATGAGATGTGATATCTCAATGCTTCTAATATCAAACTTGAGACCCTACCTATAGCATGAGATGTGATATCCAAGTCCTTCCCATTCCAATCCTGAGACACTTCCTATAGCATGAGATGTGATATCTCAATGCTTCTAATACCAAACCTGAGACTCTTCCTATAACATGAGATGGGATATCCAACTCCTTCCCATTCCAATCCTGAGACCCTTTTGATAGCAGAGATGTGATATCTCAATGTTTATACCAAACCTGAGACCCTTCCTACGGCATGAGATGTCATATTCAACTCCTTCCCATTCCAATCCTGAGACCCTTCCTATAGCATGAGATGTGATATCCAACTCCTTCCCATTCCAATCCTGAGACCCTTCCTATAGCATGAGATGTGATGTCTCAATGCTTCTAATACCAAACCTGAGATCCTTCCTATAACATGAGATGTGATATCCAACTCCTTCCATTCCAATCCTGAGACCCTTCCTATAGCATGAGATGTGATATCTCAATGCTTATACCAAACCTGAGACCCTTCCTATAGCATGAGATGTGATATCCAACTCCTTCCCATTCCAATCCTGAGACCCTTCCTATAGCCTGAGATGTGATATCTCAATGCCTCTAATACCAAACTGAGATCCTTCCTCTAACATGAAATGTGATATCCAACTCCTTCACTTTCCAAACCTGAGACCCTTCCTATAGCATGAGATGTGATGTCTCAATGCTTCTAATACCAAACCTGAGATCCTTCCTATAACATGAGATGGGATATCCAACTCCTTCCCATTCCAATCCTGAGACACTTCCGATAGCAGAGATGTGATATCTCAATGTTTATACCAAACCTGAGACCCTTCCTATAACATATGTGATATCCAACTCCTTCCCGTTCCAAACCTGAGACCCTTCCTTTAGCATGAGATGTGATATCCAGCTCCTTCCCATTCCAATCCTGAGACACTTCCGATAGCATGAGATGTGATATCTCAATGCTTCTAATATCAAAACTGAGACCCTCCCTATAGCATGATATGTGATATCTAAGTCCTTCCCATTCCAATCCTGAGACCCTTCCTATAGCATGAGATGTGATATCTCAATGCTTCTACCAAACCTGAGACCCTTCCTTTAGCATGAGATGTGATATCCAATGTTATAGGAAGGGTCTCAGGTTTGGTATTAGAAGCATTGAGATATCACATCTCATGCTATAGGAAGGGTCTCAGGATTGGAATGGGAAGGACTTAGATATCACATATCATGCTATAGGGAGGGTCTCAGTTTTGATATTAGAAGCATTGAGATATCACATCTCATGCTATCGGAAGTGTCTCAGGATTGGAATGGGAAGGAGCTGGATATCACAACTCATGCTAAAGGAAGGGTCTCAGGTTTGGAACGGGAAGGAGTTGGATATCACATATGTTATAGGAAGGGTCTCAGGTTTGGTATAAACATTGAGATATCACATTTCATGATATCGGAAGGGTCTCAAGATTGGAATGGGAAGAAGTTGGATATCACATCTCATGATAAAGGAAGGGTCTAAGGTTTGGAAGGGGAAGGACTTGGATATCACATCTCTGCTATCGAAAGGGTCTCAGGATTCGAATGGGAAGGAGTTGGATATCCCATCTCATGTTATAGGAAGAGTCTCAGGTGTGGTATTAGAAGCATTGAGATATCATATCTCATGCTATAGGAAGTGTCTCAGGATTGGAATTGGAAGGACTTGGGTATCACATCTCATGCTATAGGGAGGGTCTCAAGTTTGATATTAGAAGCATTGAGATATCACATCTCATGCTATAGGAAAGGTCTCAGGATTGGAATGGGAAGGAGTTGGATATCACATCTCATGCTATAGGAAGGGTCTCAGGTTTGGTATAAGCAGTGAGATATCACATCTCATGCTATAGGAAGTGTCTCAGGATTGGAATGGGAAGGAGTTGGATATCACATCTCATGTTATAGGAAGGATCTCAGGTTTGGTATAAGCATTGAGATATCACATCTCTGCTATCGGAAGGGTCTCAGGATTGGAATGGGAAGGAGTTGGATATTCCCATCTCATGTTATAGGAAGGGTCTAAGGTTTGGAAGGGGAAGGATTTGGATATCACATCTCATGTTATAGGACGGGTCTCAGGTTTGGTATTAGAAGCATTGAGATATCAAGTCTCATGGTATAGGAAGGGTCTCAGAATTGGAATGGGAAGGAGTTGGATATCACATCTCAAGCTATAGGAAGGGTCTCAGGATTAGAATGGGAATGAGTTTGATATCACATCTCATGCCATAGTATGGGTCTCAGGTTTGGTAGAAGCATTGGGATATCACATCTCTAGCTATCGGAAGGGTATCGGGATTGGATTTGGAAGGAGTTGGATATCCCATCTCATGCTATAGGAAGGGTCTCAGGTTGGAATGGGAAGGAGTTGGATATCACATCTCATGTTATAGGAAGGGTCTCAGGATTGGAATGGGAAGGACTTGGATATCACATCTCATGCTATAGGAAGGCTCTCAGGTTTGCAAGGGGAAAGAGTTGGATATCACATTTCATGTTAGAGGTAGGATCTCAGGTTTGGTATTAGAAGTATTGAGATATCACATCTCATGCTATCAGAAGGATCTCAGGTTTGATATAGAAGCATTGAGATATCATATCTTATGCTATCAGAAGAGTCTCAGGATTGGAATGGGAAGGAGTTGGATATCACATCTCATGCTAAAGGGAGGGTCTCAGGTTTGGAAGGGGAAGGATTTGGATATCACATCTCATGTTATAGGATGGATCTCAGGTTTGGTATTAGAAGTATTGAGATATCACATCTCATGTTATCGGAAGGATCTCAGGTTTGGTATTAGAAGTATTGAGATATCACATCTCATGCTATAGGAAGGGTCTCAGGATTGGAATGGGAAGGAGTTGGATATCACATCTCATGCTAAAGGAAGGGTCTCAGGTTTGGTAGAAGCATTGAGATATCACATCTCATGCTATAGGAAGGGTCTCAGGATTGGAATGGGAAGGACTTAGATATCACATATCATGCTATAGGGAGGGTCTCAGTTTTGATATTAGAAGCATTGAGATATCACATCTCATGCTATCGGAAGTGTCTCAGGATTGGAATGGGAAGGAGCTGGATATCACATCTCATGCTAAAGGAAGGGTCTGAGGTTTGGAACGGGAAGGAGTTGGATATCACATATGTTATAGGAAGGGTCTCAGGTTTGGTATAAACATTGAGATATCACATCTCTGCTATCGGAAGTGTCTCAGGATTGGAATGGGAAGGAGTTGGATATCCCATCTCATGTTATAGGAAGGATCTCAGGTTTGGTATTAGAAGCATTGAGACATCACATCTCATGCTATAGGAAGGGTCTCAGGTTTGGAAAGTGAAGGAGTTGGATATCACATTTCATGTTAGAGGAAGGATCTCAGGTTTGGTATTAGAGGCATTGAGATATCACATCTCAGGCTATAGGAAGGGTCTCAGGATTGGAATGGGAAGGAGTTGGATATCACATCTCATGCTATAGGAAGGGTCTCAGGTTTGGTATAAGCATTGAGATATCACATCTCATGCTATAGGAAGGGTCTCAGGATTGGAATGGAAGGAGTTGGATATCACATCTCATGTTATAGGAAGGATCTCAGGTTTGGTATTAGAAGCATTGAGACATCACATCTCATGCTATAGGAAGGGTCTCAGGATTGGAATGGGAAGGAGTTGGATATCACATCTCATGCTATAGGAAGGGTCTCAGGATTGGAATGGGAAGGAGTTGAATATGACATCTCATACCGTAGGAAGGGTCTCAGGTTTGGTATAAACATTGAGATATCACATCTCTGCTATCAAAAGGGTCTCAGGATTGGAATGGGAAGGAGTTGGATATCCCATCTCATGTTATAGGAAGAGTCTCAGGTTTGGTATTAGAAGCATTGAGATATCACATCTCATGCTATAGGAAGTGTCTCAGGATTGGAATGGGAAGGACTTGGATATCACATCTCATGCTATAGGTAGAGTCTCAAGTTTGATATTAGAAGCATTGAGATATCACATCTCATGCTATAGGAAGGGTCTGAGGATTGGAATGGGAAGGAGTTGGATATCACATCTCATGCTATGGGAAGGGTCTCAGGTTTGGTATAAGCAGTGAGATATCACATCTCATGCTATAGGAAGTGTCTCAGGATTGGAATGGGAAGGACTTGGATATCACATCTCATGCTATAGGGAGGGTCTCAAGTTTGATATTAGAAGCTTTGAGATATCACATCTCATGATATCGGAAGGGTCTCAGGATTGGAATGGGAAGGAGTTGGATATCACATCTCAAGCTATAGGAAGGGTCTCAGGATTAGAATGGGAATGAGTTTGATATCACATCTCATGCCATAGTATGGGTCTCAGGTTTGGTAGAAGCATTGGGATATCACATCTCTAGCTATCGGAAGGGTATCGGGATTGGATTTGGAAGGAGTTGGATATCCCATCTCATGCTATAGGAAGGGTCTCAGGTTGGAATGGGAAGGAGTTGGATATCACATCTCATGTTATAGGAAGGGTCTCAGGATTGGAATGGGAAGGACTTGGATATCACATCTCATGCTATAGGAAGGCTCTCAGGTTTGCAAGGGGAAAGAGTTGGATATCACATTTCATGTTAGAGGTAGGATCTCAGGTTTGGTATTAGAAGTATTGAGATATCACATCTCATGCTATCAGAAGGATCTCAGGTTTGGTATAGAAGCATTGAGATATCATATCTTATGCTATCAGAAGAGTCTCAGGATTGGAATGGGAAGGAGTTGGATATCACATCTCATGCTAAAGGGAGGGTCTCAGGTTTGGAAGATAAGGATTTGGATATCACATCTCATGTTATAGGAAGGATCTCAGGTTTGGTATTAGAAGTATTGAGATATCACATCTCATGCTATCGGAAGGATCTCAGGTTTGGTATAGAAGCATTGAGATATCATATCTTATGCTATCAGAAGGGTCTCAGGATTGGAATGGGAAGGATTTGGATATCACATCTCATGCTAAAGGGAGGGTCTCAGGTTTGGAAGGGGAAGGATTTGGATATCACATCTCATGTTATAGGATGGATCTCAGGTTTGGTATTAGAAGTATTGAGATATCACATCTCATGTTATCGGAAGGATCTCAGGTTTGGTATTAGAAGTATTGAGATATCACATCTCATGCTATAGGAAGGGTCTCAGGATTGGAATGGGAAGGAGTTGGATATCACATCTCATGCTAAAGGAAGGGTCTCAGGTTTGGTAGAAGCATTGAGATATCACATCTCATGCTATAGGAAGGGTCTCAGGATTGGAATGGGAAGGACTTAGATATCACATATCATGCTATAGGGAGGGTCTCAGTTTTGATATTAGAAGCATTGAGATATCACATCTCATGCTATCGGAAGTGTCTCAGGATTGGAATGGGAAGGAGCTGGATATCACATCTCATGCTAAAGGAAGGGTCTCAGGTTTGGAACGGGAAGGAGTTGGATATCACATATGTTATAGGAAGGGTCTCAGGTTTGGTATAAACATTGAGATATCACATCTCTGCTATCGGAAGTGTCTCAGGATTGGAATGGGAAGGAGTTGGATATCCCATCTCATGTTATAGGAAGGATCTCAGGTTTGGTATTAGAAGCATTGAGACATCACATCTCATGCTATAGGAAGGGTCTCAGGTTTGGAAAGTGAAGGAGTTGGATATCACATTTCATGTTAGAGGAAGGATCTCAGGTTTGGTATTAGAGGCATTGAGATATCACATCTCAGGCTATAGGAAGGGTCTCAGGATTGGAATGGGAAGGAGTTGGATATCACATCTCATGCTATAGGAAGGGTCTCAGGTTTGGTATAAGCATTGAGATATCACATCTCATGCTATAGGAAGGGTCTCAGGATTGGAATGGAAGGAGTTGGATATCACATCTCATGTTATAGGAAGGATCTCAGGTTTGGTATTAGAAGCATTGAGACATCACATCTCATGCTATAGGAAGGGTCTCAGGATTGGAATGGGAAGGAGTTGGATATCACATCTCATGCTATAGGAAGGGTCTCAGGATTGGAATGGGAAGGAGTTGAATATGACATCTCATACCGTAGGAAGGGTCTCAGGTTTGGTATAAACATTGAGATATCACATCTCTGCTATCAAAAGGGTCTCAGGATTGGAATGGGAAGGAGTTGGATATCCCATCTCATGTTATAGGAAGAGTCTCAGGTTTGGTATTAGAAGCATTGAGATATCACATCTCATGCTATAGGAAGTGTCTCAGGATTGGAATGGGAAGGACTTGGATATCACATCTCATGCTATAGGTAGAGTCTCAAGTTTGATATTAGAAGCATTGAGATATCACATCTCATGCTATAGGAAGGGTCTGAGGATTGGAATGGGAAGGAGTTGGATATCACATCTCATGCTATGGGAAGGGTCTCAGGTTTGGTATAAGCAGTGAGATATCACATCTCATGCTATAGGAAGTGTCTCAGGATTGGAATTGGAAGGACTTGGATATCACATCTCATGCTATAGGGAGGGTCTCAAGTTTGATATTAGAAGCTTTGAGATATCACATCTCATGATATCGGAAGGGTCTCAGGATTGGAATGGGAAGGAGTTGGATATCACATCTCAGGATAAAGGAAGGGTCTAAGGTTTGGAAGGGGAAGGATTTGGATATCACATCTCATGTTATATTACGGGTCTCAGGTTTGGTATTAGAAGCATTGAGATATCAAGTCTCATAGTATAGGAAGGGTCTCAGAATTGGAATGGGAAGGAGTTGGATATCACATCTCAAGCTATAGGAAGGGTCTCAGGATTGGAATGGGAAGGACTTGGATATCACATCTCATGATAAAGGAAGGGTCTAAGGTTTGGAAGGGCAAGGACTTGGATATCACATCTCTGCTATCGAAAGGGTCTCAGGATTGGAATGGGAAGGAGTTGGATATTCCCATCTCATGTTATAGGAAGGGTCTCAGGTTTGGTATTAGAAGCATTGAGATATCACATCTCATGCTATAGGAAGGGTCTCAGGATTGGAATGGGAAGGACTTGGATATCACATCTCATGCTATAGGGAGGGTCTCAAGTTTGATATTAGAAGCTTTGAGATATCACATCTCATGATATCGGAAGGGTCTCAGGATTGGAATGGGAAGGAGTTGGATATCACATCTCATGATAAAGGAAGGGTCTAAGGTTTGGAAGGGGAAGGATTTGGATATCACATCTCATGTTATATTACGGGTCTCAGGTTTGGTATTAGAAGCATTGAGATATCAAGTCTCATAGTATAGGAAGGGTCTCAGAATTGGAATGGGAAGGAGTTGGATATCACATCTCAAGCTATAGGAAGGGTCTCAGGATTGGAATGGGAAGGACTTGGATATCACATCTCATGCTATAGGAAGGCTCTCAGGTTTGGAAGGGGAAAGAGTTGGATATCACATTTCATGTTAGAGGTAGGATCTCAGGTTTGGTATTAGAGGCATTGAGATATCACATCTCATGCTATCAGAAGGGTCTCAGGAATGGAATGGGAAGGAGTTGGATATCACATCTCATGCTAAAGGGAGGGTCTCAGGTTTGGAAGGGGAAGGATTTGGATATCACATCTCATGTTATAGGAAGGATCTCAGGTTTGGTATTAGAAGCATTGAGATATCACATCTCATGCTATCGGAAGGATCTCAGGTTTGGTATTAGAAGCATTGAGATATCACATCTCATGCTATCAGAAGAGTCTCAGGATTGGAATAGGAAGGAGTTGGATATCACATCTCATGCTAAAGGGAGGGTCTCAGGTTTGGAAGGGGAAGGATTTGGATATCACATCTCATGTTATCGGAAGGGTCTCACGTTTGGTATTAGAAGTATTGAGATATCATATCTCATGCTATAGGAAGGGTCTCAGGATTGGAATGGGAAGGAGTTGGATATCACATCTCATGCTATAGGGAGGGTCTCAGGATTGGAATGGGAAGGACTTAGATATCACTTATCATGCTATAGTGAGGGTCTCAGTTTTGATATTAGAAGCATTGAGATATCACATCTCATGCTATCGGAAGTGTCTCAGGATTGGAATGGGAAGGAGCTGGATATCACATCTCATGCTAAAGGAAGGGTCTCAGGTTTGGAACGGGAAGGATTTGGATATCACATCTCATGTTATAGGAAGGGTCTCAGGTTTGGTATAAGCATTGAGATATCACATCTCTGCTATCGGAAGTGTCTCAGGATTGGAATGGGAAGGAGTTGGATATCCCATCTCATGTTATAGGACGGGTCTCAGGTTTGTTATTAGAATCATTGAGATATCATATTGCATGCTGTAGGAAGGGTCTAAGGGTTGGAATGTGAAGGACTTGGATATCACATCTCATGCTATAGATAGGCTCTTAGGTTTGGAAAGGGAAGGAGTTGGATATCACATTTCATGTTAGAGGAAGGATCTCAGGTTTGGTATTAGAAGCATTGAGATATCACATCTCATGCTATAGGAAGGGTCTCAGGATTGGAATGGGAAGCAGTTGGATATCACATCTCATGCTATAGGAAGGGTCTCAGGTTTGGTATAAGCATTGAGATATCACATCTCATGCTATAGGACGGGTCTCAGGATTGGAATGGAAGGAGTTGGATATCACATCTCATGTTATAGGAAGGATCTCAGGTTTGGTATTAGAAGCATTGAGACATCACATCTCATGCTATAGGAAGGGTCTCAGGGTTGGAATGGGAAGGAGTTGGATATCACATCTCATCCAATAGGAAGGGTCTCAGGTTTGGAATGGGAAGGAATTGGATATCACATCTCATGTTATAGGAAGGATCTCAGGTTTGGTATTAGAAGCATTGAGATATCACATCTCATGCTATAGGAAGGGTCTCAGGATTGGAATGTGAAGGATTTGGATATCACATCTCATGCTAAAGGAAGGGTCTCGGGTTTGGTAGAAGCATTGAAATATCACGTCTCTGCTATCGGAAGGGTCTCAGGATTGGATTGGGAAGGAGTTGGATATCCCTTCTCATGCTATAGGAAGGGTCTCAGGATTTGAATGGCAAGGAGTTGGATATCACATCTCATGCCATAGGAAGGGTCTCAGGTTTGGTATAAGCATTGAGATATCACATCTCTGCTATCGGAAGGGTCTCAGGATTGGATTGGGAAGGAGTTGGATATCCCTTCTCATGCTATAGGAAGTGTCTCAGGTTGGAATGGGAAGGAGTTGGATATCACATCTCATGTTATAGGAAGGGTCTCAGGATTGGAATGGGAAGGATTTGGATATCACATCTCTTGCTATAGGAAGGGTCTCAGGATTGGAATGGGTAGGAGTTGGATATTACTTTCTTGCTATAGGAAGGGTCTCATGTTTGGAATGGGAAGGAGTTGGATATCACATATGCTATAGTTAGTGTCTCAGGTTTGGAACGGGAAGGAGTTGGATATCACATCTCATGTTATAGGAAGGGTCTCAGGTTTGGTATAAGCATTGAGATATCACATCTCTGCTATCGGAAGCGGCTCAGGATTGGAATGGGAAGGAGTTGGATATCCCATCTCATGTTATAGGAAGAGTCTCTGGTTTGCTATTAGAATCATTGAGATATCACATCGCATGCTGTAGGAAGGGTCTAAGGATTGGAATGGGATGGACTTGGATATCACATCTCATGCTATAGGTAGGCTCTCAGGTTTGGTATAAGCATTGAGATATCACATCTCATGCTATAGGAAGGGTCTCAGGATTGGAATGGGAAGGAATTGGATATCACATCTCATGCTATAGGAAGGGTCTCAGATTTGGTATAAGCATTGAGATATCACATCTCATGCTAAAGGAAGGGTCTCAGGATTGGAATGGGAAGGAGTTGTATATGACATCTCAGGCCATAGGAAGGTTCTCAGGTTTGGTATAAGCATTGAGATATCACATCTCTGCTATCGGAAAGGTCTCAGGATTGGAATGGGAAGGAGTTGGATATCCCATCTCATGTTATAGGAAGGGTCTCAGGTTTGGTATTAGAAGCATAGAGATATCACATCTCATGCTATAGGAAGGGTCTCAGGATTGGAATGGGAAGGACTTGGATGTCACATCTCATGCTATAGGGAGGGTCTCAAGTTTGATATTAGAAGCATTGAGATAACAAATCTCATGATATCGGAAGGGTCTCAGGATTGGAATGGGAAGGAGTTGGATATCACATCTCATGATAAAGGAAGGGTCTAAGGTTTGGAAGAGGAAGGATTTGGATATCACATCTCATGTTATAGGACGGGTCTCAGGTTTGGTATTAGAAGCATTGAGATATCAAGTCTCATGGTATAAGAAGGGTCTCAGAATTGGAATGGGAAGGAGTTGGATATCACACCTCAAGCTATAGGAAGGGTCTCCGGATTGGAATGGGAAGGAGTTTGATATCACATATCATGCCATAGTATGGGTCTCAGGTTTGGTAGAAGCATTGGGATATCACATCTCATGCTATCGGAAGGGTATCAGTATTGGATTTGGAAGGAGTTGGATATCCCATCTCATGCTATAGGAAGGGTCTCAGGTTGGAATGGGAAGGAGTTGGATATCACATTTCATGTTATAGGAAGGGTCTCAGGATTGGAATGGGAAGGACTTGGATATCATATCTCATGCTATAGGACGGGTCTCAGGTTTGTTATTAGAATCATTGAGATATCATATTGCATGCTGTAGGAAGGGTCTAAGGATTGGAATGGGAAGGACCTGGATATCACATCTCATGCTATAGATAGGCTCTTAGGTTTGGAAAGGGAAGGAGTTGGATATCACATTTCATGTTAGAGGAAGGATCTCAGGTTTGGTATTAGAAGCATTGAGATATCACATCTCATGCTATAGGAAGGGTCTCAGGATTGGAATGGGAAGTAGTTGGATATCACATCTCATGCTATAGGAAGGGTCTCAGGTTTGGTATAAGCATTGAGATATCACATCTCATGCTATAGGACGGGTCTCAGGATTGGAATGGAAGGAGTTGGATATCACATCTCATGTTATAGGAAGGGTCTCAGGTTTGGTATTAGAAGCATTGAGATATCACATCTCATGCTATAGGAAGGGTCTCAGGATTGGAATGGGAAGTAGTTGGATATCACATCTCATGCTATAGGAAGGGTCTCAGGTTTGGTATAAGCATTGAGATATCACATCTCATGCTATAGGACGGGTCTCAGGGTTGGAATGGGAAGGAGTTGGATATCACAACTCATCCAATAGGAAGGGTCTCAGGTTTGGAATGGGAAGGAATTGGATATCACATCTCATGTTATAGGAAGGATCTCAGGTTTGGTATTAGAAGCATTGAGATATCACATCTCATGCTATAGGAAGGGTCTCAGGATTGGAATGTGAAGGATTTGGATATCACATCTCATGCTAAAGGAAGGGTCTCAGGTTTGGTAGAAGCATTGAGATATCACGTCTCTGCTATCGGAAGGTTCTCAGGATTGGATTGGGAAGGAGTTGGATATCCCTTCTCATGCTATAGGAAGGGTCTCAGGATTTGAATGGCAAGGAGTTGGATATCACATCTCATTCCATAGGAAGCGTCTCAGGTTTGGTATAAGCATTGAGATATCACATCTCTGCTATCGGAAGGGTCTCAGGATTGGAATGGGAAGGAGTTGGTGTTAAGACGGATTTCTGAACTCTGTCCTGGTGGCGCAGAAGTTCAGAAGGCCAACCTAATTACTTGGAACAGGGTAACCTCTGGACGAGCCAGACCAATCAAGGTAGCGATCGCGGCGGTCAAGACTAGGTCTCAAGAGGGGTGAGGGTGACTGAAAGCCCGCAATGAGCACACAAAGCAAGAGCGCTTACAAACTACTCCAAACAGTTGTTATATCAAAAATATATACACATTTATTTTAAGGCCTTTAAAATAATGACCGTAGCGAAAAAATCACAATATCACAGTATTAAACCAACACATACCATATCAACACAATATATATACAAATACGACAGTCTTAAGCATTAGAGGCACGAAATGTGTAGTCCACCTGCCAGGGAAGGAAAACAGGCAGTGCGATAACGCTTTAGACTCAGTTCGCCTTCAGAGGCACCTAACTAGATGGAAGTCCGAGCCCTGCGAAGAGTGGAGCCTTGTGCTCAAAGTACCTGCCACGGCGGTGCCAACGGGCAAAAGGAGAAGCTCTTCGGAGGAAGTCAGGCAGTTCGGGTTAGTGCACAGCAGAAGGAGAACAGGTTCCGCAACTCAAGCGCAGCCTACACAGCGAGCAGAAGCAGAGCGCGAGTACGGCAAAAGGGTGCTGTTTTTACACAGCAGGGAAAAGCAATGGGATACTGCAGGAGGGCGACCAGATCCTAGCTATACTACTCACCGGTCCCCGAAGCAAGCAGACCCAGGCTTCTCCACGTTAGTTTCAGCAGCTGGCAGGTTCAGAAGAGCAGGGAACGCCTCGTAGTCGTGTAGAGCAAAAAGACGTCCCAATCGACGAAACCGGCACAGTTTGTTGCCGCAGCAGGACAACGGAGCGGCCGTGTGTATTCGAGCCAAATGTACACTCCTCCCTTCAGACTTGGGAACGCCAAGCGTACGAAGCGTGGGAGAGTGACAAGGACTCGAAATACAACACAACCTGGCGGCGGTTACAGAGCAGGACTCCCTTGTAAGCTGGTCAGTCAACTGGATGGCCCAGAGACACTTCCGAAGGCTTACTTGGCAGGAGATGATGAAGTCGCCGGGAATAGCTGTTCCTGCTATTCCAAAGGTCGAAGCACCAGTACAGGCCTTCTGGTTCGATCAAAGGAGGAAAGGGTTTCACAGGACGACAGCAGTGCAAAGGAGGATTCCTTCAGCGGGTCACCAGCGATTCCTCGGTCCAGCCTCGTGGTTGCAGGATACTTGGCTCCTGTATTCCTTCGTTCGTGAGAACTCAGGAGATCGACATGGTAGTGGTGTTTCCAGCCCCCTCTTATCCACGGTTCCCATCGCGCCAAAACGGAGGGGAGCCAATGGGAGATCCGCTCATCAACACACATACCATAGGTGGACCAATCACGGACCACGGTGGTCCCAGGCATTCACACCACCCTAGACTCTCTGGCACCCAGGATGTGTATTGGGACCAGACATCCCAGCCCACACCCTGGAGGCACACAAACGACATGTAGAAGCCCGCGAAAGCAACCACGTTTCGCGGGAAAGTACATGCCCAAATAAGGAAGGTCCCGGGTCGCTCGACCTGGGGAAGGTGAAGGGAGCAAGACGGTCAGTGGACAAGACAAAGGAGCCTCGTGGTCTGGCCATTTTGGGAGCCAGGCCACCATTTTGGGTTCAGTGCGAAAAACGTGCTCAGAACGCCAAAAGGAGCTCAAAATAAACAAAATGATCGCTGCCACCATTCCAGTCCCTGAATGACTTGCACCGATCAAATACCATCCTAAAAGAGTATCTAGGGCCTGTAGAAGGCTAGAGACCCAAGAGAGCTGTAACTTAACTTACAGTGCCCTCTTGTGTCATGTTGCACTAAAGCCGCAACATGATAAAAGAAACTACGGGAAACAGCGTTCCCCGGTACTGACTGTCTTAAGGGCATGTCAGTTTCCCCGTAAGAAAGGAGCGAAAGCCCAGAGGAGTGCGGCAGAAGGCTGCACTTCTCTGGCAAAGTCAAGAACAAGGTGAAAACAACAGCAAAAAGTTTAGGGGTTGCCACATGGAAGGAAAATTACCTACAATTACGAAATCTTTCCTAACAGTTGGATATTCCCATCTCATGTTATAGGAAGGGTCTCAGGTTTGGTATTAGAAGCATTGAGATATCACATCTCATGCTATAGGAAGGGTCTCAGGATTGGAATGGGAAGGACTTGGATATCACATCTCATGCTATAGGGAGGGTCTCAAGTTTGATATTAGAAGCTTTGAGATATCACATCTCATGATATCGGAAGGGTCTCAGGATTGGAATGGGAAGGAGTTGGATATCACATCTCATGATAAAGGAAGGGTCTAAGGTTTGGAAGGGGAAGGATTTGGATATCACATCTCATGTTATATTACGGGTCTCATGTTTGGTATTAGAAGCATTGAGATATCAAGTCTCAGAGTATAGGAAGGGTCTCAGAATTGGAATGGGAAGGAGTTGGATATCACATCTCAAGCTATAGGAAGGGTCTCAGGATTGGAATGGGAAGGACTTGGATATCACATCTCATGCTATAGGAAGGCTCTCAGGTTTGGAAGGGGAAAGAGTTGGATATCACATTTCATGTTAGAGGTAGGATCTCAGGTTTGGTATTAGAGGCATTGAGATATCACATCTCATGCTATCAGAAGGGTCTCAGGAATGGAATGGGAAGGAGTTGGATATCACATCTCATGCTAAAGGGAGGGTCTCAGGTTTGGAAGGGGAAGGATTTGGATATCACATCTCATGTTATAGGAAGGATCTCAGGTTTGGTATTAGAAGCATTGAGATATCACATCTCATGCTATCGGATGGATCTCAGGTTTGGTATTAGAAGCATTGAGATATCACATCTCATGCTATCAGAAGGGTCTCAGGATTGGAATAGGAAGGAGTTGGATATTACATCTCATGCTAAAGGGAGGGTCTCAGGTTTGGAAGGGGAAGGATTTGGATATCACATCTCATGTTATCGGAAGGATCTCACGTTTGGTATTAGAAGTATTGAGATATCATATCTCATGCTATAGGAAGGGTCTCAGGATTGGAATGGGAAGGAGTTGGATATCACATCTCATGCTATAGGAAGTGTCTCAGGATTGGAATGGGAAGGACTTGGATATCACATCTCATGCTATAGGTAGGGTCTCAAGTTTGATATTAGAAGCATTGAGATATCACATCTCATGCTATAGGAAGGGTCTGAGGATTGGAATGGGAAGGAGTTGGATATCACATCTCATGCTATGGGAAGGGTCTCAGGTTTGGTGTAAGCAGTGAGATATCACATCTCATGCTATAGGAAGTGTCTCAGGATTGGAATGGGAAGGAGTTGGATATCACATCTCATGTTATAGGAAGGATCTCAGGTTTGGTATAAGCATTGAGATATCACATCTCTGCTATCGGAAGGGTCTCAGGATTGGAATGGGAAGGAGTTGGATATTCCCATCTCATGTTATAGGAAGGGTCTCAGGTTTGGTATTAGAAGCATTGAGATATCACATCTCATGCTATAGGAAGGGTCTCAGGATTGGAATGGGAAGGACTTGGATATCACATCTCATGCTATAGGGAGGGTCTCAAGTTTGATATTAGAAGCTTTGAGATATCACATCTCATGATATCGGAAGGGTCTCAGGATTGGAATGGGAAGGAGTTGGATATCACATCTCATGATAAAGGAAGGGTCTAAGGTTTGGAAGGGGAAGGATTTGGATATCACATCTCATGTTATATTACGGGTCTCACGTTTGGTATTAGAAGCATTGAGATATCAAGTCTCATAGTATAGGAAGGGTCTCAGAATTGGAATGGGAAGGAGTTGGATATCACATCTCAAGCTATAGGAAGGGTCTCAGGATTGGAATGGGAAGGACTTGGATATCACATCTCATGCTAAAGGGGGGGTCTCAGGTTTGGAAGGGGAAGGATTTGGATAGCACATCTCATGTTATAGGAAGGATCTCAGGTTTGGTATTAGAAGCATTGAGATATCACATCTCATGCTATCGGAAGGATCTCAGGTTTGGTATTAGAAGCATTGAGATATCACATCTCATGCTATCAGAAGAGTCTCAGGATTGGAATAGGAAGGAGTTGGATATCACATCTCATGCTAAAGGGAGGGTCTCAGGTTTGGAAGGGGGAGGATTTGGATATCACATCTCATGTTATCGGAAGGATCTCACGTTTGGTATTAGAAGTATTGAGATATCATATCTCATGCTATAGGAAGGGTCTCAGGATTGGAATGGGAAGGAGTTGGATATCACATCTCATGCTATAGGGAGGGTCTCAGGATTGGAATGGGAAGGACTTAGATATCACATATTATGCTATAGGGAGGGTCTCAGTTTTGATATTAGAAGCATTGAGATATCACATCTCATGCTATAGGAAGTGTCTCAGGATTGGAATGGGAAGGTGCTGGATATCACATCTCATGCTAAAGGAAGGGTCTCAGGTTTGGAACGGGAAGGATTTGGATATCACATCTCATGTTATAGGAAGGGTCTCAGGTTTGGTATAAGCATTGAGATATCACATCTCTGCTATCGGAAGTGTCTCAGGATTGGAATGGGAAGGAGTTGGATATACCATCTCATGTTATAGGACGGGTCTCAGGTTTGTTATTAGAATCATTGAGATATCATATTGCATGCTGTAGGAAGGATCTAAGGGTTGGAATGGGAAGGACTTGGATATCACACCTCATGCTATAGATAGGCTCTTAGGTTTGGAAAGGGAAGGAGTTGGATATCACATTTCATGTTAGAGGAAGGATCTCATGTTTGGTATTAGAAGCATTGAGATATCACATCTCATGCTATAGGAAGGGTCTCAGGATTGGAATGGGAAGCAGTTGGATATCACATCTCATGCTATAGGAAGGGTCTCAGGTTTGGTATAAGCATTGAGATATCACATCTCATGCTATAGGACGGGTCTCAGGATTGGAATGGAAGGAGTTGGATATCACATCTCATGTTATAGGAAGGATCTCAGGTTTGGTATTAGAAGCATTGAGATATCACATCTCATGCTATAGGAAGGGTCTCAGGATTGGAATGTGAAGGATTTGGATATCACATCTCATGCTAAAGGAAGGGTCTCAGGTTTGGTAGAAGCATTGAGATATCACGTCTCTGCTATCGGAAGGGTCTCAGGATTGGATTGGGAAGGAGTTGCATATCACATCTCATGCCATAGGAAGGGTCTCAGGTTTGGTATAAGCATTGAGATATCACATCTCTGCTATCGGAAGGGTCTCAGGATTGGATTGGGAAGGAGTTGGACATCCCTTCTCATGCTATAGGAAGTGTCTCAGGTTGGAATGGGAAGGAGTTGGATATCACATCTCATGTTATAGGAAGGGTCTCAGGATTGGAATGGGAAGGATTTGGATATCACATCTCTTGCTATAGGAAGGGTCTCAGGATTGGAATGGGTAGGAGTTGGATATTACTTTCTTGCTATAGGAAGGGTCTCATGTTTGGAATGGGAAGGAGTTGGATATCACATATGCTATAGTTAGTGTCTCAGGTTTGGAACGGGAAGGAGTTGGATATCACATCTCATGTTATAGGAAGGGTCTCAGGTTTGGTATAAGCATTGAGATATCACATCTCTGCTATCGGAAGCGGCTCAGGATTGGAATGGGAAGGAGTTGGATATCCCATCTCATGTTATAGGAAGAGTCTCTGGTTTGGTATTAGAATCATTGAGATATCACATCGCATGCTGTAGGAAGGGTCTAAGGATTGGAATGGGATGGACTTGGATATCACATCTCATGCTATAGGTAGGCTCTCAGGTTTGGTATAAGCATTGAGCTATCACATCTCATGCTATAGGAAGGGTCTCAGGATTGGAATGGGAAGGAATTGGATATCACATCTCATGCTATAGGAAGGGTCTCAGATTTGGTATAAGCATTGAGATATCACATCTCATGCTAAAGGAAGGGTCTCAGGATTGGAATGGGAAGGAGTTGTATATGACATCTCAGCCCATAGGAAGGTTCTCAGGTTTGGTATAAGCATTGAGATATCACATCTCTGCTATCGGAAGGGTCTCAGGATTGGAATGGGAAGGAGTTGGATATCCCATCTCATGTTATAGGAAGGGTCTCAGGTTTGGTATTAGAAGCATAGAGATATCACATCTCATGCTATAGGAAGGGTCTCAGGATTGGAATGGGAAGGACTTGGATGTCACATCTCATGCTATAGGGAGGGTCTCAAGTTTGATATTAGAAGCATTGAGATAACAAATCTCATGATATCGGAAGGGTCTCAGGATTGGAATGGGAAGGAGTTGGATATCACATCTCATGATAAAGGAAGGGTCTAAGGTTTGGAAGGGGAAGGATTTGGATATCACATCTCATGTTATAGGACGGGTCTCAGGTTTGGTATTAGAAGCATTGAGATATCAAGTCTCATGGTATAAGAAGGGTCTCAGAATTGGAATGGGAAGGAGTTGGATATCACACCTCAAGCTATAGGAAGGGTCTCAGGATTGGAATGGGAAGGAGTTTGATATCACATCTCATGCCATAGTATGGGTCTCAGGTTTGGTAGAAGCATTGGGATATCACATCTCATGGTATCGGAAGGGTATCAGTATTGGATTTGGAAGAAGTTGGATATCCCATCTCATGCTATAGGAAGGGTCTCAGGTTGGAATGGGAAGGAGTTGGATATCACATTTCATGTTATAGGAAGTGTCTCAGGATTGGAATGGGAAGGACTTGGATATCATATCTCATGCTATAGGACGGGTCTCAGGTTTTTTATTAGAATCATTGAGATATCATATTGCATGCTGTAGGAAGGGTCTAAGGATTGGAATGGGAAGGACTTGGATATCACATCTCATGCTATAGATAGGCTCTTAGGTTTGGAAAGGGAAGGAGTTGGATATCACATCTCATGTTATAGGAAGGATCTCAGGTTTGGTATTAGAAGCATTGGGACATCACATCTCATGCTATAGGAAGGGTCTCAGGGTTGGAATGGGAAGGAGTTGGATATCACATCTCATCCAATAGGAAGGGTCTCAGGTTTGGAATGGGAAGGAATTGGATATCACATCTCATGTTATAGGAAGGATCTCAGGTTTGGTATTAGAAGCATTGAGATATCACATCACATGCTATAGGAAGGGTCTCAGGATTGGAATGTGAAGGATTTGGATATCACATCTCATGCTAAAGGAAGGGTCTCAGGTTTGGTAGAAGCAATGAGATATCACGTCTCTGCTATCGGAAGGGTCTCAGGATTGGATTGGGAAGGAGTTGGATATCCCTTCTCATGCTATAGGAAGGGTCTCAGGATTTGAATGGCAAGGAGTTGGATATCACATCTCATGCCATAGGAAGGGTCTCAGGTTTGGTATAAGCATTGAGATATCACATCTCTGCTATCGGAAGGGTCTCAGGATTGGAATGGGAAGGAGTTGGATATTCCCATCTCATGTTATAGGAAGGGTCTCAGGTTTGGTATTAGAAGCATTGAGATATCACATCTCATGCTATAGGAAGGGTCTCAGGATTGGAATGGGAAGGACTTGGATATCACATCTCATGCTATAGGGAGGGTCTCAAGTTTGATATTAGAAGCTTTGAGATATCACATCTCATGATATCGGAAGGGTCTCAGGATTGGAATGGGAAGGAGTTGGATATCACATCTCATGATAAAGGAAGGGTCTAAGGTTTGGAAGGGGAAGGATTTGGATATCACATCTCATGTTATATTACGGGTCTCAGGTTTGGTATTAGAAGCATTGAGATATCAAGTCTCAGAGTATAGGAAGGGTCTCAGAATTGGAATGGGAAGGAGTTGGATATCACATCTCAAGCTATAGGAAGGGTCTCAGGATTGGAATGGAAAGGACTTGGATATCACATCTCATGCTATAGGAAGGCTCTCAGGTTTGGAAGGGGAAAGAGTTGGATATCACATTTCATGTTAGAGGTAGGATCTCAGGTTTGGTATTAGGGGCATTGAGATATCACATCTCATGCTATCAGAAGGGTCTCAGGAATGGAATGGGAAGGAGTTGGATATCACATCTCATGCTAAAGGGAGGGTCTCAGGTTTGGAAGGGGAAGGATTTGGATATCACATCTAATGGTTTAGGAAGGATCTCAGGTTTGGTATTAGAAGCATTGAGATATCACATCTCATGCTATCGGAAGGATCTCAGGTTTGGTATTAGAAGCATTGAGATATCACATCTCATGCTATCAGAAGGGTCTCAGGATTGGAATGGGAAGGAGTTGGATATCACATCTCATGCTAAAGGGAGGGTCTCAGGTTTGGATGTGGAAGGATTTGGATATCACATCTCATGTTATCGGAAGGATCTCACGTTTGGTATAAGCATTGAGATATCACATCTCTGCTATCGGAAGTGTCTCAGGATTGGAATGGGAAGGAGTTGGATATCCCATCTCATGTTATAGGACGGGTCTCAGGTTTGTTATTAGAATCATTGAGATATCATATTGCATGCTGTAGGAAGGGTCTAAGGGTTGGAATGGGAAGGAGCTGGATATCACATCTCATGCTAAAGGAAGGGTCTCAGGTTTGGAACGGGAAGGAGTTGGATATCACATCTCATGCTAAAGGAAGGGTCTCAGGTTTGGAACGGGAAGGATTTGGATATCACATCTCATGTTATAGGAAGGGTCTCAGGTTTGGTATAAGCATTGAGATATCACATCTCTGCTATCGGAAGTGTCTCAGGATTGGAATGGGAAGGAGTTGGATATCCCATCTCATGTTATAGGAAGGATCTCAGGTTTTGTATTAGAAGCATTGAGATATCACATCTCATGCTATAGGAAGGGTCTCAGGATTGGAATTTGAAGTAGTTGGATATCACATCTCATGCTATAGGAAGGGTCTCAGGTTTGGTATAAGCATTGAGATATCACATCTCATGCTATAGGACGGGTCTCAGGATTGGAATGGAAGGAGTTGGATATCACATCTCATGTTATAGGAAGGATCTCAGGTTTGGTATTAGAAGCATTGAGACATCACATCTCATGCTATAGGAAGGGTCTCAGGGTTGGAATGGGAAGGGGTTGGATTTCACATCTCATCCAATAGGAAGGGTCTCAGGTTTGGAATGGGAAGGAATTGGATATCACATCTCATGTTATAGGAAGGATCTCAGGTTTGGTATTAGAAGCATTGAGATATAACATCTCATGCTATAGGAAGGGTCTCAGGATTGGAATGTGAAGGATTTGGATATCACATCTCATGCTAAAGGAAGGGTCTCAGGTTTGGTAGAAGCATTGAGATATCACGTCTCTGCTATCGGAAGGGTCTCAGGATTGGATTGGGAAGGAGTTGGATAACCCTTCTCATGCTATAGGAAGGGTCTCAGGATTTGAATGGCAAGGAGTTGGATATCACATCTCATGCCATAGGAAGGGTCTCAGGTTTGGTATAAGCATTGAGATATCACATCTCTGCTATCGGAAGGGTCTCAGGATTGGATTGGGAAGTAGTTGGATATCCCTTCTCATGCTATAGGAAGTGTCTCAGGTTGGAATGGGAAGGAGTTGGATATCACATCTCATGTTATAGGAAGGGTCTCAGGATTGGAATGGGAAGGATTTGGATATCACATCTCTTGCTATAGGAAGGGTCTCAGTATTGGAAAGGGTAGGAGTTGGATATTACTTTCTTGCTATAGGAAGGGTCTCATGTTTGGAATGGGAAGGAGTTGGATATCACATATGCTATAGTTAGTGTCTCAGGTTTGGAACGGGAAGGAGTTGGATATCACATCTCATGTTATAGGAAGGGTCTCAGGTTTGGTATAAGCATTGAGATATCACATCTCTGCTATCGGAAGCGGCTCAGGATTGGAATGAGAAGGAGTTGGATATCCCATCTCATGTTATAGTAAGAGTCTCTGGTTTGGTATTAGAATCATTGAGATATCACATCGCATGCTGTAGGAAGGGTCTAAGGATTGGAATGGGATGGAGTTGGATATCACATCTCATGCTATAGGAAGGGTCTCAGATTTGGTATAAGCATTGAGATATCACGTCTCTGCTATCGGAAGGGTCTCAGGATTGGATTGGGAAGGAGTTGGATATCCCTTCTCATGCTATAGGAAGGGTCTCAGGATTTGAATGGCAAGGAGTTGGATATCACATCTCATGCCATAGGAAGGGTCTCAGGTTTGGTATAAGCATTGAGAAATCACATCTCTGCTATCGGAAGGGTCTCAGGATTGGATTGGGAAGGAGTTGGATATCCCTTCTCATGCTATAGGAAGTGTCTCAGGTTGGAATGGGAAGGAGTTGGATATCACATCTCATGTTATAGGAAGGGTCTCAGGATTGGAATGGGAAGGATTTGGATATCACATCTCTTGCTATAGGAAGTGTCTCAGGATTGGAATGGGTAGGAGTTGGATATTACTTTCTTGCTATAGGAAGGGTCTCATGTTTGGAATGGGAAGGACTTGGATATCACATATGCTATAGTTAGTGTCTCAGGTTTGGAACGGGAAGGAGTTGGATATCACATCTCATGTTATAGGAAGGGTCTCAGGTTTGGTATAAGCATTGAGATATCACATCTCTGCTATCGGAAGCGGCTCAGGATTGGAATGGGAAGGAGTTGGATATCCCATCTCATGTTATAGTAAGAGTCTCTGGTTTGGTAGTAGAATCATTGAGATATCACATTGCATGCTGTAGGAAGGGTCTAAGGATTGGAATGGGATGGACTTGGATATCACATCTCATGCTATAGGTAGGCTCTCAGGTTTGGTATAAGCATTGAGATATCACATCTCATGCTATAGGAAGGGTCTCAGGATTGGAATGGGAAGGATTTGGATATCACATCTCATGCTATAGGAAGGGTCTCAGATTTGGTATAAGCATTGAGATATCACATCTCATGCTAAAGGAAGGGTCTCAGGATTGGAATGGGAAGGAGTTGTATATGACATCTCAGGCCATAGGAAGGGTCTCAGGTTTGGTATAAGCATTGAGATATCACATCTCTGCTATCGGAAGCAGCTCAGGATTGGAATGGGAAGGAGTTGGATATCCCATCTCATGTTATAGTAAGAGTCTCAGGTTTGGTATTAGAATCATTGAGATATCACATTGCATGCTGTAGGAAGGGTCTAAGGATTGGAATGGGATGGACTTGGATATCACATCTCATGCTATAGGTAGGCTCTCAGGTTTGGTATAAGCATTGAGATATCACATCTCATGCTATAGGAAGGGTCTCAGGATTGGAATGGGAAGGATTTGGATATCACATCTCATGCTATAGGAAGGGTCTCAGATTTGGTATAAGCATTGAGATATCACATCTCATGCTAAAGGAAGGGTCTCAGGATTGGAATGGGAAGGAGTTGTATATGACATCTCAGGCCATAGGAAGGGTCTCAGGTTTGGTATAAGCATTGAGATATCACATCTCTGCTTTCGGAAGGGTCTCAGGATTGGAATGGGAAGGAGTTGGATATCCCATCTCATGTTATAGGAAGGGTCTCAGGTTTGGTATTAGAAGCATAGAGATATCACATCTCATGCTATAGGAAGGGTCTCAGGATTGGAATGGGAAGGACTTGGATGTCACATCTCATGCTATAGGGAGGGTCTCAAGTTTGATATTAGAAGCATTGAGATAACAAATCTCATGATATCGGAAGGGTCTCAGGATTGGAATGGGAAGGAGTTGGATACCACATCTCATGATAAAGGAAGGGTCTAAGGTTTGGAAGGGGAAGGATTTGGATATCACATCTCATGTTATAGGACGGGTCTCAGGTTTGGTATTAGAAGCATTGAGATATCAAGTCTCATGGTATAAGAAGGGTCTCAGAATTGGAATGGGAAGGAGTTGGATATCACACCTCAAGCTATAGGAAGGGTCTCAGGATTGGAATGGGAAGGAGTTTGATATCACATCTCATGCCATAGTATGGGTCTCAGGTTTGGTAGAAGCATTGGGATATCACATCTCATGCTATCGGAAGGGTATCAGTATTGGATTTGGAAGAAGTTGGATATCCCATCTCATGCTATAGGAAGGGTCTCAGGTTGGAATGGGAAGGAGTTGGATATCACATTTCATGTTATAGGAAGGGTCTCAGGATTGGAATGGGAAGGACTTGGATATCATATCTCATGCTATAGGATGGGTCTCAGGTTTGTTATTAGAATCATTGAGATATCATATTGCATGCTGTAGGAAGGGTCTAAGGATTGGAATGGGAAGGACTTGGATATCACATCTCATGCTATAGATAGGCTCTTAGGTTTGGAAAGGGAAGGAGTTGGATATCACATTTCATGTTAGAGGAAGGATCTCAGGTTTGGTATTAGAAGCATTGAGATATCACATCTCATGCTATAGGAAGGGTCTCAGGATTGGAATGGGAAGTAGTTGGATATCACATCTCATGCTTTAGGAAGGGTCTCAGGTTTGGTATAAGCATTGAGATATCACCTCTCATGCTATAGGACGGGTCTCAGGATTGGAATTGAAGGAGTTGGATATCACATCTCATGTTATAGGAAGGATCTCAGGTTTGGTATTAGAAGCATTGAGACATCACATCTCATGCTATAGGAAGGGTCTCAGGATTGGAATGTGAAGGATTTGGATATCACATCTCATGCTAAAGGAAGGGTCTCAGGTTTGGTAGAAGCATTGAGATATCACGTCTCTGCTATCGGAAGGGTCTCAGGATTGGATTGGGAAGGAGTTGGATATCCCTTCTCATGCTATAGGAAGGGTCTCAGGATTTGAATGGCAAGGAGTTAGATATCACATCTCATGCCATAGGAAGGGTCTCAGGTTTGGTATAAGCATTGAGATATCACATCTCTGCTATCGGAAGGGTCTCAGGATTGGAATGGGAAGGAGTTGGATATTCCCATCTCATGTTATAGGAAGGGTCTCAGGTTTGGTATTAGAAGCATTGAGATATCACATCTCATGCTATAGGAAGGGTCTCAGGATTGGAATGGGAAGGACTTGGATATCACATCTCATGCTATAGGGAGGGTCTCAAGTTTGATATTAGAAGCTTTGAGATATCACATCTCATGATATCGGAAGGGTCTCAGGATTGGATCAGGAAGGAGTTGGATATCACATCTCATGATAAAGGAAGGGTCTAAGGTTTGGAAGGGGAAGGATTTGGATATCACATCTCATGTTATATTACGGGTCTCAGGTTTGGTATTAGAAGCATTGAGATATCAAGTCTCAGAGTATAGGAAGAGTCTCAGAATTGGAATGGGAAGGAGTTGGATATCACATCTCAAGCTATAGGAAGGGTCTCAGGATTGGAATGGGAAGGACTTGGATATCACATCTCATGCTATAGGAAGGCTCTCAGGTTTGGAAGGGGAAAGAGTTGGATATCACATTTCATGTTAGAGGTAGGATCTCAGGTTTGGAATTAGAGGCATTGAGATATCACATCTCATGCTATCAGAAGGGTCTCAGGAATGGAATGGGAAGGAGTTGGATATCACATCTCATGCTAAAGGGAGGGTCTCAGGTTTGGAAGGGGAAGGATTTGGATATCACATCTCATGTTATAGGAAGGATCTCAGGTTTGGTATTAGAAGCATTGAGATATCACATCTCATGATATCGGAAGGGTCTCAGGATTGGAATGGGAAGGAGTTGGATACCACATCTCATGATAAAGGAAGGGTCTAAGGTTTGGAAGGGGAAGGATTTGGATATCACATCTCATGTTATAGGACGGGTCTCAGGTTTGGTATTAGAAGCATTGAGATATCAAGTCTCATGGTATAAGAAGGGTCTCAGAATTGGAATGGGAAGGAGTTGGATATCACACCTCAAGCTATAGGAAGGGTCTCAGGATTGGAATGGGAAGGAGTTTGATATCACATCTCATGCCATAGTATGGGTCTCAGGTTTGGTAGAAGCATTGGGATATCACATCTCATGCTATCGGAAGGGTATCAGTATTGGATTTGGAAGAAGTTGGATATCCCATCTCATGCTATAGGAAGGGTCTCAGGTTGGAATGGGAAGGAGTTGGATATCACATTTCATGTTATAGGAAGGGTCTCAGGATTGGAATGGGAAGGACTTGGATATCATATCTCATGCTATAGGATGGGTCTCAGGTTTGTTATTAGAATCATTGAGATATCATATTGCATGCTGTAGGAAGGGTCTAAGGATTGGAATGGGAAGGACTTGGATATCACATCTCATGCTATAGATAGGCTCTTAGGTTTGGAAAGGGAAGGAGTTGGATATCACATTTCATGTTAGAGGAAGGATCTCAGGTTTGGTATTAGAAGCATTGAGATATCACATCTCATGCTATAGGAAGGGTCTCAGGATTGGAATGGGAAGTAGTTGGATATCACATCTCATGCTATAGGAAGGGTCTCAGGTTTGGTATAAGCATTGAGATATCACCTCTCATGCTATAGGACGGGTCTCAGGATTGGAATGGAAGGAGTTGGATATCACATCTCATGTTATAGGAAGGATCTCAGGTTTGGTATTAGAAGCATTGAGACATCACATCTCATGCTATAGGAAGGGTCTCAGGATTGGAATGTGAAGGATTTGGATATCACATCTCATGCTAAAGGAAGGGTCTCAGGTTTGGTAGAAGCATTGAGATATCACGTCTCTGCTATCGGAAGGGTCTCAGGATTGGATTGGGAAGGAGTTGGATATCCCTTCTCATGCTATAGGAAGGGTCTCAGGATTTGAATGGCAAGGAGTTAGATATCACATCTCATGCCATAGGAAGGGTCTCAGGTTTGGTATAAGCATTGAGATATCACATCTCTGCTATCGGAAGGGTCTCAGGATTGGAATGGGAAGGAGTTGGATATTCCCATCTCATGTTATAGGAAGGGTCTCAGGTTTGGTATTAGAAGCATTGAGATATCACATCTCATGCTATAGGAAGGGTCTCAGGATTGGAATGGGAAGGACTTGGATATCACATCTCATGCTATAGGGAGGGTCTCAAGTTTGATATTAGAAGCTTTGAGATATCACATCTCATGATATCGGAAGGGTCTCAGGATTGGATCGGGAAGGAGTTGGATATCACATCTCATGATAAAGGAAGGGTCTAAGGTTTGGAAGGGGAAGGATTTGGATATCACATCTCATGTTATATTACGGGTCTCAGGTTTGGTATTAGAAGCATTGAGATATCAAGTCTCAGAGTATAGGAAGAGTCTCAGAATTGGAATGGGAAGGAGTTGGATATCACATCTCAAGCTATAGGAAGGGTCTCAGGATTGGACTGGGAAGGACTTGGATATCACATCTCATGCTATAGGAAGGCTCTCAGGTTTGGAAGGGGAAAGAGTTGGATATCACATTTCATGTTAGAGGTAGGATCTCAGGTTTGGTATTAGAGGCATTGAGATATCACATCTCATGCTATCAGAAGGGTCTCAGGAATGGAATGGGAAGGAGTTGGATATCACATCTCATGCTAAAGGGAGGGTCTCAGGTTTGGAAGGGGAAGGATTTGGATATCACATCTCATGTTATAGGAAGGATCTCAGGTTTGGTATTAGAAGCATTGAGATATCACATCTCATGCTATCGGAAGGATCTCAGGTTTGGTATTAGAAGCATTGAGATATCACATCTCATGCTATCAGAAGGGTCTCAGGATTGGAATGGGAAGGAGTTGGATATCACATCTCATGCTAAAGGGAGGGTCTCAGGTTTGGAAGGGGAAGGATTTGGATATCACATCTCATGTTATCGGAAGGATCTCACGTTTGGTATTAGAAGTATTGAGATATCATATCTCATGCTATAGGAAGGGTCTCAGGATTGGAATGGGAAAGAGTTGGATATCACATCTCATGCTATAGGGAGTGTCTCAGGATTGGAATGGGAAGGACTTAGATATCACATATCATGCTATAGGGAGGGTCTCAGTTTTGATATTAGAAGCATTGAGATATCACATCTCATGCTATCGGAAGTGTCTCAGGATTGGAATGGGAAGGAGCTGGATATCACATCTCATGCTAAAGGAAGGGTCTCAGGTTTGGAACGGGAAGGATTTGGATATCACATCTTATGTTATAGGAAGGGTCTCAGGTTTAGTATAAGCATTGAGATATCACATCTCTGCTATCGGAAGTGTCTCAGGATTGGAATGGGAAGGAGTTGGATATCCCATCTCATGTTATAGGACGGGTCTCAGGTTTGTTATTAGAATCATTGAGATATCATATTGCATGCTGTAGGAAGGGTTTAAGGGTTGGAATGGGAAGGACTTGGATATCACATCTCATGCTATAGATAGGCTCTTAGGTTTGGAAAGGGAAGGAGTTGGATATCACATTTCATGTTAGAGGAAGGATCTCAGGTTTGGCATTAGAAGCATTGAGATATCACATCTCATGCTATAGGAAGGGTCTCAGCATTGGAATGGGAAGTAGTTGGATATCACATCTCATGCTATAGGAAGGGTCTCAGGTTTGGTATAAGCATTGAGATATCACATCTCATGCTATGGGACGGGTCTCAGGATTGGAATGGAAGGAGTTGGATATCACATCTCATGTTATAGGAAGGATCTCAGGTTTGGTATTAGAAGCATTGAGACATCACATCTCATGCTATAGGAAGGGTCTCAGGGTTGGAATGGGAAGGAGTTGGATATCACATCTCATCCAATAGGAAGGGTCTCAGGTTTGGAATGGGAAGGAATTGGATATGACATCTTATGTTATAGGAAGGATCTCAGGTTTGGTATTAGAAGAATTGAGATATCACATCTCATGCTATAGGAAGGGTCTCAGGATTGGAATGTGAAGGATTTGGATATCACATCTCATGCTAAAGGAAGGGTCTCAGGTTTGGTAGAAGCATTGAGATATCACGTCTCTGCTATCGGAAGGGTCTCAGGATTGGATTGGGAAGGAGTTGGATATCCCTTCTCATGCTATAGGAAGGGTCTCAGGATTTGAATGGCAAGGAGTTGGATATCACATCTCATGCCATAGGAAGGGTCTCAGGTTTGGTATAAGCATTGAGAAATCACATCTCTGCTATCGGAAGGGTCTCAGGATTGGATTGGGAAGGAGTTGGATATCCCTTCTCATGCTATAGGAAGTGTCTCAGGTTGGAATGGGAAGGAGTTGGATATCACATCTCATGTTATAGGAAGGGTCTCAGGATTGGAATGGGAAGGATTTGGATATCACATCTCTTGCTATAGGAAGTGTCTCAGGATTGGAATGGGTAGGAGTTGGATATTACTTTCTTGCTATAGGAAGGGTCTCATGTTTGGAATGGGAAGGACTTGGATATCACATATGCTATAGTTAGTGTCTCAGGTTTGGAACGGGAAGGAGTTGGATATCACATCTCATGTTATAGGAAGGGTCTCAGGTTTGGTATAAGCATTGAGATATCACATCTCTGCTATCGGAAGCGGCTCAGGATTGGAATGGGAAGGAGTTGGATATCCCATCTCATGTTATAGTAAGAGTCTCTGGTTTGGTAGTAGAATCATTGAGATATCACATTGCATGCTGTAGGAAGGGTCTAAGGATTGGAATGGGATGGACTTGGATATCACATCTCATGCTATAGGTAGGCTCTCAGGTTTGGTATAAGCATTGAGATATCACATCTCATGCTATAGGAAGGGTCTCAGGATTGGAATGGGAAGGATTTGGATATCACATCTCATGCTATAGGAAGGGTCTCAGATTTGGTATAAGCATTGAGATATCACATCTCATGCTAAAGGAAGGGTCTCAGGATTGGAATGGGAAGGAGTTGTATATGACATCTCAGGCCATAGGAAGGGTCTCAGGTTTGGTATAAGCATTGAGATATCACATCTCTGCTATCGGAAGCGGCTCAGGATTGGAATGGGAAGGAGTTGGATATCCCATCTCATGTTATAGTAAGAGTCTCAGGTTTGGTATTAGAATCATTGAGATATCACATTGCATGCTGTAGGAAGGGTCTAAGGATTGGAATGGGATGGACTTGGATATCACATCTCATGCTATAGGTAGGCTCTCAGGTTTGGTATAAGCATTGAGATATCACATCTCATGCTATAGGAAGGGTCTCAGGATTGGAATGGGAAGGATTTGGATATCACATCTCATGCTATAGGAAGGGTCTCAGATTTGGTATAAGCATTGAGATATCACATCTCATGCTAAAGGAAGGGTCTCAGGATTGGAATGGGAAGGAGTTGGATACCACATCTCATGATAAAGGAAGGGTCTAAGGTTTGGAAGGGGAAGGATTTGGATATCAAATCTCATGTTATAGGAAGGGTCTCAGGTTTGGTATTAGAAGCATTGAGATATCACATCTCATGCTATAGGAAGGGTCTCAGGATTGGAATGGGAAGGACTTGGATATCACATCTCATGCTATAGGGAGGGTCTCAAGTTTGATATTAGAAGCTTTGAGATATCACATCTCATGCTATAGGAAGGGTCTCAGGTTGGAATGGGAAGGAGTTGGATATCACATTTCATGTTATAGGAAGGGTCTCAGGATTGGAATGGGAAGGACTTGGATATCATATCTCATGCTATAGGACGGGTCTCAGGTTTGTTATTAGAATCATTGAGATATCATATTGCATGCTGTAGGAAGGGTCTAAGGATTGGAATGGGAAGGACTTGGATATCACATCTCATGCTATAGATAGGCTCTTAGGTTTGGAAAGGGAAGGAGTTGGATATCACATTTCATGTTAGAGGAAGGATCTCAGGTTTGGTATTAGAAGCATTGAGATATCACATCTCATGCTATAGGAAGGGTCTCAGGATTGGAATGGGAAGTAGTTGGATATCACATCTCATGCTATAGGAAGGGTCTCAGGTTTGGTATAAGCATTGGGATATCACATCTCATGCTATAGGACGGGTCTCAGGATTGGAATGGAAGGAGTTGGATATCACATCTCATGTTATAGGAAGGATCTCAGGTTTGGTATTAGAAGCATTGAGACATCACATCTCATGCTATAGGAAGGGTCTCAGGGTTGGAATGGGAAGGAGTTGGATATCACATCTCATCCAATAGGAAGGGTCTCAGGTTTGGAATGGGAAGGAATTGGATATCACATCTCATGTTATAGGAAGGATCTCAGGTTTGGTATTAGAAGCATTGAGATATCACATCTCATGCTATAGGAAGGGTCTCAGGATTGGAATGTGAAGGATTTGGATATCACATCTCATGCTAAAGGAAGGGTCTCAGGTTTGGTAGAAGCATTGAGATATCACGTCTCTGCTATCGGAAGGGTCTCAGGATTGGATTGGGAAGGAGTTGGATATCCCTTCTCATGCTATAGGAAGGGTCTCAGGATTTGAATGGGAAGGAGTTGGATATCACATCTCATGTTATAGGAAGGGTCTCAGGATTGGAATGGGAAGGATTTGGATATCACATCTCTTGCTATAGGAAGGGTCTCAGGATTGGAATGGGTAGGAGTTGGATATTACTTTCTTGCTATAGGAAGGGTCTCATGTTTGGAATGGGAAGCAGTTGGATATCACATATGCTATAGTTAGTGTCTCAGGTTTGGAACGGGAAGGAGTTGGATATCACATCTCATGTTATAGGAAGGGTCTCAGGTTTGGTATAAGCATTGAGATATCACATCTCTGCTATCGGAAGCGGCTCAGGATTGGAATGGGAAGGAGTTGGATATCCCATCTCATGTTATAGGAAGAGTCTCTGGTTTGGTATTAGAATCATTGAGATATCACATCGCATGCTGTAGGAAGGGTCTAAGGATTGGAATGGGATGGACTTGGATATCACATCTCATGCTATAGGTAGGCTCTCAGGTTTGGTATAAGCATTGAGATATCACATCTCATGCTATAGGAAGGGTCTCAGGATTGGAATGGGAAGGAATTGGATATCACATCTCATGCTATAGGAAGGGTCTCAGATTTGGTATAAGCATTGAGATATCACATCTCATGCTAAAGGAAGGGTCTCAGGATTGGAATGGGAAGGAGTTGTATATGACATCTCAGGCCATAGGAAGGGTCTCAAGTTTGGTATAAGCATTGAGATATCACATCTCTGCTATCGGAAGGGTCTCAGGATTGGAATGGGAAGGAGTTGGATATCCCATCTCATGTTATAGGAATGCTCTCAGGTTTGGTATTAGAAGCATAGAGATATCACATCTCATGCTATAGGAAGGGTCTCAGGATTGGAATGGGAAGGACTTGGATGTCACATCTCATGCTATAGGGAGGGTCTCAAGTTTGATATTAGAAGCATTGAGATAACAAATCTCATGATATCGGAAGGGTCTCAGGATTGGAATGGGAAGGAGTTGGATATCACATCTCATGATAAAGGAAGGGTCTAAGGTTTGGAAGGGGAAGGATTTGGATATCACATCTCATGTTATAGGACGGGTCTCAGGTTTGGTATTAGAAGCATTGAGATATCAAGTCTCATGGTATAAGAAGGGTCTCAGAATTGGAATGGGAAGGAGTTGGATATCACACCTCAAGCTATAGGAAGGGTCTCAGGATTGGAATGGGAAGGAGTTTGATATCACATCTCATGCCATAGTATGGGTCTCAGGTTTGGTAGAAGCATTGGGATATCACATCTCATGCTATCGGAAGGGTATCAGTATTGGATTTGGAAGAAGTTGGATATCCCATCTCATGCTATAGGAAGGGTCTCAGGTTGGAATGGGAAGGAGTTGGATATCACATTTCATGTTATAGGAAGGGTCTCAGGATTGAAATGGGAAGGACTTGGATATCATATCTCATGCTATAGGACTATAGGAAGGGTCTCAGGATTGGAATGGGAAGGAGTTGGATATCACATCTCAAGCTATAGGAAATATCTCAGGTTTGGTATTAGAAGCATTGAGACATCACATTTCATGTTATAGGAAGGGTCTCAGGATTGGAATGGGAAGAAGTTGGATATCACATCTCATGCTATAGGAAGGGTCTCAGGTTTGGTATAAGCATTGAGATATCACATCTCATGCTATAGGACGGGTCTCAGGATTGGAATGGAAGGAGTTGGATATCACATCTCATGTTATAGGAAGGATCTCAGGTTTGGTATTAGAAGCATTGAGACATCACATCTCATGCTATAGGAAGGGTCTCAGGGTTGGAATGGGAAGGAGTTGGATATCACATCTCATCCAATAGGAAGGGTCTCAGGTTTGGAATGGGAAGGAATTGGATATCACATCTTATGTTATAGGAAGGATCTCAGGTTTGGTATTAGAAGCATTGAGATATCACATCTCATGCTATAGGACGGGTCTCAGGATTGGAATGTGAAGGATTTGGATATCACTTCTCATGCTAAAGGAAGGGTCTCAGGTTTGGTAGAAGAATTGAGATATCACGTCTCTGCTATCGGAAGGGTCTCAGGATTGGATTGGGAAGGAGTTGGATATCCCTTCTCATGCTATAGGAAGGGTCTCAGGATTTGAATGGCAAGGAGTTGGATATCACATCTCATGCCATAGGAAGGGTCTCAGGTTTGGTATAAGCATTGAGATATCACATCTCTGCAATCGGAAGGGTCTCAGGATTGGATTGGGAAGGAGTTGGATATCCCTTCTCATGCTATAGGAAGTGTCTCAGGTTGGAATGGGAAGGAGTTGGATATCACATCTCATGTTATAGGAAGGGTCTCAGGATTGGAATGGGAAGGATTTGGATATCACATCTCTTGCTATAGGAAGGGTCTCAGGATTGGAATTGGAAGGAGTTGGATATCACATATGCTATAGTTAGTGTCTCAGGTTTGGAACGGGAAGGAGTTGGATATCACATCTCATGTTATAGGAAGGGTCTCAGGTTTGGTATAAGCATTGAGATATCACATCTCTGCTATCGGAAGCGGCTCAGGATTGGAATGGGAAGGAGTTGGATATCCCATCTCATGTTATAGTAAGAGTCTCTGGTTTGGTATTAGAATCATTGAGATATCACATCGCATGCTGTAGGAAGGGTCTAAGGATTGGAATGGGATGGACTTGGATATCACATCTCATGCTATAGGTAGGCTCTCAGGTTTGGTATAAGCATTGAGATATCACATCTCATGCTATAGGAAGGGTCTCAGGATTGGAATGGGAAGGATTTGGATATCACATCTCATGCTATAGGAAGGGTCTCAGATTTGGTATAAGCATTGAGATATCACATCTCATGCTAAAGGAAGGGTCTCAGGATTGGAATGGGAAGGAGTTGTATATGACATCTCAGGCCATAGGAAGGGTCTCAGGTTTGGTATAAGCATTGAGATATCACATCTCTGCTATCGGAAGGGTCTCAGGATTGGAATGGGAAGGAGTTGGATATCCCATCTCATGTTATAGGAAGGGTCTCAGGTTTGGTATTAGAAGCATAGAGATATCACATCTCATGCTATAGGAAGGGTCTCAGGATTGGAATGGGAAGGACTTGGATGTCACATCTCATGCTATAGGGAGGGTCTCAAGTTTGATATTAGAAGCATTAAGATAACAAATCTCATGATATCGGAAGGGTCTCAGGATTGGAATGGGAAGGAGTTGGATACCACATCTCATGATAAAGGAAGGGTCTAAGGTTTGGAAGGGGAAGGATTTGGATATCACATCTCATGTTATAGGACGGGTCTCAGGTTTGGTATTAGAAGCATTGAGATATCAAGTCTCATGGTATAAGAAGGGTCTCAGAATTGGAATGGGAAGGAGTTGGATATCACACCTCAAGCTATAGGAAGGGTCTCAGGATTGGAATGGGAAGGACTTTGATATCACATCTCATGCCATAGTATGGGTCTCAGGTTTGGTAGAAGCATTGGGATATCACATCTCATGCTATCGGAAGGGTATCAGTATTGGATTTGGAAGAAGTTGGATATCCCATCTCATGCTATAGGAAGGGTCTCAGGTTGGAATGGGAAGGAGTTGGATATCACATTTCATGTTATAGGAAGGGTCTCAGTATTGGAATGGGAAGGACTTGGATATCATATCTCATGCTATAGGACGGGTCTCAGGTTTGTTATTAGAATCATTGATATATCATATTGCATGCTGTTGGAAGGGTCTAAGGATTGGAATGGGAAGGACTTGGATATCACATCTCATGCTATAGATAGGCTCTTAGGTTTGGAAAGGGAAGGAGTTGGATATCACATTTCATGTTAGAGGAAGGATCTCAGGTTTGGTATTAGAAGCATTGAGATATCACATCTCATGCTATAGGAAGGGTCTCAGGATTGGAATGGGAAGTAGTTGGATATCACATCTCATGCTATAGGAAGGGTCTCAGGTTTGGTATAAGCATTGAGATATCACATCTCATGCTATAGGACGGGTCTCAGGATTGGAATGGAAGGAGTTGGATATCACATCTCATGTTATAGGAAGGATCTCAGGTTTGGTATTAGAAGCACTGAGACATCACATCTCATGCTATAGGAAGGGTCTCAGGGTTGGAATGGGAAGGAGTTGGATATCACATCTCATCCAATAGGAAGGGTCTCAGGTTTGGAATGGGAAGGAATTGGATATCACATCTCATGTTATAGGAAGGATCTGAAGGTTTGGTATTAGAAGCATTGAGATATCACATCTCATGCTATAGGAAGGGTCTCAGGATTGGAATGTGAAGGATTTGGATATCACATCTCATGCTAAAGGAAGGGTCTCAGGTATGGTAGAAGCATTGAGATATCACGTCTCTGCTATCGGAAGGGTCTCAGGATTGGATTGGGAAGGAGTTGGATATCCCTTCTCATGCTATAGGAAGGGTCTCAGGATTTGAATGGGAAGGAGTTGGATATCACATCTCATGTTATAGGAAGGGTCTCAGGATTGGAATGGGAAGGATTTGGATATCACATCTCTTGCTATAGGAAGGGTCTCAGGATTGGAATGGGTAGGAGTTGGATATTACTTTCTTGCTATAGGAAGGGTCTCATGTTTGGAATGGGAAGCAGTTGGATATCACATATGCTATAGTTAGTGTCTCAGGTTTGGAACGGGAAGGAGTTGGATATCACATCTCATGTTATAGGAAGGGTCTCAGGTTTGGTATAAGCATTGAGATATCACATCTCTGCTATCGGAAGCGGCTCAGGATTGGAATGGGAAGGAGTTGGATATCCCATCTCATGTTTTAGGAAGAGTCTCTGGTTTGGTATTAGAATCATTGAGATATCACATTGCATGCTGTAGGAAGGGTCTAAGGATTGGAATGGGATGGACATGGATATCACATCTCATGCTATAGGTAGGCTCTCAGGTTTGGTATAAGCATTGAGATATCACATCTCATGCTATAGGAAGGGTCTCAGGATTGGAATGGGAAGGAATTGGATATCACATCTCATGCTGTAGGAAGGGTCTCAGATTTGGTATAAGCATTGAGATATCACATCTCATGCTAAAGGAAGGGTCTCAGGATTGGAATGGGAAGGAGTTGTATATGACATCTCAGGCCATAGGAAGGGTCTCAGGTTTGGTATAAGCATTGAGATATCACATCTCTGCTATCGGAAGGGTCTCAGGATTGGAATGGGAAGGAGTTGGATATCCCATCTCATGTTATAGGAATGGTCTCAGGTTTGGTATTAGAAGCATAGAGATATCACATCTCTTGCTATAGGAAGGGTCTCAGGATTGGAATGGGAAGGACTTGGATGTCACATCTCATGCTGTAGGGAGGGTCTCAAGTTTGATATTAGAAGCATTGAGATAACAAATCTCATGATATCGGAAGGGTCTCAGGATTGGAATGGGAAGGAGTTGGATATCACATCTCATGATAAAGGAAGGGTCTAAGGTTTGGAAGGGGACGGATTTGGATATCACATCTCATGTTATAGGACGGGTCTCAGGTTTGGTATTAGAAGCATTGAGATATCAAGTCTCATGGTATAAGAAGGGTCTCAGAATTGGAATGGGAAGGAGTTGGATATCACACCTCAAGCTATAGGAAGGGTCTCAGGATTGGAATGGGAAGGAGTTTGATATCACATCTCATGCCATAGTATGGGTCTCAGGTTTGGTAGAAGCATTGGGATATCACATCTCATGCTATCGGAGGGTATCAGTATTGGATTTGGAAGAAGTTGGATATCCCATCTCATGCTATAGGAAGGGTCTCAGGTTGGAATGGGAAGGAGTTGGATATCACATTTCATGTTATAGGAAGGGTCTCAGGATTGGAATGGGAAGGACTTGGATATCATATCTCATGCTATAGGAAGGCTCTCAGGTTTGGAATGGGAAGGAGTTGGATATCACATTTCATGTTAGAGGAAGGATCTCAGGTTTGGTATTAGAGGCCTTGAGATATCACATCTCATGCTATAGGAAGGGTCTCAGGATTGGAATGGGAAGGAGTTGGATATCACATCTCAAGCTATAGGAAGGGTCTCAGGTTTGGTATAAGCATTGAGATATCACATCTCATGCTATAGGAAGGGTCTCAGGATTGGAATGGGAAGGAGTTGGATATCACATCTCATGTTATAGGAAATATCTCAGGTTTGGTATTAGAAGCATTGAGACATCACATCTCATGTTATAGGAAGGGTCTCAGTATTGGAATGGGAAGAAGTTGGATATCACATCTCATGCTATATGAAGGGTCTCAGGTTTGGTATAAGCATTGAGATATCACATCTCATGCTATAGGAAGGGTCTCAGGATTGGAATGGGAAGGAGTTGTATATGACATCTCATGCCATAGGAAGGGTCTCAGGTTTGGTATAAGCATTGAGATATCACATCACATGCTATAGGAAGGGTCTCAGGATTGGAATGGGAAGGACTTGGATATCACATCTCATGCTATAGGCAGGGCCTCAGGTTTGGAAAGGGAAGGAGATGGATATCACATTTCATGTTAGAGATAGGATCTCAGGTTTGGTATTAGAGGCATTGAGATATCACATCTCATGCTATCAGAAGGGTCTCAGGATTGGAATGGGAAGGAGTTGTATATCACATCTCATGGTAAATGGAGGGTCTCAGGTTTGGAAGGGGAAGGATTTGGAAATCACATCTCATGTTATAGGAAGGATCTCAGGTTTGGTATTAGAAGCATTGAGATATCACATCTCATGCTATCGGAAGTATCTCAGGTTTGGTATTAGAGGCATTGAGATATCACATCTCATGCTATCATAAGGGTCTCAGGATTGGAATGGGAAGGAGTTGGATATCACATCTCATGTTATTGGAAGGATCGCAGGTTTGGTATTAGAAGCATTGAGACATCACATCTCATGCTATATGAAGGGTCTCAGGATTGGAATGGGAAGGAGTTGGATATCACATCTCATGCTATAGGAAGGGTCTCAGATTTGGTATAAGCATTGAGATATCACATCTCATGCTATAGGAAGGGTCTCAGGATTGGATTGGGAAGGAGTTGTATATGACATCTCATGTTATAGGAAGGGTCTCAGGTTTGGTATTAGAAGCATTGAGATATCACATCTCGTGCTATAGGAAGGGTCTCAGGATTGGAATGGGAAGGACTTGGATGTCACATCTCATGCTATAGGGAGGGTCTCAAGTTTGATATTAGAAGCATTGAGATAACAAATCTCATGATATCGGAAGGGTCTCAGGATTGGAATGGGAAGGAGTTGGATATCACATCTCATGATAAAGGAAGGGTCTAAGGTTTGGAAGGGGAAAGATTTGGATATCACATCTCATGTTATAGGACGGGTCTCAGGTTTGGTATTAGAAGCATTGAGATATCAAGTCTCATGGCATAGGAAGGGTCTCAGAATTGGAATGGGAAGGAGTTGGATATCACATCTCAAGCTATAGGAAGAGTCTCAGGATTGGAATGGGAATGAGTTTGATATCACATCTCATGCCATAGTATGGGTCTCAGGTTTGGTAGAAGCATTGGGATATCACAATTCATGCTATTGGAAGGGTATCAGTATTGGATTTCGAAGGAGTTGGATATCCCATCTCATGCTATAGGAAGGGTCTCAGGTTGGAATGGGAAGGAGTTGGATATCACATTTCATGTTATAGGAAGGGTCTCAGGATTGGAATGGGAAGGACTTGGATATCATATCTCATGCTATAGGAAGGCTCTCAGGTTTGGAAGGGGAAGGAGTTGGATATCACATTTCATGTTAGAGGAAGGATCTCAGGTTTGGTATTAGAGGCCTTGAGATATCACATCTCATGCTATAGGAAGGGTCTCAGGATTGGAATGGGAAGGAGTTGGATATCACATCTCAAGCTTTAGGAAGGGTCTCAGGTTTGGTATAAGCATTGCGATAGCACATCTCATGCTATAGGAAGGGTCTCAGGATTGGAATGGGAAGGAGTTGGATATCACATCTCATGTTATAGGAAAGATCTCAGGTTTGGTATTAGAAGCATTGAGACATCACATCTCATGTTATAGGAAGGGTCTCAGGATTGGAATGGGAAGAAGTTGGATATCACATCTCATGCTATAGGAAGGGTCTCAGGTTTGGAAGGGGAAGGAGTTGAATATCCAATCTCATGTTATAGGACTGGTCTCAGGTTTGGTATTAGAAGCATTGAGATATCACATCGCATGCTGTAGGAAGGTTCTCAGGTTTGGTATTAGAAGCATTGAGACATCACATCTCATGCTATAGGAAGGGTCTCAGGATTGGAATGGGAAGGAGTTGGATATCACATCTCATGTTATAGGAAGGATCTTAGGTTTGGTATTAGAAGCATTGAGACATCACATCTCATGCTATAGGAAGGGTCTCAGGATTGGAATGGGAAGGAGTTGGATATCACATCTCATGCTATAGGAAGGGTCTCACATTTGGTATAAGCATTGAGATATCACATCTCATGCTATAGGAAGGGTCTCAGGATTGGATTGGGAAGGAGTTGTATATGACATCTCAGGCCATAGGAAGGGTCTCAGGATTGGTATAAGCATTGAGATATCACATCTCTGCTATCGGAAGGGTCTCAGGATTGGAATGGGAAGGAGTTGGATATCCCATCTCATGTTATAGGAAGGGTCTCAGGTTTGGTATTAGAAGCATTGAGATATCACATCTCATGCTATAGGAAGGGTCTCAGGATTGGAATGGGGAGGACTTGGATGTCACATCTCACGCTATAGGGAGGGTCTCAAGTTTGATATTAGAAGCATTGAGATAACAAATCTCATGATATCGGAAGGGTCTCAGGATTGGAATGGGAAGGAGTTGGATATCTCATCTCATGATAAAGGAAGGGTCTAAGGTTTGGAAGGGGAAAGATTTGGATATCACATCTCATGTTATAGGACGGGTCTCAGGTTTGGTATTAGAAGCATTGAGATATCAAGTCTCATGGCATAGGAAGGGTCTCAGAATTGGAATGTGAAGGAGTTGGATATCACATCTCAAGCTATAGGAAGAGTCTCAGGATTGGAATGGGAAGGAGTTTGATATCACATCTCATGCCATAGTATGGGTCTCAGGTTTGGTAGAAGCATTGGGATATCACATCTCATGCTATTGGAAGGGTATCAGTATTGGATTTGGAAGGAGTTGGATATCACATTTCATGTTATAGGAAGGGTCTCAGGTTGGAATGGGAAGGAGTTGGATATCACATTTCATGTTATAGGAAGGGTCTCAGGATTGGAATGGGAAGGACTTGGATATCATATCTCATGCTATAGGAAGGCTCTCAGGTTTGGAAGGGGAAGGACTTGGATATCACATCTCATGCTATAGGAAGGGTCTCAGGATTGGAATGGGAAGGAGTTGGATATCACATCTCAAGCTTTAGGAAGGGTCTCAGGTTTGGTATAAGCATTGAGATAGCACATCTCATGCTATAGGAAGGGTCTCAGGATTGGAATGGGAAGGAGTTGGATATCACATCTCATGTTATAGGAAGGATCTCAGGTTTGGTATTAGAAGCATTGAGACATCACATCTCATGCTATAGGAAGGGTCTCAGGATTGGAATGGGAAGGAGTTGGATATCACATCTCATGCTATAGGAAGGGTCTCAGATTTGGTATAAGCATTGAGATATCACATCTCTGCTATCGGAAGGGTCTCAGGATTGGAATGGGAAGGAGTTGGATATCCCATCTCATGCTATAGGGAGGGTCTCAATTTTGATATTAGAAGCATTGAGATAACAAATCTCATGATATCGGAAGGGTCTCAGGATTGGAATGGGAAGGAGTTGGATATCACATCTCATGATAAAGGAAGGGTCTAAGGTTTGGAAGGGGAAAGATTTGGATATCACATCTCATGTTATAGGACGGGTCTCAGGTTTGGTATTAGAAGCATTGAGATATCAAGTCTCATGGTATAGGAAGGGTCTCAGAATTGGAATGGGAAGGAGTTGGATATCACATCTCAAGCTATAGGAAGAGTCTCAGGATTGGAATGGGAAGGAGTTTGATATCACATCTCATGCCATAGTATGGTTCTCAGGTTTGATAGAAGCATTGGGATATCACATCTCATGCTATTGGAAGGGTATCAGTATTGGATTTGGAAGGAGTTGGATATCCCATCTCATGCTATAGGAAGGGTCTCAGGTTGGAATGGGAAGGAGTTGGATATCACATTTCATGTTATAGGAAGGGTCTCAGGATTGGAATGGGAAGGACTTGGATATCATATCTCATGCTATAGGAAGGCTCTCAGGTTTGGAAGGAGAAGGAGTTGGATATCACATTTCATGTTAGAGGAAGGATCTCAGGTTTGGTATTAGAGGCCTTGAGATATCACATCTCATGCTATAGGAAGAGTCTCAGGTTGGAATGGGAAGGAGTTGGATATCACATTTCATGTTATAGGAAGGGTCTCAGGATTGGAATGGGAAGGAGTTGGATATCACATCTCATGTTATAGGAAAGATCTCAGGTTTGGTATTAGAAGCATTGAGACATCACATCTCATGTTATAGAAAGGGTCTCAGGATTGGAATGGGAAGAAGTTGGATATCACATCTCATGTTATAGGAAAGATCTCAGGTTTGGTATTAGAAGCATTGAGACATCACATCTCATGTTATAGGAAGGGTCTCAGGATTGGAATGGGAAGAAGTTGGATATCACATCTCATGCTATAGGAAGGGTCTCAGGTTTGGAAGGGGAAGGAGTTGGATATCCAATCTCATGTTATAGGACTGGTCTCAGGTTTGGTATTAGAAGCATTGAGATATCACATCGCATGCTGTAGGAAGGTTCTCAGGTTTGGAATGGGGAGGAATTGGATATCACATCTCATGTCATAGGAAGGATCTCAGGTTTGGTATTAGAAGCATTGAGATATCACATATCATGCTATAGGAATGGTCTCAGGGTTGGAATGGGAAGGAGTTGGATATTACATTCCTGCTATAGGAAGGGTCTCATGTTTGGAATGGGAATGTGTTGGATATCACATATGCTATAGGAAGGGTCTCAGGTTTGGAACGGGAAGGAGTTGGATATCACATCTCATGTCATAGGAAGGGTCTCAGGTTTGGTATAAGCATTGAGATATCACATCTCTGCTATCGGAAGTGTCTCAGGATTGGAATGGGAAGGTGTTGGATATCCCATCTCATGTTATAGGATGGGTCTCAGGTTTGTTATTAGAATCATTGAGATATCATATTGCATGCTTTAGGAAGGGTCTAAGGATTGGAATGGGAAGGAGTTGGATATCCCATCTCATGTTATAGGAAGGGTCTCAGGTTTGGTATAAGCATTGAGATATCACATCTCATGCTATAGGAAGGGTCTCAGGATTGGAATGGGAAGGAGTTGGATATCACATCTCATGTTATAGGAAGGATCTCAGGTTTGGTATTAGAAGCATTGAGACATCACATCTCATGCTATCGGAAGGGTCTCAGGATTGGAATGGGAAGGACTTGGATATCACATCTCATGCTATAGGGAGGGTCTCAAGTTTGATATTAGAAGCATTGAGATATCATATCTCATGCTATAGGAAGGGTCTCAGGATTGGAATGGGAAGGAGTTGGATATCACATCTCATGCTATAGGAAGGGTCTCAGGTTTGGTATAAGCAGTGAGATATCTTATCTCATGCTATAGGAAGTGTCTCAGGATTGGAATGGAAAGGAGTTGGATATCACATCTCATGTTATAGGAAGGATCTCAGGTTTGGTATAAGCATTGAGATATCACATCTCTACTATCGGAAGGGTCTCAGGATTGGAATGGGAAGGAGTTGGATATTCCCATCTCATGTTATAGGAAGGGTCTCAGGTTTGGTATTAGAAGCATTGAGATATCACATCTCATGCTATAGGAAGGGTCTCAGGATTGGAATGGGAAGGACTTGGATATCACATCTCATGCTATAAGGAGGGTCTCAAGTTTGATATTAGAAGCATTGAGATATCACATCTCATGATATCGGAAGGGTCTCAGGGATGGAATGGGAAGGAGTTGGATATCACATCTCATGATAAAGGAAGTGTCTAAGGTTTGGAAGGGGAAGGAGTTTGATATCACATCTCATGCCATAGTATGGGTCTCAGGTTTGGTAGAAGCATTGGGATATCACATCTCATGCTATCGGAAGGGTATCAGGATTGGATTTGGAAGGAGTTGGATATCCCATCTCATGCTATAGGAAGGGTCTCAGGTTGGAATGGGAAGGAGTTGGATATCACATCTCATGTTATAGGAAGGGTCTCAGGATTGGAATTAGAAGGACTTGGATATCACATCTCATGCTATAGGAAGGCTCTCAGGTTTGGAAGGGGAAAGAGTTGGATATCAGATTTCATGTTAGAGGTAGGATCTCAGGTTTGGTATTAGAGGCATTGAGATATCACATCTCATGCTATCAGAAGGGTCTCAGGAATGGAATGGGAAGGAGTTGGATATCACATCTCATGCTAAAGGGAGGGTCTCAGGTTTGGAAGGGGAAGGATTTGGATATCACATCTCATGTTATAGGAAGGATCTCAGGTTTGGTATTAGAAGCATTGAGATATCACATCTCATGCTATCGGAAGGATCTCAGGTTTGGTATTAGAAGCATTTAGATATCACATCTCATGCTATCAGAAGAGGCTCAGGATTGGAATAGGAAGGAGTTGGATATCACATCTCATGCTAAAGGGAGGGTCTCAGGTTTGGAAGGGGAAGGATTTGGATATCACATCTCATGTTATCGGAAGGATCTCACGTTTGGTATTAGAAGTATTGAGATATCATATCTCATGCTATAGGAAGGGTCTCAGGATTGGAATGGGAAGGACTTAGATATCACATATCATGCTATAGGGAGGGTCTCAGTTTTGATATTAGAAGCATTGAGATATCACATCTCATGCTATCGGAAGGGTCTCAGGATTGGAATGGGAAGGAGTTGGATATCCCATCTCATGTTATAGGAAGGGTCTCAGGTTTGGTATTAGAAGCATTGAGATATCACATCTCATGCTATAGGAAGGGTCTCAGGATTGGAATGGGAAGGACTTGGATGTCAGATCTCATGCTATAGGGAGGGTCTCAAGTTTGATATTAGAAGCATTGAGATAACAAATCTCATGATATCGGAAGGGTCTCAGGATTGGAATGGGAAGGAGTTGGATATCACATCTCATGATAAAGAAAGGGTCTAAGGTTTGGAAGGGGAAGGATTTGGATATCACATCTCATGTTATAGGACGGGAATGCTTATAGCAAACCTGAGAGCCTACCTATAGCATGAGATGTGATATCCAAGTCCATCCCATTCCAATCCTTAGACCCTTCCTACAGCATGCGATGTGATATCTCAATGATTCTAATACCAAACCAGAGACTCTTCCTATAACATGAGATGGGATATCCAACTCCTTCCCATTCCAATCCTGAGCCGTTTCCGATAGCAGAGATGTGATATCTCAATGCTTATACCAAACCTGAGACGCTTCCTATAACATGAGATGGGAATATCCAACTCCTTCCCATTCCAATCCTGAGACCCTTCCGATAGCAGAGATGTGATATCTCAATGCTTATACCAAACCTGAGACCCTTCCTATGGCATGAGATGTGATATCCAACTCCTTGCCATTCAAATCCTGAGACCCTTCCTATAGCATTAGAAGGGATATCCAACTCCTTCCCAATCCAATCCTGAGACCCTTCCGATAGCAGAGACATGATATCTCAATGCTTCTACCAAACCTGAGACCCTTCCTTTAGCATGAGATGTGATATCCAAATCCTTCGTATTCCAATCCTGAGACCCTTCCTATAGCATGAGATGTGATATCTCAATGCTTCTAATACCAAACCTGAGATCCTTCCTATAACATGAGATGTGATATCCAACTCCTTCCCATTCCAATCCTGAGACCCTTCCTATAGCATGAGATATGATATCTCAATACTTCTAATACCAAACGTGAGATCCTTCCGATAACATGAGATGTGATATCCAAATCCTTCCCCTTCCAAACCTGAGACCCTCCCTTTAGCATGAGATGTGATATCCAACTCCTTCCCATTCCAATCCTGAGACCCTTCTGATAGCATGAGATGTGATATCTCAATGCTTCTAATACCAAACCTGAGATCCTTCCGATAGCATGAGATGTGATATCTCAATGCTTCTAATACCAAACCTGAGATCCTTCCTATAACATGAGATGTGATATCCAAATCCTTCCCCTTCTAAACCTGAGACCCTCCCTTTAGCATGAGATGTGATATCCAACTCCTTCCCATTCCATTCCTGAGACCCTTCTGATAGCATGAGATGTGATATCTCAATGCCTCTAATACCAAACCTGAGATCCTACCTCTAACATGAAATGTGATATCCAACTCTTTCCCCTTCCAAACCTGAGAGCCTTCCTATAGCATGAGATGTGATATCCAAGTCCTTCCCATTCCAATCCTGAGACCCTTCCTATAGCTTGAGATGTGATATCCAACTCCTTCCCATTCCAATTCTGAGACCCTTCCTATACTCTGAGACTTGATATCTCAATGCTTCTAATACCAAACCTGAGACCCGTAATATAACATGAGATGTGATATCCAAATCCTTCCCCTTCCAAACCTTAGACCCTTCCTTTATCATGAGATATGATATCCAACTCCTTCCCATTCCAATCCTGAGACCCTTCCGATATCATGAGATGTGATATCTCAAAGCTTCTAATATCAAACTTGAGACCCTCCCTATAGCATGAGATGTGATATCCAAGTCCTTCCCATTCCAATCCTGAGACCCTTCCTATAGCATGAGATGCGATATCTCAATGCTTCTAATACCAAACCTTAGACCCTTCCTATAACATGAGATGGGAATATCCAACTCCTTCCCATTCCAATCCTGAGACCCTTCCGATAGCAGAGATGTGATATCTCAATGCTTATACCAAACCTGAGACCCTTCCTATGGCATGAGATGTGATATCCAACTCCTTGCCATTCAAATCCTGAGACCCTTCCTATAGCATGAGAAGGGATATCCAACTCCTTCCCAATCCAATCCTGAGACCCTTCCGATAGCAGAGACGTGATATCTCAATGCTTCTACCAAACCTGAGACCCTTCCTTTAGCATGAGATGTGATATCCAAATCCTTCACATTCCAATCCTGAGACCCTTCCTATAGCATGAGATGTGATATCTTAATAACAGGAGATACGTCCTATAACATGAGATATGATATCCAAATCCTTCCCCTTCCAAACCTGAGACCCTTCCTTTAGCATGAGATGTGATATCCAAATCCTTCCCATTTCAATCTTGAGACCCTTCCTATAACATGAGATGTGATATCCAACTCCTACCCATTCCAACCTGAGACCCTTCCTATAGCATGAGAAGGGATATCCAATTCCTTCCCAATCCAATCCTTAGACCCTTCCGATAGCAGAGATGTGATATCTCAATGCTTATACCAAACCTGAGACCCTTCCTTTAGCATGAGATGTGATATCCAAATCCTTCACATTCCAATCCTGAGACCCTTCTTATAGCATGAGATGTGATATCTCAATGCTTCTAATACAAAACCTGAGATCCTTCCTATAACATGAGATGTGATATCCAAGTCCTTCCCATTCCAATCCTGAGACCCTTCCTATAACATGAGATGTGATATCCAACTCCTTCTATTCCAACCTGAGACCCTTCCTATAACATGAGACGTGATATCCAACTCCTTCCCAATCCAATCCTTAGACCCTTCCGATAGCAGAGATGTGATATCTCAATGCTTATACCAAACCTGATGACCCTTCCTATAGCATGAGATGTGATATCTCAATGCTTCTATCAAACCTGATACCCTTCCTTTAGCATGAGATGTGATATTCAAATCCTTCCCATTTCAATCTTGAGACCCTTCCTATAACATGAGATGTGATATCCAACTCCTACCCATTCCAACCTGAGACCCTTCCTATAGCATGAGAAGGGATATCCAATTCCTTCCCAATCCAATCCTTAGACCCTTCCGATAGCAGAGATGTGATATCTCAATGCTTATACCAAACCTGAGACCCTTCCTTTAGCATGAGATGTGATATCCAAATCCTTCACATTCCAATCCTGAGACCCTTCCTATAGCATGAGATGTGATATCTCAATGCTTCTAATACAAAACCTGAGATCCTTCCTATAACATGAGATGTGATATCCAAGTCCTTCCCATTCCAATCCTGAGACCCTTCCTATAACATGAGATGTGATATCCAACTCCTTCTATTCCAACCTGAGACCCTTCCTATAACATGAGACGTGATATCCAACTCCTTCCCAATCCAATCCTTAGACCCTTCCGATAGCAGAGATGTGATATCTCAATGCTTATACCAAACCTGATGACCCTTCCTATGGCATTAGATGTGATATCCAACTCCTTCCCATTCCAATCCTGAGTTCCTTCCTATAGCATGAGATGTGATATCTCAATGCTTCTATCAAACCTGATACCCTTCCTTTAGCATGAGATGTGATATTCAACTCCTTCCCATTCCAATCCTGAGACCCTTCCTATAACATGAGACGTGATATCCAACTCCTTCCCATTCCAATCCTGAGACACCTCCTATAGCAAGAGATGTGATATCCAATTCCTTCCCATTCCAATCCTGAGACCCTTTCTATAACGAGATGTGATATCCAACTCCTTCCCATTCCAACCTGAGACCCTTCCTGTAGCATGAGAAGGGAGATCCAAATCCTTCCCATTCCAATCCTGAGACCCTTCCTATACCATGAGATGTGATATCTCAATGCTTCTAATACCAAACCTGGGACCCGTCCTATAACATGAGATACGTCCTATAACATGAGATATGATATCCAAATCCTTCCCCTTCCAAACCTGAGACCCTTCCTTTAGCATGAGATGTGATATCCAAATCCTTCCCATTCCAATACTGAAACCCTTCCTATAGCATGAGATGTCATATCACAATGTTTCTAATAGAAAACCTGAGACCCTTCCTATAGCAAGAGATGTGATATCCAAATCCTTCCCATTTCAATCTTGAGACCCTTCCTATAACATGAGATGTGATATCCAACTCCTACCCATTCCAACCTGAGACCCTTCCTATAGCATGAGAAGGGATATCCAATTCCTTCCCAATCCAATACTTAGACCCTTCCGATAGCAGAGATGTGATATCTCAATGCTTCTAATACAAAACCTGAGATCCTTCCTAAAACATGAGATGTGATATCCAAGTCCTTCCCATTCCAATCCTGAGACCCTTCCTATAACATGAGATGTGATATCCAACTCCTTCTATTCCAACCTCAGACCCTTCCTATAGCATGAGATGGGATATCCAACTCCTTCCAAATCCAATCCTGATACCCTTCCGATAGCATGAGATGTGATATCCCAATGCTTCTACAAAACCTGAGACCCATACCATGGCATGAGATGTGATATCAAACTCCCGTCCTATACCATGAGACTTGATATCTCAATGCTTCTAATACCAAACCTGAGACCGGTCCAATAACATGAGATGTGATATCCAAATCCTTCCCCTTCCAAACCTTAGACCCTTCCTTTATCATGAGATGTGATATCCAAGTCCTTCCCATTCCATTCCTGAGACCCTTCCTATAGCATGAGATGTGATATCTCAATGCTTCTAATACCAAACCTGAGACCCTTCCTATAACATGAGATGTGATATCCAAATCCTTCCCATTCCAATCCTGAGACCCTTCCGATAGCAGAGATGTGATATCTCAATGCTTATACCAAACCTGAGACCCTTCCGATAGCATGAGATGTGATATCTCAATGCTTCTAATACCAAACCTCAGATCCTTCCAATAACATGAGATGTGATGTCCAAATCCTTCCCCTTCCAAACCTTAGACCCTCCCTTTAGCATGAGATGTGATATCCAACTCCTTCCCATTCCAATCCTGAGACCCTTCTGATGGCATGAGATGTCATATCTCAATGCCTCTAATACCAAACCTGAGATCCTACCTCTAACATGAGATGTGATATCAAACTCCTTCCCATTCCAAACCTGAGACCCTTCCGATAGCATGAGATGTGATATTTCAATGCTTCTAAAACCAAACATGAGAACCATCCTATAACATGAGATGTGAAATCCAAATCATTCCCTTTCCAAACCTGAGGCCCTTCCTATAGCTTGTGATGTGATATCAAACTACTTCCCATTCAATGTGATATCCAACTCCTTCCCATTCCAATCCTGGGACCCTTCCTATACCATGAGATGTGATATTTCAATGCTTCTAATACCAAACCTGAGACCCGTCCTAAAACATGAGATGTGAGATCCAAATCCTTCCCCTTCCAGACCTGAGACCTTTCCTTTAGCATGAGATGTGATATCTCAATGCTTCTAAAACCAAACATGAGAACCATCCTATAACATGAGATGTGAAATCCAAATCCTTCCCTTTCCAAACCTTAGACCCTTCCTATAGCTTGAGATGAAATATCAAACTCCTTCCCATTCCAATCCTGAGATAGCTTGAGATGTGAGATCCAAATCCTTCCCCTTCCAAACCTGAGACCCTTCCTATAGTTTGATATGTGATATCAAACTCCTTCCCATTACAATCCTGAGATAGCTTGAGATGTGATATCCAACTCCATCCCATTCCAATCCTGAGACCCTTCCGATAGCATGAGATGTGATAGCTCAATGCTTCTAATATCAAAACTGAGACCCTCCCTATAGTATGAGATGTGAAATCTAAGTCCTTCCCATTCCTATCCTGAGACCCTTCCGATAGCAGAGATGTGATTTCTCAATGCTTATACCGAACCTGATGACCCTTCCTTTAGCATGAGATGTGATATTCAACTCCTTCCCATTCCAATCCTGAGACCCTTCCTATAACATGAGACGTGATATCCAACTCCTTCCCATTCCAAACCTGAGACCTTTCCTTTAGCATATGTGATATCCAACTACTTCCCATTCCAATCCTGAGACCCTTCCGATAGCATGAGATGTGATATCCAACTCCTTCCAATTCCAATACTGAGACCCTCCCAATAGCATATGTGATATCTCAATGCTTCTAATATCAAAACTGAGACCCTCCCTATAACATGAGATGTGATATCCAACTCCTTCCCATTCCAATACTGAGACCCTTCCAATAGCATATGTGATATCTCAATGCTTCTAATATCAAAACTGAGACCCTCCCTATAACATGAGATGTGATATCCAACTCCTTCCCATTCCAATCGAGACCCTTCCTATAACATGAGATGTGATATCTCTATGCTTCTAATACCAAACCTGAGGCCCTTCCCGTAGTATATGTGAAATCCAACTCCTTCCCATTCCAAACTTGTGACCCTTCCTGTAGCATGAAATGTGATTTTTCACCCCTTCCAATACCATACCCGAGACCATTCCCACAGCCTGAGATTTGAAATCTCATTTCTTCCAATACCAAACCCGAGACCCTTCCGATAGGATGTGATTTGATATCACAGTGCTTCTAATACCAAACCTGAGACCCTCCCTATAACAAGAGATATCATATCCAACTCCTTCCCATTCCAATCCTGAGACTCTTCCTATAGCATGACATGTGATATCGAACTTCCCATTCAAATCCTGAGACTCAGACCTCCCTGTCTAACCTCACCACTCCTAGCTCCCGGATTGATAATGCACTCCTGCTGTGTCTTCTCTCCCTTCTTCTGCTTCCTTTCCTCTCTCCTTCCTCATGTGCCCTAGGTCAGGCTCCTTCTACACCTCCGCAAGGATTACTGATTTGTACCCCTCCCCACTCTCAACTCTCACTCAGTTAACACTCATCTGACATCTGCCATTTCCTGGAAGAACCCGACCTTGATGTCCTTGGTCTAACCGAGACATGGATGACGGCCAGCGCTGTCTCGAGCTCTGACACTTTCCTCCCTGATGACAAGTTCCTCTCCATGCCCAGATCCAACCATTCTTGAGGGGGAGTATCCTTGATTCCTGTAGTAAATTGCTTTCCTTTGCAGGCCGACTCCTCTCACGAATGCCTTGTCTGCATGCATTCTCTCTTTCCTGGCCATTCTCTCACCGTGGCTATTTGCCTACCCCCTTCCTCTCTCAGTGGATGGACTTCTCCATCCTAGCCTCCTACCACTCAACTCCGCCTACTTGGAGAATTCAAAATGAACCTGTATGCTTCCTGACCTGGACTTTTACGAGATCTGCAACTCTTCCTGTCTCTGGCCCTACACACTGCAGGGAATACTCAGGATTTTCTGATCTCAGACATCCCCCTATGTAACCCTCTCAACAATCCTCTCCCGTGGTGATCAAGTTCTCATCTCCAAAGAAGGCTAACTACCAGCTGTTCCTCCTCAGTGGAGTTCTCCCTTTCTCCCTTTCTGTCCCTGCTCTCTGCACCGTTTCGCGTTGCAAACACTCGCTTCCCTGCTCTCTGGTTTAGACGCTTTTCCTTCTTCCTTTCTGTGCTTGTTCTCTGCATCGTTTCGCGTTGCAGAGAACAACTCGCTTCCCAGCTCTCTGGTTTAGACGTGTGTTCCCGGCCTTCTCTCTTCCCGCTGCCTTCAAATCAACAAATGAGCTTCAAAAGATACACGGTGCTCAGAATGCTTTATAACACCCATTATTCAAGATATAGCTGTAACCCGCTAGACGTATTGAAAAGTGCTAAAAACTAGCAAAAATAGCTAGAAAATGTTCTTTCCTCGCGTTTTGGTAAATACGAATTCTGGTGGATTCCCATTTTGTACTCTGTTCGTGCATTTGTTCAGTCGAATCCTGATGTTTTTAACCACTCGTCACCCATGCAAGGGGGGGATCAAAATCTACTGTTCACAGGCTGAATGTATACTGCTGAAATCGTCAATGCATTATCGGGTAAACCGACTGTTCTGGAAAGTGTATTTGCCATCTGTTATTCCAGTCAGCATGTTTTCATCGTCCCTTCTTGTTTCAAGGCTGCACTCCCGTGGTGATCACATTCTCCTCTCCAGAGCAGGCTAACTACCAGCTGCTCCTCCTCAGAGGCGTTCCACCTTTCTCCCTTTCTGAAGGTGACGAACGGGGAACGCAGTGAATGGAGGAGGCACCCCGATAACCGGGGCAGGGGCCTCTCTCCTTCCGCCCTCTCGCCCCCCCCCTCCTCACAGGGGCTGGGGAGAGGGCGGCAAGGGAAACAAAGGAAAGGGCGCCAAGAGCCCTGGAAAGCCCGCGAAGGGCAACAAAAGAAGGAGGAGGAGCTTGGGGGATATAAACGGCTGGCGCCCGGCACAAGATCACTTCCAGCTTTTCCAGCAGCCGGGCGCCCGCCTAAATTGGAGGATTTCGTTTGCAGAGGACTTCGTTTACCGTGGACTTCGAGGCCGTGGGGACATTGCGGAGTATTTCGTTGTGGTCGGGTTGCTGTTTCGTGAGGAAGTTCGGGTTCCGGTTTCAGCTGAAGAGGGTTCCAGTGCTGGAATGACTGTTTCATCAAAGGCGAATGTCGTGCAGCAGCAAGGCGGCGGCGGGTAAGGGACGAACGGGAACGAAGGCGTGCGTCGGAGCGTGGTAGGTGCATATAACACTGTGTAGCTAGTGCTACTGCAAGAAGGGGGCCATTGAGACAAACTGATTTAATGAGGTTCATTAAGGGCGCCGGGGAGCAAATGATAGCTGGCCCAGTTTAAGGTTTAAGGAGGTGGGCAAGGGGGTGTTTGGAAAGAGCTAGGCTCTGATGGAGCAGGTGGTGTGCTGCTCACGGCGTGAAGCCGTTCAGTAATGGGCTGTACTTGCTGCGCATCGGGTCCCCGAGGGCGCATGGTGGAAGCGGTCGGGTGTGCACTTGCAGTGATACAACCTTTATTGCCAATATACGGTTTCCTGATGCCGGGCTCATGCAAACCCTTGGCCGTCCGAATGCCTGATCCAAAGAATTCAGGCAGACACAAAGCTACTTGCAGCACTTCTTCTTTTGGTCGATACCTCGGCTCGGTGGCCTGACGAGGGGATTGGCGCGTTAGCCACGTTAAAGAATACCACGGTCGGATTACGTGACCGTTGCGGTTAAGAGTTAGCGAATGCAGATGGGGCGCACTAGCAATTTAGTATCTGCCGGTCAAGTGGCACAGCGAGTAGAGCGCTCGCTTTGATATTCGTGCAGAGGCTGCTAACGCAGGTTCGAATCCCGGCGGGGCCGAACTCAGCCTTTCATCCTTCGAGGTCGATAAATGAACACCGCACACTGTGGGTAATAATAAGTTACCTGAGGGTTCGTAGCGCTATATAAATGCCAAAAATGATTATGCATGAGGGTTAACAAGAGGCGAGATTATCGGGTATGCACGCAAAACGTGATTAAAAGGAGCGGCTGCAGCCTTAAAGTTATTGGAGACTGGCTGCCAGTTAGCTTCGAGGGCACATCGGTGTGTAGCCGTGCTCTTCCCCGGCACATAGTACATAAGCAGGCTGTCCTCATTATTTTGTTGGTACCAGGAATAGTTATCTCCCTTCGCGTGGTTGAAGCAGCATGTTGGGGTTTCAGCTGGGAGTTCATCCCGAAATCACATTCATGTGAAGCTGCATTAATGCAACCGTGGGGGAGGCGAGTAGGAGCATTCTTACTAAGGAAAAATTGGGGGAATAGGTTGTCCAATTTCGCACAGAACTTGCGGTGTTACATATTGCACCTTGTTGGCCGGGCTTGGGGTACTGATCGTATGCACAACCAGGCACGCATGGTGGGAATGTTGCAGTAGGGTGCGGGGTGTCCGCAGCATGCAAACAGACAGGTGTTCTCGGTTAGCTTAGCACTGCGAGAGTTGTCAGATACAATTTTTTAAAACTGCATTCAAACTTTATGAACAGGGGGAGGATAGCTCAAGGGATAACGTGCTTCCTTTAGAAGCATGATTCAAAGCACCCCCAGTTCGGTCCGCGCTCAGAAACCACGGGGTATTGAGCGCATTATAAATAACATCATATGTCAGACACAAATACTAAGGTGTTCATTAAAGGCGGGCGTGTATGCTTCCATTGCGGTCGTGCTGGCGGCAGTAGTAGTGGTAAACCTGGTCATTGCACGCACGGTTATGGCTGTCAAGAATGGGTCACTGCAATTGAGCACCTATGGGGTGTTACTTCACTGTGCATCTAGTAGTTTGGACCAGTTTTACTGTGTAGTAGTGTTTAAATTACACAATTTACAACACGTGTACCGTCAAACTCCATCCGGGGAAGTATTTGAGTAGTTGGTACGAAAGGGAAATAATTGTTTTTGCAATGACGGGACAAGTTTTGAAGTGATTGACCAAATGTAATGCGCCAGGCTGACCCAGCTTCGGGCAACCGTCGCGTCTTCTGCAGGCGGGAGCAGCACGGGAGCATCCGCTCTCTAGTCTGCAGCGCCCGTCCCATGATAGGTTCCATCATTCCCACTATGGTATTTCCCACCCAATATGCTTGACTTGAGCTGCCCCCCCCCCTTTTTCAATTGAAAAACACGCGGGGCGATATGGGGAAAAGTAACGTTGCTTGCACGCTGCCGCGCGTGCCTAAGGCCGCTCTCCATTTTGTGTCAGTATATTGTTTGCGGCATGTGCATTATGCGAGGGTTAGGACAATGGGCTGGGGGCCTTTCTACTATAGGCACCTGATGCAGCGCGTGTGGGTGCTGATCTATTTACACAAAACACTAGGACAGTGATGGAATCATTCACGGCACAGTGGTAGCTGCGGGGGGTCTTTTTACTCCAGGTCGTCTTATTGGTGATTGGGGAAGGAGCTAGTAGATGGGTTGGAAAATAGGGCCACCCGGGATTGGCACAGGGGAAGGCTCCCTGGACCAGTAAGTAATGCACACAGTGGCGTGCAAATTCAACCGAGAGGCCATGGAAAGGAATGGGCAGTGAGGGAGGCCAGAAGGGGACAAGCAGTTAGCGGGGCTGGCATATCGTCCACCAAATTTTAGTCATTGCCCCCCGGCCTCAACCACTGGAGGTTTATTACAGGGTGGTTTGGAAACGAGAGGGATAGAATGGAAGGGGTCCTCCCGTGTTAAGATGGCCAGGGTACCTGAGTAAAGAGCTGCACCTAGGGCGCGGAGAACGGGTTATGGTACGTTTTCCCGGTTGTACGTGGAATTACTGGCCGTCACAGGGATTGGGAAGTGGAGATAACCATAGTGGTAGGTGCATGCGGCTGGGTTGCGTAGCAGGGGTGAGAAGGATGATGCGGGTGAATCAAGGCATTCAGTATGGGATGACACGCACACAACAGGGGCATCTTGAATACGAAAGGGAAGGTTTCGAAGGTCGGAGAAGTAATTGGGCAGCGGGCCAGTGCCCTTGAAGAACGATTATTCGCTGGATATTTGATTGGCACGGTAGTGTTCAGCTGTTACAGGGGTGCGCGTAGGTTTTGCGGAGGGGGTTTCCGGAAGTTATGGTGCAAGTGGCTCGGGGTTTGCTGGTAAATGAGGGCAGGGCTTGCGATGCCAACAAGAACGGCAGGGCGTTGGGGCTACTCAGAGAGCTCACAAGGTGCTTGCTGCAGCTGAACGCAGAAGTCAGGGTACGACATATACCCGGGGTTCAGAATGTGGCCGCTGACTCTCTCTTTCTCGTTTACAGTGGGGAAAGTTTTGGGAAAATCATCCAGAGGCAAGCACAAGGATGACAACCTTCCAGACACAATGGTGGGTATTGGTTGGGGAGATCTGAACTCGCTGGGCGACACGGCACTCGCACTAGGCACAATGCAGAGATATAGAGGGCGCATGGAGCAATTCACGGCCTTTCAAAGCAACATCTTGCCCGAGAGTGAGAAGGAAAGGCCAGTGCGGGCCTTTGCGGGATGGTGTTGGCACCAAGGAAGGTCCAGGTCTTGGGTGGCTTACCACCTAGCAGCAGTGGCGCATTTCCATAAATTGGGGGGCAGGCCCGATCACATCAAAGAACATTAAATTGTTATGGCAATGAGGGGCTGGGCCAAACAGGCGACAGTTAAACCCGACGAGAGGCGGCCCATAGAGGTGGGGAAGTGGCACGAATTGATCAGGAGTTTGGTGGTGTGAAGGGATGATTATGAAATAGCATTGTGCGCAGCAGCCTTCTCACTGGCAATTTTGGGGCCTTAAGGGTGAGCGAGCTGGTGCCTGCCAACAAGAAGGGTAAAAGTGTAAGTTTGCTTAGGAGCTGTGATATGGGGGTACAAGGAGAGCGGTATACATAATTTTGAGGAGATCCAAGACCGATCAGAGGGGGAAAGGTTGAAGCATTGTGTCTGGGGGTACCCGGGACAGTACGGTTTGTCCAGTAAGATGCGTAAGCAAATATTTGAGTTTGGAAGATTGACACAGGGGAGGAGCCCCCTTCTCTAGTACATAACGAGGGGTCAGCGCTAAGTCTGTTTCAGTTTAAAAAGGTGTTGGACATGGCGCTGGTGGAGGCAGGGTTCTCGAAAGGAGTTTATGGGACGCATTCCTTCAGGATAGGGGCAGCCACATTGGCGGCAGGGATGGGCCTTGGAGCAGAGGCAATCAAGCAGATTGGGGGCTGGAGGTCCGGTTGTTGTAAGCGGTATGTCAGGCCTGGAAGAGAAAAATAGCACCAAAGAAGGGAAGGCGACGGTCCACCTGGGTGGTGGGCCATTCCTTTGTGTCAAGGGCCAGGGCAAGCTGGACAGCCTAGCAGGTGGTGACCCCCTGGGAATACAGGGTGCAGTGGCACGGAGTGCCGGGTATGAAATGAGCACAGCTACAGGGGCACGTGCACAGACTCCTGAGGGAACATTGGGGCCCCGAGGTGTTGGTGGTGCACCTCAGAGGCAATGGCTTGGCTGGTCTGTGAAGGGGATCTTGCGCAAGGAATTGAGGTCTTCCTTACAGGAGCTATCGGTGGTAATGGGAGAAACTGAAATTGTGTGGTCGGAAATCATCCCGAGGCGAATGGAGGGGTGCGGAAAGTCAGGCGGCCGTGGAGAAGTCAAGGAGGAAACTGAATTGGGCTATGGCTAAGTTTTGCAGAGGGAGAGGCTTTCAGCATAGCAAACTTGTTTTTCTGGAATCTCTGCACAAAATTTCTGGAGTTATAAGCAAGGAAAGGGGGGAGCCACGGTGGGCGGTAACCCACCTTTGGCGTGGCGGGTTGTGGCAACCTATGATAAGACAAAGACTCCGAATGAGCCATTGCTAAACCGGAAGGGGCTTCGCCCATTCTAGACAGCACCTCCTGGGAGCCTAAACGGCGGGGGTGTCTGGCGGTAGCAATGGGGCTCAACTTCCCCCCAACAAACGGCGCTCCCCCAGTCCGCAAAGACCTGCAGGGGCAGGCGGTTCTCAGACTCGAAGGCCTTGGGGGAGTTGTGCCTGCAATCGACATGGAGGTAAAGGGGGAAGCAGGACGAGGAGCAGTCGCCACACTTTTGGAACACTTTTGGAACTATTTTATTACCTGTTTGCAGTGGTTATGTATATGTAAAAATAAATCTGCGGCCTTGTTATGCCAAACCAAGGAAATGTCTCATGCAGCACCTTACTGGGGGGTAAGGAAAGGGGCTTACAGGATGAGAAATGTTGGATGAAAATGGCATAGCTAATGGACGAATGCCCAGGTTATGTCCCTGCTCTCTGCACCGTTTCGCGTTGCATGTACTTCCCAGCTCTCTGGTTTAGATGCGTGTTCCCTGCCTTCTCTCCTCTTCCTACAGCCTTCCAATGAGCTCCACAAGATAGTGTTCAGAATGCTTTATAACCCCATTATTCAACATATAGCTGTAACCCGCTAGACGTATTGAAACGTGCTAAAAACTAGCAAAAATAGCTAGAAAATGTACTTCCCTCGCGTTTTTGTAAATGCGAATTCTGGTGGGTTCCCATGTTGTATGTACTGTGTCCGTGCGTTTGTGTCGAATCCTGAAGTTTTTAACCACTGTTCTCCCATACTAGGGAGGGGGGGTCAACATCTACTGCTGTTCACAGGCTGAATGTATACGGCTGAAATCTTCAAGGCATTATCAGCTTTCCTGTTTTGGAACGTGTATTTGCCATCTGTTAATGCAGTCGCCCTTTGTTCATCGTTCCTTCTAGTTTACAGGCTGCACTCCCCTAGTGATCACATTCTTCTCTCCTATGCAGGCTAACTACCAGCTGCTCCTCCTCATAGGTGTTCATCCTTTTGTCCCTGCTCCCTGCACCGTTTCGCGTTGCATGTACTCGCTTCCCAGCTCTCTGGTTGAGATGCGTGTTCCCTGCCTTCTCTCCTCTTGCTACAGCCTTCCAATTTGCTCCACAAGATACAGTGTTCAGAATGCTTTATAACCCCATTATTCAACATATAGTTGTAACCCGCTAGACGTATTGAAACGTGCAAAAACAGCTAGAAAATGTACTTCCCTCGCGTTTTGGTAAATGCAGGGTACACGCGTCTAAACCAGAGAGCAGGGAAGCGAGTATTTCAGCAGTATAAATTCAGCCTGTGAACAACACATTTTGACCCTCCCTTGTATGGGAGAAGAGTGGTTCAAAAGACCAGGATTCGACTGAACAAACGCACGAACAGAGTACAAAATGGGAATCCACCAGAATTCGCATTTACCAAAACGCAAGGAAAGTACATTTTCTAGCTGTTTCTGCTCGTTTTTAGCACGTTTCAATACGTCTAGCGGGTGAGGAGGAGCAGCTGGTAGTCAGCCTGCTCTGGAGAGGAGAATGTGATCACCAGGGGAGTGCAGCCTGTAAAGTAGAAGGGACGATGAACACAGGGCGACTGCATTAACAGATGGCAAATACACGTTCCAAAACAGTCAGGAAAGCTGATAATGCCTTGAAGATTTCAGCCGTATACATTCAGCCTGTGAACAGCAGTAGACGTTGACCCCCCCCTTGTATGGGAGAACAGTGGTTAAAAACTTCAGGATTCGACAACAAACACGCACGGACAGTACATACATGGGAACCCATCAGAATTAGCATTTACAAAAACACGAGGAAAGTACATTTTCTAGCTGTTTTTGCTAGTTTACAGCACGTTTCAATAGGTCTAGCGGGTTACGGCTATATGTTGAATAATGGGTGTTATAGAGCATTCTGAGCACTGTGTATCTTTTGGAGCTCATTTTTTGATTTGAAGGCAGCGGGAAGAGGAGAGAAGGCAGGGAACACGCGTCTAAACCAGAGAGCTGGGAAGCGAGTACTTGCAACGCGAAAAGGGCAGAAAGGAAGAAGGCCTCTGAGAAGGAAAGGCGTCTAAACCAGAGAGCAGGGAAGCGAGTGTTTGCAACGCGAAACGGTGCAGGGAGCAGGGACAGAAAGGGAGAACTCCTCTGAGGAGGAACAGCTGGCAGTTAGCCTTCTTTGGAGATGAGAACTTGATCACCACGGGAGAGGATTGTTGAGAGGGTTACAGAGGGGGAGGTCTGAGATCAGAAAATCCTGAGTATTCCCTGCAGTGTGTAGGGCCAGCGACATGAAGAGTTGCAGATCTCGTAAAAGTCCAGGTCAGGAAGCATACAGGTTCATGTTGAATTCTCCAAGTAGGCGGAGTTGAGTGGTAGGAGGCTAGGATGGAGAAGTCCATCCACTGAGAGAGGAAGGGGGTAGGCAAATAGCCACGGTGAGAGAATGGCCAGGAGAGAATGCATGCAGACAAGGCATTCGTGACAGGAGTCGGCCTGCAAAGGAAATCAATTTACTACAGGAATCAAGGATAAGCATTGAGATATCACATCTCATGCTATAGGAAGGGTCTCAGGATTGAATGGGAAGGACTTAGATATCACATATCATGCTATAGGGAGGGTCTCAGTTTTGATATTAGAAGCATTGAGATATCACATCTCATGCTATCGGAAGTGTCTCAGGATTGGAATGGGAAGGAGCTGGATATCACATCTCATGCTAAAGGAAGGGTCTCAGGTTTGGAACGGGAAGGAGTTGGATATCACATCTCGTTATAGGAAGGGTCTCAGGTTTGGTATAAACATTGAGATATCACATCTCTGCTATCGGAAGTGTCTCAGGATTGGAATGGGAAGGAGTTGGATATCCCATCTCATGTTATAGGACGGGTCTCAGGTTTTTTATTAAAATCATTGAGATATCATATTGCATGCTGTAGGAAGGGTCTAAGGATTGGAATGGGAAGGACTTGGATATCACATCTCATGCTATAGATAGGCTCTCAGGTTTGGAAAGTGAAGGAGTTGGATATCACATTTCATGTTAGAGGAAGGATCTCAGGTTTGGTATTAGAGGCATTGAGATATCACATCTCAGGCTATAGGAAGGGTCTCAGGATTGGAATGGGAAGGAGTTGGATATCACATCTCATGCTATAGGAAGGGTCTCAGGTTTTGTTATAAGCATTGAGATATCACATCTCATGCTATAGGAAGGGTCTCAGGATTGGATTGGAAGGAGTTGGATATCACATCTCATGTTATAGGAAGGATCTCAGGTTTGGTATTAGAAGCATTGAGACATCACATCTCATGCTATAGGAAGGGTCTCAGGATTGGAATGGGAAGGAGTTGGATATCACATCTCATGCTATAGGAAGGGTCTCAGGATTGGAATGGGAAGGAGTTGTATATGACATCTCATGCCGTAGGGAGGGTCTCAGGTTTGGTATAAACATTGAGATATCACATCTCTGCTATCGAAAGGGAATCAGGATTGGAATGGGAAGGAGTTGGATATCCCATCTCATGTTATAGGAAGAGTCTCAGGTTTGGTATTAGAAGCATTGAGATATCACATCTCATGCTATAGGAAGTGTCTCAGGATTGGAATGGGAAGGACTTGGGTATCACATCTCATGCTATAGGGAGGGTCTCAAGTTTGATATTAGAAGCATTGAGATATCACATTTCATGCTATAGGAAGGGTCTCAGGATTGGAATGGGAAGGAGTTGGATATCACATCTCATGTTATAGGAAGGATCTCAGGTTTGGTATAAGCATTGAGATATCACATCTCTGCTATCGGAAGGGTCTCAGGATTGGAATGGGAAGGAGTTGGATATTCCCATCTCATGTTATAGGAAGGGTCTCAGGTTTGGTATTAGAAGCATTGAGATATCACATCTCATGCTATAGGAAGGGTCTCAGGATTGGAATGGGAAGGACTTGGATATCACATCTCTTGCTATAGGGAGGGTCTCAAGTTTGATATTAGAAGCATTGAGGTATCACATTTCATGATATCGGAAGGGTCTCAAGATTGGAATGGGAAGGAGTTGGATATCACATCTCATGATAAAGGAAGGGTCTAAGGTTTGGAAGGGGAAGGATTTGGATATCACATCTCATGTTATAGGACGGGTCTCAGGTTTGGTATTAGAAGCATTGAGATATCAAGTCTCATGGTATAGGAAGGGTCTCAGAATTGGAATGGGAAGGAGTTGGATATCACATCTCAAGCTATAGGAAGGGTCTCAGGATTAGAATGGGAAGGAGTTTGATATCACATCTCATGCCATAGTATGGGTCTCAGGTTTGGTAGAAGCATTGGGATATCACATCTCATGTTATCGGAAGGGTATCGGGATTGGATTTGGAAGGAGTTGGATATCCCATCTCATGCTATAGGAAGGGTCTCAGGTTGGAATGGGAAGGAGTTGGATATCACATCTCATGTTATAGGAAGGGTCTCAGGATTGGAATGGGAAGGACTTGGATATCACATCTCATGCTATAGGAAGGCTCTCAGGTTTGCAAGGGGAAAGAGTTGGATATCACATTTCATGCTATCAGAAGGATCTCAGGTTTGGTATAGAAGCATTGAGATATCATATCTTATGCTATCAGAAGAGTCTCAGGATTGGAATGGGAAGGAGTTGGATATCACATCTCATGCTAAAGGGAGGGTCTCAGGTTTGGAAGAAAAGGATTTGGATATCACATCTCATGTTATAGGAAGGATCTCAGGTTTGGTATTAGAAGTATTGAGATATCACATCTCATGCTATCGGAAGGATCTCAGGTTTGGTATAGAAGCATTGAGATATCATATCTTATGCTATCAGAAGGGTCTCAGGATTGGAATGGGAAGGAGTTGGATATCACATCTCATGCTAAAGGGAGGGTCTCAGGTTTGGAAGGGGAAGGATTTGGATATTACATCTCATGTTATAGGATGGATCTCAGGTTTGGTATTAGAAGTATTGAGATATCACATCTCATGTTATCGGAAGGATCTCAGGTTTGGTATTAGAAGTATTGAGATATCACATCTCATGCTATAGGAAGGGTCTCAGGATTGGAATGGGAAGGAGTTGGATGTCACATCTCATGCTAAAGGAAGGGTCTCAGGTTTGGTAGAAGCATTGAGATATCACATCTCATGCTATCGGAAGTGTCTCAGGATTGGAATGGGAAGGAGCTGGATATCACATCTCATGCTAAAGGAAGGGTCTCAGGTTTGGAACGGGAAGGAGTTGGATATCACATCTCATGTTATAGGAAGGGTCTCAGGTTTGGTATAAACATTGAGATATCACATCTCTGCTATAGGAAGTGTCTCAGGATTGGAATGGGAAGGACTTGGATATCACATCTCATGCTATAGGTAGGGTCTCAAGTTTGTTATTAGAAGCATTGAGATATCACATCTCATGCTATAGGAAGGGTCTGAGGATTGGAATGGGAAGGAGTTGGATATCACATCTCATGCTATGGGAAGGGTCTCAGGTTTGGTATAAGCAGTGAGATATCACATCTCATGCTATAGGAAGTGTCTCAGGATTGGAATGGGAAGGAGTTGGATATCACATCTCATGTTATAGGAAGGATCTCAGGTTTGGTATAAGCATTGAGATATCACATCTCTGCTATCGGAAGGGTCTCAGGATTGGAATGGGAAGGAGTTGGATATTCCCATCTCATGTTATAGGAAGGGTCTCAGGTTTGGTATTAGAAGCATTGAGATATCACATCTCATGCTATAGGAAGGGTCTCAGGAGTGGAATGGGAAGGACTTGGATATCACATCTCATGCTATAGGGAGGGTCTCAAGTTTGATATTAGAAGCTTTGAGATATCACATCTTATGATATCGGAAGGGTCTCAGGATTGGAATGGGAAGGAGTTGGATATCACATCTCATGATAAAGGAAGGGTCTAAGGTTTGGAAGGGGAAGGATTTGGATATCACATCTCATGTTATATTACGGGTCTCAGGTTTGGTATTAGAAGCATTGAGATATCAAGTCTCATAGTATAGGAAGGGTCTCAGAATTGGAATGGGAAGGAGTTGGATATCACATATCAAGCTATAGGAAGGGTCTCAGGATTGGAATGGGAAGGACTTGGATATCACATCTCATGCTATAGGAAGGCTCTCAGGTTTGGAAGGGGAAAGAGTTGGATATCACATTTCATGTTAGAGGTAGGATCTCAGGTTTGGTATTAGAGGCATTGAGATATCACATCTCATGCTATCAGAAGGGTCTCAGGAATGGAATGGGAAGGAGTTGGATATCACATCTCATGCTAAAGGGAGGGTCTCAGGTTTGGAAGGGGAAGGATTTGGATATCACATCTCATGTTATAGGAAGGATCTCAGGTTTGGTATTAGAAGCATTGAGATATCACATCTCATGCTATCGGAAGGATCTCAGGTTTGGTATTAGAAGCATTGAGATATCACATCTCATGCTATCAGAAGAGTCTCAGGATTGGAATAGGAAGGAGTTGGATATCACATCTCATGCTAAAGGGAGGGTCTCAGGTTTGGAAGGGGAAGGATTTGGATATCACATCTCATGTTATCGGAAGGATCTCACGTTTGGTATTAGAAGTATTGAGATATCATATCTCATGCTATAGGAAGGGTCTCAGGATTGGAATGGGAAGGAGTTGGATATCACATCTCATGCTATAGGAAGGGTCTCAGGATTGGAATGGGAAGGAGTTGGATATCACATCTCATGTTATAGGAAAGATCTCAGGTTTGGTATTAGAAGCATTGAGACATCACATCTCATGTTATAGGAAGGGTCTCAGGATTGGAATGGGAAGAAGTTGGATATCACATCTCATGCTATAGGAAGGGTCTCAGGTTTGGAAGGGGAAGGAGTTGGATATCCAATCTCATGTTATAGGACTGGTCTCAGGTTTGGTATTAGAAGCATTGAGATATCACATCGCATGCTGTAGGAAGGTTCTCAGGTTTGGTATTAGAAGCATTGAGACATCACATCTCATGCTATAGGAAGGGTCTCAGGATTGGAATGGGAAGGAGTTGGATATCACATCTCATGTTATAGGAAGGATCTCAGGTTTGGTATTAGAAGCATTGAGACATCACATCTCATGCTATAGGAAGGGTCTCAGGGTTGGAATGGGAAGGAGTTGGATATCACATCTCATGCTATAGGAAGGGTCTCACATTTGGTATAAGCATTGAGATATCACATCTCATGCTATAGGAAGGGTCTCAGGATTGGATTGGGAAGGAGTTGTATATGACATCTCAGGCCATAGGAAGGGTCTCAGGATTGGTATAAGCATTGAGATATCACATCTCTGCTATCGGAAGGGTCTCAGGATTGGAATGGGAAGGAGTTGGATATCCCATCTCATGTTATAGGAAGGGTCTCAGGTTTGGTATTAGAAGCATTGAGATATCACATCTCATGCTATAGGAAGGGTCTCAGGATTGGAATGGGGAGGACTTGGATGTCACATCTCATGCTATAGGGAGGGTCTCAAGTTTGATATTAGAAGCATTGAGATAACAAATCTCATGATATCGGAAGGGTCTCAGGATTGGAATGGGAAGGAGTTGGATATCACATCTCATGATAAAGGAAGGGTCTAAGGTTTGGAAGGGGAAAGATTTGGATATCACATCTCATGTTATAGGACGGGTCTCAGGTTTGGTATTAGAAGCATTGAGATATCAAGTCTCATGGCATAGGAAGGGTCTCAGAATTGGAATGTGAAGGAGTTGGATATCACATCTCAAGCTATAGGAAGAGTCTCAGGATTGGAATGGGAAGGAGTTTGATATCACATCTCATGCCATAGTATGGGTCTCAGGTTTGGTAGAAGCATTGGGATATCACATCTCATGCTATTGGAAGGGTATCAGTATTGGATTTGGAAGGAGTTGGATATCACATTTCATGTTATAGGAAGGGTCTCAGGTTGGAATGGGAAGGAGTTGGATATCACATTTCATGTTATTGGAAGGGTCTCAGGATTGGAATGGGAAGGACTTGGATATCATATCTCATGCTATAGGAAGGCTCTCAGGTTTGGAAGGGGAAGGAGTTGGATATCACATTTCATGTTAGAGGAAGGATCTCAGGTTTGGTATTAGAGGCCTTGAGATATCACATCTCATGCTATAGGGAGGGTCTCAGGATTGGAATGGGAAGGAGTTGGATATCACATCTCAAGCTTTAGGAAGGGTCTCAGGTTTGGTATAAGCATTGAGATAGCACATCTCATGCTATATGAAGGGTCTCAGGATTGGAATGGGAAGGAGTTGGATATCACATCTCATGTTATAGGAAGGATCTCAGGTTTGGTATTAGAAGCATTGAGACATCACATCTCATGCTATAGGAAGGGTCTCAGGATTGGAATGGGAAGGAGTTGGATATCACATCTCATGCTATAGGAAGGGTCTCATATTTGGTATAAGCATTGAGATATCACATCTCTGCTATCGGAAGGGTCTCAGGATTGGAATGGGAAGGAGTTGGATATCCCATCTCATGCTATAGGGAGGGTCTCAATTTTGATATTAGAAGCATTGAGATAACAAATCTCATGATATCGGAAGGGTCTCAGGATTGGAATGGGAAGGAGTTGGAAATCACATCTCATGATAAAGGAAGGGTCTAAGGTTTGGAAGGGGAAAGATTTGGATATCACATCTCATGTTATAGGACGGGTCTCAGGTTTGGTATTAGAAGCATTGAGATATCAAGTCTCATGGTATAGGAAGGGTCTCAGAATTGGAATGGGAAGGAGTTGGATATCACATCTCAAGCTATAGGAAGAGTCTCAGGATTGGAATGGGAAGGAGTTTGATATCACATCTCATGCCATAGTATGGTTCTTAGGTTTGATAGAAGCATTGGGATATCACATCTCATGCTATTGGAAGGGTATCAGTATTGGATTTGGAAGGAGTTGGATATCCCATCTCATGCTATAGGAAGGGTCTCAGGTTGGAACGGGAAGGAGTTGGATATCACATTTCATGTTATAGGAAGGGTCTCAGGATTGGAATGGGAAGGACTTGGATATCATATCTCATGCTATAGGAAGGCTCTCAGGTTTGGAAGGAGAAGGAGTTGGATATCACATTTCATGTTAGAGGAAGGATCTCAGGTTTGGTATTAGAGGCCTTGAGATATCACATCTCATGCTATAGGAAGAGTCTCAGGTTGGAATGGGGAGGAGTTGGATATCACATTTCATGTTATAGGAAGGGTCTCAGGATTGGAATGGGAAGGAGTTGGATATCACATCTCAAGCTTTAGGAAGGGTCTCAGGTTTGGTATAAGCATTGAGATAGCACATCTCATGCTATAGGAAGGGTCTCAGGATTGGAATGGGAAGGAGTTGGATATCACATCTCATGTTATAGGAAAGATCTCAGGTTTGGTATTAGAAGCATTGAGACATCACATCTCATGTTATAGGAAGGGTCTCAGGATTGGAATGGGAAGAAGTTGGATATCACATCTCATGCTATAGGAAGGGTCTCAGGTTTGGAAGGGGAAGGAGTTGGATATCCAATCTCATGTTATAGGACTGGTCTCAGGTTTGGTATTAGAAGCATTGAGATATCACATTGCATGCTGTAGGAAGGTTCTCAGGTTTGGAATGGGGAGGAATTGGATATCACATCTCATGTCATAGGAAGGATCTCAGGTTTGGTATTAGAAGCATTGAGATATCACATATCATGCTATAGGAATGGTCTCAGGGTTGGAATGGGAAGGAGTTGGATATTACATTCCTGCTATAGCAAGGGTCTCATGTTTGGAATGGGAATGTGTTGGATATCACATATGCTATAGGAAGGGTCTCAGGTTTGGAACGGGAAGGAGTTGGATATCACATCTCATGTCATAGGAAGGGTCTCAGGTTTGGTATAAGCATTGAGATATCACATCTCTGCTATCGGAAGTGTCTCAGGATTGGAATGGGAAGGTGTTGGATATCCCATCTCATGTTATAGGATGGGTCTCAGGTTTGTTATTAGAATCATTGAGATATCATATTGCATGCTTTAGGAAGGGTCTAAGGATTGGAATGGGAAGGAGTTGGATATCCCATCTCATGTTATAGGAAGGGTCTCAGGTTTGGTATAAGCATTGAGATATCACATCTCATGCTATAGGAAGGGTCTCAGGATTGGAATGGGAAGGAGTTGGATATCACATCTCTTGCTATAGGGAGGGTCTCAAGTTTGATATTAGAAGCATTGAGATATCATATCTCATGCTATAGGAAGGGTCTCAGGATTGGAATGGGAAGGAGTTGGATATCACATCTCATGCTATAGGAAGGGTCTCATGTTTGGTATAAGCAGTGAGATATCTTATCTCATGCTATAGGAAGTGTCTCAGGATTGGAATGGAAAGGAGTTGGATATCACATCTCATGTTATAGGAAGGATCTCAGGTTTGGTATAAGCATTGAGATATCACATCTCTACTATCGGAAGGGTCTCAGGATTGGAATGGGAAGGAGTTGGATATTCCCATCTCATGTTATAGGAAGGGTCTCAGGTTTGGTATTAGAAGCATTGAGATATCACATCTCATGCTATAGGAAGAGTCTCAGGATTGGAATGGGAAGGACTTGGATATCACATCTCATGCTATAAGGAGGGTCTCAAGTTTGATATTAGAAGCATTGAGATATCACATCTCATGATATCGGAAGGGTCTCAGGGATGGAATGGGAAGGAGTTGGATATCACATCTCATGATAAAGGAAGTGTCTAAGGTTTGGAAGGGGAAGGAGTTTGATATCACATCTCATGTTATAGGAAGGGTCTCAGGATTGGAATTAGAAGGACTTGGATATCACATCTCATGCTATAGGAAGGCTCTCAGGTTTGGAAGGGGAAAGAGTTGGATATCAGATTTCATGTTAGAGGTAGGATCTCAGGTTTGGTATTAGAGGCATTGAGATATCACATCTCATGCTATCAGAAGGGTCTCAGGAATGGAATGGGAAGGAGTTGGATATCACATCTCATGCTAAAGGGAGGGTCTCAGGTTTGGAAGGGGAAGGATTTGGATATCACATCTCATGTTATAGGAAGGATCTCAGGTTTGGTATTAGAAGCATTGAGATATCACATCTCATGCTATCGGAAGGATCTCAGGTTTGGTATTAGAAGCATTTAGATATCACATCTCATGCTATCAGAAGAGGCTCAGGATTGGAATAGGAAGGAGTTGGATATCACATCTCATGCTAAAGGGAGGGTCTCAGGTTTGGAAGGGGAAGGATTTGGATATCACATCTCATGTTATCGGAAGGATCTCACGTTTGGTATTAGAAGTATTGAGATATCATATCTCATGCTATAGGAAGGGTCTCAGGATTGGAATGGGAAGGACTTAGATATCACATATCATGCTATAGGGAGGGTCTCAGTTTTGATATTAGAAGCATTGAGATATCACATCTCATGCTATCGGAAGGGTCTCAGGATTGGAATGGGAAGGAGTTGGATATCCCATCTCATGTTATAGGAAGGGTCTCAGGTTTGGTATTAGAAGCATTGAGATATCACATCTCATGCTATAGGAAGGGTCTCAGGATTGGAATGGGAAGGACTTGGATGTCACATCTCATGCTATAGGGAGGGTCTCAAGTTTGATATTAGAAGCATTGAGATAACAAATCTCATGATATCGGAAGGGTCTCAGGATTGTAATGGGAAGGAGTTGGATATCACATCTCATGATAAAGAAAGGGTCTAAGGTTTGGAAGGGGAAGGATTTGGATATCACATCTCATGTTATAGGACGGGAATGCTTATAGCAAACCTGAGAGCCTACCTATAGCATGAGATGTGATATCCAAGTCCATCCCATTCCAATCCTTAGACCCTTCCTACAGCATGCGATGTGATATCTCAATGATTCTAATACCAAACCAGAGACTCTTCCTATAACATGAGATGGGATATCCAACTCCTTCCCATTCCAATCCTGAGCCGCTTCCGATAGCAGAGATGTGATATCTCAATGCTTATACCAAACCTGAGACGCTTCCTATAACATGAGATGGGAATATCCAACTCCTTCCCATTCCAATCCTGAGACCCTTCCGATAGCAGAGATGTGATATCTCAATGCTTATACCAAACCTGAGACCCTTCCTATGGCATGAGATGTGATATCCAACTCCTTGCCATTCAAATCCTGAGACCCTTCCCATAGCATTAGAAGGGATATCCAACTCCTTCCCAATCCAATCCTGAGACCCTTCCGATAGCAGAGACGTGATATCTCAATGCTTCTACCAAACCTGAGACCCTTCCTTTAGCATGAGATGTGATATCCAAATCCTTCGTATTCCAATCCTGAGACCCTTCCTATAGCATGAGATGTGATATCTCAATGCTTCTAATACCAAACCTGAGATCCTTCCTATAACATGAGATGTGATATCCAACTCCTTCCCATTCCAATCCTGAGACCCTTCCTATAGCATGAGATATGATATCTCAATACTTCTAATACCAAACGTGAGATCCTTCCGATAACATGAGATGTGATATCCAAATCCTTCCCCTTCCAAACCTGAGACCCTCCCTTTAGCATGAGATGTGATATCCAACTCCTTCCCATTCCAATCCTGAGACCCTTCTGATAGCATGAGATGTGATATCTCAATGCTTCTAATACCAAACCTGAGATCCTTCCGATAGCATGAGATGTGATATCTCAATGCTTCTAATACCAAACCTGAGATCCTTCCTATAACATGAGATGTGATATCCAAATCCTTCCCCTTCCAAACCTGAGACCCTCCCTTTAGCATGAGATGTGATATCCAACTCCTTCCCATTCCATTCCTGAGACCCTTCTGATAGCATGAGATGTGATATCTCAATGCCTCTAATACCAAACCTGAGATCCTACCTCTAACATGAAATGTGATATCCAACTCTTTCCCCTTCCAAACCTGAGAGCCTTCCTATAGCATGAGATGTGATATCCAAGTCCTTCCCATTCCAATCCTGAGACCCTTCCTATAGCTTGAGATGTGATATCCAACTCCTTCCCATTCCAATTCTGAGACCCTTCCTATACTCTGAGACTTGATATCTCAATGCTTCTAATACCAAACCTGAGACCCGTAATATAACATGAGATGTGATATCCAAATCCTCCCCCTTCCAAACCTTAGACCCTTCCTTTATCATGAGATGTGATATCCAACTCCTTCCCATTCCAATCCTGAGACCCTTCCGATATCATGAGATGTGATATCTCAAAGCTTCTAATATCAAACTTGAGACCCTCCCTATAGCATGAGATGTGATATCCAAGTCCTTCCCATTCCAATCCTGAGACCCTTCCTATAGCATGAGATGTGATATCTCAATGCTTCTAATACCAAACCTGAGACCCTTCCTATAACATGAGATGGGAACTCCTTCCCATTCCAATCCTGAGACCCTTCCGATAGCAGAGATGTGATATCTCAATGCTTCTACCAAACCTGAGACCCTTCCTATAACATGAGATGTGATATCCAAATCCTTCACATTCCAATCCTGAGACCCTTCCTATAGCATGAGATGTGATATCTCAATAACAGGAGATACGTCCTATAACATGAGATATGATATCCAAATCCTTCCCCTTCCAAACTTGAGACCCTTCCTTTAGCATGAGATGTGATATCCAAATCCTTCCCATTTCAATCTTGAGACCCTTCCTATAACATGAGATGTGATATCCAACTCCTACCCATTCCAACCTGAGACCCTTCCTATAGCATGAGAAGGGATATCCAATTCCTTCCCAATCCAATCCTTAGACCCTTCCGATAGCAGAGATGTGATATCTCAATGCTTATACCAAACCTGAGACCCTTCCTTTAGCATGAGATGTGATATCCAAATCCTTCACATTCCAATCCTGAGACCCTTCTTATAGCATGAGATGTGATATCTCAATGCTTCTAATACAAAACCTGAGATCCTTCCTATAACATGAGATGTGATATCCAAGTCCTTCCCATTCCAATCCTGAGACCCTTCCTATAACATGAGATGTGATATCCAACTCCTTCTATTCCAACCTGAGACCCTTCCTATAACATGAGACGTGATATCCAACTCCTTCCCAATCCAATCCTTAGACCCTTCCGATAGCAGAGATGTGATATCTCAATGCTTATACCAAACCTGATGACCCTTCCTATGGCATTAGATGTGATATCCAACTCCTTCCCATTCCAATCCTGAGTTCCTTCCTATAGCATGAGATGTGATATCTCAATGCTTCTATCAAACCTGATTGTCACGGCTAATCGCGTTGCTCACAGTGCGATGCCTGACTTCGGCATGGCGAGTGGCACGGACGTGCCTGATTCCAACATGGCGGACCTTGCGGTCCGCTACCGTGTGTGTGGCGGTCTAGTTGTTGCGCCCCAACATGCTTTGCGATGTCTCCGGGACGGAATGCCGACGGTTTATCAACCTGCTCGTCCCGAACGAGGACGCGTTGCTACTCTCCTAGGAGCTGGCGAACGCTACGTGAGTTCGTGCTAGGGAATCTCTTACTCCCTCTCTTCGACCTTGCCTTTGTTAGCTCTAACATTTACAACTGTGCCTCCTTTGATCTTTACAGACCTTTGTTGTGTGTTTATGGTTTAGGACGTCTCGGTGCCTTTCACTCTCGTGAGTTATCCGCTACCCTTCGTTGAAGAAGTTATTTCCTGCCACCGCCTCCCTCCAGCTTGGTTCCATAGTGGTAGGCACTTATTTAGCACGACGCATTAAGAGGGGTTTTGGTCTCTTCACCTGTGGACTCTTAGTTTAGTTTTTGTATTATATATTAGATCCACCACCTTTTGATTTCATTCCTTCTGGACATCGGTTACCTCTAATCTTTCAGAGGGTTTCTGGTCATTCTCGGTAAGAGTGCCTTCAGGTCTTATCCTTGATAACAGGGGGCTCCGAGTTTTTCTTTTCGTTTGTGTGTTTACTTTCCTTGTGACTTGCTCTGCTTTGTCTAGCGTGCCCAGTCTCTTGTTCCATCCCTGGTCATCGATTATTCACATTACAAGGCTTTGTTACTTACGAATCCTTTGGTAAGATTCCTGCTTCAGGGGTATCTTTCTAACGTCTAGGCAACTATAAGACTAATCATTCTATTTCTCTATCTTTCATTAGCCGGCCTGACATTGTTGCTCTGGCCCCGATCTTCTAAAGACACGACCAGTCATCTCTGAAACTCCTGGGATAGCTTCACCTACATCCACGGGACTTCTCAAGGAGTCTACGTTCTCTAGCAGCTCCACAGGGTTTTATTCCCCAAGAGGGTTTCCCTGGGGACCTTCCTCTGCCCTGGCCTTTGTGCCGGTTCACTGGGAGTTTCTCAGGGGGAATTCTATTTATCATCGAATCACATCATCCCCGGTTCCATTTCCCAGGTGAGAGACCTTTTTGTTTCTATGTAATCCTCACACGGGCTCTCTCAGCAAAGTTTTGTTTGTCAGTCATAACAGTTAGCAACGCCCGTAATAAGAAGTGACACTGTTTTTCACTTGCCCCGGGTGAGGAATACATTTTGACTATAGTCTAGGATGGATCCACAGCAGCAGCAGATTCAACAATTGATTGCTGCAGTGCAATCCCTGACTAGCGAGGTTCAGCAATTGCAACAAGACAACACCTCCTTAAGACAGCAGCAGCAGCATGCGTCTCAACAGATTGCACAACAAGCTACCATATCTCGCATCCCCCATTGTTCCGAGGTTCCTCCCGGACCTCTTCCGGGTGGGCAATTCGATGGAAACCCGCATAGGGTAAAGGAGTTCCTTGAGGCATGTGCGGTGCAATTTGCATTTAAAGAACATTTCTTTCATACAGACCGGGATCGGGTTGGCTACATGGTGTCTCAGATGGTAGGACCCGCATTGGCTTGGGTTACTCCTTTAGTTACAAATAATAACCCGTTGTTAGACTCCTACACCGCCTTCTGCAATAGCGTTCGTACCATGTTTGGGCGACAGGAGATCAGGGTTGCTTCACAAGAACATCTATTAGATCTCAAGCAGGGCAATCTGGACATACTGGCGTATATCACCAAATTCAAACAAATGGCCAGTGAGACCACATGGTCGGACGATGCGCAGGTCACATTATTTAGGAGGGGTTTATCGGAAGATCTCAAGGACGAGGTCTCCAGAGTTCCACGTCCCACCACTCTCACAGAGTTCATCGCCCTAGTGATGCAGCTCGATTATCGTATGAAAGAGAGGATGACTGAAAGGAGAAAGGGTAGGGTCGCAAGGACACCCTTTATCCCTTCAACCTTTAAACCCCCGCCAACAGAGGAACCTATGCAACTTGGTTCAGCGTCTCGTGGACCTTTGAGTCCAGAAGAGAGAAATCGCAGACGTAGCCTGGGACTGTGTATGTACTGTGGCGCCAGCTCCCACTCTGTCCAAGAATGTCCTATTGCTCCAGTTCGGCGGTCGGGAAACGCCAACGCCCGGTCGTAAGAGGAACCACGATCCGGGAACCTAAGACTGGTCAAGGTTCCTCATATACTTCACATTCCTTCTATTGCACTAACCTTTCAACCACCAATATGTTGGTATTAAAGGTTTCCTTCACAATAGGAAGTCTCATTTTACAGGACGTTCCGGCCCTAATCGATAGTGGGGCTGCGGGTAATTTCGTGGACGACCACTGGGCTGCTTCTTTAAAGATTCCACGTTTCCCTAAAGAGGAACCGATCCCGGTTGAAAGTGTGGATGGAAGCCCGCTGATCTCGGGTCCCATCAAAGAACAGACCGCAGCAATACAAATGTCCATTTCTACCCATCAGGAGATTCTAACTCTAGATATCATACGAGCAGCTCATCATCCGGTGATTTTAGGATTACCTTGGCTCAGGAAACATAATCCGTTTATCAACTGGACCGCTGGGTCTTTCTTTCTGGGTTCAGAGTTCTGTCTGACACACTGCATCGGAAATCACCAAAGGGTCGCCATAGAATCTTCCCCTTCCTCGAATAATACTAAAGGGGTACATTCCCTCAATCAGATCGCAGGCCTCCCTGAAGTATACGAGAGTTTTCAGGACGTATTTCTGTCCTCGGAGTTTAACCAGTTGCCTCCCCACAGGAGAGACGACTGTGCTATAGATTTGATACCTGATCAACCGCTTCCCTTTGGCCGTATGTATATTCTGTCTAACACGGAAAAAGAGGTTCTACGAGAATACCTTCACTCCAATTTGGAGAATGGACTGATAACAGAATCTACCTCCCCAGCAGCCGCCTCTTTGTTCTTTATAGCCAAGAAAAATACTAAGGAATTACGACCCTGTATAGACTTCCGCGGTTTGAACAAGATCACTGTGCCCGACAAATATCCCATGCCACTCATCCCTGACATCCTTGAAGCAGTTAAAGGGGCTACTATATATACAAAGTTGGACTTAAAAGGAGCATACCACCTGATACGGATAAAGCCCGGGGACGAATGGAAGACGGCTTTTAGAACGCCGTTTGGGCATTATCAGTACAGGGTCATGCCGTTTGGGCTATCCAACGCCCCTGCTGTTTTTCAACGTTTTATGGATCATCTTTTTTCTGACCTTCTCTTACACAGTATGGTGGTGTACCTGGACGACATATTGATTTTTTCCTCCTCCATACAAGACCACATACCGCACGTTCAAGAGGTGCTTCGACGTCTACAACAAAATCATTTGTTCTGTAAACCCGAGAAATGTTCATTTCATCAACCCAAAGTTACTTACTTGGGATACGTTTTATCCGCCCAGGGGATAGCAATGGACCCAGAAAAAGTCTTGGCAGTACGAGACTGGCCTACACCCGCATCTGTTAAAGATATTCAACGCTTTATAGGGTTCGCAAATTTCTACCGGAGATTCATACCTGAATTCTCAAAACTTACTCAGCCACTTACCAGTCTTCTTAAGAAAGGAGTCTTGTTTGTCTGGTCGGCAGCTACCGATCAAGCCTTTGACAGACTTAAGCAGTTATTTACATCAGCACCGATTCTTCTAACGCCGAACCAAAATCGAAGATTCATCGTGGAGACCGATGCCTCCCAACATGCTTTAGGCGCCGTTCTACTACAACCGGACGACCTTGAGCAGGAGAGACCTGTTGCATTTCTTTCCAAAACTCTTTTGCCTTCCGAGATCAACTACACGGTTCTGGAGAAAGAACTTCTCGCCATCAAGCGAGCCTTTGAGGAATGGCGACATTTGCTCTTAGGAGCCAAATTCCCGGTCGAAGTACGGACAGACCATCATAATCTCCGAATTCTTCAATACGCTCAAACCTGTAACAGTCGTCAGGCACGATGGGCTCATTTTTTTTCTCCTTTCAGGATTACGTTTTCCTTTATTCCTGGAAGGGAGAATCTAAGAGCTGATGCCTTGTCTCGCAAGGACCATCATATAGACAGTCCTTTTAGGCCAGAACCTATATTTCCACCATTGACCATGGGAGTGGTGGCAGCTCCAGATTTCCTGTCTCGCCTTAGAGCCCAATCTGATCCCATTGCTATGAGGTCACTTTCATTGTCCAACCGATCAGTTCTGGTAGAGGAGGATGGATGTTATTTCATGGAACAAAGGGCCTACATTACGACGCGTCCTCTCCAGAAGGAGGTTTTGGACATGTGCCATAAATCCAAGGTAGCAGGACATCGAGGCTTCACCTCCACGTTGGATCTTGTTTCCCGTTTCTTTTGGTGGCCTGCTGTTCGAAAGGACACCAAGGAATATGTGAGCTCGTGTCCCACGTGCTTACAAAACAAGATACCCAGGCAAACACCCTTGGGAGAATTGGTCAGAATGCCCTTGCCTTCCCGTCCATGGCAAATAATAACCACGGACTTCATCGTAGAACTGCCCCAATCCCAGGGCTATAATACTATTATGGTCGTTATTGACACCTTGACGAAACTGGCGCATTTTGTTCCCCTGATTGGGTTACCCTCTGCAGCTCAAATGGCACGTATTTTCATCAGACATGTTTTTGCCCTTCATGGCCTACCGGAAACAATCATATCGGACAGAGGTCCACAGTACACGTCCCGATATTGGAAACTCGTTTGTCGGTTTTTGGGGATATCCAGGGCTCTTAGTTCTGGCTACCACCCTCAATCGAATGGTCAAACAGAAAGACTAAATCAAACATTAGAAGGATACCTCAGAAATTACATCTCGGCGGCTCTGGACGATTGGAAGGACCTACTCCCCCTCGCTGAGTTCGCGTATAATAACTCTTACCATTCGGCCATACGAACATCTCCTTTTCAGTGCTCTTTTGGATTCAGTCCAACATCTTTTCCCACTATGAAGAGGTCTGACACTAAATTCCCTGACTTAAACAAACTCACGGAACAAATCCGTCAAGGACACCGCTCCGCGGTTATCGCTCTGCGCCATTCCCAGGACAGGAGAAAGTACTTTGCTGATCGTCATCGCACCCCAGCACCTGTCATCAAACCCGGAGATCGAGTATGGCTTTCTTCAAGGTTTCTACCTAGACATCTTGTTCCGTCTAAACTCTCTCCTCGATATTTTGGTCCCTTCCGAGTAATCGCCGCCATAGGTTCCGCGGCTTTCAAACTCTGTTTACCTGATTCCTGGTCAAGAATACACCCAGTTTTTCACGTGTCACAATTGAAGCCCGATAATCGCAGTTCCTTCCATCCCAGGGTTACAGACTGTCCTGCGCCCGTAATTCCCGATTCAGGGCCTGAATATGAAGTCAAAGAAATTTGCGACTCCCGATATCACCGGGGTCGTCTTCAGTACCTAATTGACTGGAAGGGGTACTCGCCCGCTGATCGTACCTGAGAACCAGTATCTGCCGTCCGCGCTCCTCGGCTGATTAAAAGATTTCATACGAGACATCCTGGCAAGCCGGGAGGTGCCAGCCCTAAGGGGGGGCATACTGTCACGGCTAATCGCGTTGCTCACAGTGCGATGCCTGACTTCGGCATGGCGAGTGGCACGGACGTGCCTGATTCCAACATGGCGGACCTTGCGGTCCGCTACCATGTGTGTGGCGGTCTAGTTGTTGCGCCCCATCATGCTTTGCGATGTCTCCGGGACGGAATGCCGACGGTTTATCAACCTGCTCGTCCCGAACGAGGACGCGTTGCTACTCTCCTAGGAGCTGGCGAACGCTACGTGAGTTCGTGCTAGGGAATCTCTTACTCCCTCTCTTCGACCTTGCCTTTGTTAGCTCTAACATTTACAACTGTGCCTCCTTTGATCTTTACAGACCTTTGTTGTGTGTTTATGGTTTAGGACGTCTCGGTGCCTTTCACTCTCGTGAGTTATCCGCTACCCTTCGTTGAAGAAGTTATTTCCTGCCACCGCCTCCCTCCAGCTTGGTTCCATAGTGGTAGGCACTTATTTAGCACGACGCATTAAGAGGGGTTTTGGTCTCTTCACCTGTGGACTCTTAGTTTAGTTTTTGTATTATATATTAGATCCACCACCTTTTGATTTCATTCCTTCTGGACATCGGTTACCTCTAATCTTTCAGAGGGTTTCTGGTCATTCTCGGTAAGAGTGCCTTCAGGTCTTATCCTTGATAACAGGGGGCTCCGAGTTTTTCTTTTCGTTTGTGTGTTTACTTTCCTTGTGACTTGCTCTGCTTTGTCTAGCGTGCCCAGTCTCTTGTTCCATCCCTGGTCATCGATTATTCACATTACAAGGCTTTGTTACTTACGAATCCTTTGGTAAGATTCCTGCTTCAGGGGTATCTTTCTAACGTCTAGGCAACTATAAGACTAATCATTCTATTTCTCTATCTTTCATTAGCCGGCCTGACATTGTTGCTCTGGCCCCGATCTTCTAAAGACATGACCAGTCATATCTGAAACTCCCGGGATAGCTTCACCTACATCCACGGGACTTCTCAAGGAGTCTACGTTCTCTAGCAGCTCCACAGGGTTTTATTCCCCAAGAGGGTTTCCCTGGGGACCTTCCTCTGCCCTGGCCTTTGTGCCGGTTCACTGGGAGTTTCTCGGGGGGAATTCTATTTATCATCGAATCACATCATCCCCGGTTCCATTTCCCAGGTGAGAGACCTTTTTGTTTCTATGTAATCCTCACACGGGCTCTCTCAGCAAAGTTTTGTTTGTCAGTCATAACACTGATACCCTTCCTTTAGCATGAGATGTGATATTCAACTCCTTCCCATTCCAATCCTGAGACCCTTCCTATAACATGAGACGTGATATCCAACTCCTTCCCATTCCAATCCTGAGACACCTCCTATAGCAAGAGATGTGATATCCAATTCCTTCCCATTCCAATCCTGAGACCCTTTCTATAACGAGATGTGATATCCAACTCCTTCCCATTCCAACCTGAGACCCTTCCTGTAGCATGAGAAGGGAGATCCAAATCCTTCCCATTCCAATCCTGAGACCCTTCCTATACCATGAGATGTGATATCTCAATGCTTCTAATACCAAACCTGGGACCCGTCCTATAACATGAGATACGTCCTATAACGTGAGATATGATATCCAAATCCTTCCCCTTCCAAACCTGAGACCCTTCCTTTAGCATGAGATTTGATATCCAAATCCTTCCCATTCCAATACTGAAACCCTTCCTATAGCATGAGATGTCATATCACAATGTTTCTAATAGAAAACCTGAGACCCTTCCTATAGCAAGAGATGTGATATCCAAATCCTTCCCATTTCAATCTTGAGACCCTTCCTATAACATGAGATGTGATATCCAACTCCTACCCATTCCAACCTGAGACCCTTCCTATAGCATGAGAAGGGATATCCAATTCCTTCCCAATCCAATACTTAGACCCTTCCGATAGCAGAGATGTGATATCTCAATGCTTCTAATACAAAACCTGAGATCCTTCCTATAACATGAGATGTGATATCCAAGTCCTTCCCATTCTAATCCTGAGACCCTTCCTATAACATGAGATGTGATATCCAACTCCTTCTATTCCAACCTCAGACCCTTCCTATAGCATGAGATGGGATATCCAACTCCTTCCAAATCCAATCCTGATACCCTTCCGATAGCATGAGATGTGATATCCCAATGCTTCTACAAAACCTGAGACCCATACCATGGCATGAGATGTGATATCAAACTCCCGTCCTATACCATGAGACTTGATATCTCAATGCTTCTAATACCAAACCTGAGACCGGTCCAATAACATGAGATGTGATATCCAAATCCTTCCCCTTCCAAACCTTAGACCCTTCCTTTATCATGAGATGTGATATTCAAGTCCTTCCCATTCCATTCCTGAGACCCTTCCTATAGCATGAGATGTGATATCTCAATGCTTCTAATACCAAACCTGAGACCCTTCCTATAACATGAGATGTGATATCCAAATCCTTCCCATTCCAATCCTGAGACCCTTCCGATAGCAGAGATGTGATATCTCAATGCTTATACCAAACCTGAGACCCTTCCGATAGCATGAGATGTGATATCTCAATGCTTCTAATACCAAACCTCAGATCCTTCCAATAACATGAGATGTGATGTCCAAATCCTTCCCCTTCCAAACCTTAGACCCTCCCTTTAGCATGAGATGTGATATCCAACTCCTTCCCATTCCAATCCTGAGACCCTTCTGATGGCATGAGATGTCATATCTCAATGCCTCTAATACCAAACCTGAGATCCTACCTCTAACATGAGATGTGATATCAAACTCCTTCCCATTCCAAACCTGAGACCCTTCCGATAGCATGAGATGTGATATTTCAATGCTTCTAAAACCAAACATGAGAACCATCCTATAACATGAGATGTGAAATCCAAATCATTCCCTTTCCAAACCTGAGGCCCTTCCTATAGCTTGAGATGTGATATCAAACTACTTCCCATTCAATGTGATATCCAACTCCTTCCCATTCCAATCTTGGGACCCTTCCTATACCATGAGATGTGATATTTCAATGCTTCTAATACCAAACCTGAGACCCGTCCTAAAACATGAGATGTGAGATCCAAATCCTTCCCCTTCCAGACCTGAGACCTTTCCTTTAGCATGAGATGTGATATCCAACTCCTTCCCATTCCAAACCTGAGACCCTTCCCATAGCATGAGATGTGATATCTCAATGCTTCTAAAACCAAACATGAGAACCATCCTATAACATGAGATGTGAAATCCAAATCCTTCCCTTTCCAAACCTTAGACCCTTCCTATAGCTTGAGATGAAATATCAAACTCCTTCCCATTCCAATCCTGAGATAGCTTGAGATGTGAGATCCAAATCATTCCCCTTCCAAACCTGAGACCCTTCCTATAGATTGATATGTGATATCAAACTCCTTCCCATTACAATCCTGAGATAGCTTGAGATGTGATATCCAACTCCATCCCATTCCAATCCTGAGACCCTTCCGATAGCATGAGATGTGATAGCTCAATGCTTCTAATATCAAAACTGAGACCCTCCCTATAGTATGAGATGTGAAATCTAAGTCCTTCCCATTCCTATCCTGAGACCCTTCCGATAGCAGAGATGTGATTTCTCAATGCTTATACCGAACCTGATGACCCTTCCTTTAGCATGAGATGTGATATTCAACTCCTTCCCATTCCAATCCTGAGACCCTTCCTATAACATGAGACGTGATATCCAACTCCTTCCCATTCCAAACCTGAGACCTTTCCTTTAGCATATGTGATATCCAACTACTTCCCATTCCAATCCTGAGACCCTTCCGATAGCATGAGATGTGATATCCAACTCCTTCCAATTCCAATACTGAGACCCTCCCAATAGCATATGTGATATCTCAATGCTTCTAATATCAAAACTGAGACCCTCCCTATAACATGAGATGTGATATCCAACTCCTTCCCATTCCAATACTGAGACCCTTCCAATAGCATATGTGATATCTCAATGCTTCTAATATCAAAACGGAGACCCTCCCTATAACATGAGATGTGATATCCACCTCCTTCCCATTCCAATCGAGACCCTTCCTATAACATGAGATGTGATATCTCTATGCTTCTAATACCAAACCTGAGGCCCTTCCCGTAGTATATGTGAAATCCAACTCCTTCCCATTCCAAACTTGTGACCCTTCCTGTAGCATGAAATGTGATTTTTCACCCCTTCCAATACCATACCCGAGACCATTCCCACAGCCTGAGATTTGAAATCTCATTTCTTCCAATACCAAACCCGAGACCCTTCCGATAGGATGTGATTTGATATCACAGTGCTTCTAATACCAAACCTGAGACCCTCCCTATAACAAGAGATATCATATCCAACTCCTTCCCATTCCAATCCTGAGACTCTTCCTATAGCATGACATGTGATATCGAACTTCCCATTCAAATCCTGAGACTCAGACCTCCCCGTCTAACCTCACCACTCCTAGCTCCCGGATTGATAATGCACTCCTGCTGTGTCTTCTCTCCCTTCTTCTGCTTCCTTTCCTCTCTCCTTCCTCATGTGCCCTAGGTCAGGCTCCTTCTACACCTCCGCAAGGATTACTGATTTGTACCCCTCCCCACTCTCAACTCTCACTCAGTTAACACTCATCTGACATCTGCCATTTCCTGGAAGAACCCGACCTTGATGTCCTTGGTCTAACCGAGAAATGGATGACGGCCAGCGCTGTCTCGAGCTCTGACACTTTCCTCCCTGATGACAAGTTCCTCTCCATGCCCAGATCCAACCATTCTTGAGGGGGAGTATCCTTGATTCCTGTAGTAAATTGCTTTCCTTTGCAGGCCGACTCCTCTCACGAATGCCTTGTCTGCATGCATTCTCTCTTTCCTGGCCATTCTCTCACCGTGGCTATTTGCCTACCCCCTTCCTCTCTCAGTGGATGGACTTCTCCATCCTAGCCTCCTACCACTCAACTCCGCCTACTTGGAGAATTCAAAATGAACCTGTATGCTTCCTGACCTGGACTTTTACGAGATCTGCAACTCTTCCTGTCTCTGGCCCTACACACTGCAGGGAATACTCAGGATTTTCTGATCTCAGACATCCCCCTATGTAACCCTCTCAACAATCCTCTCCCGTGGTGATCAAGTTCTCATCTCCAAAGAAGGCTAACTACCAGCTGTTCCTCCTCAGTGGAGTTCTCCCTTTCTCCCTTTCTGTCTCTGCTCTCTGCACCGTTTCGCGTTGCAGACACTCGCTTCCCTGCTCTCTGGTTTAGACGCTTTTCCTTCTTCCTTTCTGTGCTTGTTCTCTGCATCGTTTCGCGTTGCAGAGAACAACTCGCTTCCCAGCTCTCTGGTTTAGACGTGTGTTCCCGGCCTTCTCTCTTCCCGCTGCCTTCAAATCAACAAATGAGCTTCAAAAGATACACGGTGCTCAGAATGCTTTATAACACCCATTGTTCAAGATATAGCTGTAACCCGCTAGACGTATTGAAAAGTGCTAAAAACTAGCAAAAATAGCTAGAAAATGTTCTTTCCTCGCGTTTTGGTAAATACGAATTCTGGTGGATTCCCATTTTGTACTCTGTTCGTGCATTTGTTCAGTCGAATCCTGATGTTTTTAACCACTCGTCACCCATGCAAGGGGGGGATCAAAATCTACTGTTCACAGGCTGAATGTATACTGCTGAAATCGTCAATGCATTATCGGGTAAACCGACTGTTCTGGAAAGTGTATTTGCCATCTGTTATTCCAGTCAGCATGTTTTCATCGTCCCTTCTTGTTTCAAGGCTGCACTCCCGTGGTGATCACATTCTCCTCTCCAGAGCAGGCTAACTACCAGCTGCTCCTCCTCAGAGGCGTTCCACCTTTCTCCCTTTCTGTCCCTGCTCTCTGCACCGTTTCGCGTTGCATGTACTCGATTCCCAGCTCTCTGGTTTAGATGCGTGTTCCCTGCCTTCTCTCCTCTTCCTACAGCCTTCCAATGAGCTCCACAAGAATGCTTTATAACCCCATTATTCAACATATAGCTGTAACCCGCTAGACGTATTGAAACGTGCTAAAAACTAGCAAAAATAGCTAGAAAATGTACTTCCCTCGCGTTTTTGTAAATGCGAATTCTGGTGGGTTCCCATGTTGTATGTACTGTGTCCGTGCGTTTGTGTCGAATCCTGAAGTTTTTAACCACTGTTCTCCCATACTAGGGAGGGGGGTCAACATCTACTGCTGTTCACAGGCTGAATGTATACGGCTGAAATCATCAAGGCATTATCAGCTTTCCTGTTTTGGAACGTGTATTTGCCATCTGTTAATGCAGTCGCCCTTTGTTCATCGTTCCTTCTAGTTTACAGGCTGCACTCCCCTAGTGATCACATTCTTCTCCTATGCAGGCTAACTACCAGCTGCTCCTCCTCATAGGTGTTCATCCTTTCTGTCCCTGCTCCCTGCACCGTTTCGCGTTGCATGTACTCGCTTCCCAGCTCTCTGGTTGAGATGCGTGTTCCCTGCCTTCTCTCCTCTTGCTACATCCTTCCAATTTGCTCCACAAGATACAGTGTTCAGAATGCTTTATAACCCCATTATTCAACATATAGCTGTAACCCGCTAGACGTATTGAAACGTGCTAAAAACTAGCAAAAACAGCTAGAAAATGTTCTTTCCTCGCGTTTTGGTAAATACGAATTCTGGTGCAGGGTACACGCGTCTAAACCAGAGAGCAGGGAAGCGAGCATTTCAGCAGTATAAAATCAGCCTGTGAACAACACATTTTGACCCTCCCTTGTATGGGAGAAGAGTGGTTCAAAAGACCAGGATTCGACTGAACAAACGCACGAACAGAGTACAAAATGGGAATCCACCAGAATTCGCATTTACCAAAACGCGAGGAAAGTACATTTTCTAGCTGTTTCTGCTCGTTTTTAGCACGTTTCAATACGTCTAGCGGGTTACAGCTATATGTTGAATAATGGGAGTTATAAAGCATTCTGAACACTGTATCTTGTGGAGCTCATTGGAAGGCTGTAGGAAGAGGAGAGAAGGCAGGGAACACGCATCTAAACCAGAGAGCTGGGAAGCGAGTACATGCAACGCGAAACGGTGCAGGGAGCAGGGACAGAAAGGATGAACGCCTATGAGGAGGAGCAGCTGGTAGTCAGCCTGCTCTGGAGAGGAGAATGTGATCACCAGGGGATTGCAGCCTGTAAAGTAGAAGGGACGATGAACACAGGGCGACTGCATTAACAGATGGCAAATACACGTTCCAAAACAGTCAGGAAAGCTGATAATGCCTTGAAGATTTCAGCCATATACATCCAGCCTGTGAACAGCAGTAGACGTTGACCCCCCCCCCCTTGTATGGGAGAACAGTGGTTAAAAACTTCAGGATTCGACAACAAACGCACGGACAGTACATACATGGGAACCCATCAGAATTAGCATTTACAAAAACACGAGGAAAGTACATTTTCTAGCTGTTTTTGCTAGTTTACAGCACGTTTCAATACGTCTAGCGGGTTACGGCTATATGTTGAATAATGGGTGTTATAGAGCATTCTGAGCACTGTGTATCTTTTGGAGCTCATTTTTTGATTTGAAGGCAGCGGGAAGAGGAGAGAAGGCAGGGAACACGCGTCTAAACCAGAGAGCTGGGAAGCGAGTACTTGCAACGCGAAAAGGGCAGAAAGGAAGAAGGCCTCTGAGAAGGAAAGGCGTCTAAACCAGAGAGCAGGGAAGCGAGTGTTTGCAACGCGAAACGGTGCAGGGAGCAGGGACAGAAAGGGAGAACTCCTCTGAGGAGGAACAGCTGGCAGTTAGCCTTCTTTGGAGATGAGAACTTGATCACCACGGGAGAGGATTGTTGAGAGGGTTACAGAGGGGGAGGTCTGAGATCAGAAAATCCTGAGTATTCCCTGCAGTGTGTAGGGCCAGCGACATGAAGAGTTGCAGATCTCGTAAAAGTCCAGGTCAGGAAGCATACAGGTTCATGTTGAATTCTGCAAGTAGGCGGAGTTGAGTGGTAGGAGGCTAGGATGGAGAAGTCCATCCACTGAGAGAGGAAGGGGGTAGGCAAATAGCCACGGTGAGAGAATGGCCAGGAGAGAATGCATGCAGACAAGGCATTCGTGACAGGAGTCGGCCTGCAAAGGAAATCAATTTACTACAGGAATCAAGGATAAGCATTGAGATATCACATCTCATGCTATAGGAAGGGTCTCAGGATTGAATGGGAAGGACTTAGATATCACATATCATGCTATAGGGAGGGTCTCAGTTTTGATATTAGAAGCATTGAGATATCACATCTCATGCTATCGGAAGTGTCTCAGGATTGGAATGGGAAGGAGCTGGATATCACATCTCATGCTAAAGGAAGGGTCTCAGGTTTGGAACGGGAAGGAGTTGGATATCACATCTCGTTATAGGAAGGGTCTCAGGTTTGGTATAAACATTGAGATATCACATCTCTGCTATCGGAAGTGTCTCAGGATTGGAATGGGAAGGAGTTGGATATCCCATCTCATGTTATAGGACGGGTCTCAGGTTTTTTTATTAAAATCATTGAGATATCATATTGCATGCTGTAGGAAGGGTCTAAGGATTGGAATGGGAAGGACTTGGATATCACATCTCATGCTATAGATAGGCTCTCAGGTTTGGAAAGTGAAGGAGTTGGATATCACATTTCATGTTAGATGAAGGATCTCAGGTTTGGTATTAGAGGCATTGAGATATCACATCTCAGGCTATAGGAAGGGTCTCAGGATTGGAATGGGAAGGAGTTGGATATCACATCTCATGCTATAGGAAGGGTCTCAGGTTTTGTTATAAGCATTGAGATATCACATCTCATGCTATAGGAAGGGTCTCAGGATTGGAATGGAAGGAGTTGGATATCACATCTCATGTTATAGGAAGGATCTCAGGTTTGGTATTAGAAGCATTGAGACATCACATCTCATGCTATAGGAAGGGTCTCAGGATTGGAATGGGAAGGAGTTGGATATCACATCTCATGCTATAGGAAGGGTCTCAGGATTGGAATGGGAATGAGTTGTATATGACATCTCATGCCGTAGGGAGGGTCTCAGGTTTGGTATAAACATTGAGATATCACATCTCTGCTATCGAAAGGGAATCAGGATTGGAATGGGAAGGAGTTGGATATCCCATCTCATGTTATAGGAAGAGTCTCAGGTTTGGTATTAGAAGCATTGAGATATCACATCTCATGCTATAGGAAGTGTCTCAGGATTGGAATGGGAAGGAGTTGGATATTCCCATCTCATGTTATAGGAAGGGTCTCAGGTTTGGTATTAGAAGCATTGAGATATCACATCTCATGCTATAGGAAGGGTCTCAGGTTTGGTATAAGCAGTGAGATATCACATCTCATGCTATAGGAAGTGTCTCAGGATTGGAATGGGAAGGAGTTGGATATCACATCTCATGTTATAGGAAGGATCTCAGGTTTGGTATAAGCATTGAGATATCACATCTCTGCTATCGGAAGGGTCTCAGGATTGGAATGGGAAGGAGTTGGATATTCCCATCTCATGTTATAGGAAGGGTCTCAGGTTTGGTATTAGAAGCATTGAGATATCACATCTCATGCTATAGGAAGGGTCTCAGGATTGGAATGGGAAGGACTTGGATATCACATCTCTTGCTATAGGGAGGGTCTCAAGTTTGATATTAGAAGCATTGAGGTATCACATTTCATGATATCGGAAGGGTCTCAAGATTGGAATGGGAAGGAGTTGGATATCACATCTCATGATAAAGGAAGGGTCTAAGGTTTGGAAGGGGAAGGATTTGGATATCACATCTCATGTTATAGGACGGGTCTCAGGTTTGGTATTAGAAGCATTGAGATATCAAGTCTCATGGTATAGGAAGGGTCTCAGAATTGGAATGGGAAGGAGTTGGATATCACATCTCAAGCTATAGGAAGGGTCTCAGGATTAGAATGGGAAGGAGTTTGATATCACATCTCATGCCATAGTATGGGTCTCAGGTTTGGTAGAAGCATTGGGATATCACATCTCATGTTATCGGAAGGGTATCGGGATTGGATTTGGAAGGAGTTGGATATCCCATCTCATGCTATAGGAAGGGTCTCAGGTTGGAATGGGAAGGAGTTGGATATCACATCTCATGTTATAGGAAGGGTCTCAGGATTGGAATGGGAAGGACTTGGATATCACATCTCATGCTATAGGAAGGCTCTCAGGTTTGCAAGGGGAAAGAGTTGGATATCACATTTCATGCTATCAGAAGGATCTCAGGTTTGGTATAGAAGCATTGAGATATCATATCTTATGCTATCAGAAGAGTCTCAGGATTGGAATGGGAGGAGTTGGATATCACATCTCATGCTAAAGGGAGGGTCTCAAGTTTGGAAGATAAGGATTTGGATATCACATCTCATGTTATAGGAAGGATCTCAGGTTTGGTATTAGAAGTATTGAGATATCACATCTCATGCTATCGGAAGGATCTCAGGTTTGGTATAGAAGCATTGAGATATCATATTGTATGCTATCAGAAGGGTCTCAGGATTGGAATGGGCAGGAGTTGGATATCACATCTCATGCTAAAGGGAGGGTCTCAGGTTTGGAAGGGGAAGGATTTGGATATCACATCTCATGTTATAGGATGGATCTCAGGTTTGGTATTAGAAGTATTGAGATATCACATCTCATGTTATCGGAAGGATCTCAGGTTTGGTATTAGAAGTATTGAGATATCACATCTCATGCTATAGGAACCGTCTCAGGATTGGAATGGGAAGGAGTTGGATATCACATCTCATGCTAAAGGAAGGGTCTCAGGTTTGGTAGAAGCATTGAGATATCACATCTCATGCTATAGGAAGGGTCTCAGGATTGGAATGGGAAGGACGTAGATATCACATATCATGCTATAGGGAGGGTCTCAGTTTTGATATTAGAAGCATTGAGATATCACATCTCATGCTATCGGAAGTGTCTCAGGATTGGAATGGGAAGGAGCTGGATATCACATCTCATGCTAAAGGAAGGGTCTCAGGTTTGGAACGGGAAGGAGTTGGATATCACATCTCATGTTATAGGAAGGGTCTCAGGTTTGGTATAAACATTGAGATATCACATCTCTGCTATAGGAAGTGTCTCAGGATTGGAATGGGAAGGACTTGGATATCACATCTCATGCTATAGGTAGGGTCTCAAGTTTGTTATTAGAAGCATTGAGATATCACATCTCATGCTATAGGAAGGGTCTGAGGATTGGAATGGGAAGGAGTTGGATATCACATCTCATGCTATGGGAAGGGTCTCAGGTTTGGTATAAGCAGTGAGATATCACATCTCATGCTATAGGAAGTGTCTCAGGATTGGAATGGGAAGGAGTTGGATATCACATCTCATGTTATAGGAAGGATCTCAGGTTTGGTATAAGCATTGAGATATCACATCTCTGCTATCGGAAGGGTCTCAGGATTGGAATGGGAAGGAGTTGGATATTCCCATCTCATGTTATAGGAAGGGTCTCAGGTTTGGTATTAGAAGCATTGAGATATAGCATCTCATGCTATAGGAAGGGTCTCAGGAGTGGAATGGGAAGGACTTGGATATAACATCTCATGCTATAGGGAGGGTCTCAAGTTTGATATTAGAAGCTTTGAAATATCACATCTCATGATATCGGAAGGGTCTCAGGATTGGAATGGGAAGGAGTTGGATATCACATCTCATGATAAAGGAAGGGTCTAAGGTTTGGAAGGGGAAGGATTTGGATATCACATCTCATGTTATATTACGGGTCTCAGGTTTGGTATTAGAAGCATTGAGATATCAAGTCTCATAGTATAGGAAGGGTCTCAGAATTGGAATGGGAAGGAGTTGGATATCACATCTCAAGCTATAGGAAGGGTCTCAGGATTGGAATGGGAAGGACTTGGATATCACATCTCATGCTATAGGAAGGCTCTCAGGTTTGGAAGGGGAAAGAGTTGGATATCACATTTCATGTTAGAGGTAGGATCTCAGGTTTGGTATTAGAGGCATTGAGATATCACATCTCATGCTATCAGAAGGGTCTCAGGAATGGAATGGGAAGGAGTTGGATATCACATCTCATGCTAAAGGGAGGGTCTCAGGTTTGGAAGGGGAAGGATTTGGATATCACATCTCATGTTATAGGAAGGATCTCAGGTTTGGTATTAGAAGCATTGAGATATCACATCTCATGCTATAGGAAGGATCTCAGGTTTGGTATTAGAAGCATTGAGATATCACATCTCATGCTATCAGAAGAGTCTCAGGATTGGAATAGGAAGGAGTTGGATATCACATCTCATGCTAAAGGGAGGGTCTCAGGTTTGGAAGGGGAAGGATTTGGATATCACATCTCATGTTATCGGAAGGATCTCACGTTTGGTATTAGAAGTATTGAGATATCATATCTCATGCTATAGGAAGGGTCTCAGGATTGGAATGGGAAGGAGTTGGATATCACATCTCATGCTATAGGGAGGGTCTCAGGATTGGAATGGGAAGGACTTAGATATCACATATCATGCTATAGGGAGGGTCTCAGTTTTGATATTAGAAGCATTGAGATATCACATCTCATGCTATCGGAAGTGTCTCAGGATTGGAATGGGAAGGAGCTGGATATCACATCTCATGCTAAAGGAAGGGTCTCAGGTTTGGAACGGGAAGGATTTGGATATCCCATCTCATGTTATAGGACGGGTCTCAGGTTTGTTATTAGAATCATTGAGATATCATATTGCATGCTGTAGGAAGGGTCTAAGGGTTGGAATGTGAAGGACTTGGATATCACATCTCATGCTATAGATAGGCTCTTAGGTTTGGAAAGGGAAGGAGTTGGATATCACATTTCATGTTAGAGGAAGGATCTCAGGTTTGGTATTAGAAGCATTGAGATATCACATCTCATGCTATAGGAAGGGTCTCAGGATTGGAATGGGAAGCAGTTGGATATCACATCTCATGCTATAGGAAGGGTCTCAGGTTTGGTATAAGCATTGAGATATCACATCTCATGCTATAGGACGGGTCTCAGGATTGGAATGGAAGGAGTTGGATATCACATCTCATGTTATAGGAAGGATCTCAGGTTTGGTATTAGAAGCATTGAGACATCACATCTCATGCTATAGGAAGGGTCTCAGGGTTGGAATGGGAAGGAGTTGGATATCACATCTCATCCAATAGGAAGGGTCTCAGGTTTGGAATGGGAAGGAATTGGATATCACATCTCATGTTATAGGAAGGATCTCAGGTTTGGTATTAGAAGCATTGTGATATCACATCTCATGCTATAGGAAGGGTCTCAGGATTGGAATGTGAAGGATTTGGATATCACATCTCATGCTAAAGGAAGGGTCTCAGGTTTGGTAGAAGCATTGAGATATCACGTCTCTGCTATCGGAAGGGTCTCAGGATTGGATTGGGAAGGAGTTGGATATCCCTTCTCATGCTATAGGAAGGGTCTCAGGATTTGAATGGCAAGGAGTTGGATATCACATCTCATGCCATAGGAAGGGTCTCAGGTTTGGTATAAGCATTGAGCTATCACATCTCTGCTATCGGAAGGGTCTCAGGATTGGATTGGGAAGGAGTTGGATATCCCTTCTCATGCTATAGGAAGTGTCTCAGGTTGGAATGGGAAGGAGTTGGATATCACATCTCATGTTATAAGAAGGGTCTCAGGATTGGAATGGGAAGGATTTGGATATCACATCTCTTGCTATAGGAAGGGTCTCAGGATTGGAATGGGTAGGAGTTGGATATTACTTTCTTGCTATAGGAAGGGTCTCATGTTTGGAATGGGAAGGAGTTGGATATCACATATGCTATAGTTAGTGTCTCAGGTTTGGAACGGGAAGGAGTTGGATATCACATCTCATGTTATAGGAAGGGTCTCAGGTTTGGTATAAGCATTGAGATATCACATCTCTGCTATCGGAAGCGGCTCAGGATTGGAATGGGAAGGAGTTGGATATCCCATCTCATGTTATAGGAAGAGTCTCTGGTTTGGTATTAGAATCATTGAGATATCACATCGCATGCTGTAGGAAGGGTCTAAGGATTGGAATGGGATGGACTTGGATATCACATCTCATGCTATAGGTAGGCTCTCAGGTTTGGTATAAGCATTGAGATATCACATCTCATCCTATAGGAAGGGTCTCAGGATTGGAATGGGAAGGAATTGGATATCACATCTCATGCTATAGGAAGGGTCTCAGATTTGGTATAAGCATTGAGATATCACATCTCATGCTAAAGGAAGGGTCTCAGGATTGGAATGGGAAGGAGTTGTATATGACATCTCAGGCCATAGGAAGGTTCTCAGGTTTGGTATAAGCATTGAGATATCACATCTCTGCTATCGGAAAGGTCTCAGGATTGGAATGGGAAGGAGTTGGATATCCCATCTCATGTTATAGGAAGGGTCTCAGGTTTGGTATTAGAAGCATAGAGATATCACATCTCATGCTATAGGAAGGGTCTCAGGATTGGAATGGGAAGGACTTGGATGTCACATCATGCTATAGGGAGGGTCTCAAGTTTGATATTAGAAGCATTGAGATAACAAATCTCATGATATCGGAAGGGTCTCAGGATTGGAATGGGAAGGAGTTGGATATCACATCTCATGATAAAGGAAGGGTCTAAGGTTTGGAAGGGGAAGGATTTGGATATCACATCTCATGTTATAGGACGGGTCTCAGGTTTGGTATTAGAAGCATTGAGATATCAAGTCTCATGGTATAAGAAGGGTCTCAGAATTGGAATGGGAAGGAGTTGGATATCACACCTCAAGCTATAGGAAGGGTCTCAGGATTGGAATGGGAAGGAGTTTGATATCACATCTCATGCCATAGTATGGGTCTCAGGTTTGGTAGAAGCATTGGGATATCACATCTCATGCTATCGGAAGGGTATCAGTATTGGACTTGGAAGAAGTTGGATATCCCATCTCATGCTATAGGAAGGGTCTCAGGTTGGAATGGGAAGGAGTTGGATATCACATTTCATGTTATAGCAAGGGTCTCATGATTGGAATGGGAAGGACTTGGATATCATATCTCATGCTATAGGACGGGTCTCAGGTTTGTTATTAGAATCATTGAGATATCATATTGCATGCTGTAGGAAGGGTCTAAGGATTGGAATGGGAAGGACCTGGATATCACATCTCATGCTATAGATAGGCTCTTAGGTTTGGAAAGGGAAGGAGTTGGATATCACATTTCATGTTAGAGGAAGGATCTCCGGTTTGGTATTAGAAGCATTGAGATATCACATCTCATGCTATAGGAAGGGTCTCAGGATTGGAATGGGAAGTAGTTGGATATCACATCTCATGCTATAGGAAGGGTCTCAGGTTTGGTATAAGCATTGAGATATCACATCTCATGCTATAGGACGGGTCTCAGGATTGGAATGGAAGGAGTTGGATATCACATCTCATGTTATAGGAAGGATCTCAGGTTTGGTATTAGAAGCATTGAGACATCACATCTCATGCTATAGGAAGGGTCTCAGGGTTGGAATGGGAAGGAGTTGGATATCACAACTCATCCAATAGGAAGGGTCTCAGGTTTGGAATGGGAAGGAATTGGATATCACATCTCATGTTATAGGAAGGATCTCAGGTTTGGTATTAGAAGCATTGAGATATCACATCTCATGCTATAGGAAGGGTCTCAGGATTGGAATGTGAAGGATTTGGATATCACATCTCATGCTAAAGGAAGGGTCTCAGGTTTGGTAGAAGCATTGAGATATCACGTCTCTGCTATCGGAAGGGTCTCAGGATTTGAATGGCAAGGAGTTGGATATCACATCTCATGCCATAGGAAGGGTCTCAGGTTTGGTATAAGCATTGAGATATCACATCTCTGCTATCGGAAGGGTCTCAGGATTGGAATGGGTAGGAGTTGGATATTACTTTCTTGCTATAGGAAGGGTCTCATGTTTGGAATGGGAAGGAGTTGGATATCACATATGCTATAGTTAGTGTCTCAGGTTTGGAACGGGAAGGAGTTGGATATCACATCTCATGTTATAGGAAGGGTCTCAGGTTTGGTATAAGCATTGAGATATCACATCTCTGCTATCGGAAGCGGCTCAGGATTGGAATGGGAAGGAGTTGGATATCCCATCTCATGTTATAGGAAGAGTCTCTGGTTTGGTATTAGAATCATTGAGATATCACATCGCATGCTGTAGGAAGGGTCTAAGGATTGGAATGGGATGGACTTGGATATCACATCTCATGCTATAGGTAGGCTCTCAGGTTTGGTATAAGCATTGAGATATCACATCTCATCCTATAGGAAGGGTCTCAGGATTGGAATGGGAAGGAATTGGATATCACATCTCATGCTATAGGAAGGGTCTCAGATTTGGTATAAGCATTGAGATATCACATCTCATGCTAAAGGAAGGGTCTCAGGATTGGAATGGGAAGGAGTTGCATATGACATCTCAGGCCATAGGAAGGTTCTCAGGTTTGGTATAAGCATTGAGATATCACATCTCTGCTATCGGAAAGGTCTCAGGATTGGAATGGGAAGGAGTTGGATATCCCATCTCATGTTATAGGAAGGGTCTCAGGTTTGGTATTAGAAGCATAGAGATATCACATCTCATGCTATAGGAAGGGTCTCAGGATTGGAATGGGAAGGACTTGGATGTCACATCATGCTATAGGGAGGGTCTCAAGTTTGATATTAGAAGCATTGAGATAACAAATCTCATGATATCGGAAGGGTCTCATGATTGGAATGGGAAGGAGTTGGATATCACATCTCATGATAAAGGAAGGGTCTAAGGTTTGGAAGGGGAAGGATTTGGATATCACATCTCATGTTATAGGACGGGTCTCAGGTTTGGTATTAGAAGCATTGAGATATCAAGTCTCATGGTATAAGAAGGGTCTCAGAATTGGAATGGGAAGGAGTTGGATATCACACCTCAAGCTATAGGAAGGGTCTCAGGATTGGAATTGGAAGGAGTTTGATATCACATCTCATGCCATAGTATGGGTCTCAGGTTTGGTAGAAGCATTGGGATATCACATCTCATGCTATCGGAAGGGTATCAGTATTGGACTTGGAAGAAGTTGGATATCCCATCTCATGCTATAGGAAGGGTCTCAGGTTGGAATGGGAAGGAGTTGGATATCACATTTCATGTTATAGCAAGGGTCTCATGATTGGAATGGGAAGGACTTGGATATCATATCTCATGCTATAGGACGGGTCTCAGGTTTGTTATTAGAATCATTGAGATATCATATTGCATGCTGTAGGAAGGGTCTAAGGATTGGAATGGGAAGGACCTGGATATCACATCTCATGCTATAGATAGACTCTTAGGTTTGGAAAGGGAAGGAGTTGGATATCACATTTCATGTTAGAGGAAGGATCTCAGGTTTGGTATTAGAAGCATTGAGATATCACATCTCATGCTATAGGAAGGGTCTCAGGATTGGAATGGGAAGTAGTTGGATATCACATCTCATGCTATAGGAAGGGTCTCAGGTTTGGTATAAGCATTGAGATATCACATCTCATGCTATAGGACGGGTCTCAGGATTGGAATGGAAGGAGTTGGATATCACATCTCATGTTATAGGAAGGATCTCAGGTTTGGTATTAGAAGCATTGAGACATCACATCTCATGCTATAGGAAGGGTCTCAGGGTTGGAATGGGAAGGAGTTGGATATCACAACTCATCCAATAGGAAGGGTCTCAGGTTTGGAATGGGAAGGAATTGGATATCACATCTCATGTTATAGGAAGGATCTCAGGTTTGGTATTAGAAGCATTAAGATATCACATCTCATGCTATAGGAAGGGTCTCAGGATTGGAATGTGAAGGATTTGGATATCACATCTCATGCTAAAGGAAGGGTCTCAGGTTTGGTAGAAGCATTGAGATATCACGTCTCTGCTATCGGAAGGGTCTCAGGATTTGAATGGCAAGGAGTTGGATATCACATCTCATGCCATAGGAAGGGTCTCAGGTTTGGTATAAGCATTGAGATATCACATCTCTGCTATCGGAAGGGTCTCAGGATTGGAATGGGAAGGAGTTGGATATTCCCATCTCATGTTATAGGAAGGGTCTCAGGTTTGGTATTAGAAGCATTGAGATATCACATCTCATGCTATAGGAAGGGTCTCAGGATTGGAATGGGAAGGACTTGGATATCACATCTCATGCTATAGGGAGGGTCTCAAGTTTGATATTAGAAGCTTTGAGATATCACATCTCATGATATCGGAAGGGTCTCAGGATTGGAATGGGAAGGAGTTGGATGTCACATCTCATGATAAAGGAAGGGTCTAAGGTTTGGAAGGGGAAGGATTTGGATATCACATCTCATGTTATATTACGGGTCTCAGGTTTGGTATTAGAAGCATTGAGATATCAAGTCTCAGAGTATAGGAAGGGTCTCAGAATTGGAATGGGAAGGAGTTGGATATCACATCTCAAGCTATAGGAAGGGTCTCAGGATTGGAATGGGAAGGAATTGGATATCACATCTCATGCTATAGGAAGGGTCTCAGGTTTGGTATAAGCATTGAGATATCACATCTCATGCTAAAGGAAGGGTCTCAGGATTGGAATGGGAAGGAGTTGTATATGACATCTCAGGCCATAGGAAGGTTCTCAAGTTTGGTATAAGCATTGAGATATCACATCTCTGCTATCGGAAAGGTCTCAGGATTGGAATGGGAAGGAGTTGGATATCCCATCTCATGTTATAGGAAGGGTCTCAGGTTTGGTATTAGAAGCATAGAGATATCACATCTCATGCTATAGGAAGGGTCTCAGGATTGGAATGGGAAGGACTTGGATGTCACATCATGCTATAGGGAGGGTCTCAAGTTTGATATTAGAAGCATTGAGATAACAAATCTCATGATATCGGAAGGGTCTCAGGATTGGAATGGGAAGGAGTTGGATATCACATCTCATGATAAAGGAAGGGTCTAAGGTTTGGAAGGGGAAGGATTTGGATATCACATCTCATGTTATAGGACGGGTCTCAGGTTTGGTATTAGAAGCATTGAGATATCAAGTCTCATGGTATAAGAAGGGTCTCAGAATTGGAATGGGAAGGAGTTGGATATCACACCTCAAGCTATAGGAAGGGTCTCAGGATTGGAATGGGAAGGAGTTTGATATCACATCTCATGCCATAGTATGGGTCTCAGGTTTGGTAGAAGCATTGGGATATCACATCTCATGCTATCGGAAGGGTATCAGTATTGGACTTGGAAGAAGTTGGATATCCCATCTCATGCTATAGGAAGGGTCTCAGGTTGGAATGGGAAGGAGTTGGATATCACATTTCATGTTATAGGAAGGGTCTCAGGATTGGAATGGGAAGGACTTGGATATCATATCTCATGCTATAGGACGGGTCTCAGGTTTGTTATTAGAATCATTGAGATATCATATTGCATGCTGTAGGAAGGGTCTAAGGATTGGAATGGGAAGGACCTGGATATCACATCTCATGCTATAGATAGGCTCTTAGGTTTGGAAAGGGAAGGAGTTGGATATCACATTTCATGTTAGAGGAAGGATCTCAGGTTTGGTATTAGAAGCATTGAGATATCACATCTCATGCTATAGGAAGGGTCTCAGGATTGGAATGGGAAGTAGTTGGATATCACATCTCATGCTATAGGAAGGGTCTCAGGTTTGGTATAAGCATTGAGATATCACATCTCATGCTATAGGACGGGTCTCAGGATTGGAATGGAAGGAGTTGGATATCACATCTCATGTTATAGGAAGGATCTCAGGTTTGGTATTAGAAGCATTGAGACATCACATCTCATGCTATAGGAAGGGTCTCAGGGTTGGAATGGGAAGGAGTTGGATATCACAACTCATCCAATAGGAAGGGTCTCAGGTTTGGAATGGGAAGGAATTGGATATCACATCTCATGTTATAGGAAGGATCTCAGGTTTGGTATTAGAAGCATTGAGATATCACATCTCATGCTATAGGAAGGGTCTCAGGATTGGAATGTGAAGGATTTGGATATCACATCTCATGCTAAAGGAAGGGTCTCAGGTTTGGTAGAAGCATTGAGATATCACGTCTCTGCTATCGGAAGGGTCTCAGGATTTGAATGGCAAGGAGTTGGATATCACATCTCATGCCATAGGAAGGGTCTCAGGTTTGGTATAAGCATTGAGATATCACATCTCTGCTATCGGAAGGGTCTCAGGATTGGAATGGGAAGGAGTTGGATATTCCCATCTCATGTTATAGGAAGGGTCCCAGGTTTGGTATTAGAAGCATTGAGATATCACATCTCATGCTATAGGAAGGGTCTCAGGATTGGAATGGGAAGGACTTGGATATCACATCTCATGCTATAGGGAGGGTCTCAAGTTTGATATTAGAAGCTTTGAGATATCACATCTAATGATATCGGAAGGGTCTCAGGATTGGAATGGGAAGGAGTTGGATATCACATCTCATGATAAAGGAAGGGTCTAAGGTTTGGAAGGGGAAGGATTTGGATATCACATCTCATGTTATATTACGGGTCTCAGGTTTGGTATTAGAAGCATTGAGATATCAAGTCTCAGAGTATAGGAAGGGTCTCAGAATTGGAATGGGAAGGACTTGGATATCACATCTCATGCTATAGGAAGGCTCTCAGGTTTGGAAGGGGAAAGAGTTGGATATCACATTTCATGTTAGAGGTAGGATCTCAGGTTTGGTATTAGAGGCATTGAGATATCACATCTCATGCTATCAGAAGGGTCTCAGGAATGGAATGGGAAGGAGTTGGATATCACATCTCATGCTAAAGGGAGGGTCTCAGGTTTGGAAGGGGAAGGATTTGGATATCACATCTCATGTTATAGGAAGGATCTCAGGTTTGGTATTAGAAGCATTGAGATATCACATCTCATGCTATCGGAAGGATCTCAGGTTTGGTATTAGAAGCATTGAGATATCACATCTCATGCTATCAGAAGGGTCTCAGGATTGGAATGGGAAGGAGTTGGATATCACATCTCATGCTAAAGGGAGGGTCTCAGGTTTGGAAGGGGAAGGATTTGGATATCACATCTCATGTTATCGGAAGGATCTCACGTTTGGTATTAGAAGTATTGAGATATCATATCTCATGCTATAGGAAGGGTCTGAGGATTGGAATGGGAAGGAGTTGGATATTCCCATCTCATGTTATAGGAAGGGTCTCAGGTTTGGTATTAGAAGCATTGAGATATCACATCTCATGCTATAGGAAGTGTCTCAGGATTGGAATGGGAAGGAGTTGGATATCACATCTCATGTTATAGGAAGGATCTCAGGTTTGGTATTAGAAGCAGTGAGATATCACATCTCATGCTATAGGAAGTGTCTCAGGATTGGAATGGGAAGGAGTTGGATATCACATCTCATGCTATCGGAAGGATCTCAGGTTTGGTATTAGAAGCATTGAGATATCACATCTCATGCTATCAGAAGGGTCTCAGGATTGGAATGGGAAGGAGTTGGATATCACATCTCATGCTAAAGGGAGGGTCTCAGGATTGGAATGGGAAGGACTTGGATATCACATCTCATGCTATAGGTAGGGTCTCAAGTTTGATATTAGAAGCATTGAGATATCATATCTCATGCTATAGGAAGGGTCTGAGGATTGGAATGGGAAGGAGTTGGATATTCCCATCTCATGTTATAGGAAGGGTCTCAGGTTTGGTATTAGAAGCATTGAGATATCACATCTCATGCTATAGGAAGTGTCTCAGGATTGGAATGGGAAGGAGTTGGATATCACATCTCATGTTATAGGAAGGATCTCAGGTTTGGTATTAGAAGCAGTGAGATATCACATCTCATGCTATAGGAAGTGTCTCAGGATTGGAATGGGAAGGAGTTGGATATCACATCTCATGTTATAGGAAGGATCTCAGGTTTGGTATAAGCATTGAGATATCACATCTCTGCTATCGGAAGGGTCTCAGGATTGGAATGGGAAGGAGTTGGATATTCCCATCTCATGTTATAGGAAGGGTCTCAGGTTTGGTATTAGAAGCATTGAGATATCACATCTCATGCTATAGGAAGGGTCTCAGGATTGGAATGGGAAGGACTTGGATATCACATCTCATGCTATAGGGAGGGTCTCAAGTTTGATATTAGAAGCTTTGAGATATCACATCTCATGATATCGGAAGGGTCTCAGGATTGGAATGGGAAGGAGTTGGATATCACATCTCATGATAAAGGAAGGGTCTCAGGTTTGGAAGGGGAAGGATTTGGATATCACATCTCATGTTATATTACGGGTCTCATGTTTGGTATTAGAAGCATTGAGATATCAAGTCTCATAGTATAGGAAGGGTCTCAGAATTGGAATGGAAAGGAGTTGGATATCCCATCTCAAGCTATAGGAAGGGTCTCAGGATTGGAATGGGAAGGACTTGGATATCACATCTCATGCTATAGGAAGGCTCTCAGGTTTGGAAGGGGAAAGAGTTGGATATCAGATTTCATGTTAGAGGTAGGATCTCAGGTTTGGTATTAGAGGCATTGAGATATCACATCTCATGCTATCAGAAGGGTCTCAGGAATGTAATGGGAAGGAGTTGGATATCACATCTCATGCTAAAGGGAGGGTCTCAGGTTTGGAAGGGGAAGGATTTGGATATCACATCTCATGTTATAGGAAGGATCTCAGGTTTGGTATTAGAAGCATTGAGATATCACATCTCATGCTATCGGAAGGATCTCAGGTTTGGTATTAGAAGCATTTAGATATCACATCTCATGCTATCAGAAGAGTCTCAGGATTGGAATAGGAAGGAGTTGGATATCACATCTCATGCTAAAGGGAGGGTCTCAGGTTTGGAAGGGGAAGGATTTGGATATCACATCTCATGTTATCGGAAGGATCTCACGTTTGGTATTAGAAGTATTGAGATATCATATCTCATGCTATAGGAAGGGTCTCAGGATTGGAATGGGAAGGACTTAGATATCACATATCATGCTATAGGGAGGGTCTCAGTTTGATATTAGAAGCATTGAGATATCACATCTCATGCTATCGGAAGTGTCTCAGGATTGGAATGGGAAGGTGCTGGATATCACATCTCATGCTAAAGGAAGGGTCTCAGGTTTGGAACGGGAAGGATTTGGATATCACATCTCATGTTATAGGAAGGGTCTCAGGTTTGGTATAAGCATTGAGATATCACATCTCTGCTATCGGAAGTGTCTCAGGATTGGAATGGGAAGGAGTTGGATATCCCATCTCATGTTATAGGACGGGTCTCAGGTTTGTTATTAGAATCATTGAGATATCATATTGCATGCTGTAGGAAGGGTCTAAGGGTTGGAATGGGAAGGACTTGGATATCACATCTCATGCTATAGATAGGCTCTTAGGTTTGGAAAGGGAAGGAGTTGGATATCACATTTCATGTTAGAGGAAGGATCTCAGGTTTGGTATTAGAAGCATTGAGATATCACATCTCATGCTATAGGAAGGGTCTCAGGATTGGAATGGGAAGCAGTTGGATATCACATCTCATGCTATAGGAAGGGTCTCAGGTTTGGTATAAGCATTGAGATATCACATCTCATGCTATAGGACGGGTCTCAGGATTGGAATGGAAGGAGTTGGATATCACATCTCATGTTATAGGAAGGATCTCAGGTTTGGTATTAGAAGCATTGAGACATCACATCTCATGCTATAGGAAGGGTCTCAGGGTTGGAATGGGAAGGAGTTGGATATCACATCTCATCCAATAGGAAGGGTCTCAGGTTTGGAATGGGAAGGAATTGGATATCACATCTCATGTTATAGGAAAGATCTCAGGTTTGGTATTAGAAGCATTGAGATATCACATCTCATGCTATAGGAAGGGTCTCAGGATTGGAATGTGAAGGATTTGGATATCACATCTCATGCTAAAGGAAGGGTCTCAGGTTTGGTAGAAGCATTGAGATATCACGTCTCTGCTATCGGAAGGGTCTCAGGATTGGATTGGGAAGGAGTTGGATATCACATCTCATGCCATAGGAAGGGTCTCAGGTTTGGTATAAGCATTGAGATATCACATCTCTGCTATCGGAAGGGTCTCAGGATTGGATTGGGAAGGAGTTGGGTATCCCTTCTCATGCTATAGGAAGTGTCTCAGGTTGGAATGGGAAGGAGTTGGATATCACATCTCATGTTATAGGAAGGGTCTCAGGATTGGAATGGGAAGGATTTGGATATCACATCTCTTGCTATAGGAAGGGTCTCAGGATTGGAATGGGTAGGAGTTGGATATTACTTTCTTGCTATAGGAAGGGTCTCATGTTTGGAATGGGAAGGAGTTGGATATCACATATGCTATAGTTAGTGTCTCCGGTTTGGAACGGGAAGGAGTTGGATATCACATCTCATGTTATAGGAAGGGTCTCAGGTTTGGTATAAGCATTGAGATATCACATCTCTGCTATCGGAAGCGGCTCAGGATTGGAATGGGAAGGAGTTGGATATCCCATCTCATGTTATAGTAAGAGTCTCTGGTTTGGTATTAGAATCATTGAGATATCACATCGCATGCTGTAGGAAGGGTCTAAGGATTGGAATGGGATGGACTTGGATATCACATCTCATGCTATAGGTAGGCTCTCAGGTTTGGTATAAGCATTCCCGTCCTATAACATGAGATGTGATATCCAAATCCTTCCCCTTCCAAACCTTAGACCCTTCCTTTATCATGAGATGTGATATCCAACTCCTTCCCATTCCAATCCTGAGACCCTTCCGATATCATGAGATTTGTTATCTCAATGCTTCTAATATCAAACTTGAGACCCTCCCTATAGCATGAGATGTGACATCCAAGTCCTTCCCATTCCAATCCTGAGACCCTTCCTATAGCATGAGATGTGATATATCAATGCTTCTAATACCAAACCTGAGACCCTTCCTATAACATGAGATGGGATATCCAACTCCTTCCCATTCCAATCCTGAGACCCTTCCGATAGCAGAGATGTGATATCTCAATGCTTATACCAAACCTGAGACCCTTCCTAAGGCCTGAGATGTCATATACAACTCCTTCCCATTCCAATCCTGAGACCCTTCCTAAAGCATGAGATGTGATATCTCAATGCTTATACCAAATCTGAGACCCTTCCTATAGCATGAGATGTGATATCCAACACCTTCCCATTCCAATCCTGAGACCCTTCCTATAGCATAAGATGTGATATCAAAATCCTTCCTATTCCAATCCTGAGACCCTTCCTATAGCATGAGATGTGATATCTCAATGCTTATACCAAACCTGAGACCCTTCCTATAGCATGAGATGTGATATCCAACTCCTTCCCATTCCAATCCTGAGACCCTTCCTATAGCATGAGATGTGATGTCTCAATGCTTCTAATACCAAACCTGAGATCCTTCCTATAACATGAGATGTGATATCCAACTCCTTCCCATTCCAATCCTGAGACCCTTATGATAGCATGAGATGTGATATCTCAATGCCTCTTATACCAAACCTGAGATCCTTCCGATAGCATGAGATGTGATATCTCAATGCTTCTAATACCAAACCTGAGATCCTTCCTATAATATGAGATGTGATTTCCAAATCCTTCCCCTTCCAAACCTGAGACCCTCCCTTTAGCATGAAATGTGATATCCAACTCCTTCCCATTCCAATCCTGAGACCCTTCTGATAGCATGAGATGTGATATCTCAATGCCTCTAATACCAAACCTGAGATCCTACCTCTAACATGAAATGTGATATCCATCTCCTTCCCTTTCCAAACCTGAGACCCTGCCTATAGCATGAGATGTGATATCCAAGTCCTTCCCATTCCAATCCTGAGACCCTTCCTATAGCATGTGATGTGATATCTCAATGCTTATACCAAACCTGAGACCCTTCCTATGGCATGAGATGTCATACACAACTCCTTCCCATTCCAACCCTGAGACCCTTCCTATAGCATGAGATGTGATATCTCAATGCTTATACCAAACCTGAGACCCTTCCTATAGCATGAGATGTGATATCCAACTTCTTCCCATTCCAATCCTGAGACCCTTCCTATAGCATGAGATATGATATCTCAATGCTTATACCAAACCTGAGACCCTTCCTATAGCATAAGATGTGATATCCAAATCCTTCCCATTCCAATCCTGAGACCCTTCCTATAGCATGAGATGTGATATCTCAATGCTTATACCAAACCTGAGACCCTTCCTATAGCATGAGATGTGATATCCAACTCCTTCCCATTCCAATCCTGAGACCCTTCCTATAGCATGAGATGTGATGTCTCAATGCTTCTAATACCAAACCTGAGATCCTTCCTATAACATGAGATGTGATATCCAACTCCTTCCCATTCCAATCCTGAGACCCTTATGATAGCATGAGATGTGATATCTCAATGCCTCTTACACCAAACCTGAGATCCTTCTGATAGCATGAGATGTGATATCTCAATGCTTCTAATACCAAACCTGAGATCCTTCATATAATATGAGATGTGATTTCCAAATCCTTCCCCTTCCAAACCTGAGACCCTCCCTTTAGCATGAAATGTGATATCCAACTCCTTCCCATTCCAATCCTGAGACCCTTCTGATAGCATGAGATGTGATATCTCAATGTCTCTAATACCAAACCTGAGATCCTACCTCTAACATGAAATGTGATATCCATCTCCTTCCCTTTCCAAACCTGAGACCCTGCCTATAGCATGAGATGTGATATCCAAGTCCTTCCCATTCCAATCCTGAGACCATTCCTATAGCATGTGATGTGATATCGCAATGCTTATACCAAACCTGAGACCCTTCCTATGGCATGAGATGTCATATACAACTCCTTCCCATTCCAACCCTGAGACCCTTCCTATAGCATGAGATGTGATATCTCAATGCTTATACCAAACCTGAGACCCTTCCTATAGCATGAGATGTGATATCCAACTTCTTCCCATTCCAATCCTGAGACCCTTCCTATAGCATGAGATGTGATATCTCAATGCTTATACCAAACCTGAGACCCTTCCTATAACTTGAGATGTGATATCCAACTCCTTCCCATTCCAATCCTGAGACCCTTCCTATAGCATGAGATGTGATATCTCAAGGCCTCTAATACCAAACCTGAGATCCTTCCACTAACATGAAATGTGATATCCAACTCCTTCCCCTTCCAAACCTGAGAGCCTTCCTATAGCATGAGATATGATATCCAAGTCCTTCCCATTCCAATCCTGAGACCCTTCCTATAACATGAAATGTGATATCCAACTCCTTCCCATTCTAACCTGAGACCCTTCCTATAGCATGAGATGGGATATCCAACTCCTTCCAAATCCAATACTGATACCCTTCCGATAGCATGAGATGTGATATCCCAATGCTTCTACCAAACCTGAGACCCATACTATGGCATGAGATGTGATATCAAACTCCTTCCCATTCCAATCCTGAGACGCTTCCTATAGCTTGAGATGTGATATCCAACTCCTTCCCATTCCAATTCTGAGACCCTTCTTATACCATGAGACTTGATATCTCAATGCTTCTAATACCAAACCTGAGACCCGTCCTATAACATGAGATGTGATATCCAACTCCTTCCCATTCCAATCCTGAGACCCTTCCGATATCATGAGATTTGTTATCTCAATGCTTCTAATATCAAACTTGAGACCCTCCCTATAGCATGAGATGTGACATCCAAGTTCTTCCCATTCCAATCCTGAGACCCTTCCTATAGCATGAGATGTGATATCTCAATGCTTCTAATACCAAACCTGAGACCCTTCCTATAACATGAGATGGGATATCCAACTCCTTCCCATTCCAATCCTGAGACCCTTCCGATAGCAGAGATGTGATATCTCAATGCTTATACCAAACCTGAGACCCTTCCTAAGGCCTGAGATGTCATATACAACTCCTTCCCATTCCAATCCTGAAACCCTTCCTATAGCATGAGATGTGATATCTCAATGCTTATACCAAATCTGAGACCCTTCCTATAGCATGAGATGTGATATCCAACACCTTCCCATTCCAATCCTGAGACCCTTCCTATAGCATAAGATGTGATATCCAAATCCTTCCTATTCCAATCCTGAGACCCTTCCTATAGCATGAGATGTGATATCTCAATGCTTATACCAAACCTGAGACCCTTCCTATAGCATGAGATGTGATATCCAACTATTTCCCATTCCAATCCTGAGACCCTTCCTATAGCATGAGATGTGATATCTCAATGCTTCTAATACCAAACCTGAGACCCTTCCTATAACATGAGATGGGATATCCAACTCCTTCCCATTCCAATCCTGAGACCCTTCCGATAGCAGAGATGTGATATCTCAATGCTTATACCAAACCTGAGACCCTTCCTATGGCATGAGATGTCATATACAACTCCTTCCCATTCCAACCCTGAGACCCTTCCTATAGCATAAGATGTGATATCTCAATGCTTCTAATACCAAACCTGAGACCCTTCCTATAACATGAGATGGGATATCCAACTCCTTCCCATTCCAATCCTGAGACCCTTCCGATAGCAGTGATGTGATATCTCAATGCTTATACCAAACCTGAGACCCTTCCTATGGCATGAGATGTCATATACAACTCCTTCCCATTCCAACCCTGAGACCCTTCCTATAGCATGAGATGTGATATCTCAATGCTTATACCAAACCTGAGACCCTTCCTATAGCATGAGATGTGATATCCAACTTCTTCCCATTCCAATCCTGAGACCCTTCTGAGATGTGATATCTCAATGCTTATACCAAACCTGAGATCCTTCCTATAGCTTGAGATGTGATATCCAACTCCTTCCCATTCCAATCCTGAGACCCTTCCTATAGCATGAGATGTGATATCTCAAGGCCTCTAATACCAAACCTGAGATTCTTCCTCTAACATGAAATGTGATATCCAACTCCTTCCCCTTCCAAACCTGAGAGCCTTCCTATAGCATGAGATATGATATCCAAGTCCTTCCCATTCCAATCCTGAGACCCTTCCTATAACATGAAATGTGATATCCAACTCCTTCCCATTCTAACCTGAGACCCTTCCTATAGCATGAGATGGGATATCCAACTCCTTCCAAATCCAATACTGATACCCTTCTGATAGCATGAGATGTGATATCCCAATGCTTCTACCAAACCTGAGACCCATACTATGGCATGAGATGTGATATCAAACTCCTTCCCATTCCAATCCTGAGACGCTTCCTATAGCTTGAGATGTGATATCCAACTCCTTCCCATTCCAGTTCTGAGACCCTTCTTATACCATGAGACTTGATATCTCAATGCTTCTAATACCAAACCTGAGACCCGTCCTATAACATGAGATGTGATATCCAAATCCTTCCCCTTCCAAACCTTAGACCCTTCCTTTATCATGAGATGTGATATCCAACTCCTTCCCATTCCAATCCTGAGACCCTTCCGATATCATGAGATTTGTTATCTCAATGCTTCTAATATCAAACTTACGACCCTCCATATAGCATGAGATGTGACATCCAAGTCCTTCCCATTCCAATCCTGAGACCCTTCCTATAGCATGAGATGTGATATCTCAATGCTTCTAATACCAAACCTGAGACCCTTCCTATGACATGAGATGGGATATCCAACTCCTTCCCATTCCAATCCTGAGACCCTTCCGATAGCAGAGATGTGATATCTCAATGCTTATACCAAACCTGAGACCCTTCCTAAGGCCTGAGATGTCATATACAACTCCTTCCCATTCCAATCCTGAGACCCTTCCTATAGCATGAGATGTGATATCTCAATGCTTATACCAAATCTGAGACCCTTCCTATAGCATGAGTTGTGATATCCAACACCTTCCCGTTCCAATCCTGAGACCCTTCCTATAGCATGAGAAGTGATATCTCCATGCTTATACCAAACCTGAGACCCTTCCTATAGCATGAGATGTGATATCCAAATCCTTCCCATTCCAATCCTGAGACCCTTCCTATAGCATGAGATGTGATATCTCAATGCTTATACCAAACCTGAGAGCCTACCTATAGCATGAGATGTGATATCCAAGTCCATCCCATTCCAATCCTTAGACCCTTCCTACAGCATGCGATGTGATATCTCAATGATTCTAATACCAAACCAGAGACCCGTCCTTTAACATGAGATGGGATATCCAACTCCTTCCCATTCCAATCCTGAGCCACTCCTGATAGCAGAGATGTGATATCTCAATGCTTATACCAAACCTGAGACCCTTCCTATAACATGAGATGTGATATCCAACTCCTTCCCGTTCCAAACCTGAGACACTTCCTATAGCATATGTGATATCCAACTCCTTCCCATTCCAAACATGAGACCCTTCCTATAGCAAGAATGTAATATCCAACTCCTACCCATTCCAATCCTGAGACCATTCCTATAGCATGAGATGTGATATATCAATGCTTCTAATACCAAACCTGAGATCCTTCCTATGACATGAGATGTGATATCCAAATCCTTCCCATTCCAATCCTGAGACCCTTCCTATAGCAAGAGATGTGATATCCAAATCCTTCCCATTCCAATCCTGAGACCCTTCCTATAACATGAGATGTGATATTCAACTCCTTCCCATTCCAACCTGAGACACTTCCTATAGCATGAGAAGGGATATCCAACTCCTTCCCAATCCAATCCTGAGAACCTTCCGATAGCAGAGATGTGATATCTCAATGCTTATACCAAACCTGAGACCCTTCCTATGGCATGAGATGTGATATCCAACTCCTTGCCATTCAAATCCTGAGACCCTTCCTATAGCATGAGATGTGATATCTCAATGCTTCTACCAAACCTGAGACCCTTCCTTTAGCATGAGATGTGATATCCAAATCCTTCACATTCCAATCCTGAGACCCTTCCTATAGCATAAGATGTGATATCTCAATGCTTCTAATACCAAACCTGAGATCCTTCCTATAACATGAGATGTGATATCCAACTCCTTACCATTCAAATCCTGAGACCCTCCCTATAACAAGAGATGTCATATCCAACTCCTTCCCATTCCAAACCTGAGACCCTTCCTATAACATGAGATGTGATATCCAACTCCTTCCCATTCCAAACCTGAGACCCTTCCGATAGCATGAGATGTGATATCTCAATGCTTCAAAAACCAAACATGAGAACCATCCTATAACATGAGATGTGAAATCCAAATCCTTCCCTTCCCAAACCTGAGACTCTTCCTATAGCATGAGATGTGATATCTCAATGCTTCTACCAAACCTGAAACCCTTCCTATAGCATGAGATGTGATATCCAATTCCTTCCCATTCCAATCCTGAGACACATCCTATAGCATGAGATGTGATATCACAATGCTTCTAATACCAAACCTGAGACCCGTCCTATAACATGAGATGTGATATCCAAATCCTTCCCCTTCCAAACTTGAGACCCTTCCTTTAGCATGAGATGTGATATCCAGCTCCTCCCATTCCAATCCTGAGACCCTTCCGATAGCAGAGATGTGATATTTCAATGCTTATACCAAACCTGAGACCCTTCCCACAGCATGAGATGTGATATCCAACTCCTTCCCATTCCAATCCTGAGACCCTTCCTATAGCATGAGATGTGATATCTCAATGCTTCTAATACCAAACCTGAGATCCTTCCTATAACATGGGATGTGATATCCAACTCCTTCCCATTCCAATCCTGAGACCCTTCCTATAGCATGAGATGTGATATCTCAATGCTTCTAATACCAAACCTGAGATCCTTCCTATAACATGAGATGTGATATCCAACTCCTTCCCATTCCAATCCCGAGACCCTTCCTATAGCATGAGATGTGATATCTCAATGCTTCTAATACCAAACATAAGGTCCTTCCTATAACATGAGATGTGATATCCAAATCCTTCCCATTCCAAACCTGAGACCCTCCCTTTAGCATGAGATGTGATATCCAACTCCTTCCCATTCCAATCCTGATACCCTTCTGATAGCATGAGATGTGATATCTCAATGCCTCTAATACCAAACCTGAGATCCTACCTCTAACATGAAATGTGATATCCAACTCCTTCCTTTTCCAAACCTGAGACCCTTCCTACAGCATGAGATGTGATATCCAAGTCCTTCCCATTCCAATCCTGAGACCGTTCCTATAACATGAGATGTGATATCCAACTCCTTCTATTCCAACCTGAGACCCTTCCTATAGCATGAGATGGGATATCCAACTCCTTCCAAATCCAATCCTGATACCCTTCCGATAGCATGAGATGTGATATCCCAATGCTTCTACAAAACCTGAGACCCATACCATGGCATGAGATGTGATATCAAACTCCCGTCCTATACCATGAGACTTGATATCTCAATGCTTCTAATACCAAACCTGAGACCGGTCCAATAACATGAGATGTGATATCCAAATCCTTCCCCTTCCAAACCTTAGACCCTTCCTTTATCATGAGATGTGATATCCAAGTCCTTCCCATTCCATTCCTGAGACCCTTCCTATAGCATGAGATGTGATATCTCAATGCCTCTAAAACCAAACCTGAGATCCTACCTCTAACATGAAATGTGATATCCAACTCCTTCCCCTTCCAACCCTGAGAGCCTTCCTATAGAATGAGATGTGATATCCAAGTCCTTCCCATTCCAATCCTGAGACCCTTCCTATAACATGAGATGTGATATCCAACTCCTTCCCATTCCAATCATGAGACCCTTCCTATAGCTTGAGATGTGATATCCAACTCCTTCTCATTCCAATTCTGAGACCCGTCCTATACCATGAGACTTGATATCTCAATGCTTCAAATACCAAACCTGAGACCGGTCCTATAACATGAGATGTGATACCCAAATCCGTCCCCTTCCAAACCTTAGACCCTTCCTATAGCATGAGATGTGATATCTCATTGCTTCTAATACCAAACCTGAGACCCTTCCTATAACGAGATGGGATATCCAACTCCTTCCCATTCCAATCCTGAGACCCTTCAGATAGCAGAGATGTGATATCCAACTCCTTCCCATTCCAAACCTGAGACCCTTCCTATAGCATGAGATGTTATAATGTAATGCTTCTAAAACCAAACCTGAGAACCATCCTATAACATGTGAAATCCAAATCCTTCCCTTTCCAAACCTGAGACCCTTCCTATAGCTTGAGATGAAATATCAAACTCCTTCCCATTCCAATCCTGAGATAGCTTGAGATGTGATATCCAACTCCATCCCATTCCAATCCTGAGACCCTTCCGATAGCATGAGATGTGATATCTCATTGCTTCTAATACCAAACCTGAGACCCTTCCTATAACGAGATGGGATATCCAACTCCTTCCCATTCCAATCCTGAGACCCTTCAGATAGCAGAGATGTGATATCCAACTCCTTCCCATTCCAAACCTGAGACCCTTCCTATAGCATGAGATGTTATAATGTAATGCTTCTAAAACCAAACCTGAGAACCATCCTATAACATGTGAAATCCAAATCCTTCCCTTTCCAAACCTGAGACCCTTCCTATAGCTTGAGATGAAATATCAAACTCCTTCCCATTCCAATCCTGAGATAGCTTGAGATGTGATATCCAACTCCATCCCATTCCAATCCTGAGACCCTTCCGATAGCATGAGATGTGATAGCTCAATGCTTCTAATATCAAAACTGAGACCCTCCCAATAGTATGAGACGTGAATTCTAAGTCCTTCCCATTCCTTTCCTGAGACCCTTCCGATAGCAGAGATGTGATATCTCAATGCTTATACCAAACCTGATGACCCTTACTATGGCATTAGATGTGATATCCAACTCCTTCCCATTCCAATCCTGAGTTCCTTCCTATAGCATGAGATGTGATATCGCAATGCTTCTATCAAACCTGATACCCTTCCTTTAGCATGAGATGTGATATTCAACTCCTTCCCATTCCAATCCTGAGACCCTTCCTATAACATGAGACGTGATATCCAACTCCTTCCCATTCCAATCCTGAGACTCCTCCTATAGCATGAGATGTGATATCTCAATGCTTCTAATACCAGACCTGGGACCGGTCCTATAACATGAGATATGATATCCAAATCCTTCCCCTTCCAAACCTGAGACCCTTCCTATAGCAAGAGATGTGATATCCAATTCCTTCCCATTCCAATCCTGAGACCCTTCCTATAACGAGATGTGATATCCAACTCCTTCCCATTCCAACCTGAGACCCTTCCTGTAGCATGAGAAGGGAGATCCAACTCCTTCCCATTCCAATCCTGAGACCCTTCCTATACCATGAGATGTGATATCTCAATGCTTCTAATACCAAACCTGGGACCCGTCCTATAACATGAGATACGTCCTATAACATGAGATATGATATCCAAATCCTTCCCCTTCCAAACCTGAGACCCTTCATTTAGCATGAGATGTGATATCCAATTCCTTCCCATTCCAATCCTGAGACCCTTCCTATAACGAGATGTGATATCCAACTCCTTTCCATTCCAACCTGAGACCCTTCCTGTAGCATGAGAAGGGAGATCCAACTCCTTCCCATTCCAATCCTGAGACCCTTCCTATACCATGAGATGTGATATCTCAATGCTTCTAATACCAAACCTGGGACCCGTCCTATAACATGAGATACGTCCTATAACATGAGATGTGATATCCAAATCCTTCCCATTTCAATCTTGAGACCCTTCCTATAACATGAGATGTGATATCTAACTCCTACCCATTCCAACCTGAGACCCTTCCTATAGCATGAGAAGGGATATCCAATTCCTTCCCAATCCAATCCTTAGACCCTTCCGATAGCAGAGATGTGATATCTCAATGCTTATACCAAACCTGAGACCCTTCCTTTAGCATGAGATGTGATATCCAAATCCTTCACATTCCAATCCTGAGACCCTTCCTATAGCATGAGATGTGATATGTCAATGCTTCTAATACAAAACCTGAGATCCTTCCTATAACATGAGATGTGATATCCAAGTCCTTCCCATTCCAATCCTGAGACCCTTCCTATAACATGAGATGTGATATCCTACTCCTTCTATTCCAACCTGAGACCCTTCCTATAGCATGAGATGGGATATCCAACTCCTTCCAAATCCAATCCTGATACCCTTCCGATAGCATGAGATGTGATATCCCAATTCTTCTACAAAACCTGAGACCCATACCATGGCATGAGATGTGATATCAAACTCCCGTCCTATACCATGAGACTTGATATCTCAATGCTTCTAATACCAAACCTGAGACCGGTCCAATAACATGAGATGTGATATCCAAATCCTTCCCCTTCCAAACCTTAGACCCTTCCTTTATCATGAGATGTGATATCCAAGTCCTTCCCATTCCATTCCTGAGACCCTTCCTATAGCATGAGATGTGATATCTCAATGCTTCTAATACCAAACCTGAGACCCTTCCTACAACATGAGATGTGATATCCAAATCCTTCCCATTCCAATCCTGAGACCCTTCCGATAGCAGAGATGTGATATCTCAATGCTTATACCAAACCTGAGACCCTTCCGATAGCAAGAGATGTGATATCTCAATGCTTCTAATACCAAACATCAGATCCTTCCAATAACATGAGATGTGATGTCCAAATCCTTCCCCTTCCAAACCTTCGACCCTCCCTTTAGCATGAGATGTGATATCCAACTCCTTCCCATTCCAATCCTGAGACCCTTCTGATGGCATGAGATGTCATATCTCAATGCCTCTAATACCAAACCTGAGATCCTACCTCTAACATGAGATGTGATATCAAACTCCTTCCCATTCCAAACATGAGACCCTTCCGATAGCATGAGATGTGATGTTTCAATGCTTCTAAAACCAAACATGAGAACCATCCTATAACATGAGATGTGAAATCCAAATCATTCCCTTTCCAAACCTGAGGCCCTTCCTATAGCTTGAGATGTGATATCAAACTCCTTCCCATTCAATGTGATATCCAACTCCTTCCCATTCCAATCCTGGGACCCTTCCTATACCATGAGATGTGATATTTCAATGCTTCTAATACCAAACCTGAGACCCGTCCTAAAACATGAGATGTGAGATCCAAATCCTTCCCCTTCCAGACCTGAGACCTTTCCTTTAGCATGAGATGTGATATCCAACTCCTTCCCATTCCAAACCTGAGACCCTTCCCATAGCATGAGATGTGATATCTCAATGCTTCTAAAACCAAACATGAGAACCATCCTATAACATGAGATGTGAAATCCAAATCCTTCCCTTTCCAAACCTGAGACCCTTCCTATAGCTTGAGATGAAATATCAAACTCCTTCCCATTCCAATCCTGAGATAGCTTGAGATGTGAGATCCAAATCCTTCCCCTTCCAAACCTGAGACCCTTCCTATAGCTTGATATGTGATATCAAACTCCTTCCCATTACAATCCTGAGATAGCTTGAGATGTGATATCCAACTCCATCCCATTCCAATCCTGAGACCCTTCCGATAGCAGAGATGTGATATCTCAATGCTTATACCGAACCTGATGACCCTTCCTTTAGCATGAGATGTGATATTCAACTCCTTCCCATTCCAATCCTGAGACCCTTCCTATAACATGAGACGTGATATCCAACTCCTTCCCATTCCAAACCTGAGACTTTTCCTTTAGCATATGTGATATCCAACTACTTCCCATTCCAATCCTGAGACCCTTCCGATAGCATGAGATGTGATATCCAACTCCTTCCAATTCCAATACTGAGACCCTTCCAATAGCATATGTGATATCTCAATGCTTCTAATATCAAAACTGAGACCCTCCCTATAACATGAGATGTGATATCCAACTCCTTCCCATTCCAATACTGAGACCCTTCCAATAGCATATGTGATATCTCAATGCTTCTAATATCAAAACTGAGACCCTCCCTATAACATGAGATGTGATATCCAACTCCTACCCATTCCAATCGAGACCCTTCCTATAACATGAGATGTGATATCTCTATGCTTCTAATACCAAACCTGAGGCCCTTCCCGTAGTATATGTGAAATCCAACTCCTTCCCATTCCAACCTTGTGACCCTTCCTGTAGCATGAAATGTGATTTTTCACCCCTTCCAATACCATACCCGAGACCATTCCCACAGCCTGAGATTTGAAATCTCATTTCTTCCAATACCAAACCCGAGACCCTTCCGATAGGATGTGATTTGATATCTCAGTTCTTCTAATACCAAACCTGAGACCCTCCCTATAACAAGAGATATCATATCCAACTCCTTCCCATTCCAATCCTGAGACTCTTCCTATAGCATGACATGTGATATCGAACTTCCCATTCAAATCCTGAGACTCAGACCTCCCCGTCTAACCTCACCACTCCTAGCTCCCGGATTGATAATGCACTCCTGCTGTGTCTTCTCTCCCTTCTTCTGCTTCCTTTCCTCTCACCTTCCTCATGTGCCCTAGGTCAGGCTCCTTCTACACCTCCGCAAGGATTACTGATTTGTACCCCTCCCCACTCTCAACTCTCACTCAGTTAACACTCATCTGAAATCTGCCATTTCCTGGAAGAACCCGACCTTGATGTCCTTGGTCTAACCGAGAAATGGATGACGGCCAGCGCTGTCTCGAGCTCTGACACTTTTCTCCCTGATGACAAGTTCCTCTCCATGCCCAGATCCACCGTTCTTGAGGGGGAGTATCCTTGATTCCTGTAGTAAATTGCTTTCCTTTGCAGGCCGACTCCTCTCCCGAATGCCTTGTCTGCATGCATTCTCTCTTTCCTGGCCATTCTCTCACCGTGGCTATTTGCCTACCCCCTTCCTCTCTCAGTGGATGGACTTCTCCATCCTAGCCTCCTACCACTCAACTCCGCCTACTTGGAGAATTCAAAATGAACCTGTATGCTTCCTGACCTGGACTTTTACGAGATCTGCAACTCTTCATGTCTCTGGCCCTACACACTGCAGGGAATACTCAGGATTTTCTGATCTCAGACATCCCCCTATGTAACCCTCTCAACAATCCTCTCCCGTGGTGATCAAGTTCTCATCTCCAAAGAAGGCTAACTACCAGCTGTTCCTCCTCAGTGGAGTTCTCCCTTTCTGTTCCTGCTCTCTGCACCGTTTCGCGTTGCAAACACTCGCTTCCCTGCTCTCTGGTTTTGACGCTTTTCCTTCTTCCTTTCTGTGCTTGTTCTCTGCATCGTTTCGCGTTGCAGAGAACAACTCGCTTCCCAGCTCTCTGGTTTAGACGTGTGTTCCCTGCCTTCTCTCCTCTTCCCGCTGCCTTCAAATCAACAAATGAGCTTCAAAAGATACACGGTGCTCAGAATGCTTTATAACACCCATTATTCAAGATATAGCTGTAACCCGCTTGACGTATTGAAAAGTGCTAAAAACTAGCAAAAATAGCTAGAAAATGTTCTTTCCACGCGTTTTGGTAAATACGAATTCTGGTGGATACCCATTTTGTACTCTTTTCGTGCATTTGTTCAGTCGAATCCTGATGTTTTTAACCACTCGTCACCCATACAAGGAGGGATCAAAATCTACTGTTCACAGGCTGAATGTATACTGCTGAAATCGTCAATGCATTATCGGGTAAACCGACTGTTCTGGAAAGTGTATTTGCCATCTGTTATTCCAGTCAGCATGTTTTCATCGTCCCTTCTTGTTTCAAGGCTGCACTCCCGTGGTGATCACATTCTCCTCTCCAGAGCAGGCTAACTACCAGCTGCTCCTCCTCAGAGGCGTTCCACCTTTCTGTCCCTGCTCCCTGCACCGTTTCCCGTTGCATGTACTCGCTTCCCAGCTCTCTGGTTTAGATGCGTGTTCCCTGCCTTCTCTCCTCTTCCTACAGCCTTCCAATGAGCTCCACAAGATAGTGTTCAGAATGCTTTATAACCCCATTATTCAACATATAGCTGTAACCCGCTAGACGTATTGAAACGTGCTAAAAACTAGCAAAAATAGCTAGAAAATGTACTTCCCTCGCGTTTTTGTAAATGCGAATTCTGGTGGGTTCCCATGTTGTATGTACTGTGTCCGTGCGTTTGTGTCGAATCCTGAAGTTTTTAACCACTGTTCTCCCATACTAGGGAGGGGGGGTCAACATCTACTGCTGTTCACAGGCTGAATGTATACGGCTGAAATCTTCAAGGCATTATCAGCTTTCCTGACTGTTTTGGAACGTGTATTTGCCATCTGTTAATGCAGTCGCCCTTTGTTCATCGTTCCTTCTAGTTTACAGGCTGCACTCCCCTAGTGATCACATTCTTCTCTCCTATGCAGGCTAACTACCAGCTGCTCCTCCTCATAGGTGTTCATCCTTTCTGTCCCTGCTCCCTGCACCGTTTCGCGTTGCATGTACTCGCTTCCCAGCTCTCTGGTTGAGATGCGTGTTCCCTGCCTTCTCTCCTCTTGCTACAGCCTTCCAATTTGTACCACAAGATACAGTGTTCAGAATGCTTTATAACACCCATTATTCAACATATAGCTGTAACCCGCTAGACGTATTGAAACGTGCTAAAAACTAGCAAAAACAGCTAGAAAATGTACTTCCCTCGCGTTTTGGTAAATGCAGGGTACACGCGTCTAAACCAGAGAGCAGGGAAGCGAGTATTTCAGCAGTATAAATTCAGCCTGTGAACAACACATTTTGACCCTCCCTTGTATGGGAGAAGAGTGGTTCAAAAGACCAGGATTCGACTGAACAAACGCACGAACAGAGTACAAAATGGGAATCCACCAGAATTCGCATTTACCAAAACGCGAGGAAAGTACATTTTCTAGCTGTTTCTGCTCGTTTTTAGCACGTTTCAATACGTCTAGCGGGTTACAGCTATATGTTGAATAATGGGTGTTATAGAGCATTCTGAGCACTGTGTATCTTTTGGAGCTCATTTTTTGATTTGAAGGCAGCGGGAAGAGGAGAGAAGGCAGGGAACACGCGTCTAAACCAGAGAGCTGGGAAGCGAGTACTTGCAACGCGAAAAGGGCAGAAAGGAAGAAGGCCTCTGAGAAGGAAAAGCGTCTAAACCAGAGAGCAGGGAAGCGAGTGTTTGCAACGCGAAACTGTGCAGGGAGCAGGGACAGAAAGGGAGAACTCCTCTGTGGAGGAACAGCTGGCAGTTAGCCTTCTTTGGAGATGAGAACTTGATCACCACGGGAGAGGATTGTTGAGAGGGTTACAGAGGGGGAGGTCTGAGATCAGAAAATCCTGAGTATTCCCTGCAGTGTGTAGGGCCAGCGACATGAAGAGTTGCAGATCTCGTAAAAGTCCAGGTCAGGAAGCATACAGGTTCATGTTGAATTCTCCAAGTAGGCGGAGTTGAGTGGTAGGAGGCTAGGATGGAGAAGTCCATCCACTGAGAGAGGAAGGGGGTAGGCAAATAGCCACGGTGAGAGAATGGGCAGGAGAGAATGCATGCAGACAAGGCATTCGTGACAGGAGTCGGACTGCAAAGGAAATCAATTTACTACAGGAATCAAGGATAAGCATTGAGATATCACATCTCATGCTATAGGAAGGGTCTCAGGATTGGAATGGGAAGGACTTAGATATCACATATCATGCTATAGGGAGGGTCTCAGTTTTGATATTAGAAGCATTGAGATATCACATCTCATGCTATCGGAAGTGTCTCAGGATTGGAATGGGAAGGAGCTGGATATCACATCTCATGCTAAAGGAAGGGTCTCAGGTTTGGAACGGGAAGGAGTTGGATATCACATCTCATGTTATAGGAACGGTCTCAGGTTTGGTATAAACATTGAGATATCACATCTCTGCTATCGGAAGTGTCTCAGGATTGGAATGGGAAGGAGTTGGATATCCCATCTCATGTTATATGACGGGTCTCAGGTTTTTTATTAAAATCATTGAGATATCATATTGCATGCTGTAGGAAGGGTCTAAGGATTGGAATGGGAAGGACTTGGATATCACATCTCATGCTATAGATAGGCTCTCAGGTTTGGAAAGTGAAGGAGTTGGATATCACATTTCATGTTAGAGGAAGGATCTCAGGTTTGGTATTAGAGGCATTGAGATATCACATCTCAGGCTATAGGAAGGGTCTCAGGATTGGAATGCGAAGGAGTTGGATATCACATCTCATGCTATAGGAAGGGTCTCAGGTTTTGTTATAAGCATTGAGATATCACTTCTCATGCTATAGGAAGGGTCTCAGGATTGGAATGGAAGGAGTTGGATATCACATCTCATGTTATAGGAAGGATCTCAGGTTTGGTATTAGAAGCATTGAGACATCACATCTCATGCTATAGGAAGGGTCTCAGGATTGGAATGGGAAGGAGTTGGATATCACATCTCATGCTATAGGAAGGGTCTCAGGATTGGAATGGGAAGGAGTTGTATATGACATCTCATGCCGTAGGGAGGGTCTCAGGTTTGGTATAAACATTGAGATATCACATCTCTGCTATCGAAAGGGTCTCAGGATTGGAATGGGAAGGAGTTGGATATCCCATCTCATGTTATAGGAAGAGTCTCAGGTTTGGTATTAGAAGCATTGAGATATCACATCTCATGCTATAGGAAGTGTCTCAGGATTGGAATGGGAAGGACTTGGGTATCACATCTCATGCTATAGGGAGGGTCTCAAGTTTGATATTAGAAGCATTGAGATATCACATCTCATGCTATAGGAAGGGTCTCAGGTTTGGTATAAGCAGTGAGGTATCACATCTCATGCTAAAGGAAGGGTCTCAGGTTTGGAACGGGAAGGAGTTGTATATCACATCTCATGTTATAGGAACGGTCTCAGGTTTGGTATAAACATTGAGATATCACATCTCTGCTATCGGAAGTGTCTCAGGATTGGAATGGGAAGGAGTTGGATATCCCATCTCATGTTATATGACGGGTCTCAGGTTTTTTATTAAAATCATTGAGATATCATATTGCATGCTGTAGGAAGGGTCTAAGGATTGGAATGGGAAGGACTTGGATATCACATCTCATGCTATAGATAGGCTCTCAGGTTTGGAAAGTGAAGGAGTTGGATATCACATTTCATGTTAGAGGAAGGATCTCAGGTTTGGTATTAGAGGCATTGAGATATCACATCTCAGGCTATAGGAAGGGTCTCAGGATTGGAATGCGAAGGAGTTGGATATCACATCTCATGCTATAGGAAGGGTCTCAGGTTTTGTTATAAGCATTGAGATATCACTTCTCATGCTATAGGAAGCGTCTCAGGATTGGAATGGAAGGAGTTGGATATCACATCTCATGTTATAGGAAGGATCTCAGGTTTGGTATTAGAAGCATTGAGACATCACATCTCATGCTATAGGAAGGGTCTCAGGATTGGAATAGGAAGGAGTTGGATATCACATCTCATGCTATAGGAAGGGTCTCAGGATTGGAATGGGAAGGAGTTGTATATGACATCTCATGCCGTAGGGAGGGTCTCAGGTTTGGTATAAACATTGAGATATCACATCTCTGCTATCGAAAGGGTCTCAGGATTGGAATGGGAAGGAGTTGGATATCCCATCTCATGTTATAGGAAGAGTCTCAGGTTTGGTATTAGAAGCATTGAGATATCACATCTCATGCTATAGGAAGTGTCTCAGGATTGGAATGGGAAGGACTTGGGTTTCACATCTCATGCTATAGGGAGGGTCTCAAGTTTGATATTAGAAGCATTGAGATATCACATCTCATGCTATAGGAAGGGTCTCAGGTTTGGTATAAGCAGTGAGATATCACATCTCATGCTATAGGAAGTGTCTCAGGATTGGAATGGGAAGGAGTTGGATATCACATCTCATGTTATAGGAAGGATCTCAGGTTTGGTATAAGCATTGAGATATCACATCTCTGCTATCGGAAGGGTCTTAGGATTGGAATGGGAAGGAGTTGGATATTCCCATCTCATGTTATAGGAAGGGTCTCAGGTTTGGTATTAGAAGCATTGAGATATCACATCTCATGCTATAGGAAGGGTCTCAGGATTGGAATGGGAAGGACTTGGATATCACATCTCATGCTATAGGGAGGGTCTCAAGTTTGATATTAGAAGCATTGAGATATCACATTTCATAATATCGGAAGGGTCTCAAGATTGGAATGGGAAGAAGTTGGATATCACATCTCATGATAAAGGAAGGGTCTAAGGTTTGGAAGGGGAAGGATTTGGATATCACATCTCATGTTATAGGACGGGTCTCAGGTTTGGTATTAGAAGCATTGAGATATCAAGTCTCATGGTATAGGAAGGGTCTCAGAATTGGAATGGGAAGGAGTTGGATATCACATCTCAAGCTATAGGAAGGGTCTCAGGATTAGAATGGGCATGAGTTTGATATCACATCTCATGCCATAGTATGGGTCTCAGGTTTGGTAGAAGCATTGGGATATCACATCTCATGCTATCGGAAGGGTATCGGGATTGGATTTGGAAGGAGTTGGGTATCCCATCTCATGCTATAGGAAGGGTCTCAGGTTGGAATGGGAAGGAGTTGGATATCACATCTCATGTTATAGGAAGGGTCTCAGGATTGGAATGGGAAGGACTTGGATATCACATCTCATGCTAAAGGGAGGGTCTCAGGTTTGGAAGATAAGGATTTGGATATCACATCTCATGTTATAGGAAGGATCTCAGGTTTGGTATAGAAGCATTGAGATATCATATCTTATGCTATCAGAAGGGTCTCAGGATTGGAATGGGAAGGAGTTCGTTATCACATCTCATGCTAAAGGGAGGGTCTCAGGTTTGGAAGGGGAAGGATTTGGATATCACATCTCATGTTATAGGATGGATCTCAGGTTTGGTATTAGAAGTATTGAGATATCACATCTCATGTTATCGGAAGGATCTCAGGTTTGGTATTAGAAGTATTGAGATATCACATCTCATGCTATAGGAAGGGTCTCAGGATTGGAATGGGAAGGAATTGGATATCACATCTCATGCTAAAGGAAGGGTCTCAGGTTTGGTAGAAGCATTGAGATATCACATCTCATGCTATAGGAAGGGTCTCAGGATTGGAATGGGAAGGACTTAGATATCACATATCATGCTATAGGGAGGGTCTCAGTTGTGATATTAGAAGCATTGAGATATCACATCTCATGCTATCGGAAGTGTCTCAGGATTGGAATGGGAAGGAGCTGGATATCACATCTCATGCTAAAGGAAGGGTCTCAGGTTTGGAACGGGAAGGAGTTGGATATCACATATGTTATAGGAAGGGTCTCAGGTTTGGTATAAACATTGAGATATCACATCTCTGCTATCGGAAGTGTCTCAGGATTGGAATGGGAAGGAGTTGGATATCCCATCTCATGTTATAGGAAGGATCTCAGGTTTGGTATTAGAAGCATTGAGACATCACATCTCATGCTATAGGAAGGGTCTCAGATTTGGAAAGTGAAGGAGTTGGATATCACATTTCATGTTAGAGGAAGGATCTCAGGTTTGGTATTAGAGGCATTGAGATATCACATCTCAGGCTATAGGAAGGGTCTCAGGATTGGAATGGGACGGAGTTGGATATCACATCTCATGCTATAGGAAGGGTCTCAGGTTTGGTATAAGCATTGAGATATCACATCTCATGCTATAGGAAGGGTCTCAGGATTGGAATGGAAGGAGTTGGATATCACATCTCATGTTATAGGAAGGATCTCAGGTTTGGTATTAGAAGCATTGAGACATCACATCTCATGCTATAGGAAGGGTCTCAGGATTGGAATGGGAAGGAGTTGGATATCACATCTCATGCTATAGGAAGGGTCTCAGGATTGGAATGGGAAGGAGTTGAATATGACATCTCATGCCGTAGGAAGGGTCTCAGGTTTGGTATAAACATTGAGATATCACATCTCTGCTATCAAAAGGGTCTCAGGATTGGAATGGGAAGGAGATGGATATCCCATCTCATGTTATAGGAAGAGGTCTCAGGTTTGGTATTAGAAGCATTGAGATATCACATCTCATGCTACAGGAAGTGTCTCAGGATTGGAATGGGAAGGACTTGGATATCACATCTCATGCTATAGGTAGGGTCTCAAGTTTGATATTAGAAGCATTGAGATATCACATCTCATGCTATAGGAAGGGTCTGAGGATTGGAATGGGAAGGAGTTGGATATCACATCTCATGCTATGGGAAGGGTCTCAGGTTTGGTATAAGCAGTGAGATATCACATCTCATGCTATAGGAAGTGTCTCAGGATTGGAATGGGAAGGACTTGGATATCACATCTCATGCTATAGGGAGGGTCTCAAGTTTGATATTAGAAGCTTTGAGATATCACATCTCATGATATCGGAATGGTCTCAGGATTGGAATGGGAAAGAGTTGGATATCACATCTCAGGATAAAGGAAGGGTCTAAGGTTTGGAAGGGGAAGGATTTGGATATCACATCTCATGTTATATTACGGGTCTCAGGTTTGGTATTAGAAGCATTGAGATATCAAGTCTCATAGTATAGGAAGGGTCTCAGAATTGGAATGGGAAGGAGTTGGATATCACATCTCAAGCTATAGGAAGGGTCTCAGGATTGGAATGGGAAGGACTTGGATATCACATCTCACGATAAAGGAAGGGTCTAAGGTTTGGAAGGGGAAGGACTTGGATATCACATCTCTGCTATGGAAAGGGTCTCAGGATTGGAATGGGAAGGAGTTGGATATTCCCATCTCATGTTATAGGAAGGGTCTCAGGTTTTGTATTAGAAGCATTGAGATATCACATCTCATGCTATAGGAAGGGTCTCAGGATTGGAATGGGAAGGACTTGGATATCACATCTCATGCTATAGGGAGGGTCTCAAGTTTGATATTAGAAGCTTTGAGATATCACATCTCATGATATCGGAAGGGTCTCAGGATTGGAATGGGAAGGAGTTGGATATCACATCTCATGCTATAGGAAGGCTCTCAGGTTTGGAAGGGGAAAGAGTTGGATATCACATTTCATGTTAGAGGTAGGATCTCAGGTTTGGTATTAGAGGCATTGAGATATCACATCTCATGCTATCAGAAGGGTCTCAGGAATGGAATGGGAAGGAGTTGGATATCACATCTCATGCTAAAGGGAGGGTCTCAGGTTTGGAAGGGGAAGGATTTGGATATCACATCTCATGTTATAGGAAGGATCTCAGGTTTGGTATTAGAAGCATTGAGATATCACATCTCATGCTATCAGAAGGATCTCAGGTTTGGTATTAGAAGCATTGAGATATCACATCTCATGCTATCAGAAGAGTCTCAGGATTGGAATAGGAAGGAGTTGGATATCACATCTCATGCTAAAGGGAGGGTCTCAGGTTTGGAAGGGGAAGGATTTGGATATCACATCTCATGTTATCGGAAGGATCTCACGTTTGGTATTAGAAGTATTGAGATATCATATCTCATGCTATAGGAAGGGTCTCAGGATTGGAATGGGAAGGAGTTGGATATCACATCTCATGCTATAGGGAGGGTCTCAGGATTGGAATGGGAAGGACTTAGATATCACATATCATGCTATAGGGAGGGTCTCAGTTTTGATATTAGAAGCATTGAGATATCACATCTCATGCTATCGGAAGTGTCTCAGGATTGGAATGGGAAGGAGCTGGATATCACATCTCATGCTAAAGGAAGGGTCTCAGGTTTGGAACGGGAAGGATTTGGATATCACATCTCATGTTATAGGAAGGGTCTCAGGTTTGGTATAAGCATTGAGATATCACATCTCTGCTATCGGAAGTGTCTCAGGATTGGAATGGGAAGGAGTTGGATATCCCATCTCATGTTATAGGACGGGTCTCAGGTTTGTTATTAGAATCATTGAGATATCATATTGCATGCTGTAGGAAGGGTCTAAGGGTTGGAATGTGAAGGACTTGGATATCACATCTCATGCTATAGATAGGCTCTTAGGTTTGGAAAGGGAAGGAGTTGGATATCACATTTCATGTTAGAGGAAGGATCTCAGGTTTGGTATTAGAAGCATTGAGATATCACATCTCATGCTATAGGAAGGGTCTCAGGATTGGAATGGGAAGCAGTTGGATATCACATCTCATGCTATAGGAAGGGTCTCAGGTTTGGTATAAGCATTGAGATATCACATCTCATGCTATAGGACGGGTCTCAGGATTGGAATGGAAGGAGTTGGATATCACATCTCATGTTATAGGAAGGATCTCAGGTTTGGTATTAGAAGCATTGAGACATCACATCTCATGCTATAGGAAGGGTCTCAGGGTTGGAATGGGAAGGAGTTGGATATCACATCTCATCCAATAGGAAGGGTCTCAGGTTTGGAATGGGAAGGAATTGGATATCACATCTCATGTTATAGGAAGGATCTCAGGTTTGGTATTAGAAGCATTGAGATATGACATCTCATGCTATAGGAAGGGTCTCAGGATTGGAATGTGAAGGATTTGGATATCACATCTCATGCTAAAGGAAGGGTCTCAGGTTTGGTAGAAGCATTGAGATATCACGTCTCTGCTATCGGAAGGGTCTCAGGATTGGATTGGGAAGGAGTTGGATATCCCTTCTCATGCTATAGGAAGGGTCTCAGGATTTGAATGGCAAGGAGTTGATTTTCACATCTCATGCCATAGGAAGGGTCTCAGGTTTGGTATAAGCATTGAGATATCACATCTCTGCTATCGGAAGGGTCTCAGGATTGGATTGGGAAGGAGTTGGATATCCCTTCTCATGCTATAGGAAGTGTCTCAGGTTGGAATGGGAAGGAGTTGGATATCACATCTCATGTTATAGGAAGGGTCTCAGGATTGGAATGGGAAGGATTTGGATATCACATCTCTTGCTATAGGAAGGGTCTCAGGATTGGAATGGGTAGGAGTTGGATATTACTTTCTTGCTATAGGAATGGTCTCATGTTTGGAATGGGAAGGAGTTGGTTATCACATATGCTATAGTTAGTGTCTCAGGTTTGGTATAAGCATGGAGATATCACTTCTCATGCTATAGGAAGGGTCTCAGGATTGGAATGGGAAGGAGTTGGATATCACATCTCATGTTATAGGAAGGATCTCAGGTTTGGTATTAGAAGCATTGAGACATCACATCTCATGCTATAGGAAGGGTCTCAGGATTGGAATGGGAAGGAGTTGGATATCACATCTCATGCTAAAGGGAGGGTCTCAGGTTTGGAAGGGGAAGGAGTTGGATATCACATCTCATGTTATAGGAAGGGTCTCAGGTTTGGTATAAGCATTGAGATATCACATCTCTGCTATCGGAAGCGGCTCAGGATTGGAATGGGAAGGAGTTGGATATCCCATCTCATGTTATAGGAAGAGTCTCTGGTTTGGTATTAGAATCATTGAGATATCACATCGCATGCTGTAGGAAGGGTCTAAGGATTGGAATGGGATGGACTTGGATATCACATCCCATGCTATAGGTAGGCTCTCAGGTTTGGTATAAGCATTGAGATATCACATCTCATGCTATAGGAAGGGTCTCAGGATTGGAATGGGAAGGAATTGGATATCACATCTCATGCTATAGGAAGGGTCTCAGATTTGGTATAAGCATTGAGATATCACATCTCATGCTAAAGGAAGCGTCTCAGGATTGGAATGGGAAGGAGTTGTATATGACATCTCAGGCCATAGGAAGGTTCTCAGGTTTGGTATAAGCATTGAGATATCACATCTCTGCTATCGGAAAGGTCTCAGGATTGGAATGGGAAGGAGTTGGATATCCCATCTCATGTTATAGGAAGGGTCTCAGGTTTGGTATTAGAAGCATAGAGATATCACATCTCATGCTATAGGAAGGGTCTCAGGATTGGAATGGGAAGGACTTGGATGTCACATCTCATGCTATAGGGAGGGTCTCAAGTTTGATATTAGAAGCATTGAGATAACAAATCTCATGATATCGGAAGGGTCTCAGGATTGGAATGGGAAGGAGTTGGATATCACATCTCATGATAAAGGAAGGGTCTAAGGTTTGGAAGGGGAAGGATTTGGATATCACATCTCATGTTATAGGACGGGTCTCAGGTTTGGTATTAGAAGCATTGAGATATCAAGTCTCATGGTATAAGAAGGGTCTCAGAATTGGAATGGGAAGGAGTTGGATATCACACCTCAAGCTATAGGAAGGGTCTCAGGATTGGAATGGGAAGGAGTTTGATATCACATCTCATGCCATAGTATGGGTCTCAGGTTTGGTAGAAGCATTGGGATATCACATCTCATGCTATCGGAAGGGTATCAGTATTGGATTTGGAAGAAGTTGGATATCCCATCTCATGCTATAGGAAGGGTCTCAGGTTGGAATGGGAAGGAGTTGGATATCACATTTCATGTTATAGGAAGGGTCTCAGGATTGGAATGGGAAGGACTTGGATATCATATCTCATGCTATAGGACGGGTCTCAGGTTTGTTATTAGAATCATTGAGATATCATATTGCATGCTGTAGGAAGGGTCTAAGGATTGGAATGGGAAGGACCTGGATATCACATCTCATGCTATAGATAGGCTCTTATGTTTGGAAAGGGAAGGAGTTGGATATCACATTTCATGTTAGAGGAAGGATCTCAGGTTTGGTATTAGAAGCATTGAGATATCACATCTCATGCTATAGGAAGGGTCTCAGGATTGGAATGGGACGTAGTTGGATATCACATCTCATGCTATAGGAAGGGTCTCAGGTTTGGTATAAGCATTGAGATATCACATCTCATGCTATAGGACGGGTCTCAGGATTGGAATGGAAGGAGTTGGATATCACATCTCATGTTATAGGAAGGATCTCAGGTTTGGTATTAGAAGCATTGAGATATCACATCTCATGCTATAGGAAGGGTCTCAGGATTGGAATGGGAAGTAGTTGGATATCACATCTCATGCTATAGGAAGGGTCTCAGGTTTGGTATAAGCATTGAGATATCATATCTCATGCTATAGGACAGGTCTCAGGGTTGGAATGGGAAGGAGTTGGATATCACAACTCATCCAATAGGAAGGGTCTCAGGTTTGGAATGGGAAGGAATTGGATATCACATCTCATGTTATAGGAAGGATCTCAGGTTTGGTATTATAAGCATTGAGATATCACATCTCATGCTATAGGAAGGGTCTCAGGATTGGAATGTGAAGGATTTGGATATCACATCTCATGCTAAAGGAAGGGTCTCAGGTTTGGTAGAAGCATTGAGATATCACGTCTCTGCTATCGAAAGGTTCTCAGGATTGGATTGGGAAGGAGTTGGATATCCCTTCTCATGCTATAGGAAGGGTCTCAGGATTTGAATGGCAAGGAGTTGGATATCACATCTCATGCCATAGGAAGGGTCTCAGGTTTGGTATAAGCATTGAGATATCACATCTCTGCTATCGGAAGGGTCTCAGGATTGGAATGGGAAGGAGTTGGTGTTAAGACGGATTTCTGAACTCTGTCCTGGTGGCGCAGAAGTTCAGAAGGCCAACCTAGATACTTGGAACAGGGTAACCTCTGGACGAGCCAGACCAATCAAGGTAGCGATCGCGGCGGTCAAGACTAGGTCTCAAGAGGGGTGAGGGTGACTGAAAGCCCGCAATGAGCACACAAAGCAAGAGCGCTTACAAACTACTCCAAACAGTTGTTATATCAAAAATATATACACATTTATTTTAAGGCCTTTAAAATAATGACCGTAGCGAAAAAATCACAATATCACAGTATTAAACCAACACATACCATATCAACACAATATATATACAAATACGACAGTCTTAAGCATTAGAGGCACGAAATGTGTAGTCCACCTGCCAGGGAAGGAAAACAGGCAGTGCGATAACGCTTTAGACTCAGTTCGCCTTCAGAGGCACCTAACTAGATGGAAGTCCGAGCCCTGCGAAGAGTGGAGCCTTGTGCTCAAAGTACCTGCCACGCCGGTGCCAACGGGCAAAAGGAGAAGCTCTTCAGAGGAAGTCAGGCAGTTCGGGTTAGTGCACAGCAGAAGGAGAACAGGTTCCGCAACTCAAGCGCAGCCTCCACAGCGAGCAGAAGCAGAGCGCGAGTACGGCAAAAGGGTGCTGTTTTTACACAGCAGGGAAAAGCAATGGGATACTGCAGGAGGGCGACCAGATCCTAGCTATACTACTCACCAGTCCCCGAAGCAAGCAGACCCAGGCTTCTCCACGTTAGTTTCAGCAGCTGGCAGGTTCAGAAGAGCAGGGAACGCCTCGTAGTCGTGTAGAGCAAAAAGACGTCCCAATCGACGAAACCGGCACAGTTTGTTGCCGCAGCAGGACAACGGAGCGGCCATGTGTATTCGAGCCAAATGTACACTCCTCCCTTCAGACTTGGGAACGCCAAGTGTACGAAGCGTGGGAGAGTGACAAGGACTCGAAATACAACACAACCTGGCGGCGGTTACAGAGCAGGACTCCCTTGTAAGCTGGTCAGTCAACTGGATGGCCCAGAGACACTTCCGAAGGCTTACTTGGCAGGAGATGATGAAGTCGCCGGGAATAGCTGTTCCTGCTATTCCAAAGGTCGAAGCACCAGTACAGGCCTTCTGGTTCGATCAAAGGAGGAAAGGGTTTCACAGGACGACAGCAGTGCAAAGGAGGATTCCTTCAGCGGGTCACCAGCGATTCCTCGGTCCAGCCTCGTGGTTGCAGGATACTTGGCTCCTGTATTCCTTCGTTCGTGAGAACTCAGGAGATCGACATGGTAGTGGTGTTTCCAGCCGCCTCTTATCCACGGTTCCCTTCGCGCCAAAACGGAGGGGAGCCAATGGGAGATCCGCTCATCAACACACATACCATGCGTGGACCAATCACGGACCACGGTGGTCCCAGGCATTCACACCACCCTAGACTCTCTGGCACCCAGGATGTGTATTGGGACCAGACATCCCAGCCCACACCCTGGAGGCACACAAACGACATGTAGAAGCCCGCGAAAGCAACCACGTTTCGCGGGAAAGTACATGCCCAAATAAGGAAGGCCCCGGGTCGCTCGACCTGGGGAAGGTGAAGGGAGCAAGACGGTCAGTGGACAAGACAAAGGAGCCTCGTGGTCTGGCCATTTTGGGAGCCAGGCCACCATTTTGGGTTCAGTGCGAAAAACGTGCTCAGAACGCCAAAAGGAGCTCAAAATAAACAAAACGATCGCTGCCACCATTCCAGTCCCTGAATGACTTGCACCGATCAAATACCATCCTAAAAGAGTATCTAGGGCCTGTAGAAGGCTAGAGACCCAAGAGAGCTGTAACTTAGCTTACAGTGCCCTCTTGTGTCATGTTGCACTAAAGCTGCAACATGATAAAAGAAACTACGGGAAACAGCGTTCCCCGGTACTGGCTGTCTTAAGGGCATGTCAGTTTCCCCGTAAGAAAGGAGCGAAAGCCCAGAGGAGTGCGGCAGAAGGCTGCACTTCTCTGGCAAAGTCAAGAACAAGGTGAAAACAACAGCAAAAAGTTTAGGGGTTGCCACATGGAAGGAAAATTACCTACAATTACGAAATCTTTCCTAACACTCGCCCCTCCCAGACTATGGACAGGGGGAACTAATCCACCCCTGGATGAGTCTCTTGTTCAGGTCGGTTAAACATTCTGGACAACCCATCAGCATTGCTATGTTGGACACCTGGCCTATGCTCAATAGTGAAGTCGAAGCCTTGTAGACTTATGGACCACCTAAGCAACTTTGGATTCTCCCCCTTCATGTTCATTAGCCACTTTAACGGCTTATGGTCAGTTTGCACAGTGAAGTGGGTCCCATAGAGGTAGGGCCTCAGCTTCCTTAGGGCCCACACAACAGAGAAACATTCTTTCTCTACCGTGGACCATCTGAGATCTCTGTCCTTAAGCTGGCGACTAATAAAACCGATAGGGTGTTCCTTACCCTTCTCATCTACTTGTGATAGTACAGCTCCTATCCCAGTGTCAGAGGCGTCCGTCTGCACGATAAAAGGTCTTTGATAATCAGGGGCCCTAAGGACAGGGGCCTGGCACAAGGAGTCTTTTAAGCCATTGAAGGCCTTCTCACACTCGTCGGTCCAAGTTACCTTCTTGGGTTTCTTCGGAGTTGTGAGGGCAGTCAGAGGAGCAGCTATGGTGCCATAGTCTGCCACAAAATTGCGGTAATACCCCGTGAGTCCTAAAAAGGCTTTCACTTGGGTTTGCGTAGTGGGGGTAGGCCAGTCTTGTACTGCTTGTACCTGACTGAGTAGAGGCTGTCTCCTCCCTCCACCTACTTCATGTCCAAGGTAAACCACTGAGCCTTGTCCATTTTGGTGAGGGGCCACTTGGACCCCCTCAAAAGAGCTATCTGAAGGACTGCTTGGGAACAGGTCGGGGAGAGGTTCAGACTCCTCTCCCGCAACGTCTGAAGCCAGTAGCAGTGCTGCGATTTCGACGCTTGGGCCGAAAGCCTTCAGCCTATTCGCGTGAAACACTTTTGGAGCCTGTCCAGGCCTTCCAAGGTCCACTGAATAGTTAACCTCACCCAGGGGCTCCACCACTGGGTAAGGGCCTGACCATTTGTCCTGTAAAGCTCAAGGCCTTATGGGATTCATGATCAGGACTTGCTGACCAAGTGTAAAGTTGATGAGGGAAGCTTTCTGGTCGTACCAATGTTTCACCAGCGCTTGCCCTGCCTTCAATTTATCACTAGCCAAGCCCATCAGAAGTACCATCCGTTTTCTGAGCCCTAGCACATAATCAACTACGTTGGTAGTAACAGGGGGAGTGGGCATCTCCCATCCCTCTTTGACGATGGCTAAGGGTCCCCGTACGGGATGACCGAACAGAAGTTCGAAGGGGCTGAAGCCAACACCCTCCTGTGGTACCTCTCGGTAGGCAAACAGTAAGCATGAAACAAGAAGATCCCATTTTCTTCTCTGAGGCTCCTCCAGAGCCCCAATCATGCTCTTTAACGTCCTGTTGAAACGCCCCCCCAGACCATTGGTCTGGGGGTGGTATGCAGAAGAGAACCTGTAGGTGACCCCACATTCTTTCCACATAGCCTGCCTATACTTCGACATAAAGTTGCTGCCATCATCCGGCACAACTTCTTTAGGGAAGCCAACCCTAGTAAATATGCCGAGTAAAGCTTCTGCAACTGACTTGGCAGTTACAGTTTTCCATGGGATGGCCTCAGGATACCTGGTTGCATGGTCGACCAGCACCAGCACCTATTGCCCGAGGATGTTTGCGGGTCAAGGGGACCAACCATGTCGATCCCTACCCTTTCAAATGGTACCCCCACAACTGGGAGCGGTACCAACGGAGCTTGGATTGTTGCGCCAACCTTACCAGACAACTGGCAGGAGGCACAACTCCTGCAGTGACTTTCTACTTGCACCCCCATCTTGGGCCAGTAGAAGTGCATGGATAACCTTTGCTTGGTCCTCTTCATACCAAGGTGACCAGCAAGGGGAACTTCATGCGCCAACTGCAGGAGGAAGGGCCTAACAGCAAGGGGAACCACCAACCTCCTATGGTCTCCTTCTGTAGACTCTGTGGGCTCACTATACAGGAGTCCACCTTCCCAATAAATCCTATGCTTCCCAGGAGGTTCACCCTCAAGCTGGGAGCAGGCCTGTCTCCTTAGGCCTTCCAGAGATGGGCACTCACGTTGGCCTTTACTGAATTCGTCCCTATCAGGACCTCCTTCAACTAACAAGTCTTTTAGTTCAGGATGATCGTTGGGGTCGAATACTTCAGGCATCGCCACCTCCTCGTCAGGCCCGGGCGATTGACCAACTTCCTCCACCGCAGTGGTAGGCGAGCTCGGGGGAATATTCTCTTTCCCTCGTTTTGACTTGTAGACTCCTTTCGCCTTGGGTTTCCCCTTCGGCTGGGGCGGCGTATTGGACTTGGCCAATGCTGCCCGTGCTTGAGACCGTGTGTAGGGTCTTTCGGCAGTATCTCCTACGAGCCCTAAAGCTCTGAGATCATTACCTAACAAGACCTTTCCCGGGACGTTTCTCTGAATGCTCACTGGAATCCTGACTGCTGTACCATTTAAAGTAAGATTTACAGGTATTACTGGAAACATACGGAGGGGGCCGTCAGCCAACTTAGTGGGCATCAGAGTAGCTCTGGCAACTTCCTCTGAGTCTACCAAGGTAGAATCCACTACAGTGCGACTGCACCCACTATCCCTAAGAGCTGGAGTATCCACTCCAGTGATCAGCACACTGTCTTTAAAGTAGTGCTTGGTATTATCCGGAATCCTAGCATAAGCCTCCTGATACCCTTCCGATAGCATGAGATGTGATATCCCAATGCTTCTACAAAACCTGAGACCCATACCATGGCATGAGATGTGATATCAAACTCCCGTCCTATACCATGAGACTTGATATCTCAATGCTTCTAATACCAAACCTGAGACCGGTCCAATAACATGAGATGTGATATCCAAATCCTTCCCCTTCCAAACCTTAGACCCTTCCTTTATCATGAGATGTGATATCCAAGTCCTTCCCATTCCATTCCTGAGACCCTTCCTATAGCATGAGATGTGATATCTCAATGCCTCTAAAACCAAACCTGAGATCCTACCTCTAACATGAAATGTGATATCCAACTCCTTCCCCTTCCAACCCTGAGAGCCTTCCTATAGAATGAGATGTGATATCCAAGTCCTTCCCATTCCAATCCTGAGACCCTTCCTGTAGCATGAGAAGGGAGATCCAACTCCTTCCCATTCCAATCCTGAGACCCTTCCTATACCATGAGATGTGATATCTCAATGCTTCTAATACCAAACATGGGACCCGTCCTATAACATGAGATACGTCCTATAACATGAGATGTGATATCCAAATCCTTCCCATTTCAATCTTGAGACCCTTCCTATAACATGAGATGTGATATCCAACTCCTACCCATTCCAACCTGAGACCCTTCCTATAGCATGAGAAGGGATATCCAATTCCTTCCCAATCCAATCCTTAGACCCTTCCGATAGCAGAGATGTGATATCTCAATGCTTATACCAAACCTGAGACCCTTCCTTTAGCATGAGATGTGATATCCAAATCCTTCACATTCCAATCCTGAGACCCTTCCTATAGCATGAGATGTGATATCTCAATGCTTCTAATACAAAACCTGAGATCCTTCCTATAACATGAGTTGTGATATCCAAGTCCTTCCCATTCCAATCCTGAGACCCTTCCTATAGCATGAGATGGGATATCCAACTCCTTCCAAATCCAATCCTGATACCCTTCCGATAGCATGAGATGTGATATCCCAATGCTTCTACAAAACCTGAGACCCATACCATGGCATGAGATGTGATATCAAACTCCCGTCCTATACCATGAGACTTGATATCTCAATGCTTCTAATACCAAACCTGAGACCGGTCCAATAACATGAGATGTGATATCCAAATCCTTCCCCTTCCAAACCTTAGACCCTTCCTTTATCATGAGATGTGATATCCAAGTCCTTCCGTTTCCATTCCTGAGACCCTTCCTATAGCATGAGATGTGATATCCAAATCCTTCCCATTCCAATCCTGAGACCCTTCCGATAGCAGAGATGTGATATCTCAATGCTTATACCAAACCTGAGACCCGTCCGATAGCATGAGATGTGATATCTCAATGCTTCTAATACCAAACCTGAGACCCTTCCTATAACATGAGATGTGATATCCAAATCCTTCCCATTCCAATCCTGAGACCCTTCCGATAGCAGAGATGTGATATCTCAATGCTTATACCAAACCTGAGACCCTTCGGAGAGCATGAGATGTGATATCTCAATGCTTCTAATACCAAACCTCAGATCCTTCCAATAACATGAGATGTGATGTCCAAATCCTTCCCCTTCCAAACCTTAGACCCTCCCTTTAGCATGAGATGTGATATCCAACTCCTTCCCATTCCAATCCTGAGACCCTTCTGATGGCATGAGATGTCATATCTCAATGCCTCTAATACCAAACCTGAGATCCTACCTCTAACATGAGATGTGATATCAAACTCCTTCCCATTCCAAACCTGAGACCCTTCCGATAGCATGAGATGTGATATTTCAATGCTTCTAAAACCAAACATGAGAACCATCCTATAACATGAGATGTGAAATCCAAATCATTCCCTTTCCAAACCTGAGGCCCTTCCTATAGCTTGAGATGTGATATCAAACTCCTTCCCATTCAATGTGATATCCAACTCCTTCCCATTCCAATCCTGGGACCCTTCCTATACCATGAGATGTGATATTTCAATGCTTCTAATACCAAACCTGAGACCCGTCCTAAAACATGAGATGTGAGATCCAAATCCTTCCCCTTCCAGACCTGAGACCTTTCCTTTAGCATGAGATGTGATATCCAACTCCTTCCCATTCCAAACCTGAGACCCTTCCCATAGCATGAGATGTGATATCTCAATGCTTCTAAAACCAAACATGAGAACCATCCTATAACATGAGATGTGAAATCCAAATCCTTCCCTTTCCAAACCTGAGACCCTTCCTGTAGCTTGAGATGAAATATCAAACTCCTTCCCATTCCAATCCTGAGATAGCTTGAGATGTGAGATCCAAATCCTTCCCCTTCCAAACCTGAGACCCTTCCTATAGCTTGATATGTGATATCAAACTCCTTCCCATTACAATCCTGAGATAGCTTGAGATGTGATATCCAACTCCATCCCATTCCAATCCTGAGACCCTTCCGATAGCATGAGATGTGATAGCTCAATGCTTCTAATATCAAAACTGAGACCCTCCCTATAGTATGAGATGTGAAATCTAAGTCCTTACCATTCCTATCCTGAGACCCTTCCGATAGCAGAGATGTGATATCTCAATGCTTATACCGAACCTGATGACCCTTCCTTTAGCATGAGATGTGATATCCAACTCCTTCCAATTCCAATACTGAGACCCTTCCAATAGCATATGTGATATCTCAATGCTTCTAATATCAAAACTGAGACCCTCCCTATAACATGAGATGTGATATCCAACTCCTTCCCATTCCAATACTGAGACCCTTCCAATAGCATATGTGATATCTCAATGCTTCTAATATCAAAACTGAGACCCTCCCTATAACATGAGATGTGATATCCAACTCCTACCCATTCCAACCGAGACCCTTCCTATAACATGAGATGTGATATCCAAATCCTTCCCATTCCAATCCTGAGACCCTTCCGATAGCAGAGATGTGATATCTCAATGCTTATACCAAACCTGAGACCCTTCCGATAGCATGAGATGTGATATCTCAATGCTTCTAATACCAAACCTCAGATCCTTCCAATAACATGAGATGTGATGTCCAAATCCTTCCCCTTCCAAACCTTAGACCCTCCCTTTAGCATGAGATGTGATATCCAACTCCTTCCCATTCCAATCCTGAGACCCTTCTGATGGCATGAGATGTCATATCTCAATGCCTCTAATACCAAACCTGAGATCCTACCTCTAACATGAGATGTGATATCAAACTCCTTCCCATTCCAAACCTGAGACCCTTCCGATAGCATGAGATGTGATATTTCACTGCTTCTAAAACCAAACATCTTTCGGCTCCCAGGAACCTAGGGACACTAAAACTACCTCAGCCTCTATTCCGCTGGGAAACGAGTCTGAGGAGAAGGATGCTCCTGTAATCTCTTCTTCCTCGTAGGACGAGAAGGCCAGATTAGCGGAGTGGACCCCCAAAGGTCTAACCTTACACCGGGGATCCCCCTTCACATGGTCAGTTGCTCCACAAGAAAAACAAGCCCCAGTGGGTCTGTTTACGTAGGGAGGCTTATTGTAACCAGAGTTCTGTTGCGGAGGCGGACCTCCACTACCCTGTGAGTTCTCTTGTGTCTTACCCTTATTTTTTTTTTGTGGCCCTTATGGGAAGAAGATTTAGCAGATTCCCCACCCTCCATATCTTTGGACTTTTTCCCTTCCTCCTGCTTACCAGGATGAGTTTTGTCCTTATGGGACACTCGATGTGACACCCATAAATCTGCTGCAATGGCCAGCTTCTTAGGATCTATCTCCTTCGAATCGGCCAAATGCTGCTTAAGCTCCGGGGAAGAAGAACCAAAAATGTGTTCCAGCATGACAAGATTTATCATGCCTTCGAAGGTAGAAACCTTATAACCTTCGACCCAGCCAGTTAAGTTTTTCAAAGATTCAGCGACATAAGATACCCAAGTACCACCTTCCTTTTTCTTATACTCTCGAAAACGCTTTAAATATTGGGCCGGAGTCTTCCCAAACTTTAAAATGAGAGTTTGCTTTAACATTGCGAAATCAGCTCGCTCAGCCTTCGACATTTCCATAATGGCACTACAGCCAGAATGGGGCAGTCTGCTGAGTAACCACGCAATCTTATCAGCATTGTCAACTTTCTGAACTTCGCATGCATACTCAAACGCATTCAGCCAGTCCATAATGTCATTCCGTTCTTCATACACACTGAGCAGATCTTTTGGAAACCGTGGATGAGAGGAGGCCCCAGACCCATGTCCAGGACCCTGGGACCCAATTGCAACCTGAAGCTTGGCCAGTTCCAACTGGTGATCCCTGTCTTTCTGTTTTTCTGCCTGTTCGATTTTTAGTTTGGCTATGCTGAATTCAAGCTCCTGCTGCCTAAACCGCAGCTCTTGCTTCTTGAATTCAAGCATAGCATCCCCATCAACACTGGCAGAAGAAACATTAGACATCTCGTCCTCCCTGTCCTCGTGGTCGCGATGGATCAGTGCAGCGGCAGAACCGTCGGTTCTACCAGTGAGAGCAGCCCCACCACCTTCTGCACTGTCCTCAGAAGTTATAGCGTCAAGCTGCGCTTCTTGCCACGCCACGATTCTTTGGATCATTTCCAATTTAGTGCCTTGAGAGGAAACACCTCTCTTCGCACACATCTTCTTCAATGTTTCTGATTTGGAAGCATTTAAAGTTAACAAGGTATTTGTTTCCATACTGTTTGATAGGACTATGGCCTTTTTAAAGTTATACTACAACAATTCACTACGTGTACTGGTTGGAATAACCTGAAATGCCTTAGTTCGAGCGCAACACTGGATACCCTCAGTCGTATCCCACCGCTGTACACCAATTTGTTAAGACGGATTTCTGAACTCTGTCCTGGTGGCGCAGAAGTTCAGAAGGCCAACCTAATTACTTGGAACAGGGTAACCTCTGGACGAGCCAGACCAATCAAGGTAGCGATCGCGGCGGTCAAGACTAGGTCTCAAGAGGGGTGAGGGTGACTGAAAGCCCGCAATGAGCACACAAAGCAAGAGTGCTTACAAACTACTCCAAACAGTTGTTATATCAAAAATATATACACATTTATTTTAAGTCCTTTAAAATAATGACCGTAGCGAAAAAATCACAATATCACAGTATTAAACCAACACATACCATATCAACACAATATATATACAAATACGACAGTCTTAAGCATTAGAGGCACGAAATGTGTAGTCCACCTGCCAGGGAAGGAAAACAGGCAGTGCGATAACGCTTTAGACTCAGTTCGCCTTCAGAGGCACCTAACTAGATGGAAGTCCGAGCCCTGCGAAGAGTGGAGCCTTGTGCTCAAAGTACCTGCCACGCCGGTGCCAACGGGCAAAAGGAGAAGCTCTTCGGAGGAAGTCAGGCAGTTCGGGTTAGTGCACAGCAGAAGGAGAACAGGTTCCGCAACTCAAGCGCAGCCTCCACAGCGAGCAGAAGCAGAGCGCGAGTACGGCAAAAGGGTGCTGTTTTTACACAGCAGGGAAAAGCAATGGGATACTGCAGGAGGGCGACCAGATCCTAGCTATACTACTCACCGGTCCCCGAAGCAAGCAAACCCAGGCTTCTCCACGTTAGTTTCAGCAGCTGGCAGGTTCAGAAGAGCAGGGAACGCCTCGTAGTCGTGTAGAGCAAAAAGACGTCCCAATCGACGAAACCGGCACAGTTTGTTGCCGCAGCAGGACAACGGAGCGGCCGTGTGTATTCGAGCCAAATGTACACTCCTCCCTTCAGACTTGGGAACGCCAAGTGTACGAAGCGTGGGAGAGTGACAAGGACTCGAAATACAACACAACCTGGCGGCGGTTACAGAGCAGGACTCCCTTGTAAGCTGGTCAGTCAACTGGATGGCCCAGAGACACTTCCGAAGGCTTACTTGGCAGGAGATGATGAAGTCGCCGGGAATAGCTGTTCCTGCTATTCCAAAGGTCGAAGCACCAGTACAGGCCTTCTGGTTCGATCAAAGGAGGAAAGGGTTTCACAGGACGACAGCAGTGCAAAGGAGGATTCCTTCAGCGGGTCACCAGCGATTCCTCGGTCCAGCCTCGTGGTTGCAGGATACTTGGCTCCTGTATTCCTTCGTTCGTGAGAACTCAGGAGATCGACATGGTAGTGGTGTTTCCAGCCCCCTCTTATCCACGGTTCCCTTCGCGCCAAAACGGAGGGGAGCCAAAGGGAGATCCGCTCATCAACACACATACCATACGTGGACCAATCACGGACCACGGTGGTCCCAGGCATTCACACCACCCTAGACTCTCTGGCACCCAGGATGTGTATTGGGACCAGACATCCCAGCCCACACCCTGGAGGCACACAAACGACATGTAGAAGCCCGCGAAAGCAACCACGTTTCGCGGGAAAGTACATGCCCAAATAAGGAAGGCCCCGGGTCGCTCGACCTGGGGAAGGTGAAGGGAGCAAGACGGTCAGTGGACAAGACAAAGGAGCCTCGTGGTCTGGCCATTTTGGGAGCCAGGCCACCATTTTGGGTTCAGTGCGAAAAATGTGCTCAGAACGCCAAAAGGAGCTCAAAATAAACAAAACGATCGCTGCCACCATTCCAGTCCCTGAATGACTTGCACCGATCAAATACCATCCTAAAAGAGTATCTAGGGCCTGTAGAAGGCTAGAGACCCAAGAGAGCTGTAACTTAGCTTACAGTGCCCTCTTGTGTCATGTTGCACTAAAGCCGCAACACGATAAAAGAAACTACGGGAAACAGCGTTCCCCGGTACTGACTGTCTTAAGGGCATGTCAGTTTCCCCGTAAGAAAGGAGCGAAAGCCCAGAGGAGTGCGGCAGAAGGCTGCACTTCTCTGGCAAAGTCAAGAACAAGGTGAAAACAACAGCAAAAAGTTTAGGGGTTGCCACATGGAAGGAAAATTACCTACAATTACGAAATCTTTCCTAACAGTTTGATATTCCCATCTCATGTTATAGGAAGGGTCTCAGGTTTGGTATTAGAAGCATTGAGATATCACATCCCATGCTATAGGAAGGGTCTCAGGATTGGAATGGGAAGGACTTGGATATCACATCTCATGCTATAGGGAGGGTCTCAAGTTTGATATTAGAAGCTTTGAGATATCACATCTCATGATATCGGAAGGGTCTCAGGATTGGAATGGGAAGGAGTTGGATATCACATCTCATGATAAAGGAAGGGTCTAAGGTTTGGAAGGGGAAGGATTTGGATATCACATCTCATGTTATATTACGGGTCTCATGTTTGGTATTAGAAGCATTGAGATATCAAGTCTCAGAGTATAGGAAGGGTCTCAGAATTGGAATGGGAAGGAGTTGGATATCACATCTCAAGCTATAGGAAGGGTCTCAGGATTGGAATGGGAAGGACTTGGATATCACATCTCATGCTATAGGAAGGCTCTCAGGTTTGGAAGGGGAAAGAGTTGGATATCACATTTCATGTTAGAGGTAGGATCTCAGGTTTGGTATTAGAGGCATTGAGATATCACATCTCATGCTATCAGAAGGGTCTCAGGAATGGAATGGGAAGGAGTTGGATATCACAACTCATGCTAAAGGGAGGGTCTCAGGTTTGGAAGAGGAAGGATTTGGATATCACATCTCATGTTATAGGAAGGATCTCAGGTTTGGTATTAGAAGCATTGAGATATCACATCTCATGCTATCGGAAGGATCTCAGGTTTGGTATTAGAAGCATTGAGATATCACATCTTATTCTATCAGAAGGGTCTCAGGATTGGAATAGGAAGGAGTTGGATATCACATCTCATGCTAAAGGGAGGGTCTCAGGTTTGGAAGGGGAAGGATTTGGATATCACATCTCATGTTATCGGAAGAATCTCACGTTTGGTATTAGAAGTATTGAGATATCATATCTCATGCTATAGGAAGGGTCTCAGGATTGGAATGGGAAGGAGTTGGATATCACATCTCATGCTATAGGAAGTGTCTCAGGATTGGAATGGGAAGGACTTGGATATCACATCTCATGCTATAGGTAGGGTCTCAAGTTTGATATTAGAAGCATTGAGATATCACATCTCATGCTATAGGAAGGGTCTGAGGATTGGAATGGGAAGGAGTTGGATATCACATCTCATGCTATGGGAAGGGTCTCAGGTTTGGTATAAGCAGTGAGATATCACATCTCATGCTATAGGAAGTGTCTCAGGATTGGAATGGGAAGGAGTTGGATATCACATCTCATGTTATAGGAAGGATCTCAGGTTTGGTATAAGCATTGAGATATCACATCTCTGCTATCGGAAGGGTCTCAGGATTGGAATGGGAAGGAGTTGGATATTCCCATCTCATGTTATAGGAAGGGTCTCAGGTTTGGTATTAGAAGCATTGAGATATCACATCTCATGCTATAGGAAGGGTCTCAGGATTGGAATGGGAAGGACTTGGATATCACATCTCATGCTATAGGGAGGGTCTCAAGTTTGATATTAGAAGCTTTGAGATATCACATCTCATGATATCGGAAGGGTCTCAGGATTGGAATGGGAAGGAGTTGGATATCACATCTCATGTTATATTACGGGTCTCACGTTTGGTATTAGAAGCATTGAGATATCAAGTCTCATAGTATAGGAAGGGTCTCAGAATTGGAATGGGAAGGAGTTGGATATCACATCTCAAGCTATAGGAAGGGTCTCAGGATTGGAATGGGAAGGACTTGGATATCACATCTCGTGCTATAGGAAGGCTCTCAGGTTTGGAAGGGGAAGGATTTGGATATCACATTTCATGTTAGAGGTAGGATCTCAGGTTTGGTATTAGAGGCATTGAGATATCACATCTCATGCTATCAGAAGGGTCTCAGGAATGGAATGGGAAGGAGTTGGATATCACATCTCATGCTAAAGGGAGGGTCTCAGGTTTGGAAGGGGAAGGATTTGGATATCACATCTCATGTTATAGGAAGGATCTCAGGTTTGGTATTAGAAGCATTGAGATATCACATCTCATGCTATCGGAAGGATCTCAGGTTTGGTATTAGAAGCATTGAGATATCACATCTCATGCTATCAGAAGAGTCTCAGGATTGGAATAGGAAGGAGTTGGATATCACATCTCATGCTAAAGGGAGGGTCTCAGGTTTGGAAGGGGAAGGATTTGGATATCACATCTCATGTTATCGGAAGGATCTCACGTTTGGTATTAGAAGTATTGAGATATCATATCTCATGCTATAGGAAGGGTCTCAGGATTGGAATGGGAAGGAGTTGGATATCACATCTCATGCTATAGGGAGGGTCTCAGGATTGGAATGGGAAGGACTTAGATATCACATATCATGCTATAGGGAGGGTCTCAGTTTTGATATTAGAAGCATTGAGATATCACATCTCATGCTATCGGAAGTGTCTCAGGATTGGAATGGGAAGGTGCTGGATATCACATCTCATGCTAAAGGAAGGGTCTCAGGTTTGGAACGGGAAGGATTTGGATATCACATCTCATGTTATAGGAAGGGTCTCAGGTTTGGTATAAGCATTGAGATATCACATCTCTGCTATCGGAAGTGTCTCAGGATTGGAATGGGAAGGAGTTGGATATCCCATCTCATGTTATAGGACGGGTCTCAGGTTTGGAATGGGAAGGAATTGGATATCACATCTCATGTTATAGGAAGGATCTCAGGATTGGTATTAGAAGCATTGAGATATCACATCTCATGCTAAAGGAAGGGTCTCAGGTTTGGTAGAAGCATTGAGATATCACGTCTCTGCTATCGGAAGGGTCTCAGGATTGGATTGGGAAGGAGTTGGATATCACATCTCATGCCATAGGAAGGGTCTCAGGTTTGGTATAAGCATTGAGATATCACATCTCTGCTATAGGAAGGGTCTCAGGATTGGATTGGGAAGGAGTTGGATATCCCTTCTCATGCTATAGGAAGTGTCTCAGGTTGGAATGGGAAGGAGTTGGATATCACATCTCATGTTATAGGAAGGGTCTCAGGATTGGAATGGGAAGGATTTGGATATCACATCTCTTGCTATAGGAAGGGTCTCAGGATTGGAATGGGTAGGAGTTGGATATTACTTTCTTGCTATAGGAAGGGTCTCATGTTTGGAATGGGAAGGAGTTGGATATCACATATGCTATAGTTAGTGTCTCAGGTTTGGAACGGGAAGGAGTTGGATATCACATCTCATGTTATAGGAAGGGTCTCAGGTTTGGTATAAGCATTGAGATATCACATCTCTGCTATCGGAAGCGGCTCAGGATTGGAATGGGAAGGAGTTGGATATCCCATCTCATGTTATAGGAAGAGTCTCTGGTTTGGTATTAGAATCATTGAGATATCACATCGCATGCTGTAGGAAGGGTCTAAGGATTGGAATGGGATGGACTTGGATATCACATCTCATGCTATAGGTAGGCTCTCAGGTTTGGTATAAGCATTGAGATATCACATCTCATGCTATAGGAAGGGTCTCAGGATTGGAATGGGAAGGAATTGGATATCACATCTCATGCTATAGGACGGGTCTCAGATTTGGTATAAGCATTGAGATATCACATCTCATGCTAAAGGAAGGGTCTCAGGATTGGAATGGGAAGGAGTTGTATATGACATCTCAGGCCATAGGAAGGTTCTCAGGTTTGGTATAAGCATTGAGATATCACATCTCTGCTATCGGAAAGGTCTCAGGATTGGAATGGGAAGGAGTTGGATATCCCATCTCATGTTATAGGAAGGGTCTCAGGTTTGGTATTAGAAGCATAGAGATATCACATCTCATGCTATAGGAAGGGTCTCAGGATTGGAATGGGAAGGACTTGGATGTCACATCTCATGCTATAGGGAGGGTCTCAAGTTTGATATTAGAAGCATTGAGATAACAAATCTCATGATATCGGAAGGGTCTCAGGATTGGAATGGGAAGGAGTTGGATGTCACATCTCATGATAAAAGAAGGGTCTCAGGTTTGGTATTAGAAGCATTGAGATATCAAGTCTCATGGTATAAGAAGGGTCTCAGAATTGGAATGGGAAGGAGTTGGATATCACACCTCAAGCTATAGGAAGGGTCTCAGGATTGGAATGGGAAGGAGTTTGATATCACATCTCATGCCATAGTATGGGTCTCAGGTTTGGTAGAAGCATTGGGATATCACATCTCATGCTATCGGAAGGGTATCAGTATTGGATTTGGAAGAAGTTGGATATCCCATCTCATGCTATAGGAAGGGTCTCAGGTTGGAATGGGAAGGAGTTGGATATCACATTTCATGTTATAGGAAGGGTCTCAGGATTGGAATGGGAAGGACTTGGATATCATATCTCATGCTATAGGACGGGTCTCAGGTTTGTTATTAGAATCATTGAGATATCATATTGCATGCTGTAGGAAGGGTCTAAGGATTGGAATGGGAAGGACCTGGATATCACATTTCATGCTATAGATAGGCTCTTAGGTTTGGAAAGGGAAGGAGTTGGATATCACATTTCATGTTAGAGGAAGGATCTCAGGTTTGGTATTAGAAGCATTGAGATATCACATCTCATGCTATAGGAAGGGTCTCAGGATTGGAATGGGAAGTAGTTGGATATCACATCTCATGCTATAGGAAGGGTCTCAGGTTTGGTATAAGCATTGAGATATCACATCTCATGCTATAGGACGGGTCTCAGGATTGGAATGGAAGGAGTTGTATATCACATCTCATGTTATAGGAAGGATCTCAGGTTTGGTATTAGAAGCATTGAGATATCACATCTCATGCTATAGGAAGGGTCTCAGGATTGGAATGGGAAGTAGTTGGATATCACATCTCATGCTATAGGAAGGGTCTCAGGTTTGGTATAAGCATTGAGATATCACATCTCATGCTATAGGGCGGGTCTCAGGGTTGGAATGGGAAGGAGTTGGATATCACAACTCATCCAATAGGAAGGGTCTCAGGTTTGGAATGGGAAGGAATTGGATATCACATCTCATGTTATAGGAAGGATCTCAGGTTTGGTATTAGAAGCATTGAGATATCACATCTCGTGCTATAGGAAGGGTCTCAGGATTGGAATGTGAAGGATTTGGATATCACATCTCATGCTAAAGGAAGGGTCTCAGGTTTGGTAGAAGCATTGAGATATCACGTCTCTGCTATCGGAAGGTTCTCAGGATTGGATTGGGAAGGAGTTGGATATCCCTTCTCATGCTATAGGAAGGGTCTCAGGATTTGAATGGCAAGGAGTTGGATATCACATCTCATGCCATAGGAAGGGTCTCAGGTTTGGTATAAGCATTGAGATATCACATCTCTGCTATCGGAAGGGTCTCAGGATTGGAATGGGAAGGAGTTGGTGTTAAGACGGATTTCTGAACTCTGTCCTGGTGGCGCAGAAGTTCAGAAGGCCAACCTAGATACTTGGAACAGGGTAACCTCTGGACGAGCCAGACCAATCAAGGTAGCGATCGCGGCGGTCAAGACTAGGTCTCAAGAGGGGTGAGGGTGACTGAAAGCCCGCAATGAGCACACAAAGCAAGAGCGCTTACAAACTACTCCAAACAGTTGTCATATCAAAAATATATACACATTTATTTTAAGGCCTTTAAAATAATGACCGTAGCGAAAAAATCACAATATCACAGTATTAAACCAACACATACCATATCAACACAATATATATACAAATACGACAGTCTTAAGCATTAGAGGCACGAAATGTGTAGTCCACCTGCCAGGGAAGGAAAACAGGCAGTGCGATAACGCTTTAGACTCAGTTCGCCTTCAGAGGCACCTAACTAGATGGAAGTCCGAGCCCTGCGAAGAGTGGAGCCTTGTGCTCAAAGTACCTGCCACGCCGGTGCCAACGGGCAAAAGGGGAAGCTCTTCGGAGGAAGTCAGGCAGTTCAGTATAGTGCACAGCAGAAGGAGAACAGGTTCCGCAACTCAAGCGCAGCCTCCACAGCGGGCAGAAGCAGAGCGCGAGTACGGCCAAAAGGGTGCTGTTTTTACACAGCAGGGAAAAGCAATGGGATACTGCAGGAGGGCGACCAGATCCTAGCTAAACTACTCACCGGTCCCCGAAGCAAGCAGACCCAGGCTTCTCCACGTTAGTTTCAGCAGCTGGCAGGTTCAGAAGAGCAGGTAACGCCTCGTAGTCGTGTAGAGCAAAAAGACGTCCCAATCGACGAAACCAGCACAGTTTTGTTGCCGCAGCAGGACAACGGAGCGGCCGTGTGTATTCAAGCCAAATGTACACTCCTCCCTTCAGACCTGGGGACGCCAAGCGTACGAAGCGTGGGAGAGTGACAAGGACTCGAAATACAACACAACCTGGCGGCAGTTGCAGAGCAGGACTCCCTTGTAAGCTGGTCAGTCAACTGGATGGCCCAGAGACACTTTCGAAGGCTTACTTGGCAGGAGATGATGAAGTCGCCGGGAATAGCTGTTCCTGCTATTCCAAAGGTCGAAGCACCAGTACAGGCCTTCTGGTTCGATCAAAGGAGGAAAGGGTTTCACAGGACGACAGCAGTGCAAAGGAGGATTCCTTCAGCGGGTCACCAGCGATTCCTCGGTCCAGCCTCGTGGTTGCAGGATACTTGGCTCCTGTATTCCTTCGTTCGTGAGAACTCAGGAGATCGACATGGTAGTGGTGTTTCCAGCCCCCTCTTATCCACGGTTCCCTTCGCGCCAAAACGGAGGGGAGCCAATGGGAGATCCGCTCATCAACACACATACCATACGTGGACCAATCACGGACCACGGTGGTCCCAGGCATTCACACCACCCTAGACTCTCTGGCACCCAGGATGTGTATTGGGACCAGACATCCCAGCCCACACCCTGGAGGCACACAAACGACATGTAGAAGCCCGCGAAAGCAACCACGTTTCGCGGGAAAGTACATGCCCAAATAAGGAAGGCCCCGGGTCGCTCGACCTGGGGAAGGTGAAGGGAGCAAGACGGTCAGTGGACAAGACAAAGGAGCCTCGTGGTCTGGCCATTTTGGGAGCCAGGCCACCATTTTGGGTTCAGTGCGAAAAACGTGCTCAGAACGCCAAAAGGAGCTCAAAATAAACAAAACGATCGCTGCCACCATTCCAGTCCCTGAATGACTTGCACCGATCAAATACCATCCTAAAAGAGTATCTAGGGCCTGTAGAAGGCTAGAGACCCAAGAGAGCTGTAACTTAGCTTACAGTGCCCTCTTGTGTCATGTTGCACTAAAGCCGCAACATGATAAAAGAAACTACGGGAAACAGCGTTCCCCGGTACTGGCTGTCTTAAGGGCATGTCAGTTTCCCCGTAAGAAAGGAGCGAAAGCCCAGAGAAGTGCGGCAGAAGGCTGCACTTCTCTGGCAAAGTCAAGAACAAGGTGAAAACAACAGCAAAAAGTTTAGGGGTTGCCACATGGAAGGAAAATTACCTACAATTACGAAATCTTTCCTAACACTCGCCCCTCCCAGACTATGGACAGGGGGAACTAATCCACCCCTGGATGAGTCTCTTGTTCAGGTCGGTTAAACATTCTGGACAACCCATCAGCATTGCTATGTTGGACACCTGGCCTATGCTCAATAGTGAAGTCGAAGCCTTGTAGACTTATGGACCACCTAAGCAACTTTGGATTCTCCCCCTTCATGTTCATTAGCCACTTTAACGGCTTATGGTCAGTCTGCACAGTGAAGTGGGTCCCATAGAGGTAGGGCCTCAGCTTCCTTAGGGCCCACACAACAGAGAAACATTCTTTCTCTACCGTGGACCATCTGAGCTCTCTGTCCTTAAGCTGGCGACTAATAAAACCGATAGGGTGTTCCTTACCCTTCTCATCTACTTGTGATAGTACAGCTCCTATCCCAGTGTCAGAGGCATCCGTCTGCACGATAAAAGGTCTTTGATAATCAGGGGCCCTTAGCACAGGGGCCTGGCACAAGGAGTCTTTTAAGCCATTGAAGGCCTTCTCACACTCGTCGGTCCAAGTTACCTTCTTGGGTTTCTTCGGAGTTGTGAGGGCAGTCAGAGGAGCAGCTATGGTGCCATAGTCTGCCACAAAATTGCGGTAATACCCCGTGAGTCCTAAAAAGGCTCTCACTTGGGTTTGCGTAGTGGGGGTAGGCCAGTCTTGTACTGCTTGTACCTGACTGAGTAGAGGCTGTCTCCTCCCTCCACCTACTTCATGTCCAAGGTAAACCACTGAGCCTTGTCCATTTTGGTGAGGGGCCACTTGGACCCCCTCAAAAGAGCTATCTGAAGGACTGCTTGGGAACAGGTCGGGGAGAGGTTCAGACTCCTCTCCCGCAACGTCTGAAGCCAGTAGCAGTGCTGCGATTTCGACGCTTGGGCCGAAAGCCTTCAGCCTATTCGCGTGAAACACTTTTGGAGCCTGTCCAGGCCTTCCAAGGTCCACTGAATAGTTAACCTCACCCAGGGGCTCCACCACTGGGTAAGGGCCTGACCATTTGTCCTGTAAAGCTCGAGGCCTTAGGGGATTCATGATCAGGACTTGCTGACCAAGTGTAAAGTTGATGAGGGAAGCTTTCTGGTCGTACCAATGTTTCACCAGCGCTTGCCCTGCCTTCAATTTATCACTAGCCAAGCCCATCAGAAGTACCATCCGTTTTCTGAGCCCTAGCACATAATCAACTACGTTGGTAGTAAAAGGGGGAGTGGGCATCTCCCATCCCTCTTTGACGATGGCTAAGGGTCCCCGTACGGGATGACCGAACAGAAGTTCGAAGGGGCTGAAGCCAACACCCTCCTGTGGTACCTCTCGGTAGGCAAACAGTAAGCATGAAACAAGAAGATCCCATTTTCTTCTCTGAGGCTCCTCCAGAGCCCCAATCATGCTCTTTAACGTCCTGTTGAAACGCCCCCCCAGACCATTGGTCTGGGGGTGGTATGCAGAAGAGAACCTGTAGGTGACCCCACATTCTTTCCACATAGCCTGCCTATACTTCGACATAAAGTTGCTGCCATCATCCGGCACAACTTCTTTAGGGAAGCCAACCCTAGTAAATATGCCGAGTAAAGCTTCTGCAACTGACTTGGCAGTTACAGTTTTCCATGGGATGGGCTCAGGATACCTGGTTGCATGGTCGACCAGCACCAGGATAAACCTATTGCCCGAGGATGTTTGCGGGTCAAGGGGACCAACCATGTCGATCCCTACCCTTTCAAATGGTACCCCCACAACTGGGAGCGGTACCAACGGAGCTTGGATTGTCGCGCCAACCTTACCAGACAACTGGCAGGAGGCACAACTCCTGCAGTGACTTTCTACTTGCACCCCCATCTTGGGCCAGTAGAAGTGCATGGATAACCTTTGCTTGGTCCTCTTCATACCAAGGTGACCAGCAAGGGGAACTTCATGCGCCAACTGCAGGAGGAAGGGCCTAACAGCAAGGGGAACCACCAACCTCCTATGGTCTCCTTCTGTAGACTCTGTGGGCTCACTATACAGGAGTCCACCTTCCCAATATATCCTATGCTTCCCAGGAGGTTCACCCTCAAGCTGGGAGTAGGCCTGTCCCCTTAGGCCTTCCAGAGATGGGCACTCACGTTGGCCTTTACTGAATTCGTCCCTATCAGGACCTCCTTCAACTAACAAGTCTTTTAGTTCAGGATGATCGTTGGGGTCGAATACTTCAGGCATCGCCACCTCCTCGTCAGGCCCGGGCGATTGACCAACTTCCTCCACCGCAGTGGTAGGCGAGCTCGGGGGAATATTCTCTTTCCCTCGTTTTGACTTGTAGACTCCTTTCGCCTTGGGTTTCCCCTTTCGGCTGGGGCGGCGTATTGGACTTGGCCAATGCTGCCCGTGCTTGAGACCGTGTGTAGGGTCTTTCGGCAGTGTCTCCTACGAGCCCTAAAGCTCTGAGATCATTACCTAACAAGACCTTTCCCGGGACGTTTCTCTGAATGCTCACTGGAATCCTGACTGCTGTATCATTTAAAGTAAGATTTACAGGTATTACTGGAAACATACGGAGGGGGCCGTCAGCCAACTTAGTGGGCATCAGAGTAGCTCTGACAACTTCCTCTGAGTCTACCAAGGTAGAATCCACTACAGTGCGACTGCACCCACTATCCCTAAGAGCTGGAGTATCCACTCCAGTGATCAGCACACTGTCTTTAAAGTAGTGCTTGGTATTATCCGGAATCCTAGCATAAGCCTCCTGATACCCTTCCGATAGCATGAGATGTGATATCCCAATGCTTCTACAAAACCTGAGACCCATACCATGGCATGAGATGTGATATCAAACTCCCGTCCTATACCATGAGACTTGATATCTCAATGCTTCTAATACCAAACCTGAGACCGGTCCAATAACATGAGATGTGATATCCAAATCCTTCCCCTTCCAAACCTTAGACCCTTCCTTTATCATGAGATGTGATATCCAAGTCCTTCCCATTCCATTCCTGAGACCCTTCCTATAGCATGAGATGTGATATCTCAATGCCTCTAAAACCAAACGTGAGATCCTACCTCTAACATGAAATGTGATATCCAACTCCTTCCCCTTCCAACCCTGAGAGCCTTCCTATAGAATGAGATGTGATATCCAAGTCCTTCCCATTCCAATCCTGAGACCCTTCCTGTAGCATGAGAAGGGAGATCCAACTCCTTCCCATTCCAATCCTGAGACCCTTCCTATACCATGAGATGTGATATCTCAATGCTTCTAATACCAAACCTGGGACCCGTCCTATAACATGAGATACGTCCTATAACATGAGATATGATATCCAAATCCTTCCCCTTCCAAACCTGAGACCCTTCATTTAGCATGAGATGTGATATCCAATTCCTTCCCATTCCAATCCTGAGACCCTTCCTATAACGAGATGTGATATCCAACTCCTTCCCATTCCAACCTGAGACCCTTCATGTAGCATGAGAAGGGAGATCCAACTCCTTCCCATTCCAATCCTGAGACCCTTCCTATACCATGAGATGTGATATCTCAATGCTTCTAATACCAAACCTGGGACCCGTCCTATAACATGAGATACGTCCTATAACATGAGATGTGATATCCAAATCCTTCCCATTTCAATCTTGAGACCCTTCCTATAACATGAGATGTGATATCCAACTCCTACCCATTCCAACCTGAGACCCTTCCTATAGCATGAGAAGGGATATCCAATTCCTTCCCAATCCAATCCTTAGACCCTTCCGATAGCAGAGATGTGATATCTCAATGCTTATACCAAACCTGAGACCCTTCCTTTAGCATGAGATGTGATATCCAAATCCTTCACATTCCAATCCTGAGACCCTTCCTATAGCATGAGATGTGATATCTCAATGCTTCTAATACAAAACCTGAGATCCTTCCTATAACATGAGTTGTGATATCCAAGTCCTTCCCATTCCAATCCTGAGACCCTTCCTATAACATGAGATGTGATATCCAACTCCTTCTATTCCAACCTGAGACCCTTCCTATAGCATGAGATGGGATATCCAACTCCTTCCAAATCCAATCCTGATACACTTCCGATAGCATGAGATGTGATATCCCAATGCTTCTACAAAACCTGAGACCCATACCATGGCATGAGATGTGATATCAAACTCCCGTCCTATACCATGAGACTTGATATCTCAATGCTTCTAATACCAAACCTGAGACCGGTCCAATAACATGAGATGTGATATCCAAATCCTTCCCCTTCCAAACCTTAGACCCTTCCTTTATCATGAGATGTGATATCCAAGTCCTTCCCATTCCATTCCTGAGACCCTTCCTATAGCATGAGATGTGATATCCAAATCCTTCCCATTCCAATCCTGAGACCCTTCCGATAGCAGAGATGTGATATCTCAATGCTTATACCAAACCTGAGACCCTTCCGATAGCATGAGATGTGATATCTCAATGCTTCTAATACCAAACCTGAGACCCTTCCTATAACATGAGATGTGATATCCAAATCCTTCCCATTCCAATCCTGAGACCCTTCCGATAGCAGAGATGTGATATCTCAATGCTTATACCAAACCTGAGACCCTTCCGATAGCATGAGATGTGATATCTCAATGCTTCTAATACCAAACCTCAGATCCTTCCAATAACATGAGATGTGATGTCCAAATCCTTCCCCTTCCAAACCTTAGACCCTCCTTTTAGCATGAGATGTGATATCCAACTCCTTCCCATTCCAATCCTGAGACCCTTCTGATGGCATGAGATGTCATATCTCAATGCCTCTAATACCAAACCTGAGATCCTACCTCTAACATGAGATGTGATATCAAACTCCTTCCCATTCCAAACCTGAGACCCTTCCGATAGCATGAGATGTGATATTTCAATGCTTCTAAAACCAAACATGAGAACCACCCTATAACATGAGATGTGAAATCCAAATCATTCCCTTTCCAAACCTGAGGCCCTTCCTATAGCTTGAGATGTGATATCAAACTCCTTCCCATTCAATGTGATATCCAACTCCTTCCCATTCCAATCCTGGGACCCTTCCTATACCATGAGATGTGATATTTCAATGCTTCTAATACCAAACCTGAGACCCGTCCTAAAACATGAGATGTGAGATCCAAATCCTTCCCTTTCCAAACCTGAGGCCCTTCCTATAGCTTGAGATGTGATATCAAACTCCTTCCCATTCAATGTGATATCCAACTCCTTCCCATTCCAATCCTGGGACCCTTCCTATACCATGAGATGTGATATTTCAATGCTTCTAATACCAAACCTGAGACCCGTCCTAAAACATGAGATGTGAGATCCAAATCCTTCCCCTTCCAGACCTGAGACCTTTCCTTTAGCATGAGATGTGATATCCAACTCCTTCCCATTCCAAACCTGAGACCCTTCCCATAGCATGAGATGTGATATCTCAATGCTTCTAAAACCAAACATGAGAACCATCCTATAACATGAGATGTGAAATCCAAATCCTTCCCTTTCCAAACCTGAGACCCTTCCTGTAGCTTGAGATGAAATATCAAACTCCTTCCCATTCCAATCCTGAGATAGCTTGAGATGTGAGATCCAAATCCTTCCCCTTCCAAACCTGAGACCCTTCCTATAGCTTGATATGTGATATCAAACTCCTTCCCATTACAATCCTGAGATAGCTTGAGATGTGATATCCAACTCCATCCCATTCCAATCCTGAGACCCTTCCGATAGCGTGAGATGTGATAGCTCAATGCTTCTAATATCAAAACTGAGACCCTCCCTATAGTATGAGATGTGAAATCTAAGTCCTTACCATTCCTATCCTGAGACCCTTCCGATAGCAGAGATGTGATATCTCAATGCTTATACCGAACCTGATGACCCTTCCTTTAGCATGAGATGTGATATTCAACTCCTTCCCATTCCAATCCTGAGACCCTTCCTATAACATGAGACGTGATATCCAACTCCTTCCCATTCCAAACCTGAGACCTTTCCTTTAGCATATGTGATATCCAACTACTTCCCATTCCAATCCTGAGACCCTTCCGATAGCATGAGATGTGATATCCAACTCCTTCCAATTCCAATACCGAGACCCTTCCAATAGCATATGTGATATCTCAATGCTTCTAATATCAAAACTGAGACCCTCCCTATAACATGAGATGTGATATCCAACTCCTTCCCATTCCAATACTGAGACCCTTCCAATAGCATATGTGATATCTCAATGCTTCTAATATCAAAACTGAGACCCTCCCTATAACATGAGATGTGATATCCAACTCCTACCCATTCCAACCGAGACCCTTCCTATAACATGAGATGTGATATCCAAATCCTTCCCATTCCAATCCTGAGACCCTTCCGATAGCAGAGATGTGATATCTCAATGCTTATACCAAACCTTAGACCCTTCCGATAGCATGAGATGTGATATCTCAATGCTTCTAATACCAAACCTCAGATCCTTCCAATAACATGAGATGTGATGTCCAAATCCTTCCCCTTCCAAACCTTAGACCCTCCCTTTAGCATGAGATGTGATATCCAACTCCTTCCCATTCCAATCCTGAGACCCTTCTGATGGCATGAGATGTCATATCTCAATGCCTCTAATACCAAACCTGAGATCCTACCTCTAACATGAGATGTGATATCAAACTCCTTCCCATTCCAAACCTGAGACCCTTCCGATAGCATGAGATGTGATATTTCACTGCTTCTAAAACCAAACATCTTTCGGCTCCCAGGAACCTAGGGACACTAAAACTACCTCAGCCTCTATTCCGCTGGGAAACGAGTCTGAGGAGAAGGATGCTCCTGTAATCTCTTCTTCCTCGTAGGAGGAGAAGGCCAGATTAGCGGAGTGGACCCCCAAAGGTCTAACCTTACACCGGGGATCCCCCTTCACATGGTCAGTTGCTCCACAAGAAAAACAAGCCCCAGTGGGTCTGTTTACGTAGGGAGGCTTATTGTAACCAGAGTTCTGTTGCGGAGGCGGACCTCCACTACCCTGTGAGTTCTCTTGTGTCTTACCCTTATTTTTCTTTTTGTGGCCCTTATGGGAAGAAGATTTAGCAGATTCCCCACCCTCCATATCTTTGGACTTTTTCCCTTCCTCCTGCTTACCAGGACGAGTTTTGTCCTTATGGGACACTCGATGTGACACCCATAAATCTGCTGCAATGGCCAGCTTCTTAGGATCTATCTCCTTCGAATCGGCCAAATGCTGCTTAAGCTCCGGGGAAGAAGAACCAAAAATGTGTTCCAGCATGACAAGATTTATCATGCCTTCGAAGGTAGAAACCTTATAACCTTCGACCCAGCCAGTTAAGTTTTTCAAAGATTCAGCGACATAAGATACCCAAGTACCACCTTCCTTTTTCTTATACTCTCGAAAACGCTTTAAATATTGGGCCGGAGTCTTCCCAAACTTTAAAATGAGAGTTTGCTTTAACATTGCGAAATCAGCTCGCTCAGCCTTCGACATTTCCATAATGGCACTACAGCCAGAATGGGGCAGTCTGCTGAGTAACCACGCAATCTTATCAGCATTGTCAACTTTCTGAACTTCGCATGCATACTCAAACGCATTCAGCCAGTCCATAATGTCATTCCGTTCTTCATACACACTGAGCAGATCTTTTGGAAACCGTGGATGAGAGGAGGCCCCAGACCCATGTCCAGGACCCTGGGACCCATTTGCAACCTGAAGCTTGGCCAGTTCCAACTGGTGATCCCTGTCTTTCTGTTTTTCTGCCTGTTCGATTTTTAGTTTGGCTATGCTGAATTCAAGCTCCTGCTGCCTAAACCGCAGCTCTTGCTTCTTGAATTCAAGCATAGCATCCCCATCAACACTGGCAGAGGAAACATTAGACATCTCGTCCTCCCTGTCCTCGTGGTCGCGATGGATCAGTGCAGCGGCAGAACCGTCGGTTCTACCAGTGAGAGCAGCCCCACCACCTTCTGCACTGTCCTCGGATGTTATAGCGTCAAGCTGCGCTTCTTGCCACGCCACGATTCTTTGGATCATTTCCAATTTAGTGCCTTGAGAGGAAACACCTCTCTTCGCACACATCTTCTTCAATGTTTCTGATTTGGAAGCATTTAAAGTTAACAAGGTATTTGTTTCCATACTGTTTGATAGGTTTATGGCCTTTTTAAAGTTATACTATAACAATTCACTACGTGTACTGTTTGGAATAACCTGAAATGCCTTAGTTCGAGCGCAACACTGGATACCTTCAGTCGTATCCCACCGCTGTACACCAATTTGTTAAGACGGATTTCTGAACTCTGTCCTGGTGGCGCAGAAGTTCAGAAGGCCAACCTAATTACTTGGAACAGGGTAACCTCTGGACGAGCCAGACCAATCAAGGTAGCGATCGCGGCGGTCAAGACTAGGTCTCAAGAGGGGTGAGGGTGACTGAAAGCCCGCAATGAGCACACAAAGCAAGAGCGCTTACAAACTACTCCAAACAGTTGTTATATCAAAAATATATACACATTTATTTTAAGGCCTTTAAAATAATGACCATAGCGAAAAAATCACAATATCACAGTATTAAACCAACACATACCATATCAACACAATATATATACAAATATGACAGTCTTAAGCATTAGAGGCACGAAATGTGTAGTCCACCTGCCAGGGAAGGAAAACAGGCAGTGCGATAACGCTTTAGACTCAGTTCGCCTTCAGAGGCACCTAACTAGATGGAAGTCCGAGCCCTGCGAAGAGTGGAGCCTTGTGCTCAAAGTACCTGCCACGACGGTGCCAACGGGCAAAAGGAGAAGCTCTTCGGAGGAAGTCAGGCAGTTCGGGTTAGTGCACAGCAGAAGGAGAACAGGTTCCGCAACTCAAGCGCAGCCTCCACAGCGAGCAGAAGCAGAGCGCGAGTACGGCAAAAGGGTGCTGTTTTTACACAGCAGGGAAAAGCAATGGGATACTGCAGGAGGGCGACCAGATCCTAGCTATACTACTCACCGGTCCCCGAAGCAAGCAGACCCAGGCTTCTCCACGTTAGTTTCAGCAGCTGGCAGGTTCAGAAGAGCAGGGAACGCCTCGTAGTCGTGTAGAGCAAAAAGACGTCCCAATCGACGAAACCGGCACAGTTTGTTGCCGCAGCAGGACAACGGAGCGGCCGTGTGTATTCGAGCCAAATGTACACTCCTCCCTTCAGACTTGGGAACGCCAAGTGTACGAAGCGTGGGAGAGTGACAAGGACTCAAAATACAACACAACCTGGCGGCGGTTACAGAGCAGGACTCCCTTGTAAGCTGGTCAGTCAACTGGATGGCCCAGAGACACTTCCGAAGGCTTACTTGGCAGGAGATGATGAAGTCGCCGGGAATAGCTGTTCCTGCTATTCCAAAGGTCGAAGCACCAGTACAGGCCTTCTGGTTCGATCAAAGGAGGAAAGGGTTTCACAGGACGACAGCAGTGCAAAGGAGGATTCCTTCAGCGGGTCACCAGCGATTCCTCGGTCCAGCCTCGTGGTTGCAGGATACTTGGCTCCTGTATTCCTTCGTTCGTGAGAACTCAGGAGATCGACATGGTAGTGGTGTTTCCAGCCCCCTCTTATCCACGGTTCCCTTCGCGCCAAAACGGAGGGGAGCCAATGGGAGATCCGCTCATCAACACACATACCATACGTGGACCAATCATGGACCACGGTGGTCCCAGGCATTCACACCACCCTAGACTCTCTGGCACCCAGGATGTGTATTGGGACCAGACATCCCAGCCCACACCCTGGAGGCACACAAACTACATGTAGAAGCCTGCGAAAGCAACCACGTTTCGCCGGAAAGTACATGCCCAAATAAGGAAGGCCCCGGGTCGCTCGACCTGGGGAAGGTGAAGGGAGCAAGACGGTCAGTGGACAAGACAAAGGAGCCTCGTGGTCTGGCCATTTTGGGAGCCAGGCCACCATTTTGGGTTCAGTGCGAAAAATGTGCTCAGAACGCCAAAAGGAGCTCAAAATAAACAAAATGATCGCTGCCACCATTCCAGTCCCTGAATGACTTGCACCGATCAAATACCATCCTAAAAGAGTATCTAGGGCCTGTAGAAGGCTAGAGACCCAAGAGAGCTGCAACTTAGCTTACAGTGCCCTCTTGTGTCATGTTGCACTAAAGCCGCAACACGATAAAAGAAACTACGGGAAACAGCGTTCCCCGGTACTGACTGTCTTAAGGGCATGTCAGTTTCCCCGTAAGAAAGGAGCGAAAGCCCAGAGGAGTGCGGCAGAAGGCTGCACTTCTCTGGCAAAGTCAAGAACAAGGTGAAAACAACAGCGAAAAGTTTAGGGGTTGCCACATGGAAGGAAAATTACCTACAATTACGAAATCTTTCCTAACAGTTGGATATTCCCATCTCATGTTATAGGAAGGGTCTCAGGTTTGGTATTAGAAGCATTGAGATATCACATCTCATGCTATAGGAAGGGTCTCAGGATTGGAATGGGAAGGACTTGGATATCACATCTCATGCTATAGGGAGGGTCTCAAGTTTGATATTAGAAGCTTTGAGATCTCACATCTCATGATATCGGAAGGGTCTCAGGATTGGAATGGGAAGGAGTTGGATATCACATCTCATGATAAAGGAAGGGTCTAAGGTTTGGAAGGGGAAGGATTTGGATATCACATCTCATGTTATATTACGGGTCTCATGTTTGGTATTAGAAGCATTGAGATATCAAGTCTCAGAGTATAGGAAGGGTCTCAGAATTGGAATGGGAAGGAGTTGGATATCACATCTCAAGCTATAGGAAGGGTCTCAGGATTGAAATGGGAAGGACTTGGATATCACATCTCATGCTATAGGAAGGCTCTCAGGTTTGGAAGGGGAAAGAGTTGGATATCACATTTCATGTTAGAGGTAGGATCTCAGGTTTGGTATTAGAGGCATTGAGATATCACATCTCATGCTATCAGAAGGGTCTCAGGAATGGAATGGGAAGGAGTTGGATATCACAACTCATGCTAAAGGGAGGGTCTCAGGTTTGGAAGAGGAAGGATTTGGATATCACATCTCATGTTATAGGAAGGATCTCAGGTTTGGTATTAGAAGCATTGAGATATCACATCTCATGCTATCGGAAGGATCTCAGGTTTGGTATTAGAAGCATTGAGATATCACATCTTATTCTATCAGAAGGGTCTCAGGATTGGAATAGGAAGGAGTTGGATATCACATCTCATGCTAAAGGGAGGGTCTCAGGTTTGGAAGGGGAAGGATTTGGATATCACATCTCATTTTATCGGAAGAATCTTACGTTTGGTATTAGAAGTATTGAGATATCATATCTCATGCTATAGGAAGGGTCTCAGGATTGGAATGGGAAGGAGTTGGATATCACATCTCATGCTATAGGAATTGTCTCAGGATTGGAATGGGAAGGACTTGGATATCACATCTCATGCTATAGGTAGGGTCTCAAGTTTGATATTAGAAGCATTGAGATATCACATCTCATGCTATAGGAAGGGTCTGAGGATTGGAATGGGAAGGAGTTGGATATCACATCTCATGCTATGGGAAGGGTCTCAGGTTTGGTATAAGCAGTGAGATATCACATCTCATGCTATAGGAAGTGTCTCAGGATTGGAATGGGAAGGAGTTGGATATCACATCTCATGTTATAGGAAGGATCTCAGGTTTGGTATAAGCATTGAGATATCACATCTCTGCTATCGGAAGGGTCTCAGGATTGGAATGGGAAGGAGTTGGATATTCCCATCTCATGTTATAGGAAGGGTCTCAGGTTTGGTATTAGAAGCATTGAGATATCACATCTCATGCTATAGGAAGGGTCTCAGGATTGGAATGGGAAGGACTTGGATATCACATCTCATGCTATAGGGAGGGTCTCAAGTTTGATATTAGAAGCTTTGAGATATCACATCTCATGATATCGGAAGGGTCTCAGGATTGGAATGGGAAGGAGTTGGATATCACATCTCATGATAAAGGAAGGGTCTAAGGTTTGGAAGGGGAAGGATTTGGATATCACATCTCATGTTATATTACGGGTCTCACGTTTGGTATTAGAAGCATTGAGATATCAAGTCTCATAGTATAGGAAGGGTCTCAGAATTGGAATGGGAAGGAGTTGGATATCACATCTCAAGCTATAGGAAGGGTCTCAGGATTGGAATGGGAAGGACTTGGATATCACATCTCATGCTATAGGAAGGCTCTCAGGTTTGGAAGGGGAAAGAGTTGGATATCACATTTCATGTTAGAGGTAGGATCTCAGGTTTGGTATTAGAGGCATTGAGATATCACATCTCATGCTATCAGAAGGGTCTCAGGAATGGAATGGGAAGGAGTTGGATATCACATCTCATGCTAAAGGGAGGGTCTCAGGTTTGGAAGGGGAAGGATTTGGATATCACATCTCATGTTATAGGAAGGATCTCAGGTTTGGTATTAGAAGCATTGAGATATCACATCTCATGCTATAGGAAGGGTCTCAGGATTGGAATGGGAAGGAGTTGGATATCACATCTCATGCTATAGGGAGGGTCTCAGGATTGGAATGGGAAGGACTTAGATATCACATATCATGCTATAGGGAGGGTCTCAGTTTTGATATTAGAAGCATTGAGATATCACATCTCATGCTATCGGAAGTGTCTCACGATTGGAATGGGAAGGTGCTGGATATCACATCTCATGCTAAAGGAAGGGTCTCAGGTTTGGAACAGGAAGGATTTGGATATCACATCTCATGTTATAGGAAGGGTCTCAGGTTTGGTATAAGCATTGAGATATCACATCTCTGCTATCGGAAGTGTCTCAGGATTGGAATGGGAAGGAGTTGGATATCCCATCTCATGTTATAGGACGGGTCTCAGGTTTGTTATTAGAATCATTGAGATATCATATTGCATGCTGTAGGAAGGGTCGAAGGGTTGGAATGGGAAGGACTTGGATATCACATCTCATGCTATAGATAGGCTCTTAGGTTTGGAAAGGGAAGGAGTTGGATATCACATTTCATGTTAGAGGAAGGATCTCAGGTTTGGTATTAGAAGCATTGAGATATCACATCTCATGCTATAGGAAGGGTCTCAGGATTGGAATGGGAAGCAGTTGGATATAACATCTCATGCTATAGGAAGGGTCTCAGGTTTGGTATAAGCATTGAGATATCACATCTCATGCTATAGGACGGGTCTCAGGATTGGAATGGAAGGAGTTGGATATCACATCTCATGTTATAGGAAGGATCTCAGGTTTGGTATTAGAAGCATTGAGACATCACATCTCATGCTATAGGAAGGGTCTCAGGGTTGGAATGGGAAGGAGTTGGATATCACATCTCATCCAATAGGAAGGGTCTCAGGTTTGGAATGGGAAGGAATTGGATATCACATCTCATGTTATAGGAAGGATCTCAGGATTGGTATTAGAAGCATTGAGATATCACATCTCATGCTATAGGAAGGGTCTCAGGATTGGAATGTGAAGGATTTGGATATCACATCTCATGCTAAAGGAAGGGTCTCAGGTTTGGTAGAAGCATTGAGATATCACGTCTCTGCTATCGGAAGGGTCTCAGGATTGGATTGGGAAGGAGTTGGATATCACATCTCATGCCATAGGAAGGGTCTCAGGTTTGGTATAAGCATTGAGATATCACATCTCTGCTATCGGAAGGGTCTCAGGATTGGATTGGGAAGGAGTTGGATATCCCTTCTCATGCTATAGGAAGTGTCTCAGGTTGGAATGGGAAGGAGTTGGATATCACATCTCATGTTATAGGAAGGGTCTCAGGATTGGAATGGGAATGATTTGGATATCACATCTCTTGCTATAGGAAGGGTCTCAGGATTGGAATGGGTAGGAGTTGGATATTACTTTCTTGCTATAGGAAGGGTCTCATGTTTGGAATGGGAAGGAGTTGGATATCACATATGCTATAGTTAGTGTCTCAGGTTTGGAACGGGAAGGAGTTGGATATCACATCTCATGTTATAGGAAGGGTCTCAGGTTTGGTATAAGCATTGAGATATCACATCTCTGCTATCGGAAGCGGCTCAGGATTGGAATGGGAAGGAGTTGGATATCCCATCTCATGTTATAGGAAGAGTCTCTGGTTTGGTATTAGAATCATTGAGATATCACATCGCATGCTGTAGGAAGGGTCTAAGGATTGGAATGGGATGGACTTGGATATCACATCTCATGCTATAGGTAGGCTCTCAGGTTTGGTATAAGCATTGAGATATCACATCTCATGCTATAGGAAGGGTCTCAGGATTGGAATGGGAAGGAATTGGATATCACATCTCATGCTATAGGAAGGGTCTCAGATTTGGTATAAGCATTGAGATATCACATCTCATGCTAAAGGAAGGGTCTCAGGATTGGAATGGGAAGGAGTTGTATATGACATCTCAGGCCATAGGAAGGTTCTCAGGTTTGGTATAAGCATTGAGATATCACATCTCTGCTATCGGAAGGGTCTCAGGATTGGAATGGGAAGGAGTTGGATATCCCATCTCATGTTATAGGAAGGGTCTCAGGTTTGGTATTAGAAGCATAGAGATATCACATCTCATGCTATAGGAAGGGTTTTAGGATTTGAATGGCAAGGAGTTGGATATCACATCTCATGCCATAGGAAGGGTCTCAGGTTTGGTATAAGCATTGAGATATCACATCTCTGCTATCGGAAGGGTCTCAGGATTGGATTGGGAAGGAGTTGGATATCCCTTCTCATGCTATAGGAAGTGTGTCAGGTTGGAATGGGAAGGAGTTGGATATCACATCTCATGTTATAGGAAGGGTCTCAGGATTGGAATATGAAGGATTTGGATATCACATCTCTTGCTATAGGAAGGGTCTCAGGATTGGAATGGGTAGGAGTTGGATATTACTTTCTTGCTATAGGAAGGGTCTCATGTTTGGAATGGGAAGGAGTTGGATATCACATATGCTATAGTTAGTGTCTCAGGTTTGGAACGGGAAGGAGTTGGATATCACATCTCATGTTATAGGAAGGGTCTCAGGTTTGGTATAAGCATTGAGATATCACATCTCTGCTATCGGAAGCGGCTCAGGATTGGAATGGGAAGGAGTTGGATATCCCATCTCATGTTATAGGAAGAGTCTCTGGTTTGGTATTAGAATCATTGAGATATCACATCGCATGCTGTAGGAAGGGTCTAAGGATTGGAATGGGATGGACTTGGATATCACATCTCATGCTATAGGTAGGCTCTCAGGTTTGGTATAAGCATTGAGATATCACATCTCATGCTATAGGAAGGGTCTCAGGATTGGAATGGGAAGGAATTGGATATCACATCTCATGCTATAGGAAGGGTCTCAGATTTGGTATAAGCATTGAGATATCACATCTCATGCTAAAGGAAGGGTCTCAGGATTGGAATGAGAAGGAGTTGTATATGACATCTCAGGCCATAGGAAGGTTCTCAGGTTTGGTATAAGCATTGAGATATCACATCTCTGCTATCGGAAGGGTCTCAGGATTGGAATGGGAAGGAGTTGGATATCCCATCTCATGTTATAGGAAGGGTCTCAGGTTTGGTATTAGAAGCATAGAGATATCACATCTCATGCTATAGGAAGGGTCTCAGGATTGGAATGGGAAGGACTTGGATGTCACATCTCATGCTATAGGGAGGGTCTCAAGTTTGATATTAGAAGCATTGAGATAACAAATCTCATGATATCGGAAGGGTCTCAGGATTGGAATGGGAAGGAGTTGGATATCACATCTCATGTTATATTACGGGTCTCAGGTTTGGTATTAGAAGCATTGAGATATCAAGTCTCAGAGTATAGGAAGGGTCTCAGAATTGGAATGGGAAGGAGTTGGATATCACATCTCATGATAAAGGAAGGGTCTAAGGTTTGGAAGGGGAAGGATTTGGATATCACATCTCATGTTATAGGACGGGTCTCAGGTTTGGTATTAGAAGCATTGAGATATCAAGTCTCATGGTATAAGAAGGGTCTCAGAATTGGAATGGGAAGGAGTTGGATATCACACCTCAAGCTATAGGAAGGGTCTCAGGATTGGAATGGGAAGGAGTTTGATATCACATCTCATGCCATAGTATGGGTCTCAGGTTTGGTAGAAGCATTTGGGATATCACATCTCATGGTATCGGAAGGGTATCAGTATTGGATTTGGAAGAAGTTGGATATCCCATCTCATGCTATAGGAAGGGTCTCAGGTTGGAATGGGAAGGAGTTGGATATCACATTTCATGTTATAGGAAGGGTCTCAGGATTGGAATGGGAAGGACTTGGATATCATATCTCATGCTATAGGACGGGTCTCAGGTTTTTTATTAGAATCATTGAGATATCATATTGCATGCTGTAGGAAGGGTCTAAGGATTGGAATGGGAAGGACTTGGATATCACATCTCATGCTATAGATAGGCTCTTAGGTTTGGAAAGGGAAGGAGTTGGATATCACATCTCATGTTATAGGAAGGATCTCAGGTTTGGTATTAGAAGCATTGAGACATCACATCTCATGCTATAGGAAGGGTCTCAGGGTTGGAATGGGAAGGAGTTGGATATCACATCTCATCCAATAGGAAGGGTCTCAGGTTTGGAATGGGAAGGAATTGGATATCACATCTCATGTTATAGGAAGGATCTCAGGTTTGGTATTAGAAGCATTGAGATATCACATCACATGCTATAGGAAGGGTCTCAGGATTGGAATGTGAAGGATTTGGATATCACATCTCATGCTAAAGGAAGGGTCTCAGGTTTGGTAGAAGCAATGAGATATCACGTCTCTGCTATCGGAAGGGTCTCAGGATTGGATTGGGAAGGAGTTGGATATCCCTTCTCATGCTATAGGAAGGGTCTCAGGATTTGAATGGCAAGGAGTTGGATATCACATCTCATGCCATAGGAAGGGTCTCAGGTTTGGTATAAGCATTGAGATATCACATCTCTGCTATCGGAAGGGTCTCAGGATTGGAATGGGAAGGAGTTGGATATTCCCATCTCATGTTATAGGAAGGGTCTCAGTTTTGGTATTAGAAGCATTGAGATATCACATCTCATGCTATAGGAAGGGTCTCAGGATTGGTATTAGAGGCATTGAGATATCACATCTCATGCTATCAGAAGGGTCTCAGGGTTGGAATGGGAAGGAGTTGGATATCACATCTCATCCAATAGGAAGGGTCTCAGGTTTGGAATGGGAAGGAATTGGATATCACATCTCATGTTATAGGAAGGATCTCAGGTTTGGTATTAGAGGCATTGAGATATCACATCTCATGCTATCAGAAGGGTCTCAGGGTTGGAATGGGAAGGAGTTGGATATCACATCTCATCCAATAGGAAGGGTCTCAGGTTTGGAATGGGAAGGAATTGGATATCACATCTCATGTTATAGGAAGGATCTCAGGTTTGGTATTAGAAGCATTGAGATATCACATCACATGCTATAGGAAGAGTCTCAGGATTGGAATGTGAAGGATTTGGATATCACATCTCATGCCATAGGAAGGGTCTCAGGTTTGGTATAAGCATTGAGATATCACATCTCTGCTATCGGAAGGGTCTCAGGCTTCTAATACCAAACCTGAGACCCGTAATATAACATGAGATGTGATATCCAAATCCTTCCCCTTCCAAACCTTAGACCCTTCCTTTATCATGAGATGTGATATCCAACTCCTTCCCATTCCAATCCTGAGACCCTTCCGATATCATGAGATGTGATATCTCAAAGCTTCTAATATCAAACTTGAGACCCTCCCTATAGCATGAGATGTGATATCCAAGTCCTTCCCATTCCAATCCTGAGACCCTTCCTATAGCATGAGATGTGATATCTCAATGCTTATACCAAACCTGAGACCCTTCCTATAGCATGAGATGTGATATCCAACTGCTTCCCATTCCAATCCTGAGACCCTTCCTATAGCATGAGATGTGATATCTCTATGCTTCTAATACCAAACCTGAGATCCTTCCTCTAACATGAAATGTGATATCCAACTCCTTCCCTTTCCAAACCTAAGAGCCTATCTATAGCATGAGATGTGATATCCAAGTCCTTCACATTCCAACCCTTAGACCCTTCCTACAGCATGCAATATGATATCTCAATGATTCTTATAACAAACCTGAGACCCGTCCTATAACATGAGATGGGATATCCAACTCCTTCCCATTCCAATCCTGAGACTCTTCCGATAGCAGAGATGTGATATCTCAATGCTTATACCAAAGCTGAGACCCTTCCTATAACATGAGATGTGATATCCAAATCCTTCCCGTTCCAAACCTGAGACCCTTCCTTTAGCATGAGATGTGATATCCAGCTCCTTCCCATTCCAATCCTGAGACACTTCCGATAGCATGAGATGTGATATCTCAATGCTTCTAATATCAAAACTGAGACCCTCCCTATAGCATGATATGTGATATCTAAGTCCTTCCCATTCCAATCCTGAGACCCTCCCTATAGCATGAGATGTGATATCCAAGTCCTTCCCATTCCAATCCTGAGACCCTTCCTATAGCATGAGATGTGATATCTCAATGCTTCTAATACCAAACCTGAGACCCTTCCTATAACATGAGATGGGAATATCCAACTCCTTCCCATTCCAATCCTGAGACCCTTCCGATAGCAGAGATGTGATATCTCAATGCTTATACCAAACCTGAGATCCTTCCTATAACATGAGATGTGATATCCAACTCCTTCCCATTCCAATCCTGAGACACTTCCTATAGCATGAGATGTGATATCTCACTGCTTATACCAAACCTGAGACCCTTCCCATAGCATGAGATGTGATATCCAACTCCTTCCCATTCCAATCCTCAGACCCTTCCTATAGCATGAGATGTGATATCTCAATGCTTCTAATATCAAACTTGAGACCCTACCTATAGCATGAGATGTGATATCCAAGTCCTTCCCATTCCAATCCTGAGACACTTCCTATAGCATGAGATGTGATATCTCAATGCTTCTAATACCAAACCTGAGACTCTTCATATAACATGAGATGGGATATCCAACTCCTTCCCATTCCAATCCTGAGACCCTTTTGATAGCAGAGATGTGATATCTCAATGTTTATACCAAACCTGAGACCCTTCCTACGGCATGAGATGTCATATTCAACTCCTTCCCATTCCAATCCTGAGACCCTTCCTATAGCATGAGATGTGATATCCAACTCCTTCCCATTCCAATCCTGAGACCCTTCCTATAGCATGAGATGTGATGTCTCAATGCTTCTAATACCAAACCTGAGATCCTTCCTATAACATGAGATGTGATATCCAACTCCTTCCATTCCAATCCTGGACCCTTCCTATAGCATGAGATGTGATATCTCAATGCTTATACCAAACCTGAGACCCTTCCTATAGCATGAGATGTGATATCCAACTCCTTCCCATTCCAATCCTGAGACCCTTCCTATAGCCTGAGATGTGATATCTCAATGCCTCTAATACCAAACCTGAGATCCTTCCTCTAACATGAAATGTGATATCCAACTCCTTCACTTTCCAAACCTGAGAGCCTATCTATAGCATGAGATGTGATATCCAAGTCCTTCCCATTCCAATCCTGAGACACTTCCGATAGCAGAGATGTGATATCTCAATGTTTATACCAAACCTGAGACCCTTCCTATAACATGAGATGTGATATCCAACTCCTTCCCGTTCCAAACCTGAGACCCTTCCTTTAGCATGAGATGTGATATCCAGCTTCTTCCCATTCCAATCCTGAGACACTTCCGATAGCATGAGATGTGATATCTCAATGCTTCTAATATCAAAACTGAGACCCTCCCTATAGCATGATATGTGATATCTAAGTCCTTCCCATTCCAATCCTGAGACCCTTCCTATAGCATGAGATGTGATATCTCAATGCTTCTACCAAACCTGAGACCCTTCCTTTAGCATGAGATGTGATATCCAACTCCTTCCCATTCCAATCCTGAGACCCTTCCTATAGCATGAGAGGTGATATCTCAATACTTCTAATACCAAACCTGAGATCCTTCCGATAACATGAGATGTGATATCTCAATACTTCTAATACCAAACCTGAGATCCATCCTATAACATGAGATGTGATATCCAAATCCTTCCCCTTCCAAACCTGAGACCCTCCCTTTAGCATGAGATGTGATATCCAACTCCTTCCCATTCCAATCCTGAGACCCTTCTGATAGCATAAGATATGATATCTCAATGCTTCTATACCAAACCTGAGATCCTTCCGATAGCATGAGATGTGATATCTCAATACTTCTAATACCAAACCTGAGATCCTTCCTATAACATGAGATGTGATATCCAAATCCTTATCTTCCAAACCTGAGACCCTCCCTTTAGCATGAGATGTGATATCCAACTCCTTCCCATTCCAATCCTGAGACTCTTCTGATAGCATAAGATATGATATCTCAATGCTTCTATACCAAACCTGAGATCCTTCTGATAGCATGAGATGTGATATCTCAATACTTCTAATACCAAACCTGAGATCCTACCTCTAACATGAAATGTGATATCCAACTCTTTCCCCTTGCAAACTTGAGAGCCTTCCCATAGCATGAGATGTGATATCCAAGTCCTTCCCATTCCAATCCTGAGACCCTTCGCATAACATGAGATGTGATATCCAACTCCTTCCCATTCCAACCTGAGACCCTTCCTATAGCATGAGATGGGATATCCAACTCCTTCCAAATCCAATCCCGATACCCTTCCGATAGCATGAGATCTGATATCCCAATGCTTCTACCAAACCTGAGACCCATACTATGGCATGAGATGTGATATCAAACTCCTTCCCATTCTAATCCTGAGACCCTTCCTATAGCTTGAGATGTGATATCCAACTCCTTCCCATTCCAATTCTGAGACCCTTCCTATACCATGAGACTTGATATCTCAATGCTTCTAATACCAAACCTGAGACCCGTCCTATAACATGAGATGTGATATCCAAATCCTTCCCCTTCCAAACCTTAGACCCTTCCTTTATCATGAGATGTGATAGCCAACTCCTTCCCATTCCAATCTTGAGACCCTTCCAATATCATGAAATGTGATATCTCAATGCTTCTAATATCAAACTTGACACCCTCCCTATAACATGAGATGGGAATATCCAACTCCTTCCCATTCCAATCCTGAGACCCTTCCGATAGCAGAGATGTGATATCTCAATGCTTATACCAAACCTGAGATCCTTCCTATAACATGAGATGTGATATCCAACTCCTTCCCATTCCAATCCTGAGACACTTCCTATAGCATGAGATGTGATATCTCACTGCTTATACCAAACCTGAGACCCTTCCTATAGCATGAGATGTGATATCCAACTCCTTCCCATTCCAATCCTGAGACCCTTCCTATAGCATGAGATGTGATATCTCAATGCTTCTAATATCAAACTTGAGACCCTCCCTATAGCATGAGATGTGATACCCAAGTCCTTCCCATTCCAATCCTGAGACACTTCCTATAGCATGAGATGTGATATCCAACTGCTTCCCATTCCAATCCTGAGACCCTTCCTATAGCATGAGATGTGATATCTCTATGCTTCTAATACCAAACCTGAGATCCTTCCTCTAACATGAAATGTGATATCCAACTCCTTCCCTTTCCAAACCTAAGAGCCTATCTATAGCATGAGATGTGATATCCAAGTCCTTCACATTCCAACCCTTAGACCCTTCCTACAGCATGCAATATGATATCTCAATGATTCTAATAACAAACCTGAGACCCGTCCTATAACATGAGATGGGATATTCAACTCCTTCCCATTCCAATCCTGAGACTCTTCCGATAGCAGAGATGTGATATCTCAATGCTTATACCAAACCTGAGACCCTTCCTATAACATGAGATGTGATATCCAAATCCTTCCCGTTCCAAACCTGAGACCCTTCCTTTAGCATGAGATGTGATATCCAGCTCCTTCCCATTCCAATCCTGAGACACTTCCGATAGCATGAGATGTGATATCTCAATGCTTCTAATATCAAAACTGAGACCCTCCCTATAGCATGATATGTGATATCTAAGTCCTTCCCATTCCAATCCTGAGACCCTCCCTATAGCATGAGATGTGATATCCAACTCCTTCCCATTCCAATCCTGAGACCCTTCCTATAGCATGAGATATGATATCTCAATACTTCTAATACCAAACGTGAGATCCTTCCGATAACATGAGATGTGATATCCAACTCCTTCCCATTCCAACCTGAGACCCTTCCTATAGCATGAGATGGGATATCCAACTCCTTCCAAATCCAATCCCGATACCCTTCCGATAGCATGAGATCTGATATCCCAATGCTTCTACCAAACCTGAGACCCATACTATGGCATGAGATGTGATATCAAACTCCTTCCCATTCTAATCCTGAGACCCTTCCTATAGCTTGAGATGTGATATCCAACTCCTTCCCATTCCAATTCTGAGACCCTTCCTATACCATGAGACTTGATATCTCAATGCTTCTAATACCAAACCTGAGACCCGTCCTATAACATGAGATGTGATATCCAAATCCTTCCCCTTCCAAACCTTAGACCCTTCCTTTATCATGAGATGTGATAGCCAACTCCTTCCCATTCCAATCTTGAGACCCTTCCAATATCATGAAATGTGATATCTCAATGCTTCTAATATCAAACTTGACACCCTCCCTATAACATGAGATGGGAATATCCAACTCCTTCCCATTCCAATCCTGAGACCCTTCCGATAGCAGAGATGTGATATCTCAATGCTTATACCAAACCTGAGATCCTTCCTATAACATGAGATGTGATATCCAACTCCTTCCCATTCCAATCCTGAGACACTTCCTATAGCATGAGATGTGATATCTCACTGTTTATACCAAACCTGAGACCCTTCCTATAGCATGAGATGTGATATCCAACTCCTTCCCATTCCAATCCTGAGACCCTTCCTATAGCATGAGATGTGATATCTCAATGCTTCTAATATCAAACTTGAGACCCTCCCTATAGCATGAGATGTGATACCCAAGTCCTTCCCATTCCAATCCTGAGACACTTCCTATAGCATGAGATGTGATATCCAACTGCTTCCCATTCCAATCCTGAGACCCTTCCTATAGCATGAGATGTGATATCTCTATGCTTCTAATACCAAACCTGAGATCCTTCCTCTAACATGAAATGTGATATCCAACTCCTTCCCTTTCCAAACCTAAGAGCCTATCTATAGCATGAGATGTGATATCCAAGTCCTTCACATTCCAACCCTTAGACCCTTCCTACAGCATGCAATATGATATCTCAATGATTCTAATAACAAACCTGAGACCCGTCCTATAAGATGAGATGGGATATCCAACTCCTTCCCATTCCAATCCTGAGACTCTTCCGATAGCAGAGATGTGATATCTCAATGCTTATACCAAACCTGAGACCCTTCCTATAACATGAGATGTGATATCCAAATCCTTCCCGTTCCAAACCTGAGACCCTTCCTTTAGCATGAGATGTGATATCCAGCTCCTTCCCATTCCAATGCTGAGACACTTCCGATAGCATGAGATGTGATATCTCAATGCTTCTAATATCAAAACTGAGAACCTCCCTATAGCATGATATGTGATATCTAAGTCCTTCCCATTCCAATCCTGAGACCCTCCCTATAGCATGAGATGTGATATCCAACTCCTTCCCATTCCAATCCTGAGACCCTTCCTATAGCATGAGATATGATATCTCAATACTTCTAATACCAAACGTGAGATCCTTCCGATAACATGAGATGTGATATCCAAATCCTTCCCCTTCCAAACCTGAGACCCTCCCTTTAGCATGAGATGTGATATCCAACTCCTTCCTATTCCAATCCTGAGACTCTTCTGATAGCATGAGATGTGATATCTCAATGCTTCTAATACCAAACCTGAGATCCTTCCGATAGCATGAGATGTGATATCTCAATGCTTCTAATACCAAACCTGAGATCCTTCCTATAACATGAGATGTGATATCCAAATCCTTCCCCTTCCAAACCTGAGACCCTCCCTTTAGCATGAGATGTGATATCCAACTCCTTCCCATTCCATTCCTGAGACCCTTCTGATAGCATGAGATGTGATATCTCAATGCCTCTAATACCAAACCTGAGATCCTACCTCTAACATGAAATGTGATATCCAACTCTTTCCCCTTCCAAACCTGAGAGCCTTCCTATAGCATGAGATGTGATATCCAAGTCCTTCCCATTCCAATCCTGAGACCCTTCCTATAGCTTGAGATGTGATATCCAACTCCTTCCCATTCCAATTCTGAGACCCTTCCTATACTATGAGACTTGATATCTCAATGCTTCTAATACCAAACCTGAGACCCGTAATATAACATGAGATGTGATATCCAAATCCTTCCGCTTCCAAACCTTAGACCCTTCCTTTATCATGAGATGTGATATCCAACTCCTTCCCATTCCAATCCTGAGACCCTTCCGATATCATGAGATGTGATATCTCAAAGCTTCTAATATCAAACTTGAGACCCTCCCTATAGCATGAGATGTGATTTCCAAGTCCTTCCCATTCCAATCCTGAGACCCTTCCTATAGCATGAGATGTGATATCTCAATGCTTCTAATACCAAACCTGAGACCCTTCCTATAACATGAGATGGGAATATCCAACTCCTTCCCATTCCAATCCTGAGACCCTTCCGATAGCAGAGATGTGATATCTCAATGCTTATACCAAACCTGAGATCCTTCCTATAACATGAGATGTGATATCCAACTCCTTCCCATTCCAATCCTGAGACACTTCCTATAGCATGAGATGTGATATCTCACTGCTTATACCAAACCTGAGACCCTTCCCATAGCATGAGATGTGATATCCAACTCCTTCCCATTCCAATCCTCAGACCCTTTTGATAGCAGAGATGTGATATCTCAATGTTTATACCAAACCTGAGACCCTTCCTACGGCATGAGATGTCATATTCAACTCCTTCCCATTCCAATCCTGAGACCCTTCCTATAGCATGAGATGTGATATCCAACTCCTTCCCATTCCAATCCTGAGACCCTTCCTATAGCATGAGATGTGATGTCTCAATGCTTCTAATACCAAACCTGAGATCCTTCCTATAACATGAGATGTGATATCCAACTCCTTCCATTCCAATCCTGGACCCTTCCTATAGCATGAGATGTGATATCTCAATGCTTATACCAAACCTGAGACCCTTCCTATAGCATGAGATGTGATATCCAACTCCTTCCCATTCCAATCCTGAGACCCTTCCTATAGCCTGAGATGTGATATCTCAATGCCTCTAATACCAAACCTGAGATCCTTCCTCTAACATGAAATGTGATATCCAACTCCTTCACTTTCCAAACCTGAGAGCCTATCTATAGCATGAGATGTGATATCCAAGTCCTTCCCATTGCAATCCTTAGACCCTTCCTACAGCATGCAATATGATATCTCAATGATTCTAATAAAAAACCTGAGACCCGTCCTATAACATGAGATGGGATATCCAACTCCTTCCCATTCCAATCCTGAGACACTTCCGATAGCAGAGATGTGATATCTCAATGTTTATACCAAACCTGAGACCCTTCCTATAACATGAGATGTGATATCCAACTCCTTCCCGTTCCAAACCTGAGACCCTTCCTTTAGCATGAGATGTGATATCCAGCTCCTTCCCATTCCAATCCTGAGACACTTCCGATAGCATGAGATGTGATATCTCAATGCTTCTAATATCAAAACTGAGACCCTCCCTATAGCATGATATGTGATATCTAAGTCCTTCCCATTCCAATCCTGAGACCCTTCCTATAGCATGAGATGTGATATCTCAATGCTTCTACCAAACCTGAGACCCTTCCTTTAGCATGAGATGTGATATCCAACTCCTTCCCATTCCAATCCTGAGACCCTTCCTATAGCATGAGAGGTGATATCTCAATACTTCTAATACCAAACCTGAGATCCTTCCGATAACATGAGATGTGATATCTCAATACTTCTAATACCAAACCTGAGATCCATCCTATAACATGAGATGTGATATCCAAATCCTTCCCCTTCCAAACCTGAGACCCGCCCTTTAGCATGAGATGTGATATCCAACTCCTTCCCATTCCAATTCTGAGACCCTTCTGATAGCATAAGATATGATATCTCAATGCTTCTATACCAAACCTGAGATCCTTCCGATAGCATGAGATGTGATATCTCAATACTTCTAATACCAAACCTGAGATCCTTCCTATAAAATGAGATGTGATATCCAAATCCTTATCTTCCAAACCTGAGACCCTCCCTTTAGCATGAGATGTGATATCCAACTCCTTCCCATTCCAATCCTGAGACTCTTCTGATAGCATAAGATATGATATCTCAATGCTTCTATACCAAACCTGAGATCCTTCTGATAGCATGAGATGTGATATCTCAATACTTCTAATACCAAACCTGAGATCCTACCTCTAACATGAAATGTGATATCCAACTCTTTCCCCTTGCAAACCTGAGAGCCTTCCTATAGCATGAGATGTGATATCCAAGTCCTTCCCATTCCAATCCTGAGACCCTTCCTATAACATGAGATGTGATACCCAACTCCTTCCCATTCCAACCTGAGACCCTTCCTATAACATGAGATGGGATATCCAACTCCTTCCCATTCCAATCCTGAGACCCTTTTGATAGCAGAGATGTGATATCTCAATGTTTATACCAAACCTGAGACCCTTCCTACGGCATGAGATGTCATATTCAACTCCTTCCCATTCCAATCCTGAGACCCTTCCTATAGCATGAGATGTGATATCCAACTCCTTCCCATTCCAATCCTGAGACCCTTCCTATAGCATGAGATGTGATGTCTCAATGCTTCTAATACCAAACCTGAGATCCTTCCTATAACATGAGATGTGATATCCAACTCCTTCCATTCCAATCCAGGACCCTTCCTATAGCATGAGATGTGATATCTCAATGCTTATACCAAACCTGAGACCCTTCCTATAGCATGAGATGTGATATCCAACTCCTTCCCATTCCAATCCTGAGACCCTTCCTATAGCCTGAGATGTGATATCTCAATGCCTCTAATACCAAACCTGAGATCCTTCCTCTAACATGAAATGTGATATCCAACTCCTTCACTTTCCAAACCTGAGAGCCTATCTATAGCATGAGATGTGATATCCAAGTCCTTCCCATTCCAATCCTTAGACCCTTCCTACAGCATGCAATATGATATCTCAATGATTCTAATAAAAAACCTGAGACCCGTCCTATAACATGAGATGGGATATCCAACTCCTTCCCATTCCAATCCTGAGACACTTCCGATAGCAGAGATGTGATATCTCAATGTTTATACCAAACCTGAGACCCTTCCTATAACATGAGATGTGATATCCAACTCCTTCCCGTTCCAAACCTGAGACCCTTCCTTTAGCATGAGATGTGATATCCAGCTCCTTCCCATTCCAATCCTGAGACACTTCCGATAGCATGAGATGTGATATCTCAATGCTTCTAATATCAAAACTGAGACCCTCCCTATAGCATGATATGTGATATCTAAGTCCTTCCCATTCCAATCCTGAGACCCTTCCTATAGCATGAGATGTGATATCTCAATGCTTCTACCAAACCTGAGACCCTTCCTTTAGCATGAGATGTGATATCCAACTCCTTCCCATTCCAATCCTGAGACCCTTCCTATAGCATGAGAGGTGATATCTCAATACTTCTAATACCAAACCTGAGATCCTTCCGATAACATGAGATGTGATATCTCAATACTTCTAATACCAAACCTGAGATCCATCCTATAACATGAGATGTGATATCCAAATCCTTCCCCTTCCAAACCTGAGACCCGCCCTTTAGCATGAGATGTGATATCCAACTCCTTCCCATTCCAATTCTGAGACCCTTCTGATAGCATAAGATATGATATCTCAATGCTTCTATACCAAACCTGAGATCCTTCCGATAGCATGAGATGTGATATCTCAATACTTCTAATACCAAACCTGAGATCCTTCCTATAACATGAGATGTGATATCCAAATCCTTATCTTCCAAACCTGAGACCCTCCCTTTAGCATGAGATGTGATATCCAACTCCTTCCCATTCCAATCCTGAGACTCTTCTGATAGCATAAGATATGATATCTCAATGCTTCTATACCAAACCTGAGATCCTTCTGATAGCATGAGATGTGATATCTCAATACTTCTAATACCAAACCTGAGATCCTACCTCTAACATGAAATGTGATATCCAACTCTTTCCCCTTGCAAACCTGAGAGCCTTCCTATAGCATGAGATGTGATATCCAAGTCCTTCCCATTCCAATCCTGAGACCCTTCCTATAACATGAGATGTGATACCCAACTCCTTCCCATTCCAACCTGAGACCCTTCCTATAGCATGAGATGGGATATCCAACTCCTTCCAAATCCAATCCCGATACCCTTCCGATAGCATGAGATCTGATATCCCAATGCTTCTACCAAACCTGAGACCCATACTATGGCATGAGATGTGATATCAAACTCCTTCCCATTCTAATCCTGAGACCCTTCCTATAGCTTGAGATGTGACATCCAACTCCTTCCCATTCCAATTCTGAGACCCTTCCTATCCAATGAGACTTGATATCTCAATGCTTCTAATACCAAACCTGAGACCCGTCCTATAACATGAGATGTGATATCCAAATGCTTCCCCTTCCAAACCTTAGACCCTTCCTTTATCATGAGATGTGATAGCCAACTCCTTCCCATTCCAATCTATAGACCCTTCCGATATCATGAAATGTGATATCTCAATGCTTCTAATATCAAACTTGAGACTCACCCTATAACATGAGATGGGAATATCCAACTCCTTCCCATTCCAATCCTGAGACCCTTCCGATAGCAGAGATGTGATATCTCAATGCTTATACCAAACCTGAGATCCTTCCTATAACATGAGATGTGATATCCAACTCCTTCCCATTCCAATCCTGAGACACTTCCTATAGCATGAGATGTGATATCTCACTGCTTATACCAAACCTGAGACCCTTCCTATAGCATGAGATGTGATATCCAACTCCTTCCCATTCCAATCCTGAGACCCTTCCTATAGCATGAGATGTGATATCTCAATGCTTCTAATATCAAACTTGAGATCCTCCCTATAGCATGAGATGTGATACCCAAGTCCTTCCCATTCCAATCCTGAGACACTTCCTATAGCATGAGATGTGATATCCAACTCCTTCCCTTTCCAAACCTAAGAGCCTATCTATAGCATGAGATGTGATATCCAAGTCCTTCACATTCCAACCCTTAGACCCTTCCTACAGCATGCAATATGATATCTCAATGATTCTAATAACAAACCTGAGACCCGTCCTATAACATGAGATGGGATATTCAACTCCTTCCCATTCCAATCCTGAGACTCTTCCGATAGCAGAGATGTGATATCTCAATGCTTATACCAAACCTGAGACCCTTCCTATAACATGAGATGTGATATCCAAATCCTTCCCGTTCCAAACCTGAGACCCTTCCTTTAGCATGAGATGTGATATCCAGCTCCTTCCCATTCCAATCCTGAGACACTTCCGATAGCATGAGATGTGATATCTCAATGCTTCTAATATCAAAACTGAGACCCTCCCTATAGCATGATATGTGATATCTAAGTCCTTCCCATTCCAATCCTGAGACCCTCCCTATAGCATGAGATGTGATATCCAACTCCTTCCCATTCCAATCCTGAGACCCTTCCTATAGCATGAGATATGATATCTCAATACTTCTAATACCAAACGTGAGATCCTTCCGATAACATGAGATGTGATATCCAAATCCTTCCCCTTCCAAACCTGAGACCCTCCCTTTAGCATGAGATGTGATATCCAACTCCTTCCTATTCCAATCCTGAGACTCTTCCGATAGCATGAGATGTGATATCTCAATGCTTCTAATACCAAACCTGAGATCCTTCCGATAGCATGAGATGTGATATCTCAATGCTTCTAATACCAAACCTGAGATCCTTCCTATAACATGAGATGTGATATCCAAATCCTTCCCCTTCCAAACCTGAGACCCTCCCTTTAGCATGAGATGTGATATCCAACTCCTTCCCATTCCATTCCTGAGACCCTTCTGATAGCATGAGATGTGATATCTCAATGCCTCTAATACCAAACCTGAGATCCTACCTCTAACATGAAATGTGATATCCAACTCTTTCCCCTTCCAAACCTGAGAGCCTTCCTATAGCATGAGATGTGCTATCCAAGTCCTTCCCATTCCAATCCTGAGACCCTTCCTATAGCTTGAGATGTGATATCCAACTCCTTCCCATTCCAAACCTGAGAGCCTTCCTATAGCATGAGATGTGATATCCAAGTCCTTCCCATTCCAATCCTGAGACCCTTCCTATAGCTTGAGATGTGATATCCAACTCCTTCCCATTCCAATTCTGAGACCCTTCCTATACTATGAGACTTGATATCTCAATGCTTCTAATACCAAACCTGAGACCCGTAATATAACATGAGATGTGATATCCAAATCCTTCCCCTTCCAAACCTTAGACCCTTCCTTTATCATGAGATGTGATATCCAACTCCTTCCCATTCCAATCCTGAGACCCTTCCGATATCATGAGATGTGATATCTCAAAGCTTCTAATATCAAACTTGAGACCCTCCCTATAGCATGAGATGTGATATCCAAGTCCTTCCCATTCCAATCCTGAGACCCTTCCTATAGCATGAGATGTGATATCTCAATGCTTATACCAAACCTGAGACCCTTCCTATAGCATGAGATGTGATATCCAACTGCTTCCCATTCCAATCCTGAGACCCTTCCTATAGCATGAGATGTGATATCTCTATGCTTCTAATACCAAACCTGAGATCCTTCCTCTAACATGAAATGTGATATCCAACTCCTTCCCTTTCCAAACCTAAGAGCCTATCTATAGCATGAGATGTGATATCCAAGTCCTTCACATTCCAACCCTTAGACCCTTCCTACAGCATGCAATATGATATCTCAATGATTCTAATAACAAACCTGAGACCCGTCCTATAACATGAGATGGGATATCCAACTCCTTCCCATTCCAATCCTGAGACTCTTCCGATAGCAGAGATGTGATATCTCAATGCTTATACCAAACCTGAGACCCTTCCTATAACATGAGATGTGATATCCAAATCCTTCCCGTTCCAAACCTGAGACCCTTCCTTTAGCATGAGATGTGATATCCAGCTCCTTCCCATTCCAATCCTGAGACACTTCCGATAGCATGAGATGTGATATCTCAATGCTTCTAATATCAAAACTGAGACCCTCCCTATAGCATGATATGTGATATCTAAGTCCTTCCCATTCCAATCCTGAGACCCTCCCTATAGCATGAGATGTGATATCCAACTCCTTCCCATTCCAATCCTGAGACCCTTCCTATAGCATGAGATATGATATCTCAATACTTCTAATACCAAACGTGAGATCCTTCCGATAACATGAGATGTGATATCCAAATCCTTCCCCTTCCAAACCTGAGACCCTCCCTTTAGCATGAGATGTGATATCCAGCTCCTTCCTATTCCAATCCTGAGACTCTTCTGATAGCATGAGATGTGATATCTCAATGCTTCTAATACCAAACCTGAGATCCTTCCGATAGCATGAGATGTGATATCTCAATGCTTCTAATACCAAACCTGAGATCCTTCCTATAACATGAGATGTGATATCCAAATCCTTCCCCTTCCAAACCTGAGACCCTCCCTTTAGCATGAGATGTGATATCCAACTCCTTCCCATTCCATTCCTGAGACCCTTCTGATAGCATGAGATGTGATATCTCAATGCCTCTAATACCAAACCTGAGATCCTACCTCTAACATGAAATGTGATATCCAACTCTTTCCCCTTCCAAACCTGAGAGCCTTCCTATAGCATGAGATGTGATATCCAAGTCCTTCCCATTCCAATCCTGAGACCCTTCCTATAGCTTGAGATGTGATATCCAACTCCTTCCCATTCCAATTCTGAGACCCTTCCTATACTATGAGACTTGATATCTCAATGCTTCTAATACCAAACCTGAGACCCGTAATATAACATGAGATGTGATATCCAAATCCTTCCCCTTCCAAACCTTAGACCCTTCCTTTATCATGAGATGTGATATCCAACTCCTTCCCATTATAATCCTGAGACCATTCCGATATCATGAGATGTGATATCTCAAAGCTTCTAATATCAAACTTGAGACCCTCCCTATAGCATGAGATGTGATATCCAAGTCCTTCCCATTCCAATCCTGAGACCCTTCCTATAGCATGAGATGTGATATCTCAATGCTTCTAATACCAAACCTGAGACCCTTCCTATAACATGAGATGGGAATATCCAACTCCTTCCCATTCCAATCCTGAGACCCTTCCGATAGCAGAGATGTGATATCTCAATGCTTATACCAAACCTGAGATCCTTCCTATAACATGAGATGTGATATCCAACTCCTTCCCATTCCAATCCTGAGACACTTCCTATAGCATGAGATGTGATAGCTCACTGCTTATACCAAACCTGAGACCCTTCCCATAGCATGAGATGTGATATCCAACTCCTTCCCATTCCAATCCTCAGACCCTTCCTATAGCATGAGATGTGATATCTCAATGCTTCTAATATCAAACTTGAGACCCTACCTATAGCATGAGATGTGATATCCAAGTCCTTCCCATTCCAATCCTGAGACACTTCCTATAGCATGAGATGTGATATCTCAATGCTTCTAATACCAAACCTGAGACTCTTCCTATAACATGAGATGGGATATCCAACTCCTTCCCATTCCAATCCTGAGACCCTTTTGATAGCAGAGATGTAATATCTCAATGTTTATACCAAAACTGAGACCCTTCCTACGGCATGAGATGTCATATTCAACTCCTTCCCATTCCAATCCTGAGACCCTTCCTATAGCATGAGATGTGATATCCAACTCCTTCCCATTCCAATCCTGAGACCCTTCCTATAGCATGAGATGTGATGTCTCAATGCTTCTAATACCAAACCTGAGATCCTTCCTATAACATGAGATGTGATATCCAACTCCTTCCATTCCAATCCTGGACCCTTCCTATAGCATGAGATGTGATATCTCAATGCTTATACCAAACCTGAGACCCTTCATATAGCATGAGATGTGATATCCAACTCCTTCCCATTCCAATCCTGAGACCCTTCCTATAGCCTGAGATGTGATATCTCAATGCCTCTAATACCAAACCCGAGATCCTTCCTCTAACATGAAATGTGATATCCAACTCCTTCACTTTCCAAACCTGAGAGCCTATCTATAGCATGAGATGTGATATCCAAGTCATTCCCATTCCAATCCTTAGACCCTTCCTACAGCATGCAATATGATATCTCAATGATTCTAATAAAAAACCTCAGACCCGTCCTATAACATGAGATGGGATATCCAACTCCTTCCCATTCCAATCCTGAGACACTTCCGATAGCAGAGATGTGATATCTCAATGTTTATACCAAACCTGAGACCCTTCCTATAACATGAGATGTGATATCCAACTCCTTCCCGTTCCAAACCTGAGACCCTTCCTTTAGCATGAGATGTGATATCCAGCTCCTTCCCATTCCAATCCTGAGACACTTCCGATAGCATGAGATGTGATATCTCAATGCTTCTAATATCAAAACTGAGACCCTCCCTATAGCATGATATGTGATATCTAAGTCCTTCCCATTCCAATCCTGAGACCCTTCCTATAGCATGAGATGTGATATCTCAATGCTTCTACCAAACCTGAGACCCTTCCTTTAGCATGAGATGTGATATCCAACTCCTTCCCATTCCAATCCTGAGACCCTTCCTATAGCATGAGAGGTGATATCTCAATACTTCTAATACCAAACCTGAGATCCTTCCGATAACATGAGATGTGATATCTCAATACTTCTAATACCAAACCTGAGATCCATCCTATAACGTGAGATGTGATATCCAAATCCTTCCCCTTCCAAACCTGAGACCCTCCCTTTAGCATGAGATGTGATATCCAACTCCTTCCCATTCCAATCCTGAGACCCTTCTGATAGCATAAGATATGATATCTCAATGCTTCTATACCAAACCTGAGATCCTTCCGATAGCATGAGATGTGATATCTCAATACTTCTAATACCAAACCTGAGATCCTTCCTATAACATGAGATGTGATATCCAAATCCTTATCTTCCAAACCTGAGACCCTCCCTTTAGCATGAGATGTGATATCCAACTCCTTCCCATTCCAATCCTGAGACTCTTCTGATAGCATAAGATATGATATCTCAATGCTTCTATACCAAACCTGAGATCCTTCTGATAGCATGAGATGTGATATCTCAATACTTATAATACCAAACCTGAGATCCTGCCTCTAATATGAAATGTGATATCCAACTCTTTCCCCTTGCAAACCTGAGAGCCTTCCTATAGCATGAGATGTGATATCCAAGTCCTTCCCATTCCAATCCTGAGACCCTTCCTATAACATGAGATTTGATATCCAACTCCTTCCCATTCCAACCTGAGACCCTTCCTATAGCATGAGATGGGATATCCAACTCCTTCCAAATCCAATCCCGATACCCTTCCGATAGCATGAGATCTGATATCCCAATGCTTCTACCAAACCTGAGACCCATACTATGGCATGAGATGTGATATCAAACTCCTTCCCATTCTAATCCTGAGACCCTTCCTATAGCTTGAGATGTGATATCCAACTCCTTCCCATTCCAATTCTGAGACCCTTCCTATACCATGAGACTTGATATCTCAATGCTTCTAATACCAAACCTGAGACCCTTCCTATAACATGAGATGGGAATATCCAACTCCTTCCCATTCCAATCCTGAGACCCTTCCGATAGCAGAGATGTGATATCTCAATGCTTACACCAAACCTGAGATCCTTCCTATAACATGAGATGTGATATCCAACTCCTTCCCATTCCAATCCTGAGACACTTCCTATAGCATGAGATGTGATAGCTCACTGCTTATACCAAACCTGAGACCCTTCCCATAGCATGAGATGTGATATCCAACTCCTTCCCATTCCAATCCTCAGACCCTTCCTATAGCATGAGATGTGATATCTCAATGCTTCTAATATCAAACTTGAGACCCTACCTATAGCATGAGATGTGATATCCAAGTCCTTCCCATTCCAATCCTGAGACACTTCCTATAGCATGAGATGTGATATCTCAATGCTTCTAATACCAAACCTGAGACTCTTCCTATAACATGAGATGGGATATCCAACTCCTTCCCATTCCAATCCTGAGACCCTTTTGATAGCAGAGATGTAATATCTCAATGTTTATACCAAAACTGAGACCCTTCCTACGGCATGAGATGTCATATTCAACTCCTTCCCATTCCAATCCTGAGACCCTTCCTATAGCATGAGATGTGATATCCAACTCCTTCCCATTCCAATCCTGAGACCCTTCCTATAGCATGAGATGTGATGTCTCAATGCTTCTAATACCAAACCTGAGATCCTTCCTATAACATGAGATGTGATATCCAACTCCTTCCATTCCAATCCTGGACCCTTCCTATAGCATGAGATGTGATATCTCAATGCTTATACCAAACCTGAGACCCTTCATATAGCATGAGATGTGATATCCAACTCCTTCCCATTCCAATCCTGAGACCCTTCCTATAGCCTGAGATGTGATATCTCAATGCCTCTAATACCAAACCCGAGATCCTTCCTCTAACATGAAATGTGATATCCAACTCCTTCACTTTCCAAACCTGAGAGCCTATCTATAGCATGAGATGTGATATCCAAGTCATTCCCATTCCAATCCTTAGACCCTTCCTACAGCATGCAATATGATATCTCAATGATTCTAATAAAAAACCTGAGACCCGTCCTATAACATGAGATGGGATATCCAACTCCTTCCCATTCCAATCCTGAGACACTTCCGATAGCAGAGATGTGATATCTCAATGTTTATACCAAACCTGAGACCCTTCCTATAACATGAGATGTGATATCCAACTCCTTCCCGTTCCAAACCTGAGACCCTTCCTTTAGCATGAGATGTGATATCCAGCTCCTTCCCATTCCAATCCTGAGACACTTCCGATAGCATGAGATGTGATATCTCAATGCTTCTAATATCAAAACTGAGACCCTCCCTATAGCATGATATGTGATATCTAAGTCCTTCCCATTCCAATCCTGAGACCCTTCCTATAGCATGAGATGTGATATCTCAATGCTTCTACCAAACCTGAGACCCTTCCTTTAGCATGAGATGTGATATCCAACTCCTTCCCATTCCAATCCTGAGACCCTTCCTATAGCATGAGAGGTGATATCTCAATACTTCTAATACCAAACCTGAGATCCTTCCGATAACATGAGATGTGATATCTCAATACTTCTAATACCAAACCTGAGATCCATCCTATAACGTGAGATGTGATATCCAAATCCTTCCCCTTCCAAACCTGAGACCCTCCCTTTAGCATGAGATGTGATATCCAACTCCTTCCCATTCCAATCCTGAGACCCTTCTGATAGCATAAGATATGATATCTCAATGCTTCTATACCAAACCTGAGATCCTTCCGATAGCATGAGATGTGATATCTCAATACTTCTAATACCAAACCTGAGATCCTTCCTATAACATGAGATGTGATATCCAAATCCTTATCTTCCAAACCTGAGACCCTCCCTTTAGCATGAGATGTGATATCCAACTCCTTCCCATTCCAATCCTGAGACTCTTCTGATAGCATAAGATATGATATCTCAATGCTTCTATACCAAACCTGAGATCCTTCTGATAGCATGAGATGTGATATCTCAATACTTATAATACCAAACCTGAGATCCTACCTCTAACATGAAATGTGATATCCAACTCTTTCCCCTTGCAAACCTGAGAGCCTTCCTATAGCATGAGATGTGATATCCAAGTCCTTCCCATTCCAATCCTGAGACCCTTCCTATAACATGAGATTTGATATCCAACTCCTTCCCATTCCAACCTGAGACCCTTCCTATAGCATGAGATGGGATATCCAACTCCTTCCAAATCCAATCCCGATACCCTTCCGATAGCATGAGATCTGATATCCCAATGCTTCTACCAAACCTGAGACCCATACTATGGCATGAGATGTGATATCAAACTCCTTCCCATTCTAATCCTGAGACCCTTCCTATAGCTTGAGATGTGATATCCAACTCCTTCCCATTCCAATTCTGAGACCCTTCCTATACCATGAGACTTGATATCTCAATGCTTCTAATACCAAACCTGAGACCCGTCCTATAACATGAGATGTGATATCCAAATCCTTCCCCTTCCAAACCTTAGACCCTTCCTTTATCATGAGATGTGATAGCCAACTCCTTCCCATTCCAATCTTGAGACCCTTCCGATATCATGAAATGTGATATCTCAATGCTTCTAATATCAAACTTGAGACCCTCCCTATAACATGAGATGGGAATATCCAACTCCTTCCCATTCCAATCCTGAGACCCTTCCTATAGCATGAGATATGATATCTCAATACTTCTAATACCAAACGTGAGATCCTTCCGATAACATGAGATGTGATATCCAAATCCTTCCCATTCCAATCCTGAGACCCTTCTGATAGCATGAGATGTGATATCTCAATGCTTCTAATACCAAACCTGAGATCCTTCCGATAGCATGAGATGTGATATCTCAATGCTTCTAATACCAAACCTGAGACCCTTCCTATAACATGAGATGTGATATCCAAATCCTTCCCATTCCAATCCTGAGACCCTTCTGATAGCATGAGATGTGATATCTCAATGCTTCTAATACCAAACCTGAGATCCTTCCGATAGCATGAGATGTGATATCTCAATGCTTCTAATACCAAACCTGAGACCCTTCCTATAACATGAGATGTGATATCAAACTCCTTCCCATTCTAATCCTGAGACCCTTCCTATAGCTTGAGATGTGATATCCAACTCCTTCCCATTCCAATTCTGAGACCCTTCCTATACCATGAGACTTGATATCTCAATGCTTCTAATACCAAACCTGAGACCCGTCCTATAACATGAGATGTGATATCCAAATCCTTCCCCTTCCAAACCTTAGACCCTTCCTTTATCATGAGATGTGATAGCCAACTCCTTCCCATTCCAATCTTGAGACCCTTCCGATATCATGAAATGTGATATCTCAATGCTTCTAATATCAAACTTGAGACCCTCCCTATAACATGAGATGGGAATATCCAACTCCTTCCCATTCCAATCCTGAGACCCTTCCTATAGCATGAGATATGATATCTCAATACTTCTAATACCAAACGTGAGATCCTTCCGATAACATGAGATGTGATATCCAAATCCTTCCCATTCCAATCCTGAGACCCTTCTGATAGCATGAGATGTGATATCTCAATGCTTCTAATACCAAACCTGAGATCCTTCCGATAGCATGAGATGTGATATCTCAATGCTTCTAATACCAAACCTGAGATCCTTCCTATAACATGAGATGTGATATCCAAATCCTTCCCCTTCCAAACCTGAGACCCTCTCTTTAGCATGAGATGTGATATCCAACTCCTTCCCATTCCATTCCTGAGACCCTTCTGATAGCATGAGATGTGATATCTCAATGCCTCTAATGCCAAACCTGAGATCCTACCTCTAACATGAAATGTGATATCCAACTCTTTCCCCTTCCAAACCTGAGAGCCTTCCTATAGCATGAGATGTGATATCCAAGTCCTTCCCATTCCAATCCTGAGACCCTTCCTATAGCTTGAGATGTGATATCCAACTCCTTCCCATTCCAATTCTGAGACCCTTCCTATACTCTGAGACTTGATATCTCAATGCTTCTAATACCAAACCTGAGACCCGTAATATAACATGAGATGTGATATCCAAATCCTTCCCCTTCCAAAACTTAGACCCTTCCTTTATCATGAGATGTGATATCCAACTCCTTCCCATTCCAATCCTGAGACCCTTCCGATATCATGAGATGTGATATCTCAAAGCTTCTAATATCAAACTTGAGACCCTCCCTATAGCATGAGATGTGATATCCAAGTCCTTCCCATTCCAATCCTGAGACCCTTCCTATAGCATGAGATGTGATATCTCAATGCTTCTAATACCAAACCTGAGACCCTTCCTATAACATGAGATGGGAATATCCAACTCCTTCCCATTCCAATCCTGAGACCCTTCCGATAGCAGAGATGTGATATCTCAATGCTTATACCAAACCTGAGACCCTTCCTATGGCATGAGATGTGATATCCAACTCCTTGCCATTCAAATCCTGAGACCCTTCCTATAGCATGAGAAGGGATATCCAACTCCTTCCCAATCCAATCCTGAGACCCTTCCGATAGCAGAGACGTGATATCTCAATGCTTCTACCAAACCTGAGACCCTTCCTTTAGCATGAGATGTGATATCCAAATCCTAAACATTCCAATCCTGAGACCCTTCCTATAGCATGAGATGTGATATCTCAATGCTTCTAATACCAAACCTGAGATCCTTCCTATAACATGAGATGTGATATCCAATTCCTTCCCATTCCAAACCTGAGACCCTTCCTATTGGATGAGTTGTGATATCCAACTCCTTCCCATTCCAACCCTGAGACCCTTCCTATAGCATGAGATGTGATGTCTCAATGCTTCTAATACCAAACCTGAGATCCTTCCTATAACATGAGATGTGATATCCAACTCCTTCCATTCCAATCCTGAGACCCGCCCTATAGCATGAGATGTGATATCTCAATGCTTATACCAAACCTGAGACCCTTCCTATAGCATGAGATGTGATATCCAACTACTTCCCATTCCAATCCTGAGACCCTTCCTATAGCATGAGATGTGATATCTCAATGCTTCTAATACCAAACCTGAGATCCTTCCTCTAACATGAAATGTGATATCCAACTCCTTCCCTTTCCAAACCTAAGAGCCTATCTATAGCATGAGATGTGATATCGAGGTCCTTCCCATTCCAATCCTTAGACCCTTCCTACAGCATGCAATATGATATCTCAATGATTCTAATAACAAACCTGAGACCCGTCCTATAGCATGAGATATGATAATCAAGTCCTTCCCATTCCAATCCTGAGACCCTTCCTATAACATGAAATGTGATATCCAACTCCTTCCCATTCCAACCTGAGACCCTTCCTATAGCATGAGATGGGATATCCAACTTCTTCCAAATCCAATACTGATACCCTTCCGATAGCATGAGATGTGATATCCCAATGCTTCTACCAAACCTGAGACCCATACTATGGCATGAGATGTGATATCAAACTCCTTCCCATTCCAATCCTGAGACCCTTCCTATAGCTTGAGGTGTGATATCCAACTCCTTCCCATTCCAATTCTGAGACCCTTCTTATACCATGAGACTTGATATCTCAATGCTTCTAATACCAAACCTGAGACCCGTCCTATAACATGAGATGTGATATCCAAATCCTTCCCCTTCCAAACCTTAGACCCTTCCTTTATCATGAGATGTGATATCCAACTCCTTCCCATTCCAATCCTGAGACCCTTCCGATATCATGAGATTTGTTATCTCAATGCTTCTAATATCAAACTTGAGACCCTCCCAATAGCATGAGATGTGACATCCAAGTCCTTCCCATTCCAATCCTGAGACCCTTCCTATAGCATGAGATGTGATATCTCTATGCTTCTAATACCAAACCTGAGACCCTTCCTATAACATGAGATGGGATATCCAACTCCTTCCCATTCCAATCCTGAGACCTTTCCGATAGCAGAGATGTGATATCTCAATGCTTATACCAAACCTGAGAACCTTCCTATGGCCTGAGATGTGATATACAACTCCTTCCCATTCCAATCCTGAGACCCTTCCTTTAGCATGAGATGTGATATCTCAATGCTTATACCAAATCTGAGACCCTTCCTATAGCATGAGATGTGATATCCAATTCCTTCCCATTCCAATCCTGAGACCCTTCCTATAGCATGAGATGTGATATCTCAATGCTTATACCAAACCTGAGAGCCTACCTATAGCATGAGATGTGATATCCCAGTCCATCCCATTCCAATCCTTAGACCCTTCCTACAGCATGCAATGTGATATCTCAATGATTCTAATACCAAACCAGAGACTCTTCCTATAACATGAGATGGGATATCCAACTCCTTCCCATTCCAATCCTGAGCCGCTTCCGATAGCAGAGATGTGATATCTCAATGCTTATACCAAACCTGAGACCCTTCCTATAACATGAGATGTGATATCCAACTCCTTCCCGTTCCAAACCTGAGACACTAACTATAGCATATGTGATATCCAACTCCTTCCCATTCCAAACATGAGACCCTTCCTATAGCAAGAAAGTAATATCCAACTCCTACCCATTCCAATCCTGAGACCCTTCCTATAGCAAGAGATGTGATATCCAAATCCTTCCCATTCCAATCCTGAGACCCTTCCTATAACATGAGATGTGATATCCAACTCCTTCCCATTCCAACCTGAGACACTTCCTATAGCATGAGAAGGGATATCCAACTCCTTCCCAATCCAATCCTGAGACCCTTCCGATAGCAGAGATGTGATATCTCAATGCTTATACCCAACCTGAGACCCTTCCTATGGCATGAGATGTGATATCTAACTCCTTGCCATTCAAATCCTGAGACCCTTCCTATAGCATGAGAAGGGATATCCAACTCCTTCCCAATCCAATCCTGAGACCCTTCCGATAGCAGAGACGTGATATCTCAATGCTTCTACCAAACCTGAGACCCTTCCTTTAGCATGAGATGTGATATCCAAATCCTTCACATTCCAATCCTGAGACCCTTCCTATAGCATGAGATGTGATATCTCAATGCTTCTAATACCAAACCTGAGATCCTTCCTATAACATGAGATGTGATATCCAATTCCTTCCTATTCCAAACCTGAGACCCTTCCTATTGGATGAGATGTGATATGCAACTCCTTCCCATTCCAACCCTGAGACCCTTCCTATAGCATGAGATGTGATGTCTCAATGCTTCTAATACCAAACCTGAGATCCTTCCTATAACATGAGATGTGATATCCAACTCCTTCCATTCCAATCCTGAGACCCGTCCTATAGCATGAGATGTGATATCTCAATGCTTATACCAAACCTGAGACCCTTCCTATAGCATGAGATGTGATATCCAACTGCTTCCCATTCCAATCCTGAGACCCTTCATATAGCATGAGATGTGATATCTCAATGCTTCTAATACCAAACCTGAGATCCTTCCTATAACATGAGATGTGATATCCAAATCCTTCCCCTTCCAAACCTGAGACCCTCCCTTTAGCATGAGATGTGATATCCAACTCCTTCCCATTCCATTCCTGAGACCCTTCTGATAGCATGAGATGTGATATCTCAATGCCTCTAATACCAAACCTGAGATCCTACCTCTAACATGAAATGTGATATCCAACTCTTTCCCCTTCCAAACCTGAGAGCCTTCCTATAGCATGAGATGTGATATCCAATTCCTTCCCATTCCAATCCTGAGACCCTTCCTATAGCTTGAGATGTGATATCCAACTCCTTCCCATTCCAATTCTGAGACCCTTCCTATACCATGAGACTTGATATCTCAATGCTTCTAATACCAAACCTGAGACCCGTCCTATAACATGAGATGTGATATCCAAATGCTTCCCCTTCCAAACCTTAGACCCTTCCTTTATCATGAGATGTGATAGCCAACTCCTTCCCATTCCAATCTTGAGACCCTTCCGATATCATGAAATGGAATATCTCAATGCTTCTAATATCAAACTTGAGACCCTCCCTATAACATGAGATGGGAATATCTAACTCCTTCCCATTCCAATCCTGAGACCCTTCCGATAGCAGAGATGTGATATCTCAATGCTTATACCAAACCTGAGATCCTTCCTATAACATGAGATGTGATATCCAACTCCTTCCCATTCCAATCCTGAGACACTTCCTATAGCATGAGATGTGATATCTCACTGCTTATACCAAACCTGAGACCCTTCCTATAGCATGAGATGTGATATCCAACTCTTTCCCATTCCAATCCTGAGACCCTTCCTATAGCATGAGATGTGATATCTCAATGCTTCTAATATCAAACTTGAGACCCTCCCTATAGCATGAGATGTGATACCCAAGTCCTTCCCATTCCAATCCTGAGACACTTCCTATAGCATGAGATGTGATATCCAACTGCTTCCCATTCCAATCCAGAGACCCTTCCTATAGCATGAGATGTGATATCTCTATGCTTCTAATACCAAACCTGAGATCCTTCCTCTAACATGAAATGTGATATCCAACTCCTTCCCTTTCCAAACCTAAGAGCCTATCTATAGCATGAGATGTGATATCCAAGTCCTTCACATTCCAACCCTTAGACCCTTCCTACAGCATGCAATATGATATCTCAATGATTCTAATAACAAACCTGAGACCCGTCCTATACCATGAGATGGGATATTCAACTCCTTCCCATTCCAATCCTGAGACTCTTCCGATAGCAGATATGTGATATCTCAATGCGTTTATCAAACCTGAGACCCTTCCTATAACATGAGATGTGATATCCAAATCCTTCCCGTTCCAAACCTGAGACCCTTCCTTTAGCATGAGATGTGATATCCAGCTCCTTCCCATTCCAATCCTGAGACACTTCCGATAGCATGAGATGTGATATCTCAATGCTTCTAATATCAAAACTGAGACCCTCCCTATAGCATGGTATGTGATATCTAAGTCCTTCCCATTCCAATCCTGAGACCCTCCCTATAGCATGAGATGTGATATCCAACTCCTTCCCATTCCAATCCTGAGACCCTTCCTATAGCATGAGATATGATATCTCAATACTAATAATACCAAACGTGAGATCCTTCCGATAACATGAGATGTGATATCCAAATCCTTCCCCTTCCAAACCTGAGACCCTCCCTTTAGCATGAGATGTGATATCCAACTCCTTCCTATTCCAATCCTGAGACTCTTCTGATAGCATGAGATGTGATATCTCAATGCTTCTAATACCAAACCTGAGATCCTTCCGATAGCATGAGATGTGATATCTCAATGCTTCTAATACCAAACCTGATATCCTTCCTATAACATGAGATGTGATATCCAAATCCTTCCCCTTCCAAACCTGAGACCCTCCCTTTAGCATGAGATGTGATATCCAACTCCTTCCCATTCCATTCCTGAGACCCTTCTGATAGCATGAGGTGTGATATCTCAATGCCTCTAATACCAAACCTGAGATCCTACCTCTAACATGAAATGTGATATCCAACTCTTTCCCCTTCCAAACCTGAGAGCCTTCCTATAGCATGAGATGTGATATCCAAGTCCTTCCCATTCCAATCCTGAGACCCTTCCTATAGCTTGAGATGTGATATCCAACTCCTTCCCATTCCAATTCTGAGACCCTTCCTATACTATGAGACTTGATATCTCAATGCTTCTAATACCAAACCTGAGACCCGTAATATAACATGAGATGTGATATCCAAATCCTTCCCCTTCCAAACCTTAGACCCTTCCTTTATCATGAGATGTGATATCCAACTCCTTCCCATTCCAATCCTGAGACCCTTCCGATATCATGAGATGTGATATCTCAAAGCTTCTAATATCAAACTTGAGACCCTCCCTATAGCATGAGATGTGATATCCAAGTCCTTCCCATTCCAATCCTGAGACCCTTCCTATAGCATGAGATGTGATATCTCAATGCTTCTTATACCAAACCTGAGACCCTTCTTATAACATGAGATGGGAATATCCAACTCCTTCCCATTCCAATCCTGAGACCCTTCCGATAGCAGAGATGTGATATCTCAATGCTTATACCAAACCTGAGATCCTTCCTATAACATGAGATGTGATATCCAACTCCTTCCCATTCCAATCCTGAGACACTTCCTATAGCATGAGATGTGATATCTCACTGCTTATACCAAACCTGAGACCCTTCCCATAGCATGAGATGTGATATCCAACTCCTTCCCATTCCAATCCTCATACCCTTCCTATAGCATGAGATGTGATATCTCAATGCTTCTAATATCAAACTTGAGACCCTACCGATAGCATGAGATGTGATATCCAAGTCCTTCCCATTCCAATCCTGAGACACTTCCTATAGCATGAGATGTGATATCTCAATGCTTCTAATACCAAACCTGAGACTCTTCCTATAACATGAGATGGGATATCCAACTCCTTCCCATTCCAATCCTGAGACCCTTTTGATAGCAGAGATGTGATATCTCAATGTTTATACCAAACCTGAGACCCTTCCTACGGCATGAGATGTCATATTGAACTCCTTCCCATTCCAATCCTGAGACCCTTCCTATAGCATGAGATGTGATATCCAACTCCTTCCCATTCCAATCCTGAGACCCTTCCTATAGCATGAGATGTGATGTCTCAATGCTTCTAATACCAAACCTGAGATCCTTCCTATAACATGAGATGTGATATCCAACTCCTTCCATTCCAATCCTGGACCCTTCCTATAGCATGAGATGTGATATCTCAATGCTTATACCAAACCTAAGAACCCTTCCTATAGCAAGAGATGTGATATCCAACTCCTTCCCATTCCAATCCTGAGACCCTTCCTATAGCCTGAGATGTGATATCTGAATGCCTCTAATACCAAACCTGAGATCCTTCCTCTAACATGAAATGTGATATCCAACTCCTTCACTTTCCAAACCTGAGAGCCTATCTATAGCATGAGATGTGATATCCAAGTCCTTCCCATTCCAATCCTTAGACCCTTCCTACAGCATGCAATATGATATCTCAATGATTCTAATAAAAAACCTGAGACCCGTCCTATAACATGAGATGGGATATCCAACTCCTTCCCATTCCAATCCTGAGACACTTCCGATAGCAGAGATGTGATATCTCAATGTTTATACCAAACCTGAGACCCTTCCTATAACATGAGATGTGATATCCAACTCCTTCCCGTTCCAAACCTGAGACCCTTCCTTTAGCATGAGATGTGATATCCAGCTCCTTCCCATTCCAATCCTGAGACACTTCTGATAGCATGAGATGTGATATCTCAATGCTTCTAATATCAAAACTGAGACCCTCCCTATAGCATGATATGTGATATCTAAGTCCTTCCAATTCCAATCCTGAGACCCTTCCTATAGCATGAGAGGTGATATCTCAATACTTCTAATACCAAACCTGAGATCCTTCCGATAACATGAGATGTGATATCTCAATACTTCTAATACCAAACCTGAGATCCATCCTATAACATGAGATGTGATATCCAAATCCTTCCCCTTCCAAACCTGAGACCCTCCCTTTAGCATGAGATGTGATATCCAAATCCTTCCCATTCCAATCCTGAGACCCTTCTGATAGCATAAGATATGATATCTCAATGCTTCTATACCAAACCTGAGATCCTTCCGATAGCATGAGATGTGATATCTCAATACTTCTAATACCAAACCTGAGATCCTTCCTATAACATGAGATGTGATATCCAAATCCTTATCTTCCAAACCTGAGACCCTCCCTTTAGCATGAGATGTGATATCCAACTCCTTCCCATTCCAATCCTGAGACTCTTCTGATAGCATAAGATATGATATCTCAATGCTTCTATATCAAACCTGAGATCCTTCTGATAGCATGAGATGTGATATCTCAATACTTCTAATACCAAACCTGAGATCCTACCTCTAACATGAAATGTGATATCCAACTCTTTCCCCTTGCAAACCTGAGAGCCTTCCTATAGCATGAGATGTGATATCCAAGTCCTTCCCATTCCAATCCTGAGACCCTTCCTATAACATGAGATGTGATATCCAACTCCTTCCCATTCCAACCTGAGACCCTTCCTATAGCATGAGATGGGATATCCAACTCCTTCCAAATCCAATCCCGATACCCTTCCGATAGCATGAGATCTGATATCCCAATGCTTCTACCAAACCTGAGACCCATACTATGGCATGAGATGTGATATCAAACTCCTTCCCATTCTAATCCTGAGACCCTTCCTATAGCTTGAGATGTGATATCCAACTCCTTCCCATTCCAATTCTGAGACCCTTCCTATACCATGAGACTTGATATCTCAATGCTTCTAATACCAAACCTGAGACCCGTCCTATAACATGAGATGTGATATCCAAATCCTTCCCCTTCCAAACCTTAGACCCTTCCGATAGCAGAGATGTGATATCTCAATGCTTATACCAAACCTGAGATCCTTCCTATAACATGAGATGTGATATCCAACTCCTTCCCATTCCAATCCTGAGACACTTCCTATAGCATGAGATGTGATATCTCACTGCTTATACCAAACCTGAGACCCTTCCTATAGCATGAGATGTGATATCCAACTCCTTCCCATTCCAATCCTGAGACCCTTCCTATAGCATGAGATGTGATATCTCAATGCTTCTAATATCAAACTTGAGACCCTCCCTATAGCATGAGATGTGATACCCAAGTCCTTCCCATTCCAATCCTGAGACACTTCCTACAGCATGAGATGTGATATCTCAATGCTTCTAATACCAAACCTGAGACTCTTCCTATAACATGAGATGGGATATCCAACTCCTTTCCATTCCAATCCTGAGACCCTTTCGATAGCAGAGATGTGATATCTCAATGTTTATACCAAACCTGAGACCCTTCCTACGGCATGAGATGTCATATTCAACTCCTTCCCATTCCAATCCTGAGACCCTTCCTATAGCATGAGATGTGATATCCAACTCCTTCCCATTCCAATCCTGAGACCCTTCCTATAGCATGAGATGTGATGTCTCAATGCTTCTAATACCAAACCTGAGATCCTTCCTATAACATGAGATGTGATATCCAACTCCTTCCATTCCAATCCTGGACCCTTCCTATAGCATGAGATGTGATATCTCAATGCTTATACCAAACCTGAGACCCTTCCTATAGCATGAGATGTGATATCCAACTCCTTCCCATTCCAATCCTGAGACCCTTCCTATAGCCTGAGATGTGATATCTCAATGCCTCTAATACCAAACCTGAGATTCTTCCTCTAACATGAAATGTGATATCCAACTCCTTCACTTTCCAAACCTGAGAGCCTATCTATAGCATGAGATGTGATATCCAAGTCCTTCCCATTCCAATCCTTAGACCCTTCCTACAGCATGCAATATGATATCTCAATGATTCTAATAAAAAACCTGAGACCCGTCCTATAACATGAGATGGGATATCCAACTGCTTCCCATTCCAATTCTGAGACACTTCCGATAGCAGAGATGTGATATCTCAATGTTTATACCAAACCTGAGACCCTTCCTATAACATGAGATGTGATATCCAACTCCTTCCCGTTCCAAACCTGAGACCCTTCCTTTAGCATGAGATGTGATATCCAGCTCCTTCCCATTCCAATCCTGAGACACTTCCGATAGCATGAGATGTGATATCTCAATGCTTCTAATATCAAAACTGAGACCCTCCCTATAGCATGATATGTGATATCTAAGTCCTTCCCATTCCAATCCTGGGACCCTTCCTATAGCATGAGATGTGATATCTCAATGCTTCTACCAAACCTGAGACCCTTCCTTTAGCATGAGATGTGATATCCAACTCCTTCCCATTCCAATCCTGAGACCCTTCCTATAGCATGAGAGGTGATATCTCAATGCTTCTATACCAAACCTGAGATCCTTCCGATAGCATGAGATGTGATATCTCAATACTTCTAATACCAAACCTGAGATCCTTCCTATAACATGAGATGTGATATCCAAATCCTTATCTTCCAAACCTGAGACCCTCCCTTTAGCATGAGATGTGATATCCAACTCCTTCCCATTCCAATCCTGAGACTCTTCTGATAGCATAAGATATGATATCTCAATGCTTCTATACCAAACCTGAGATCCTTCTGATAGCATGAGATGTGATATCTCAATACTTCTAATACCAAACCTGAGATCCTACCTCTAACATGAAATGTGATATCCAACTCTTTCCCCTTGCAAACCTGAGAGCCTTCCTATAGCATGAGATGTGATATCCAAGTCCTTCCCATTCCAATCCTGAGACCCTTCCTATAACATGAGATGTGATATCCAACTCCTTCCCATTCCAACCTGAGACCCTTCCTATAGCATGAGATGGGATATCCAACTCCTTCCAAATCCAATCCCGATTCCCTTCCGATAGCATGAGATCTGATATCCCAATGCTTCTACCAAACCTGAGACCCATACTATGGCATGAGATGTGATATCAAACTCCTTCCCATTCTAATCCTGAGACCCTTCCTATAGCTTGAGATGTGATATCCAACTCCTTCCCATTCCAATTCTGAGACCCTTCCTATACCATGAGACTTGATATCTCAATGCTTCTAATACCAAACCTGAGACCCGTCCTATAACATGAGATGTGATATCCAAATCCTTCCCCTTCCAAACCTTAGACCCTTCCTTTATCATGAGATGTGATAGCCAACTCCTTCCCATTCCAATCTTGAGACCCTTCCGATATCATGAAATGTGATATCTCAATGCTTCTAATATCAAACTTGAGACCCTCCCTATAACATGAGATGGGAATATCCAACTCCTTCCCATTCCAATCCTGAGACCCTTCCGATAGCAGAGATGTGATATCTCAATGCTTATACCAAACCTGAGATCCTTCCTATAACATGAGATGTGATATCCAACTCCTTCCCATTCCAATCCTGAGAGACTTCCTATAGCATGAGATGTGATATCTCACTGCTTATACCAAACCTGAGACCCTTCCTATAGCATGAGATGTGATATCCAACTCCTTCCCATTCCAATCCTGAGACCCTTCCTATAGCATGAGATGTGATATCTCAATGCTTCTAATATCAAACTTGAGACCCTCCCTATAGCATGAGATGTGATACCAAGTCCTTCCCATTCCAATCCTGAGACACTTCCTATAGCATGAGATGTGATATCCAACTGCTTCCCATTCCAATCCTGAGACCCTTCCTATAGCATGAGATGTGATATCTCTATGCTTCTAATACCAAACGTGAGATCCTTCCTCTAACATGAAATGTGATATCCAACTCCTTCCCTTTCCAAACCTAAGAGCCTATCTATAGCATGAGATGTGATATCCAAGTCCTTCACATTCCAACCCTTAGACCCTTCCTACAGCATGCAATATGATATCTCAATGATTCTAATAACAAACCTGAGACCCGTCCTATAACATGAGATGGGATATTCAACTCCTTCCCATTCTAATCCTGAGACTCTTCCGATAGCAGAGATGTGATATCTCAATGCTTATACCAAACCTGAGACCCTTCCTATAACATGAGATGTGATATCCAAATCCTTCCCGTTCCAAACCTGAGACCCTTCCTTTAGCATGAGATGTGATATCCAGCTCCTTCCCATTCCAATCCTGAGACACTTCCGATAGCATGAGATGTGATATCTCAATGCTTCTAATATCAAAACTGAGACCCTCCCTATAGCATGATATGTGATATCTAAGTCCTTCCCATTCCAATCCTGAGACCCTCCCTATAGCATGAGATGTGATATCCAACTCCTTCCCATTCCAATCCTGAGACCCTTCCTATAGCATGAGATATGATATCTCAATACTTCTAATACCAAACGTGAGATCCTTCCGATAACATGAGATGTGATATCCAAATCCTTCCCATTCCAAACCTGAGACCCTCCCTTTAGCATGAGATGTGATATCCAACTCCTTCCTATTCCAATCCTGAGACTCTTCTGATAGCATGAGATGTGATATCTCAATGCTTCTAATACCAAACCTGAGATCCTTCCGATAGCATGAGATGTGATATCTCAATGCTTCTAATACCAAACCTGAGATCCTTCCTATAACATGAGATGTGATATCCAAATCCTTCCCCTTCCAAACCTGAGACCCTCCCTTTAGCATGAGATGTGATATCCAACTCATTCCCATTCCATTCCTGAGACCCTTCTGATAGCATGAGATGTGATATCTCAATGCCTCTAATACCAAACCTGAGATCCTACCTCTAACATGAAATGTGATATCCAACTCTTTCCCCTTCCAAACCTGAGAGCCTTCCTATAGCATGATATGTGATATCCAAGTCCTTCCCATTCCAATCCTGAGACCCTTCCTATAGCTTGAGATGTGATATCCAACTCCTTCCCATTCCAATTCTGAGACCCTTCCTATACTATGAGACTTGATATCTCAATGCTTCTAATACCAAACCTGAGACCCGTAATATAACATGAGATGTGATATCCAAATCCTTCCCCTTCCAAACCTTAGACCCTTCCTTTATCATGAGATGTGATATCCAACTCCTTCCCATTCCAATCCTGAGACCCTTCCGATATCATGAGATGTGATATCTCAAAGCTTCTAATATCAAACTTGAGACCCTCCCTATAGCATGAGATGTGATATCCAAGTCCTTCCCATTCCAATCCTGAGACCCTTCCTATAGCATGAGATGTGATATCTCAATGCTTCTAATACCAAACGTGAGACCCTTCTTATAACATGAGATGGGAATATCCAACTCCTTCCCATTCCAATCCTGAGACCCTTCCGATAGCAGAGATGTGATATCTCAATGCTTATACCAAACCTGAGATCCTTCCTATAACATGAGATGTGATATCCAACTCCTTCCCATTCCAATCCTGAGACACTTCCTATAGCATGAGATGTGATATCTCACTGATTATACCAAACCTGAGACCCTTCCCATAGCATGAGATGTGATATCCAACTCCTTCCCATTCCAATCATCAGACCCTTCCTATAGCATGAGATGTGATATCTCAATGCTTCTAATATCAAACTTGAGACCCTACCTATAGCATGAGATGTGATATCCAAGTCCTTCCCATTCCAATCCTGAGACACTTCCTTTAGCATGAGATGTGATATCTCAATGCTTCTAATACCAAACCTGAGACTCTTCCTATAACATGAGATGGGATATCCAACTCCTTCCCATTCCAATCCTGAGACCCTTTTGATAGCAGAGATGTGATATCTCAATGTTTATACCAAACCTGAGACCCTTCCTACGGCATGAGATGTCATATTCAACTCCTTCCCATTCCAATCCTGAGACCCTTCCTATAGCATGAGATGTGATATCCAACTCCTTCCCATTCCAATCCTGAGACCCTTCCTATAGCATGAGATGTGATGTCTCAATGCTTCTAATACCAAACCTGAGATCCTTCCTATAACATGAGATGTGATATCCAACTCCTTCCATTCCAATCCTGGACCCTTCCTATAGCATGAGATGTGATATCTCAATGCTTATACCAAACCTGAGACCCTTCCTATAGCATGAGATGTGATATCCAACTCCTTCCCATTCCAATCCTGAGACCCTTCCTATAGCCTGAGATGTGATATCTGAATGCCTCTAATACCAAACCTGAGATCCTTCCTCTAACATGAAATGTGATATCCAACTCCTTCACTTTCCAAACCTGAGAGCCTATCTATAGCATGAGATGTGATATCCAAGTCCTTCCCATTCCAATCCTTAGACCCTTCCTACAGCATGCAATATGATATCTCAATGATTCTAATAAAAAACCTGAGACCCGTCCTATAACATGAGATGGGATATCCAACTCCTTCCCATTCCAATCCTGAGACACTTCCGATAGCAGAGATGTGATATCTCAATGTTTATGCCAAACCTGAGACCCTTCCTATAACATGAGATGTGATATCCAACTCCTTCCCGTTCCAAACCTGAGACCCTTCCTTTAGCATGAGATGTGATATCCAGCTCCTTCCCATTCCAATCCTGAGACACTTCCGATAGCATGAGATGTGATATCTCAATGCTTCTAATATCAAAACTGAGACCCTCCCTATAGCATGATATGTGATATCTAAGTCCTTCCCATTCCAATCCTGAGACCCTTCCTATAGCATGAGATGTGATATCTCAATGCTTCTACCAAACCTGAGACCCTTCCTTTAGCATGAGATGTGATATCCAACTCCTTCCCATTCCAATCCTGAGACCCTTCCTATAGCATGAGAGGTGATATCTCAATACTTCTAATACCAAACCTGAGATCCTTCCGATAACATGAGATGTGATATCTCAATACTTCTAATACCAAACCTGAGATCCATCCTATAACATGAGATGTGATATCCAAATCCTTCCCCTTCCAAACCTGAGACGCTCCCTTTAGCATGAGATGTGATATCCAAATCCTTCACATTCCAATCCTGAGACCCTTCTGATAGCATAAGATATGATATCTCAATGCTTCTATACCAAACCTGAGATCCTTCCGATAGCATGAGATGTGATATCTCAATACTTCTAATACCAAACCTGAGATCCTTCCTATAACATGAGATGTGATATCCAAATCCTTATCTTCCAAACCTGAGACCCTCCCTTTAGCATGAGATGTGATATCCAACTCCTTCCCATTCCAATCCTGAGACTCTTCTGATAGCATGAGATATGATATCTCAATGCTTCTATACCAAACCTGAGATCCTTCTGATAGCATGAGATGTGATATCTCAATACTTCTAATACCAAACCTGAGATCCTACCTCTAACATGAAATGTGATATCCAACTCTTTCCCCTTGCAAACCTGAGAGCCTTCCTATAGCATGAGATGTGATATCCAAGTCCTTCCCATTCCAATCCTGAGACCCTTCCTATAACATGAGATGTGATATCCAACTCCTTCCCATTCCAACCTGAGACCCTTCCTATAGCATGAGATGGGATATCCAACTCCTTCCAAATCCAATCCCGATACCCTTCCGATAGCATGAGATCTGATATCCCAATGCTTCTACCAAACCTGAGACCCATACTATGGCATGAGATGTGATATCCAACTCCTTCCCATTCCAATTCTGAGACCCTTCCTATACCATGAGACTTGATATCTCAATGCTTCTAATACCAAACCTGAGACCCGTCCTATAACATGAGATGTGATATCCAAATCCTTCCCCTTCCAAACCTTAGACCCTTCCGATAGCAGAGATGTGATATCTCAATGCTTATACCAAACCTGAGATCCTTCCTATAGCATGAGATGTGATATCCAACTCCTTCCCATTCCAATCCTGAGACACTTCCTATAGCATGAGATGTGATATCTCACTGCTTATACCAAACCTGAGACCCTTCCTATAGCATGAGATGTGATATCCAACTCCTTCCCATTCCAATCCTGAGACCCTTCCTATAGCATGAGATGTGATATCTCAATGCTTCTAATATCAAACTTGAGACCCTCCCTATAGCATGAGATGTGATACCCAAGTCCTTCCCATTCCAATCCTGAGACACTTCCTATAGCATGAGATGTGATATCTCAATGCTTCTAATACCAAACCTGAGACTCTTCCTATAACATGAGATGGGATATCCAACTCCTTTCCATTCCAATCCTGAGACCCTTTCGATAGCAGAGATGTGATATCTCAATGTTTATACCAAACCTGAGACCCTCCCTACGGCATGAGATGTCATATACAACTCCTTCCCATTCCAATCCTGAGACCCTTCCTATAGCATGAGATGTGATATCCAACTCCTTCCCATTCCAATCCTGAGACCCTTCCTATAGCATGAGATGTGATGTCTCAATGCTTCTAATACCAAACCTGAGATCCATCCTATAACATGAGATGTGATATCCAAATCCTTCCCCTTCCAAACCTGAGACGCTCCCTTTAGCATGAGATGTGATATCCAAATCCTTCACATTCCAATCCTGAGACCCTTCTGATAGCATAAGATATGATATCTCAATGCTTCTATACCAAACCTGAGATCCTTCCGATAGCATGAGATGTGATATCTCAATACTTCTAATACCAAACCTGAGATCCTTCCTATAACATGAGATGTGATATCCAAATCCTTATCTTCCAAACCTGAGACCCTCCTTTTAGCATGAGATGTGATATCCAACTCCTTCCCATTCCAATCCTGAGACTCTTCTGATAGCATGAGATATGATATCTCAATGCTTCTATACCAAACCTGAGATCCTTCTGATAGCATGAGATGTGATATCTCAATACTTCTAATACCAAACCTGAGATCCTACCTCTAACATGAAATGTGATATCCAACTCTTTCCCCTTGCAAACCTGAGAGCCTTCCTATAGCATGAGATGTGATATCCAAGTCCTTCCCATTCCAATCCTGAGACCCTTCCTATAACATGAGATGTGATATCCAACTCCTTCCCATTCCAACCTGAGACCCTTCCTATAGCATGAGATGGGATATCCAACTCCTTCCAAATCCAATCCCGATACCCTTCCGATAGCATGAGATCTGATATCCCAATGCTTCTACCAAACCTGAGACCCATACTATGGCATGAGATGTGATATCCAACTCCTTCCCATTCCAATTCTGAGACCCTTCCTATACCATGAGACTTGATATCTCAATGCTTCTAATACCAAACCTGAGACCCGTCCTATAACATGAGATGTGATATCCAAATCCTTCCCCTTCCAAACCTTAGACCCTTCCGATAGCAGAGATGTGATATCTCAATGCTTATACCAAACCTGAGATCCTTCCTATAGCATGAGATGTGATATCCAACTCCTTCCCATTCCAATCCTGAGACACTTCCTATAGCATGAGATGTGATATCTCACTGCTTATACCAAACCTGAGACCCTTCCTATAGCATGAGATGTGATATCCAACTCCTTCCCATTCCAATCCTGAGACCCTTCCTATAGCATGAGATGTGATATCTCAATGCTTCTAATATCAAACTTGAGACCCTCCCTATAGCATGAGATGTGATACCCAAGTCCTTCCCATTCCAATCCTGAGACACTTCCTATAGCATGAGATGTGATATCTCAATGCTTCTAATACCAAACCTGAGACTCTTCCTATAACATGAGATGGGATATCCAACTCCTTTCCATTCCAATCCTGAGACCCTTTCGATAGCAGAGATGTGATATCTCAATGTTTATACCAAACCTGAGACCCTCCCTACGGCATGAGATGTCATATACAACTCCTTCCCATTCCAATCCTGAGACCCTTCCTATAGCATGAGATGTGATATCCAACTCCTTCCCATTCCAATCCTGAGACCCTTCCTATAGCATGAGATGTGATGTCTCAATGCTTCTAATACCAAACCTGAGATCCTTCCTATAACATGAGATGTGATATCCAACTCCTTCCATTCCAATCCTGAGACCCTTCCTATAGCATGAGATGTGATATCTCAAGACCCTTCCTATAGCATGAGATGTGATATCCAACTCCTTCCCATTCCAATCCTGAGACCCTTCCTATAGCCTGAGATGTGATATCTGAATGCCTCTAATACCAAACCTGAGATCCTTCCTCTAACATGAAATGTGATATCCAACTCCTTCACTTTCCAAACCTGAGAGCCTATCTATAGCATGAGATGTGATATCCAAGTCCTTCCCATTCCAATCCTTAGACCCTTCCTACAGCATGCAATATAATATCTCAATGATTTTAATAAAAAACCTGAGACCCGTCCTATAACATGAGATGGGATAGCCAACTCCTTCCCATTCCAATCCTGAGACACTTCCGATAGCAGAGATGTGATATCTCAATGTTTATACGAAACCTGAGACTCTTCCTATAACATGAGATGTGATATCCAACTCCTTCCCGTTCCAAACCTGAGACCCTTCCTTTAGCATGAGATGTGATATCCAGCTCCTTCCCATTCCAATCCTGAGACACTTCCGATAGCATGAGATGTGATATCTCAATGCTTCTAATATCAAAACTGAGACCCTTCCTATAGCATATGTGATATCTAAGTCCTTCCCATTCCAATCCTGAGACCCTTCCTATAGCATGAGATGTGATATCCAACTCCTTCCCGTTCCAAACCTGAGACCCTTCCTTTAGCATGAGATGTGATATCCAGCTCCTTCCCATTCCAATCCTGAGACACTTCCGATAGCATGAGATGTGATATCTCAATGCTTCTAATATCAAAACTGAGACCCTCCCTATAGCATATGTGATATCTAAGTCCTTCCCATTCCAATCCTGAGACCCTTCCTATAGCATGAGATGTGATATCTCAATGCTTATCCTTGATTCCTGTAGTAAATTGCTTTCCTTTGCAGGCCGACTCCTCTCACGAATGCCTTGTCTGCATGCATTCTCTCCTGGCCATTCTCTCACCGTGGCTATTTGCCTACCCCCTGCCTCTCTCAGTGGATGGACTTCTCCATCCTAGCCTCCTACCACTCAACTCCGCCTACTTGGAGAATTCAACATGAACCTGTATGCTTCCTGACCTGGACTTTTACGAGATCTGCAACTCTTCATGTCGCTGGCCCTACACACTGCAGGGAATACTCAGGATTTTCTGATCTCAGACCTCCCCCTCTGTAACCCTCTCAACAATCCTCTCCCGTGGTGATCAAGTTCTCATCTCCAAAGAAGGCTTACTGCCAGCTGTTCCTCCTCAGAGGAGTTCTCCCTTTCTGTCCCTGCTCCCTGCGCGTTGCAAACACTCGCTTCCCTGCTCTCTGGTTTAGACGCTTTTCCTTCTCAGAGCCCTTCTTCCTTTCTGCCCTTTTCGCGTTGCAAGTACTCGCTTCCCAGCTCTCTGGTTTAGACGCGTGTTCCCTGCCTTCTCTCCTCTTCCCGCTGCCTTCAAATCAAAAAATGAGCTCCAAAAGATACACAGTGCTCAGAATGCTCTATAACACCCATTATTCAACATATAGCCGTAACCCGCTAGACGTATTGAAACGTGCTGTAAACTCGCAAAAACAGCTAGAAAATGTACTTTCCTCGCGTTTTTGTAAATGCTAATTCTGATGGGTTCCCATGTATGTACTGTCCGTGCGTTTGTTGTCGAATCCTGAAGTTTTTAACCACTGTTCTCCCATACAAGGGGGGGGTCAACGTCTACTGCTGTTCACAGGCTGAATGTATACGGTTGAAATCTTCAAGGCATTATCAGCTTTCCTGACTTTTTTGGAACGTGTATTTGCCATCTGTTAATGCAGTCGCCCTGTGTTCATCGTCCCTTCTACTTTACAGGCTGCACTCCCCTGGTGATCACATTCTCCTCTCCAGAGCAGGCTGACTACCAGCTGCTCCTCCTCATAGGCGTTCATCCTTTCTGTCCCTGCTCCCTGCACCGTTTCGCGTTGCATGTACTCGCTTCCCAGCTCTCTGGTTTAGATGCGTGTTCCCTGCCTTCTCTCCTCTTCCTACAGCCTTCCAATGAGCTCCACAAGATACAGTGTTCAGAATGCTTTATAACACCCATTATTCAACATATAGCTGTAACCCGCTAGACGTATTGAAACGTGCTAAAAACGAGCAGAAACAGCTAGAAAATGTACTTTCCTCGCGTTTTGGTAAATGCGAATTCTGGTGGATTCCCATTTTGTACTCTGTTCGTGCGTTTGTTCAGTCGAATCCTGGTCTTTTGAACCACTCTTCTCCCATACAAGGGAGGGTCATGATGTGTTGTTCACAGGCTGAATTTATACTGCTGAAATGCTCGCTTGCCTGCTCTCTGGTTTAGACGCGTGTACCCTGCATTTACCAAAACGCGAGGGAAGTACATTTTCTAGCTGTTTTTGCTAGTTTTTAGCACGTTTCAATACGTCTAGCTGGTTACAGCTATATGTTGAATAATGGGTGTTATAAAGCATTCTGAACACTGTATCTTGTGGTGCAAATTGGAAGGCTGTAGCAAGAGGAGAGAAGGCAGGGAACACGCATCTCAACCAGAGAGCTGGGAAGCGAGTACATGCAACGCGAAACGGTGCAGGGAGCAGGGACAGAAAGGATGAACACCTATGAGGAGGAGCAGCTGGTAGTTAGCCTGCATAGGAGAGAAGAATGTGATCACTAGGGGAGTGCAGCCTGTAAACTAGAAGGAACGATGAACAAAGGGCGACTGCATTAACAGATGGCAAATACACGTTCCAAAACAGGAAAGCTGATAATGCCTTGAAGATTTCAGCCGTATACATTCAGCCTGTGAACAGCAGTAGATGTTGACCCCCCCTCCCTAGTATGGGAGAACAGTGGTTAAAAACTTCAGAATTCGACACAAACACACGGACACAGTACATACAACATGGGAACCCACCAGAATTCGCATTTACAAAAACGCGAGGGAAGTACATTTTCTAGCTATTTTTGCTAGTTTTTAGCACGTTTCAATACGTCTAGCGGGTTACAGCTATATGTTGAATAATGGGGTTATAAAGCATTCTGAACACTATCTTGTGGAGCTCATTGGAAGGCTTTAGGAAGAGGAGAGAAGGCAGGGAACACGCATCTAAACCAGAGAGCTGGGAAGCGAGTACATGCAACGCGAAACGGTGCAGGGAGCAGGGACAGAAAGGTGGAACGCCTCTGAGGAGTAGCAGCTGGTAGTTAGCCTGCTCTGGAGAGGAGAATGTGATCACCACGGGAGTGCAGCCTTGAAACAAGAAGGGACGATGAAAACATGCTGACTGGAATAACAGATGGCAAATACACTTTCCAGAACAGTCGGTTTACCCGATAATGCATTGACGATTTCAGCAGTATACATTCAGCCTGTGAACAGTAGATTTTGATCCCCCCCCTTGTATGGGTGACGAGTGGTTAAAAACATCAGGATTCGACTGAACAAATGCATGGAGTACAAAATGGGAATCCACCAGAATTCGTATTTACCAAAACGCGAGGAAAGAACATTTTCTAGATATTTTGCTAGTTTTTAGCACTTTTCAATATGTCTAGCGGGTTACAGCTATATCTTGAATAATGGGTGTTATAAAGCATTCTGAGCACCGTGTATCTTTTGAAACTCATTTGTTGATTTGAAGGCAGCGGGAAGAGGAGAGAAGGCAGGGAACACACGTCTAAACCAGAGAGCTGGGAAGCGAGTTGTTTTCTGCAACGCGAAACGATGCAGAGAACAGGCACAGAAAGGAAGAAGGAAAAGCGTCTAAACCAGAGAGCAGGGAAGCGAGTGTTTGCAACGCGAAACGGTGCAGAGAGCAGGGACAGAAAGGGAGAACTCCACTGAGGAGGAACAGCTGGTAGTTAGCCTTCTTTGGAGATGAGAACTTGATCACCACGGGAGAGGATTGTTGAGAGGGTTACATAGGGGGATGTCTGAGATCAGAAAATCCTGAGTATTCCCTGCAGTGTGTAGGGCCAGAGACATGAAGAGTTGCAGATCTCGTAAAAGTCCAGGTCAGGAAGCATACAGGTTCATGTTGAATTCTCCAAGTAGGCGGAGTTGAGTGGTAGGAGGCTAGGATGGAGAAGTCCATCCACTGAGAGAGGAAGGGGGTAGGCAAATAGCCACGGTGAGAGAATGGCCAGGAAAGAGAGAATGCATGCAGACAAGGCATTCGTGAGAGGAGTCGGCCTGCAAAGGAAAGCAATTTACTACAGGAATCAAGGATACTCCCCCTCATGAACGGTTGGATCTGGGCATGGAGAGGAACTTGTCCTCAGGGAGGAAAGTGTCAGAGCTCGAGACAGCGCTGGCCGTCATCCATGTCTTGGTTAGACCAAGGACATCAAGGTCGGGTTCTTCCAGGAAATGGCAGATGTCAGATGAGTGTTAACTGAGTGAGAGTTGAGAGTGGGGAGGGGTACAAATCAGTAATCCTTGCGGAGGTGTAGAAGGAGCCTGACCTAGGGCACATGAGGAAGGAGAGAGGAAAGGAAGCAGAAGAAGGGAGAGAAGACACAGCAGGAGTGCATTATCAATCCGGGAGCTAGGAGTGGTGAGGTTAGACGGGGATGTCTGAGTCTCAGGATTTGAATGGGAAGTTCGATATCACATGTCATGCTATAGGAAGAGTCTCAGGATTGGAATGGGAAGGAGTTGGATATGATATCTCTTGTTATAGGGAGGATCTCAGGTTTGGTATTAGAAGCACTGAGATATCAAATCACATCCTATCGGAAGGGTCTCGGGTTTGGTATTGGAAGAAATGAGATTTCAAATCTCAGGCTGTGGGAATGGTCTAGGCTAGGGTATGGTATTGGAAGGGGTGAAAAATCACATTTCATGCTACAGGAAGGGTCACAAGTTTGGAATGGGAAGGAGTTGGATTTCACATATACTACGGGAAGGGCCTCAGGTTTGGTATTAGAAGCATAGAGATATCACATCTCATGTTATAGGAAGGGTCTCGATTGGAATGGGAAGGAGTTGGATATCACATCTCATGTTATAGGGAGGGTCTCAGTTTTCATATTAGAAGCATTGAGATATCACATATGCTATTGGAAGGGTCTCAGTATTGGAATGGGAAGGAGTTGGATATCACATCTCATGTTAGAGGGAGGGTCTCAGTTTTGATATTAGAAGCATTGAGATATCACATATGCTATTGGAAGCGTCTCAGTATTGGAATTGGAAGGAGTTGGATATCACATATGCTAAAGGAAAGGTCTCAGGTTTGGAATGGGAAGGAGTTGGATATCACGTCTCATGTTATAGGAAGGGTCTCAGGTTTGGAATGGGAAGGAGTTGAATATCACATCTCATGCTAAAGGAAGGGTCATCAGGTTCGGTATAAGCATTGAGATATCACATCTCTGCTATCGGAAGGGTCTCAGGATAGGAATGGGAAGGACTTAGAATTCACATCTCATACTATAGGGAGGGTCTCAGTTTTGATATTAGAAGCATTGAGCTATCACATCTCATGCCATCAGAAGGGTCTCAGGATTGGAATGGGAAGGAGTTGGATATCAAATCTCATGCTAAAGGGATGGTCTAAGGTTTGGAAGGGGAGGGATTTGGACATCATATCTCATGTTATTGGAAGGATCTCAGGTTTGGTATTAGAAGCATTGAGATATCACATCTCATGCTATCGGAAGAGTCTTAGGTTTGGTATAAGCATTGAGATATCACATCTCTGCTATCGGAAGGGTCTCAGGATTGGAATGGGAAGGATTTGGATATCACAATTCATGTTATAGGAAGGGTCTCAGGTTTGGTATTAGAAGCATTGAGATATCACATCTCATGCTATAGGAAGGGTCTCAGGATTGGAATGGGAAGGACTTGGATATCACATCTCATGTTATAGGAAGGGTCTCAGGTTTGGTATTAGAAGCATTGAGATATCACATCTCATGCTATAGGAAGGGTCTCAGGAATGGAATGGGAAGGACTTGGATATCACATCTCATGATAAAGGAAGGGTCTAAGGTTTGGAAGGGGAAGGATTTGGATATCACATCTCATGTTATTGGACCGGTCTCAGGTTTGGTATTAGAAGCATTGAGATATCAAGTCTCATGGTATAGGACGGGAGTTTGATATCACATCTCATGCCATGGTATGGGTCTCAGGTTTTGTAGAAGCATTTGGATATCACATCTCATGCTATCGGAAGGGTATCAGGATTGGATTTGGAAGGAGTTGGATATCCCATCTCATGCTATAGGAAGGGTCTCAGGTTGGAATAGGAGTTGGATATCACATCTCATGTTATAGGAAGGGTCTCAGGATTGGAATGGGAAGGACTTGGATATCACATCTCATGCTGTAGGAAGGGTCTCAGGTTTGGAAAAGGAAGGAGTTGGATATCACATTTCATGTTAGAGGTAGGATCTCAGGTTTGGTATTAGAGGCATTGAGATATCACATCTCATGCTATCAGAAGGGTATCAGGATTGGAATGGGAAGGAGTTGGATATCACATCTCATGCTAAAGGAAGGGTCTCAGGTTTGGAATGGGAAGGATTTGGATATCACATCTCATGTTATAGGAAGGACCTTAGGTTTGGTATTAGAAGCATTGAGATATCACATCTCATGCTATAGGAAGGGTCTCGGGATTGGAATGGGAAGGAGTTGGATATCACATCTCATGTTATAGGAAGGATCTCAGGTTTGGTATTAGAAGCATTGAGATATCACATCTCATGCTATAGGAAGGGTCTCAGGATTGGAATGGGAAGGAGTTGGATATCACATCTCATGCTATGGGAATGGTCTCAGGTTTGGTATAAGCATTGAAATATCACATCTCTGCTATCGGAAGGGTCTCAGGATTGGAATGGGAGGAGCTGGATATCACATCTCATGCTATGGGAAGGGTCTCAGGTTTGGTATAAGCATTGAAATATCACATCTCTGCTATCGGAAGGGTCTCAGGATTGGAATGGGAAGGAGTTGGATATCACATCTCATGCTAAAGGGAGGGTCTCAGGTTTGGAATGGGAAGGATTTGGATATCACATCTCATGTTATAGGAAGGACCTTAGGTTTGGTATTAGAAGCATTGAGATATCACATCTCATGCTATAAGAAGGGTCTCGGGATTGGAATGGGAAGGAGTTGGATATCACATCTCATGTTATTGGAAGGATCTCAGGTTTGGTATTAGAAGCATTGAGATATCACATCTCATGCTATCGGAAGGGTCTTAGGTTTGGTATAAGCATTGAGATATCACATCTCTGCTATCGGAAGGGTCTCAGGATTGGAATGGGAAGGATTTGGATGTCATAATTCATGTTATAGGAAGGGTCTCAGGTTTGGTATTAGAAGCATTGAGATATCACATCTCATGCTATAGGAAGGGTCTCAGGATTGGAATGGGAAGGACTTGGATATCACATCTCATGTTATAGGAAGGGTCTCAGGTTTGGTATTAGAAGCATTGAGATATCACATCTCATGCTATAGGAAGGGTCTCAGGAATGGAATGGGAAGGACTTGGATATCACGTCTCATGATAAAGGAAGGGTCTAAGGTTTGGAAGGGGAAGGATTTGGATATCACATCTCATGTTATTGGACCGGTCTCAGGTTTGGTATTAGAAGCATTGAGATATCAAGTCTCATGGTATAGGACGGGAGTTTGATATCACATCTCATGCCATGGTATGGGTCTCAGGTTTTGTAGAAGCATTGGTATATCACATCTCATGCTATCGGAAGGGTATCAGGATTGGATTTGGAAGGAGTTGGATATCCCATCTCATGCTATAGGAAGGGTCTCAGGTTGGAATAGAAGGAGTTGGATATCACATCTCATGTTATAGGAAGGGTCTCAGGATTGGAATGGGAAGGACTTGGATATCACATCTCATGCTGTAGGAAGGGTCTCAGGTTTGGAAAAGGAAGGAGTTGGATATCACATTTCATGTTAGAGGTAGGATCTCAGGTTTGGTATTAGAGGCATTGAGATATCAGATCTCATGCTATCAGAAGGGTATCAGGATTGGAATGGGAAGGAGTTGGATATCACATCCCATGCTAAAGGGAGGGTCTCAGGTTTGGAATGGGAAGGATTTGGATATCACATCTCATGTTATAGGAAGGACCTTAGGTTTGGTATTAGAAGCATTGAGATATCACATCTCATGCTATAGGAAGGGTCTCGGGATTGGAATGGGAAGGAGTTGGATATCACATCTCATGTTATAGGAAGGATCTCAGGTTTGGTATTAGAAGCATTGAGATATCACATCTCATGCTATAGGAAGGGTCTCAGGATTGGAATGGGAAGGAGTTGGATATCACATCTCATGCTATGGGAAGGGTCTCAGGTTTGGTATAAGCATTGAAATATCACATCTCTGCTATCGGAAGGGTCTCAGGATTGGAATGGGAGGAGCTATATATCACATCTCATGCTAAAGGAAGGGTCTCAGGTTTGGAAGGGGAAGGATTTGGATATCACATCTCATGTTATAAGACGGGTCTCAGGTTTGGTATTAGAAGCATTGTGATATCACATCTCATGCTATAGGATGTGTCTCAGGATTGGAATGGGAAGGAGTTGGATATCACATCTCATGCTATAGGAAGAGTCTCAGGTTTGGGAAGGGAAGGATTTGGATTTCACATCTCATGTTATAGGATGGTTCTCATGTTTGGTTTTTGAAGCATTGAGATATCACATCTCATGCTATCGGAAGGGTCTCAGGTTTGGAATGGGAAGGCGTTGGATATCAGATCTCATGTTATAGGAAGGGTCTCAGGTTTGGAATGGGAAGGAGTTGGATATGACATCTCTTGTTATAGGGAGGGTCTCAGGATTTGAATGGTAAGGAGTTGGATATCACATCTCATGCTATAGGAAGGGTCTCAGGTTGGAATGGGAAGGAGTTGGATATCACATCTCATGTTATATACAGGAAGGGTCTCAGGATTGGAATGGGAAGGATTTGGATATCACATCTCTTGCTATAGGAAGGGTCTCAGGTTTTTTGATAGAAACATTGAGATATCACATCTCATGCTATAGGAAGGGTTTTAGGATTGGAATGGGAAGTATTTGGATATCACATCTCATGCTAAAGGAAGGGTCTCAGGTTTGGAAGGGGAAGGATTTGGATATCACATCTCATCCAATAGGAAGGGTCTCAGGTTTGGAATGGGTAGGATTTGGATATCACATCTCTTGCTATAGGAAGGGTCTCAGGTTTTTTATTAGAAACATTGAGATATCACATCTCATGCTATAGGAAGGGTTTTAGGATTGGAATGGGAAGTATTTGGATATCACATCTCATGCTAAAGGAAGGGTCTCAGGTTTGGAAGGGGAAGGATTTGGATATCACATCTCATCCAATAGGAAGGGTCTCAGGTTTGGAATGGGAAGGAATTGGATATCACATCTCATGTTATAGGAAGGGTCTCAGGTTTTTTATTAGAAACATTGAGATATCACATCTCATGTTATAGGACGGTTCCCAGGTTTGGTATTAGAAGCATTGAGATATCACATCTCATGGTATAGGAAGGGTCTCAGGGTTGGAATGGGAAGGAGTTGGATATCACATAGTTTTACAAAGGTAGCGGGCGCCCCTCTCTCGCAAGAACAGACATGATAACCTGTTCAGTGGTTATTAACCACTTGAGAGTTCGCAGCCACTGCTTTTACTCACTGTGCCTTTCACAGATGGGAAATATCCATTTGCATATCAGTCTTTGTCCTGCCCAGGGGCAGTCCAGCACCGAAATACAATGGCAATTCCAATCTGAACGAGAGTACCACCAGCAACCCCATACACGTGTTTCACCCTTGTTGGGGATCATCAGTGAGGTGAAGCTGATGCCTCTCTAAGCACAGTGAGAGGGAGACCACGTCTGGTTGCCCCCAGGAGACCTAGGGTTACCAATCCCAGGTTCCTTAACAAATAGTTTTACAAAGGTAGCGGGCGCCCCTCTCTCGCAAGAACAGACATGATAACCTGTTCAGTGGTTATTAACCACTTGAGAGTTCGCAGCCACTGCTTTTACTCACTGTGCCTTTCACAGATGGGAAATATCCATTTGCATATCAGTCTTTGTCCTGCCCAGGGGCAGTCCAGCACCGAAATACAATGGCAATTCCAATCTGAACGAGAGTACCACCAGCAACCCCATACACGTGTTTCACCCTTGTTGGGGATCATCAGTGAGGTGAAGCTGATGCCTCTCTAAGCACAGTGAGAGGGAGACCACGTCTGGTTGCCCCCAGGAGACCTAGGGTTACCAATCCCAGGTTCCTTAACAAATAGTTTTACAAAGGTAGCGGGCGCCCCTCTCTCGCAAGAACAGACATGATAACCTGTTCAGTGGTTATTAACCACTTGAGAGTTCGCAGCCACTGCTTTTACTCACTGTGCCTTTCACAGATGGGAAATATCCATTTGCATATCAGTCTTTGTCCTGCCCAGGGGCAGTCCAGCACCGAAATACAATGGCAATTCCAATCTGAACGAGAGTACCACCAGCAACCCCATACACGTGTTTCACCCTTGTTGGGGATCATCAGTGAGGTGAAGCTGATGCCTCTCTAAGCACAGTGAGAGGGAGACCACGTCTGGTTGCCCCCAGGAGACCTAGGGTTACCAATCCCAGGTTCCTTAACAAATAGTTTTACAAAGGTAGCGGGCGCCCCTCTCTCGCAAGAACAGACATGATAACCTGTTCAGTGGTTATTAACCACTTGAGAGTTCGCAGCCACTGCTTTTACTCACTGTGCCTTTCACAGATGGGAAATATCCATTTGCATATCAGTCTTTGTCCTGCCCAGGGGCAGTCCAGCACCGAAATACAATGGCAATTCCAATCTGAACGAGAGTACCACCAGCAACCCCATACACGTGTTTCACCCTTGTTGGGGATCATCAGTGAGGTGAAGCTGATGCCTCTCTAAGCACAGTGAGAGGGAGACCACGTCTGGTTGCCCCCAGGAGACCTAGGGTTACCAATCCCAGGTTCCTTAACAAATAGTTTTACAAAGGTAGCGGGCGCCCCTCTCTCGCAAGAACAGACATGATAACCTGTTCAGTGGTTATTAACCACTTGAGAGTTCGCAGCCACTGCTTTTACTCACTGTGCCTTTCACAGATGGGAAATATCCATTTGCATATCAGTCTTTGTCCTGCCCAGGGGCAGTCCAGCACCGAAATACAATGGCAATTCCAATCTGAACGAGAGTACCACCAGCAACCCCATACACGTGTTTCACCCTTGTTGGGGATCATCAGTGAGGTGAAGCTGATGCCTCTCTAAGCACAGTGAGAGGGAGACCACGTCTGGTTGCCCCCAGGAGACCTAGGGTTACCAATCCCAGGTTCCTTAACAAATAGTTTTACAAAGGTAGCGGGCGCCCCTCTCTCGCAAGAACAGACATGATAACCTGTTCAGTGGTTATTAACCACTTGAGAGTTCGCAGCCACTGCTTTTACTCACTGTGCCTTTCACAGATGGGAAATATCCATTTGCATATCAGTCTTTGTCCTGCCCAGGGGCAGTCCAGCACCGAAATACAATGGCAATTCCAATCTGAACGAGAGTACCACCAGCAACCCCATACACGTGTTTCACCCTTGTTGGGGATCATCAGTGAGGTGAAGCTGATGCCTCTCTAAGCACAGTGAGAGGGAGACCACGTCTGGTTGCCCCCAGGAGACCTAGGGTTACCAATCCCAGGTTCCTTAACAAATAGTTTTACAAAGGTAGCGGGCGCCCCTCTCTCGCAAGAACAGACATGATAACCTGTTCAGTGGTTATTAACCACTTGAGAGTTCGCAGCCACTGCTTTTACTCACTGTGCCTTTCACAGATGGGAAATATCCATTTGCATATCAGTCTTTGTCCTGCCCAGGGGCAGTCCAGCACCGAAATACAATGGCAATTCCAATCTGAACGAGAGTACCACCAGCAACCCCATACACGTGTTTCACCCTTGTTGGGGATCATCAGTGAGGTGAAGCTGATGCCTCTCTAAGCACAGTGAGAGGGAGACCACGTCTGGTTGCCCCCAGGAGACCTAGGGTTACCAATCCCAGGTTCCTTAACAAATAGTTTTACAAAGGTAGCGGGCGCCCCTCTCTCGCAAGAACAGACATGATAACCTGTTCAGTGGTTATTAACCACTTGAGAGTTCGCAGCCACTACTTTTACTCACTGTGCCTTTCACAGATGGGAAATATCCATTTGCATATCAGTCTTTGTCCTGCCCAGGGGCAGTCCAGCACCGAAATACAATGGCAATTCCAATCTGAACGAGAGTACCACCAGCAACCCCATACACGTGTTTCACCCTTGTTGGGGATCATCAGTGAGGTGAAGCTGATGCCTCTCTAAGCACAGTGAGAGGGAGACCACGTCTGGTTGCCCCCAGGAGACCTAGGGTTACCAATCCCAGGTTCCTTAACAAATAGTTTTACAAAGGTAGCGGGCGCCCCTCTCTCGCAAGAACAGACATGATAACCTGTTCAGTGGTTATTAACCACTTGAGAGTTCGCAGCCACTGCTTTTACTCACTGTGCCTTTCACAGATGGGAAATATCCATTTGCATATCAGTCTTTGTCCTGCCCAGGGGCAGTCCAGCACCGAAATACAATGGCAATTCCAATCTGAACGAGAGTACCACCAGCAACCCCATACACGTGTTTCACCCTTGTTGGGGATCATCAGTGAGGTGAAGCTGATGCCTCTCTAAGCACAGTGAGAGGGAGACCACGTCTGGTTGCCCCCAGGAGACCTAGGGTTACCAATCCCAGGTTCCTTAACAAATAGTTTTACAAAGGTAGCGGGCGCCCCTCTCTCGCAAGAACAGACATGATAACCTGTTCAGTGGTTATTAACCACTTGAGAGTTCGCAGCCACTGCTTTTACTCACTGTGCCTTTCACAGATGGGAAATATCCATTTGCATATCAGTCTTTGTCCTGCCCAGGGGCAGTCCAGCACCGAAATACAATGGCAATTCCAATCTGAACGAGAGTACCACCAGCAACCCCATACACGTGTTTCACCCTTGTTGGGGATCATCAGTGAGGTGAAGCTGATGCCTCTCTAAGCACAGTGAGAGGGAGACCATGTCTGGTTGCCCCCAGGAGACCTAGGGTTACCAATCCCAGGTTCCTTAACAAATAGTTTTACAAAGGTAGCGGGCGCCCCTCTCTCGCAAGAACAGACATGATAACCTGTTCAGTGGTTATTAACCACTTGAGAGTTCGCAGCCACTGCTTTTACTCACTGTGCCTTTCACAGATGGGAAATATCCATTTGCATATCAGTCTTTGTCCTGCCCAGGGGCAGTCCAGCACCGAAATACAATGGCAATTCCAATCTGAACGAGAGTACCACCAGCAACCCCATACACGTGTTTCACCCTTGTTGGGGATCATCAGTGAGGTGAAGCTGATGCCTCTCTAAGCACAGTGAGAGGGAGACCACGTCTGGTTGCCCCCAGGAGACCTAGGGTTACCAATCCCAGGTTCCTTAACAAATAGTTTTACAAAGGTAGCAGGCGCCCCTCTCTCGCAAGAACAGACATGATAACCTGTTCAGTGGTTATTAACCACTTGAGAGTTCGCAGCCACTGCTTTTACTCACTGTGCCTTTCACAGATGGGAAATATCCATTTGCATATCAGTCTTTGTCCTGCCCAGAGTTGGATATCACATCTCATCCAATAGGAAGGGTCTCAGGTTTGGAATGGGAAGGAATTGGATATCACATCTCATGTTATAGGAAGGATCTCAGGTTTGGTATTAGAAGCATTGAGATATCACATCTCATGCTATAGGAAGGGTCTCAGGATTGGAATGTGAAGGATTTGGATATCACATCTCATGCTAAAGGAAGGGTCTCAGGTTTGGTAGAAGCATTGAGATATCACATCTCATGCTATAGGAAGGGTCTCAGGATTTGAATGGCAAGGAGTTGGATATCACATCTCATGCCATAGGAAGGGTCTCAGGTTTGGTATAAGCATTGAGATATCACATCTCTGCTATCGGAAGGTTCTCAGGATTGGATTGGGAAGGAGTTGGATATCCCTTCCCATGCTATAGGAAGTGTCTCAGGTTGGAATGGGAAGGAGTTGAATATCACATCTCATGTTATAGGAAGGGTCTCAGGATTGGAATGGGAAGGATTTGGATATCACATCTCTTGCTATAGGAAGGGTCTCAGGATTGGAATGGGAAGGATTTGGATATCACATCTCATGTCATAGGAAGGATCTCAGGTTTGGTATTAGAAGCATTGATATATCACATCTCATGCTATAGGAATGGTCTCAGGATTGGAATGGGTAGGAGTTGGATATTACATTCTTGCTATAGTAAGGGTCTCATGTTTGGAATGGGAAGGAGTTGGATATCACATATGCTATAGGAAGTGTCTCAGGTTTGGAACGGGAAGGAGTTGGATATCACATCTCATGTTATAGCAAGGGTCTCAGGATTGGAATGGGAAGGATTTGGATATCACATCTCTTGCTATAGGAAGGGTCTCAGGATTGGAATGGGAAGGATTTGGATATCACATCTCATGTCATAGGAAGGATCTCAGGTTTGGTATTAGAAGCATTGATATATCACATCTCATGCTATAGGAATGGTCTCAGGATTGGAATGGGTAGGAGTTGGATATTACATTCTTGCTATAGTAAGGGTCTCATGTTTGGAATGGGAAGGAGTTGGATATCACATATGCTATAGGAAGGGTCTCATGTTTGGAATGGGAAGGAGTTGGATATCACATATGCTATAGGAAGTGTCTCAGGTTTGGAACGGGAAGGAGTTGGATATCACATCTCATGTTATAGGAAGGGTCTCAGGTTTGGTATAAGCATTGAGATATCACATCTCTGCTATCAGGAGTGGCTCAGGATTGGAATGGGAAGGAGTTGGATATCCCATCTCATGTTAAAGGACGGGTCTCTGGTTTGGTATTAGAATCATTGAGATATCACATCGCATGCTGTAGGAAGGGTCAAAGGATTGGAATGGGATGGACTTGGATATCACATCTCATGCTATAGGTAGGCTCTCAGGTTTGGTATAAGCATTGAGATATCACATCTCAGGCTATAGGAAGGGTCTCAGGATTGGAATGGGAAGGATTTGGATATCACATCTCATGCTATAGGAAGGGTCTCAGATTTGGTATAAGCATTGAGATATCACATCTCATGCTATAGGAAGGGTCTCAGGATTGGAATTGGAAGGAGTTGTATATGACATCTCAAGCCTTAGGAAGGGTCTCAGGTTTGGTATAAGCATTGAGATATCACATCTCTGCTATCGGAAGGGTCTCAGGATTGGAATGGGAAGGAGTTGGATATCCCATCTCATGTTATAGGAAGGGTCTCAGGTTTGGTATTAGAAGCATTGAGATATCACATCTCATGCTATAGGAAGGGTTTTAGGATTGGAATGGGAAGGACTTGGATGTCACATCTCATGCTATAGGGAGGGTCTCAAGTTTGATATTAGAAGCATTGAGATAACAAATCTCATGATATCGGAAGGGTCTCAGGATTGGAATGGGAAGGAGTTGGATATCACATCTCATTATAAAGGAAGGGTCTAAGGTTTGGAAGGGGAAGGATTTGGATATCACATCTCATGTTATAGGACGGGTCTCAGGTTTGGTATTAGAAGCATTGAGATATCAAGTCTCATGGTATAAGAAGGGTCTCAGAATTGGAATGGGAAGGAGTTGGATATCACATCTCAAGCTATAGGAAGCGTCTCAGGATTGGAATGGGAAGGAGTTTGATATCACATCTCATGCCATAGTATGGGTCTCAGGTTTGGTAGAAGCATTGGGATATCACATCTCATGCTATAGGAAGGGCCTCAGGATTGGAATGGGAAGAAGTTGGATATCACATCTCAAGCTATAGGAAGGGTCTCAGGTTTGGTATAAGCATTGAGATATCACATCTCATGCTATAGGAAGGGTCTCAGGGTTGGAATGGGAAGGAGTTGTATATGACATCTCATGCCATAGGAAGGGTCTCAGGTTTGGTATAAGCATTGAGATATCACATCACATGCTATAGGAAGGGTCTCAGGATTGGAATGGGAAGGACTTGGATATCACATCACATGCTATAGGCAGGGTCTCAGGTTTGGAAAGGGAAGGACTTGGATATCACATCTCATGTTAGAGGTAGGATCTCAGGTTTGGTATTAGAGGCAATGAGATATCACATCTCATGCTATCAGAAGGGTCTCAGGATTGGAATGGGAAGGAGTTGGATATCACATTTCATTCTAAAGGGAGGGTCTCAGGTTTGGAAGGGGAAGGATTTGGAAATCACATCTCATATTATAGGAAGGATCTCAGGTTTGGTATTAGAAGCATTGAGATATCACATCTCATGCTATCGGAAGGATCTCAGGATTGGTATAAGAGGCATTGAGATATCACATCTCATGCTATCATAAGGGTCTCAGGATTGGAATGGGAAGGAGTTGGATATCACATCTCATGTTATAGGAAGGATCTCAGGTTTGGTATTAGAAGCATTGAGACATCACATCTCATGCTATAGGAAGGGTCTCAGGATTGGAATGGGAAGGAGTTGGATATCACATCTCATGCTATAGGAAGGGTCTCAGGTTTGGTATAAGCATTGAGATATCACATCTCATGCTATAGGAAGGGTCTCAGGATTGGAATGGGAAGGATTTGGATATCACATCTTATGCTATAGGAAGGGTCTCAGGTTTGGTATAAGCACTGAGATATCACATCTCATGCTATAGGAAGGGTCTCAGGATTGGAATGGGAAGAAGTTGGATATCACATCTCATGCTATAGGAAGGGTCTCAGGTTTGGTATAAGCATTGAGATATCACATCTCATGCTATAGGAAGGGTCTCAGGGTTGGAATGGGAAGGAGTTGTATATGACATCTCATGCCATAGGAAGGGTCTCAGGTTTGGTATAAGCATTGAGATATCACATCACATGCTATAGGAAGGGTCTCACGATTGGAATGGGAAGGACTTGGATATCACATCTCATGCTATAGGCAGGGTCTCAGGTTTGGAAAGGGAAGGAGATGGATATCACATTTCATGTTAGAGGTAGGATCTCAGGTTTGGTATTAGAGGCATTGAGATATCACATCTCATGCTATAGGGAGGGTCTCAGGTTTGGAAGGGGAAGGATTTGGAAATCACATCTCATATTATAGGAAGGATCTCAGGTTTGGTATTAGAAGCATTGAGATATCACATCTCATGCTATCGGAAGGATCTCAGGTTTGGTATAAGAGGCATTGAGATATCACATCTCATGCTATCATAAGGGTCTCAGGATTGGAATGGGAAGGAGTTGGATATCACATCTCATGTTATAGGAAGGATCTCAGGTTTGGTATTAGAAGCATTGAGACATCACATCTCATGCTATAGGAAGGGTCTCAGGATTGGAATGGGAAGGAGTTGGATATCACATCTCATGCTATAGGAAGGATCTCAGGTTTGGTATTAGAAGCATTGAGATATCACATCTCATGCTATCGGAAGGATCTCAGGTTTGGTATAAGAGGCATTGAGATATCACATCTCATGCTATCAGAAGGGTCTCAGGATTAGAATGGGAAGGAGTTGGATATCACATCTCATGCTATAGGAAGGGTCTCAGGTTTGGTATAAGCATTGAGATATCACATCTCATGCTATAGGAATGGTCTCAGGTTTGGTATTAGAGACATCACATCTCATGCTATAGGAAGGATCTCAGGATTGGAATGGGAAAGAGTTGGATATCACATCTCATGCTATAGGAAGGGTCTCAGGTTTGGTATAAGCATTGAGATATCACATCTCATGCTATAGGAATGGTCTCAGTATTGGTATTAGAGGCATTGAGAAATCACATCTCATGCTATCAGAAGGGTCTCAGGATTAGAATGGGAAGGAGTTGGATATCACATCTCATGCTAAAGGGAGGGTCTCAGGTTTGGAAGGGGAAGGATTTGGAAATCACATCTCATATTATAGGAAGGATCTCAGGTTTGGTATTAGAAGCATTGAGATATCACATCTCATGCTATCGGAAGGATCTCAGGTTTGGTATAAGAGGCATTGAGATATCACATCTCATGCTATCATAAGGGTCTCAGGATTGGAATGGGAAGGAGTTGGATATCACATCTCATGTTATAGGGAGGATCTCAGGTTTGGTATTGGAAGCATTGAGACATCACATCTCATGCTATAGGAATGGTCTCAGGATTGGAATGGGTAGGAGTTGGATATTACATTCTTGCTATAGGAAGGGTCTCATGTTTGGAATGGGAAGGAGTTGGATATCACATATGCTATAGGAAGTGTCTCAGGTTTGGAACGGGAAGGAGTTGGATATCACATCTCATGTTATAGGAAGGGTCTCAGGTTTGGTATAAGCATTGAGATATCACATCTCTGCTATCAGGAGTGGCTCAGGATTGGAATGGGAAGGAGTTGGATATCCCATCTCATGTTAAAGGACGGGTCTCTGGTTTGGTATTAGAATCATTGAGATATCACATCGCATGCTGTAGGAAGGGTCTAAGGATTGGAATGGGATGGACTTGGATATCACATCTCATGCTATAGGTAGGCTCTCAGGTTTGGTATAAGCATTGAGATATCACATCTCATGCTATAGGAAGGGTCTCAGGATTGGAATGGGAAGGATTTGGATATCACATCTCATGCTATAGGAAGGGTCTCAGGTTTGGTATAAGCATGGAGATATCACTTCTCATGCTATAGGAAGGGTCTCAGGATTGGAATGGGAAGGTGTTGGATATCACATCTCATGCTATAGGAAGGGTCTCAGATTTGGTATAAGCATTGAGATATCACATCTCATGCTCTAGGAAGGGTCTCAGGATTGCAATGGGAAGGAGTTGTATATGACATCTCAGGCCTTAGGAAGGGTCTCAGGTTTGGTATAAGCATTGAGATATCACATCTCTGCTATCGGAAGGGTCTCAGGATTGGAATGGGAAGGAGTTGGATATCCCATCTCATGTTATAGGAAGGATCTCAGGTTTGGTATTAGAAGCAATGAGATATCACATCTCATGCTATAGGAAGGGTCTAAGGTTTGGAAGGGGACGGATTTGGGTATCACATCTCATGTTATAGGACCGGTCTCAGGTTTGGTATTTGAAGCATTGAGATATCAAGTCTCATGGTATAGGACGGGTCTCAGAATTGGAATGAGAAGGAGTTGGATATCACATCTCAAGCTATAGGAAGGGTCTCATGATTGGAATGGGAAGGAGTTGGATATCACATCTCATGTTATAGGAAGGGTCTCAGGATTGGAATGGGAAGGACTTGGATATCACATCTCATTCTATAGGAAGGCTCTCAGGGTTGGAAGGGGAAGGAGTTGGATATCACATTTCATGTTAGAGGTAGGATCTCAGGTTTGGTTTTAGAGGCATTGAGATATCACATCTCATGCCATCAGAAGGGTCTCAGGATTGGAATGGGAAGGAGTTGGATATCAAATCTCATGCTAAAGGGATGGTCTAAGGTTTGGAAGGGGAGGGATTTGGACATCATATCTCATGTTATTGGAAGGATCTCAGGTTTGGTATTAGAAGCATTGAGATATCACATCTCATGCTATCGGAAGGGTCTTAGGTTTGGTATAAGCATTGAGATATCACATCTCTGCTATCGGAAGGGTCTCAGGATTGGAATGGGAAGGATTTGGATATCACAATTCATGTTATAGGAAGGGTCTCAGGTTTGGTATTAGAAGCATTGAGATATCACATCTCATGCTATAAAAAGGGTCTCAGGATTGGAATGGGAAGGACTTGGATATCACATCTCATGTTATAGGAAGGGTCTCAGGTTTGGTATTAGAAGCATTGAGATATCACATCTCATGCTATAGGAAGGGTCTCAGGAATGGAATGGGAAGGACTTGGATATCACATCTCATGATAAAGGAAGGGTCTAAGGTTTGGAAGGGGAAGGATTTGGATATCACATCTCATGTTATTGGACCGGTCTCAGGTTTGGTATTAGAAGCATTGAGATATCAAGTCTCATGGTATAGGACGGGAGTTTGATATCACATCTCATGCCATGGTATGGGTCTCAGGTTTTGTAGAAGCATTGGGATATCACATCTCATGCTATCGGAAGGGTATCAGGATTGGATTTGGAAGGAGTTGGATATCCCATCTCATGCTATAGGAAGGGTCTCAGGTTGGAATAGAAGGAGTTGGATATCACATGTCATGTTATAGGAAGGGTCTCAGGATTGGAATGGGAAGGACTTGGATATCACATCTCATGCTGTAGGAAGGGTCTCAGGTTTGGAAAAGGAAGGAGTTGGATATCACATTTCATGTTAGAGGTAGGATCTCAGGTTTGGTATTAGAGGCATTGAGATATCACATCTCATGCTATCAGAAGGGTATCAGGATTGGAATGGGAAGGAGTTGGATATCACATCTCATGCTAAAGGGAGGGTCTCAGGTTTGGAATGGGAAGGATTTGGATATCACATCTCATGTTATAGGAAGGACCTTAGGTTTGGTATTAGAAGCATTGAGATATCACATCTCATGCTATAGGAAGGGTCTCGGGATTGGAATGGGAAGGAGTTGGATATCACATCTCATGTTATAGGAAGGATCTCAGGTTTGGTATTAGAAGCATTGAGATATCACATCTCATGCTATAGGAAGGGTCTCAGGATTGGAATGGGAAGGAGTTGGATATCACATCTCATGCTATGGGAAGGGTCTCAGGTTTGGTATAAGCATTGAAATATCACATCTCTGCTATCGGAAGGGTCTCAGGATTGGAATGGGAGGAGCTGGATATCACATCTCATGCTATGGATAGGGTCTCAGGTTTGGTATAAGCATTGAAATATCACATCTCTGCTATCGGAAGGGTCTCAGGATTGGAATGGGAGGAGCTGGATATCACATCTCATGCTAAAGGAAGGGTCTCAGGTTTGGAAGGGGAAGGAGTTGGATATCACATCTCATGCTAAAGGGAGGGTCTCAGGTTTGGAATGGGAAGGATTTGGATATCACATCTCATGTTATAGGAAGGACCTTAGGTTTGGTATTAGAAGCATTGAGATATCACATCTCATGCTATAGGAAGGGTCTCGGGATTGGAATGGGAAGGAGTTGGATATCACATCTCATGTTATTGGAAGGCTCTCAGGTTTGGTATTAGAAGCATTGAGATATCACATCTCATGCTATCGGAGGGGTCTTAGGTTTGGTATAAGCATTGAGATATCACATCTCTGTTATCGGAAGGGTCTCAGGATTGGAATGGGAAGTATTTGGATATCATAATTCATGTTATAGGAAGGGTCTCAGGTTTGGTATTAGAAGCATTGAGATATCACATCTCATGCTATAGGAAGGGTCTCAGGATTGGAATGGGAAGGACTTGGATATCACATCTCATGTTATAGGAAGGGTCTCAGGTTTGGTATTAGAAGCATTGAGATATCACATCTCATGCTATAGGAAGGGTCTCAGGAATGGAATGGGAAGGGCTTGGATATCACATCTCATGATAAAGGAAGGGTCTAAGATTTGGAAGGGGAAGGATTTGGATATCACATCTCATGTTATTGGACCGGTCTCAGGTTTGGTATTAGAAGCATTGAGATATCAAGTCTCATGGTATAGGACGGGAGTTTGATATCACATCTCATGCCATGGTATGGGTCTCAGGTTTTGTAGAAGCATTGGTATATCACATCTCATGCTATCGGAAGGGTATCAGGATTGGATTTGGAAGGAGTTGGATATCCCATCTCATGCTATAGGAAGGGTCTCAGGTTGGAATAGAAGGAGTTGGATATCACATCTCATGTTATAGGAAGGGTCTCAGGATTGGAATGGGAAGGACTTGGATATCACATCTCATGCTGTAGGAAGGGTCTCAGGTTTGGAAAAGGAAGGAGTTGGATATCACATTTCATGTTAGAGGTAGGATCTCAGGTTTGGTATTAGAGGCATTGAGATATCACATCTCATGCTATAGGAAGGGTCTCAGGATTGGAATGGGAAGGAGTTGGATATCACATCTCATGCTATGGGATGGGTCTCAGGTTTGGTATAAGCATTGAAATATCACATCTCTGCTATCGGAAGGGTCTCAGGATTGGAATGGGAGGAGCTGGATATCACATCTCATGCTATGGATAGGGTCTCAGGTTTGGTATAAGCATTGAAATATCACATCTCTGCTATCGGAAGGGTCTCAGGATTGGAATGGGAGGAGCTGGATATCACATCTCATGCTAAAGGAAGGGTCTCAGGTTTGGAAGGGGAAGGAGTTGGATATCACATCTCACGCTAAAGGGAGGGTCTCAGGTTTGGAATGGGAAGGATTTGGATATCACATCTCATGTTATAGGAAGGACCTTAGGTTTGGTATTAGAAGCATTGAGATATCACATCTCATGCTATAGGAAGGGTCTCGGGATTGGAATGGGAAGGAGTTGGATATCACATCTCATGTTATAGGAAGGGTCTCAGGTTTGGTATTAGAAGCATTGAGATATCACATCTCATGCTATAGGAAGGGTCTCAGGAATGGAATGGGAAGGGCTTGGATATCACATCTCATGATAAAGGAAGGGTCTAAGATTTGGAAGGGGAAGGATTTGGATATCACATCTCATGTTATTGGACCGGTCTCAGGTTTGGTATTAGAAGCATTGAGATATCAAGTCTCATGGTATAGGACGGGAGTTTGATATCACATCTCATGCCATGGTATGGGTCTCAGGTTTTGTAGAAGCATTGGTATATCACATCTCATGCTATCGGAAGGGTATCAGGATTGGATTTGGAAGGAGTTGGATATCCCATCTCATGCTATAGGAAGGGTCTCAGGTTGGAATAGAAGGAGTTGGATATCACATCTCATGTTATAGGAAGGGTCTCAGGATTGGAATGGGAAGGACTTGGATATCACATCTCATGCTGTAGGAAGGGTCTCAGGTTTGGAAAAGGAAGGAGTTGGATATCACATTTCATGTTAGAGGTAGGATCTCAGGTTTGGTATTAGAGGCATTGAGATATCAGATCTCATGCTATCAGAAGGGTATCAGGATTGGAATGGGAAGGAGTTGGATATCACATCTCATGCTAAAGGGAGGGTCTCAGGTTTGGAATGGGAAGGATTTGGATATCACATCTCATGTTATAGGAAGGACCTTAGGTTTGGTATTAGAAGCATTGAGATATCACATCTCATGCTATAGGAAGGGTCTCGGGATTGGAATGGGAAGGAGTTGGATATCACATCTCATGTTATAGGAAGGATCTCAGGTTTGGTATTAGAAGCATTGAGATATCACATCTCATGCTATAGGAAGGGTCTCAGGATTGGAATGGGAAGGAGTTGGATATCACATCTCATGCTATGGGAAGGGTCTCAGGTTTGGTATAAGCATTGAAATATCACATCTCTGCTATCAGAAGGGTCTCAGGATTGGAATGGGAGGAGCTATATATCACATCTCATGCTAAAGGAAGGGTCTCAGGTTTGGAAGGGGAAGGATTTGGATATCACATCTCATGTTATAGGACGGGTCTCAGGTTTGGTATTAGAAGCATTGTGATATCACATCTCATGCTATAGGATGTGTCTCAGGATTGGAATGGGAAGGAGTTGGATATCACATCTCATGCTATAGGAAGGGTTTCAGGTTTGGTAGAAGCATTGAGATATCACATCTCATGCTATAGGAAGAGTCTCAGGTTTGGGAAGGGAAGGATTTGGATTTCACATCTCATGTTATAGGATGGTTCTCATGTTTGGTTTTTGAAGCATTGAGATATCACATCTCATGCTATCGGAAGGGTCTCAGGTTTGGAATGGGAAGGAGTTGGATATCACATCTCATGTTATAGGAAGGGTCTCAGGTTTGGAATGGGAAGGAGTTGGATATGACATCTCTTGTTATATGGAGGGTCTCAGGATTTGAATGGTAAGGAGTTGGATATCACATCTCATGCTATAGGAAGGGTCTCAGGATTGGAATGGGAAGGATTTGGATATCACATCTCTTGCTATAGGAAGGGTCTCAGGTTTTTTATTAGAAACATTGAGATATCACATCTCATGCTATAGGAAGGGTTTTAGGATTGGAATGGGAAGTATTTGGATATCACATCTCATGCTAAAGGAAGGGTCTCAGGTTTGGAATGGGAAGGAATTGGATATCACATCTCATGTTATAGGAAGGGTCTCAGGTTTTTTATTAGAAACATTGAGATATCACATCTCATGTTATAGGACGGTTCCCAGGTTTGGTATTAGAAGCATTGAGATATCACATCTCATGGTATAGGAAGGGTCTCAGGGTTGGAATGGGAAGGAGTTGGATATCACATCTCATCCAATAGGAAGGGTCTCAGGTTTGGAATGGGAAGGAATTGGATATCACATCTCATGTTATAGGAAGGATCTCAGGTTTGGTATTAGAAGCATTGAGATATCACATCTCATGCTATAGGAAGGGTCTCAGGATTGGAATGTGAAGGATTTGGATATCACATCTCATGCTAAAGGAAGGGTCTCAGGTTTGGTAGAAGCATTGAGATATCACATCTCATGCTATAGGAAGGGTCTCAGGATTTGAATGGCAAGGAGTTGGATATCACATCTCATGCCATAGGAAGGGTCTCAGGTTTGGTATAAGCATTGAGATATCACATCTCTGCTATCGGAAGGTTCTCAGGATTGGATTGGGAAGGAGTTGGATATCCCTTTCCATGCTATAGGAAGTGTCTCAGGTTGGAATGGGAAGGAGTTGAATATCACATCTCATGTTATAGGAAGGGTCTCAGGATTGGAATGGGAAGGATTTGGATATCACATCTCTTGCTATAGGAAGGGTCTCAGGATTGGAATGGGAAGGATTTGGATATCACATCTCATGTCATAGGAAGGATCTCAGGTTTGGTATTAGAAGCATTGATATATCACATCTCATGCTATAGGAATGGTCTCAGGATTGGAATGGGTAGGAGTTGGATATTACATTCTTGCTATAGTAAGGGTCTCATGTTTGGAATGGGAAGGAGTTGGATATCACATATGCTATAGGAAGTGTCTCAGGTTTGGAACGGGAAGGAGTTGGATATCACATCTCATGTTATAGGAAGGGTCTCAGGTTTGGTATAAGCATTGAGATATCACATCTCTGCTATCAGGAGTGGCTCAGGATTGGAATGGGAAGGAGTTGGATATCCCATCTCATGTTAAAGGACGGGTCTCTGGTTTGGTATTAGAATCATTGAGATATCACATCGCATGCTGTAGGAAGGGTCTAAGGATTGGAATGGGATGGACTTGGATATCACATCTCATGCTATAGGTAGGCTCTCAGGTTTGGTATAAGCATTGAGATATCACATCTCATGCTATAGGAAGGGTCTCAGGATTGGAATGGGAAGGATTTGGATATCACATCTCATCCTATAGGAAGGGTCTCAGATTTGGTATAAGCATTGAGATATCACATCTCATGCTATAGGAAGGGTCTCAGGATTGGAATGGGAAGGAGTTGTATATGACATCTCAAGCCTTAGGAAGGGTCTCAGGTTTGGTATAAGCATTGAGATATCACATCTCTGCTATCGGAAGGGTCTCAGGATTGGAATGGGAAGGAGTTGGATATCCCATCACATGTTATAGGAAGGGTCTCAGGTTTGGTATTAGAAGCATTGAGATATCACATCTCATGCTATAGGAAGGGTCTCAGGATTGGAATGGGAAGGACTTGGATGCCACATCTCATGCTATAGGGAGGGTCTCAAGTTTGATATTAGAAGCATTGAGATAACAAATCTCATGATATCGGAAGGGTCTCAGGATTGGAATGGGAAGGAGTTGGATATCACATCTCATTATAAAGGAAGGGTCTAAGGTTTGGAAGGGGAAGGATTTGGATATCACATCTCATGTTATAGGACGGGTCTCAGGTTTGGTATTAGAAGCATTGAGATATCAAGTCTCATGGTATAAGAAGGGTCTCAGAATTGGAATGGGAAGGAGTTGGATATCACATCTCAAGCTATAGGAAGCGTCTCAGGATTGGAATGGGAAGGAGTTTGATATCACATCTCATGCCATAGTATGGGTCTCAGGTTTGGTAGAAGCATTGGGATATCACATCTCATGCTATAGGAAGGGTCTCAGGATTGGAATGGGAAGAAGTTGGATATCACATCTCAAGCTATAGGAAGGGTCTCAGGTTTGGTATAAGCATTGAGATATCACATCTCATGCTATAGGAAGGGTCTCAGGGTTGGAATGGGAAGGAGTTGTATATGACATCTCATGCCATAGGAAGGGTCTCAGGTTTGGTATAAGCATTGATATATCACATCACATGCTATAGGAAGGGTCTCAGGATTGGAATGGGAAGGACTTGGATATCACATCACATGCTATAGGAAGGGTCTCAGGATTGGAATGGGAAGGACTTGGATATCACATCTCATGCTATAGGCAGGGTCTCAGGTTTGGAAAGGGAAGGAGATGGATATCACATTTCATGTTAGAGGTAGGATCTCAGGTTTGGTATTAGAGGCAATGAGATATCACATCTCATGCTATCAGAAGGGTCTCAGGATTGGAATGGGAAGGAGTTGGATATCACATTTCATGCTAAAGGGAGGGTCTCAGGTTTGGAAGGGGAAGGATTTGGAAATCACATCTCATATTATAGGAAGGATCTCAGGTTTGGTATTAGAAGCATTGAGATATCACATCTCATGCTATCGGAAGGATCTCAGGTTTGGTATAAGAGGCATTGAGATATCACATCTCATGCTATCATAAGGGTCTCAGGATTGGAATGGGAAGGAGTTGGATATCACATCTCATGTTATAGGAAGGATCTCAGGTTTGGTATTAGAAGCATTGAGACATCACATCTCATGCTATAGGAAGGGTCTCAGGATTGGAATGGGAAGGAGTTGGATATCACATCTCATGCTATAGGAAGGGTCTCAGGTTTGGTATAAGCATTGAGATATCACATCTCATGCTATAGGAAGGGTCTCAGGATTGGAATGGGAAGGATTTGGATATCACATCTTATGCTATAGGAAGGGTCTCAGGTTTGGTATAAGCATTGAGATATCACATCTCATGCTATAGGAAGGGTCACAGGATTGGAATGGGAAGAAGTTGGATATCACATCTCATGCTATAGGAAGGGTCTCAGGTTTGGTATAAGCATTGAGATATCACATCTCATGCTATAGGAAGGGTCTCAGGATTGGAATGGGAAGGACTTGGATATCACATCTCATGCTATAGGCAGGGTCTCAGGTTTGGAAAGGGAAGGAGATGGATATCACATTTCATGTTAGAGGTAGGATCTCAGGTTTGGTATTAGAGGCATTGAGATATCACATCTCATGCTATCAGAAGGGTCTCAGGATTGGAATGGGAAGGAGTTGGATATCACATTTCATGCTAAAGGGAGGGTCTCAGGTTTGGAAGGGGAAGGATTTGGAAATCACATCTCATATTATAGGAAGGATCTCAGGTTTGGTATTAGAAGCATTGAGATATCACATCTGTTAGGAAAGATTTCATAATTGTAGGGAATTTTCCTTCCATGTGGCAACCCCTAAACTTTTTGCTATTGTTTTTAACCTTGTTCTTGACTTTGCCAGAGAAGTACAGCCTTCTGCCGCACTTCTCTTGGCTTTCGCTCCTTTCTTACGGGGAAACTGACATGCCCTTAAGACAGTCAGTACCGGGGAACGCTGTTTCCCGTAGTTTCTTTTATCGTGTTGCGGCTTTAGTGCAACATGACACAAGAGGGCACTGTAAGCTAAGTTACAGCTCTCTTGGGTCTCTAGCCTTCTACAGACCCTAGATACTCTTTTAGGATGGTATTTGATCGGTGCAAGTCATTCAGGGACTCGAATGGTGGCAGCGATCGTTTTGTTTATTTTGAGCTCCTTTTGGCGTTCTGAGCACGTTTTTCGCACTGAACCCAAAATGGTGGCCTGGCTCCCAAAATGGCCAGTCCACGAGGCTCCTTTGTCCTGTCCACTGACCGTCTTGCTCCCTTCACCTTCCCCAGGTCGGGCGACCCGGGGCCTTCCTTATTTGGGCATGTACTTTCCCGCGAAACGTGGTTGCTTTCGCGGGCTTCTACATGTCGTTTGTGTGCCTCCAGGGTGTGGGCTGGGATGTCTGGTCCCAATACACATCCTGGGTGCCAGAGAGTCTAGGGTGGTGTGAATGCCTGGGACCACCGTGGTCCGTGATTGGTCCACATATGGTATGTGTGTTGATGAGCGGATCTCCCATTGGCTCCCCTCCGTTTTGGCGCGAAGGGAACCGTGGATAAGAGGGAGCTGGAAACACCACTACCATGTCGATCTCCTGAGTTCTCACGAACGAAGGAATACAGGAGCCAAGTATCCTGCAACCAAGAGGCTGGACCGAGGAATCGCTGGTGACCCGCTGAAGGAATCCTCCTTTGCACTGCTGTCGTCCTGTGAAACCCTTGCCTCCTTGGATCGAACCAGAAGGCCTGTACTGGTGCTTCGACCTTTGGAATAGCAGGAACAGCTATTCCCGGCGACTTCATCATCTCCTGCCAAGTAAGCCTTCGGAAGTGTCTCTGGGCCATCCAGTTGACTGACCAGCTTACAAGGGAGTCCTGGTTTGTAACTGCCACCAGGTTGTGTTGTATTTCGAGTCCTTGTCACTCTCCCACGCTTCGTACGCTTGGCGTCCCCAGGTCTGAAGGGAGAAGTGTACATTTGGCTTGAATACACACGGCCGCTCCATTGTCCTGCTGCGGCAACAAACTGTGCTGGTTTCGTCGATTGGGACGTCTTTTTGCTCTACACGACTACGAGGCGTTCCCTGCTCTTCTGAACCTGCCAGCTACTGAATCTCACGTGGAGAAGCCTGGGTCTGCTTGCTTCGGGGACCGGTGAGTAGATTAGCTAGGATCTGGTCGCCCTCCTGCAGTATCCCATTGCTTTTCCCTGCTGTGTAAAAACAGCACCCTTTTGGCCGTACTCGCGCTCTGCTTCTGCCCGCTGTGGAGGCTGCGCTTGAGTTGCGGAACCTGTTCTCCTTCTGTTGTGCACTATACTGAACTGCCTGACTTCCTCCGAAGAGCTTCCCCTTTTGCCCGTTGGCACCGGCGTGGCAGGTACTTTGAGCATAAGGCTCCACTCTTCGCAGGGCTCGGACTTCCATCTAGTTAGGTGCCTCTGAAGGCGAACTGAGTCTAAAGCGTTATCGCACTGCCTGTTTTCCTTTCCTTTCAGGTGGACTACATATTTCGTGCTTTAAACACTTGCGACTGTGTATTTGTATATATATTGTGTTGATATGGTATGTGTTGGTTTAATATTGTGATATTGTGATTTTCTCGCTACGGTCATTATTTTAAAGGCCTTAAAATAAATGTGTATCTATTTTTGATATAACAACTGTTTGGAGTAGTTTGTCAGCGCTCTTGCTTTGTGTGCTCACTGCGGGCTTTCAGTCACCCTCACCCCTCGTGAGACCTAGTCTTGACCGCCGCGATCGCTACCTTGATTGGTCTGGCTTGTCCAGAGGTTACCCTGTTCCAAGTAATTAGGTTGGCCTTCTGAACTTCTGCGCCACCAGGACAGAGTTCAGAAATCCGTCTTAACAAATTGGTGTACAGCGGTGGGATACGACTGAAGGTATCCAGTGTTGCGCTCGAACTAAGGCATTTCAGGTTATTCCAAACAGTACACGTAGTGAATTGTTATAGTATAACTTTAAAAAGGCCATAGTCCTATCAAACAGTATGGAAACAAGTACCTTATTAACTTTGAATGCTTCTAAATCAGAAACACTAAAAAAGATGTGTGCGGAGAGAGGGGTTTCCTCTCAAGGCACGAAATTGGAAATGATCCAAAGAATCGTGGCGTGGCAAGAAGCGCAGCTTGACGCTATAACTTCTGAGGACAGTGCGGAAGGTGGTGGGGCTGCTCTCACTGGTAGAACCGACGGTTCTGCCGCCGCACTGATCCACCGCGACCACGAGGACAGGGAGGACGAGATGTCTAATGTTTCCTCTGCCAGTGCTGATGGGGAGGCTATGCTTGAATTCAAGAAGCAAGAGCTGCGGTTTAGGCAGCAGGAGCTTGAATTCAGCATAGCCAAACTAAAAATCGAACAGGCAGAAAAACAGAAAGACAGGGATCACCAGTTGGAACTGGCCAAGCTTCAGGTTGCAAATGGGTCCAAGGGTCCTGGACATGGGTCTGGGGCTTCCTCTCATCCACGGTTTCCAAAAGATCTGCTCAGTGTGTATGAAGAAAGGAATGACATTATGGACTGGCTGAATGCGTTTGAGTATGCATGCGCGGTTCAAGAAGTTGACAATGCTGATAAGATTGCGTGGTTGCTCAGTAGACTGCCCCATTCTGGCTGTAGTGCCATTATGGAAATGTCGAAGACTGAGCGAGCTGATTTCGCAATGTTAAAGCAAACTCTCATTTTAAAGTTTGGGAAGACTCCGGCCCAATATTTAAAGCGTTTTCGAGAGTATAAGAAAAAGGAAGGTGGTACTTGGGTATCTTATGTCGCTGAATCCTTGAAAAACTTAACTGGCTGGGTCGAAGGTTATAAGGTTTCTACCTTCGAAGGCATGATAAATCTCGTCATGCTGGAACACATTTTTGGTTCTTCTTCCCCGGAGCTTAAGCAGCATTTGGCCGATTCGAAGGAGATAGATCCTAAGAAGCTGGCCATTGCAGCAGACTTATGGGTGTCACATCGAGTGTCCCATAAGGACAAAACTCATCCTGGTAAGGAGGAGGAAGGGAAAAAGTCCAAAGATATGGAGGGTGGGGAATCTGCTAAATCTTCTTCCCATAAGGGCCACAAAAAGAAAAATAAGGGTAAGACACAAGAGAACTCACAGGGCAGTGGAGGTTCGCCGCCAAAACAGAACTCTGGTTACAATAATCCTCCCTACGTAAACAGACCCAATGGGGCTTGTTTTTCTTGTGGAGCAACTGACCATGTGAAGGGGGATCCCCGGTGTAAGGTTAGACCTTTGGGGGTCCACTCCGCTAATCTGGCCTTCTCCTCCTACGAGGAAGAAGAGATTACAGGAGCATCCTTCTCCTCAGACTCATTTCCCAGTGGGATAGAGGCTGAGGTAGTTTTAGTGTCCCTGGGTTCCTGGGAGCCTAAAGTCGCAGAGGCTTATGCTAGGATTCCGATAATACCAAGCACTACTTTAAAGACAGTGTGCTGATCAATGGAGTGGATACTCCAGCTCTTAGGGATAGTGGGTGCAGTCGCACTGTAGTGGATTCTACCTTGGTAGACTCAGAGGAAGTTGCCAGAGCTACTCTGATGCCCACTAAGTTGGCTGACGGCCCCCTCCGTATGTTTCCCGTGATCCCTGTAAATCTTACTTTAAATGGTACAGCAGTCAGGATTCCAGTGAGCATTCAGAGAAACGTCCCGGGAAAGGTCTTGTTGGGTAATGATCTCAGAGCTTTAGGGCTCGTAGGAGACACTGCCGAAAGACCCTACACACGGTCTCAAGCCCGGGCAGCATTGGCCAAGTCCAATACGCCGCCCCAGCCGAAGGGGAAACCCAAGGCGAAAGGAGTCTACAAGTCAAGACGAGGGAAAGAGAATATTCCCCCGAGCTCGCCTACCACTGCGGTGGAGGAAGTTGGTCAATCGCCCGGGCCTGACGAGGAGGTGGCGATGCCTGAAGTATTTGACCCCAACGATCATCCTGAACTAAAAGACTTGTTAGTTGAAGGAGGTCCTGATAGGGACGAATTCAGTAAAGGCCAACGTGAGTGCCCATCTCTGGAAGGCCTAAGGAGACAGGCCTGCTCCCAGCTTGAGGGTGAACCTCCTGGGATGCGTAGGATTTACCAGGAAGGTGGACTCCTGTATAGTGAGCCCACAGAGTCTACAGAAGGAGACCATAGGAGGTTGGTGGTTCCCCTTGCTGTTAGGCCCTTCCTCCTGCAGTTGGCGCATGAAGTTCCCCTTGCTGGTCACCTTGGTATGAAGAGGACCAAGCAAAGGTTATCCATGCACTTCTACTGGCCCAAGATGGGGGTGCAAGTAGAAAGTCACTGCAGGAGTTGTGCCTCCTGCCAGTTGTCTGGTAAGGTTGGCGCGACAATCCAAGCTCCGTTGGTACCGCTCCCAGTTGTGGGGGTACCATTTGAAAGGGTAGGGATCGACATCGTTGGTCCCCTTGACCCGCAAACATCCTCGGGAAATAGGTTTATCCTGGTGCTGGTCGACCATGCAACCAGGTATCCTGAGGCCATCCCATTGAAAACTGTAACTGCCAAGTCAGTTGCAAAAGCTTTACTCGGCATATTTACTAGGGTTGGCTTCCCTAAAGAAGTTGTGTCAGATCGTGGCAGCAACTTTATGTCGAAGTATATGCAGGCTATGTGGAAAGAATGTGGGGTCACCTACAAGTTCTCTTCTGCATATCACCCCCAGACCAATGGTCTGGTGGAACGTTTCAACAGAACGTTAAAGAGCATGATTGGGGCTCTGGAGGAGCCTCAGAGAAGAAAATGGGATCTTCTTTTACCATGCCTACTGTTTGCCTACCGAGAGGTACCACAGGAGGGTGTTGGCTTCAGCCCCTTCGAACTTCTGTTCGGTCATCCCGTACGGGGACCCTTAGCCATCGTCAAAGAGGGATGGGAGATGCCCACTCCCCCTGTTACTACCAATGTAGTTGATTATGTGCTAGGGCTCAGAAAACGGATGGTACTTCTGATGGGGTTGGCTAGTGATAAATTGAAGGCAGGGCAAGCGCTGGTGAAACATTGGTACGACCAGAAAGCTTCCCTTATCAACTTTACACCTGGTCAGCAAGTCCTGATCATGAATCCAATAAGGCCTCGAGCTTTACAGGACAAATGGTCAGGCCCTTACACAGTGGTGGAGCCCCTGGGTGAGGTGAACTATTTAGTGGACCTTGGAAGGCCTGGACAGGCTCCAAAAGTGTTTCACGTGAATAGGCTGAAGGCTTTCGTCCCAAGAGTCGAAATCGCAGCACTGCTACTGGCTTCAGATGTTGAGGAAGAGGAGTCAGAACCTCTCCCCGACCTGTTCCAAAGCGGTCCTTCAGATAGCTCCGTTGAGGGTGTCCGAGTGGCCCCTCACCTGACTTCTGATCAGCAGGATGAGGTGAAAAGTTTGCTTAGGCAGTTTTCCCCCCTGTTTTCACAGTCCCCTGGTTTGACACCTTGGTGCAAACATAACATTGACACAGGAGACAGTGTACCTACCAAAAGTAGGGGATACTGGACGTCAGATAAAGTACGGTCTTATATTAAGACCGAGGTCAACAAGATGTTAGACCTTGGGGTGATTGAACCCTCTAGTAGTCCTTGGTCCAGTCCTGTGGTGTTGGTTCCAAAAGCAGGTACTTCTGAATTGAGGTTCTGCGTGGATTACAGGGCTCTGAATGCTGTCACCAAGACAGACGCCCACCCCTTGCCTCGAACGGATGAGCTGGTGGATACTTTGGGCGCCTCCAAGTACCTCAGCACGTTTGACCTCACTGCTGGCTATTGGCGAATAGCTTTAGCAGAACATGCCAAGGAGAAGACAGCATTTTCTACTCCAGACGGCCTTTACCAATTCCGGGTAATGCCGTTCGGGTTGAAGAATGCACCTGCCACTTTCCAGAGGCTTGTGAATCATGTGTTGAATGGGTTGGACGAATTCTGTCTTGCATATCTGGACGATATAGCAGTTTTCAGTGCCACCTGGGAAGACCATGTGAAACACCTCGGGATTGTGCTCCAGGCTCTTCAGAAAGCCCACTTGACCATAAAGGCTAGTAAATGCCAGATTGGACAAGGCTCAGTGGTTTACCTTGGACATGAAGTAGGTGGAGGGAGGATACAGCCTCTACCCAGTAAAGTACAAGCAGTACAAGACTGGCCTACCCCCACTACGCAAACCCAAGTGAGAGCCTTTTTAGGACTCACGGGGTATTACCGCAATTTTGTGGCAGACTATGGTACCATAGCTGCTCCTCTGACTGCCCTCACAACTCCGAAGAAACCCAAGAAGGTAAATTGGACTGACGAGTGTGAGAAGGCCTTCAATGGCTTAAAATACTCCTTGTGCCAGGCCCCTGTCCTAAGGGCCCCTGATTATCAAAGACCTTTTATCGTGCAGACGGATGCCTCTGACACTGGGATAGGAGCTGTACTATCACAAGTAGATGAGAAGGGTAAGGAACACCCTATCGGTTTTATTAGTCGCCAGCTTAAGGACAGAGAGCTCAGATGGTCCACGGTAGAGAAAGAATGTTTCTCTGTTGTGTGGGCCCTAAGGAAGCTGAGGCCCTACCTCTATGGGACCCACTTCACTGTGCAGACTGACCATAAGCCGTTAAAGTGGCTAATGAACATGAAGGGGGAGAATCCAAAGTTGCTTAGGTGGTCCATAAGTCTACAAGGCTTCGACTTCACTATTGAGCATAGGCCAGGTGTCCAACATAGCAATGCTGATGGGTTGTCCAGAATGTTTTACCGACCTGAACAAGAGACTCATCCAGGGGTGGATTAGTTCCCCCTGTCCATAGTCTGGGAGGGGCGAGTGTTAGGAAAGATTTCATGATTGCAAGTAATTTTCCTTCCATGTGGCAACCCCTAAACTTTTTGCTATTGTTTTTAACCTTGTTCTTGACTTTGCCAGAGAAGTACAGCCTTCTGCCGCACTTCTCTGGGCTTTCGCTCCTTTTCTTACGGGGAAACTGACATGCCCTTAAGACAGTCAGTACCGGGGAACGCTGTTTCCCGTAGTTTCTTTTATCGTGTTGCGGCTTTAGTGCAACATGACACAAGAGGGCACTGTAAGCTAAGTTACAGCTCTCTTGGGTCTCTAGCCTTCTACAGACCCTAGATACTCTTTTAGGATGGTATTTGATCGGTGCAAGTCATTCAGGTACTCGAATGGTGGCAGCGATCGTTTTGTTTATTTTGAGCTCCTTTTGGCGTTCTGAGCACGTTTTTCGCACTGAACCCAAAATGGTGGCCTGGCTCCCAAAATGGCCAGACCACGAGGCTCCTTTGTCCTGTCCACTGACCGTCTTGCTCCCTTCACCTTCCCCAGGTCGGGCGACCCGGGGCCTTCCTTATTTGGGCATGTACTTTCCCGCGAAACGTGGTTGCTTTCGCGGGCTTCTACATGTCGTTTGTGTGCCTCCAGGGTGTGGGCTGGGATGTCTGGTCCCAATACACATCCTGGGTGCCAGAGAGTCTGGGGTGGTGTGAATGCCTGGGACCACCGTGGTCCGTGATTGGTCCACGTATGGTATGTGTGTTGATGAGCGGATCTCCCATTGGCTCCCCTCCGTTTTGGCGCGAAGGGAACCGTGGATAAGAGGGAGCTGGAAACACCACTACCATGTCGATCTCCTGAGTTCTCACGAACGAAGGAATACAGGAGCCAAGTATCCTGCAACCAAGAGGCTGGACCGAGGAATCGCTGGTGACCCGCTGAAGGAATCCTCCTTTGCACTGCTGTCGTCCTGTGAAACCCTTTCCTCCTTTGATCGAACCAGAAGGCCTGTACTGGTGCTTCGACCTTTGGAATAGCAGGAACAGCTATTCCCGGCGACTTCATCATCTCCTGCCAAGTAAGCCTTCGGAAGTGTCTCTGGGCCATCCAGTTGACTGACCAGCTTACAAGGGAGTCCTGCTCTGTAACTGCCGCCAGGTTGTGTTGTATTTCGAGTCCTTGTCACTCTCCCACGCTTCGTACACTTGGCGTTCCCAAGTCTGAAGGGAGGAGTGCACATTTGGCTCGAATACACACGGCCGCTCCGTTGTCCTGCTGCGGCAACAAACTGTGCTGGATTCGTCGATTGGGACGTCTTTTTGCTCTACACGACTACGAGGCGTTCCCTGCTCTTCTGAACCTGCCAGTTGCTGAAACTAACGTGGAGAAGCCTGGGTCTGCTTGCTTCGGGGACCGGTGAGTAGTTTAGCTAGGATCTGGTCGCCCTCCTGCAGTATCCCATTGCTTTTCCCTGCTGTGTAAAAACAGCACCCTTTTGGCCGTACTCGCGCTCTGCTTCTGCCCGCTGTGGAGGCTGCGCTTGAGTTGCGGAACCTGTTCTCCTTCTGCTGTGCACTAACCCGAACTGCCTGACTTCCTCCGAAGAGCTTCCCCTTTTGCCCGTTGGCACCGGCGTGGCAGGTACTTTGAGCACAAGGCTCCACTCTTCGCAGGGCTCGGACTTCCATCTAGTTAGGTGCCTCTGAAGGCGAACTGAGTCTAAAGCGTTATCGCACTGCCTGTTTTCCTTTCCTTTCAGGTGGACTACATATTTCGTGCTTTAAACGCTTGCGACTGTGTATTTGTATATATATTGTGTTGATATGGTATGTGTTGGTTTAGTATTGTGATATTGTGATTTTCTCGCTACGGTCATTGTTTTAAAGGCCTTAAAATAAATGTGTATCTATTTTTGATATAACAACTGTTTGGAGTAGTTTGTAAGCGCTCTTGCTTTGTGTGCTCATTGCGGGCTTTCAGTCACCCTCACCCCTCTTGAGACCTAGTCTTGACCGCCGCGATCGCTACCTTGATTGGTCTGGCTTGTCCAGAGGTTACCCTGTTCCAAGTAATTAGGTTGGCCTTCTGAACTTCTGCGCCACCAGGACAGAGTTCAGAAATCCGTCTTAACACTTCCTCTAACATGAAATGTGATATCCAACTCCTTCCCTTTCCAAACCTAAGAGCCTATCTATAGCATGAGATGTGATATCCAAGTCCTTCACATTCCAACCCTTAGACCCTTCCTACAGCATGCAATATGATATCTCAATGATTCTAATAACAAACCTGAGACCCGTCCTATAACATGAGATGGGATATCCAACTCCTTCCCATTCCAATCCTGAGACTCTTCCGATAGCAGAGATGTGATATCTCAATGCTTATACCAAACCTGAGACCCTTCCTATAACATGAGATGTGATATCCAAATCCTTCCCGTTCCAAACCTGAGACCCTTCCTTTAGCATGAGATGTGATATCCAGCTCCTTCCCATTCCAATCCTGAGACACTTCCGATAGCATGAGATTTTATATCTCAATGCTTCTAATATCAAAACTGAGACCCTCCCTATAGCATGATATGTGATATCTAAGTCCTTCCCATTCCAATCCTGAGACCCTCCCTATAGCATGAGATGTGATATCCAACTCCTTCCCATTCCAATCCTGAGACCCTTCCTATAGCATGAGATATGATATCTCAATACTTCTAATACCAAACGTGAGATCCTTCAGATAACATGAGATGTGATATCCAAATCCTTCCCCTTCCAAACCTGAGACCCTCCCTTTAGCATGAGATGTGATATCCAACTCCTTCCTATTCCAATCCTGAGACTCTTCTGATAGCATGAGATGTGATATCTCAATGCTTCTAATACCAAACCTGAGATCCTTCCGATAGCATGAGATGTGATATCTCAATGCTTCTAATACCAAACCTGAGATCCTTCCTATAACATGAGATGTGATATCCAAATCCTTCCCCTTCCAAACCTGAGACCCTCCCTTTAGCATGAGATGTGATATCCAACTCCTTCCCATTCCATTCCTGAGACCCTTCTGATAGCATGAGATGTGATATCTCAATGCCTCTAATACCAAACCTGAGATCCTACCTCTAACATGAAATGTGATATCCAACTCTTTCCCCTTCCAAACCTGAGAGCCTTCCTATAGCATGAGATGTGATATCCAAGTCCTTCCCATTCCAATCCTGAGACCCTTCCTATAGCTTGAGATGTGATATCCAACTCCTTCCCATTCCAATTCTGAGACCCTTCCTATACTATGAGACTTGATATCTCAATGCTTCTAATACCAAACCTGAGACCCGTAATATAACATGAGATGTGATATCCAAATCCTTCCCCTTCCAAACCTTAGACCCTTCCTTTATCATGAGATGTGATATCCAACTCCTTCCCATTCCAATCCTGAGACCCTTCCGATATCATGAGATGTGATATCTCAAAGCTTCTAATATCAAACTTGAGACCCTCCCTATAGCATGAGATGTGATATCCAAGTCCTTCCCATTCCAATCCTGAGACCCTTCCTATAGCATGAGATGTGATATCTCAATGCTTCTAATACCAAACCTGAGACCCTTCCTATAACATGAGATGGGAATATCCAACTCCTTCCCATTCCAATCCTGAGACCCTTCCGATAGCAGAGATGTGATATCTCAATGCTTATACCAAACCTGAGATCCTTCCTATAACATGAGATGTGATATCCAACTCCTTCCCATTCCAATCCTGAGACACTTCCTATAGCATGAGATGTGATATCTCACTGCTTATACCAAACCTGAGACCCTTCCCATAGCATGAGATGTGATATCCAACTCCTTCCCATTCCAATCCTCAGACCCTTCCTATAGCATGAGATGTGATATCTCAATGCTTCTAATATCAAACTTGAGACCCTACCTATAGCATGAGATGTGATATCCAAGTCCTTCCCATTCCAATCCTGAGACACTTCCTATAGCATGAGATGTGATATCTCAATGCTTCTAATACCAAACCTGAGACTCTTCCTATAACATGAGATGGGATATCCAACTCCTTCCCATTCCAATCCTGAGACCCTTTTGATAGCAGAGATGTGATATCTCAATGTTTATACCAAACCTGAGACCCTTCCTACGGCATGAGATGTCATATTCAACTCCTTCCCATTCCAATCCTGAGACCCTTCCTATAGCATGAGATGTGATATCCAACTCCTTCCCATTCCAATCCTGAGACCCTTCCTATAGCATGAGATGTGATGTCTCAATGCTTCTAATACCAAACCTGAGATCCTTCCTATAACATGAGATGTGATATCCAACTCCTTCCATTCCAATCCTGGACCCTTCCTATAGCATGAGATGTGATATCTCAATGCTTATACCAAACCTGAGACCCTTCCTATAGCATGAGATGTGATATCCAACTCCTTCCCATTCCAATCCTGAGACCCTTCCTATAGCCTGAGATGTGATATCTCAATGCCTCTAATACCAAACCTGAGATCCTTCCTCTAACATGAAATGTGATATCCAACTCCTTCACTTTCCAAACCTGAGAGCCTATCTATAGCATGAGATGTGATATCCAAGTCCTTCCCATTCCAATCCTTAGACCCTTCCTACAGCATGCAATATGATATCTCAATGATTCTAATAAAAAACCTGAGACCCGTCCTATAACATGAGATGGGATATCCAACTCCTTCCCATTCCAATCCTGAGACACTTCCGATAGCAGAGATGTGATATCTCAATGTTTATACCAAACCTGAGACCCTTCCTATAACATGAGATGTGATATCCAACTCCTTCCCGTTCCAAACCTGAGACCCTTCCTTTAGCATGAGATGTGATATCCAGCTCCTTCCCATTCCAATCCTGAGACACTTCTGATAGCATGAGATGTGATATCTCAATGCTTCTAATATCAAAACTGAGACCCTCCCTATAGCATGATATGTGATATCTAAGTCCTTCCCATTCCAATCCTGAGACCCTTCCTATAGCATGAGATGTGATATCTCAATGCTTCTACCAAACCTGAGACCCTTCCTTTAGCATGAGATGTGATATCCAACTCCTTCCCATTCCAATCCTGAGACCCTTCCTATAGCATGAGAGGTGATATCTCAATACTTCTAATACCAAACCTGAGATCCTTCCGATAACATGAGATGTGATATCTCAATACTTCTAATACCAAACCTGAGATCCATCCTATAACATGAGATGTGATATCCAAATCCTTCCCCTTCCAAACCTGAGACCCGCCCTTTAGCATGAGATGTGATATCCAACTCCTTCCCATTCCAATTCTGAGACCCTTCTGATAGCATAAGATATGATATCTCAATGCTTCTATACCAAACCTGAGATCCTTCCGATAGCATGAGATGTGATATCTCAATACTTCTAATACCAAACCTGAGATCCTTCCTATAACATGAGATGTGATATCCAAATCCTTATCTTCCAAACCTGAGACCCTCCCTTTAGCATGAGATGTGATATCCAACTCCTTCCCATTCCAATCCTGAGACTCTTCTGATAGCATAAGATATGATATCTCAATGCTTCTATACCAAACCTGAGATCCTTCTGATAGCATGAGATGTGATATCTCAATACTTCTAATACCAAACCTGAGATCCTACCTCTAACATGAAATGTGATATCCAACTCTTTCCCCTTGCAAACCTGAGAGCCTTCCTATAGCATGAGATGTGATATCCAAGTCCTTCCCATTCCAATCCTGAGACCCTTCCTATAACATGAGATGTGATACCCAACTCCTTCCCATTCCAACCTGAGACCCTTCCTATAACATGAGATGGGATATCCAACTCCTTCCCATTCCAATCCTGAGACCCTTTTGATAGCAGAGATGTGATATCTCAATGTTTATACCAAACCTGAGACCCTTCCTACGGCATGAGATGTCATATTCAACTCCTTCCCATTCCAATCCTGAGACCCTTCCTATAGCATGAGATGTGATATCCAACTCCTTCCCATTCCAATCCTGAGACCCTTCCTATAGCATGAGATGTGATGTCTCAATGCTTCTAATACCAAACCTGAGATCCTTCCTATAACATGAGATGTGATATCCAACTCCTTCCATTCCAATCCAGGACCCTTCCTATAGCATGAGATGTGATATCTCAATGCTTATACCAAACCTGAGACCCTTCCTATAGCATGAGATGTGATATCCAACTCCTTCCTATTCCAATCCTGAGACCCTTCCTATAGCCTGAGATGTGATATCTCAATGCCTCTAATACCAAACCTGAGATCCTTCCTCTAACATGAAATGTGATATCCAACTCCTTCACTTTCCAAACCTGAGAGCCTATCTATAGCATGAGATGTGATATCCAAGTCCTTCCCATTCCAATCCTTAGACCCTTCCTACAGCATGCAATATGATATCTCAATGATTCTAATAAAAAACCTGAGACCCGTCCTATAACATGAGATGGGATATCCAACTCCTTCCCATTCCAATCCTGAGACACTTCCGATAGCAGAGATGTGATATCTCAATGTTTATACCAAACCTGAGACCCTTCCTATAACATGAGATGTGATATCCAACTCCTTCCCGTTCCAAACCTGAGACCCTTCCTTTAGCATGAGATGTGATATCCAGCTCCTTCCCATTCCAATCCTGAGACACTTCCGATAGCATGAGATGTGATATCTCAATGCTTCTAATATCAAAACTGAGACCCTCCCTATAGCATGATATGTGATATCTAAGTCCTTCCCATTCCAATCCTGAGACCCTTCCTATAGCATGAGATGTGATATCTCAATGCTTCTACCAAACCTGAGACCCTTCCTTTAGCATGAGATGTGATATCCAACTCCTTCCCATTCCAATCCTGAGACCCTTCCTATAGCATGAGAGGTGATATCTCAATACTTCTAATACCAAACCTGAGATCCTTCCGATAACATGAGATGTGATATCTCAATACTTCTAATACCAAACCTGAGATCCATCCTATAACATGAGATGTGATATCCAAATCCTTCCCCTTCCAAACCTGAGACCCGCCCTTTAGCATGAGATGTGATATCCAACTCCTTCCCATTCCAATTCTGAGACCCTTCTGATAGCATAAGATATGATATCTCAATGCTTCTATACCAAACCTGAGATCCTTCCGATAGCATGAGATGTGATATCTCAATACTTCTAATACCAAACCTGAGATCCTTCCTATAACATGAGATGTGATATCCAAATCCTTATCTTCCAAACCTGAGACCCTCCCTTTAGCATGAGATGTGATATCCAACTCCTTCCCATTCCAATCCTGAGACTCTTCTGATAGCATAAGATATGATATCTCAATGCTTCTATACCAAACTTGAGATCCTTCTGATAGCATGAGATGTGATATCTCAATACTTCTAATACCAAACCTGAGATCCTACCTCTAACATGAAATGTGATATCCAACTCTTTCCCCTTGCAAACCTGAGAGCCTTCCTATAGCATGAGATGTGATATCCAAGTCCTTCCCATTCCAATCCTGAGACCCTTCCTATAACATGAGATGTGATACCCAACTCCTTCCCATTCCAACCTGAGACCCTTCCTATAGCATGAGATGGGATATCCAACTCCTTCCAAATCCAATCCCGATACCCTTCCGATAGCATGAGATCTGATATCCCAATGCTTCTACCAAACCTGAGACCCATACTATGGCATGAGATGTGATATCAAACTCCTTCCCATTCTAATCCTGAGACCCTTCCTATAGCTTGAGATGTGACATCCAACTCCTTCCCATTCCAATTCTGAGACCCTTCCTATCCAATGAGACTTGATATCTCAATGCTTCTAATACCAAACCTGAGACCCGTCCTATAACATGAGATGTGATATCCAAATGCTTCCCCTTCCAAACCTTAGACCCTTCCTTTATCATGAGATGTGATAGCCAACTCCTTCCCATTCCAATCTATAGACCCTTCCGATATCATGAAATGTGATATCTCAATGCTTCTAATATCAAACTTGAGACTCACCCTATAACATGAGATGGGAATATCCAACTCCTTCCCATTCCAATCCTGAGACCCTTCCGATAGCAGAGATGTGATATCTCAATGCTTATACCAAACCTGAGATCCTTCCTATAACATGAGATGTGATATCCAACTCCTTCCCATTCCAATCCTGAGACACTTCCTATAGCATGAGATGTGATATCTCACTGCTTATACCAAACCTGAGACCCTTCCTATAGCATGAGATGTGATATCCAACTCCTTCCCATTCCAATCCTGAGACCCTTCCTATAGCATGAGATGTGATATCTCAATGCTTCTAATATCAAACTTGAGATCCTCCCTATAGCATGAGATGTGATACCCAAGTCCTTCCCATTCCAATCCTGAGACACTTCCTATAGCATGAGATGTGATATCCAACTCCTTCCCTTTCCAAACCTAAGAGCCTATCTATAGCATGAGATGTGATATCCAAGTCCTTCACATTCCAACCCTTAGACCCTTCCTACAGCATGCAATATGATATCTCAATGATTCTAATAACAAACCTGAGACCCGTCCTATAACATGAGATGGGATATTCAACTCCTTCCCATTCCAATCCTGAGACTCTTCCGATAGCAGAGATGTGATATCTCAATGCTTATACCAAACCTGAGACCCTTCCTATAACATGAGATGTGATATCCAAATCCTTCCCGTTCCAAACCTGAGACCCTTCCTTTAGCATGAGATGTGATATCCAGCTCCTTCCCATTCCAATCCTGAGACACTTCCGATAACATGAGATGTGATATCTCAATGCTTCTAATATCAAAACTGAGACCCTCCCTATAGCATGATATGTGATATCTAAGTCCTTCCCATTCCAATCCTGAGACCCTCCCTATAGCATGAGATGTGATATCCAACTCCTTCCCATTCCAATCCTGAGACCCTTCCTATAGCATGAGATATGATATCTCAATACTTCTAATACCAAACGTGAGATCCTTCCGATAACATGAGATGTGATATCCAAATCCTTCCCCTTCCAAACCTGAGACCCTCCCTTTAGCATGAGATGTGATATCCAACTCCTTCCTATTCCAATCCTGAGACTCTTCCGATAGCATGAGATGTGATATCTCAATGCTTCTAATACCAAACCTGAGATCCTTCCGATAGCATGAGATGTGATATCTCAATGCTTCTAATACCAAACCTGAGATCCTTCCTATAACATGAGATGTGATATCCAAATCCTTCCCCTTCCAAACCTGAGACCCTCCCTTTAGCATGAGATGTGATATCCAACTCCTTCCCATTCCATTCCTGAGACCCTTCTGATAGCATGAGATGTGATATCTCAATGCCTCTAATACCAAACCTGAGATCCTACCTCTAACATGAAATGTGATATCCAACTCTTTCCCCTTCCAAACCTGAGAGCCTTCCTATAGCATGAGATGTGATATCCAAGTCCTTCCCATTCCAATCCTGAAACCCTTCCTATAGCTTGAGATGTGATATCCAACTCCTTCCCATTCCAAACCTGAGAGCCTTCCTATAGCATGAGATGTGATATCCAAGTCCTTCCCATTCCAATCCTGAGACCCTTCCTATAGCTTGAGATGTGATATCCAACTCCTTCCCATTCCAATTCTGAGACCCTTCCTATACTATGAGACTTGATATCTCAATGCTTCTAATACCAAACCTGAGACCCGTAATATAACATGAGATGTGATATCCAAATCCTTCCCCTTCCAAACCTTAGACCCTTCCTTTATCATGAGATGTGATATCCAACTCCTTCCCATTCCAATCCTGAGACCCTTCCGATATCATGAGATGTGATATCTCAAAGCTTCTAATATCAAACTTGAGACCCTCCCTATAGCATGAGATGTGATATCCAAGTCCTTCCCATTCCAATTCTGAGACCCTTCCTATAGCATGAGATGTGATATCTCAATGCTTATACCAAACCTGAGACCCTTCCTATAGCATGAGATGTGATATCCAACTGCTTCCCATTCCAATCCTGAGACCCTTCCTATAGCATGAGATGTGATATCTCTATGCTTCTAATACCAAACCTGAGATCCTTCCTCTAACATGAAATGTGATATCCAACTCCTTCCCTTTCCAAACCTAAGAGCCTATCTATAGCATGAGATGTGATATCCAAGTCCTTCACATTCCAACCCTTAGACCCTTCCTACAGCATGCAATATGATATCTCAATGATTCTAATAACAAACCTGAGACCCGTCCTATAACATGAGATGGGATATCCAACTCCTTCCCATTCCAATCCTGAGACTCTTCCGATAGCAGAGATGTGATATCTCAATGCTTATACCAAACCTGAGACCCTTCCTATAACATGAGATGTGATATCCAAATCCTTCCCGTTCCAAACCTGAGACCCTTCCTTTAGCATGAGATGTGATATCCAGCTCCTTCCCATTCCAATCCTGAGACACTTCCGATAGCATGAGATGTGATATCTCAATGCTTCTAATATCAAAACTGAGACCCTCCCTATAGCATGATATGTGATATCTAAGTCCTTCCCATTCCAATCCTGAGACCCTCCCTATAGCATGAGATGTGATATCCAACTCCTTCCCATTCCAATCCTGAGACCCTTCCTATAGCATGAGATATGATATCTCAATACTTCTAATACCAAACGTGAGATCCTTCCGATAACATGAGATGTGATATCCAAATCCTTCCCCTTCCAAACCTGAGACCCTCCCTTTAGCATGAGATGTGATATCCAGCTCCTTCCTATTCCAATCCTGAGACTCTTCTGATAGCATGAGATGTGATATCTCAATGCTTCTAATACCAAACCTGAGATCCTTCCGATAGCATGAGATGTGATATCTCAATGCTTCTAATACCAAACCTGAGATCCTTCCTATAACATGAGATGTGATATCCAAATCCTTCCCCTTCCAAACCTGAGACCCTCCCATTAGCATGAGATGTGATATCCAACTCCTTCCCATTCCATTCCTGAGACCCTTCTGATAGCATGAGATGTGATATCTCAATGCCTCTAATACCAAACCTGAGATCCTACCTCTAACATGAAATGTGATATCCAACTCTTTCCCCTTCCAAACCTGAGAGCCTTCCTATAGCATGAGATGTGATATCCAAGTCCTTCCCATTCCAATCCTGAGACCCTTCCTATAGCTTGAGATGTGATATCCAACTCCTTCCCATTCCAATTCTGAGACCCTTCCTATACTATGAGACTTGATATCTCAATGCTTCTAATACCAAACCTGAGACCCGTAATATAACATGAGATGTGATATCCAAATCCTTCCCCTTCCAAACCTTAGACCCTTCCTTTATCATGAGATGTGATATCCAACTCCTTCCCATTCCAATCCTGAGACCCTTCCGATATCATGAGATGTGATATCTCAAAGCTTCTAATATCAAACTTGAGACCCTCCCTATAGCATGAGATGTGATATCCAAGTCCTTCCCATTCCAATCCTGAGACCCTTCCTATAGCATGAGATGTGATATCTCAATGCTTCTAATACCAAACCTGAGACCCTTCCTATAACATGAGATGGGAATATCCAACTCCTTCCCATTCCAATCCTGAGACCCTTCCGATAGCAGAGATGTGATATCTCAATGCTTATACCAAACCTGAGATCCTTCCTATAACATGAGATGTGATATCCAACTCCTTCCCATTCCAATCCTGAGACACTTCCTATAGCATGAGATGTGATAGCTCACTGCTTATACCAAACCTGAGACCCTTCCCATAGCATGAGATGTGATATCCAACTCCTTCCCATTCCAATCCTCAGACCCTTCCTATAGCATGAGATGTGATATCTCAATGCTTCTAATATCAAACTTGAGACCCTACCTATAGCATGAGATGTGATATCCAAGTCCTTCCCATTCCAATCCTGAGACACTTCCTATAGCATGAGATGTGATATCTCAATGCTTCTAATACCAAACCTGAGACTCTTCCTATAACATGAGATGGGATATCCAACTCCTTCCCATTCCAATCCTGAGACCCTTTTGATAGCAGAGATGTAATATCTCAATGTTTATACCAAAACTGAGACCCTTCCTACGGCATGAGATGTCATATTCAACTCCTTCCCATTCCAATCCTGAGACCCTTCCTATAGCATGAGATGTGATATCCAACTCCTTCCCATTCCAATCCTGAGACCCTTCCTATAGCATGAGATGTGATGTCTCAATGCTTCTAATACCAAACCTGAGATCCTTCCTATAACATGAGATGTGATATCCAACTCCTTCCATTCCAATCCTGGACCCTTCCTATAGCATGAGATGTGATATCTCAATGCTTATACCAAACCTGAGACCCTTCATATAGCATGAGATGTGATATCCAACTCCTTCCCATTCCAATCCTGAGACCCTTCCTATAGCCTGAGATGTGATATCTCAATGCCTCTAATACCAAACCCGAGATCCTTCCTCTAACATGAAATGTGATATCCAACTCCTTCACTTTCCAAACCTGAGAGCCTATCTATAGCATGAGATGTGATATCCAAGTCATTCCCATTCCAATCCTTAGACCCTTCCTACAGCATGCAATATGATATCTCAATGATTCTAATAAAAAACCTCAGACCCGTCCTATAACATGAGATGGGATATCCAACTCCTTCCCATTCCAATCCTGAGACACTTCCGATAGCAGAGATGTGATATCTCAATGTTTATACCAAACCTGAGACCCTTCCTATAACATGAGATGTGATATCCAACTCCTTCCCGTTCCAAACCTGAGACCCTTCCTTTAGCATGAGATGTGATATCCAGCTCCTTCCCATTCCAATCCTGAGACACTTCCGATAGCATGAGATGTGATATCTCAATGCTTCTAATATCAAAACTGAGACCCTCCCTATAGCATGATATGTGATATCTAAGTCCTTCCCATTCCAATCCTGAGACCCTTCCTATAGCATGAGATGTGATATCTCAATGCTTCTACCAAACCTGAGACCCTTCCTTTAGCATGAGATGTGATATCCAACTCCTTCCCATTCCAATCCTGAGACCCTTCCTATAGCATGAGAGGTGATATCTCAATACTTCTAATACCAAACCTGAGATCCTTCCGATAACATGAGATGTGATATCTCAATACTTCTAATACCAAACCTGAGATCCATCCTATAACGTGAGATGTGATATCCAAATCCTTCCCCTTCCAAACCTGAGACCCTCCCTTTAGCATGAGATGTGATATCCAACTCCTTCCCATTCCAATCCTGAGACCCTTCTGATAGCATAAGATATGATATCTCAATGCTTCTATACCAAACCTGAGATCCTTCCGATAGCATGAGATGTGATATCTCAATACTTCTAATACCAAACCTGAGATCCTTCCTATAACATGAGATGTGATATCCAAATCCTTATCTTCCAAACCTGAGACCCTCCCTTTAGCATGAGATGTGATATCCAACTCCTTCCCATTCCAATCCTGAGACTCTTCTGATAGCATAAGATATGATATCTCAATGCTTCTATACCAAACCTGAGATCCTTCTGATAGCATGAGATGTGATATCTCAATACTTATAATACCAAACCTGAGATCCTACCTCTAATATGAAATGTGATATCCAACTCTTTCCCCTTGCAAACCTGAGAGCCTTCCTATAGCATGAGATGTGATATCCAAGTCCTTCCCATTCCAATCCTGAGACCCTTCCTATAACATGAGATTTGATATCCAACTCCTTCCCATTCCAACCTGAGACCCTTCCTATAGCATGAGATGGGATATCCAACTCCTTCCAAATCCAATCCCGATACCCTTCCGATAGCATGAGATCCGATATCCCAATGCTTCTACCAAACCTGAGACCCATACTATGGCATGAGATGTGATATCAAACTCCTTCCCATTCTAATCCTGAGACCCTTCCTATAGCTTGAGATGTGATATCCAACTCCTTCCCATTCCAATTCTGAGACCCTTCCTATACCATGAGACTTGATATCTCAATGCTTCTAATACCAAACCTGAGACCCTTCCTATAACATGAGATGGGAATATCCAACTCCTTCCCATTCCAATCCTGAGACCCTTCCGATAGCAGAGATGTGATATCTCAATGCTTTTACCAAACCTGAGATCCTTCCTATAACATGAGATGTGATATCCAACTCCTTCCCATTCCAATCCTGAGACACTTCCTATAGCATGAGATGTGATAGCTCACTGCTTATACCAAACCTGAGACCCTTCCCATAGCATGAGATGTGATATCCAACTCCTTCCCATTCCAATCCTCAGAGCCTTCCTATAGCATGAGATGTGATATCTCAATGCTTCTAATATCAAACTTGAGACCCTACCTATAGCATGAGATGTGATATCCAAGTCCTTCCCATTCCAATCCTGAGACACTTCCTATAGCATGAGATGTGATATCTCAATGCTTCTAATACCAAACCTGAGACTCTTCCTATAACATGAGATGGGATATCCAACTCCTTCCCATTCCAATCCTGAGACCCTTTTGATAGCAGAGATGTAATATCTCAATGTTTATACCAAAACTGAGACCCTTCCTACGGCATGAGATGTCATATTCAACTCCTTCCCATTCCAATCCTGAGACCCTTCCTATAGCATGAGATGTGATATCCAACTCCTTCCCATTCCAATCCTGAGACCCTTCCTATAGCATGAGATGTGATGTCTCAATGCTTCTAATACCAAACCTGAGATCCTTCCTATAACATGAGATGTGATATCCAACTCCTTCCATTCCAATCCTGGACCCTTCCTATAGCATGAGATGTGATATCTCAATGCTTATACCAAACCTGAGACCCTTCATATAGCATGAGATGTGATATCCAACTCCTTCCCATTCCAATCCTGAGACCCTTCCTATAGCCTGAGATGTGATATCTCAATGCCTCTAATACCAAACCCGAGATCCTTCCTCTAACATGAAATGTGATATCCAACTCCTTCACTTTCCAAACCTGAGAGCCTATCTATAGCATGAGATGTGATATCCAAGTCATTCCCATTCCAATCCTTAGACCCTTCCTACAGCATGCAATATGATATCTCAATGATTCTAATAAAAAACCTGAGACCCGTCCTATAACATGAGATGGGATATCCAACTCCTTCCCATTCCAATCCTGAGACACTTCCGATAGCAGAGATGTAATATCTCAATGTTTATACCAAACCTGAGACCCTTCCTATAACATGAGATGTGATATCTAACTCCTTCCCGTTCCAAACCTGAGACCCTTCCTTTAGCATGAGATGTGATATCCAGCTCCTTCCCATTCCAATCCTGAGACACTTCCGATAGCATGAGATGTGATATCTCAATGCTTCTAATATCAAAACTGAGACCCTCCCTATAGCATGATATGTGATATCTAAGTCCTTCCCATTCCAATCCTGAGACCCTTCCTATAGCATGAGATGTGATATCTCAATGCTTCTACCAAACCTGAGACCCTTCCTTTAGCATGAGATGTGATATCCAACTCCTTCCCATTCCAATCCTGAGACCCTTCCTATAGCATGAGAGGTGATATCTCAATACTTCTAATACCAAACCTGAGATCCTTCCGATAACATGAGATGTGATATCTCAATACTTCTAATACCAAACCTGAGATCCATCCTATAACGTGAGATGTGATATCCAAATCCTTCCCCTTCCAAACCTGAGACCCTCCCTTTAGCATGAGATGTGATATCCAACTCCTTCCCATTCCAATCCTGAGACCCTTCTGATAGCATAAGATATGATATCTCAATGCTTCTATACCAAACCTGAGATCCTTCCGATAGCATGAGATGTGATATCTCAATACTTCTAATACCAAACCTGAGATCCTTCCTATAACATGAGATGTGATATCCAAATCCTTATCTTCCAAACCTGAGACCCTCCCTTTAGCATGAGATGTGATATCCAACTCCTTCCCATTCCAATCCTGAGACTCTTCTGATAGCATAAGATATGATATCTCAATGCTTCTATACCAAACCTGAGATCCTTCTGATAGCATGAGATGTGATATCTCAATACTTATAATACCAAACCTGAGATCCTACCTCTAACATGAAATGTGATATCCAACTCTTTCCCCTTGCAAACCTGAGAGCCTTCCTATAGCATGAGATGTGATATCCAAGTCCTTCCCATTCCAATCCTGAGACCCTTCCTATAACATGAGATTTGATATCCAACTCCTTCCCATTCCAACCTGAGACCCTTCCTATAGCATGAGATGGGATATCCAACTCCTTCCAAATCCAATCCCGATACCCTTCCGATAGCATGAGATCTGATATCCCAATGCTTCTACCAAACCTGAGACCCATACTATGGCATGAGATGTGATATCAAACTCCTTCCCATTCTAATCCTGAGACCCTTCCTATAGCTTGAGATGTGATATCCAACTCCTTCCCATTCCAATTCTGAGACCCTTCCTATACCATGAGACTTGATATCTCAATGCTTCTAATACCAAACCTGAGACCCGTCCTATAACATGAGATGTGATATCCAAATCCTTCCCCTTCCAAACCTTAGACCCTTCCTTTATCATGAGATGTGATAGCCAACTCCTTCCCATTCCAATCTTGAGACCCTTCCGATATCATGAAATGTGATATCTCAATGCTTCTAATATCAAACTTGAGACCCTCCCTATAACATGAGATGGGAATATCCAACTCCTTCCCATTCCAATCCTGAGACCCTTCCTATAGCATGAGATATGATATCTCAATACTTCTAATACCAAACGTGAGATCCTTCCGATAACATGAGATGTGATATCCAAATCCTTCCCATTCCAATCCTGAGACCCTTCTGATAGCATGAGATGTGATATCTCAATGCTTCTAATACCAAACCTGAGATCCTTCCGATAGCATGAGATGTGATATCTCAATGCTTCTAATACCAAACCTGAGACCCTTCCTATAACATGAGATGTGATATCCAAATCCTTCCCATTCCAATCCTGAGACCCTTCTGATAGCATGAGATGTGATATCTCAATGCTTCTAATACCAAACCTGAGATCCTTCCGATAGCATGAGATGTGATATCTCAATGCTTCTAATACCAAACCTGAGACCCTTCCTATAACATGAGATGTGATATCAAACTCCTTCCCATTCTAATCCTGAGACCTTTCCTATAGCTTGAGATGTGATATCCAACTCCTTCCCATTCCAATTCTGAGACCCTTCCTATACCATGAGACTTGATATCTCAATGCTTCTAATACCAAACCTGAGACCCGTCCTATAACATGAGATGTGATATCCAAATCCTTCCCCTTCCAAACCTTAGACCCTTCCTTTATCATGAGATGTGATAGCCAACTCCTTCCCATTCCAATCTTGAGACCCTTCCGATATCATGAAATGTGATATCTCAATGCTTCTAATATCAAACTTGAGACCCTCCCTATAACATGAGATGGGAATATCCAACTCCTTCCCATTCCAATCCTGAGACCCTTCCTATAGCATGAGATATGATATCTCAATACTTCTAATACCAAACGTGAGATCCTTCCGATAACATGAGATGTGATATCCAAATCCTTCCCATTCCAATCCTGAGACCCTTCTGATAGCATGAGATGTGATATCTCAATGCTTCTAATACCAAACCTGAGATCCTTCCGATAGCATGAGATGTGATATCTCAATGCTTCTAATACCAAACCTGAGATCCTTCCTATAACATGAGATGTGATATCCAAATCCTTCCCCTTCCAAACCTGAGACCCTCTCTTTAGCATGAGATGTGATATCCAACTCCTTCCCATTCCATTCCTGAGACCCTTCTGATAGCATGAGATGTGATATCTCAATGCCTCTAATGCCAAACCTGAGATCCTACCTCTAACATGAAATGTGATATCCAACTCTTTCCCCTTCCAAACCTGAGAGCCTTCCTATAGCATGAGATGTGATATCCAAGTCCTTCCCATTCCAATCCTGAGACCCTTCCTATAGCTTGAGATGTGATATCCAACTCCTTCCCATTCCAATTCTGAGACCCTTCCTATACTCTGAGACTTGATATCTCAATGCTTCTAATACCAAACCTGAGACCCGTAATATAACATGAGATGTGATATCCAAATCCTTCCCCTTCCAAAACTTAGACCCTTCCTTTATCATGAGATGTGATATCCAACTCCTTCCCATTCCAATCCTGAGACCCTTCCGATATCATGAGATGTGATATCTCAAAGCTTCTAATATCAAACTTGAGACCCTCCCTATAGCATGAGATGTGATATCCAAGTCCTTCCCATTCCAATCCTGAGACCCTTCCTATAGCATGAGATGTGATATCTCAATGCTTCTAATACCAAACCTGAGACCCTTCCTATAACATGAGATGGGAATATCCAACTCCTTCCCATTCCAATCCTGAGACCCTTCCGATAGCAGAGATGTGATATCTCAATGCTTATACCAAACCTGAGACCCTTCCTATGGCATGAGATGTGATATCCAACTCCTTGCCATTCAAATCCTGAGACCCTTCCTATAGCATGAGAAGGGATATCCAACTCCTTCCCAATCCAATCCTGAGACCCTTCCGATAGCAGAGACGTGATATCTCAATGCTTCTACCAAACCTGAGACCCTTCCTTTAGCATGAGATGTGATATCCAAATCCTAAACATTCCAATCCTGAGACCCTTCCTATAGCATGAGATGTGATATCTCAATGCTTCTAATACCAAACCTGAGATCCTTCCTATAACATGAGATGTGATATCCAATTCCTTCCCATTCCAAACCTGAGACCCTTCCTATTGGATGAGTTGTGATATCCAACTCCTTCCCATTCCAACCCTGAGACCCTTCCTATAGCATGAGATGTGATGTCTCAATGCTTCTAATACCAAACCTGAGATCCTTCCTATAACATGAGATGTGATATCCAACTCCTTCCATTCCAATCCTGAGACCCGTCCTATAGCATGAGATGTGATATCTCAATGCTTATACCAAACCTGAGACCCTTCCTATAGCATGAGATGTGATATCCAACTACTTCCCATTCCAATCCTGAGACCCTTCCTATAGCATGAGATGTGATATCTCAATGCTTCTAATACCAAACCTGAGATCCTTCCTCTAACATGAAATGTGATATCCAACTCCTTCCCTTTCCAAACCTAAGAGCCTATCTATAGCATGAGATGTGATATCCAGGTCCTTCCCATTCCAATCCTTAGACCCTTCCTACAGCATGCAATATGATATCTCAATGATTCTAATAACAAACCTGAGACCCGTCCTATAGCATGAGATATGATATCCAAGTCCTTCCCATTCCAATCCTGAGACCCTTCCTATAACATGAAATGTGATATCCAACTCCTTCCCATTCCAACCTGAGACCCTTCCTATAGCATGAGATGGGATATCCAACTTCTTCCAAATCCAATACTGATACCCTTCCGATAGCATGAGATGTGATATCCCAATGCTTCTACCAAACCTGAGACCCATACTATGGCATGAGATGTGATATCAAACTCCTTCCCATTCCAATCCTGAGACCCTTCCTATAGCTTGAGGTGTGATATCCAACTCCTTCCCATTCCAATTCTGAGACCCTTCTTATACCATGAGACTTGATATCTCAATGCTTCTAATACCAAACCTGAGACCCGTCCTATAACATGAGATGTGATATCCAAATCCTTCCCCTTCCAAACCTTAGACCCTTCCTTTATCATGAGATGTGATATCCAACTCCTTCCCATTCCAATCCTGAGACCCTTCCGATATCATGAGATTTGTTATCTCAATGCTTCTAATATCAAACTTGAGACCCTCCCAATAGCATGAGATGTGACATCCAAGTCCTTCCCATTCCAATCCTGAGACCCTTCCTATAGCATGAGATGTGATATCTCTATGCTTCTAATACCAAACCTGAGACCCTTCCTATAACATGAGATGGGATATCCAACTCCTTCCCATTCCAATCCTGAGACCTTTCCGATAGCAGAGATGTGATATCTCAATGCTTATACCAAACCTGAGAACCTTCCTATGGCCTGAGATGTGATATACAACTCCTTCCCATTCCAATCCTGAGACCCTTCCTTTAGCATGAGATGTGATATCTCAATGCTTATACCAAATCTGAGACCCTTCCTATAGCATGAGATGTGATATCCAATTCCTTCCCATTCCAATCCTGAGACCCTTCCTATAGCATGAGATGTGATATCTCAATGCTTATACCAAACCTGAGAGCCTACCTATAGCATGAGATGTGATATCCAAGTCCATCCCATTCCAATCCTTAGACCCTTCCTACAGCATGCGATGTGATATCTCAATGATTCTAATACCAAACCAGAGACTCTTCCTATAACATGAGATGGGATATCCAACTCCTTCCCATTCCAATCCTGAGCCGCTTCCGATAGCAGAGATGTGATATCTCAATGCTTATACCAAACCTGAGACCCTTCCTATAACATGAGATGTGATATCCAACTCCTTCCCGTTCCAAACCTGAGACACTAACTATAGCATATGTGATATCCAACTCCTTCCCTTTCCAAACATGAGACCCTTCCTATAGCAAGAAAGTAATATCCAACTCCTACCCATTCCAATCCTGAGACCCTTCCTATAGCAAGAGATGTGATATCCAAATCATTCCCATTCCAATCCTGAGACCCTTCCTATAACATGAGATGTGATATCCAACTCCTTCCCATTCCAACCTGAGACACTTCCTATAGCATGAGAAGGGATATCCAACTCCTTCCCAATCCAATCCTGAGACCCTTCCGATAGCAGAGATGTGATATCTCAATGCTTATACCAAACCTGAGACCCTTCCTATGGCATGAGATGTGATATCTAACTCCTTGCCATTCAAATCCTGAGACCCTTCCTATAGCATGAGAAGGGATATCCAACTCCTTCCCAATCCAATCCTGAGACCCTTCCGATAGCAGAGACGTGATATCTCAATGCTTCTACCAAACCTGAGACCCTTCCTTTAGCATGAGATGTGATATCCAAATCCTTCACATTCCAATCCTGAGACCCTTCCTATAGCATGAGATGTGATATCTCAATGCTTCTAATACCAAACCTGAGATCCTTCCTATAACATGAGATGTGATATCCAATTCCTTCCTATTCCAAACCTGAGACCCTTCCTATTGGATGAGATGTGATATGCAACTCCTTCCCATTCCAACCCTGAGACCCTTCCTATAGCATGAGATGTGATGTCTCAATGCTTCTAATACCAAACCTGAGATCCTTCCTATAACATGAGATGTGATATCCAACTCCTTCCATTCCAATCCTGAGACCCGTCCTATAGCATGAGATGTGATATCTCAATGCTTATACCAAACCTGAGACCCTTCCTATAGCATGAGATGTGATATCCAACTGCTTCCCATTCCAATCCTGAGACCCTTCATATAGCATGAGATGTGATATCTCAATGCTTCTAATACCAAACCTGAGATCCTTCCTATAACATGAGATGTGATATCCAAATCCTTCCCCTTCCAAACCTGAGACCCTCCCTTTAGCATGAGATGTGATATCCAACTCCTTCCCATTCCATTCCTGAGACCCTTCTGATAGCATGAGATGTGATATCTCAATGCCTCTAATACCAAACCTGAGATCCTACCTCTAACATGAAATGTGATATCCAACTCTTTCCCCTTCCAAACCTGAGAGCCTTCCTATAGCATGAGATGTGATATCCAATTCCTTCCCATTCCAATCCTGAGACCCTTCCTATAGCTTGAGATGTGATATCCAACTCCTTCCCATTCCAATTCTGAGACCCTTCCTATACTATGAGACTTGATATCTCAATGCTTCTAATACCAAACCTGAGACCCGTAATATAACATGAGATGTGATATCCAAATCCTTCCCCTTCCAAACCTTAGACCCTTCCTTTATCATGAGATGTGATATCCAACTCCTTCCCATTCCAATCCTGAGACCCTTCCGATATCATGAGATGTGATATCTCAAAGCTTCTAATATCAAACTTGAGACCCTCCCTATAGCATGAGATGTGATATCCAAGTCCTTCCCATTCCAATCCTGAGACCCTTCCTATAGCATGAGATGTGATATCTCAATGCTTATACCAAACCTGAGACCCTTCCTATAGCATGAGATGTGATATCCAACTGCTTCCCATTCCAATCCTGAGACCCTTCCTATAGCATGAGATGTGATATCTCTATGCTTCTAATACCAAACCTGAGATCCTTCCTCTAACATGAAATGTGATATCCAACTCCTTCCCTTTCCAAACCTAAGAGCCTATCTATAGCATGAGATGTGATATCCAAGTCCTTCACATTCCAACCCTTAGACCCTTCCTACAGCATGCAATATGATATCTCAATGATTCTAATAACAAACCTGAGACCCGTCCTATAACATGAGATGGGATATCCAACTCCTTCCCATTCCAATCCTGAGACTCTTCCGATAGCAGAGATGTGATATCTCAATGCTTATACCAAACCTGAGACCCTTCCTATAACATGAGATGTGATATCCAAATCCTTCCCGTTCCAAACCTGAGACCCTTCCTTTAGCATGAGATGTGATATCCAGCTCCTTCCCATTCCAATCCTGAGACACTTCCGATAGCATGAGATGTGATATCTCAATGCTTCTAATATCAAAACTGAGACCCTCCCTATAGCATGATATGTGATATCTAAGTCCTTCCCATTCCAATCCTGAGACCCTCCCTATAGCATGAGATGTGATATCCAACTCCTTCCCATTCCAATCCTGAGACCCTTCCTATAGCATGAGATATGATATCTCAATACTTCTAATACCAAACGTGAGATCCTTCCGATAACATGAGATGTGATATCCAAATCCTTCCCCTTCCAAACCTGAGACCCTCCCTTTAGCATGAGATGTGATATCCAACTCCTTCCTATTCCAATCCTGAGACTCTTCTGATAGCATGAGATGTGATATCTCAATGCTTCTAATACCAAACCTGAGATCCTTCCGATAGCATGAGATGTGATATCTCAATGCTTCTAATACCAAACCTGAGATCCTTCCTATAACATGAGATGTGATATCCAAATCCTTCCCCTTCCAAACCTGAGACCCTCCCTTTAGCATGAGATGTGATATCCAACTCCTTCCCATTCCATTCCTGAGACCCTTCTGATAGCATGAGATGTGATATCTCAATGCCTCTAATACCAAACCTGAGATCCTACCTCTAACATGAAATGTGATATCCAACTCTTTCCCCTTCCAAACCTGAGAGCCTTCCTATAGCATGAGATGTGATATCCAAGTCCTTCCCATTCCAATCCTGAGACCCTTCCTATAGCTTGAGATGTGATATCCAACTCCTTCCCATTCCAATTCTGAGACCCTTCCTATACTATGAGACTTGATATCTCAATGCTTCTAATACCAAACCTGAGACCCGTAATATAACATGAGATGTGATATCCAAATCCTTCCCCTTCCAAACCTTAGACCCTTCCTTTATCATGAGATGTGATATCCAACTCCTTCCCATTCCAATCCTGAGACCCTTCCGATATCATGAGATGTGATATCTCAAAGCTTCTAATATCAAACTTGAGACCCTCCCTATAGCATGAGATGTGATATCCAAGTCCTTCCCATTCCAATCCTGAGACCAATCCTATAGCATGAGATGTGATATCTCAATGCTTCTAATACCAAACCTGAGACCCTTCCTATAACATGAGATGGGAATATCCAACTCCTTCCCATTCCAATCCTGAGACCCTTCCGATAGCAGAGATGTGATATCTCAATGCTAATACCAAACCTGAGACCCTTCCTATAACATGATATGTGATATCCAACTCCTTCCCATTCCAATCCTGAGACACTTCCTATAGCATGAGATGTGATATCTCACTGCTTATAATAAAACCTGAGACCCTTCCCATAGCATGAGATGTGATATCCAACTCCTTCCCATTCCAATCCTCAGAACCTTCCTATAGCATGAGATGTGATATCTCAATGCTTCTAATATCAAACTTGAGACCCTACCTATAGCATGAGATGTGATATCCAAGTCCTTCCCATTCCAATCCTGAGACACTTCCTATAGCATGAGATGTGATATCTCAATGCTTCTAATACCAAACCTGAGACTCTTCCTATAACATGAGATGGGATATCCAACTCCTTCCCATTCCAATCCTGAGACCCTTTTGATAGCAGAGATGTGATATCTCAATGTTTATACCAAACCTGAGACCCTTCCTACGGCATGAGATGTCATATTCAACTCCTTCCCATTCCAATCCTGAGACCCTTCCTATAGCATGAGATGTGATATCCAACTCCTTCCCATTCCAATCCTGAGACCCTTCCTATAGCATGAGATGTGATGTCTCAATGCTTCTAATACCAAACCTGAGATCCTTCCTATAACATGAGATGTGATATCCAACTCCTTCCATTCCAATCCTGGACCCTTCCTATAGCATGAGATGTGATATCTCAATGCTTATACCAAACCTGAGACCCTTCCTATAGCATGAGATGTGATATCCAACTCCTTCCCATTCCAATCCTGAGACCCTTCCTATAGCCTGAGATGTGATATCTCAATGCCTCTAATACCAAACCTGAGATCCTTCCTCTAACATGAAATGTGATATCCAACTCCTTCACTTTCCAAACCTGAGAGCCTATCTATAGCATGAGATGTGATATCCAAGTCCTTCCCATTCCAATCCTTAGACCCTTCCTACAGCATGCAATATGATATCTCAATGATTCTAATAAAAAACCTGAGACCCGTCCTATAACATGAGATGGGATATCCAACTCCTTCCCATTCCAATCCTGAGACACTTCCGATAGCAGAGATGTGATATCTCAATGTTTATACCAAACCTGAGACCCTTCCTATAACATGAGATGTGATATCCAACTCCTTCCCGTTCCAAACCTGAGACCCTTCCTTTAGCATGAGATGTGATATCCAGCTCCTTCCCATTCCAATCCTGAGACACTTCCGATAGCATGAGATGTGATATCTCAATGCTTCTAATATCAAAACTGAGACCCTCCCTATAGCATGATATGTGATATCTAAGTCCTTCCCATTCCAATCCTGAGACCCTTCCTATAGCATGAGATGTGATATCTCAATGCTTCTACCAAACCTGAGACCCTTCCTTTAGCATGAGATGTGATATCCAACTCCTTCCCATTCCAATCCTGAGACCCTTCCTATAGCATGAGAGGTGATATCTCAATACTTCTAATACCAAACCTGAGATCCTTCCGATAACATGAGATGTGATATCTCAATACTTCTAATACCAAACCTGAGATCCATCCTATAACATGAGATGTGATATCCAAATCCTTCCCCTTCCAAACCTGAGACCCGCCCTTTAGCATGAGATGTGATATCCAACTCCTTCCCATTCCAATCCTGAGACCCTTCTGATAGCATAAGATATGATATCTCAATGCTTCTATACCAAACCTGAGATCCTTCCGATAGCATGAGATGTGATATCTCAATACTTCTAATACCAAACCTGAGATCCTTCCTATAACATGAGATGTGATATCCAAATCCTTATCTTCCAAACCTGAGACCCTCCCTTTAGCATGAGATGTGATATCCAACTCCTTCCCATTCCAATCCTGAGACTCTTCTGATAGCATAAGATATGATATCTCAATGCTTCTATACCAAACCTGAGATCCTTCTGATAGCATGAGATGTGATATCTCAATACTTCTAATACCAAACCTGAGATCCTACCTCTAACATGAAATGTGATATCCAACTCTTTCCCCTTGCAAACCTGAGAGCCTTCCTATAGCATGAGATGTGATATCCAAGTCCTTCCCATTCCAATCCTGAGACCCTTCCTATAACATGAGATGTGATACCCAAATCCTTCCCATTCCAACCTGAGACCCTTCCTATAGCATGAGATGGGATATCCAACTCCTTCCGAATCCAATCCCGATACCCTTCCGATAGCATGAGATCTGATATCCCAATGCTTCTACCAAACCTGAGACCCATACTATGGCATGAGATGTGATATCAAACTCCTTCCCATTCTAATCCTGAGACCCTTCCTATAGCTTGAGATGTGATATCCAACTCCTTCCCATTCCAATTCTGAGACCCTTCCTATACCATGAGACTTGATATCTCAATGCTTCTAATACCAAACCTGAGACCCGTCCTATAACATGAGATGTGATATCCAAATGCTTCCCCTTCCAAACCTTAGACCCTTCCTTTATCATGAGATGTGATAGCCAACTCCTTCCCATTCCAATCTTGAGACCCTTCCGATATCATGAAATGGAATATCTCAATGCTTCTAATATCAAACTTGAGACCCTCCCTATAACATGAGATGGGAATATCCAACTCCTTCCCATTCCAATCCTGAGACCCTTCCGATAGCAGAGATGTGATATCTCAATGCTTATACCAAACCTGAGATCCTTCCTATAACATGAGATGTGATATCCAACTCCTTCCCATTCCAATCCTGAGACACTTCCTATAGCATGAGATGTGATATCTCACTGCTTATACCAAACCTGAGACCCTTCCTATAGCATGAGATGTGATATCCAACTCTTTCCCATTCCAATCCTGAGACCCTTCCTATAGCATGAGATGTGATATCTCAATGCTTCTAATATCAAACTTGAGACCCTCTCTATAGCATGAGATGTGATACCCAAGTCCTTCCCATTCCAATCCTGAGACACTTCCTATAGCATGAGATGTGATATCCAACTGCTTCCCATTCCAATCCAGAGACCCTTCCTATAGCATGAGATGTGATATCTCTATGCTTCTAATACCAAACCTGAGATCCTTCCTCTAACATGAAATGTGATATCCAACTCCTTCCCTTTCCAAACCTAAGAGCCTATCTATAGCATGAGATGTGATATCCAAGTCCTTCACATTCCAACCCTTAGACCCTTCCTACAGCATGCAATATGATATCTCAATGATTCTAATAACAAACCTGAGACCCGTCCTATACCATGAGATGGGATATTCAACTCCTTCCCATTCCAATCCTGAGACTCTTCCGATAGCAGAGATGTGATATCTCAATGCGTTTATCAAACCTGAGACCCTTCCTATAACATGAGATGTGATATCCAAATCCTTCCCGTTCCAAACCTGAGACCCTTCCTTTAGCATGAGATGTGATATCCAGCTCCTTCCCATTCCAATCCTGAGACACTTCCGATAGCATGAGATGTGATATCTCAATGCTTCTAATATCAAAACTGAGACCCTCCCTATAGCATGATATGTGATATCTAAGTCCTTCCCATTCCAATCCTGAGACCCTCCCTATAGCATGAGATGTGATATCCAACTCCTTCCCATTCCAATCCTGAGACCCTTCCTATAGCATGAGATATGATATCTCAATACTAATAATACCAAACGTGAGATCCTTCCGATAACATGAGATGTGATATCCAAATCCTTCCCCTTCCAAACCTGAGACCCTCCCTTTAGCATGAGATGTGATATCCAACTCCTTCCTATTCCAATCCTGAGACTCTTCTGATAGCATGAGATGTGATATCTCAATGCTTCTAATACCAAACCTGAGATCCTTCCGATAGCATGAGATGTGATATCTCAATGCTTCTAATACCAAACCTGAGATCCTTCCTATAACATGAGATGTGATATCCAAATCCTTCCCCTTCCAAACCTGAGACCCTCCCTTTAGCATGAGATATGATATCCAACTCCTTCCCATTCCATTCCTGAGACCCTTCTGATAGCATGAGATGTGATATCTCAATGCCTCTAATACCAAACCTGAGATCATACCTCTAACATGAAATGTGATATCCAACTCTTTCCCCTTCCAAACCTGAGAGCCTTCCTATAGCATGAGATGTGATATCCAAGTCCTTCCCATTCCAATCCTGAGACCCTTCCTATAGCTTGAGATGTGATATCCAACTCCTTCCCATTCCAATTCTGAGACCCTTCCTATACTATGAGACTTGATATCTCAATGCTTCTAATACCAAACCTGAGACCCGTAATATAACATGAGATGTGATATCCAAATCCTTCCCCTTCCAAACCTTAGACCCTTCCTTTATCATGAGATGTGATATCCAACTCCTTCCCATTCCAATCCTGAGACCCTTCCGATATCATGAGATGTGATATCTCAAAGCTTCTAATATCAAACTTGAGACCCTCCCTATAGCATGAGATGTGATATCCAAGTCCTTCCCATTCCAATCCTGAGACCCTTCCTATAGCATGAGATGTGATATCTCAATGCTTCTTATACCAAACCTGAGACCCTTCTTATAACATGAGATGGGAATATCCAACTCCTTCCCATTCCAATCCTGAGACCCTTCCGATAGCAGAGATGTGATATCTCAATGCTTATACCAAACCTGAGATCCTTCCTATAACATGAGATGTGATATCCAACTCCTTCCCATTCCAATCCTGAGACACTTCCTATAGCATGAGATGTGATATCTCACTGCTTATACCAAACCTGAGACCCTTCCCATAGCATGAGATGTGATATCCAACTCCTTCCCATTCCAATCCTCATACCCTTCCTATAGCATGAGATGTGATATCTCAATGCTTCTAATATCAAACTTGAGACCCTACCTATAGCATGAGATGTGATATCCAAGTCCTTCCCATTCCAATCCTGAGACACTTCCTATAGCATGAGATGTGATATCTCAATGCTTCTAATACCAAACCTGAGACTCTTCCTATAACATGAGATGGGATATCCAACTCCTTCCCATTCCAATCCTGAGACCCTTTTGATAGCAGAGATGTGATATCTCAATGTTTATACCAAACCTGAGACCCTTCCTACGGCATGAGATGTCATATTGAACTCCTTCCCATTCCAATCCTGAGACCCTTCCGATAGCATGAGATGTGATATCCAACTCCTTCCCATTCCAATCCTGAGACCCTTCCTATAGCATGAGATGTGATGTCTCAATGCTTCTAATACCAAACCTGAGATCCTTCCTATAACATGAGATGTGATATCCAACTCCTTCCATTCCAATCCTGGACCCTTCCTATAGCATGAGATGTGATATCTCAATGCTTATACCAAACCTAAGAACCCTTCCTATAGCAAGAGATGTGATATCCAACTCCTTCCCATTCCAATCCTGAGACCCTTCCTATAGCCTGAGATGTGATATCTGAATGCCTCTAATACCAAACCTGAGATCCTTCCTCTAACATGAAATGTGATATCCAACTCCTTCACTTTCCAAACCTGAGAGCCTATCTATAGCATGAGATGTGATATCCAAGTCCTTCCCATTCCAATCCTTAGACCCTTCCTACAGCATGCAATATGATATCTCAATGATTCTAATAAAAAACCTGAGACCCGTCCTATAACATGAGATGGGATATCCAACTCCTTCCCATTCCAATCCTGAGACACTTCCGATAGCAGAGATGTGATATCTCAATGTTTATACCAAACCTGAGACCCTTCCTATAACATGAGATGTGATATCCAACTCCTTCCCGTTCCAAACCTGAGACCCTTCCTTTAGCATGAGATGTGATATCCAGCTCCTTCCCATTCCAATCCTGAGACACTTCTGATAGCATGAGATGTGATATCTCAATGCTTCTAATATCAAAACTGAGACCCTCCCTATAGCATGATATGTGATATCTAAGTCCTTCCAATTCCAATCCTGAGACCCTTCCTATAGCAAGAGAGGTGATATCTCAATACTTCTAATACCAAACCTGAGATCCTTCCGATAACATGAGATGTGATATCTCAATACTTCTAATACCAAACCTGAGATCCATCCTATAACATGAGATGTGATATCCAAATCCTTCCCCTTCCAAACCTGAGACCCTCCCTTTAGCATGAGATGTGATATCCAAATCCTTCCCATTCCAATCCTGAGACCCTTCTGATAGCATAAGATATGATATCTCAATGCTTCTATACCAAACCTGAGATCCTTCCGATAGCATGAGATGTGATATCTCAATACTTCTAATACCAAACCTGAGATCCTTCCTATAACATGAGATGTGATATCCAAATCCTTATCTTCCAAACCTGAGACCCTCCCTTTAGCATGAGATGTGATATCCAACTCCTTCCCATTCCAATCCTGAGACTCTTCTGATAGCATAAGATATGATATCTCAATGCTTCTATACCAAACCTGAGATCCTTCTGATAGCATGAGATGTGATATCTCAATACTTCTAATACCAAACCTGAGATTCTACCTCTAACATGAAATGTGATATCCAACTCTTTCCCCTTGCAAACCTGAGAGCCTTCCTATAGCATGAGATGTGATATCCAAGTCCTTCCCATTCCAATCCTGAGACCCTTCCTATAACATGAGATGTGATATCCAACTCCTTCCCATTCCAACCTGAGACCCTTCCTATAGCATGAGATGGGATATCCAACTCCTTCCAAATCCAATCCCGATACCCTTCCGATAGCATGAGATCTGATATCCCAATGCTTCTACCAAACCTGAGACCCATACTATGGCATGAGATGTGATATCAAACTCCTTCCCATTCTAATCCTGAGACCCTTCCTATAGCTTGAGATGTGATATCCAACTCCTTCCCATTCCAATTCTGAGACCCTTCCTATACCATGAGACTTGATATCTCAATGCTTCTAATACCAAACCTGAGACCCGTCCTATAACATGAGATGTGATATCCAAATCCTTCCCCTTCCAAACCTTAGACCCTTCCGATAGCAGAGATGTGATATCTCAATGCTTATACCAAACCTGAGATCCTTCCTATAACATGAGATGTGATATCCAACTCCTTCCCATTCCAATCCTGAGACACTTCCTATAGCATGAGATGTGATATCTCACTGCTTATACCAAACCTGAGACCCTTCCTATAGCATGAGATGTGATATCCAACTCCTTCCCATTCCAATCCTGAGACCCTTCCTATAGCATGAGATGTGATATCTCAATGCTTCTAATATCAAACTTGAGACCCTCCCTATAGCATGAGATGTGATACCCAAGTCCTTCCCATTCCAATCCTGAGACACTTCCTACAGCATGAGATGTGATATCTCAATGCTTCTAATACCAAACCTGAGACTCTTCCTATAACATGAGATGGGATATCCAACTCCTTTCCATTCCAATCCTGAGACCCTTTCGATAGCAGAGATGTGATATCTCAATGTTTATACCAAACCTGAGACCCTTCCTACGGCATGAGATGTCATATTCAACTCCTTCCCATTCCAATCCTGAGACCCTTCCTATAGCATGAGATGTGATATCCAACTCCTTCCCATTCCAATCCTGAGACCCTTCCTATAGCATGAGATGTGATGTCTCAATGCTTCTAATACCAAACCTGAGATCCTTCCTATAACATGAGATGTGATATCCAACTCCTTCCATTCCAATCCTGGACCCTTCCTATAGCATGAGATGTGATATCTCAATGCTTATACCAAACCTGAGACCCTTCCTATAGCATGAGATGTGATATCCAACTCCTTCCCATTCCAATCCTGAGACCCTTCCTATAGCCTGAGATGTGATATCTCAATGCCTCTAATACCAAACCTGAGATTCTTCCTCTAACATGAAATGTGATATCCAACTCCTTCACTTTCCAAACCTGAGAGCCTATCTATAGCATGAGATGTGATATCCAAGTCCTTCCCATTCCAATCCTTAGACCCTTCCTACAGCATGCAATATGATATCTCAATGATTCTAATAAAAAACCTGAGACCCGTCCTATAACATGAGATGGGATATCCAACTGCTTCCCATTCCAATTCTGAGACACTTCCGATAGCAGAGATGTGATATCTCAATGTTTATACCAAACCTGAGACCCTTCCTATAACATGAGATGTGATATCCAACTCCTTCCCGTTCCAAACCTGAGACCCTTCCTTTAGCATGAGATGTGATATCCAGCTCCTTCCCATTCCAATCCTGAGACACTTCCGATAGCATGAGATGTGATATCTCAATGCTTCTAATATCAAAACTGAGACCCTCCCTATAGCATGATATGTGATATCTAAGTGTCAGATTGCACCAAAGTATCAACCGAAAAGGATACAATATTCAAAAGGATACAGGAGGTAGGGTCTTCCGGATCCCTGTTCACCCGACTTGATAGTCGTGAAGTCAACAAAGACCTTCCAAATGATACAACCCTCTGGCTGATAAAACAGGCAGAGCGATGGATCACTGGAAAGGGCGTGGGTAAGGTATAGTAATCCAGCCTAGGACAAATTAAAGTATCATGAATAACTGCTCCAACCTGAGTATGATGAGTTAGAAAATGACAGGAATGATCACACTGACCTGTATCTCTGGGTAGAACAATCCAGAAGTCTCTTGATGGATTTGAAATGAAGAACAAAACGACAGGGAAGGGAAAATTAGTAAGGGAGACTTATCCCGGACGGAACGAGGCTCACGCTAGATACGGGTTGAATTCACCACAGGATAGCGTCCAAAGTTCAGTTCAAAGTCACTTCCAATAATCCTTGAAAACTTCCTTCCCACTTAGGGATCAATCCTTCTGTTAATTCCACAGATGAGGAGTTAGAAGAAATAGTGTTTGAAGACAACGTGAGCGTGTGGATTTACACGCGGGCAGGAATCGCGCAGCCTGGACCAGCCGCGTGTGAAGACAACGTGAGCGTGTGGATTTACACGCGGGCAGGGTTCGCGCAGCCTTGGCCAGCCGCACTTGAAGATGAAGAGCGCGTGTGGATTTTACACGCGGGCAGGATTCACGCAGCCTGGGCCGGCCGCACTTGAAGACGAAGAGCGCGTGTGGATGTTACACGCGGGCAGGATTTACGCAGCCTTGGCCAGCCGCGTATGAAGACAAAGAGCGCGTATGGATTTTACACGCGGGGGGAATTCACGCAGCCTTGGCCAGCCGCGTATGAAGACAAAGAGCGCGTGTGGACTTTACACGCGGGCATTACACGCGGGCAGGGTTTACGCAGCCTTGGCCAGCCGCGTATGAAGACAAAGAGCGCGTGTGGATTTTACACGCGGGCAGGATTCACGCAGCCTGGGCCGGCCGCACTTGCAGACGAAGAGCGCGTGTGGAATAGCACGCGAAGGGATAGCTCCAGGAATCAGCGTGTGGCGGAACACACGCTATCGAAGGCCCAAAAGTAGCTGTAGGAATATACTAGGATGTAGATCAGAGGTTCAGCTACACGACGTCAATAGAGACGATCAGAAGCAGCGAGTGAAGATTCTACGCTGCTTAAATACGTGATACCGTAGTTCACGTGACGAAGCAAAAGTCACGTGAAGTTAGCGACGTGAAAAGTGTAAACGTCGTTTTCCCGGTAACGTATCGAATAGCCTCCATTTGGAGTAGAACGGTCTAGCTGTTCTACGAGCGTAGCGTCCAGCATGCATGACACTAAGTCCTTCCCATTCCAATCCTGAGACCCTTCCTATAGCATGAGATGTGATATCTCAATGCTTCTACCAAACCAGAGACCCTTCCTTTAGCATGAGATGTGATATCCAACTCCTTCCCATTCCAATCCTGAGACCCTTCCTATAGCATGAGAGGTGATATCTCAATGCTTCTATACCAAACCTGAGATCCTTCCGATAGCATGAGATGTGATATCTCAATACTTCTAATACCAAACCTGAGATCCTTCCTATAACATGAGATGTGATATCCAAATCCTTATCTTCCAAACCTGAGACCCTCCCTTTAGCATGAGATGTGATATCCAACTCCTTCCCATTCCAATCCTGAGACTCTTCTGATAGCATAAGATATGATATCTCAATGCTTCTATACCAAACCTGAGATCCTTCTGATAGCATGAGATGTGATATCTCAATACTTCTAATACCAAACCTGAGATCCTACCTCTAACATGAAATGTGATATCCAACTCTTTCCCCTTGCAAACCTGAGAGCCTTCCTATAGCATGAGATGTGATATCCAAGTCCTTCCCATTCCAATCCTGAGACCCTTCCTATAACATGAGATGTGATATCCAACTCCTTCCCATTCCAACCTGAGACCCTTCCTATAGCATGAGATGGGATATCCAACTCCTTCCAAATCCAATCCCGATTCCCTTCCGATAGCATGAGATCTGATATCCCAATGCTTCTACCAAACCTGAGACCCATACTATGGCATGAGATGTGATATCAAACTCCTTCCCATTCTAATCCTGAGACCCTTCCTATAGCTTGAGATGTGATATCCAACTCCTTCCCATTCCAATTCTGAGACCCTTCCTATACCATGAGACTTGATATCTCAATGCTTCTAATACCAAACCTGAGACCCGTCCTATAACATGAGATGGGATATCCAAATCCTTCCCCTTCCAAACCTTAGACCCTTCCTTTATCATGAGATGTGATAGCCAACTCCTTCCCATTCCAATCTTGAGACCCTTCCGATATCATGAAATGTGATATCTCAATGCTTCTAATATCAAACTTGAGACCCTCCCTATAACATGAGATGGGAATATCCAACTCCTTCCCATTCCAATCCTGAGACCCTTCCGATAGCAGAGATGTGATATCTCAATGCTTATACCAAACCTGAGATCCTTCCTATAACATGAGATGTGATATCCAACTCCTTCCCATTCCAATCCTGAGAGACTTCCTATAGCATGAGATGTGATATCTCACTGCTTATACCAAACCTGAGACCCTTCCTATAGCATGAGATGTGATATCCAACTCCTTCCCATTCCAATCCTGAGACCCTTCCTATAGCATGAGATGTGATATCTCAATGCTTCTAATATCAAACTTGAGACCCTCCCTATAGCATGAGATGTGATACCAAGTCCTTCCCATTCCAATCCTGAGACACTTCCTATAGCATGAGATGTGATATCCAACTGCTTCCCATTCCAATCCTGAGACCCTTCCTATAGCATGAGATGTGATATCTCTATGCTTCTAATACCAAACCTGAGATCCTTCCTCTAACATGAAATGTGATATCCAACTCCTTCCCTTTCCAAACCTAAGAGCCTATCTATAGCATGAGATGTGATATCCAAGTCCTTCACATTCCAACCCTTAGACCCTTCCTACAGCATGCAATATGATATCTCAATGATTCTAATAACAAACCTGAGACCCGTCCTATAACATGAGATGGGATATTCAACTCCTTCCCATTCTAATCCTGAGACTCTTCCGATAGCAGAGATGTGATATCTCAATGCTTATACCAAACCTGAGACCCTTCCTATAACATGAGATGTGATATCCAAATCCTTCCCGTTCCAAACCTGAGACCCTTCCTTTAGCATGAGATGTGATATCCAGCTCCTTCCCATTCCAATCCTGAGACACTTCCGATAGCATGAGATGTGATATCTCAATGCTTCTAATATCAAAACTGAGACCCTCCCTATAGCATGATATGTGATATCTAAGTCCTTCCCATTCCAATCCTGAGACCCTCCCTATAGCATGAGATGTGATATCCAACTCCTTCCCATTCCAATCCTGAGACCCTTCCTATAGCATGAGATATGATATCTCAATACTTCTAATACCAAACGTGAGATCCTTCCGATAACATGAGATGTGATATCCAAATCCTTCCCATTCCAAACCTGAGACCCTCCCTTTAGCATGAGATGTGATATCCAACTCCTTCCTATTCCAATCCTGAGACTCTTCTGATAGCATGAGATGTGATATCTCAATGCTTCTAATACCAAACCTGAGATCCTTCCGATAGCATGAGATGTGATATCTCAATGCTTCTAATACCAAACCTGAGATCCTTCCTATAACATGAGATGTGATATCCAAATCCTTCCCCTTCCAAACCTGAGACCCTCCCTTTAGCATGAGATGTGATATCCAACTCCTTCCCATTCCATTCCTGAGACCCTTCTGATAGCATGAGATGTGATATCTCAATGCCTCTAATACCAAACCTGAGATCCTACCTCTAACATGAAATGTGATATCCAACTCTTTCCCCTTCCAAACCTGAGAGCCTTCCTATAGCATGATATGTGATATCCAAGTCCTTCCCATTCCAATCCTGAGACCCTTCCTATAGCTTGAGATGTGATATCCAACTCCTTCCCATTCCAATTCTGAGACCCTTCCTATACTATGAGACTTGATATCTCAATGCTTCTAATACCAAACCTGAGACCCGTAATATAACATGAGATGTGATATCCAAATCCTTCCCCTTCCAAACCTTAGACCCTTCCTTTATCATGAGATGTGATATCCAACTCCTTCCCATTCCAATCCTGAGACCCTTCCGATATCATGAGATGTGATATCTCAAAGCTTCTAATATCAAACTTGAGACCCTCCCTATAGCATGAGATGTGATATCCAAGTCCTTCCCATTCCAATCCTGAGACCCTTCCTATAGCATGAGATGTGATATCTCAATGCTTCTAATACCAAACGTGAGACCCTTCTTATAACATGAGATGGGAATATCCAACTCCTTCCCATTCCAATCCTGAGACCCTTCCGATAGCAGAGATGTGATATCTCAATGCTTATACCAAACCTGAGATCCTTCCTATAACATGAGATGTGATATCCAACTCCTTCCCATTCCAATCCTGAGACACTTCCTATAGCATGAGATGTGATATCTCACTGATTATACCAAACCTGAGACCCTTCCCATAGCATGAGATGTGATATCCAACTCCTTCCCATTCCAATCCTCAGACCCTTCCTATAGCATGAGATGTGATATCTCAATGCTTCTAATATCAAACTTGAGACCCTACCTATAGCATGAGATGTGATATCCAAGTCCTTCCCATTCCAATCCTGAGACACTTCCTATAGCATGAGATGTGATATCTCAATGCTTCTAATACCAAACCTGAGACTCTTCCTATAACATGAGATGGGATATCCAACTCCTTCCCATTCCAATCCTGAGACCCTTTTGATAGCAGAGATGTGATATCTCAATGTTTATACCAAACCTGAGACCCTTCCTACGGCATGAGATGTCATATTCAACTCCTTCCCATTCCAATCCTGAGACCCTTCCTATAGCATGAGATGTGATATCCAACTCCTTCCCATTCCAATCCTGAGACCCTTCCTATAGCATGAGATGTGATGTCTCAATGCTTCTAATACCAAACCTGAGATCCTTCCTATAACATGAGATGTGATATCCAACTCCTTCCATTCCAATCCTGGACCCTTCCTATAGCATGAGATGTGATATCTCAATGCTTATACCAAACCTGAGACCCTTCCTATAGCATGAGATGTGATATCCAACTCCTTCCCATTCCAATCCTGAGACCCTTCCTATAGCCTGAGATGTGATATCTGAATGCCTCTAATACCAAACCTGAGATCCTTCCTCTAACATGAAATGTGATATCCAACTCCTTCACTTTCCAAACCTGAGAGCCTATCTATAGCATGAGATGTGATATCCAAGTCCTTCCCATTCCAATCCTTAGACCCTTCCTACAGCATGCAATATGATATCTCAATGATTCTAATAAAAAACCTGAGACCCGTCCTATAACATGAGATGGGATATCCAACTCCTTCCCATTCCAATCCTGAGACACTTCCGATAGCAGAGATGTGATATCTCAACGTTTATGCCAAACCTGAGACCCTTCCTATAACATGAGATGTGATATCCAACTCCTTCCCGTTCCAAACCTGAGACCCTTCCTTTAGCATGAGATGTGATATCCAGCTCCTTCCCATTCCAATCCTGAGACACTTCCGATAGCATGAGATGTGATATCTCAATGCTTCTAATATCAAAACTGAGACCCTCCCTATAGCATGATATGTGATATCTAAGTCCTTCCCATTCCAATCCTGAGACCCTTCCTATAGCATGAGATGTGATATCTCAATGCTTCTACCAAACCTGAGACCCTTCCTTTAGCATGAGATGTGATATCCAACTCCTTCCCATTCCAATCCTGAGACCCTTCCTATAGCATGAGAGGTGATATCTCAATACTTCTAATACCAAACCTGAGATCCTTCCGATAACATGAGATGTGATATCTCAATACTTCTAATACCAAACCTGAGATCCATCCTATAACATGAGATGTGATATCCAAATCCTTCCCCTTCCAAACCTGAGACGCTCCCTTTAGCATGAGATGTGATATCCAAATCCTTCACATTCCAATCCTGAGACCCTTCTGATAGCATAAGATATGATATCTCAATGCTTCTATACCAAACCTGAGATCCTTCCGATAGCATGAGATGTGATATCTCAATACTTCTAATACCAAACCTGAGATCCTTCCTATAACATGAGATGTGATATCCAAATCCTTATCTTCCAAACCTGAGACCCTCCCTTTAGCATGAGATGTGATATCCAACTCCTTCCCATTCCAATCCTGAGACTCTTCTGATAGCATGAGATATGATATCTCAATGCTTCTATACCAAACCTGAGATCCTTCTGATAGCATGAGATGTGATATCTCAATACTTCTAATACCAAACCTGAGATCCTACCTCTAACATGAAATGTGATATCCAACTCTTTCCCCTTGCAAACCTGAGAGCCTTCCTATAGCATGAGATGTGATATCCAAGTCCTTCCCATTCCAATCCTGAGACCCTTCCTATAACATGAGATGTGATATCCAACTCCTTCCCATTCCAACCTGAGACCCTTCCTATAGCATGAGATGGGATATCCAACTCCTTCCAAATCCAATCCCGATACCCTTCCGATAGCATGAGATCTGATATCCCAATGCTTCTACCAAACCTGAGACCCATACTATGGCATGAGATGTGATATCCAACTCCTTCCCATTCCAATTCTGAGACCCTTCCTATACCATGAGACTTGATATCTCAATGCTTCTAATACCAAACCTGAGACCCGTCCTATAACATGAGATGTGATATCCAAATCCTTCCCCTTCCAAACCTTAGACCCTTCCGATAGCAGAGATGTGATATCTCAATGCTTATACCAAACCTGAGATCCTTCCTATAGCATGAGATGTGATATCCAACTCCTTCCCATTCCAATCCTGAGACACTTCCTATAGCATGAGATGTGATATCTCACTGCTTATACCAAACCTGAGACCCTTCCTATAGCATGAGATGTGATATCCAACTCCTTCCCATTCCAATCCTGAGACCCTTCCTATAGCATGAGATGTGATATCTCAATGCTTCTAATATCAAACTTGAGACCCTCCCTATAGCATGAGATGTGATACCCAAGTCCTTCCCATTCCAATCCTGAGACACTTCCTATAGCATGAGATGTGATATCTCAATGCTTCTAATACCAAACCTGAGACTCTTCCTATAACATGAGATGGGATATCCAACTCCTTTCCATTCCAATCCTGAGACCCTTTCGATAGCAGAGATGTGATATCTCAATGTTTATACCAAACCTGAGACCCTCCCTACGGCATGAGATGTCATATACAACTCCTTCCCATTCCAATCCTGAGACCCTTCCTATAGCATGAGATGTGATATCCAACTCCTTCCCATTCCAATCCTGAGACCCTTCCTATAGCATGAGATGTGATGTCTCAATGCTTCTAATACCAAACCTGAGATCCATCCTATAACATGAGATGTGATATCCAAATCCTTCCCCTTCCAAACCTGAGACGCTCCCTTTAGCATGAGATGTGATATCCAAATCCTTCACATTCCAATCCTGAGACCCTTCTGATAGCATAAGATATGATATCTCAATGCTTCTATACCAAACCTGAGATCCTTCCGATAGCATGAGATGTGATATCTCAATACTTCTAATACCAAACCTGAGATCCTTCCTATAACATGAGATGTGATATCCAAATCCTTATCTTCCAAACCTGAGACCCTCCCTTTAGCATGAGATGTGATATCCAACTCCTTCCCATTCCAATCCTGAGACTCTTCTGATAGCATGAGATATGATATCTCAATGCTTCTATACCAAACCTGAGATCCTTCTGATAGCATGAGATGTGATATCTCAATACTTCTAATACCAAACCTGAGATCCTACCTCTAACATGAAATGTGATATCCAACTCTTTCCCCTTGCAAACCTGAGAGCCTTCCTATAGCATGAGATGTGATATCCAAGTCCTTCCCATTCCAATCCTGAGACCCTTCCTATAACATGAGATGTGATATCCAACTCCTTCCCATTCCAACCTGAGACCCTTCCTATAGCATGAGATGGGATATCCAACTCCTTCCAAATCCAATCCCGATACCCTTCCGATAGCATGAGATCTGATATCCCAATGCTTCTACCAAACCTGAGACCCATACTATGGCATGAGATGTGATATCCAACTCCTTCCCATTCCAATTCTGAGACCCTTCCTATACCATGAGACTTGATATCTCAATGCTTCTAATACCAAACCTGAGACCCGTCCTATAACATGAGATGTGATATCCAAATCCTTCCCCTTCCAAACCTTAGACCCTTCCGATAGCAGAGATGTGATATCTCAATGCTTATACCAAACCTGAGATCCTTCCTATAGCATGAGATGTGATATCCAACTCCTTCCCATTCCAATCCTGAGACACTTCCTATAGCATGAGATGTGATATCTCACTGCTTATACCAAACCTGAGACCCTTCCTATAGCATGAGATGTGATATCCAACTCCTTCCCATTCCAATCCTGAGACCCTTCCTATAGCATGAGATGTGATATCTCAATGCTTCTAATATCAAACTTGAGACCCTCCCTATAGCATGAGATGTGATACCCAAGTCCTTCCCATTCCAATCCTGAGACACTTCCTATAGCATGAGATGTGATATCTCAATGCTTCTAATACCAAACCTGAGACTCTTCCTATAACATGAGATGGGATATCCAACTCCTTTCCATTCCAATCCTGAGACCCTTTCGATAGCAGAGATGTGATATCTCAATGTTTATACCAAACCTGAGACCCTCCCTACGGCATGAGATGTCATATACAACTCCTTCCCATTCCAATCCTGAGACCCTTCCTATAGCATGAGATGTGATATCCAACTCCTTCCCATTCCAATCCTGAGACCCTTCCTATAGCATGAGATGTGATGTCTCAATGCTTCTAATACCAAACCTGAGATCCATCCTATAACATGAGATGTGATATCCAAATCCTTCCCCTTCCAAACCTGAGACGCTCCCTTTAGCATGAGATGTGATATCCAAATCCTTCACATTCCAATCCTGAGACCCTTCTGATAGCATAAGATATGATATCTCAATGCTTCTATACCAAACCTGAGATCCTTCCGATAGCATGAGATGTGATATCTCAATACTTCTAATACCAAACCTGAGATCCTTCCTATAACATGAGATGTGATATCCAAATCCTTATCTTCCAAACCTGAGACCCTCCCTTTAGCATGAGATGTGATATCCAACTCCTTCCCATTCCAATCCTGAGACTCTTCTGATAGCATGAGATATGATATCTCAATGCTTCTATACCAAACCTGAGATCCTTCTGATAGCATGAGATGTGATATCTCAATACTTCTAATACCAAACCTGAGATCCTACCTCTAACATGAAATGTGATATCCAACTCTTTCCCCTTGCAAACCTGAGAGCCTTCCTATAGCATGAGATGTGATATCCAAGTCCTTCCCATTCCAATCCTGAGACCCTTCCTATAACATGAGATGTGATATCCAACTCCTTCCCATTCCAACCTGAGACCCTTCCTATAGCATGAGATGGGATATCCAACTCCTTCCAAATCCAATCCCGATACCCTTCCGATAGCATGAGATCTGATATCCCAATGCTTCTACCAAACCTGAGACCCATACTATGGCATGAGATGTGATATCCAACTCCTTCCCATTCCAATTCTGAGACCCTTCCTATACCATGAGACTTGATATCTCAATGCTTCTAATACCAAACCTGAGACCCGTCCTATAACATGAGATGTGATATCCAAATCCTTCCCCTTCCAAACCTTAGACCCTTCCGATAGCAGAGATGTGATATCTCAATGCTTATACCAAACCTGAGATCCTTCCTATAGCATGAGATGTGATATCCAACTCCTTCCCATTCCAATCCTGAGACACTTCCTATAGCATGAGATGTGATATCCAAGTCCTTCCCATTCCAATCCTGAGACCCTTCCTATAACATGAGATGTGATATCCAACTCCTTCCCATTCCAACCTGAGACCCTTCCTATAGCATGAGATGGGATATCCAACTCCTTCCAAATCCAATCCCGATACCCTTCCGATAGCATGAGATCTGATATCCCAATGCTTCTACCAAACCTGAGACCCATACTATGGCATGAGATGTGATATCAAACTCCTTCCCATTCTAATCCTGAGACCCTTCCTATAGCTTGAGATGTGATATCCAACTCCTTCCCATTCCAATTCTGAGACCCTTCCTATACCATGAGACTTGATATCTCAATGCTTCTAATACCAAACCTGAGACCCGTCCTATAACATGAGATGTGATATCCAAATCCTTCCCCTTCCAAACCTTAGACCCTTCCGATAGCAGAGATGTGATATCTCAATGCTTATACCAAACCTGAGATCCTTCCTATAACATGAGATGTGATATCCAACTCCTTCCCATTCCAATCCTGAGACACTTCCTATAGCATGAGATGTGATATCTCACTGCTTATACCAAACCTGAGACCCTTCCTATAGCATGAGATGTGATATCCAACTCCTTCCCATTCCAATCCTGAGACCCTTCCTATAGCATGAGATGTGATATCTCAATGCTTCTAATATCAAACTTGAGACCCTCCCTATAGCATGAGATGTGATACCCAAGTCCTTCCCATTCCAATCCTGAGACACTTCCTACAGCATGAGATGTGATATCTCAATGCTTCTAATACCAAACCTGAGACTCTTCCTATAACATGAGATGGGATATCCAACTCCTTTCCATTCCAATCCTGAGACCCTTTCGATAGCAGAGATGTGATATCTCAATGTTTATACCAAACCTGAGACCCTTCCTACGGCATGAGATGTCATATTCAACTCCTTCCCATTCCAATCCTGAGACCCTTCCTATAGCATGAGATGTGATATCCAACTCCTTCCCATTCCAATCCTGAGACCCTTCCTATAGCATGAGATGTGATGTCTCAATGCTTCTAATACCAAACCTGAGATCCTTCCTATAACATGAGATGTGATATCCAACTCCTTCCATTCCAATCCTGGACCCTTCCTATAGCATGAGATGTGATATCTCAATGCTTATACCAAACCTGAGACCCTTCCTATAGCATGAGATGTGATATCCAACTCCTTCCCATTCCAATCCTGAGACCCTTCCTATAGCCTGAGATGTGATATCTCAATGCCTCTAATACCAAACCTGAGATTCTTCCTCTAACATGAAATGTGATATCCAACTCCTTCACTTTCCAAACCTGAGAGCCTATCTATAGCATGAGATGTGATATCCAAGTCCTTCCCATTCCAATCCTTAGACCCTTCCTACAGCATGCAATATGATATCTCAATGATTCTAATAAAAAACCTGAGACCCGTCCTATAACATGAGATGGGATATCCAACTGCTTCCCATTCCAATTCTGAGACACTTCCGATAGCAGAGATGTGATATCTCAATGTTTATACCAAACCTGAGACCCTTCCTATAACATGAGATGTGATATCCAACTCCTTCCCGTTCCAAACCTGAGACCCTTCCTTTAGCATGAGATGTGATATCCAGCTCCTTCCCATTCCAATCCTGAGACACTTCCGATAGCATGAGATGTGATATCTCAATGCTTCTAATATCAAAACTGAGACCCTCCCTATAGCATGATATGTGATATCTAAGTGTCAGATTGCACCAAAGTATCAACCGAAAAGGATACAATATTCAAAAGGATACAGGAGGTAGGGTCTTCCGGATCCCTGTTCACCCGACTTGATAGTCGTGAAGTCAACAAAGACCTTCCAAATGATACAACCCTCTGGCTGATAAAACAGGCAGAGCGATGGATCACTGGAAAGGGCGTGGGTAAGGTATAGTAATCCAGCCTAGGACAAATTAAAGTATCATGAATAACTGCTCCAACCTGAGTATGATGAGTTAGAAAATGACAGGAATGATCACACTGACCTGTATCTCTGGGTAGAACAATCCAGAAGTCTCTTGATGGATTTGAAATGAAGAACAAAACGACAGGGAAGGGAAAATTAGTAAGGGAGACTTATCCCGGACGGAACGAGGCTCACGCTAGATACGGGTTGAATTCACCACAGGATAGCGTCCAAAGTTCAGTTCAAAGTCACTTCCAATAATCCTTGAAAACTTCCTTCCCACTTAGGGATCAATCCTTCTGTTAATTCCACAGATGAGGAGTTAGAAGAAATAGTGTTTGAAGACAACGTGAGCGTGTGGATTTACACGCGGGCAGGAATCGCGCAGCCTGGACCAGCCGCGTGTGAAGACAACGTGAGCGTGTGGATTTACACGCGGGCAGGGTTCGCGCAGCCTTGGCCAGCCGCACTTGAAGATGAAGAGCGCGTGTGGATTTTACACGCGGGCAGGATTCACGCAGCCTGGGCCGGCCGCACTTGAAGACGAAGAGCGCGTGTGGATGTTACACGCGGGCAGGATTTACGCAGCCTTGGCCAGCCGCGTATGAAGACAAAGAGCGCGTATGGATTTTACACGCGGGGGGAATTCACGCAGCCTTGGCCAGCCGCGTATGAAGACAAAGAGCGCGTGTGGACTTTACACGCGGGCATTACACGCGGGCAGGGTTTACGCAGCCTTGGCCAGCCGCGTATGAAGACAAAGAGCGCGTGTGGATTTTACACGCGGGCAGGATTCACGCAGCCTGGGCCGGCCGCACTTGCAGACGAAGAGCGCGTGTGGAATAGCACGCGAAGGGATAGCTCCAGGAATCAGCGTGTGGCGGAACACACGCTATCGAAGGCCCAAAAGTAGCTGTAGGAATATACTAGGATGTAGATCAGAGGTTCAGCTACACGACGTCAATAGAGACGATCAGAAGCAGCGAGTGAAGATTCTACGCTGCTTAAATACGTGATACCGTAGTTCACGTGACGAAGCAAAAGTCACGTGAAGTTAGCGACGTGAAAAGTGTAAACGTCGTTTTCCCGGTAACGTATCGAATAGCCTCCATTTGGAGTAGAACGGTCTAGCTGTTCTACGAGCGTAGCGTCCAGCATGCATGACACTAAGTCCTTCCCATTCCAATCCTGAGACCCTTCCTATAGCATGAGATGTGATATCTCAATGCTTCTACCAAACCAGAGACCCTTCCTTTAGCATGAGATGTGATATCCAACTCCTTCCCATTCCAATCCTGAGACCCTTCCTATAGCATGAGAGGTGATATCTCAATGCTTCTATACCAAACCTGAGATCCTTCCGATAGCATGAGATGTGATATCTCAATACTTCTAATACCAAACCTGAGATCCTTCCTATAACATGAGATGTGATATCCAAATCCTTATCTTCCAAACCTGAGACCCTCCCTTTAGCATGAGATGTGATATCCAACTCCTTCCCATTCCAATCCTGAGACTCTTCTGATAGCATAAGATATGATATCTCAATGCTTCTATACCAAACCTGAGATCCTTCTGATAGCATGAGATGTGATATCTCAATACTTCTAATACCAAACCTGAGATCCTACCTCTAACATGAAATGTGATATCCAACTCTTTCCCCTTGCAAACCTGAGAGCCTTCCTATAGCATGAGATGTGATATCCAAGTCCTTCCCATTCCAATCCTGAGACCCTTCCTATAACATGAGATGTGATATCCAACTCCTTCCCATTCCAACCTGAGACCCTTCCTATAGCATGAGATGGGATATCCAACTCCTTCCAAATCCAATCCCGATTCCCTTCCGATAGCATGAGATCTGATATCCCAATGCTTCTACCAAACCTGAGACCCATACTATGGCATGAGATGTGATATCAAACTCCTTCCCATTCTAATCCTGAGACCCTTCCTATAGCTTGAGATGTGATATCCAACTCCTTCCCATTCCAATTCTGAGACCCTTCCTATACCATGAGACTTGATATCTCAATGCTTCTAATACCAAACCTGAGACCCGTCCTATAACATGAGATGGGATATCCAAATCCTTCCCCTTCCAAACCTTAGACCCTTCCTTTATCATGAGATGTGATAGCCAACTCCTTCCCATTCCAATCTTGAGACCCTTCCGATATCATGAAATGTGATATCTCAATGCTTCTAATATCAAACTTGAGACCCTCCCTATAACATGAGATGGGAATATCCAACTCCTTCCCATTCCAATCCTGAGACCCTTCCGATAGCAGAGATGTGATATCTCAATGCTTATACCAAACCTGAGATCCTTCCTATAACATGAGATGTGATATCCAACTCCTTCCCATTCCAATCCTGAGAGACTTCCTATAGCATGAGATGTGATATCTCACTGCTTATACCAAACCTGAGACCCTTCCTATAGCATGAGATGTGATATCCAACTCCTTCCCATTCCAATCCTGAGACCCTTCCTATAGCATGAGATGTGATATCTCAATGCTTCTAATATCAAACTTGAGACCCTCCCTATAGCATGAGATGTGATACCAAGTCCTTCCCATTCCAATCCTGAGACACTTCCTATAGCATGAGATGTGATATCCAACTGCTTCCCATTCCAATCCTGAGACCCTTCCTATAGCATGAGATGTGATATCTCTATGCTTCTAATACCAAACCTGAGATCCTTCCTCTAACATGAAATGTGATATCCAACTCCTTCCCTTTCCAAACCTAAGAGCCTATCTATAGCATGAGATGTGATATCCAAGTCCTTCACATTCCAACCCTTAGACCCTTCCTACAGCATGCAATATGATATCTCAATGATTCTAATAACAAACCTGAGACCCGTCCTATAACATGAGATGGGATATTCAACTCCTTCCCATTCTAATCCTGAGACTCTTCCGATAGCAGAGATGTGATATCTCAATGCTTATACCAAACCTGAGACCCTTCCTATAACATGAGATGTGATATCCAAATCCTTCCCGTTCCAAACCTGAGACCCTTCCTTTAGCATGAGATGTGATATCCAGCTCCTTCCCATTCCAATCCTGAGACACTTCCGATAGCATGAGATGTGATATCTCAATGCTTCTAATATCAAAACTGAGACCCTCCCTATAGCATGATATGTGATATCTAAGTCCTTCCCATTCCAATCCTGAGACCCTCCCTATAGCATGAGATGTGATATCCAACTCCTTCCCATTCCAATCCTGAGACCCTTCCTATAGCATGAGATATGATATCTCAATACTTCTAATACCAAACGTGAGATCCTTCCGATAACATGAGATGTGATATCCAAATCCTTCCCATTCCAAACCTGAGACCCTCCCTTTAGCATGAGATGTGATATCCAACTCCTTCCTATTCCAATCCTGAGACTCTTCTGATAGCATGAGATGTGATATCTCAATGCTTCTAATACCAAACCTGAGATCCTTCCGATAGCATGAGATGTGATATCTCAATGCTTCTAATACCAAACCTGAGATCCTTCCTATAACATGAGATGTGATATCCAAATCCTTCCCCTTCCAAACCTGAGACCCTCCCTTTAGCATGAGATGTGATATCCAACTCCTTCCCATTCCATTCCTGAGACCCTTCTGATAGCATGAGATGTGATATCTCAATGCCTCTAATACCAAACCTGAGATCCTACCTCTAACATGAAATGTGATATCCAACTCTTTCCCCTTCCAAACCTGAGAGCCTTCCTATAGCATGATATGTGATATCCAAGTCCTTCCCATTCCAATCCTGAGACCCTTCCTATAGCTTGAGATGTGATATCCAACTCCTTCCCATTCCAATTCTGAGACCCTTCCTATACTATGAGACTTGATATCTCAATGCTTCTAATACCAAACCTGAGACCCGTAATATAACATGAGATGTGATATCCAAATCCTTCCCCTTCCAAACCTTAGACCCTTCCTTTATCATGAGATGTGATATCCAACTCCTTCCCATTCCAATCCTGAGACCCTTCCGATATCATGAGATGTGATATCTCAAAGCTTCTAATATCAAACTTGAGACCCTCCCTATAGCATGAGATGTGATATCCAAGTCCTTCCCATTCCAATCCTGAGACCCTTCCTATAGCATGAGATGTGATATCTCAATGCTTCTAATACCAAACGTGAGACCCTTCTTATAACATGAGATGGGAATATCCAACTCCTTCCCATTCCAATCCTGAGACCCTTCCGATAGCAGAGATGTGATATCTCAATGCTTATACCAAACCTGAGATCCTTCCTATAACATGAGATGTGATATCCAACTCCTTCCCATTCCAATCCTGAGACACTTCCTATAGCATGAGATGTGATATCTCACTGATTATACCAAACCTGAGACCCTTCCCATAGCATGAGATGTGATATCCAACTCCTTCCCATTCCAATCCTCAGACCCTTCCTATAGCATGAGATGTGATATCTCAATGCTTCTAATATCAAACTTGAGACCCTACCTATAGCATGAGATGTGATATCCAAGTCCTTCCCATTCCAATCCTGAGACACTTCCTATAGCATGAGATGTGATATCTCAATGCTTCTAATACCAAACCTGAGACTCTTCCTATAACATGAGATGGGATATCCAACTCCTTCCCATTCCAATCCTGAGACCCTTTTGATAGCAGAGATGTGATATCTCAATGTTTATACCAAACCTGAGACCCTTCCTACGGCATGAGATGTCATATTCAACTCCTTCCCATTCCAATCCTGAGACCCTTCCTATAGCATGAGATGTGATATCCAACTCCTTCCCATTCCAATCCTGAGACCCTTCCTATAGCATGAGATGTGATGTCTCAATGCTTCTAATACCAAACCTGAGATCCTTCCTATAACATGAGATGTGATATCCAACTCCTTCCATTCCAATCCTGGACCCTTCCTATAGCATGAGATGTGATATCTCAATGCTTATACCAAACCTGAGACCCTTCCTATAGCATGAGATGTGATATCCAACTCCTTCCCATTCCAATCCTGAGACCCTTCCTATAGCCTGAGATGTGATATCTGAATGCCTCTAATACCAAACCTGAGATCCTTCCTCTAACATGAAATGTGATATCCAACTCCTTCACTTTCCAAACCTGAGAGCCTATCTATAGCATGAGATGTGATATCCAAGTCCTTCCCATTCCAATCCTTAGACCCTTCCTACAGCATGCAATATGATATCTCAATGATTCTAATAAAAAACCTGAGACCCGTCCTATAACATGAGATGGGATATCCAACTCCTTCCCATTCCAATCCTGAGACACTTCCGATAGCAGAGATGTGATATCTCAACGTTTATGCCAAACCTGAGACCCTTCCTATAACATGAGATGTGATATCCAACTCCTTCCCGTTCCAAACCTGAGACCCTTCCTTTAGCATGAGATGTGATATCCAGCTCCTTCCCATTCCAATCCTGAGACACTTCCGATAGCATGAGATGTGATATCTCAATGCTTCTAATATCAAAACTGAGACCCTCCCTATAGCATGATATGTGATATCTAAGTCCTTCCCATTCCAATCCTGAGACCCTTCCTATAGCATGAGATGTGATATCTCAATGCTTCTACCAAACCTGAGACCCTTCCTTTAGCATGAGATGTGATATCCAACTCCTTCCCATTCCAATCCTGAGACCCTTCCTATAGCATGAGAGGTGATATCTCAATACTTCTAATACCAAACCTGAGATCCTTCCGATAACATGAGATGTGATATCTCAATACTTCTAATACCAAACCTGAGATCCATCCTATAACATGAGATGTGATATCCAAATCCTTCCCCTTCCAAACCTGAGACGCTCCCTTTAGCATGAGATGTGATATCCAAATCCTTCACATTCCAATCCTGAGACCCTTCTGATAGCATAAGATATGATATCTCAATGCTTCTATACCAAACCTGAGATCCTTCCGATAGCATGAGATGTGATATCTCAATACTTCTAATACCAAACCTGAGATCCTTCCTATAACATGAGATGTGATATCCAAATCCTTATCTTCCAAACCTGAGACCCTCCCTTTAGCATGAGATGTGATATCCAACTCCTTCCCATTCCAATCCTGAGACTCTTCTGATAGCATGAGATATGATATCTCAATGCTTCTATACCAAACCTGAGATCCTTCTGATAGCATGAGATGTGATATCTCAATACTTCTAATACCAAACCTGAGATCCTACCTCTAACATGAAATGTGATATCCAACTCTTTCCCCTTGCAAACCTGAGAGCCTTCCTATAGCATGAGATGTGATATCCAAGTCCTTCCCATTCCAATCCTGAGACCCTTCCTATAACATGAGATGTGATATCCAACTCCTTCCCATTCCAACCTGAGACCCTTCCTATAGCATGAGATGGGATATCCAACTCCTTCCAAATCCAATCCCGATACCCTTCCGATAGCATGAGATCTGATATCCCAATGCTTCTACCAAACCTGAGACCCATACTATGGCATGAGATGTGATATCCAACTCCTTCCCATTCCAATTCTGAGACCCTTCCTATACCATGAGACTTGATATCTCAATGCTTCTAATACCAAACCTGAGACCCGTCCTATAACATGAGATGTGATATCCAAATCCTTCCCCTTCCAAACCTTAGACCCTTCCGATAGCAGAGATGTGATATCTCAATGCTTATACCAAACCTGAGATCCTTCCTATAGCATGAGATGTGATATCCAACTCCTTCCCATTCCAATCCTGAGACACTTCCTATAGCATGAGATGTGATATCTCACTGCTTATACCAAACCTGAGACCCTTCCTATAGCATGAGATGTGATATCCAACTCCTTCCCATTCCAATCCTGAGACCCTTCCTATAGCATGAGATGTGATATCTCAATGCTTCTAATATCAAACTTGAGACCCTCCCTATAGCATGAGATGTGATACCCAAGTCCTTCCCATTCCAATCCTGAGACACTTCCTATAGCATGAGATGTGATATCTCAATGCTTCTAATACCAAACCTGAGACTCTTCCTATAACATGAGATGGGATATCCAACTCCTTTCCATTCCAATCCTGAGACCCTTTCGATAGCAGAGATGTGATATCTCAATGTTTATACCAAACCTGAGACCCTCCCTACGGCATGAGATGTCATATACAACTCCTTCCCATTCCAATCCTGAGACCCTTCCTATAGCATGAGATGTGATATCCAACTCCTTCCCATTCCAATCCTGAGACCCTTCCTATAGCATGAGATGTGATGTCTCAATGCTTCTAATACCAAACCTGAGATCCATCCTATAACATGAGATGTGATATCCAAATCCTTCCCCTTCCAAACCTGAGACGCTCCCTTTAGCATGAGATGTGATATCCAAATCCTTCACATTCCAATCCTGAGACCCTTCTGATAGCATAAGATATGATATCTCAATGCTTCTATACCAAACCTGAGATCCTTCCGATAGCATGAGATGTGATATCTCAATACTTCTAATACCAAACCTGAGATCCTTCCTATAACATGAGATGTGATATCCAAATCCTTATCTTCCAAACCTGAGACCCTCCCTTTAGCATGAGATGTGATATCCAACTCCTTCCCATTCCAATCCTGAGACTCTTCTGATAGCATGAGATATGATATCTCAATGCTTCTATACCAAACCTGAGATCCTTCTGATAGCATGAGATGTGATATCTCAATACTTCTAATACCAAACCTGAGATCCTACCTCTAACATGAAATGTGATATCCAACTCTTTCCCCTTGCAAACCTGAGAGCCTTCCTATAGCATGAGATGTGATATCCAAGTCCTTCCCATTCCAATCCTGAGACCCTTCCTATAACATGAGATGTGATATCCAACTCCTTCCCATTCCAACCTGAGACCCTTCCTATAGCATGAGATGGGATATCCAACTCCTTCCAAATCCAATCCCGATACCCTTCCGATAGCATGAGATCTGATATCCCAATGCTTCTACCAAACCTGAGACCCATACTATGGCATGAGATGTGATATCCAACTCCTTCCCATTCCAATTCTGAGACCCTTCCTATACCATGAGACTTGATATCTCAATGCTTCTAATACCAAACCTGAGACCCGTCCTATAACATGAGATGTGATATCCAAATCCTTCCCCTTCCAAACCTTAGACCCTTCCGATAGCAGAGATGTGATATCTCAATGCTTATACCAAACCTGAGATCCTTCCTATAGCATGAGATGTGATATCCAACTCCTTCCCATTCCAATCCTGAGACACTTCCTATAGCATGAGATGTGATATCTCACTGCTTATACCAAACCTGAGACCCTTCCTATAGCATGAGATGTGATATCCAACTCCTTCCCATTCCAATCCTGAGACCCTTCCTATAGCATGAGATGTGATATCTCAATGCTTCTAATATCAAACTTGAGACCCTCCCTATAGCATGAGATGTGATACCCAAGTCCTTCCCATTCCAATCCTGAGACACTTCCTATAGCATGAGATGTGATATCTCAATGCTTCTAATACCAAACCTGAGACTCTTCCTATAACATGAGATGGGATATCCAACTCCTTTCCATTCCAATCCTGAGACCCTTTCGATAGCAGAGATGTGATATCTCAATGTTTATACCAAACCTGAGACCCTCCCTACGGCATGAGATGTCATATACAACTCCTTCCCATTCCAATCCTGAGACCCTTCCTATAGCATGAGATGTGATATCCAACTCCTTCCCATTCCAATCCTGAGACCCTTCCTATAGCATGAGATGTGATGTCTCAATGCTTCTAATACCAAACCTGAGATCCATCCTATAACATGAGATGTGATATCCAAATCCTTCCCCTTCCAAACCTGAGACGCTCCCTTTAGCATGAGATGTGATATCCAAATCCTTCACATTCCAATCCTGAGACCCTTCTGATAGCATAAGATATGATATCTCAATGCTTCTATACCAAACCTGAGATCCTTCCGATAGCATGAGATGTGATATCTCAATACTTCTAATACCAAACCTGAGATCCTTCCTATAACATGAGATGTGATATCCAAATCCTTATCTTCCAAACCTGAGACCCTCCCTTTAGCATGAGATGTGATATCCAACTCCTTCCCATTCCAATCCTGAGACTCTTCTGATAGCATGAGATATGATATCTCAATGCTTCTATACCAAACCTGAGATCCTTCTGATAGCATGAGATGTGATATCTCAATACTTCTAATACCAAACCTGAGATCCTACCTCTAACATGAAATGTGATATCCAACTCTTTCCCCTTGCAAACCTGAGAGCCTTCCTATAGCATGAGATGTGATATCCAAGTCCTTCCCATTCCAATCCTGAGACCCTTCCTATAACATGAGATGTGATATCCAACTCCTTCCCATTCCAACCTGAGACCCTTCCTATAGCATGAGATGGGATATCCAACTCCTTCCAAATCCAATCCCGATACCCTTCCGATAGCATGAGATCTGATATCCCAATGCTTCTACCAAACCTGAGACCCATACTATGGCATGAGATGTGATATCCAACTCCTTCCCATTCCAATTCTGAGACCCTTCCTATACCATGAGACTTGATATCTCAATGCTTCTAATACCAAACCTGAGACCCGTCCTATAACATGAGATGTGATATCCAAATCCTTCCCCTTCCAAACCTTAGACCCTTCCGATAGCAGAGATGTGATATCTCAATGCTTATACCAAACCTGAGATCCTTCCTATAGCATGAGATGTGATATCCAACTCCTTCCCATTCCAATCCTGAGACACTTCCTATAGCATGAGATGTGATATCTCACTGCTTATACCAAACCTGAGACCCTTCCTATAGCATGAGATGTGATATCCAACTCCTTCCCATTCCAATCCTGAGACCCTTCCTATAGCATGAGATGTGATATCTCAATGCTTCTAATATCAAACTTGAGACCCTCCCTATAGCATGAGATGTGATACCCAAGTCCTTCCCATTCCAATCCTGAGACACTTCCTATAGCATGAGATGTGATATCTCAATGCTTCTAATACCAAACCTGAGACTCTTCCTATAACATGAGATGGGATATCCAACTCCTTTCCATTCCAATCCTGAGACCCTTTCGATAGCAGAGATGTGATATCTCAATGTTTATACCAAACCTGAGACCCTCCCTACGGCATGAGATGTCATATACAACTCCTTCCCATTCCAATCCTGAGACCCTTCCTATAGCATGAGATGTGATATCCAACTCCTTCCCATTCCAATCCTGAGACCCTTCCTATAGCATGAGATGTGATGTCTCAATGCTTCTAATACCAAACCTGAGATCCTTCCTATAACATGAGATGTGATATCCAACTCCTTCCATTCCAATCCTGAGACCCTTCCTATAGCATGAGATGTGATATCTCAAGACCCTTCCTATAGCATGAGATGTGATATCCAACTCCTTCCCATTCCAATCCTGAGACCCTTCCTATAGCCTGAGATGTGATATCTGAATGCCTCTAATACCAAACCTGAGATCCTTCCTCTAACATGAAATGTGATATCCAACTCCTTCACTTTCCAAACCTGAGAGCCTATCTATAGCATGAGATGTGATATCCAAGTCCTTCCCATTCCAATCCTTAGACCCTTCCTACAGCATGCAATATAATATCTCAATGATTTTAATAAAAAACCTGAGACCCGTCCTATAACATGAGATGGGATAGCCAACTCCTTCCCATTCCAATCCTGAGACACTTCCGATAGCAGAGATGTGATATCTCAATGTTTATACGAAACCTGAGACTCTTCCTATAACATGAGATGTGATATCCAACTCCTTCCCGTTCCAAACCTGAGACCCTTCCTTTAGCATGAGATGTGATATCCAGCTCCTTCCCATTCCAATCCTGAGACACTTCCGATAGCATGAGATGTGATATCTCAATGCTTCTAATATCAAAACTGAGACCCTTCCTATAGCATATGTGATATCTAAGTCCTTCCCATTCCAATCCTGAGACCCTTCCTATAGTATGAGATGTGATATCCAACTCCTTCCCGTTCCAAACCTGAGACCCTTCCTTTAGCATGAGATGTGATATCCAGCTCCTTCCCATTCCAATCCTGAGACACTTCCGATAGCATGAGATGTGATATCTCAATGCTTCTAATATCAAAACTGAGACCCTCCCTATAGCATATGTGATATCTAAGTCCTTCCCATTCCAATCCTGAGACCCTTCCTATAGCATGAGATGTGATATCTCAATGCTTATCCTTGATTCCTGTAGTAAATTGCTTTCCTTTGCAGGCCGACTCCTCTCACGAATGCCTTGTCTGCATGCATTCTCTCCTGGCCATTCTCTCACCGTGGCTATTTGCCTACCCCCTGCCTCTCTCAGTGGATGGACTTCTCCATCCTAGCCTCCTACCACTCAACTCCGCCTACTTGGAGAATTCAACATGAACCTGTATGCTTCCTGACCTGGACTTTTACGAGATCTGCAACTCTTCATGTCGCTGGCCCTACACACTGCAGGGAATACTCAGGATTTTCTGATCTCAGACCTCCCCCTCTGTAACCCTCTCAACAATCCTCTCCCGTGGTGATCAAGTTCTCATCTCCAAAGAAGGCTTACTGCCAGCTGTTCCTCCTCAGAGGAGTTCTCCCTTTCTGTCCCTGCTCCCTGCGCGTTGCAAACACTCGCTTCCCTGCTCTCTGGTTTAGACGCTTTTCCTTCTCAGAGGCCTTCTTCCTTTCTGCCCTTTTCGCGTTGCAAGTACTCGCTTCCCAGCTCTCTGGTTTAGACGCGTGTTCCCTGCCTTCTCTCCTCTTCCCGCTGCCTTCAAATCAAAAAATGAGCTCCAAAAGATACACAGTGCTCAGAATGCTCTATAACACCCATTATTCAACATATAGCCGTAACCCGCTAGACGTATTGAAACGTGCTGTAAACTCGCAAAAACAGCTAGAAAATGTACTTTCCTCGCGTTTTTGTAAATGCTAATTCTGATGGGTTCCCATGTATGTACTGTCCGTGCGTTTGTTGTCGAATCCTGAAGTTTTTAACCACTGTTCTCCCATACAAGGGGGGGGTCAACGTCTACTGCTGTTCACAGGCTGAATGTATACGGTTGAAATCTTCAAGGCATTATCAGCTTTCCTGACTTTTTTGGAACGTGTATTTGCCATCTGTTAATGCAGTCGCCCTGTGTTCATCGTCCCTTCTACTTTACAGACTGCACTCCCCTGGTGATCACATTCTCCTCTCCAGAGCAGGCTGACTACCAGCTGCTCCTCCTCATAGGCGTTCATCCTTTCTGTCCCTGCTCCCTACACCGTTTCGCGTTGCATGTACTCGCTTCCCAGCTCTCTGGTTTAGATGCGTGTTCCCTGCCTTCTCTCCTCTTCCTACAGCCTTCCAATGAGCTCCACAAGATACAGTGTTCAGAATGCTTTATAACACCCATTATTCAACATATAGCTGTAACCCGCTAGACGTATTGAAACGTGCTAAAAACGAGCAGAAACAGCTAGAAAATGTACTTTCCTCGCGTTTTGGTAAATGCGAATTCTGGTGGATTCCCATTTTGTACTCTGTTCGTGCGTTTGTTCAGTCGAATCCTGGTCTTTTGAACCACTCTTCTCCCATACAAGGGAGGGTCATGATGTGTTGTTCACAGGCTGAATTTATACTGCTGAAATGCTCGCTTGCCTGCTCTCTGGTTTAGACGCGTGTACCCTGCATTTACCAAAACGCGAGGGAAGTACATTTTCTAGCTGTTTTTGCTAGTTTTTAGCACGTTTCAATACGTCTAGCTGGTTACAGCTATATGTTGAATAATGGGTGTTATAAAGCATTCTGAACACTGTATCTTGTGGAGCAAATTGGAAGGCTGTAGCAAGAGGAGAGAAGGCAGGGAACACGCATCTCAACCAGAGAGCTGGGAAGCGAGTACATGCAACGCGAAACGGTGCAGGGAGCAGGGACAGAAAGGATGAACACCTATGAGGAGGAGCAGCTGGTAGTTAGCCTGCATAGGAGAGAAGAATGTGATCACTAGGGGAGTGCAGCCTGTAAACTAGAAGGAACGATGAACAAAGGGCGACTGCATTAACAGATGGCAAATACACGTTCCAAAACAGGAAAGCTGATAATGCCTTGAAGATTTCAGCCGTATACATTCAGCCTGTGAACAGCAGTAGATGTTGACCCCCCCTCCCTAGTATGGGAGAACAGTGGTTAAAAACTTCAGGATTCGACACAAACACACGGACACAGTACATACAACATGGGAACCCACCAGAATTCGCATTTACAAAAACGCGAGGGAAGTACATTTTCTAGCTATTTTTGCTAGTTTTTAGCACGTTTCAATACGTCTAGCGGGTTACAGCTATATGTTGAATAATGGGGTTATAAAGCATTCTGAACACTATCTTGTGGAGCTCATTGGAAGGCTTTAGGAAGAGGAGAGAAGGCAGGGAACACGCATCTCAACCAGAGAGCTGGGAAGCGAGTACATGCAACGCGAAACGGTGCAGGGAGCAGGGACAGAAAGGATGAACACCTATGAGGAGGAGCAGCTGGTAGTTAGCCTGCTCTGGAGAGGAGAATGTGATCACCACGGGAGTGCAGCCTTGAAACAAGAAGGGACGATGAAAACATGCTGACTGGAATAACAGATGGCAAATACACTTTCCAGAACAGTCGGTTTACCCGATAATGCATTGACGATTTCAGCAGTATACATTCAGCCTGTGAACAGTAGATTTTGATCCCCCCCCCTTGTATGGGTGACGAGTGGTTAAAAACATCAGGATTCGACTGAACAAATGCATGGAGTACAAAATGGGAATCCACCAGAATTCGTATTTACCAAAACGCGAGGAAAGAACATTTTCTAGATATTTTGCTAGTTTTTAGCACTTTTCAATACGTCTAGCGGGTTACAGCTATATCTTGAATAATGGGTGTTATAAAGCATTCTGAGCACCGTGTATCTTTTGAAGCTCATTTGTTGATTTGAAGGCAGCGGGAAGAGGAGAGAAGGCAGGGAACACACGTCTAAACCAGAGAGCTGGGAAGCAAGTTGTTTTCTGCAACGCGAAACGATGCAGAGAACAGGCACAGAAAGGAAGAAGGAAAAGCGTCTAAACCAGAGAGCAGGGAAGCGAGTGTTTGCAACGCGAAACGGTGCAGAGAGCAGGGACAGAAAGGGAGAACTCCACTGAGGAGGAACAGCTCGTAGTTAGCCTTCTTTGGAGATGAGAACTTGATCACCACGGGAGAGGATTGTTGAGAGGGTTACATAGGGGGATGTCTGAGATCAGAAAATCCTGAGTATTCCCTGCAGTGTGTAGGGCCAGAGACATGAAGAGTTGCAGATCTCGTAAAAGTCCAGGTCAGGAAGCATACAGGTTCATGTTGAATTCTCCAAGTAGGCGGAGTTGAGTGGTAGGAGGCTAGGATGGAGAAGTCCATCCACTGAGAGAGGAAGGGGGTAGGCAAATAGCCACGGTGAGAGAATGGCCAGGAAAGAGAGAATGCATGCAGACAAGGCATTCGTGAGAGGAGACGGCCTGCAAAGGAAAGCAATTTACTACAGGAATCAAGGATACTCCCCCTCATGAACGGTTGGATCTGGCATGGAGAGGAACTTGTCCTCAGGGAGGAAAGTGTCAGAGCTCGAGACAGCGCTGGCCGTCATCCATGTCTTGGTTAGACCAAGGACATCAAGGTCGGGTTCTTCCAGGAAATGGCAGATGTCAGATGAGTGTTAACTGAGTGAGAGTTGAGAGTGGGGAGGGGTACAAATCAGTAATCCTTGTGGAGGTGTAGAAGGAGCCTGACCTAGGGCACATGAGGAAGGAGAGAGGAAAGGAAGCAGAAGAAGGGAGAGAAGACACAGCAGGAGTGCATTATCATTCCGGGAGCTAGGAGTGGTGAGGTTAGACGGGGATGTCTGAGTCTCAGGATTTGAATGGGAAGTTCGATATCACATGTCATGCTATAGGAAGAGTCTCAGGATTGGAATGGGAAGGAGTTGGATATGATATCTCTTGTTATAGGGAGGATCTCAGGTTTGGTATTAGAAGCACTGAGATATCAAATCACATCCTATCGGAAGGGTCTCGGGTTTGGTATTGGAAGAAATGAGATTTCAAATCTCAGGCTGTGGGAATGGTCTAGGCTAGGGTATGGTATTGGAAGGGGTGAAAAATCACATTTCATGCTACAGGAAGGGTCACAAGTTTGGAATGGGAAGGAGTTGGATTTCACATATACTACGGGAAGGGCCTCAGGTTTGGTATTAGAAGCATAGAGATATCACATCTCATGTTATAGGAAGGGTCTCGATTGGAATGGGAAGGAGTTGGATATCACATCTCATGTTATAGGGAGGGTCTCAGTTTTCATATTAGAAGCATTGAGATATCACATATGCTATTGGAAGGGTCTCAGTATTGGAATGGGAAGGAGTTGGATATCACATCTCATGTTAGAGGGAGGGTCTCAGTTTTGATATTAGAAGCATTGAGATATCACATATGCTATTGGAAGCGTCTCAGTATTGGAATTGGAAGGAGTTGGATATCACATATGCTAAAGGAAAGGTCTCAGGTTTGGAATGGGAAGGAGTTGGATATCACGTCTCATGTTATAGGAAGGGTCTCAGGTTTGGAATGGGAAGGAGTTGAATATCACATCTCATGCTAAAGGAAGGGTAATCAGGTTCGGTATAAGCATTGAGATATCACATCTCTGCTATCGGAAGGGTCTCAGGATAGGAATGGGAAGGACTTAGAATTCACATCTCATACTATAGGGAGGGTCTCAGTTTTGATATTAGAAGCATTGAGCTATCACATCTCATGCCATCAGAAGGGTCTCAGGATTGGAATGGGAAGGAGTTGGATATCAAATCTCATGCTAAAGGGATGGTCTAAGGTTTGGAAGGGGAGGGATTTGGACATCATATCTCATGTTATTGGAAGGATCTCAGGTTTGGTATTAGAAGCATTGAGATATCACATCTCATGCTATCGGAAGAGTCTTAGGTTTGGTATAAGCATTGAGATATCACATCTCTGCTATCGGAAGGGTCTCAGGATTGGAATGGGAAGGATTTGGATATCACAATTCATGTTATAGGAAGGGTCTCAGGTTTGGTATTAGAAGCATTGAGATATCACATCTCATGCTATAGGAAGGGTCTCAGGATTGGAATGGGAAGGACTTGGATATCACATCTCATGTTATAGGAAGGGTCTCAGGTTTGGTATTAGAAGCATTGAGATATCACATCTCATGCTATAGGAAGGGTCTCAGGAATGGAATGGGAAGGACTTGGATATCACATCTCATGATAAAGGAAGGGTCTAAGGTTTGGAAGGGGAAGGATTTGGATATCACATCTCATGTTATTGGACCGGTCTCAGGTTTGGTATTAGAAGCATTGAGATATCAAGTCTCATGGTATAGGACGGGAGTTTGATATCACATCTCATGCCATGGTATGGGTCTCAGGTTTTGTAGAAGCATTTGGATATCACATCTCATGCTATCGGAAGGGTATCAGGATTGGATTTGGAAGGAGTTGGATATCCCATCTCATGCTATAGGAAGGGTCTCAGGTTGGAATAGGAGTTGGATATCACATCTCATGTTATAGGAAGGGTCTCAGGATTGGAATGGGAAGGACTTGGATATCACATCTCATGCTGTAGGAAGGGTCTCAGGTTTGGAAAAGGAAGGAGTTGGATATCACATTTCATGTTAGAGGTAGGATCTCAGGTTTGGTATTAGAGGCATTGAGATATCACATCTCATGCTATCAGAAGGGTATCAGGATTGGAATGGGAAGGAGTTGGATATCACATCTCATGCTAAAGGAAGGGTCTCAGGTTTGGAATGGGAAGGATTTGGATATCACATCTCATGTTATAGGAAGGACCTTAGGTTTGGTATTAGAAGCATTGAGATATCACATCTCATGCTATAGGAAGGGTCTCGGGATTGGAATGGGAAGGAGTTGGATATCACATCTCATGTTATAGGAAGGATCTCAGGTTTGGTATTAGAAGCATTGAGATATCACATCTCATGCTATAGGAAGGGTCTCAGGATTGGAATGGGAAGGAGTTGGATATCACATCTCATGCTATGGGAAGGGTCTCAGGTTTGGTATAAGCATTGAAATATCACATCTCTGCTATCGGAAGGGTCTCAGGATTGGAATGGGAGGAGCTGGATATCACATCTCATGCTATGGGAAGGGTCTCAGGTTTGGTATAAGCATTGAAATATCACATCTCTGCTATCGGAAGGGTCTCAGGATTGGAATGGGAAGGAGTTGGATATCACATCTCATGCTAAAGGGAGGGTCTCAGGTTTGGAATGGGAAGGATTTGGATATCACATCTCATGTTATAGGAAGGACCTTAGGTTTGGTATTAGAAGCATTGAGATATCACATCTCATGCTACAGGAAGGGTCTCGGGATTGGAATGGGAAGGAGTTGGATATCACATCTCATGTTATTGGAAGGATCTCAGGTTTGGTATTAGAAGCATTGAGATATCACATCTCATGCTATCGGAAGGGTCTTAGGTTTGGTATAAGCATTGAGATATCACATCTCTGCTATCGGAAGGGTCTCAGGATTGGAATGGGAAGGATTTGGATGTCATAATTCATGTTATAGGAAGGGTCTCAGGTTTGGTATTAGAAGCATTGAGATATCACATCTCATGCTATAGGAAGGGTCTCAGGATTGGAATGGGAAGGACTTGGATATCACATCTCATGTTATAGGAAGGGTCTCAGGTTTGGTATTAGAAGCATTGAGATATCACATCTCATGCTATAGGAAGGGTCTCAGGAATGGAATGGGAAGGACTTGGATATCACGTCTCATGATAAAGGAAGGGTCTAAGGTTTGGAAGGGGAAGGATTTGGATATCACATCTCATGTTATTGGACCGGTCTCAGGTTTGGTATTAGAAGCATTGAGATATCAAGTCTCATGGTATAGGACGGGAGTTTGATATCACATCTCATGCCATGGTATGGGTCTCAGGTTTTGTAGAAGCATTGGTATATCACATCTCATGCTATCGGAAGGGTATCAGGATTGGATTTGGAAGGAGTTGGATATCCCATCTCATGCTATAGGAAGGGTCTCAGGTTGGAATAGAAGGAGTTGGATATCACATCTCATGTTATAGGAAGGGTCTCAGGATTGGAATGGGAAGGACTTGGATATCACATCTCATGCTGTAGGAAGGGTCTCAGGTTTGGAAAAGGAAGGAGTTGGATATCACATTTCATGTTAGAGGTAGGATCTCAGGTTTGGTATTAGAGGCATTGAGATATCAGATCTCATGCTATCAGAAGGGTATCAGGATTGGAATGGGAAGGAGTTGGATATCACATCCCATGCTAAAGGGAGGGTCTCAGGTTTGGAATGGGAAGGATTTGGATATCACATCTCATGTTATAGGAAGGACCTTAGGTTTGGTATTAGAAGCATTGAGATATCACATCTCATGCTATAGGAAGGGTCTCGGGATTGGAATGGGAAGGAGTTGGATATCACATCTCATGTTATAGGAAGGATCTCAGGTTTGGTATTAGAAGCATTGAGATATCACATCTCATGCTATAGGAAGGGTCTCAGGATTGGAATGGGAAGGAGTTGGATATCACATCTCATGCTATGGGAAGGTTCTCAGGTTTGGTATAAGCATTGAAATATCACATCTCTGCTATCGGAAGGGTCTCAGGATTGGAATGGGAGGAGCTATATATCACATCTCATGCTAAAGGAAGGGTCTCAGGTTTGGAAGGGGAAGGATTTGGATATCACATCTCATGTTATAAGACGGGTCTCAGGTTTGGTATTAGAAGCATTGTGATATCACATCTCATGCTATAGGATGTGTCTCAGGATTGGAATGGGAAGGAGTTGGATATCACATCTCATGCTATAGGAAGAGTCTCAGGTTTGGGAAGGGAAGGATTTGGATTTCACATCTCATGTTATAGGATGGTTCTCATGTTTGGTTTTTGAAGCATTGAGATATCACATCTCATGCTATCGGAAGGGTCTCAGGTTTGGAATGGGAAGGCGTTGGATATCAGATCTCATGTTATAGGAAGGGTCTCAGGTTTGGAATGGGAAGGAGTTGGATATGACATCTCTTGTTATAGGGAGGGTCTCAGGATTTGAATGGTAAGGAGTTGGATATCACATCTCATGCTATAGGAAGGGTCTCAGGTTGGAATGGGAAGGAGTTGGATATCACATCTCATGTTATATACAGGAAGGGTCTCAGGATTGGAATGGGAAGGATTTGGATATCACATCTCTTGCTATAGGAAGGGTCTCAGGTTTTTTGATAGAAACATTGAGATATCACATCTCATGCTATAGGAAGGGTTTTAGGATTGGAATGGGAAGTATTTGGATATCACATCTCATGCTAAAGGAAGGGTCTCAGGTTTGGAAGGGGAAGGATTTGGATATCACATCTCATCCAATAGGAAGGGTCTCAGGTTTGGAATGGGTAGGATTTGGATATCACATCTCTTGCTATAGGAAGGGTCTCAGGTTTTTTATTAGAAACATTGAGATATCACATCTCATGCTATAGGAAGGGTTTTAGGATTGGAATGGGAAGTATTTGGATATCACATCTCATGCTAAAGGAAGGGTCTCAGGTTTGGAAGGGGAAGGATTTGGATATCACATCTCATCCAATAGGAAGGGTCTCAGGTTTGGAATGGGAAGGAATTGGATATCACATCTCATGTTATAGGAAGGGTCTCAGGTTTTTTATTAGAAACATTGAGATATCACATCTCATGTTATAGGACGGTTCCCAGGTTTGGTATTAGAAGCATTGAGATATCACATCTCATGGTATAGGAAGGGTCTCAGGGTTGGAATGGGAAGGAGTTGGATATCACATCTCATCCAATAGGAAGGGTCTCAGGTTTGGAATGGGAAGGAATTGGATATCACATCTCATGTTATAGGAAGGATCTCAGGTTTGGTATTAGAAGCATTGAGATATCACATCTCATGCTATAGGAAGGGTCTCAGGATTGGAATGTGAAGGATTTGGATATCACATCTCATGCTAAAGGAAGGGTCTCAGGTTTGGTAGAAGCATTGAGATATCACATCTCATGCTATAGGAAGGGTCTCAGGATTTGAATGGCAAGGAGTTGGATATCACATCTCATGCCATAGGAAGGGTCTCAGGTTTGGTATAAGCATTGCGATATCACATCTCTGCTATCGGAAGGTTCTCAGGATTGGATTGGGAAGGAGTTGGATATCCCTTCCCATGCTATAGGAAGTGTCTCAGGTTGGAATGGGAAGGAGTTGAATATCACATCTCATGTTATAGGAAGGGTCTCAGGATTGGAATGGGAAGGATTTGGATATCACATCTCTTGCTATAGGAAGGGTCTCAGGATTGGAATGGGAAGGATTTGGATATCACATCTCATGTCATAGGAAGGATCTCAGGTTTGGTATTAGAAGCATTGATATATCACATCTCATGCTATAGGAATGGTCTCAGGATTGGAATGGGTAGGAGTTGGATATTACATTCTTGCTATAGTAAGGGTCTCATGTTTGGAATGGGAAGGAGTTGGATATCACATATGCTATAGGAAGTGTCTCAGGTTTGGAACGGGAAGGAGTTGGATATCACATCTCATGTTATAGCAAGGGTCTCAGGATTGGAATGGGAAGGATTTGGATATCACATCTCTTGCTATAGGAAGGGTCTCAGGATTGGAATGGGAAGGATTTGGATATCACATCTCATGTCATAGGAAGGATCTCAGGTTTGGTATTAGAAGCATTGATATATCACATCTCATGCTATAGGAATGGTCTCAGGATTGGAATGGGTAGGAGTTGGATATTACATTCTTGCTATAGTAAGGGTCTCATGTTTGGAATGGGAAGGAGTTGGATATCACATATGCTATAGGAAGGGTCTCATGTTTGGAATGGGAAGGAGTTGGATATCACATATGCTATAGGAAGTGTCTCAGGTTTGGAACGGGAAGGAGTTGGATATCACATCTCATGTTATAGGAAGGGTCTCAGGTTTGGTATAAGCATTGAGATATCACATCTCTGCTATCAGGAGTGGCTCAGGATTGGAATGGGAAGGAGTTGGATATCCCATCTCATGTTAAAGGACGGGTCTCTGGTTTGGTATTAGAATCATTGAGATATCACATCGCATGCTGTAGGAAGGGTCTAAGGATTGGAATGGGATGGACTTGGATATCACATCTCATGCTATAGGTAGGCTCTCAGGTTTGGTATAAGCATTGAGATATCACATCTCAGGCTATAGGAAGGGTCTCAGGATTGGAATGGGAAGGATTTGGATATCACATCTCATGCTATAGGAAGGGTCTCAGATTTGGTATAAGCATTGAGATATCACATCTCATGCTATAGGAAGGGTCTCAGGATTGGAATTGGAAGGAGTTGTATATGACATCTCAAGCCTTAGGAAGGGTCTCAGGTTTGGTATAAGCATTGAGATATCACATCTCTGCTATCGGAAGGGTCTCAGGATTGGAATGGGAAGGAGTTGGATATCCCATCTCATGTTATAGGAAGGGTCTCAGGTTTGGTATTAGAAGCATTGAGATATCACATCTCATGCTATAGGAAGGGTCTCAGGATTGGAATGGGAAGGACTTGGATGTCACATCTCATGCTATAGGGAGGGTCTCAAGTTTGATATTAGAAGCATTGAGATAACAAATCTCATGATATCGGAAGGGTCTCAGGATTGGAATGGGAAGGAGTTGGATATCACATCTCATTATAAAGGAAGGGTCTAAGGTTTGGAAGGGGAAGGATTTGGATATCACATCTCATGTTATAGGACGGGTCTCAGGTTTGGTATTAGAAGCATTGAGATATCAAGTCTCATGGTATAAGAAGGGTCTCAGAATTGGAATGGGAAGGAGTTGGATATCATATCTCAAGCTATAGGAAGCGTCTCAGGATTGGAATGGGAAGGAGTTTGATATCACATCTCATGCCATAGTATGGGTCTCAGGTTTGGTAGAAGCATTGGGATATCACATCTCATTCTATAGGAAGGGTCTCAGGATTGGAATGGGAAGAAGTTGGATATCACATCTCAAGCTATAGGAAGGGTCTCAGGTTTGGTATAAGCATTGAGATATCACATCTCATGCTATAGGAAGGGTCTCAGGGTTGGAATGGGAAGGAGTTGTATATGACATCTCATGCCATAGGAAGGGTCTCAGGTTTGGTATAAGCATTGAGATATCACATCACATGCTATAGGAAGGGTCTCAGGATTGGAATGGGAAGGACTTGGATATCACATCACATGCTATAGGCAGGGTCTCAGGTTTGGAAAGGGAAGGACTTGGATATCACATCTCATGTTAGAGGTAGGATCTCAGGTTTGGTATTAGAGGCAATGAGATATCACATCTCATGCTATCAGAAGGGTCTCAGGATTGGAATGGGAAGGAGTTGGATATCACATTTCATGCTAAAGGGAGGGTCTCAGGTTTGGAAGGGGAAGGATTTGGAAATCACATCTCATATTATAGGAAGGATCTCAGGTTTGGTATTAGAAGCATTGAGATATCACATCTCATGCTATCGGAAGGATCTCAGGTTTGGTATAAGAGGCATTGAGATATCACATCTCATGCTATCATAAGGGTCTCAGGATTGGAATGGGAAGGAGTTGGATATCACATCTCATGTTATAGGAAGGATCTCAGGTTTGGTATTAGAAGCATTGAGACATCACATCTCATGCTATAGGAAGGGTCTCAGGATTGGAATGGGAAGGAGTTGGATATCACATCTCATGCTATAGGAAGGGTCTCAGGTTTGGTATAAGCATTGAGATATCACATCTCATGCTATAGGAAGGGTCTCAGGATTGGAATGGGAAGGATTTGGATATCACATCTTATGCTATAGGAAGGGTCTCAGGTTTGGTATAAGCACTGAGATATCACATCTCATGCTATAGGAAGGGTCTCAGGATTGGAATGGGAAGAAGTTGGATATCACATCTCATGCTATAGGAAGGGTCTCAGGTTTGGTATAAGCATTGAGATATCACATCTCATGCTATAGGAAGGGTCTCAGGGTTGGAATGGGAAGGAGTTGTATATGACATCTCATGCCATAGGAAGGGTCTCAGGTTTGGTATAAGCATTGAGATATCACATCACATGCTATAGGAAGGGTCTCACGATTGGAATGGGAAGGACTTGGATATCACATCTCATGCTATAGGCAGGGTCTCAGGTTTGGAAAGGGAAGGAGATGGATATCACATTTCATGTTAGAGGTAGGATCTCAGGTTTGGTATTAGAGGCATTGAGATATCACATCTCATGCTATAGGGAGGGTCTCAGGTTTGGAAGGGGAAGGATTTGGAAATCACATCTCATATTATAGGAAGGATCTCAGGTTTGGTATTAGAAGCATTGAGATATCACATCTCATGCTATCGGAAGGATCTCAGGTTTGGTATAAGAGGCATTGAGATATCACATCTCATGCTATCATAAGGGTCTCAGGATTGGAATGGGAAGGAGTTGGATATCACATCTCATGTTATAGGAAGGATCTCAGGTTTGGTATTAGAAGCATTGAGACATCACATCTCATGCTATAGGAAGGGTCTCAGGATTGGAATGGGAAGGAGTTGGATATCACATCTCATGCTATAGGAAGGATCTCAGGTTTGGTATTAGAAGCATTGAGATATCACATCTCATGCTATCGGAAGGATCTCAGGTTTGGTATAAGAGGCATTGAGATATCACATCTCATGCTATCAGAAGGGTCTCAGGATTAGAATGGGAAGGAGTTGGATATCACATCTCATGCTATAGGAAGGGTCTCAGGTTTGGTATAAGCATTGAGATATCACATCTCATGCTATAGGAATGGTCTCAGGTTTGGTATTAGAGACATCACATCTCATGCTATAGGAAGGATCTCAGGATTGGAATGGGAAAGAGTTGGATATCACATCTCATGCTATAGGAAGGGTCTCAGGTTTGGTATAAGCATTGAGATATCACATCTCATGCTATAGGAATGGTCTCAGGTTTGGTATTAGAGGCATTGAGAAATCACATCTCATGCTATCAGAAGGGTCTCAGGATTAGAATGGGAAGGAGTTGGATATCACATCTCATGCTAAAGGGAGGGTCTCAGGTTTGGAAGGGGAAGGATTTGGAAATCACATCTCATATTATAGGAAGGATCTCAGGTTTGGTATTAGAAGCATTGAGATATCACATCTCATGCTATCGGAAGGATCTCAGGTTTGGTATAAGAGGCATTGAGATATCACAACTCATGCTATCATAAGGGTCTCAGGATTGGAATGGGAAGGAGTTGGATATCACATCTCATGTTATAGGAAGGATCTCAGGTTTGGTATTGGAAGCATTGAGACATCACATCTCATGCTATAGGAATGGTCTCAGGATTGGAATGGGTAGGAGTTGGATATTACATTCTTGCTATAGGAAGGGTCTCATGTTTGGAATGGGAAGGAGTTGGATATCACATATGCTATAGGAAGTGTCTCAGGTTTGGAACGGGAAGGAGTTGGATATCACATCTCATGTTATAGGAAGGGTCTCAGGTTTGGTATAAGCATTGAGATATCACATCTCTGCTATCAGGAGTGGCTCAGGATTGGAATGGGAAGGAGTTGGATATCCCATCTCATGTTAAAGGACGGGTCTCTGGTTTGGTATTAAAATCATTGAGATATCACATCGCATGCTGTAGGAAGGGTCTAAGGATTGGAATGGGATGGACTTGGATATCACATCTCATGCTATAGGTAGGCTCTCAGGTTTGGTATAAGCATTGAGATATCACATCTCATGCTATAGGAAGGGTCTCAGGATTGGAATGGGAAGGATTTGGATATCACATCTCATGCTATAGGAAGGGTCTCAGGTTTGGTATAAGCATGGAGATATCACTTCTCATGCTATAGGAAGGGTCTCAGGATTGGAATGGGAAGGTGTTGGATATCACATCTCATGCTATAGGAAGGGTCTCAGATTTGGTATAAGCATTGAGATATCACATCTCATGCTCTAGGAAGGGTCTCAGGATTGCAATGGGAAGGAGTTGGATATCACATCTCATGCTATAGGAAGGATCTCAGGTTTGGTATTAGAAGCATTGAGATATCACATCTCATGCTATCGGAAGGATCTCAGGTTTGGTATAAGAGGCATTGAGATATCACATCTCATGCTATCAGAAGGGTCTCAGGATTAGAATGGGAAGGAGTTGGATATCACATCTCATGCTATAGGAAGGGTCTCAGGTTTGGTATAAGCATTGAGATATCACATCTCATGCTATAGGAATGGTCTCAGGTTTGGTATTAGAGACATCACATCTCATGCTATAGGAAGGATCTCAGGATTGGAATGGGAAAGAGTTGGATATCACATCTCATGCTATAGGAAGGGTCTCAGGTTTGGTATAAGCATTGAGATATCACATCTCATGCTATAGGAATGGTCTCAGGTTTGGTATTAGAGGCATTGAGAAATCACATCTCATGCTATCAGAAGGGTCTCAGGATTAGAATGGGAAGGAGTTGGATATCACATCTCATGCTAAAGGGAGGGTCTCAGGTTTGGAAGGGGAAGGATTTGGAAATCACATCTCATATTATAGGAAGGATCTCAGGTTTGGTATTAGAAGCATTGAGATATCACATCTCATGCTATCGGAAGGATCTCAGGTTTGGTATAAGAGGCATTGAGATATCACAACTCATGCTATCATAAGGGTCTCAGGATTGGAATGGGAAGGAGTTGGATATCACATCTCATGTTATAGGAAGGATCTCAGGTTTGGTATTGGAAGCATTGAGACATCACATCTCATGCTATAGGAATGGTCTCAGGATTGGAATGGGTAGGAGTTGGATATTACATTCTTGCTATAGGAAGGGTCTCATGTTTGGAATGGGAAGGAGTTGGATATCACATATGCTATAGGAAGTGTCTCAGGTTTGGAACGGGAAGGAGTTGGATATCACATCTCATGTTATAGGAAGGGTCTCAGGTTTGGTATAAGCATTGAGATATCACATCTCTGCTATCAGGAGTGGCTCAGGATTGGAATGGGAAGGAGTTGGATATCCCATCTCATGTTAAAGGACGGGTCTCTGGTTTGGTATTAGAATCATTGAGATATCACATCGCATGCTGTAGGAAGGGTCTAAGGATTGGAATGGGATGGACTTGGATATCACATCTCATGCTATAGGTAGGCTCTCAGGTTTGGTATAAGCATTGAGATATCACATCTCATGCTATAGGAAGGGTCTCAGGATTGGAATGGGAAGGATTTGGATATCACATCTCATGCTATAGGAAGGGTCTCAGGTTTGGTATAAGCATGGAGATATCACTTCTCATGCTATAGGAAGGGTCTCAGGATTGGAATGGGAAGGTGTTGGATATCACATCTCATGCTATAGGAAGGGTCTCAGATTTGGTATAAGCATTGAGATATCACATCTCATGCTCTAGGAAGGGTCTCAGGATTGCAATGGGAAGGAGTTGTATATGACATCTCAGGCCTTAGGAAGGGTCTCAGGTTTGGTATAAGCATTGAGATATCACATCTCTGCTATCGGAAGGGTCTCAGGATTGGAATGGGAAGGAGTTGGATATCCCATCTCATGTTATAGGAAGGATCTCAGGTTTGGTATTAGAAGCAATGAGATATCACATCTCATGCTATAGGAAGGGTCTAAGGTTTGGAAGGGGACGGATTTGGGTATCACATCTCATGTTATAGGACCGGTCTCAGGTTTGGTATTTGAAGCATTGAGATATCAAGTCTCATGGTATAGGACGGGTCTCAGAATTGGAATGAGAAGGAGTTGGATATCACATCTCAAGCTATAGGAAGGGTCTCATGATTGGAATGGGAAGGAGTTGGATATCACATCTCATGTTATAGGAAGGGTCTCAGGATTGGAATGGGAAGGACTTGGATATCACATCTCATTCTATAGGAAGGCTCTCAGGGTTGGAAGGGGAAGGAGTTGGATATCACATTTCATGTTAGAGGTAGGATCTCAGGTTTGGTTTTAGAGGCATTGAGATATCACATCTCATGCCATCAGAAGGGTCTCAGGATTGGAATGGGAAGGAGTTGGATATCAAATCTCATGCTAAAGGGATGGTCTAAGGTTTGGAAGGGGAGGGATTTGGACATCATATCTCATGTTATTGGAAGGATCTCAGGTTTGGTATTAGAAGCATTGAGATATCACATCTCATGCTATCGGAAGGGTCTTAGGTTTGGTATAAGCATTGAGATATCACATCTCTGTTATCGGAAGGGTCTCAGGATTGGAATGGGAAGTATTTGGATATCATAATTCATGTTATAGGAAGGGTCTCAGGTTTGGTATTAGAAGCATTGAGATATCACATCTCATGCTATAGGAAGGGTCTCAGGATTGGAATGGGAAGGACTTGGATATCACATCTCATGTTATAGGAAGGGTCTCAGGTTTGGTATTAGAAGCATTGAGATATCACATCTCATGCTATAGGAAGGGTCTCAGGAATGGAATGGGAAGGGCTTGGATATCACATCTCATGATAAAGGAAGGGTCTAAGATTTGGAAGGGGAAGGATTTGGATATCACATCTCATGTTATTGGACCGGTCTCAGGTTTGGTATTAGAAGCATTGAGATATCAAGTCTCATGGTATAGGACGGGAGTTTGATATCACATCTCATGCCATGGTATGGGTCTCAGGTTTTGTAGAAGCATTGGTATATCACATCTCATGCTATCGGAAGGGTATCAGGATTGGATTTGGAAGGAGTTGGATATCCCATCTCATGCTATAGGAAGGGTCTCAGGTTGGAATAGAAGGAGTTGGATATCACATCTCATGTTATAGGAAGGGTCTCAGGATTGGAATGGGAAGGACTTGGATATCACATCTCATGCTGTAGGAAGGGTCTCAGGTTTGGAAAAGGAAGGAGTTGGATATCACATTTCATGTTAGAGGTAGGATCTCAGGTTTGGTATTAGAGGCATTGAGATATCAGATCTCATGCTATCAGAAGGGTATCAGGATTGGAATGGGAAGGAGTTGGATATCACATCTCATGCTAAAGGGAGGGTCTCAGGTTTGGAATGGGAAGGATTTGGATATCACATCTCATGTTATAGGAAGGACCTTAGGTTTGGTATTAGAAGCATTGAGATATCACATCTCATGCTATAGGAAGGGTCTCGGGATTGGAATGGGAAGGAGTTGGATATCACATCTCATGTTATAGGAAGGATCTCAGGTTTGGTATTAGAAGCATTGAGATATCACATCTCATGCTATAGGAAGGGTCTCAGGATTGGAATGGGAAGGAGTTGGATATCACATCTCATGCTATGGGAAGGGTCTCAGGTTTGGTATAAGCATTGAAATATCACATCTCTGCTATCAGAAGGGTCTCAGGATTGGAATGGGAGGAGCTATATATCACATCTCATGCTAAAGGAAGGGTCTCAGGTTTGGAAGGGGAAGGATTTGGATATCACATCTCATGTTATAGGACGGGTCTCAGGTTTGGTATTAGAAGCATTGTGATATCACATCTCATGCTATAGGATGTGTCTCAGGATTGGAATGGGAAGGAGTTGGATATCACATCTCATGCTATAGGAAGGGTTTCAGGTTTGGTAGAAGCATTGAGATATCACATCTCATGCTATAGGAAGAGTCTCAGGTTTGGGAAGGGAAGGATTTGGATTTCACATCTCATGTTATAGGATGGTTCTCATGTTTGGTTTTTGAAGCATTGAGATATCACATCTCATGCTATCGGAAGGGTCTCAGGTTTGGAATGGGAAGGAGTTGGATATCACATCTCATGTTATAGGAAGGGTCTCAGGTTTGGAATGGGAAGGAGTTGGATATGACATCTCTTGTTATCTGGAGGGTCTCAGGATTTGAATGGTAAGGAGTTGGATATCACATCTCATGCTATAGGAAGGGTCTCAGGTTGGAATGGGAAGGAGTTGGATATCACATCTCATGTTATATACAGGAAGGGTCTCAGGATTGGAATGGGAAGGATTTGGATATCACATCTCTTGCTATAGGAAGGGTCTCAGGTTTTTTATTAGAAACATTGAGATATCACATCTCATGCTATAGGAAGGGTTTTAGGATTGGAATGGGAAGTATTTGGATATCACATCTCATGCTAAAGGAAGGGTCTCAGGTTTGGAATGGGAAGGAATTGGATATCACATCTCATGTTATAGGAAGGGTCTCAGGTTTTTTATTAGAAACATTGAGATATCACATCTCATGTTATAGGACGGTTCCCAGGTTTGGTATTAGAAGCATTGAGATATCACATCTCATGGTATAGGAAGGGTCTCAGGGTTGGAATGGGAAGGAGTTGGATATCACATCTCATCCAATAGGAAGGGTCTCAGGTTTGGAATGGGAAGGAATTGGATATCACATCTCATGTTATAGGAAGGATCTCAGGTTTGGTATTAGAAGCATTGAGATATCACATCTCATGCTATAGGAAGGGTCTCAGGATTGGAATGTGAAGGATTTGGATATCACATCTCATGCTAAAGGAAGGGTCTCAGGTTTGGTAGAAGCATTGAGATATCACATCTCATGCTATAGGAAGGGTCTCAGGATTTGAATGGCAAGGAGTTGGATATCACATCTCATGCCATAGGAAGGGTCTCAGGTTTGGTATAAGCATTGAGATATCACATCTCTGCTATCGGAAGGTTCTCAGGATTGGATTGGGAAGGAGTTGGATATCCCTTTCCATGCTATAGGAAGTGTCTCAGGTTGGAATGGGAAGGAGTTGAATATCACATCTCATGTTATAGGAAGGGTCTCAGGATTGGAATGGGAAGGATTTGGATATCACATCTCTTGCTATAGGAAGGGTCTCAGGATTGGAATGGGAAGGATTTGGATATCACATCTCATGTCATAGGAAGGATCTCAGGTTTGGTATTAGAAGCATTGATATATCACATCTCATGCTATAGGAATGGTCTCAGGATTGGAATGGGTAGGAGTTGGATATTACATTCTTGCTATAGTAAGGGTCTCATGTTTGGAATGGGAAGGAGTTGGATATCACATATGCTATAGGAAGTGTCTCAGGTTTGGAACGGGAAGGAGTTGGATATCACATCTCATGTTATAGGAAGGGTCTCAGGTTTGGTATAAGCATTGAGATATCACATCTCTGCTATCAGGAGTGGCTCAGGATTGGAATGGGAAGGAGTTGGATATCCCATCTCATGTTAAAGGACGGGTCTCTGGTTTGGTATTAGAATCATTGAGATATCACATCGCATGCTGTAGGAAGGGTCTAAGGATTGGAATGGGATGGACTTGGATATCACATCTCATGCTATAGGTAGGCTCTCAGGTTTGGTATAAGCATTGAGATATCACATCTCATGCTATAGGAAGGGTCTCAGGATTGGAATGGGAAGGATTTGGATATCACATCTCATCCTATAGGAAGGGTCTCAGATTTGGTATAAGCATTGAGATATCACATCTCATGCTATAGGAAGGGTCTCAGGATTGGAATGGGAAGGAGTTGTATATGACATCTCAAGCCTTAGGAAGGGTCTCAGGTTTGGTATAAGCATTGAGATATCACATCTCTGCTATCGGAAGGGTCTCAGGATTGGAATGGGAAGGAGTTGGATATCCCATCTCATGTTATAGGAAGGGTCTCAGGTTTGGTATTAGAAGCATTGAGATATCACATCTCATGCTATAGGAAGGGTCTCAGGATTGGAATGGGAAGGACTTGGATGCCACATCTCATGCTATAGGGAGGGTCTCAAGTTTGATATTAGAAGCATTGAGATAACAAATCTCATGATATCGGAAGGGTCTCAGGATTGGAATGGGAAGGAGTTGGATATCACATCTCATTATAAAGGAAGGGTCTAAGGTTTGGAAGGGGAAGGATTTGGATATCACATCTCATGTTATAGGACGGGTCTCAGGTTTGGTATTAGAAGCATTGAGATATCAAGTCTCATGGTATAAGAAGGGTCTCAGAATTGGAATGGGAAGGAGTTGGATATCACATCTCAAGCTATAGGAAGCGTCTCAGGATTGGAATGGGAAGGAGTTTGATATCACATCTCATGCCATAGTATGGGTCTCAGGTTTGGTAGAAGCATTGGGATATCACATCTCATGCTATAGGAAGGGTCTCAGGATTGGAATGGGAAGAAGTTGGATATCACATCTCAAGCTATAGGAAGGGTCTCAGGTTTGGTATAAGCATTGAGATATCACATCTCATGCTATAGGAAGGGTCTCAGGGTTGGAATGGGAAGGAGTTGTATATGACATCTCATGCCATAGGAAGGGTCTCAGGTTTGGTATAAGCATTGATATATCACATCACATGCTATAGGAAGGGTCTCAGGATTGGAATGGGAAGGACTTGGATATCACATCACATGCTATAGGAAGGGTCTCAGGATTGGAATGGGAAGGACTTGGATATCACATCTCATGCTATAGGCAGGGTCTCAGGTTTGGAAAGGGAAGGAGATGGATATCACATTTCATGTTAGAGGTAGGATCTCAGGTTTGGTATTAGAGGCAATGAGATATCACATCTCATGCTATCAGAAGGGTCCCAGGATTGGAATGGGAAGGAGTTGGATATCACATTTCATGCTAAAGGGAGGGTCTCAGGTTTGGAAGGGGAAGGATTTGGAAATCACATCTCATATTATAGGAAGGATCTCAGGTTTGGTATTAGAAGCATTGAGATATCACATCTCATGCTATCGGAAGGATCTCAGGTTTGGTATAAGAGGCATTGAGATATCACATCTCATGCTATAGGAAGGGTCTCAGGATTGGAATGGGAAGGAGTTGGATATCACATCTCATGTTATAGGAAGGATCTCAGGTTTGGTATTAGAAGCATTGAGACATCACATCTCATGCTATAGGAAGGGTCTCAGGATTGGAATGGGAAGGAGTTGGATATCACATCTCATGCTATAGGAAGGGTCTCAGGTTTGGTATAAGCATTGAGATATCACATCTCATGCTATAGGAAGGGTCTCAGGATTGGAATGGGAAGGATTTGGATATCACATCTTATGCTATAGGAAGGGTCTCAGGTTTGGTATAAGCATTGAGATATCACATCTCATGCTATAGGAAGGGTCACAGGATTGGAATGGGAAGAAGTTGGATATCACATCTCATGCTATAGGAAGGGTCTCAGGTTTGGTATAAGCATTGAGATATCACATCTCATGCTATAGGAAGGGTCTTAGGGTTGGAATGGGAAGGAGTTGTATATGACATCTCATGCCATAGGAAGGGTCTCAGGTTTGGTATAAGCATTGAGATATCACATCACATGCTATAGGAAGGGTCTCAGGATTGGAATGGGAAGGACTTGGATATCACATCTCATGCTATAGGCAGGGTCTCAGGTTTGGAAAGGGAAGGAGATGGATATCACATTTCATGTTAGAGGTAGGATCTCAGGTTTGGTATTAGAGGCATTGAGATATCACATCTCATGCTATCAGAAGGGTCTCAGGATTGGAATGGGAAGGAGTTGGATATCACATTTCATGCTAAAGGGAGGGTCTCAGGTTTGGAAGGGGAAGGATTTGGAAATCACATCTCATATTATAGGAAGGATCTCAGGTTTGGTATTAGAAGCATTGAGATATCACATCTGTTAGGAAAGATTTCATAATTGTAGGGAATTTTCCTTCCATGTGGCAACCCCTAAACTTTTTGCTATTGTTTTTAACCTTGTTCTTGACTTTGCCAGAGAAGTACAGCCTTCTGCCGCACTTCTCTTGGCTTTCGCTCCTTTCTTACGGGGAAACTGACATGCCCTTAAGACAGTCAGTACCGGGGAACGCTCTTTCCCGTAGTTTCTTTTATCGTGTTGCGGCTTTAGTGCAACATGACACAAGAGGGCACTGTAAGCTAAGTTACAGCTCTCTTGGGTCTCTAGCCTTCTACAGACCCTAGATACTCTTTTAGGATGGTATTTGATCGGTGCAAGTCATTCAGGGACTCGAATGGTGGCAGCGATCGTTTTGTTTATTTTGAGCTCCTTTTGGCGTTCTGAGCACGTTTTTCGCACTGAACCCAAAATGGTGGCCTGGCTCCCAAAATGGCCAGTCCACGAGGCTCCTTTGTCCTGTCCACTGACCGTCTTGCTCCCTTCACCTTCCCCAGGTCGGGCGACCCGGGGCCTTCCTTATTTGGGCATGTACTTTCCTGCGAAACGTGGTTGCTTTCGCGGGCTTCTACATGTCGTTTGTGTGCCTCCAGGGTGTGGGCTGGGATGTCTGGTCCCAATACACATCCTGGGTGCCAGAGAGTCTAGGGTGGTGTGAATGCCTGGGACCACCGTGGTCCGTGATTGGTCCACATATGGTATGTGTGTTGATGAGCGGATCTCCCATTGGCTCCCCTCCGTTTTGGCGCGAAGGGAACCGTGGATAAGAGGGAGCTGGAAACACCACTACCATGTCGATCTCCTGAGTTCTCACGAACGAAGGAATACAGGAGCCAAGTATCCTGCAACCAAGAGGCTGGACCGAGGAATCGCTGGTGACCCGCTGAAGGAATCCTCCTTTGCACTGCTGTCGTCCTGTGAAACCCTTGCCTCCTTGGATCGAACCAGAAGGCCTGTACTGGTGCTTCGACCTTTGGAATAGCAGGAACAGCTATTCCCGGCGACTTCATCATCTCCTGCCAAGTAAGCCTTCGGAAGTGTCTCTGGGCCATCCAGTTGACTGACCAGCTTACAAGGGAGTCCTGGTTTGTAACTGCCGCCAGGTTGTGTTGTATTTCGAGTCCTTGTCACTCTCCCACGCTTCGTACGCTTGGCGTCCCCAGGTCTGAAGGGAGAAGTGTACATTTGGCTTGAATACACACGGCCGCTCCATTGTCCTGCTGCGGCAACAAACTGTGCTGGTTTCGTCGATTGGGACGTCTTTTTGCTCTACACGACTACGAGGCGTTCCCTGCTCTTCTGAACCTGCCAGCTACTGAATCTCACGTGGAGAAGCCTGGGTCTGCTTGCTTCGGGGACCGGTGAGTAGATTAGCTAGGATCTGGTCGCCCTCCTGCAGTATCCCATTGCTTTTCCCTGCTGTGTAAAAACAGCACCCTTTTGGCCGTACTCGCGCTCTGCTTCTGCCCGCTGTGGAGGCTGCGCTTGAGTTGCGGAACCTGTTCTCCTTCTGTTGTGCACTATACTGAACTGCCTGACTTCCTCCGAAGAGCTTCCCCTTTTGCCCGTTGGCACCGGCGTGGCAGGTACTTTGAGCATAAGGCTCCACTCTTCGCAGGGCTCGGACTTCCATCTAGTTAGGTGCCTCTGAAGGCGAACTGAGTCTAAAGCGTTATCGCACTGCCTGTTTTCCTTTCCTTTCAGGTGGACTACATATTTCGTGCTTTAAACACTTGCGACTGTGTATTTGTATATATATTGTGTTGATATGGTATGTGTTGGTTTAATATTGTGATATTGTGATTTTCTCGCTACGGTCATTATTTTAAAGGCCTTAAAATAAATGTGTATCTATTTTTGATATAACAACTGTTTGGAGTAGTTTGTCAGCGCTCTTGCTTTGTGTGCTCACTGCGGGCTTTCAGTCACCCTCACCCCTCGTGAGACCTAGTCTTGACCGCCGCGATCGCTACCTTGATTGGTCTGGCTTGTCCAGAGGTTACCCTGTTCCAAGTAATTAGGTTGGCCTTCTGAACTTCTGCGCCACCAGGACAGAGTTCAGAAATCCGTCTTAACAAATTGGTGTACAGCGGTGGGATACGACTGAAGGTATCCAGTGTTGCGCTCGAACTAAGGCATTTCAGGTTATTCCAAACAGTACACGTAGTGAATTGTTATAGTATAACTTTAAAAAGCCATAGTCCTATCAAACAGTATGGAAACAAGTACCTTATTAACTTTGAATGCTTCTAAATCAGAAACACTAAAAAAGATGTGTGCGGAGAGAGGGGTTTCCTCTCAAGGCACGAAATTGGAAATGATCCAAAGAATCGTGGCGTGGCAAGAAGCGCAGCTTGACGCTATAACTTCTGAGGACAGTGCGGAAGGTGGTGGGGCTGCTCTCACTGGTAGAACCGACGGTTCTGCCGCCGCACTGATCCACCGCGACCACGAGGACAGGGAGGACGAGATGTCTAATGTTTCCTCTGCCAGTGCTGATGGGGAGGCTATGCTTGAATTCAAGAAGCAAGAGCTGCGGTTTAGGCAGCAGGAGCTTGAATTCAGCATAGCCAAACTAAAAATCGAACAGGCAGAAAAACAGAAAGACAGGGATCACCAGTTGGAACTGGCCAAGCTTCAGGTTGCAAATGGGTCCAAGGGTCCTGGACATGGGTCTGGGGCTTCCTCTCATCCACGGTTTCCAAAAGATCTGCTCAGTGTGTATGAAGAAAGGAATGACATTATGGACTGGCTGAATGCGTTTGAGTATGCATGCGCGGTTCAAGAAGTTGACAATGCTGATAAGATTGCGTGGTTGCTCAGTAGACTGCCCCATTCTGGCTGTAGTGCCATTATGGAAATGTCGAAGACTGAGCGAGCTGATTTCGCAATGTTAAAGCAAACTCTCATTTTAAAGTTTGGGAAGACTCCGGCCCAATATTTAAAGCGTTTTCGAGAGTATAAGAAAAAGGAAGGTGGTACTTGGGTATCTTATGTCGCTGAATCCTTGAAAAACTTAACTGGCTGGGTCGAAGGTTATAAGGTTTCTACCTTCGAAGGCATGATAAATCTCGTCATGCTGGAACACATTTTTGGTTCTTCTTCCCCGGAGCTTAAGCAGCATTTGGCCGATTCGAAGGAGATAGATCCTAAGAAGCTGGCCATTGCAGCAGACTTATGGGTGTCACATCGAGTGTCCCATAAGGACAAAACTCATCCTGGTAAGGAGGAGGAAGGGAAAAAGTCCAAAGATATGGAGGGTGGGGAATCTGCTAAATCTTCTTCCCATAAGGGCCACAAAAAGAAAAATAAGGGTAAGACACAAGAGAACTCACAGGGCAGTGGAGGTTCGCCGCCAAAACAGAACTCTGGTTACAATAATCCTCCCTACGTAAGCAGACCCAATGGGGCTTGTTTTTCTTGTGGAGCAACTGACCATGTGAAGGGGGATCCCCGGTGTAAGGTTAGACCTTTGGGGGTCCACTCCGCTAATCTGGCCTTCTCCTCCTACGAGGAAGAAGAGATTACAGGAGCATCCTTCTCCTCAGACTCATTTCCCAGTGGGATAGAGGCTGAGGTAGTTTTAGTGTCCCTGGGTTCCTGGGAGCCTAAAGTCGCAGAGGCTTATGCTAGGATTCCGATAATACCAAGCACTACTTTAAAGACAGTGTGCTGATCAATGGAGTGGATACTCCAGCTCTTAGGGATAGTGGGTGCAGTCGCACTGTAGTGGATTCTACCTTGGTAGACTCAGAGGAAGTTGCCAGAGCTACTCTGATGCCCACTAAGTTGGCTGACGGCCCCCTCCGTATGTTTCCCGTGATCCCTGTAAATCTTACTTTAAATGGTACAGCAGTCAGGATTCCAGTGAGCATTCAGAGAAACGTCCCGGGAAAGGTCTTGTTGGGTAATGATCTCAGAGCTTTAGGGCTCGTAGGAGACACTGCCGAAAGACCCTACACACGGTCTCAAGCCCGGGCAGCATTGGCCAAGTCCAATACGCCGCCCCAGCCGAAGGGGAAACCCAAGGCGAAAGGAGTCTACAAGTCAAGACGAGGGAAAGAGAATATTCCCCCGAGCTCGCCTACCACTGCGGTGGAGGAAGTTGGTCAATCGCCCGGGCCTGACGAGGAGGTGGCGATGCCTGAAGTATTTGACCCCAACGATCATCCTGAACTAAAAGACTTATTAGTTGAAGGAGGTCCTGATAGGGACGAATTCAGTAAAGGCCAACGTGAGTGCCCATCTCTGGAAGGCCTAAGGAGACAGGCCTGCTCCCAGCTTGAGGGTGAACCTCCTGGGATGCGTAGGATTTACCAGGAAGGTGGACTCCTGTATAGTGAGCCCACAGAGTCTACAGAAGGAGACCATAGGAGGTTGGTGGTTCCCCTTGCTGTTAGGCCCTTCCTCCTGCAGTTGGCGCATGAAGTTCCCCTTGCTGGTCACCTTGGTATGAAGAGGACCAAGCAAAGGTTATCCATGCACTTCTACTGGCCCAAGATGGGGGTGCAAGTAGAAAGTCACTGCAGGAGTTGTGCCTCCTGCCAGTTGTCTGGTAAGGTTGGCGCGACAATCCAAGCTCCGTTGGTACCGCTCCCAGTTGTGGGGGTACCATTTGAAAGGGTAGGGATCGACATCGTTGGTCCCCTTGACCCGCAAACATCCTCGGGAAATAGGTTTATCCTGGTGCTGGTCGACCATGCAACCAGGTATCCTGAGGCCATCCCATTGAAAACTGTAACTGCCAAGTCAGTTGCAAAAGCTTTACTCGGCATATTTACTAGGGTTGGCTTCCCTAAAGAAGTTGTGTCAGATCGTGGCAGCAACTTTATGTCGAAGTATATGCAGGCTATGTGGAAAGAATGTGGGGTCACCTACAAGTTCTCTTCTGCATACCACCCCCAGACCAATGGTCTGGTGGAACGTTTCAACAGAACGTTAAAGAGCATGATTGGGGCTCTGGAGGAGCCTCAGAGAAGAAAATGGGATCTTCTTTTACCATGCTTGCTGTTTGCCTACCGAGAGGTACCACAGGAGGGTGTTGGCTTCAGCCCCTTCGAACTTCTGTTCGGTCATCCCGTACGGGGACCCTTAGCCATCGTCAAAGAGGGATGGGAGATGCCCACTCCCCCTGTTACTACCAATGTAGTTGATTATGTGCTAGGGCTCAGAAAACGGATGGTACTTCTGATGGGCTTGGCTAGTGATAAATTGAAGGCAGGGCAAGCGCTGGTGAAACATTGGTACGACCAGAAAGCTTCCCTCATCAACTTTACACCTGGTCAGCAAGTCCTGATCATGAATCCCATAAGGCCTCGAGCTTTACAGGACAAATGGTCAGGCCCTTACACAGTGGTGGAGCCCCTGGGTGAGGTGAACTATTTAGTGGACCTTGGAAGGCCTGGACAGGCTCCAAAAGTGTTCCACGTGAATAGGCTGAAGGCTTTCGTCCCAAGAGTCGAAATCGCAGCACTGCTACTGGCATCAGACGTTGAGGAAGAGGAGTCTGAACCTCTTCCCGACCTGTTCCAAAGCGGTCCTTCAGATAGCTCCGTTGAGGGTGTCCGAGTGGCCCCTCACCTGACTTCTGATCAGCAGGCTGAGGTGAAAAGTCTGCTTAGGCAGTTTTCCCCCCTGTTTTCACAGTCCCCTGGTTTGACACCTTGGTGCAAACATAACATTGACACAGGAGACAGTGTACCTACCAAAAGTAGGGGATACAGGATGTCAGATAAAGTACGGTCTTATATTAAGACCGAGGTCAACAAGATGTTAGATCTTGGGGTGATTGAACCCTCTAGTAGTCCTTGGTCCAGTCCTGTGGTGTTGGTTCCAAAAGCAGGCACTTCTGAATTGAGGTTCTGCGTGGATTACAGGGCTCTGAATGCTGTCACCAAGACAGACGCCCACCCCTTGCCTCGAACAGATGAGCTGGTGGATACTTTGGGTGCCTCCAAATACCTCAGCACGTTTGACCTCACTGCTGGCTATTGGCAAATAGCTTTAGCAGAACATGCCAAGGAGAAGACAGCATTTTCTACTCCAGACGGCCTTTACCAATTCCGGGTAATGCCGTTCGGGTTGAAGAATGCACCTGCCACTTTCCAGAGGCTTGTGAATCATGTGTTGAATGGGTTGGACGAATTCTGTCTTGCATATCTGGACGATATAGCAGTTTTCAGTGCCACCTGGGAAGACCATGTGAAACACCTCGGGATTGTGCTCCAGGCTCTTCAGAAAGCCCACTTGACCATAAAGGCTAGTAAATGCCAGATTGGACAAGGCTCAGTGGTTTACCTTGGACATGAAGTAGGTGGAGGGAGGATACAGCCTCTACCCAGTAAAGTACAAGCAGTACAAGACTGGCCTACCCCCACTACGCAAACCCAAGTGAGAGCCTTTTTAGGACTCACGGGGTATTACCGCACTTTTGTGGCAGACTATGGCACCATAGCTGCTCCTCTGACTGCCCTCACAACTCCGAAGAAACCCAAGAAGGTAACTTGGACCGACGAGTGTGAGAAGGCCTTCAATGGCTTAAAAGACTCCTTGTGCCAGGCCCCTGTCCTTAGGGCCCCGGATTATCGAAGACCTTTTATCGTGCAGACGGATGCCTCTGACACTGGGATAGGAGCTGTACTATCACAAGTAGATGAGAAGGGTAAGGAACACCCTATCGGTTTTATTAGTCGCCAGCTTAAGGACAGAGAGCTCAGATGGTCCACGGTAGAGAAAGAATGTTTCTCTGTTGTGTGGGCCCTAAGGAAGCTGAGGCCCTACCTCTATGGGACCCACTTCACTGTGCAGACTGACCATAAGCTGTTAAAGTGGCTAATGAACATGAAGGGGGAGAATCCAAAGTTGCTTAGGTGGTCCATAAGTCTACAAGGCTTCGACTTCACTATTGAGCATAGGCCAGGTGTCCAACATAGCAATGCTGATGGGTTGTCCAGAATGTTTAACCGACCTGAACAAGAGACTCATCCAGGGGTGGATTAGTTCCCCCTGTCCATAGTCTGGGAGGGGCGAGTGTTAGGAAAGATTTCATAATTGTAGGGAATTTTCCTTCCATGTGGCAACCCCTAAACTTTTTGCTATTGTTTTTAACCTTGTTCTTGACTTTGCCAGAGAAGTACAGCCTTCTGCCGCACTTCTCTGGGCTTTCGCTCCTTTCTTACGGGGAAACTGACATGCCCTTAAGACAGTCAGTACCGGGGAACGCTGTTTCCCGTAGTTTCTTTTATCGTGTTGCGGCTTTAGTGCAACATGACACAAGAGGGCACTGTAAGCTAAGTTACAGCTCTCTTGGGTCTCTAGCCTTCTACAGACCCTAGATACTCTTTTAGGATGGTATTTGATCGGTGCAAGTCATTCAGGGACTCGAATGGTGGCAGCGATCGTTTTGTTTATTTTGAGCTCCTTTTGGCGTTCTGAGCATGTTTTTCGCACTGAACCCAAAATGGTGGCCTGGCTCCCAAAATGGCCAGTCCACGAGGCTCCTTTGTCCTGTCCACTGACCGTCTTGCTCCCTTCACCTTCCCCAGGTCGGGCGACCCGGGGCCTTCCTTATTTGGGCATGTACTTTCCCGCGAAACGTGGTTGCTTTCGCGGGCTTCTACATGTCGTTTGTGTGCCTCCAGGGTGTGGGCTTGGATGTCTGGTCCCAATACACATCCTGGGTGCCAGAGAGTCTAGGGTGGTGTGAATGCCTGGGACCACCGTGGTCCGTGATTGGTCCACGTATGGTATGTGTGTTGATGAGCGGATCTCCCATTGGCTCCCCTCCGTTTTGGCGCGAAGGGAACCGTGGATAAGAGGGAGCTGGAAACACCACTACCATGTCGATCTCCTGAGTTCTCACGAACGAAGGAATACAGGAGCCAAGTATCCTGCAACCAAGAGGCTGGACCGAAGAATCGCTGGTGACCCGCTGAAGGAATCCTCCTTTGCACTGCTGTCGTCCTGTGAAACCCTTTCCTCCTTGGATCGAACCAGAAGGCCTGTACTGGTGCTTCGACCTTTGGAATAGCAGGAACAGCTATTCCCGGCGACTTCATCATCTCCTGCCAAGTAAGCCTTCGGAAGTGTCTCTGGGCCATCCAGTTGACTGACCAGCTTACAAGGGAGTCCTGCTCTGTAACTGCCGCCAGGTTGTGTTGTATTTCGAGTCCTTGTCACTCTCCCACGCTTCGTACGCTTGGCGTCCCCTGGTCTGAAGGGAGAAGTGTACATTTGGCTTGAATACACACGGCCGCTCCGTTGTCCTGCTGCGGCAACAAACTGTGCTGGTTTCGTCGATTGGGACGTCTTTTTGCTCTACACGACTACGAGGCGTTCCCTGCTCTTCTGAACCTGCCAGCTACTGAATCTCACGTGGAGAAGCCTGGGTCTGCTTGCTTCGGGGACCGGTGAGTAGATTAGCTAGGATCTGGTCGCCCTCCTGCAGTATCCCATTGCTTTTCCCTGCTGTGTAAAAACAGCACCCTTTTGGCCGTACTCGCGCTCTGCTTCTGCCCGCTGTGGAGGCTGCGCTTGAGTTGCGGAACCTGTTCTCCTTCTGTTGTGCACTATACTGAACTGCCTGACTTCCTCCGAAGAGCTTCCCCTTTTGCCCGTTGGCACCGGCGTGGCAGGTACTTTGAGCATAAGGCTCCACTCTTCGCAGGGCTCGGACTTCCATCTAGTTAGGTGCCTCTGAAGGCGAACTGAGTCTAAAGCGTTATCGCACTGCCTGTTTTCCTTTCCTTTCAGGTGGACTACATATTTCGTGCTTTAAACACTTGCGACTGTGTATTTGTATATATATTGTGTTGATATGGTATGTGTTGGTTTAATATTGTGATATTGTGATTTTCTCGCTACGGTCATTATTTTAAAGGCCTTAAAATAAATGTGTATCTATTTTTGATATAACAACTGTTTGGAGTAGTTTGTCAGCGCTCTTGCTTTGTGTGCTCACTGCGGGCTTTCAGTCACCCTCACCCCTCGTGAGACCTAGTCTTGACCGCCGCGATCGCTACCTTGATTGGTCTGGCTTGTCCAGAGGTTACCCTGTTCCAAGTAATTAGGTTGGCCTTCTGAACTTCTGCGCCACCAGGACAGAGTTCAGAAATCCGTCTTAACAACATCTCATGCTATCGGAAGGATCTCAGGTTTGGTATAAGAGGCATTGAGATATCACATCTCATGCTATCATAAGGGTCTCAGGATTGGAATGGGAAGGAGTTGGATATCACATCTCATGTTATAGGAAGGATCTCAGGTTTGGTATTAGAAGCATTGAGACATCACATCTCATGCTATAGGAAGGGTCTCAGGATTGGAATGGGAAGGAGTTGGATATCACATCTCATGCTATAGGAAGGGTCTCAGGCTTGGTATAAGCATTGAGATATCACATCTCATGCTATAGGAAGGGTCTCAGGATTGGAATGGGAAGGATTTGGATATCACATCTTATGCTATAGGAAGGGTCTCAGGTTTGGTATAAGCATGGAGATATCACTTCTCATGCTATAGGAAGGGTCTCAGGATTGGAATGGGAAGGAGTTGGATATCACATCTCATGCTATAGGAAGGGTCTCAGATTTGGTATAAGCATTGAGATATCACATCTCATGCTATAGTAAGGGTCTCAGGATTGGAATGGGAAGGAGTTGTATATGACATCTCAGGCCATAGGAAGGGTCTCAGATTTGGTATAAGCATTGAGATATCACATCTCATGATATCGGAAGGGTCTCAGGATTGGAATGGGAAGGAGTTGGATATCACATTTCATGATAAAGGAAGGGTCTAAGGTTTGGAAGGGGAAGGATTTGGATATCACATCTCATGTTATAGGACGGGTCTCAGGTTTGGTATTAGAAGCATTGAGATATCAAGTCTCATGGTATAAGAAGGGTCTCAGGATTGGAATGGGAAGGAGTTTGATATCACATTTCATGCCATAGTATGGGTCTCAGGTTTGGTAGAAGCATTGGGATATCACATCTCATGCTATCGGAAGGGTATCAGTATTGGATTTGGAAGGAGTTGGATATCCCATCTCATGCTATAGGAAGGGTCTCAGGTTGGAATGGGAAGGAGTTGGATATCACATTTCATGTTATAGGAAGGGTCTCAGGATTGGAATGGGAAGGACTTGGATATCATATCTCAAGCTATAGGAAGGGTCTCAGGTTTGGTATAAGCATTGAGATATCACATCCCATGCTATAGGAAGGGTCTCAGGATTGGAATGGGAAGAAGTTGGATATCACATCTCATGCTATAGGAAGGGTCTCAGGTTTGGTATAAGCATTGAGATATCACATCTCATGCTATAGGAAGGGTCTCAGGATTGGAATGGGAAGGAGTTGTATATGCCATCTCATGCCATAGGAAGGGTCTCAGGTTTGGTATAAGCATTGAGATATCACATCACATGCTATAGGAAGGGTCTCAGGATTGGAATGGGAAGGACTTGGATATCACATATCATGCTATAGGCAGGGTCTCAGGTTTGGAAAGGGAAGGAGATGGATATCACATTTCATGTTAGAGGTAGGATCTCAGGTTTGGTATTAGAGGCATTGAGAAATCACATCTCATGCTATCAGAAGGGTCTCAGGATTGGAATGGGAAGGAGTTGGATATCACATCTCATGCTAAAGGGAGGGTCTCAGGTTTGGAAGGGGAAGGATTTGGAAATCACATCTCATATTATAGGAAGGATCTCAGGTTTGGTATTAGAAGCATTGAGATATCACATCTCATGCTATCGGAAGGATCTCAGGTTTGGTATAAGAGGCATTGAGATATCACATCTCATGCTATCATAAGGGTCTCAGGATTGGAATGGGAAGGAGTTGGATATCACATCTCATGTTATAGGAAGGATCTCAGGTTTGGTAATGGAAGCATTGAGACATCACATCTCATGCTATAGGAATGGTCTCAGGATTGGAATGGGTAGGAGTTGGATATTACATTCTTGCTATAGGAAGGGTCTCATGTTTGGAATGGGAAGGAGTTGGATATCACATATGCTATAGGAAGTGTCTTAGGTTTGGAACGGGAAGGAGTTGGATATCACATCTCATGTTATAGGAAGGGTCTCAGGTTTGGTATAAGCATTGAGATATCACATCTCTGCTATCAGGAGTGGCTCAGGATTGGAATGGGAAGGAGTTGGATATCCCATCTCATGTTAAAGGACGGGTCTCTGGTTTGGTATTAGAATCATTGAGATATCACATCGCTGTTAGGAAAGATTTCGTAATTGTAGGGAATTTTCCTTCCATGTGGCAACCCCTAAACTTTTTGCTATTGTTTTTAACCTTGTTCTTGACTTTGCCAGAGAAGTACAGCCTTCTGCCGCACTTCTCTGGGCTTTCGCTCCTTTCTTACGGGGAAACTGACATGCCCTTAAGACAGTCAGTACCGGGGAACGCTGTTTCCCGTAGTTTCTTTTATCATGTTGCGGCTTTAGTGCAACATGACACAAGAGGGCACTGTAAGCTAAGTTACAGCTCTCTTGGGTCTCTAGCCTTCTACAGGCCCTAGATACTCTTTTAGGATGGTATTTGATCGGTGCAAGTCATTCAGGGACTGGAATGGTGGCAGCGATCGTTTTGTTTATTTTGAGCTCCTTTTGGCGTTCTGAGCACGTTTTTCGCACTGAACCCAAAATGGTGGCCTGGCTCCCAAAATGGCCAGACCACGAGGCTCCTTTGTCCTGTCCACTGACCGTCTTGCTCCCTTCACCTTCCCCAGGTCGGGCGACCCGGGGCCTTCCTTATTTGGGCATGTACTTTCCCGCGAAACGTGGTTGCTTTCGCGGGCTTCTACATGTCGTTTGTGTGCCTCCAGGGTGGGGGCTGGGATGTCTGGTCCCAATACACATCCTGGGTGCCAGAGAGTCTAGGGTGGTGTGAATGCCTGGGACCACCGTGGTCCGTGATTGGTCCACGTATGGTATGTGTGTTGATGAGCGGATCTCCCATTGGCTCCCCTCCGTTTTGGCGCGAAGGGAACCGTGGATAAGAGGGAGCTGGAAACACCACTACCAGGTCGATCTCCTGAGTTCTCACGAACGAAGGAATACAGGAGCCAAGTATCCTGCAACCAAGAGGCTGGACCGAGGAATCGCTGGTGACCCGCTGAAGGAATCCTCCTTTGCACTGCTGTCGTCCTGTGAAACCCTTTCCTCCTTGGATCGAACCAGAAGGCCTGTACTGGTGCTTCGACCTTTGGAATAGCAGGAACAGCTATTCCCGGCGACTTAATCCTCTCCTGCCAAGTAAGCCTTCGGAAGTGTCTCTGGGCCATCCAGTTGACTGACCAGCTTACAAGGGAGTCCTGCTCTGTAACCGCCGCCAGGTTGTGTTGTATTCCGAGTCCTTGTCACTCTCCCACGCTTCGTACACTTGGCGTTCCCAAGTCTGAAGGGAGGAGTGTACATTTGGCTCGAATACACACGGCCGCTCCGTTGTCCTGCTGCGGCAACAAACTGTGCTGGTTTCGTCGATTGGGACGTCTTTTTGCTCTACACGACTACGAGGCGTTCCCTGCTCTTCTGAACCTGCCAGCTGCTGAAACGAACGTGGAGAAGCCTGGGTCTGCTTGCTTCGGGGACCGGTGAGTAGTTTAGCTAGGATCTGGTCGCCCTCCTGCAGTATCCCATTGCTTTTCCCTGCTGTGTAAAAACAGCACCCTTTTGGCCGTACTCGCGCTCTGCTTCTGCCCGCTGTGGAGGCTGCGCTTGAGTTACGGAACCTGTTCTCCTTCTGCTGTGCACTAACCCGAACTGCCTGACTTCCTCCGAAGAGCTTCCCCTTTTGCCCGTTGGCACCGGCGTGGCAGGTACTTTGAGCACAAGGCTCCACTCTTCGCAGGGCTCGGACTTCCATCTAGCAGGTGCCTCTGAAGGCGAACTGAGTCTAAAGCGGTATCGCACTGCCTGTTTTCCTTCCCTGGCAGGTGGACTACATATTTCGTGCTTTAAACGCTTGCGACTGTGTATTTGTATATATATTGTGTTGATATGGTATGTGTTGGTTTAATATTGTGATATTGTGATTTTCTCGCTACGGTCATTATTTTAAAGGCCTTAAAATAAATGTGTATCTATTTTTGATATAACAACTGTTTGGAGTAGTTTGTAAGCGCTCTTGCTTTGTGTGCTCATTGCGGGCTTTCAGTCACCCTCACCCCTCTTGAGACCTAGTCTTGACCGCCGCGATCGCTACCTTGATTGGTCTGGCTTGTCCATAGGTTACCCTGTTCCAAGTAATTAGGTTGGCCTTCTGAACTTCTGCGCCACCAGGACAGAGTTCAGAAATCCGTCTTAACAAATTGGTGTAAAGCGGTGGGATACGACTGAAGGTATCCAGTGTTGCGCTCGAACTAAGGCATTTCAGGTTATTCCAAACAGTACACGTAGTGAATTGTTATAGAATAACTTTAAAAAGGCCATAGTCCTATCAAACAGTATGGAAGCAAATACCTTGTTAACTTTAAATGCTTCCAAATCAGAAACATTGAAAAAGATGTGTGCGGAGAGAGGTGTTTCCTCTCAAGGCACAAAATTGGAAATGATCCAGAGAATCGTGGCGTGGCAAGAAGCGCAGCTTGACGCTATAACTTCCGAGGACAGTGCAGAAGGTGGTGGGGCTGCTCTCACTGGTAGAACCGATGGTTCTGCCGCTGCACTGATCCATCGCGACCACGAGGACAGGGAGGATGTAATGTCTAATGTTTCCTCTGCCAGTGTTGATGGGGAGGCTATGCTTGGATTCAAGAAGCAAGAGCTGCGGTTTAGGCAGCAGGAGCTTGAATTCAGCATAGCCAAACTAAAAATCGAACAGGCAGAAAAACAGAAAGACAGGGATCACCAGTTGGAACTGGCCAAGCTTCAGGTTGCAAATGGGTCCAAGGGTCCTGGACATGGGTCTGGGCTTCCTCTCATCCACGGTTTCCAAAAGATCTGCTCAGTGTATATGAAGAAAGGAATGACATTATGGACTGGCTGAATGCGTTTGAGTATGCATGCGAGGTTCAAAAAGTTGACAGTGCTGATGAGATTGCGTGGTTGCTCAGTAGACTGCCCCATTCTGGCTGTAGTGCCATTATGGAAATGTCGAAGGCTGAGCGGGCTGATTTCGCAATGTTAAAGCAAACTCTCATTTTAAAGTTTGGGAAGACTCCGGCCCAATATTTAAAGCGTTTTCGAGAGTATAAGAAAAAGGAAGGTGGTACTTGGGTATCTTATGTCGCTGAATCCTTGAAAAACTTAACTGGCTGGGTCAAAGATTATAAGGTTTCTACCTTCGAAGGCATGATAAATCTTGTCATGCTGGAACATATTTTTGCTTCTTCTTCCCCGGAGCTTAAGCAGCATTTGGCCGATTCGAAGGAGATAGATCCTAAGAAGCTGGCCATTGCAGCAGACTTATGGGTGTCACATCGAGTGTCCCATAAGGACAAAACTCATCCTGGTAAGCAGGAGGAAGGGAAAAAGTCCAAAGATATGGAGGGTGGGGAATCTGCTAAATCTTCTTCCCATAAGGGCCACAAAAAGAAAAACAAGGGTAAGACACAAGAGAACTCACAGGGTAGTGGAGGTCAGCCTCCGAAACAGAACTCTGGTTACAATAAGCCTCCCTACGTAAACAGACCCACTGGGGCTTGTTTTTCTTGTGGAGCAACTGACCATGTGAAGGGGGATCCCCGGTGTAAGGTTAGACCTTTGGGGGTCCACTCCGCTAATCTGGCCTTCTCCTCCTACGAGAAAGAAGAGATTACAGGAGCATCCTTCTCCTCAGACTCATTTCCCAGCGGGATAGAGGCTGAGGTAGTTTTAGTGTCCCTGGGTTCCTGGGAGCCTAAAGTCGCAGAGGCTTATGCTAGGATTCCGGATAATACCAAGCACTACTTTAAAGACAGTGTGCTGATCAATGGAGTGGATACTCCAGCTCTTAGGGATAGTGGGTGCAGTCGCACTGTAGTGGATTCTACCTTGGTAGACTCAGAGGAAGTTGCCAGAGCTACTCTGATGCCCACTAAGTTGGCTGACAGCCCCCTCCGTATGTTTCCCGTGATCCCTGTAAATCTTACTTTAAATGGTACAGCAGTCAGGATTCCAGTGAGCATTCAGAGAAACGTCCCGGGAAAGGTCTTGTTAGGTAATGATCTCAGAGCTTTAGGGCTCGTAGGAGACACTGCCGAAAGACCCTACACACGGTCTCAAGCACGGGCAGCATTGACCAAGTCCAATACGCCGCCCCAGCCGAAGGGGAAACCCAAGGCGAAAGGAGTCTACAAGTCAAAACGAGGGAAAGAGAATATTCCCCCGAGCTCGCCTACCACTGCGGTGGAGGAAGTTGGTCAATCGCCCGGGCCTGCGAGGAGGTGGCGATGCCTGAAGTATTCGACCCCAACGATCATCCTGAACTAAAAGACTTGTTAGTTGAAGGAGGTCCTGATAGGGACGAATTCAGTAAAGGCCAACGTGAGTGCCCATCTCTGGAAGGCCTAAGGAGACAGGCCTGCTCCCAGCTTGAGGGTGAACCTCCTGGGATGCGTAGGATTTACCAGGAAGGTGGACTCCTGTATAGTGAGCCCACAGAGTCTACAGAAGGAGACCATAGGAGGTTGGTGGTTCCCCTTGCTGTTAGGCCCTTCCTCCTGCAGTTGGCGCATGAAGTTCCCATTGCTGGTCACCTCGGTATGAGGAAAACCAAGCAAAGGTTATCCATGCATTTCTACTGGCCCAAGATGGGGGAGCAAGTAGAAAGTCACTGCAGGAGTTGTGCCTCCTGCCAGTTGTCTGGTAAGGTTGGCGCGACAATCCAAGCTCCGTTGGTACCGCTCCCAGTTGTGGGGGTACCATTTGAAAGGGTAGGGATCGACATGGTTGGTCCCCTTGACCCGCAAACATCCTCAGGCAATAGGTTTATCCTGGTGCTGGTCGACCATGCAACCAGGTATCCTGAGGCCGTCCCATTTACAACTGTAACTGCCAAGCCAGTTGCAGAAGCTTTACTCGGCATGTTTACTAGGGTTGGCTTCCCTAAAGAAGTTGTGTCGGATCATGGCAGCAACTTTATGTCGAAGTATATGCAGGCTATGTGGAAAGAATGTGGGGTCACCTACAGGTTCTCTTCTGCATACCACCCCCAGACCAATGGTCTGGGGGGGCGTTTCGACAGGAAGTTAACGAGCATGATTGGGGCTCTGGAGGAGCCCCAGAGAAGAAAATGGGATCTTCTTGTTTCATGCTCACTGTTTGCCTACCGAGAGGTACCACAGGAGGGTGTTGGCTTCAGCCCCTTCAAACTTCTGTTCGGTCATCCCGTACGGGGACCCTTAGCCATTGTCAAGGAGGGATGGGAGATGCCCACTCCCCCTGTTACTACCAATGTAGTTGATTATGTGCTAGGGCTCAGAAAACGGATGGTACTTCTGATGGGCTTGGCTAGTGATAAATTGAAGGCAGGGCAAGCGCTGGTGAAACCTTGGTACGACCAGAAAGCTTCCCTCATCAACTTTACACTTGGTCAGCAAGTCCTGATCATGAATCCCATAAGGCCTCGAGCTTTACAGGACAATTGGTCAGGCCCTTACCCAGTGGTGGAGCCCCTGGGTGAGGTTAACTATTCAGTGGACCTTGGAAGGCCTGGAAAGGCTCCCAAAGTGTTTCACATGAATAGGCTGAAGGCTTTCGTCCCAAGCGGCGAAATCGCAGCACTGCTATTGGCTTCAGACGTTGAGGAAGAGGAGTCTGAACCTCTCCCCGACCTGTTCCAAAGCAGTCCTTCAGAGAGCTCTTTTGAGGGTTTCCGCGTGGCCCCTCAACAAAATGGACAAGGCTCAGTGGTTTAGCTTGGACATGAAGTAGGTGGAGGGAGGAGACAGCCTCTACTCAGTCAGGTACAAGCAGTACAAGACTGGCCTACCCCCACTACGCAAACCCAAGTGAGAGCCTTTTTAGGACTCACGGGGTATTACCGCACTTTTGTGGCAGACTATGGCACCATAGCTGCTCCTCTGACTGCCCTCACAACTCCGAAGAAACCCAAGAAGGTAACTTGGACCGACGAGTGTGAGAAGGCCTTCAATGGCTTAAAAGACTCCTTGTGCCAGGCCCCTGTCCTTAGGGCCCCGGATTATCAAAGACCTTTTATCGTGCAGACGGATGCCTCTGACACTGGGATAGGAGCTGTACTATCACAAGTAGATGAGAAGGGTAAGGAACACCCTATCGGTTTTATTAGTCGCCAGCTTAAGGACAGAGGGCTCAGATGGTCCACGGTAGAGAAAGAATGTTTCTCTGTTGTGTGGGCCCTAAGGAAGCTGAGGCCCTACCTCTATGGGACCCACTTCACTGTGCAGACTGACCATAAGCCGTTAAAGTGGCTAATGAACATGAAGGGGGAGAATCCAAAGTTGCTTAGGTGGTCCATAAGTCTACAAGGCTTCGACTTCACTATTGAGCATAGGCCAGGTGTCCAACATAGCAATGCTGATGGGTTGTCCAGAATGTTTAACCGACCTGAACAAGAGACTCATCCAGGGGTGGATTAGTTCCCCCTGTCCATAGTCTGGGAGGGGCGAGTGTTAGGAAAGATTTCGTAATTGTAGGGAATTTTCCTTCCATGTGGCAACCCCTAAACTTTTTGCTATTGTTTTTAACCTTGTTCTTGACTTTGCCAGAGAAGTACAGCCTTCTGCCGCACTTCTCTGGGCTTTCGCTCCTTTCTTACGGGGAAACTGACATGCCCTTAAGACAGTCAGTACCGGGGAACGCTGTTTCCCGTAGTTTCTTTTATCATGTTGCGGCTTTAGTGCAACATGACACAAGAGGGCACTGTAAGCTAAGTTACAGCTCTCTTGGGTCTCTAGCCTTCTACAGGCCCTAGATACTCTTTTAGGATGGTATTTGATCGGTGCAAGTCATTCAGGGACTGGAATGGTGGCAGCGATCGTTTTGTTTATTTTGAGCTCCTTTTGGCGTTCTGAGCACGTTTTTCGCACTGAACCCAAAATGGTGGCCTGGCTCCCAAAATGGCCAGACCACGAGGCTCCTTTGTCCTGTCCACTGACCGTCTTGCTCCCTTCACCTTCCCCAGGTCGGGCGACCCGGGGCCTTCCTTATTTGGGCATGTACTTTCCCGCGAAACGTGGTTGCTTTCGCGGGCTTCTACATGTCGTTTGTGTGCCTCCAGGGTGGGGGCTGGGATGTCTGGTCCCAATACACATCCTGGGTGCAAGAGAGTCTAGGGTGGTGTGAATGCCTGGGACCACCGTGGTCCGTGATTGGTCCACGTATGGTATGTGTGTTGATGAGTGGATCTCCCATTGGCTCCCCTCCGTTTTGGCGCAAAGGGAACCGTGGATAAGAGGGAGCTGGAAACACCACTACCAGGTCGATCTCCTGAGTTCTCACGAACGAAGGAATACAGGAGCCAAGTATCCTGCAACCAAGAGGCTGGACCGAGGAATCGCTGGTGACCCGCTGAAGGAATCCTCCTTTGCACTGCTGTCGTCCTGTGAAACCCTTTCCTCCTTGGATCGAACCAGAAGGCCTGTACTGGTGCTTCGACCTTTGGAATAGCAGGAACAGCTATTCCCGGCGACTTCATCCTCTCCTGCCAAGTAAGCCTTCGGAAGTGTCTCTGGGCCATCCAGTTGACTGACCAGCTTACAAGGGAGTCCTGCTCTGTAACCGCCGCCAGGTTGTGTTGTATTCCGAGTCCTTGTCACTCTCCCACGCTTCGTACACTTGGCGTTCCCAAGTCTGAAGGGAGGAGTGTACATTTGGCTCGAATACACACGGCCGCTCCGTTGTCCTGCTGCGGCAACAAACTGCTGGTTTCGTCGATTGGGACGTCTTTTTGCTCTACACGACTACGAGGCGTTCCCTGCTCTTCTGAACCTGCCAGCTGCTGAAACGAACGTGGAGAAGCCTGGGTCTGCTTGCTTCGGGGACCGGTGAGTAGTTTAGCTAGGATCTGGTCGCCCTCCTGCAGTATCCCATTGCTTTTCCCTGCTGTGTAAAAACAGCACCCTTTTGGCCGTACTCGCGCTCTGCTTCTGCCCGCTGTGGAGGCTGCGCTTGAGTTACGGAACCTGTTCTCCTTCTGCTGTGCACTAACCCGAACTGCCTGACTTCCTCCGAAGAGCTTCCCCTTTTGCCCGTTGGCACCGGCGTGGCAGGTACTTTGAGCACAAGGCTCCACACTTCGCAGGGCTCGGACTTCCATCTAGTAGGTGCCTCTGAAGGCGAACTGAGTCTAAAGCGGTATCGCACTGCCTGTTTTCCTTCCCTGGCAGGTGGACTACATATTTCGTGCTTTAAACGCTTGCGACTGTGTATTTGTATATATATTGTGTTGATATGGTATGTGTTGGTTTAATATTGTGATATTGTGATTTTCTCGCTACGGTCATTATTTTAAAGGCCTTAAAATGAATGTGTATCTATTTTTGATATAACAACTGTTTGGAGTAGTTTGTAAGCGCTCTTGCTTTGTGTGCTCATTGCGGGCTTTCAGTCACCCTCACCCCTCTTGAGACCTAGTCTTGACCGCCGCGATCGCTACCTTGATTGGTCTGGCTTGTCCAGAGGTTACCCTGTTCCAAGTAATAAGGTTGGCCTTCTGAACTTCTGCGCCACCAGGACAGAGTTCAGAAATCCGTTTTAACAATCGCATGCTGTAGGAAGGGTCTAAGGATTGGAATGGGGTGGACTTGGATATCACATCTCATGCTATAGGTAGGCTCTCAGGTTTGGTATAAGCATTGAGATATCACATCTCATGCTATAGGAAGGGTCTCATGATTGGAATGGGAAGGATTTGGATATCACATCTCATGCTATAGGAAGGGTCTCAGGTTTGGTATAAGCATGGAGATATCACTTCTCATGCTATAGGAAGGGTCTCAGGATTGGAATGGGAAGGTGTTGGATATCACATCTCATGCTATAGGAAGGGTCTCAGATTTGGTATAAGCATTGAGATATCACATCTCATGCTATAGGAAGGGTCTCAGGATTGCAATGGGAAGGAGTTGTATATGACATCTCAGGCCTTAAGAAGGGTCTCAGGTTTGGTATAAGCATTGAGATATCACATCTCTGCTATCGGAAGGGTCTCAGGATTGGAATGGGAAGGAGTTGGATATCCCATCTCATGTTATAGGAAGGGTCTCAGGTTTGGTATTAGAAGCATTGAGATATCACATCTCATGCTATAGGAAGGGTCTCAGGATTGGAATGGGAAGGACTTGGATGTCACATCTCATGCTATAGGGAGGGTCTCAAGTTTGATATTAGAAGCATTGAGATAACAAATCTCATGATATCGGAAGGGTCTCAGGATTGGAATGGAAAGGAGTTGGATATCACATCTCATTATAAAGGAAGGGTCTAAGGTTTGGAAGGGGAAGGATTTGGATATCACATCTCATGTTATAGGACGGGTCTCAGGTTTGGTATTAGAAGCATTGAGATATCAAGTGTCATGGTATAAGAAGGGTCTCAGAATTGGAATGGGAAGGAGTTGGATATCACATCTCAAGCTATAGGAAGCGTCTCAGGATTGGAATGGGAAGGAGTTTGATATCACATCTCATGCCATAGTATGGGTCTCAGGTTTGGTAGAAGCATTGGGATATCACATCTCATGCTATCGGAAGGGTATCAGTATTGGATTTGGAAGGAGTTGGATATCCCATCTCATGCTATAGGAAGGGTCTCAGGTTAGAATGGGAAGGAGTTGGATATCACATTTCATGTTATAGGAAGGGTCTCAGGATTGGAATGGGAAGGACTTGGATATCATATCTCATGCTATAGGAAGGCTCTCAGGTTTGGAAGGGGAAGGAGTTGGATATCACATTTCATGTTAGAGGAAGGATCTCAGGTTTGGTATTAGAGGCCTTGAGATATCACATCTCATGCTATAGGAAGGGTCTCAGGATTGGAATGGGAAGGAGTTGGATATCACATCTCAAGCTATAGGAAGGGTCTCAGGTTTGGTATAAGCATTGAGATATCACATCTCATGCTATAGGAAGGGTCTCAGGATTGGAATGGGAAGAAGTTGGATATCACATCTCATGCTATAGGAAGGGTCTCAGGTTTGGTATAAGCATTGAGATATCACATCTCATGCTATAGGAAGGGTCTCAGGGTTGGAATGGGAAGGAGTTGTATATGACATCTCATGCCATAGGAAGGGTCTCAGGTTTGGTATAAGCATTGAGATATCACATCACCTTCCCATTCCAATCCTGAGACCCTTCTGATAGCATGAGATGTGATATCTCAATGCCTCTAATACCAAACCTGAGATCCTACCTCTAACATGAAATGTGATATCCATCTCCTTCCCTTTCCAAACCTGAGACCCTGCCTATAGCATGAGATGTGATATCCAAGTCCTTCCCATTCCAATCCTGAGACCCTTCCTATAGCATGTGATGTGATATCTCAATGCTTATACCAAACCTGAGACCCTTCCTATGGCATGAGATGTCATATACAACTCCTTCCCATTCCAACCCTGAGACCCTTCCTATAGCATGAGATGTGATATCTCAATGCTTATACCAAACCTGAGACCCTGTGATATCCAACTTCTTCCCATTCCAATCCTGAGACCCTTCCTATAGCATGAGTTGTGATATCTCAATGCTTATACCAAACCTGAGACCCTTCCTATAGCATAAGATGTGATATCCAAATCCTTCCCATTCCAATCCTGAGACCCTTCCTATAGCATGAGATGTGATATCCAACTTCTTCCCATTCCAATCCTGAGACCCTTCCTATAGCATGAGATGTGATATCTCAATGCTTATACCAAACCTGAGACCCTTCCTATAGCTTGAGATGTGATATCCAACTCCTTCCCATTCCAATCCTGAGACCCTTCATATAGCATGAGATGTGATATCTCAAGGCCTCTAATACCAAACCTGAGATCCTTCCTCTAACATGAAATGTGATATCCAACTCCTTCCCCTTCCAAACCTGAGAGCCTTCCTATAGCATGAGATATGATATCCAAGTCCTTCCCATTCCAATCCTGAGACCCTTCCTATAACATGAAATGTGATATCCAACTCCTTCCCATTCCAACCTGAGACCCTTCCTATAGCATGAGATGGGATATCCAACTCCTTCCAAATCCAATACTGATACCCTTCGGATAGCATGAGATGTGATATCCCAATGCTTCTACCAAACCTGAGACCCATACTATGGCATGAGATGTGATATCAAACTCCTTCCCATTCCAATCCTGAGACCCTTCTTATACCATGAGACTTGATATCTCAATGCTTCTAATACCAAACCTGAGACCCGTCCTATAACATGAGATGTGATATCCAAATCCTTCCCCTTCCAAACCTTAGACCCTTCCTTTATCATGAAATGTGATATCCAACTCCTTCCCATTCCAATCCTGAGACCCTTCCGATATCATGAGATGTGATATCTCAATGCTTATACCAAATCTGAGACCCTTCCTATGGCCTGAGATGTCATATACAACTCCTTCCCATTCCAATCCTGAGACCCTTCCTATAGCATGAGATGTGATATCTCAATGCTTATACCAAATCTGAGACCCTTCCTATAGCATGAGATGTGATATCCAACTCCTTCCCATTCCAATCCTGAGACCCTTCCTATAGCATGAGAAGTGATATCTCCATGCTTATACCAAACCTGAGACCCTTCCTATAGCATAAGATGTGATATCCAAATCCTTCCCATTCCAATCCTGAGACCCTTCCTATAGCAAGAGATGTGATATCTCAATGCTTATACCAAACCTGAGACCCTTCCTATAGCATGAGATGTGATATCCAACTCCTTCCCATTCCAATCCTGAGACCCTTCCTATAGCATGAGATGTGATGTCTCAATGCTTCTAATACCAAACCTGAGATCCTTCCTATAACATGAGATGTGATATCCAACTCCTTCCCATTCCAATCCTGAGACCCTTATGATAGCATGAGATGTGATATCTCAATGCCTCTTATACCAAACCTGAGATCCTTCCGATAGCATGAGATGTGATATCTCAATGCTTCTAATACCAAACCTGAGATCCTTCCTATAATATGAGATGTGATTTCCAAATCCTTCCCCTTCCAAACCTGAGACCCTCCCTTTAGCATGAAATGTGATATCCAACTCCTTCCCATTCCAATCCTGAGACCCTTCTGATAGCATGAGATGTGATATCTCAATGCCTCTAATACCAAACCTGAGATCCTACCTCTAACATGAAATGTGATATCCATCTCCTTCCCTTTCCAAACCTGAGACCCTGCCTATAGCATGAGATGTGATATCCAAGTCCTTCCCATTCCAATCCTGAGACCCTTCCTATAGCATGTGATGTGATATCTCAATGCTTATACCAAACCTGAGACCCTTCCTATGGCATGAGATGTCATATACAACTCCTTCCCATTCCAACCCTAAGACCCTTCCTATAGCATGAGATGTGATATCTCAATGCTTATACCAAACCTGAGACCCTTCCTATAGCATGAGATGTGATATCCAACTTCTTCCCATTCCAATCCTGAGACCCTTCCTATAGCATGAGATGTGATATCTCAATGCTTATACCAAACCTGAGACCCTTCCTATAGCATAAGATGTGATATCCAAATCCTTCCCATTCCAATCCTGAGACCCTTCCTATAGCATGAGATGTGATATCTCAATGCTTATACCAAACCTGAGACCCTTCCTATAGCATGAGATGTGATATCCAACTCCTTCCCATTCCAATCCTGAGACCCTTCCTATAGCATGAGATGTGATGTCTCAATGCTTCTAATACCAAACCTGAGATCCTTCCTATAACATGAGATGTGATATCCATCTCCTTCCCTTTCCAAACCTGAGACCCTGCCTATAGCATGAGATGTGATATCCAAGTCCTTCCCATTCCAATCCTGAGACCCTTCCTATAGCATGTGATGTGATATCCAAGTCCTTCCCATTCCAATCCTGAGACCCTTCCTATAGCATGTGATGTGATATCTCAATGCTTATACCAAACCTGAGACCCTTCCTATGGCATGAGATGTCATATACAACTCCTTCCCATTCCAACCCTGAGACCCTTCCTATAGCATGAGATGTGATATCTCAATGCTTATACCAAACCTGAGACCCTTCCTATAGCTTGAGATGTGATATCCAACTTCTTCCCATTCCAATCCTGAGACCCTTCCTATAGCATGAGATGTGATATCCCAATGCTTCTACCAAACCTGAGACCCATACTATGGCATGAGATGTGATATCAAACTCCTTCCCATTCCAATCCTGAGACGCTTCCTATAGCTTGAGATGTGATATCCAACTCCTTCCCATTCCAATTCTGAGACCCTTCTTATACCATGAGACTTGATATCTCAATGCTTCTAATACCAAACCTGAGACCCGTCCTATAACATGAGATGTGATATCCAAATCCTTCCCCTTCCAAACCTTAGACCCTTCCTTTATAATGAGATGTGATATCCAACTCCTTCCCATTCCAATCCTGAGACCCTTCCGATATCATGAGATTTGTTATCTCAATGCTTCTAATATCAAACTTGAGACCCTCCCTATAGCATGAGATGTGACATCCAAGTCCTTCCCATTCCAATCCTGAGACCCTTCCTATAGCATGAGATGTGATATCTCAATGCTTCTAATACCAAACCTGAGACCCTTCCTATAACATGAGATGGGATATCCAACTCCTTCCCATTCCAATCCTGAGACCCTTCCGATAGCAGAGATGTGATATCTCAATGCTTATACCAAACCTGAGACCCTTCCTAAGGCTTGAGATGTCATATACAACTCCTTCCCATTCCAATCCTGAGACCCTTCCTATAGCATGAGATGTGATATCTCAATGCTTATACCAAATCTGAGACCCTTCCTATAGCATGAGATGTGATATCCAAATCCTTCCCATTCCAATCCTGAGACCCTTCCTATAGCATGAGATGTGATATCTCAATGCTTATACCAAACCTGAGAGCCTACCTATAGCATGAGATGTGATATCCAGGTCCATCCCATTCCAATCCTTAGACCCTTCCTACAGCATGCGATGTGATATCTCAATGATTCTAATACCAAACCTGAGACCCGTCCTTTAACATGAGATGGGATATCCAACTCATTCCCATTCCAATCCTGAGCCACTCCTGATAGCAGAGATGTGATATCTCAATGCTTATACCAAACCTGAGACCCTTCCTATAACATGAGATGTGATATCCAACTCCTTCCCGTTCCAAACCTGAGACACTTCCTATAGCATATGTGATATCCAACTCCTTCCCATTCCAAACATGAGACCCTTACTATAGCAAGAATGTAATATCCAACTCCTACCCATTCCAATCCTGAGACCATTCCTATAGCATGAGATGTGATATATCAATGCTTCTAATACCAAACCTGAGATCCTTCCTATGACATGAGATGTGATATCCAAATCCTTCCCATTCCAATCCTGAGACCCTTCCTATAGCAAGAGATGTGATATCCAAATCCTTCCCATTCCAATCCTGAGACCCTTCCTATAACATGAGATGTGATATTCAACTCCTTCCCATTCCAACCTGAGACACTTCCTATAGCATGGGAAGGGATATCCAACTCCTTCCCAATCCAATCCTGAGAACCTTCCGATAGCAGAGATGTGATATCTCAATGCTTATACCAAACCTGAGACCCTTCCTATGGCATGAGATGTGATATCCAACTCCTTGCCATTCAAATACTGAGACCCTTCCTATAGCATGAGATGTGATATCTCAATGCTTCTACCAAACCTGAGACCCTTCCTTTAGCATGAGATGTGATATCCAAATCCTTCCCATTCCAATCCTGAGACCCTTCCTATAGCATGAGATGTGATATCTCAATGCTTCTAATACCAAACCTGAGATCCTTCCTATAACATGAGATGTGATATCCAATTCCTTCCCATTCCAAACCTGAGACCCTTCCTATTGGATGAGATGTGATATCCAACTCCTTCCCATTCCAACCCTGAGACCCTTCCTATACCATGAGATGTGATATCTCAATGCTTCTAATACCAAACCTGGGAACCGTCCTATAACATGAGATGTGATATCTCAATGTTTCTAATAAAAAACCTGAGACCCTTCCTATAACATGAGATGTGATATCCAATTCCGTCCCATTCCAAACCTGAGACCCTTCCTATTGGATGAGATGTGATATCCAAATCCTTCCCCTTCCAAACCTGAGATCCTTCCTTTAGCATGAGATGTGATATCCAAATACTTCCCATTCCAATCCTAAAACCCTTCCTATAGCATGAGATGTGATATCTCAATGTTTCTAATAAAAAACCTGAGACCCTTCCTATAGCAAGAGATGTGATATCCAAATCCTTCCCATTCCAATCCTGAGACCCTTCCTGTATATAACATGAGATGTGATATCCAACTCCTTCCCATTCCAACCTGAGACCCTTCCTATAGCATGAGATGTGATATCCAACTCCTTACCATTCAAATCCTGAGACCCTCCCTATAACAAGAGATGTCATATCCAACTCCTTCCCATTCCAAACCTGAGACCCTTCCTATAACATGAGATCTGATATCCAACTCCTTCCCATTCCAAACCTGAGACCCTTCCGATAGCATGAGATGTGATATCTCAATGCTTCAAAAACCAAACATGAGAACCATCCTATAACATGAGATGTGAAATCCAAATCCTTCCCTTCCCAAACCTGAGACTCTTCCTATAGCATGAGATGTGATATCTCAATGCTTCTACCAAACCTGAAACCCTTCCTATAGCATGAGATGTGATATCCAACTCCTTCCCATTCCAATCCTGAGACACATCCTATAGCATGAGATGTGATATCACAATGCTTCTAATACCAAACCTGAGACCCGTCCTATAACATGAGATGTGATATCCAAATCCTTCCCCTTCCAAACCTGAGACCCTTCCTTTAGCATGAGATGTGATATATAGCTCCTCCCATTCCAATCCTGAGACCCTTCCGATAGCAGAGATGTGATATTTCAATGCTTATACCAAACCTGAGACCCTTCCCATAGCATGAGATGTGATATCCAACTCCTTCCCATTCCAATCCCGAGACCCTTCCTATAGCATGAGATGTGATATCTCAATGCTTCTAATACCAAACCTAAGGTCCTTCCTATAACATGAGATGTGATATCCAAATCCTTCCCATTCCAAACCTGAGACCCTCCCTTTAGCATGAGATGTGATATCCAACTCCTTCCCATTCCAATCCTGATACCCTTCTGATAGCATGAGATCTGATATCTCAATGCCTCTAATACCAAACCTGAGATCCTACCTCTAACATGAAATGTGATATCCAACTCCTTCCTTTTCCAGACCTGAGACCCTTCCTACAGCATGAGATGTGATATCCAAGTCCTTCCCATTCCAATCCTGAGACCCTTCCTATAACATGAGATGTGATATCCAACTCCTTCTATTCCAACCTGAGACCCTTCCTATAGCATGAGATGGGATATCCAACTCCTTCCAAATCCAATCCTGATACCCTTCCGATAGCATGAGATGTGATATACCAATGCTTCTACAAAACTTGAGACCCATACCATGGCATGAGATGTGATATCAAACTCCCGTCCTATAGCATGAGACTCGATATCTCAATGCTTCTAATACCAAACCTGAGACCGGTCCAATAACATGAGATGTGATATCCAAATCCTTCCCCTTCCAAACCTTAGACCCTTCCTTTATCATGAGATGTGATATCCAAGTCCTTCCCATTCCATTCCTGAGACACTTCCTATAGCATGAGATGTGATATCTCAATGCTTCTAATACCAAACCTGAGACCCTTCCTATAACATGAGATGTGATATCCAAGTCCTTCCCATTCCAATCCTGAGACCCTTCCTATAGCATGAGATGTGATATCTCAATGCTTCTAATACCAAACCTGAGACCCTTCCTATAACATGAGATGGGAATATCCAACTCCTTCCCATTCCAATCCTGAGACCCTTCCGATAGCAGAGATGTGATATCTCAATGCTTATACCAAACCTAAGACCCTTCCGATAGCATGAGATGTGATATCTCAATGCTTCTAATACCAAACCTGAGATCCTTCCAATAACATGAGATGTGATATCCAACTCCTTCCCATTCCAATCCCGAGACCCTTCCTATAGCATGAGATGTGATATCTCAATGCTTCTAATACCAAACCTAAGGTCCTTCCTATAACATGAGATGTGATATCCAAATCCTTCCCATTCCAAACCTGGGACCCTCCCTTTGGCATGAGATGTGATATCCAACTCCTTCCCCTTCCAAACCTGAGACCCTTCCTTTAGCATGAGATGTGATATCCAGCTCCTCCCATTCCAATCCTGAGACCCTTCCGATAGCAGAGATGTGATATTTCAATGCTTATACCAAACCTGAGACCCTTCCCATAGCATGAGATGTGATATCCAGCTCCTCCCATTCCAATCCTGAGACCCTTCCGATAGCAGAGATGTGATATTTCAATGCTTATACCAAACCTGAGACCCTTCCCATAGCATGAGATGTGATATCCAACTCCTTCCCATTCCAATCCTGAGACCCTTCCTATAGCATGAGATGTGATATCTCAATGCTTCTAATACCAAACCTGAGATCCTTCCTATAACATGAGATGTGATATCCAACTCCTTCCCATTCCAATCCCGAGACCCTTCCTATAGCATGAGATGTGATATCTCAATGCTTCTAATACCAAACCTAAGGTCCTTCCTATAACATGAGATGTGATATCCAAATCCTTCCCATTCCAAACCTGAGACCCTCCCTTTAGCATGAGATGTGGTATCCAACTCCTTCCCATTCCAATCCTGATACCCTTCTGATAGCATGAGATGTGATATCTCAATGCCTCTAATACCAAACCTGAGATCCTACCTCTAACATGAAATGTGATATCCAACTCCTTCCTTTTCCAAACCTGAGACCCTTCCTACAGCATGAGATGTGATATCCAAGTCCTTCCAATTCCAATCCTGAGACCCTTCCTATAACATGAGATGTGATATCCAACTCCTTCTATTCCAACCTGAGACCCTTACTATAGCATGAGATGGGATATCCAACTCCTTCCAAATCCAATCCTGATACCCTTCCGATAGCATGAGATGTGATATCCAAATGCTTCTACAAAACCTGAGACCCATACCATGGCATGAGATGTGATATCAAACTCCCGTCCTATACCATGAGACTTGATATCTCAATGCTTCTAAAACCAAACCTGAGACCTGTCCAATAACATGAGATGTGATATCCAAATCCTTCCCCTTCCAAACCTTAGACCCTTCCTTTATCATGAGATGTGATATCCAAGTCCTTCCCATTCCATTCCTGAGACCCTTCCTATAGCATGAGATGTGATATCTCAATGCTTCTAATACCAAACCTGAGACCCTTCCTATAACATGAGATGTGATATCCAAGTCCTTCCCATTCCAATCCTGAGACCCTTCCTATAGCATGAGATGTGATATCTCAATGCTTCTAATACCAAACCTGAGACCCTTCCTATAACATGAATTGTGATATCCAAATCCTTCCCATTCCAATCCTGAGACCCTTCCGATAGCAGAGATGTGATATCTCAATGCTTATACCAAACCTAAGACCCTTCCGATAGCATGAGATGTGATATCTCAATGCTTCTAATACCAAACCTGAGATCCTTCCAATAACATGAGATATGATGTCCAAATCCCTCCCCTTCCAAACCTTAGACCATCCCTTTAGCATGAGATTTGATATCCAACTCCTTCCCATTCCAATCCTGAGACCCTTCTGATGGCATGAGATGTGATATCTCAATGCCTCTAAAACCAAACCTGAGATCCTACCTCTAACATGAAATGTGATATCCAACTCCTTCCCCTTCCAACCCTGAGAGCCTTCCTATAGAATGAGATGTGATATCCAAGTCCTTCCCATTCCAATCCTGAGACCCTTCCTATAACATGAGATGTGATATCCAACTCCTTCCCATTCCAATCATGAGACCCTTCCTATAGCTTGAGATGTGATATCCAACTCCTTCTCATTCCAATTCTGAGACCCGTCCTATACCATGAGACTTGATATCTCAATGCTTCAAATACCAAACCTGAGACCGGTCCTATAACATGAGATGTGATACCCAAATCCGTCCCCTTCCAAACCTTAGACCCTTCCTATAGCATGAGATGTGATATCTCAATGCTTCTAAAACCAAACATGAGAACCATCCTATAACATGAGATGTGAAATCCAAATCCTTCCCTTTCCAAACCTGAGACCCTTCCTATAGCTTGAGATGAAATATCAAACTCCTTCCCATTCCAATCCTGAGATAGCTTGAGATGTGATATCCAACTCCATCCCATTCCAATCCTGAGACCCTTCCGATAGCATGAGATGTGATAGCTCAATGCTTCTAATATCAAAACTGAGACCCTCCCTATAGTATGAGATGTGAATTCTAAGTCCTTCCCATTCCTATCCTGAGACCCTTCCGATAGCAGAGATGTGATATCTCAATGTTTATACCGAACCTGATGACCCTTCCTTTAGCATGAGATGTGATATTCAACTCCTTCCCATTCCAAACCTGAGACCCTTCCTATAACATGAGACGTGATATCCAACTCCTTCCCATTCCAAACCTGAGACCTTTCCTTTAGCATATGTGATATCCAACTCCTTCCAATTCCAATACTGAGACCCTTCCAATAGCATATGTGATATCTCAATGCTTCTAATATCAAAACTGAGACCCTCCCTCTAACATGAGATGTGATATCCAACTCCTTCCCATTCCAATACTGAGACCCTTCCAATAGCATATGTGATATCTCAATGCTTCTAATATGAAAACTGAGACCCTCCCTATAACATGAGATGTGATATCCAACTCCTTCCCATTCCAATCGAGACCCTTCCTATAACATGAGATGTGATATCTCTAAGCTTCTAATACCAAACCTGAGGCCCTTCCCGCATTAACAGATGGCAAATACACGTTCCAAAACAGTCAGGAAAGCTGATAATGCCTTGAAGATTTCAACCGTATACATTCAGCCTGTGAACAGCAGTAGACGTTGACCCCCCCCTTGTATGGGAGAACAGTGGTTAAAAACTTCAGGATTCGACAACAAACGCACGGACAGTACATACATGGGAACCCATCAGAATTAGCATTTACAAAAACGCGAGGAAAGTACATTTTCTAGCTGTTTTTGCTAGTTTACAGCACGTTTCAATACGTCTAGCGGGTTACGGCTATATGTTGAATAATGGGTGTTATAGAGCATTCTGAGCACTGTGTATCTTTTGGAGCTCATTTTTTGATTTGAAGGCAGCGGGAAGAGGAGAGAAGGCAGGGAACACGCGTCTAAACCAGAGAGCTGGGAAGCGAGTACTTGCAATGCGAAAAGGGCAGAAAGGAAGAAGGCCTCTGAGAAGGAAAAGCGTCTAAACCAGAGAGCAGGGAAGCGAGTGTTTGCAACGCGCAGGGAGCAGGGACAGAAAGGGAGAACTCCTCTGAGGAGGAACAGCTGGCAGTTAGCCTTCTTTGGAGATGAGAACTTGATCACCACGGGAGAGGATTGTTGAGAGGGTTACAGAGGGGGAGGTCTGAGATCAGAAAATCCTGAGTATTCCCTGCAGTGTGTAGGGCCAGCGACATGAAGAGTTGCAGATCTCGTAAAAGTCCAGGTCAGGAAGCATACAGGTTCATGTTGAATTCTCCAAGTAGGCGGAGTTGAGTGGTAGGAGGCTAGGATGGAGAAGTCCATCCACTGAGAGAGGAAGGGGGTAGGCAAATAGCCACGGTGAGAGAATGGCCAGGAGAGAATGCATGCAGACAAGGCATTCGTGAGAGGAGTCGGCCTGCAAAGGAAAGCAATTTACTACAGGAATCAAGGATAAGCATTGAGATATCACATCTCATGCTATAGGAAGGGTCTCAGGATTGGAATGGGAAGGACTTAGATATCACATATGCTATAGGGAGGGTCTCAGTTTTGATATTAGAAGCATTGAGATATCACATCTCATGCTATCGGAAGTGTCTCAGGATTGGAATGGGAAGGAGCTTGATATCACATCTCATGCTAAAGGAAGGGTCTCAGGTTTGGAACGGGAAGGAGTTGGATATCACATCTCATGCTATAGGAAGGGTCTCAGGATTGGAATGGGAAGGACTTAGATATCACATATGCTATAGGGAGGGTCTCAGTTTTGATATTAGAAGCATTGAGATATCACATCTCATGCTATCGGAAGTGTCTCAGGATTGGAATGGGAAGGTGCTGGATATCACATCTCATGCTAAAGGAAGGGTCTCAGGTTTGGAACGGGAAGGAGTTGGATATCACATCTCATGTTATAGGAAGGGTCTCAGGTTTCGTATAAACATTGAGATATCACATCTCTGCTATTGGAAGTGTCTCAGGATTGGAATGGGAAGGAGTTGGATATCCCATCTCATCTTATAGGACGGGTCTCAGGTTTTTTATTAAAATCATTGAGATATTATATTGCATGCTGTAGGAAGGGTCTAAGGATTGGAATGGGAAGGACTTGGATATCACATCTCATGCTATAGATAGGCTCTCAGGTTTGGAAAGTGAAGGAGTTGGATATCACATTTCATGTTAGAGGAAGGATCTCAGGTTTGGTATTAGAGGCATTCAGATATCACATCTCATGCTATAGGAAGGGTCTTGAGATATCACATCTCATGCTATAGGAAGGGTCTCAGGATTGGAATGGAAGGAGTTGGATATCACATCTCATGTTATAGGAAGGATCTCAGGTTTGGTATTAGAAGCATTGAGACATCACATCTCATGCTATAGGAAGGGTCTCAGGATTGGAATGGGAAGGAGTTGGATATCACATCTCATGCTATAGGAAGGGTCTCAGGATTGGAAATGGAAGGAGTTGTATATGACATCTCATGCCGTAGGGAGGGTCTCAGGTTTGGTATAAACATTGAGATATCACATCTCTGCTATCGAAAGGGTCTCAGGATTGGAATGGAAAGGAGTTGGATATCCCATCTCATGTTATAGGAAGAGTCTCAGGTTTGGTATTAGAAGCATTGAGATATCACATCTCATGCTATAGGAAGTGTCTCAGGATTGGAATGGGAAGGACTTGGGTATCACATCTCATGCTATAGGGAGGGTCTCAAGTTTGATATTAGAAGCATTGAGATATCACATCTCATGCTATAGGAAGGGTCTCAGGATTGGAATGGGAAGGAGTTGGATATCACATCTCATGCTATAGGAAGGGTCTCAGGTTTGGTATAAGCAGTGAGATATCACATCTCATGCTATAGGAAGTGTCTCAGGATTGGAATGGGAAGGAGTTGGATATCACATCTCATGTTATAAGAAGGATCTCAGGTTTGGTATAAGCATTGAGATATCACATCTCTGCTATCGGAAGGGTCTAAGGTTTGGAAGGGGAAGGATTTGGATATCACATCTCATGTTATAGGACGGGTTTCAGGTTTGGTATTAGAAGCATTGAGATATCAAGTCTCATGGTATAGGAAGGGTCTCAGAATTGGAATGGGAAGGAGTTGGATATCACATCTCAAGCTATAGGAAGGGTCTCAGGATTAGAATGGGAAGGAGTTTGATATCACATCTCATGCCATAGTATCGGTCTCAGGTTTGGTAGAAGAATTGGGATATCAGATCTCATGCTATCGGAAGGGTATCGGGATTGGATTTGGAAGGAGTTGGATATCCCATCTCATGCTATAGGAAGGGTCTCAGGTTGGAATGGGAAGGAGTTGGATATCACATCTCATGTTATAGGAAGGGTCTCAGGATTGGAATGGGAAGGACTTGGATATCACATCTCATGCTATAGGAAGGCTCTCAGGTTTGCAAGGGGAAAGAGTTGGATATCACATTTCATGTTAGAGGTAGGATCTCAGGTTTGGTATTAGAAGTATTGAGATATCACATCTCATGCTATCAGAAGGATCTCAGGTTTGGTATAGAAGCATTGAGATATCATATCTTATGCTATCAGAAGAGTCTCAGGATTGGAATGGGAAGGAGTTGGATATCACATCTCATGCTAAAGGGAGGGTCTCAGGTTTGGAAGATAAGGATTTGGATATCACATCTCATGTTATAGGAAGGATCTCAGGTTTGGTATTAGAAGTATTGAGATATCACATCTCATGCTATCGGAAGGATCTCAGGTTTGGTATAGAAGCATTGAGATATCATATCTTATGCTATCAGAAGGGTCTCAGGATTGGAATGGGAAGGATTTGGATATCACATCTCATGCTAAAGGGAGGGTCTCAGGTTTGGAAGGGGAAGAATTTGGATATCACATCTCATGTTATAGGATGGATCTCAGGTTTGGTATTAGAAGTATTGAGATATCACATCTCATGTTATCGGAAGGATCTCAGGTTTGGTATTAGAAGTATTGAGATATCACCTCTCATGCTATAGGAAGGGTCTCAGGATTGGAATGGGAAGGACTTGGATATCACATCTCATGCTATAGGAAGGCTCTCAGGTTTGGAAGGGGAAAGAGTTGGATATCACATTTCATGTTAGAGGTAGGATCTCAGGTTTGGTATTAGAGGCATTGAGATATCACATCTCATGCTATCAGAAGGGTCTCAGGAATGGAATGGGAAGGAGTTGGATATCACATCTCATGCTAAAGGGAGGGTCTCAGGTTTGGAAGGGGAAGGATTTGGATATCACATCTCATGTTATAGGAAGGATCTCAGGTTTGGTATTAGAAGCATTGAGATATCACATCTCATGCTATCGGAAGGATCTCAGGTTTGGTATTAGAAGCATTGACATATCACATCTCATGCTATCAGAAGAGTCTCAGGATTGGAATAGGAAGGAGTTGGATATCACATGTCATGCTAAAGGGAGGGTCTCAGGTTTGGAAGGGGAAGGATTTGGATATCACATCTCATGTTATCGGAAGGATCTCACGTTTGGTATTAGAAGTATTGAGATATCATATCTCATGCTATAGGAAGGGTCTCAGGATTGGAATGGGAAGGAGTTGGATATCACATCTCATGCTATAGGGAGGGTCTCAGGATTGGAATGGGAAGGACTTAGATATCACATATCATGCTATAGGGAGGGTCTCAGTTTTGATATTAGAAGCATTGAGATATCACATCTCATGCTATCGGAAGTGTCTCAGGATTGGAATGGGAAGGAGCTGGATATCACATCTCATGCTAAAGGAAGGGTCTCAGGTTTGGAACGGGAAGGATTTGGATATCACATCTCATGTTATAGGAAGGGTCTCAGGTTTGGTATAAGCATTGAGATATCACATCTCTGCTATCGGAAGAGTCTCAGGATTGGAATGGGAAGGAGTTGGATATCCCATCTCATGTTATAGGACGGGTCTCAGGTTTGTTATTAGAATCATTGAGATATCATATTGCATGCTGTAGGAAGGGTCTAAGGGTTGGAATGTGAAGGACTTGGATATCACATCTCATGCTATAGATAGGCTCTTAGGTTTGGAAAGGGAAGGAGTTGGATATCACATTTCATGTTAGAGGAAGGATCTCAGGTTTGGTATTAGAAGCATAGAGATATCACATCTCATGCTATAGGAAGGGTCTCAGGATTGGAATGGGAAGCAGTTGGATATCACATCTCATGCTATAGGAAGGGTCTCAGGTTTGGTATAAGCATTGAGATATCACATCTCATGCTATAGGAAGGGTCTCAGGATTGGAATGGGAAGGACTTGGATATCACATCTCATGCTATAGGGAGGGTCTCAAGTTTGATATTAGAAGCTTTGAGATATCACATCTCATGATATCGGAAGGGTCTCAGGATTGGAATGGGAAGGAGTTGGATATCACATCTCATGATAAAGGAAGGGTCTAAGGTTTGGAAGGGGAAGGATTTGGATATCACATCTCATGTTATATTACGGGTCTCAGGTTTGGTATTAGAAGCATTGAGATATCAAGTCTCATAGTATAGGAAGGGTCTCCGAATTGGAATGGGAAGGAGTTGGATATCACATCTCAAGCTATAGGAAGGGTCTCAGGATTGGAATGGGAAGGACTTGGATATCACATCTCATGCTATAGGAAGGCTCTCAGGTTTGGAAGGGGAAAGAGTTGGATATCACATTTCATGTTAGAGGACGGGTCTCAGGTTTGTTATTAGAATCATTGAGATATCATATTGCATGCTGTAGGAAGGGTCTAAGGGTTGGAATGTGAAGGACTTGGATATCACATCTCATGCTATAGATAGGCTCTTAGGTTTGGAAAGGGAAGGAGTTGGATATCACATTTCATGTTAGAGGAAGGATCTCAGGTTTGGTATTAGAAGCATAGAGATATCACATCTCATGCTATAGGAAGGGTCTCAGGATTGGAATGGGAAGCAGTTGGATATCACATCTCATGCTATAGGAAGTGTCTCAGGATTGGAATGGGAAGGACTTGGGTATCACATCTCATGCTATAGGGAGGGTCTCAAGTTTGATATTAGAAGCATTGAGATAGTTGGATATCACATCTCATGCTATAGGAAGGGTCTCAGGATTGGAATGGGAAGCAGTTGGATATCACATCTCATGCTATAGGAAGTGTCTCAGGATTGGAATGGGAAGGACTTGGGTATCACATATCATGCTATAGGAAGGGTCTCAGGATTGGAATGGGAAGGAGTTGGATATCACATCTCATGCTATAGGAAGGGTCTCAGGTTTGGTATAAGCAGTGAGATATCACATCTCATGCTATAGGAAGTGTCTCAGGATTGGAATGGGAAGGAGTTGGATATCACATCTCATGTTATAGGAAGGATCTCAGGTTTGGTATAAGCATTGAGATATCACATCTCATGCTATAGGAAGGGTCTCAGGATTGGAATGGGAAGGACTTAGATATCACATATCATGCTATAGGGAGGGTCTCAGTTTTGATATTAGAAGCATTGAGATATCACATCTCATGCTATCGGAAGTGTCTCAGGATTGGAATGGGAAGGAGCTGGATATCACATCTCATGCTAAAGGAAGGGTCTCAGGTTTGGAACGGGAAGGAGTTGGATATCACGTCTCATGTTATAGGAAGGGTCTCAGGTTTGGTATAAACATTGAGATATCAAATCTCTGCTATCGGAAGTGTCTCAGGATTGGAATGGGAAGGAGTTGGATATCCCATCTCATGTTATAGGACGGGTCTCGGGTTTTTTATTAGAATCATTGAGATATCATATTGCATGCTGTAGGAAGGGTCTAAGGATTGGAATGGGAAGGACTTGGATATCACATCTCATGCTATAGATAGGCTCTCAGGTTTGGAAAGTGAAGGAGTTGGATATCACATTTCATGTTAGAGGAAGGATCTCAGGTTTGGTATTAGAGGTTTGAGATATCACATCTCAGGCTATAGGAAGGGTCTCAGGATTGGAATGGGAAGGAGTTGGATATCACATGTCATGCTATAGGAAGGGTCTCAGGTTTGGTGTAAGCATTGAGATATCACATCTCATGCTATAGGAAGGGTCCAGGATTGGAATGGAAGGAGTTGGATATCACATCTCATGTTATAGGAAGGATCTCAGGTTTGGTATTAGAAGCATTGAGACATCACATCTCATGCTATAGGAAGGGTCTCAGGATTGGAATGGGAAGGAGTTGGATATCACATCTCGTGCTATAGGAAGGGTCTCAGGATTGGAATGGGAAGGAGTTGAATATGACATCTCATGCCGTAGGAAGGGTCTCAGGTTTGGTATAAACATTGAGATATCACATCTCTGCTATCAAAAGGGTCTCAGGATTGGAATGGGAAGGAGTTGGATATCCCATCTCATGTTATAGGAAGAGTCTCAGGTTTGTTATTAGAAGCATTGAGATATCACATCTCATGCTATAGGAAGTGTCTCAGGATTGGAATGGGAAGGACTTGGATATCACATCTCATGCTATAGGTAGGGTCTCAAGTTTGATATTAGAAGCATTGAGATATCACATCTCATGCTATAGGAAGGGTCTGAGGATTGGAATGGGAAGGAGTTGGATATCACATCTCATGCTATGGGAAGGGTCTCTGGTTTGGTATAAGCAGTGAGATATCACATCTCATGCTATAGGAAGTGTCTCAGGATTGGAATGGGAAGGAGTTGGATATCACATCTCATGTTATAGGAAGGATCTCAGGTTTGGTATAAGCATTGAGATATCACATCTCTGCTATCGGAAGGGTCTCAGGATTGGAATGGGAAGGAGTTGGATATTCCCATCTCATGTTATAGGAAGGGTCTCAGGTTTGGTATTAGAAGCATTGAGATATCACATCTCATGCTATAGGAAGGGTCTCAGGATTGGAATGGGAAGGACTTGGATATCACATCTCATGCTATAGGGAGGGTCTCAAGTTTGATATTAGAAGCTTTGAGATATCACATCTCATGATATCGGAAGGGTCTCAGGATTGGAATGGGAAGGAGTTGGATATCACATCTCATGATAAAGGAAGGGTCTAAGGTTTGGAAGGGGAAGGATTTGGATATCACATCTCATGTTATATTACGGGTCTCAGGTTTGGTATTAGAAGCATTGAGATATCAAGTCTCATAGTATAGGAAGGGTCTCAGAATTGGAATGGGAAGGAGTTGGATATCACATCTCAAGCTATAGGAAGGGTCTCAGGATTGGAATGGGAAGGACTTGGATATCACATCTCATGCTATAGGAAGGCTCTCAGGTTTGGAAGGGGAAAGAGTTGGATATCACATTTCATGTTAGAGGTAGGATCTCAGGTTTGGTATTAGAGGCATTGAGATATCACATCTCATGCTATCAGAAGGGTCTCAGGAATGGAATGGGAAGGAGTTTGATATCATATCTCATGCTAAAGGGAGGGTCTCAGGTTTGGAAGGGGAAGGATTTGGATATCACATCTCATGTTATAGGAAGGATCTCAGGTTTGGTATTAGAAGCATTGAGATATCACATCTCATGCTATCGGAAGGATCTCAGGTTTGGTATTAGAAGCATTGAGATAACACATCTCATGCTATCAGAAGAGTCTCAGGATTGGAATAGGAAGGAGTTGGATATCACATCTCATGCTAAAGGGAGGGTCTCAGGTTTGGAAGGGGAAGGATTTGGATATCACATCTCATGTTATCGGAAGGATCTCACGTTTGGTATTAGAAGTATTGAGATATCATATCTCATGCTATAGGAAGGGTCTCAGGATTGGAATGGGAAGGAGTTGGATATCACATCTCATGCTATAGGGAGGGTCTCAGGATTGGAATGGGAAGGACTTAGATATCACATATCATGCTATAGGGAGGGTCTCAGTTTTGATATTAGAAGCATTGAGATATCACATCTCATGCTATCGGAAGTGTCTCAGGATTGGAATGGGAAGGAGCTGGATATCACATCTCATGCTAAAGGAAGGGTCTCAGGTTTGGAACGGGAAGGATTTGGATATCACATCTCATGTTATAGGAAGGGTCTCAGGTTTGGCATAAGCATTGAGATATCACATCTCTGCTATCGGAAGAGTCTCAGGATTGGAATGGGAAGGAGTTGGATATCCCATCTCATGTTATAGGACGGGTCTCAGGTTTGTTATTAGAATCATTGAGATATCATATTGCATGCTGTAGGAAGGGTCTAAGGGTTGGAATGTGAAGGACTTGGATATCACATCTCATGCTATAGATAGGCTCTTAGGTTTGGAAAGGGAAGGAGTTGGATATCACATTTCATGTTAGAGGAAGGATCTCAGGTTTGGTATTAGAAGCATAGAGATATCACATCTCATGCTATAGGAAGGGTCTCAGGATTGGAATGGGAAGCAGTTGGATATCACATCTCATGCTATAGGAAGGGTCTCAGGTTTGGTATAAGCATTGAGATATCACATCTCATGCTATAGGAAGGGTCTCAGGATTGGAATGGGAAGGACTTGGATATCACATCTCATGCTATAGGGAGGGTCTCAAGTTTGATATTAGAAGCTTTGAGATATAACATCTCATGATATCGGAAGGGTCTCAGGATTGGAATGGGAAGGAGTTGGATATCACATCTCATGATAAAGGAAGGGTCTAAGGTTTGGAAGGGGAAGGATTTGGATATCACATCTCATGTTATATTACGGGTCTCAGGTTTGGTATTAGAAGCATTGAGATATCAAGTCTCATAGTATAGGAAGTGTCTCAGAATTGGAATGGGAAGGAGTTGGATATCACATCTCAAGCTATAGGAAGGGTCTCAGGATTGGAATGGGAAGGACTTGGATATCACATCTCATGCTATAGGAAGGCTCTCAGGTTTGGAAGGGGAAAGAGTTGGATATCACATTTCATGTTAGAGGTAGGATCTCAGGTTTGGTATTAGAGGCATTGAGATATCACATCTCATGCTATCAGAAGGGTCTCAGGAATGGAATGGGAAGGAGTTGGATATCACATCTCATGCTAAAGGGAGGGTCTCAGGTTTGGAAGGGGAAGGATTTGGATATCACATCTCATGTTATAGGAAGGATCTCAGGTTTGGTATTAGAAGCATTGAGATATCACATCTCATGCTATCGGAAGGATCTCAGGTTTGGTATTAGAAGCATTGAGATATCACATCTCATGCTATCAGAAGAGTCTCAGGATTGGAATAGGAAGGAGTTGGATATCACATCTCATGCTAAAGGGAGGGTCTCAGGTTTGGAAGGGGAAGGATTTGGATATCACATCTCATGTTATCGGAAGGATCTCACGTTTGATATTAGAAGTATTGAGATATCATATCTCATGCTATAGGAAGGGTCTCAGGATTGGAATGAGAAGGAGTTGGATATCACATCTCATGTTATAGGGAGGGTCTCAGGATTGGAATGGGAAGGACTTAGATATCACATATCATGCTATAGGGAGGGTCTCAGTTTTGATATTAGAAGCATTGAGATATCACATCTCATGCTATCGGAAGTGTCTCAGGATTGGAATGGGAAGGAGCTGGATATCACATCTCATGCTAAAGGAAGGGTCTCAGGTTTGGAACGGGAAGGATTTGGATATCACATCTCATGTTATAGGAAGGGTCTCAGGTTTGGTATAAGCATTGAGATATCACATCTCTGCTATCGGAAGTGTCTCAGGATTGGAATGGGAAGGAGTTGGATATCCCATCTCATGTTATAGGACGGGTCTCAGGTTTGTTATTAGAATCATTGAGATATCATATTGCATGCTGTAGGAAGGGTCTAATGTGAAGGACTTGGATATCACATCTCATGCTATAGAAAGGCTCTTAGGTTTGGAAAGGGAAGGAGTTGGATATCACATTTCATGTTAGAGGAAGGATCTCAGGTTTGGTATTAGAAGCATTGAGATATCACATCTCATGCTATAGGAAGGGTCTCAGGATTGGAATGGGAAGCAGTTGGATATCACATCTCATGCTATAGGAAGGGTCTCAGGTTTGGTATAAGCATTGAGATATCACATCTCATGCTATAGGACGGGTCTCAGGATTGGAATGGAAGGAGTTGGATATCACATCTCATGTTATAGGAAGGATCTCAGGTTTGGTATTAGAAGTATTGAGACATCACATCTCATGCTATAGGAAGGATCTCAGGGTTGGAATGGGAAGGAGTTGGATATCACATCTCATCCAATAGGAAGGGTCTCAGGTTTGGAATAGGAAGGAATTGGATATCACATCTCATGTTATAGGAAGGATCTCAGGTTTGGTATTAGAAGCATTGAGATATCACATCTCATGCTATAGGAAGGGTCTCAGGATTGGAATGTGAAGGATTTGGATATCACATCTCATGCTAAAGGAAGGGTCTCAGGTTTGGTAGAAGCATTGAGATATCACGTCTCTGCTATCGGAAGGGTCTCAGGATTGGATTGGGAAGGAGTTGGATATCCCTTCTCATGCTATAGGAAGGGTCTCAGGATTTGAATGGCAAGGAGTTGGATATCACATCTCATGCCATAGGAAGGGTCTCAGGTTTGGTATAAGCATTGAGATATCACATCTCTGCTATCGGAAGGGTCTCAGGATTGGAATGGGAAGGAGTTGGATATTCCCATCTCATGTTATAGGAAGGGTCTCAGGTTTGGTATTAGAAGCATTGAGATATCACATCTCATGCTATAGGAAGGGTCTCAGGATTGGAATGGGAAGGAGTTGGATATCACATCTCATGATAAAGGAAGGGTCTAAGGTTTGGAAGGGGAAGGATTTGGATATCACATCTCATGTTATAGGACGGGTCTCAGGTTTGGTATTAGAAGCATTGAGATATCAAGTCTCAAGGTATAAGAAGGGTCTCAGAATTGGAATGGGAAGGAGTTGGATATCACACCTCAAGCTATAGGAAGGGTCTCAGGATTGGAATGGGAAGGAGTTTGATATCACATCTCATGCCATAGTATGGGTCTCAGGTTTGGTAGAAGCATTGGGATATCACATCTCATGCTATCGGAAGTGTATCAGTTTTGGATTTGGAAGAAGTTGGATATCCCATCTCATGCTATAGGAAGGGTCTCAGGTTGGAATGGGAAGGAGTTGGATATCACATTTCATGTTATAGGAAGGGTCTCAGGATTGGAATGGGAAGGACTTGGATATCATATCTCATGCTATAGGACGGGTCTCAGGTTTGTTATTAGAATCATTGAGATATCATATTGCATGCTGTAGGAAGGGTCTAAGGATTGGAATGGGAAGGACCTGGATATCACATCTCATGCTATAGATAGGCTCTTAGGTTTGGAAAGGGAAGGAGTTGGATATCACATTTCATGTTAGAGGAAGGATCTCAGGTTTGGTATTAGAAGCATTGAGATATCACATCTCATGCTATAGGAAGGGTCTCAGGATTGGAATGGGAAGTAGTTGGATATCACATCTCATGCTATAGGAAGGGTCTCAGGTTTGGTATAAGCATTGAGATATCACATCTCATGCTATAGGACGGGTCTCAGGATTGGAATGGAAGGAGTTGGATATCACATCTCATGTTATAGGAAGGATCTCAGGTTTGGTATTAGAAGCATTGAGACATCACATCTCATGCTATAGGAAGGGTCTCAGGGTTGGAATGGGAAGGAATTGGATATCACATCTCATGTTATAGGAAGGATCTCAGGTTTGGTATTAGAAGCATTGAGATATCACATCTCATGCTATAGGAAGGGTCTCAGGATTGGAATGTGAAGGATTTGGATATCACATCTCATGCTAAAGGAAGGGTCTCAGGTTTGGTAGAAGCATTGAGATATCACGTCTCTGCTATCGGAAGGGTCTCAGGATTGGATTGGGAAGGAGTTGGATATCCCTTCTCATGCTATAGGAAGGGTCTCAGGATTTGAATGGCAAGGAGTTGGATATCACATCTCATGCCATAGGAAGGGTCTCAGGTTTGGTATAAGCTTTGAGATATCACATCTCTGCTATCGGAAGGGTCTCAGGATTGGAATGGGAAGGAGTTGGATATTCCCATCTCATGTTATAGGAAGGGTCTCAGGTTTGGTATTAGAAGCATTGAGATATCACATCTCATGCTATAGGAAGGGTCTCAGGATTGGAATGGGAAGGACTTGGATATCACATCTCATGCTATAGGGAGGGTCTCCAGTTTGATATTAGAAGCTTTGAGATATCACATCTCATGATATCGGAAGGGTCTCAGGATTAGAATGGGAAGGAGTTGGATATCACATCTCATGATAAAGGAAGGGTCTAAGTTTTGGAAGGGGAAGGATTTGGATATCACATCTCATGTTATATTACGGGTCTCAGGTTTGGTATTAGAAGCATTGAGATATCAAGTCTCAGAGTATAGGAAGGGTCTCAGAATTGGAATGGGAAGGAGTTGGATATCACATCTCAAGCTATAGGAAGGGTCTCAGGATTGGAATGGGAAGGACTTGGATATCACATCTCATGCTATAGGAAGGCTCTCAGGTTTGGAAGGGGAAAGAGTTGGATATCACATTTCATGTTAGAGGTAGGATCTCAGGTTTGGTATTAGAGGCATTGAGATATCACATCTCATGCTATCAGAAGGGTCTCAGGAATGGAATGGGAAGGAGTTGGATATCACATCTCATGCTAAAGAGAGGGTCTCAGGTTTGGAAGGGGAAGGATTTGGATATCACATCTCATGTTATAGGAAGGATCTCAGGTTTGGTATTAGAAGCATTGAGATATCACATCTCATGCTATCGGAAGGATCTCAGGTTTGGTATTAGAAGCATTGAGATATCACATCTCATGCTATCAGAAGCGTCTCAGGATTGGAATGGTAAGGATTTGGATATCACATCTCATGTTATCGGAAGGATCTCACGTTTGGTATTAGAAGTATTGAGATATCATATCTCATGCTATAGGAAGGGTCTCAGGATTGGAATGGGAAGGAGTTGGATATCACATCTCATGCTATAGGAAGTGTCTCAGGATTGGAATGGGAAGGACTTGGATATCACATCTCATGCTATAGGTAGGGTCTCAAGTTTGATATTAGAAGCATTGAGATATCACATCTCATGCTATAGGAAGGGTCTGAGGATTGGAATGGGAAGGAGTTGGATATCACATCTCATGCTATGGGAAGGGTCTCAGGTTTGGTATAAGCAGTGAGATATCACATCTCATGCTATAGGAAGTGTCTCAGGATTGGAATGGGAAGGAGTTGGATATCACATCTCATGTTATAGGAAGGATCTCAGGTTTGGTATAAGCATTGAGATATCACATCTCATGCTATAGGAAGGGTCTCAGGTTGGAATGGGAAGGAGTTGGATATCACATTTCATGTTATAGGAAGGGTCTCAGGATTGGAATGGGAAGGAGTTGGATATCACATCTCATGCTATAGGAAGTGTCTCAGGATTGGAATGGGAAGGACTTGGATATCACATCTCATGCTATAGGTAGGGTCTCAAGTTTGATATTAGAAGCATTGAGATATCACATCTCATGCTATAGGAAGGGTCTGAGGATTGGAATGGGAAGGAGTTGGATATCACATCTCATGCTATGGGAAGGGTCTCAGGTTTGGTATAAGCAGTGAGATATCACATCTCATGCTATAGGAAGGGTCTCAGGATTGGAATGGGAAGGACTTGGATATCATATCTCATGCTATAGGACGGGTCTCAGGTTTGTTATTAGAATCATTGAGATATCATATTGCATGCTGTAGGAAGGGTCTAAGGATTGGAATGGGAAGGACCTGGATATCACATCTCATGCTATAGATAGGCTCTTAGGTTTGGAAAGGGAAGGAGTTGGATATCACATTTCATGTTAGAGGAAGGATCTCAGGTTTGGTATTAGAGGCATTCAGATATCACATCTCAGGCTATAGGAAGGGTCTCAGGATTGGAATGGGAAGGAGTTGGATATCACATCTCATGCTATAGGAAGGGTCTTGAGATATCACATCTCATGCTATAGGAAGGGTCTCAGGATTGGAATGGAAGGAGTTGGATATCACAGCTCATGTTATAGGAAGGATCTCAGGTTTGGTATTAGAAGCATTGAGACATCACATCTCATGCTATAGGAAGGGTCTCAGGATTGGAATGGGAAGGAGTTGGATATCACATCTCATGCTATAGGAAGGGTCTCAGGATTGGAATGGGAAGGAGTTGTATATGACATCTCATGCCGTAGGGAGGGTCTCAGGTTTGGTATAAACATTGAGATATCACATCTCTGCTATCGAAAGGGTCTCAGGATTGGAATGGAAAGGAGTTGGATATCCCATCTCATGTTATAGGAAGAGTCTCAGGTTTGGTATTAGAAGCATTGAGATATCACATCTCATGCTATAGGAAGTGTCTCAGGATTGGAATGGGAAGGACTTGGGTATAACATCTCATGCTATAGGGAGGGTCTCAAGTTTGATATTAGAAGCATTGAGATATCACATCTCATGCTAGAGGAAGGGTCTCAGGATTGGAATGGGAAGGAGTTGGATATCACATCTCATGCTATAGGAAGGGTCTCAGGTTTGGTATAAGCAGTGAGATATCACATCTCATGCTATAGGAAGTGTCTCAGGATTGGAATGGGAAGGAGTTGGATATCACATCTCATGTTATAGGAAGGATCTCAGGTTTGGTATAAGCATTGAGATATCACATCTCTGCTATCGGAAGGGTCTCAGGATTGGAATGGGAAGGAGTTGGATATTCCCATCTCATGTTATAGGGAGGGTCTCAAGTTTGATATTAGAAGCATTGAGATATCACATTTCATGATATCGGAAGGGTCTCAAGATTGGAATGGGAAGGAGTTGGCTATCACATCTCATGATAAAGGAAGGGTCTAAGGTTTGGAAGGGGAAGGATTTGGATATCACATCTCATGTTATAGGACGGGTCTCAGGTTTGGTATTAGAAGCATTGAGATATCAAGTCTCATGGTATAGGAAGGGTCTCAGAATTGGAATGGGAAGGAGTTGGATATCACATCTCAAGCTATAGGAAGGGTCTCAGGATTAGAATGGGAAGGAGTTTGATATCACATCTCATGCCATAGTATGGGTCTCAGGTTTGGTAGAAGCATTGGGATATCAGATCTCATGCTATCGGAAGGGTATCGGGATTGGATTTGGAAGGAGTTGGATATCCCATCTCATGCTATAGGAAGGGTCTCAGGTTGGAATGGGAAGGAGTTGGATATCACATCTCATGTTATAGGAAGGGTCTCAGGATTGGAATGGGAAGGACTTGGATATCACATCTCATGCTATAGGAAGGCTCTCAGGTTTGCAAGGGGAAAGAGTTGGATATCACATTTCATGTTAGAGGTAGGATCTCAGGTTTGGTATTAGAAGTATTGAGATATCACATCTAATGCTATCAGAAGGATCTCAGGTTTGGTATAGAAGCATTGAGATATCATATCTTATGCTATCAGAAGAGTCTCAGGATTGGAATGGGAAGGAGTTGGATATCACATCTCATGCTAAAGGGAGGGTCTCAGGTTTGGAAGATAAGGATTTGGATATCACATCTCATGTTATAGGAAGGATCTCAGGTTTGGTATTAGAAGTATTGAGATATCACATCTCATGCTATCGGAAGGATCTCAGGTTTGGTATAGAAGCATTGAGATATCATATCTTATGCTATCAGAAGGGTCTCAGGATTGAAATGGGAAGGAGTTGGATATCACATCTCATGCTAAAGGGAGGGTCTCAGTTTTGGAAGGGGAAGGATTTGAATATCACATCTCATGTTATAGGATGGATCTCAGGTTTGGTATTAGAAGTATTGAGATATCACATCTTATGTTATCGGAAGGATCTCAGGTTTGGTATTAGAAGTATTGAGATATCACCTCTCATGCTATAGGAAGGGTCTCAGGATTGGAATGGGAAGGAGTTGGATATCACATCTCATGCTAAAGGAAGGGTCTCAGGTTTGGTAGAAGCATTGAGATATCACATCTCAAGCTATAGGAAGGGTCTCAGGATTGGAATGGGAAGGACTTAGATATCACATATCATGCTATAGGGAGGGTCTCAGTTTTGATATTAGAAGCATTGAGATATCACATCTCATGCTATCGGAAGTGTCTCAGGATTGGAATGGGAAGGAGCTGGATATCACATCTCATGCTAAAGGAAGGGTCTCAGGTTTGGAACGGGAAGGAGTTGGATATCACATCTCATGTTATAGGAAGGGTCTCAGGTTTGGTATAAACATTGAGATATCACATCTCTGCTATCGGAAGTGTCTCAGGATTGGAATGGGAAGGAGTTGGATATCCCATCTCATGTTATGTTATAGGACGGGTCTCAGGATTTTTATTAGAATCATTGAGATATCATATTGCATGCTGTAGGAAGGGTCTAAGGATTGGAATGGGAAGGACTTGGATATCACATCTCATGCTATAGATAGGCTCTCAGGTTTGGAAAGTGAAGGAGTTGGATATCACATTTCATGCTATAGGAAGGGTCCAGGATTGGAATGGAAGGAGTTGGATATCACATCTCATGTTATAGGAAGGATCTCAGGTTTGGTATTAGAAGCATTGAGACATCACATCTCATGCTATAGGAAGGGTCTCAGGATTGGAATGGGAAGGAGTTGGATATCACATCTCATGCTATAGGAAGGGTCTCAGGATTGGAATGGGAAGGAGTTGAATATGACATCTCATGCCGTAGGAAGGGTCTCAGGTTTGGTATAAACATTGAGATATCACATCTCTGCTATCAAAAGGGTCTCAGGATTGGAATGGGAAGGAGTTGGATATCCCATCTCATGTTATAGGAAGAGTCTCAGGTTTGGTATTAGAAGCATTGAGATATCACATCTCATGCTATAGGAAGTGTCTCAGGATTGGAATGGGAAGGACTTGGATATCACATCTCATGCTATAGGTAGGGTCTCAAGTTTGATATTAGAAGCATTGAGATATCACCTCTCATGCTATAGGAAGGGTCTGAGGATTGGAATGGGAAGGAGTTGGATATCACATCTCATGCTATGGGAAGGGTCTCAGGTTTGGTATAAGCAGTGAGATATCACATCTCATGCTATAGGAAGTGTCTCAGGATTGGAATGGGAAGGAGTTGGATATCACATCTCATGTTATAGGAAGGATCTCAGGTTTGGTATAAGCATTGAGATATCACATCTCTGCTATCGGAAGGGTCTCAGGATTGGAATGGGAAGGAGTTGGATATTCCCATCTCATGTTATAGGAAGGGTCTCAGGTTTGGTATTAGAAGCATTGAGATATCACATCTCATGCTATAGGAAGGGTCTCAGGATTGGAATGGGAAGGACTTGGATATCACATCTCATGCTATAGGGAGGGTCTCAAGTTTGATATTAGAAGCTTTGAGATATCACATCTCATGATATCGGAAGGGTCTCAGGATTGGAATGGGAAGGAGTTGGATATCACATCTCATGATAAAGGAAGGGTCTAAGGTTTGGAAGGGGAAGGATTTGGATATCACATCTCATGTTATATTACGGGTCTCAGGTTTGGTATTAGAAGCATTGAGATATCAAGTCTCATAGTATAGGAAGGGTCTCAGAATTGGAATGGGAAGGAGTTGGATATCACATCTCAAGCTATAGGAAGGGTCTCAGGATTGGAATGGGAAGGACTTGGATATCACATCTCATGCTATAGGAAGGCTCTCAGGTTTGGAAGGGGAAAGAGTTGGATATCACATTTCATGTTAGAGGTAGGATCTCAGGTTTGGTATTAGAGGCATTGAGATATCACATCTCATGCTATCAGAAGGGTCTCAGGAATGGAATGGGAAGGAGTTGGATATCACATCTCATGCTAAAGGGAGGGTCTCAGGTTTGGAAGGGGAAGGATTTGGATATCACATCTCATGTTATAGGAAGGATCTCAGGTTTGGTATTAGAAGCATTGAGATATCACATCTCATGCTATCGGAAGGATCTCAGGTTTGGTATTAGAAGCATTGAGATATCACATCTCATGCTATCAGAAGAGTCTCAGGATTGGAATAGGAAGGAGTTGGATATCACATCTCATGCTAAAGGGAGGGTCTCAGGTTTGGAAGGGGAAGGATTTGGATATCACATCTCATGTTATCGGAAGGATCTCACGTTTGGTATTAGAAGTATTGAGATATCATATCTCATGCTATAGGAAGGGTCTCAGGATTGGAATGGGAAGGAGTTGGATATCACATCTCATGCTATAGGGAGGGTCTCAGGATTGGAATGGGAAGGACTTAGATATCACATATCATGCTATAGGGAGGGTCTCAGTTTTGATATTAGAAGCATTGAGATATCACATCTCATGCTATCGGAAGTGTCTCAGGATTGGAATGGGAAGGAGCTGGATATCACATCTCATGCTAAAGGAAGGGTCTCAGGTTTGGAACGGGAAGGATTTGGATATCACATCTCATGTTATAGGAAGGGTCTCAGGTTTGGTATAAGCATTGAGATATCACATCTCTGCTATCGGAAGAGTCTCAGGATTGGAATGGGAAGGAGTTGGATATCCCATCTCATGTTATAGGACGGGTCTCAGGTTTGTTATTAGAATCATTGAGATATCATATTGCATGCTGTAGGAAGGGTCTAAGGGTTGGAATGTGAAGGACTTGGATATCACATCTCATGCTATAGATAGGCTCTTAGGTTTGGAAAGGGAAGGAGTTGGATATCACATTTCATGTTAGAGGAAGGATCTCAGGTTTGGTATTAGAAGCACAGAGATATCACATCTCATGCTATAGGAAGGGTCTCAGGATTGGAATGGGAAGCAGTTGGATATCACATCTCATGCTATAGGAAGGGTCTCAGGTTTGGTATAAGCATTGAGATATCACATCTCATGCTATAGGAAGGGTCTCAGGATTGGAATGGGAAGGACTTGGATATCACATCTCATGCTATAGGGAGGGTCTCAAGTTTGATATTAGAAGCTTTGAGATATCACATCTCATGATATCGGAAGGTTCTCAGGATTGGAATGGGAAGGAGTTGGATATCACATCTCATGATAAAGGAAGGGTCTAAGGTTTGGAAGGGGAAGGATTTGGATATCACATCTCATGTTATATTACGGGTCTCAGGTTTGGTATTAGAAGCATTGAGATATCAAGTCTCATAGTATAGGAAGGGTCTCAGAATTGGAATGGGAAGGAGTTGGATATCACATCTCAAGCTATAGGAAGGGTCTCAGGATTGGAATGGGAAGGACTTGGATATCACATCTCATGCTATAGGAAGGCTCTCAGGTTTGGAAGGGGAAAGAGTTGGATATCACATTTCATGTTAGAGGTAGGATCTCAGGTTTGGTATTAGAGGCATTGAGATATCACATCTCATGCTATCAGAAGGGTCTCAGGAATGGAATGGGAAGGAGTTGGATATCACATCTCATGCTAAAGGGAGGGTCTCAGGTTTGGAAGGGGAAGGATTTGGATATCACATCTCATGTTATAGGAAGGATCTCAGGTTTGGTATTAGAAGCATTGAGATATCACATCTCATGCTATCGGAAGGATCTCAGGTTTGGTATTAGAAGCATTGAGATATCACATCTCATGCTATCAGAAGAGTCTCAGGATTGGAATAGGAAGGAGTTGGATATCACATCTCATGCTAAAGGGAGGGTCTCAGGTTTGGAAGGGGAAGGATTTGGATATCACATCTCATGTTATCGGAAGGATCTCACGTTTGGTATTAGAAGTATTGAGATATCATATCTCATGCTATAGGAAGGGTCTCAGGATTGGAATGGGAAGGAGTTGGATATCACACCTCAAGCTATAGGAAGGGTCTCAGGATTGGAATGGGAAGGAGTTTGATATCACATCTCATGCCATAGTATGGGTCTCAGGTTTGGTAGAAGCATTGGGATATCACATCTCATGCTATCGGAAGGGTATCAGTATTGGATTTGGAAGAAGTTGGATATCCCATCTCATGCTATAGGAAGGGTCTCAGGTTGGAATGGGAAGGAGTTGGATATCACATTTCATGTTATAGGAAGGGTCTCAGGATTGGAATGGGAAGGACTTGGATATCATATCTCATGCTATAGGACGGGTCTCAGGTTTGTTATTAGAATCATTGAGATATCATATTGCATGCTGTAGGAAGGGTCTAAGGATTGGAATGGGAAGGACCTGGATATCACATCTCATGCTATAGATAGGCTCTTAGGTTTGGAAAGGGAAGGAGTTGGATATCACATTTCATGTTAGAGGAAGGATCTCAGGTTTGGTATTAGAAGCATTGAGATATCACATCTCATGCTATAGGAAGGGTCTCAGGATTGGAATGGGAAGTAGTTGGATATCACATCTCATGCTATAGGAAGGGTCTCAGGTTTGGTATAAGCATTGAGATATCACATCTCATGCTATAGGACGGGTCTCAGGATTGGAATGGAAGGAGTTGGATATCACATCTCATGTTATAGGAAGGATCTCAGGTTTGGTATTAGAAGCATTGAGACATCACATCTCATGCTATAGGAAGGGTCTCAGGGTTGGAATGGGAAGGAGTTGGATATCACAACTCATCCAATAGGAAGGGTCTCAGGTTTGGAATGGGAAGGAATTGGATATCACATCTCATGTTATAGGAAGGATCTCAGGTTTGGTATTAGAAGCATTGAGATATCACATCTCATGCTATAGGAAGGGTCACAGGATTGGAATGTGAAGGATTTGGATATCACATCTCATGCTAAAGGAAGGGTCTCAGGTTTGGTAGAAGCATTGAGATATCACGTCTCTGCTATCGGAAGGGTCTCAGGATTGGATTGGGAAGGAGTTGGATATCCCTTCTCATGCTATAGGAAGGGTGTCAGGATTTGAATGGCAAGGAGTTGGATATCACATCTCATGCCATAGGAAGGGTCTCAGGTTTGGTATAAGCATTGAGATATCACATCTCTGCTATCGGAAGGGTCTCAGGATTGGAATGGGAAGGAGTTGGATATTCCCATCTCATGTTATAGGAAGGGTCTCAGGTTTGGTATTAGAAGCATTGAGATATCACATCTCATGCTATAGGAAGGGTCTCAGGATTGGAATGGGAAGGACTTGGATATCACATCTCATGCTATAGGGAGGGTCTCAAGTTTGATATTAGAAGCTTTGAGATATCACATCTCATGATATCGGAAGGGTCTCAGGATTGGAATGGGAAGGAGTTGGATATCACATCTCATGATAAAGGAAGGGTCTAAGTTTTGGAAGGGGAAGGATTTGGATATCACATCTCATGTTATATTACGGGTCTCAGGTTTGGTATTAGAAGCATTGAGATATCAAGTCTCAGAGTATAGGAAGGGTCTCAGAATTGGAATGGGAAGGAGTTGGATATCACATCTCAAGCTATAGGAAGGGTCTCAGGATTGGAATGGGAAGGACTTGGATATCACATCTCATGCTATAGGAAGGCTCTCAGGTTTGGAAGGGGAAAGAGTTGGATATCACATTTCATGTTAGAGGTAGGATCTCAGGTTTGGTATTAGAGGCATTGAGATATCACATCTCATGCTATCAGAAGGGTCTCAGGAATGGAATGGGAAGGAGTTGGATATCACATCTCATGCTAAAGAGAGGGTCTCAGGTTTGGAAGGGGAAGGATTTGGATATCACATCTCATGTTATAGGAAGGATCTCAGGTTTGGTATTAGAAGCATTGAGATATCACATCTCATGCTATCGGAAGGATCTCAGGTTTGGTATTAGAAGCATTGAGATATCACATCTCATGCTATCAGAAGGGTCCCAGGATTGGAATGGGAAGGATTTGGATATCACATCTCATGTTATCGGAAGGATCTCACGTTTGGTATTAGAAGTATTGAGATATCATATCTCATGCTATAGGAAGGGTCTCAGGATTGGAATGGGAAGGAGTTGGATATCACATCTCATGCTATAGGAAGTGTCTCAGGATTGGAATGGGAAGGACTTGGATATCACATCTCATGCTATAGGTAGGGTCTCAAGTTTGATATTAGAAGCATTGAGATATCACATCTCATGCTATAGGAAGGGTCTGAGGATTGGAATGGGAAGGAGTTGGATATCACATCTCATGCTATGGGAAGGGTCTCAGGTTTGGTATAAGCAGTGAGATATCACATCTCATGCTATAGGAAGTGTCTCAGGATTGGAATGGGAAGGAGTTGGATATCACATCTCATGTTATAGGAAGGATCTCAGGTTTGGTATAAGCATTGAGATATCACATCTCATGCTATAGGAAGGGTCTCAGGTTGGAATGGGAAGGAGTTGGATATCACATTTCATGTTATAGGAAGGGTCTCAGGATTGGAATGGGAAGGAGTTGGATATCACATCTCATGCTATAGGAAGTGTCTCAGGATTGGAATGGGAAGGACTTGGATATCACATCTCATGCTATAGGTAGGGTCTCAAGTTTGATATTAGAAGCATTGAGATATCACATCTCATGCTATAGGAAGGGTCTGAGGATTGGAATGGGAAGGAGTTGGATATCACATCTCATGCTATGGGAAGGGTCTCAGGTTTGGTATAAGCAGTGAGATATCACATCTCATGCTATAGGAAGGGTCTCAGGTTGGAATGGGAAGGAGTTGGATATCACATTTCATGTTATAGGAAGGGTCTCAGGATTGGAATGGGAAGGACTTGGATATCATATCTCATGCTATAGGACGGGTCTCAGGTTTGTTATTAGAATCATTGAGATATCATATTGCATGCTGTAGGAAGGGTCTAAGGATTGGAATGGGAAGGACCTGGATATCACATCTCATGCTATAGATAGGCTCTTAGGTTTGGAAAGGGAAGGAGTTGGATATCACATTTCATGTTAGAGGAAGGATCTCAGGTTTGGTATTAGAGGCATTCAGATATCACATCTCAGGCTATAGGAAGGGTCTCAGGATTGGAATGGGAAGGAGTTGGATATCACATCTCATGCTATAGGAAGGGTCTTGAGATATCACATCTCATGCTATAGGAAGGGTCTCAGGATTGGAATGGAAGGAGTTGGATATCACATCTCATGTTATAGGAAGGATCTCAGGTTTGGTATTAGAAGCATTGAGACATCACATCTCATGCTATAGGAAGGGTCTCAGGATTGGAATGGGAAGGAGTTGGATATCACATCTCATGCTATAGGAAGGGTCTCAGGATTGGAATGGGAAGGAGTTGTATATGACATCTCATGCCGTAGGGAGGGTCTCAGGTTTGGTATAAACATTGAGATATCACATCTCTGCTATCGAAAGGGTCTCAGGATTGGAATGGAAAGGAGTTGGATATCCCATCTCATGTTATAGGAAGAGTCTCAGGTTTGGTATTAGAAGCATTGAGATATCACATCTCATGCTATAGGAAGTGTCTCAGGATTGGAATGGGAAGGACTTGGGTATAACATCTCATGCTATAGGGAGGGTCTCAAGTTTGATATTAGAAGCATTGAGATATCACATCTCATGCTAGAGGAAGGGTCTCAGGATTGGAATGGGAAGGAGTTGGATATCACATCTCATGCTATAGGAAGGGTCTCAGGTTTGGTATAAGCAGTGAGATATCACATCTCATGCTATAGGAAGTGTCTCAGGATTGGAATGGGAAGGAGTTGGATATCACATCTCATGTTATAGGAAGGATCTCAGGTTTGGTATAAGCATTGAGATATCACATCTCTGCTATCGGAAGGGTCTCAGGATTGGAATGGGAAGGAGTTGGATATTCCCATCTCATGTTATAGGGAGGGTCTCAAGTTTGATATTAGAAGCATTGAGATATCACATTTCATGATATCGGAAGGGTCTCAAGATTGGAATGGGAAGGAGTTGGCTATCACATCTCATGATAAAGGAAGGGTCTAAGGTTTGGAAGGGGAAGGATTTGGATATCACATCTCATGTTATAGGACGGGTCTCAGGTTTGGTATTAGAAGCATTGAGATATCAAGTCTCATGGTATAGGAAGGGTCTCAGAATTGGAATGGGAAGGAGTTGGATATCACATCTCAAGCTATAGGAAGGGTCTCAGGATTAGAATGGGAAGGAGTTTGATATCACATCTCATGCCATAGTATGGGTCTCAGGTTTGGTAGAAGCATTGGGATATCAGATCTCATGCTATCGGAAGGGTATCGGGATTGGATTTGGAAGGAGTTGGATATCACATCTCATGCTATAGGAAGGGTCTCAGGTTGGAATGGGAAGGAGTTGGATATCACATCTCATGTTATAGGAAGGGTCTCAGGATTGGAATGGGAAGGACTTGGATATCACATCTCATGCTATAGGAAGGCTCTCAGGTTTGCAAGGGGAAAGAGTTGGATATCACATTTCATGTTAGAGGTAGGATCTCAGGTTTGGTATTAGAAGTATTGAGATATCACAACTCATGCTATCAGAAGGATCTCAGGTTTGGTATAGAAGTATTGAGATATCATATCTTATGCTATCAGAAGAGTCTGAGGATTGGAATGGGAAGGAGTTGGATATCACATCTCATGCTAAAGGGAGGGTCTCAGGTTTGGAAGATAAGGATTTGGATATCACATCTCATGTTATAGGAAGGATCTCAGGTTTGGTATTAGAAGTATTGAGATATCACATCTCATGCTATCGGAAGGATCTCAGGTTTGGTATAGAAGCATTGAGATATCATATCTTATGCTATCAGAAGGGTCTCAGGATTGAAATGGGAAGGAGTTGGATATCACATCTCATGCTAAAGGGAGGGTCTCAGTTTTGGAAGGGGAAGGATTTGGATATCACATCTCATGTTATAGGATGGATCTCAGGTTTGGTATTAGAAGTATTGAGATATCACATCTTATGTTATCGGAAGTATCTCAGGTTTGGTATTAGAAGTATTGAGATATCACCTCTCATGCTATAGGAAGGGTCTCAGGATTGGAATGGGAAGGAGTTGGATATCACATCTCATGCTAAAGGAAGGGTCTCAGGTTTGGTAGAAGCATTGAGATATCACATCTCAAGCTATAGGAAGGGTCTCAGGATTGGAATGGGAAGGACTTAGATATCACATATCATGCTATAGGGAGGGTCTCAGTTTTGATATTAGAAGCATTGAGATATCACATCTCATGCTATCGGAAGTGTCTCAGGATTGGAATGGGAAGGAGCTGGATATCACATCTCATGCTAAAGGAAGGGTCTCAGGTTTGGAACGGGAAGGAGTTGGATATCACATCTCATGTTATAGGAAGGGTCTCAGGTTTGGTATAAACATTGAGATATCACATCTCTGCTATCGGAAGTGTCTCAGGATTGGAATGGGAAGGAGTTGGATATCCCATCTCATGTTATAGGACGGGTCTCAGGTTTTTTATTAGAATCATTGAGATATCATATTGCATGCTGTAGGAAGGGTCTAAGGATTGGAATGGGAAGGACTTGGATATCACATCTCATGCTATAGATAGGCTCTCAGGTTTGGAAAGTGAAGGAGTTGGATATCACATTTCATGCTATAGGAAGGGTCCAGGATTGGAATGGAAGGAGTTGGATATCACATCTCATGTTATAGGAAGGATCTCAGGTTTGGTATTAGAAGCATTGAGACATCACATCTCATGCTATAGGAAGGGTCTCAGGATTGGAATGGGAAGGAGTTGGATATCACATCTCATGCTATAGGAAGGGTCTCAGGATTGGAATGGGAAGGAGTTGAATATGACATCTCATGCCGTAGGAAGGGTCTCAGGTTTGGTATAAACATTGAGATATCACATCTCTGCTATCAAAAGGGTCTCAGGATTGGAATGGGAAGGAGTTGGATATCCCATCTCATGTTATAGGAAGAGTCTCAGGTTTGGTATTAGAAGCATTGAGATATCACATCTCATGCTATAGGAAGTGTCTCAGGATTGGAATGGGAAGGACTTGGATATCACATCTCATGCTATAGGTAGGGTCTCAAGTTTGATATTAGAAGCATTGAGATATCACATCTCATGCTATAGGAAGGGTCTGAGGATTGGAATGGGAAGGAGTTGGATATCACATCTCATGCTATGGGAAGGGTCTCAGGTTTGGTATAAGCAGTGAGATATCACATCTCATGCTATAGGAAGTGTCTCAGGATTGGAATGGGAAGGAGTTGGATATCACATCTCATGTTATAGGAAGGATCTCAGGTTTGGTATAAGCATTGAGATATCACATCTCTGCTATCGGAAGGGTCTCAGGATTGGAATGGGAAGGAGTTGGATATTCCCATCTCATGTTATAGGAAGGGTCTCAGGTTTGGTATTAGAAGCATTGAGATATCACATCTCATGCTATAGGAAGGGTCTCAGGATTGGAATGGGAAGGACTTGGATATCACATCTCATGCTATAGGGAGGGTCTCAAGTTTGATATTAGAAGCTTTGAGATATCACATCTCATGATATCGGAAGGGTCTCAGGATTGGAATGGGAAGGAGTTGGATATCACATCTCATGATAAAGGAAGGGTCTAAGGTTTGGAAGGGGAAGGATTTGGATATCACATCTCATGTTATATTACGGGTCTCAGGTTTGGTATTAGAAGCATTGAGATATCAAGTCTCATAGTATAGGAAGGGTCTCAGAATTGGAATGGGAAGGAGTTGGATATCACATCTCAAGCTATAGGAAGGGTCTCAGGATTGGAATGGGAAGGACTTGGATATCACATCTCATGCTATAGGAAGGCTCTCAGGTTTGGAAGGGGAAAGAGTTGGATATCACATTTCATGTTAGAGGTAGGATCTCAGGTTTGGTATTAGAGGCATTGAGATATCACATCTCATGCTATCAGAAGGGTCTCAGGAATGGAATGGGAAGGAGTTGGATATCACATCTCATGCTAAAGGGAGGGTCTCAGGTTTGGAAGGGGAAGGATTTGGATATCACATCTCATGTTATAGGAAGGATCTCAGGTTTGGTATTAGAAGCATTGAGATATCACATCTCATGCTATCGGAAGGATCTCAGGTTTGGTATTAGAAGCATTGAGATATCACATCTCATGCTATCAGAAGAGTCTCAGGATTGGAATAGGAAGGAGTTGGATATCACATCTCATGCTAAAGGGAGGGTCTCAGGTTTGGAAGGGGAAGGATTTGGATATCACATCTCATGTTATCGGAAGGATCTCACGTTTGGTATTAGAAGTATTGAGATATCATATCTCATGCTATAGGAAGGGTCTCAGGATTGGAATGGGAAGGAGTTGGATATCACATCTCATGCTATAGGGAGGGTCTCAGGATTGGAATGGGAAGGACTTAGATATCACATATCATGCTATAGGGAGGGTCTCAGTTTTGATATTAGAAGCATTGAGATATCACATCTCATGCTATCGGAAGTGTCTCAGGATTGGAATGGGAAGGAGCTGGATATCACATCTCATGCTAAAGGAAGGGTCTCAGGTTTGGAACGGGAAGGATTTGGATATCACATCTCATGTTATAGGAAGTGTCTCAGGTTTGGTATAAGCATTGAGATATCACATCTCTGCTATCGGAAGAGTCTCAGGATTGGAATGGGAAGGAGTTGAATATCCCATCTCATGTTATAGGACGGGTCTCAGGTTTGTTATTAGAATCATTGAGATATCATATTGCATGCTGTAGGAAGGGTCTAAGGGTTGGAATGTGAAGGACTTGGATATCACATCTCATGCTATAGATAGGCTCTTAGGTTTGGAAAGGGAAGGAGTTGGATATCACATTTCATGTTAGAGGAAGGATCTCAGGTTTGGTATTAGAAGCATAGAGATATCACATCTCATGCTATAGGAAGGGTCTCAGGATTGGAATGGGAAGCAGTTGGATATCACATCTCATGCTATAGGAAGTGTCTCAGGATTGGAATGGGAAGGACTTGGGTATCACATCTCATGCTATAGGGAGGGTCTCAAGTTTGATATTAGAAGCATTGAGATATCACATCTCATGCTATAGGAAGGGTCTCAGGATTGGAATGGGAAGGAGTTGGATATCACATCTCATGCTATAGGAAGGGTCTCAGGTTTGGTATAAGCAGTGAGATATCACATCTCATGCTATAGGAAGTGTCTCAGGATTGGAATGGGAAGGAGTTGGATATCACATCTCATGTTATAGCAAGGATCTCAGGTTTGGTATAAGCATTGAGATATCACATCTCTGCTATCGGAAGGGTCTCAGGATTGGAATGGGAAGGAGTTGGATATTCCCATCTCATGTTATAGGGAGGGTCTCAAGTTTGATATTAGAAGCATTGAGATATCACATTTCATGATATCGGAAGGGTCTCAAGATCGGAATGGGAAGGAGTTGGCTATCACATCTCATGATAAAGGAAGGGTCTAAGGTTTGGAAGGGGAAGGATTTGGATATCACATCTCATGTTATAGGACGGGTCTCAGGTTTGGTATTAGAAGCATTGAGATATCAAGTCTCATGGTATAGGAAGGGTCTCAGAATTGGAATGGGAAGGAGTTGGATATCAAATCTCAAGCTATAGGAAGGGTCTCAGGATTAGAATGGGAAGGAGTTTGATATCACATCTCATGCCATAGTATGGGTCTCAGGTTTGGTAGAAGCATTGGGATATCAGATCTCATGCTATCGGAAGGGTATCGGGATTGGATTTGGAAGGAGTTGGATATCCCATCTCATGCTATAGGAAGGGTCTCAGGTTGGAATGGGAAGGAGTTGGATATCACATCTCATGTTATAGGAAGGGTCTCAGGATTGGAATGGGACGGACTTGGATATCACATCTCATGCTATAGGAAGGCTCTCAGGTTTGCAAGGGGAAAGAGTTGGATATCACATTTCATGTTAGAGGTAGGATCTCAGGTTTGGTATTAGAAGTATTGAGATATCACATCTCATGCTATCAGAAGGATCTCAGGTTTGGTATAGAAGCATTGAGATATCATATCTTATGCTATCAGAAGAGTCTCAGGATTGGAATGGGAAGGAGTTGGATATCACATCTCATGCTAAAGGGAGGGTCTCAGGTTTGGAAGATAAGGATTTGGATATCACATCTCATGTTATAGGAAGGATCTCAGGTTTGGTATTAGAAGTATTGAGATATCACATCTCATGCTATCGGAAGGATCTCAGGTTTGGTATAGAAGCATTGAGATATCATATCTTATGCTATCAGAAGGGTCTCAGGATTGGAATGGGAAGGAGTTGGATATCACATCTCATGCTAAAGGGAGGGTCTCAGGTTTGGAAGGGGAAGGATTTGGATATCACATCTCATGTTATAGGATGGATCTCAGGTTTGGTATTAGAAGTATTGAGATATCACATCTCATGTTATCGGAAGGATCTCAGGTTTGGTATTAGAGGTATTGAGATATCACCTCTCATGCTATAGGAAGGGTCTCAGGATTGGAATGGGAAGGAGTTGGATATCACATCTCATGCTAAAGGAAGGGTCTCAGGTTTGGTAGAAGCATTGAGATATCACATCTCATGCTATAGGAAGGGTCTCAGGATTGGAATGGGAAGGACTTAGATATCACATATCATGCTATAGGGAGGGTCTCAGTTTTGATATTAGAAGCATTGAGATATCACATTTCATGCTATCAGAAGAGTCTCAGGATTGGAATAGGAAGGAGTTGGATATCACATCTCATGCTATAGGAAGGGTCTCAGGATTGGAATGGGAAGGAGTTGGATATCACATCTCATGCTAAAGGAAGGGTCTCAGGTTTGGTAGAAGCATTGAGATATCACATCTCATGCTATAGGAAGGGTCTCAGGATTGGAATGGGAAGGACTTAGATATCACATATCATGCTATAGGGAGGGTCTCAGTTTTGATATTAGAAGCATTGAGATATCATATCTCATGCTATAGGAAGGGTCTCAGGATTGGAATGGGAAGGAGTTGGATATCACATCTCATGCTATAGGGAGGGTCTCAGGATTGGAATGGGAAGGACTTAGATATCACATATCATGCTATAGGGAGGGTCTCAGTTTTGATATTAGAAGCATTGAGATATCACATCTCATGCTATCGGAAGTGTCTCAGGATTGGAATGGGAAGGAGCTGGATATCACATCTCATGCTAAAGGAAGGGTCTCAGGTTTGGAACGGGAAGGATTTGGATATCACATCTCATGTTATAGGAAGGGTCTCAGGTTTGGTATAAGCATTGAGATATCACATCTCTGCTATCGGAAGAGTCTCAGGATTGGAATGGGAAGGAGTTGAATATCCCATCTCATGTTATAGGACGGGTCTCAGGTTTGTTATTAGAATCATTGAGATATCATATTGCATGCTGTAGGAAGGGTCTAAGGGTTGGAATGTGAAGGACTTGGATATCACATCTCATGCTATAGATAGGCTCTTAGGTTTGGAAAGGGAAGGAGTTGGATATCACATTTCATGTTAGAGGAAGGATCTCAGGTTTGGTATTAGAAGCATAGAGATATCACATCTCATGCTATAGGAAGGGTCTCAGGATTGGAATGGGAAGCAGTTGGATATCACATCTCATGCTATAGGAAGTGTCTCAGGATTGGAATGGGAAGGACTTGGGTATCACATCTCATGCTATAGGGAGGGTCTCAAGTTTGATATTAGAAGCATTGAGATATCACATCTCATGCTATAGGAAGGGTCTCAGGATTGGAATGGGAAGGAGTTGGATATCACATCTCATGCTATAGGAAGGGTCTCAGGTTTGGTATAAGCATTGAGATATCACATCTCTGCTATCGGAAGGGTCTCAGGATTGGAATGGGAAGGAGTTGGATATTCCCATCTCATGTTATAGGGAGGGTCTCAAGTTTGATATTAGAAGCATTGAGATATCACATTTCATGATATCGGAAGGGTCTCAAGATCGGAATGGGAAGGAGTTGGCTATCACATCTCATGATAAAGGAAGGGTCTAAGGTTTGGAAGGGGAAGGATTTGGATATCACATCTCATGTTATAGGACGGGTCTCAGGTTTGGTATTAGAAGCATTGAGATATCAAGTCTCATGGTATAGGAAGGGTCTCAGAATTGGAATGGGAAGGAGTTGGATATCAAATCTCAAGCTATAGGAAGGGTCTCAGGATGAGAATGGGAAGGAGTTTGATATCACATCTCATGCCATAGTATGGGTCTCAGGTTTGGTAGAAGCATTGGGATATCAGATCTCATGCTATCGGAAGGGTATCGGGATTGGATTTGGAAGGAGTTGGATATCCCATCTCATGCTATAGGAAGGGTCTCAGGTTGGAATGGGAAGGAGTTGGATATCACATCTCATGTTATAGGAAGGGTCTCAGGATTGGAATGGGAAGGACTTGGATATCACATCTCATGCTATAGGAAGGCTCTCAGGTTTGCAAGGGGAAAGAGTTGGATATCACATTTCATGTTAGAGGTAGGATCTCAGGTTTGGTATTAGAAGTATTGAGATATCACATCTCATGCTATCAGAAGGATCTCAGGTTTGGTATAGAAGCATTGAGATATCATATCTTATGCTATCAGAAGAGTCTCAGGATTGGAATGGGAAGGAGTTGGATATCACATCTCATGCTAAAGGGAGGGTCTCAGGTTTGGAAGATAAGGATTTGGATATCACATCTCATGTTATAGGAAGGATCTCAGGTTTGGTATTAGAAGTATTGAGATATCACATCTCATGCTATCGGAAGGATCTCAGGTTTGGTATAGAAGCATTGAGATATCATATCTTATGCTATCAGAAGGGTCTCAGGATTGGAATGGGAAGGAGTTGGATATCACATCTCATGCTAAAGGGAGGGTCTCAGGTTTGGAAGGGGAAGGATTTGGATATCACATCTCATGTTATAGGATGGATCTCAGGTTTGGTATTAGAAGTATTGAGATATCACATCTCATGTTATCGGAAGGATCTCAGGTTTGGTATTAGAGGTATTGAGATATCACCTCTCATGCTATAGGAAGGGTCTCAGGATTGGAATGGGAAGGAGTTGGATATCACATCTCATGCTAAAGGAAGGGTCTCAGGTTTGGTAGAAGCATTGAGATATCACATCTCATGCTATAGGAAGGGTCTCAGGATTGGAATGGGAAGGACTTAGATATCACATATCATGCTATAGGGAGGGTCTCAGTTTTGATATTAGAAGCATTGAGATATCACATTTCATGCTATCGGAAGTGTCTCAGGATTGGAATGGGAAGAAGCTGGATATCACATCTCATGCTAAAGGAAGGGTCTCAGGTTTGGTATAAACATTGAGATATCACATCTCTGCTATCGGAAGTGTCTCAGGATTGGAATGGGAAGGAGTTGGATATCCCATCTCATGTTATAGGACGGGTCTCAGGTTTTTTATTAGAATCATTGAGATATCATATTGCATGCTGTAAGAAGGGTCTAAGGATTGGAATGGGAAGGACTTGGATATCACATCTCATGCTATAGATAGGCTCTCAGGTTTGGAAAGTGAAGGAGTTGGATATCACATTTCATGTTAGAGGAAGGATCTCAGGTTTGGTATTAGAGGCATTGAGATATCACATCTCAGGCTATAGGAAGGGTCTCAGGATTGGAATGGGAAGGAGTTGGATATCACATCTCATGCTATAGGAAGGGTCTCAGGTTTGGTATAAGCATTGAGATATCACATCTCATGCTATAGGAAGGGTCCAGGATTGGAATGGAAGGAGTTGGATATCCCATCTCATGTTATAGGAAGGATCTCAGGTTTGGTATTAGAAGCATTGAAACATCCCATCTCATGCTATAGGAAGGGTCTCAGGATTGGAATGGGAAGGAGTTGGATATCACATCTCATGCTATAGGAAGGGTCTCAGGATTGGAATGGGAAGGAGTTGAATATGACATCTCATGCCGTAGGAAGGGTCTCAGGTTTGGTATAAACATTGAGATATCACATCTCTGCTATCAAAAGGGTCTCAGGATTGGAATGGGAAGGAGTTGGATATCCCATCTCATGTTATAGGAAGAGTCTCAGGTTTGGTATTAGAAGCATTGAGATATCACATCTCATGCTATAGGAAGTGTCTCAGGATTGGAATGGGAAGGACTTGGATATCACATCTCATGCTATAGGTAGGGTCTCAAGTTTGATATTAGAAGCATTGATATATCACATCTCATGCTATAGGAAGGGTCTGAGGATTGGAATGGGAAGGAGTTGGATATCACATCTCATGCTATGGGAAGGGTCTCAGGTTTGGTGTAAGCAGTGAGATATCACATCTCATGCTATAGGAAGTGTCTCAGGATTGGAATGGGAAGGAGTTGGATATCACATCTCATGTTATAGGAAGGATCTCAGGTTTGGTATAAGCATTGAGATATCACATCTCTGCTATCGGAAGGGTCTCAGGATTGGAATGGGAAGGAGTTGGATATTCCCATCTCATGTTATAGGAAGGGTCTCAGGTTTGGTATTGGAAGCATTGAGATATCACATCTCATGCTATAGGAAGGGTCTCAGGATTGGAATGGGAAGGACTTGGATATCACATCTCATGCTATAAGGAGGGTCTCAAGTTTGATATTAGAAGCTTTGAGATATCACATCTCATGATATCGGAAGGGTCTCAGGATTGGAATGGGAAGGAGTTGGATATCACATCTCATGATAAAGGAAGGGTCTAAGGTTTGGAAGGGGAAGGATTTGGATATCACATCTCATGTTATATTACGGGTCTCAGGTTTGGTATTAGAAGCATTGAGATATCAAGTCTCATAGTATAAGAAGGGTCTCAGAATTGGAATGGGAAGGAGTTGGATATCACATCTCATGCTATAGGAAGGCTCTCAGGTTTGGAAGGGGAAAGAGTTGGATATCACATATCATGTTAGAGGTAGGATCTCAGGTTTGGTATTAGAGGCATTGAGATATCACATCTCATGCTATCAGAAGGGTCTCAGGAATGGAATGGGAAGGAGTTGGATATCACATCTCATGCTAAAGGGAGGGTCTCAGGTTTGGAAGGGGAAGGATTTGGATATCACATCTCATGTTATAGGAAGGATCTCAGGTTTGGTATTAGAAGCATTGGATATCACATCTCATGCTATCGGAAGGATCTCAGGTTTGGTATTAGAAGCATTGAGATATCACATCTCATGCTATCAGAAGAGTCTCAGGATTGGAATAGGAAGGAGTTGGATATCACATCTCATGCTAAAGGGAGGGTCTCAGGTTTGGAAGGGGAAGGATTTGGATATCACATCTCATGTTATCGGAAGGATCTCACGTTTGGTATTAGAAGTATTGAGATATCATATCTCATGCTATAGGAAGGGTCTCAGGATTGGAATGGGAAGGAGTTGGATATCACATCTCATGCTATAGGGAGGGTCTCAGGATTGGAATGGGAAGGACTTAGATATCACATATCATGCTATAGGGAGGGTCTCAGTTTTGATATTAGAAGCATTGAGATATCACATCTCATGCTATCGGAAGTGTCTCAGGATTGGAATGGGAAGGAGCTGGATATCACATCTCATGCTAAAGGAAGGGTCTCAGCTTTGGAACGGGAAGGATTTGGATATCACATCTCATGTTATAGGAAGGGTCTCAGGTTTGGTATAAGCATTGAGATATCACATCTCTGCTATCGGAAGAGTCTCAGGATTGGAATGGGAAGGAGTTGGATATCCCATCTCATGTTATAGGACGGGTCTCAGGTTTGTTATTAGAATCATTGAGATATCATATTGCATGCTGTAGGAAGGGTCTAAGGGTTGGAATGTGAAGGACTTGGATATCACATCTCATGCTATAGATAGGCTCTTAGGTTTGGAAAGGGAAGGAGTTGGATATCACATTTCATGTTAGAGGAAGGATCTCAGGTTTGGTATTAGAAGCATAGAGATATCACATCTCATGCTATAGGAAGGGTCTCAGGATTGGAATGGGAAGCAGTTGGATATCACATCTCATGCTATAGGAAGGGTCTCAGGTTTGGTATAAGCATTGAGATATCACATCTCATGCTATAGGAAGGGTCTCAGGATTGGAATGGGAAGGACTTGGATATCACATCTCATGCTATAGGGAGGGTCTCAAGTTTGATATTAGAAGCTTTGAGATATCACATCTCATGATATCGGAAGGGTCTCAGGATTGGAATGGGAAGGAGTTGGATATCACATCTCATGATAAAGGAAGGGTCTAAGGTTTGGAAGGGGAAGGATTTGGATATCACATCTCATGTTATATTACGGGTCTCAGGTTTGGTATTAGAAGCATTGAGATATCAAGTCTCATAGTATAGGAAGGGTCTCAGAATTGGAATGGGAAGGAGTTGGATATCACATCTCAAGCTATAGGAAGGGTCTCAGGATTGGAATGGGAAGGACTTGGATATCACATCTCATGCTATAGGAAGGCTCTCAGGTTTGGAAGGTGAAAGAGTTGGATATCACATTTCATGTTAGAGGTAGGATCTCAGGTTTGGTATTAGAGGCATTGAGATATCACACCTCATGCTATCAGAAGGGTCTCAGGAATGGAATGGGAAGGAGTTGGATATCACATCTCATGCTAAAGGGAGGGTCTCAGGTTTGGAAGGGGAAGGATTTGGATATCACATCTCATGTTATAGGAAGGATCTCAGGTTTGGTATTAGAAGCATTGAGATATCACATCTCATGCTATCGGAAGGATCTCAGGTTTGGTATTAGAAGCATTGAGATATCACATCTCATGCTATCAGAAGAGTCTCAGGATTGGAATAGGAAGGAGTTGGATATCACATCTCATGCTAAAGGGAGGGTCTCAGGTTTGGAAAGGGAAGGATTTGGATATCACATCTCATGTTATCGGAAGGATCTCACGTTTGGTATTAGAAGTATTGAGATATCATATCTCATGCTATAGGAAGGGTCTCAGGATTGGAATGAGAAGGAGTTGGATATCACATCTCATGCTATAGGGAGGGTCTCAGGATTGGAATGGGAAGAACTTAGATATCACATATCATGCTATAGGGAGGGTCTCAGTTTTGATATTAGAAGCATTGAGATATCACATCTCATGCTATCGGAAGTGTCTCAGGATTGGAATGGGAAGGAGCTGGATATCACATCTCATGCTAAAGGAAGGGTCTCAGCTTTGGAACGGGAAGGATTTGGATATCACATCTCATGTTATAGGAAGGGTCTCAGGTTTGGTATAAGCATTGAGATATCACATCTCTGCTATCGGAAGTATCTCAGGATTGGAATGGGAAGGAGTTGGATATCCCATCTCATGTTATAGGACGTTTCTCAGGTTTGTTATTAGAATCATTGAGATATCATATTGCATGCTGTAGGAAGGGTCTAAGGGTTGGAATGTGAAGGACTTGGATATCACATCTCATGCTATAGATAGGCTCTTAGGTTTGGAAAGGGAAGGAGTTGGATATCACATTTCATGTTAGAGGAAGGATCTCAGGTTTGGTATTAGAAGCATTGAGATATCACATCTCATGCTATAGGAAGGGTCTCAGGATTGTAATGGGAAGCAGTTGGATATCACATCTCATGCTATAGGAAGGGTCTCAGGTTTGGTATAAGCATTGAGATATCACATCTCATGCTATAGGACGGGTCTCAGGATTGGAATGGAAGGAGTTGGATATCACATCTCATGTTATAGGAAGGATCTCAGGTTTGGTATTAGAAGCATTGAGACATCACATCTCATGCTATAGGAAGGGTCTCAGGGTTGGAATGGGAAGGAGTTGGATATCACATCTCATCCAATAGGAAGGGTCACAGGTTTGGAATAGGAAGGAATTGGATATCACATCTCATGTTATAGGAAGGATCTCAGGTTTGGTATTAGAAGCATTGAGATATCACATCTCATGCTATAGGAAGGGTCTCAGGATTGGAATGTGAAGGATTTGGATATCACATCTCATGCTAAAGGAAGGGTCTCAGGTTTGGTAGAAGCATTGAGATATCACGTCTCTGCTATCGGAAGGGTCTCAGGATTGGATTGTGAAGGAGTTGGATATCACATCTCATGCTAAAGGAAGGGTCTCAGGTTTGGTAGAAGCATTGAGATATCACATCTCTGCTATCGGAAGGGTCTCAGGCTTCTAATACCAAACCTGAGACCCGTAATATAACATGAGATGTGATATCCAAATCCTTCCCCTTCCAAACCTTAGACCCTTCCTTTATCATGAGATGTGATATCCAACTCCTTCCCATTCCAATCCTGAGACTCTTCCGATATCATGAGATGTGATATCTCAAAGCTTCTAATATCAAACTTGAGACCCTCCCTATAGCATGAGATGTGATATCCAAGTTGTTCCCATTCCAATCCTGAGACCCTTCCTATAGCATGAGATGTGATATCTCAATGCTTCTAATACCAAACCTGAGACCCTTCCTATAACATGAGATGGGAATATCCAACTCCTTCCCATTCCAATCCTGAGACCCTTCCGATAGCAGAGATGTGATATCTCAATGCTTATACCAAACCTGAGACCCTTCCTATGGCATGAGATGTGATATCCTACTCCTTGCCATTCAAATCCTGAGACCCTTCCTATAGCATGAGAAGGGATATCCAACTCCTTCCCAATCCAATCCTGAGACCCTTCCGATAGCAGAGACGTGATATCTCATTGCTTCTACCAAACCTGAGACCCTTCCTTTAGCATGAGATGTGATATCCAAATCCTTCACATTCCAATCCTGAGACCCTTCCTATAGCATGTGATGTGATATCTCAATGCTTCTAATACCAAACCTGAGATCCTTCCTATAACATGAGATGTGATATCCAATTCCTTCCCATTCCAAACCTGAGACCCTTCCTATTGGATGAGATGTGATATCCAACTCCTTCCCATTCCTACCCTGAGACCCTTCCTATAGCATGAGATGTGATGTCTCAATGCTTCTAATACCAAACCTGAGATCCTTCCTATAACATGAGATGTGATATCCAACTCCTTCCCTTTCCAAACCTAAGAGCCTATCTATAGCACGAGATGTGATATCCAAGTCCTTCCCATTCCAATCCTTAGACCCTTCCTATAACATGAAATGTGATATCCAACTCCTTCCCATTCCAACCTGAGACCCTTCCTATAGCATGAGATGGGATATCCAACTTCTTCCAAATCCAATACTGATACCCTTCCGATACCATGAGATGTGATATCCCAATGCTTCTACCAAACCTGAGACCCATACTATGGCATGAGATGTGATATCAAACTCCTTCCCATTCCAATCCTGAGACCCTTCCTATAGCTTGAGGTGTGATATCCAACTCCTTCCCATTCCAATTCTGAGACCCTTCCTATAATATGAAATGTGATATCCAACTCCTTCCCATTCCAACCTGAGACCCTTCCTATAGCATGAGATGGGATATCCAACTTCATCCAAAACCAATACTGATACCCTTCCAATACCATGAGATGTGATATCCCAATGCTTCTACCAAACCTGAGACCCATACTATGGCATGAGATGTGATATCAAACTCCTTCCCATTCCAATCCTGAGACCCTTCCTATAGCTTGAGGTGTTATATCCAACTCCTTCCCATTCCAATTCTGAGACCCTTCTTATACCATGAGACTTGATATCTCAATGCTTCTAATACCAAACCTGAGACCCCTCCTATAACATGAGATGTGATATCCAAATCCTTCCCCTTCCAAACCTTAGACCCTTCCTTTATCATGAGATGTGATATCCCACTCCTTCCCATTCCAATCCTGAGACCCTTCCTATAGCATGAGATGTGATATCTCAATGCTTCTAATACCAAACCTGAGACCCTTCCTATAACATGAGATGGGATATCCAACTCCTTCCCATTCCAATCCTGAGACCCTTCCGATAGCAGAGATGTGATATCTCAATGCTTATACCAAACCTGAGAACCTTCCTATGGCCTGAGATGTCATATACAACTCCTTCTCATTCCAATCCTGAGACCCTTCCTTTAGCATGAGATGTGATATCTCAATGCTTATACCAAATCTGAGACTCTTCCTATAGCATGAGATGTGATATCCAATTCCTTCCCATTCCAATCCTGAGACCCTTCCTTTAGCATGAGATGTGATATCTCAATGCTTATACCAAATCTGAGACTCTTCCTATAGCATGAGATGTGATATCCAATTCCTTCCCATTCCAATCCTGAGACCCTTCCTATAGCATGAGATGTGATATCTCAATGCTTATACCAAACCTGAGAGCCTACCTATAGCATGAGATGTGATATCCAAGTCCATCCCATTCCAATCCTTAGACCCTTCCTACAGCATGCGATGTGATATCTCAATGATTCTAATACCAATCCAGAGACTCTTCCTATAACATGAGATGGGATATCCAACTCCTTCCCATTCCAATCCTGAGCCGCTTCCGATAGCAGAGATGTGATATCTCAATGCTTATACCAAACCTGAGACCCTTCCTATAACATGAGATGTGATATCCAACTCCTTCCCGTTCCAAACCTGAGACACTAACTATAGCATATGTGATATCCAACTCCTTCCCATTCCAAACATGAGACCCTTCCTATAGCAAGAAAGTAATATCCAACTCCTACCCATTCCAATCCTGAGACCCTTCCTATAGCAAGAGATGTGATATCCAAATCCTTCATATTCCAATCCTGAGACCCTTCCTATAACATGAGATGTGATATCCAACTCCTTCCCATTCCAACCTGAGACACTTCCTATAGCATGAGAAGGGATATCCAACTCCTTCCCAATCCAATCCTGAGACCCTTCCGATAGCAGAGTTGTGATATCTCAATGCTTATACCAAACCTGAGACCCTTCCTATGGCATGAGATGTGATATCCAACTCCTTGCCATTCAAATCCTAAAACCCTTCCTATAGCATGAGATGTGATATCTCTATGCTTCTAATACCAAACCTGAGACCCTTCCTATAACATGAGATGGGATATCCAACTCCTTCCCATTCCAATCCTGAGACCCTTCCGATAGCAGAGATGTGATATCTCAATGCTTATACCAAACCTGAGAACCTTCCTATGGCCTGAGATGTCATATACAACTCCTTCCCATTCCAATCCTGAGACCCTTCCTTTAGCATGAGATGTGATATCTCAATGCTTATACCAAATCTGAGACCCTTCCTATAGCATGAGATGTGATATCCAATTCCTTCCCATTCCAATTCTGAGACCCTTCCTATAGCATGAGATGTGATATCTCAATGCTTATACCAAACCTGAGAGCCTACCTATAGCATGAGATGTGATATCCAAGTCCATCCCATTCCAATCCTTAGACCCTTCCTACAGCATGCGATGTGATATCTCAATGATTCTAATACCAAACCAGAGACTCTTCCTATAACATGAGATGGGATATCCAACTCCTTCCCATTCCAATCCTGAGCCGCTTCCGATAGCAGAGATGTGATATCTCAATGCTTATACCAAACCTGAGACCCTTCCTATAACATGAGATGTGATATCCAACTCCTTCCCGTTCCAAACCTGAGACACTAACTATAGCATATGTGATATCCAACTCCTTCCCATTCCAAACATGAGACCCTTCCTATAGCAAGAAAGTAATATCCAACTCCTACCCATTCCAATCCTGAGACCCTTCCTATAGCAAGAGATGTGATATCCAAATCCTTCCCATTCCAATCCTGAGACCCTTCCTATAACATGAGATGTGATATCCAACTCCTTCCCATTCCAACCTGAGACACTTCCTATAGCATGAGAAGGGATATCCAACTCCTTCCCAATCCAATCCTGAGACCCTTCCGATAGCAGAGATGTGATATCTCAATGCTTATACCAAACCTGAGACCCTTCCTTTAGCATGAGATGTGATATCCAAATCCTTCACATTCCAATCCTGAGACCCTTCCGATAGCATGAGATGTGATATCTCAATGCTTCTAATACCAATCCTGAGATCCTTCCTATAACATGAGATGTGATATCCAATTCCTTCCCATTCCAAACCTGAGACCCTTCCTATTGGATGAGATGTGATATCCAACTCCTTCCCATTCCAACCCTGAGACCCTTCCTATAGCATGAGATGTGATGTCTCAATGCTTCTAATACCAAACCTGAGATCCTTCCTATAACATGAGATGTGATATCCAACTCCTTCCCATTCCAATTCTGAGACCCTTCCTATACTCTGAGACTTGATATCTCAATGCTTCTAATACCAAACGTGAGACCCGTAATATAACATGAGATGTGATATCCAAATCCTTCCCCTTCCAAACCTTAGACCCTTCCTTTATCATGAGATGTGATATCCAACTCCTTCCCATTCCAATCCTGAGACCCTTCCGATATCATGAGATGTGATATCTCAAAGCTTCTAATATCAAACTTGAGACCCTCCCTATAGCATGAGATGTGATATCCAAGTCCTTCCCATTCCAATCCTGAGACCCTTCCTATAGCATGAGATGTGATATCTCAATGCTTCTAATACCAAACCTGAGACCCTTCCTATAACATGAGATGGGAATATCCAACTCCTTCCCATTCCAATCCTGAGACCCTTCCGATAGCAGAGATGTGATATCTCAATGCTTATACCAAACCTGAGATCCTTCCTATAACATGAGATGTGATATCCAACTCCTTCCCATTCCAATCCTGAGACACTTCCTATAGCATGAGATGTGATATCTCACTGCTTATACCAAACCTGAGACCCTTCCCATAGCATGAGATGTGATATCCAACTCCTTCCCATTCCAATCCTCAGACCCTTCCTATAGCATGAGATGTGATATCTCAATGCTTCTAATATCAAACTTGAGACCCTACCTATAGCATGAGATGTGATATCCAAGTCCTTCCAATTCCAATCCTGAGACACTTCCTATAGCATGAGATGTGATATCCAACTCCTTCCCATTCCAATCCTGAGACCCTTCCTATAGCATGAGATATGATATCTCAATACTTCTAATACCAAACGTGAGATTCTTCCGATAACATGAGATGTGATATCCAAATCCTTCCCCTTCCAAACCTGAGACCCTCCCTTTAGCATGAGATGTGATATCCAACTCCTTCCTATTCCAATCCTGAGACCCTTCTGATAGAATGAGATGTGATATCTCAATGCTTCTAATACCAAACCTGAGATCCTTCCGATAGCATGAGATGTGATATCTCAATGCTTCTAATACCAAACCTGAGATCCTTCCTATAACATGAGATGTGATATCCAAATCCTTCCTCTTACAAACCTGAGACCCTCCGTTTAGCATGAGATGTGATATCCAACTCCTTCCCATTCCATTCCTGAGACCCTTCTGATAGCATGAGATGTGATATCTCAATGCCTCTAATACCAAACCTGAGATCTTACCTCTAACATGAAATGTGATATCCAACTCTTTCCCCTTCCAAACCTGAGAGCCTTCCTATAGCATGAGATGTGATATCCAAGTCCTTCCCATTCCAATCCTGAGACCCTTCCTATAGCTTGAGATGTGATATCCAACTCCTTCCCATTCCAATTCTGAGACCCTTCCTATACTCTGAGACTTGATATCTCAATGCTTCTAATACCAAACATGAGACCCGTAATATAACATGAGATGTGATATCCAAATCCTTCCCCTTCCAAACCTTAGACCCTTCCTTTATCATGAGATGTGATATCCAACTCCTTCCCATTCCAATCCTGAGACCCTTCCGATATCATGAGATGTGATATCTCAAAGCTTCTAATATCAAACTTGTGACCCTCCCTATAGCATGAGATGTGATATCCAAGTCCTTCCCATTCCAATCCTGAGACCCTTCCTATAGCATGAGATGTGATATCTCAATGCTTCTAATACCAAACCTGAGACCCTTCCTATAACATGAGATGGGAATATCCAACTGTTAGGAAAGATTTCGTAATTGTAGGTAATTTTCCTTCCATGTGGCAACCCCTAAACTTTTTGCTGTTGTTTTCACCTTGTTCTTGACTTTGCCAGAGAAGTGCAGCCTTCTGCCGCACTCCTCTGGGCTTTTGCTCCTTTCTTACGGGGAAACTGACATGCCCTTAAAACAGTCAGTACCGGGGAACGCTGTTTCCCGTAGTTTCTTTTATCGTGTTGCGGCTTTAGTGCAACATGACACAAGAGGGCACTGTAAGCTAAGTTACAGCTCTCTTGGGTCTCTAGCCTTCTACAGGCCCTAGATACTCTTTTAGGATGGTATTTGATCGGTGCAAGTCATTCAGGGACTGGAATGGTGGCAGCGATCGTTTTGTTTATTTTGAGCTCCTTTTGGCGTTCTGAGCACGTTTTTCGCACTGAACCCAAAATGGTGGCCTGGCTCCCAAAATGGCCAGACCACGAGGCTCCTTTGTCTTGTCCACTGACCGTCTTGCTCCCTTCACCTTCCCCAGGTCGAGCGACCCGGGGCCTTCCTTATTTGGGCATGTACTTTCCCGCGAAGCGTGGTTGCTTTCGCGGGCTTCTACATGTCGTTTGTGTGCCTCCAGGGTGTGGGCTGGGATGTCTGGTCCCAATACACATCCTGGGTGCCAGAGAGTCTAGGGTGGTGTGAATGCCTGGGACCACCGTGGTCCGTGATTGGTCCACGTATGGTATGTGTGTTGATGAGCGGATCTCCCATTGGCTCCCCTCCGTTTTGGCGCGAAGGGAACCGTGGATAAGAGGGGGCTGGAAACACCACTACCATGTCGATCTCCTGAGTTCTCAAGAACGAAGGAATACAGGAGCCAAGTATCCTGCAACCACGAGGCTGGACCGAGGAATCGCTGGTGACCCGCTGAAGGAATCCTCCTTTGCACTGCTGTCGTCCTGTGAAACCCTTTCCTCCTTTGATCGAACCAGAAGGCCTGTACTGGTGCTTCGACCTTTGGAATAGCAGGAACAGCTATTCCCGGCGACTTCATCATCTCCTGCCAAGTAAGCCTTCGGAAGTGTCTCTGGGCCATCCAGTTGACTGACCAGCTTACAAGGGAGTCCTGCTCTGTAACCGCCGCCAGGTTGTGTTGTATTTCGAGTCCTTGTCACTCTCCCACGCTTCGTACACTTGGCGTTCCCAAGTCTGATGGGAGGAGTGTACATTTGGCTCGAATACACACGGCCGCTCCGTTGTCCTGCTGCGGCAACAAACTGTGCCGGTTTCGTCGATTGGGACGTCTTTTTGCTCTACACGACTACGAGGCGTTCCCTGCTCTTCTGAACCTGCCAGCTGCTGAAACTAACGTGGAGAAGCCTGGGTCTGCTTGCTTCGGGGACCGGTGAGTAGTATAGCTAGGATCTGGTCGCCCTCCTGCAGTATCCCATTGCTTTTCCCTGCTGTGTAAAAACAGCACCCTTTTGCCGTACTCGCGCTCTGCTTCTGCTCGCTGTGGAGGCTGCGCTTGAGTTGCGGAACCTGTTCTCCTTCTGCTGTGCACTAACCCGAACTGCCTGACTTCCTCCGAAGAGCTTCTCCTTTTGCCCGTTGGCACCGGCGTGGCAGGTACTTTGAGCACAAGGCTCCACTCTTCGCAGGGCTCGGACTTCCATCTAGTTAGGTGCCTCTGAAGGCGAACTGAGTCTAAAGTGTTATCGCACTGCCTGTTTTCCTTCCCTGGCAGGTGGACTACACATTTCGTGCCTCTAATGCTTAAGACTGTCGTATTTGTATATATATTGTGTTGATATGGTATGTGTTGGTTTAATACTGTGATATTGTGATTTTTTCGCTACGGTCATTATTTTAAAGGCCTTAAAATAAATGTGTATATATTTTTGATATAACAACTGTTTGGAGTAGTTTGTAAGCGCTCTTGCTTTGTGTGCTCATAGCGGGCTTTCAGTCACCCTCACCCCTCTTGAGACCTAGTCTTGACCGCCGCGATCGCTACCTTGATTGGTCTGGCTCGTCCAGAGGTTACCCTGTTCCAAGTAATTAGGTTGGCCTTCTGAACTTCTGCGCCACCAGGACAGAGTTCAGAAATCCGTCTTAACAAATTGGTGTACAGCGGTGGGATACGACTGAGGGTATCCAGTGTTGCGCTCGAACTAAGGCATTTCAGGTTATTCCAACCAGTACACGTAGTGAATTGTTGTAGTATAACTTTAAAAAGGCCATAGTCCTATCAAACAGTATGGAAACAAATACCTTGTTAACTTTAAATGCTTCCAAATCAGAAACATTGAAGAAGATGTGTGCGAAGAGAGGTGTTTCCTCTCAAGGCACTAAATTGGAAATGATCCAAAGAATCGTGGCGTGGCAAGAAGCGCAGCTTGACGCTATAACTTCTGAGGACAGTGCAGAAGGTGGTGGGGCTGCTCTCACTGGTAGAACCGACGGTTCTGCCGCTGCACTGATCCATCGCGACCACGAGGACAGGGAGGACGAGATGTCTAATGTTTCCTCTGCCAGTGTTGATGGGGATGCTATGCTTGAATTCAAGAAGCAAGAGCTGCGGTTTAGGCAGCAGGAGCTTGAATTCAGCATAGCCAAACTAAAAATCGAACAGGCAGAAAAACAGAAAGACAGGGATCACCAGTTGGAACTGGCCAAGCTTCAGGTTGCAAATGGGTCCCAGGGTCCTGGACATGGGTCTGGGGCCTCCTCTCATCCACGGTTTCCAAAAGATCTGCTCAGTGTGTATGAAGAACGGAATGACATTATGGACTGGCTGAATGCGTTTGAGCATGCATGCGAAGTTCAGAAAGTTGTGTAAGAGGATTCAATTCAACACTACAGCTAAGTCAACGCCTAGTCTGGAATACTGAATGAAAACCCTTATTGATATATCTTTAGGTCCAGTTCATGCGTTCTGGATGACTACCCTTATATAACACCCCTCTCTTGGAATCCCCCTGACCCCACTGAGCCAAGAAGTAGTTCTGTTTTGCAAGTTTAAAAGGTTTATTTGATAATTTACAATATATATTATATCACGCTTTATAATAAATTAATAATTGAATATCACACTTAATCTGATATGATAAAGATTGACAACAGAGAATCTGGCACTAGCACACTTCTTTATAATTACTAAGGAGTTGAGATGAAATGGATAAGGTAGCACACTGGTAATTAGGAACAAAAGTATAATGTGGTAGAGGATGCTTTATGTAAGCTCAGGTGGATGCAATATTCAATGAATGCAGTACAGAAAATACTCAATATGATTTCAACCAAACAATGTAATCACTCTTCTCTGGCTATTCACTCCCCCCCCTCTTTATGCAATGCAAGGAAATGGGAGGAAAACACACAGTTCTCAGAAATGCAATCAATGTAATCAGTTCAATCCCCCCCAAGCTTAGACAACAGAAGTTTAAAACACAGATAGGAGTTTTGAAAACACAGGCCCAAATGCTTTGATATGTGCTAGCAATGGATGAGAAATATGCTGGAAATGCTTTTGAATTCCCTTTCAGAGGTTCAGGGTGAGTGGTATCTAGTTAATATTAGTCCAGGCTCACACTAGCAATGATGCAGGGATAGTTAGCAGGTTAAACGAATTTCTGGCAAATGGAAAGCAAACAGCAGCAGTTTTTACATGTGAAGAAATTGCAAATCGCGGTAAAATTCGCGGATGCGTGTTCCGCGATTGCGGTAAAACTATAAGGGGTAGGAATGCGGTTCTTGGTGCGATTCGAAGCTACGATTCTAAGCTATCAGAGGAAAGTTATTGCAAGTCTCTAGCCCAAACGGTCGCGGAGATATGAGCGATTTAATAAAGGTCGTTTTTGGGTTTGCAAATTTCAAAAGCTCAAAATGACAAGTGCAGCTTGCAACTAGAAATGACAGGTGACAGCTTGGAGGCAGTTCTACTTAGGTTAAATAGATTGAATTAGATGAATTTAAACTAAGAGATTGGTTCTACACAGTTCTGCTGGGTACTCACACTATATTCTTGAATTAAATGGGCCTCATCACGGATCTGGTCAGGGTTTTAGACTGGGCTCTGGTCTGGTCTGGTCTGGCCTCTGCACTTCACAGTGATCTGGGTCAGCTCTCTCTGCTGGTCTGGGTCTCTCTGGGTACAGCACTGCTTTCTCTCTGGTTCTCTTAGTTCTGGATAGATTGAAGTCTCTAGTTTGGCTTTCTGGAGGTTGATGGAGGTAAGTATGGATTTTTCCGGCAGAGCGTCCCGCTGCAGATGGATTTGGAAAGCCCTATCTGTCCTGTCTGTCTGCTTTTATGTGTTTAGAATGTGGGTGTGTTCTAGCATCACTGACCCTACCTCTCTCTCAGCTTCTAATTGGTCAAACTTCCATTTCTCATTTGATTGGAGAATGAACTGTGAGTCAGAGGGATGTCATTTTACAGCCTGCAGAAAGTCCACTCCTCCTGTCAACTTACACACAAATCTAGATTTGAAACAAATACATATTTGCAGAGGTACATATTGTTTTAAAATCATATGCACCCATCATGCATTACAGGAGGTATACCCTGTTCAAACTCTGCTCTTCCTGGGAGCTTGCATTCAGAAATGGCACATAATTAACTTTTTAACTGCTTTTTCAATTTCTGACATGGACCCAACTTTACATACATGTGCGCAGGGGGTAGGGACATTAACTGATGAAGTTTCAGATTTTTAACGTGCACACATTTAGAGTAATATCCACTTTTCCGCTAAAACCTCCCCGAACATACCACCGGTTCCTACCACGTCTTAAACTGTGGGCAGAAAAATCACAAGAATTATGGTATCATTTATAAAATTTTCACATGTCCGCTCTATGAGTTATTCATCTTTTTAAAGTTATGTTCTGGCTCCAAAGGGGTGTGGTTTACCCTCAGCACAAGGTTGAATTTCTGGTTCTTTCCAGTTCTGCCAAGCCAGCTTGCTCTCACAGGCAGTGTCCCTCCCAGCTTCTTCAGGAGGAAGCCACTTTTTACGACGTCTGTAATAAACCCTTTGCTTGAGTGAAGAGGGCTTTGTTCACTCTCTTGCAGAGCACAGATAATTCAATTATCAGATAGATGGCATATCCTTAGTGTGGGCAGCAAAAGGAAGGTTGGCCTGGGAACACAGTGGTGACTCAAGTTTCACACCTGATGGGGGTAGTTGCCAGGCAGAATTCAGTTCCTTAAGCCAAGTTTCAGCTACTGTCATGTTATTTGTTGCTTTTTAAATTAACTTGCAATTTTACACATGCAGCTAGAATGCTGATTCTAAGTGCAAAACTATGACATTTAAACAATTGCAACCTATGTGACACTCAAAAGTAGGTCACTCAGTCAATTTAAACATTTAGATTTTTTTTTAGTGTCTTTCAATCCAGTGCAACTTAAACTGCTGAAATCCACAGCGCAGCCAGTCTTGTTATAAACCTTGTCTTATGATCTTCATTTCCCAGATTTTGTAGGCACACAAAACTCCATTCTGCCAAATGTCTGCTGGTGTTCAGTAAATATTTTGCACATATTGCAATGTTTGAAAATAGGCATTTCGACTTGCCTTCAGGGAAACAGAGTGGTTTTAAAACGCCGGCTTTTGGATAGTGGTGAGTACTGGTACTGCACCCATTTTTGGGATTTAAGAAATGAATTCCCAACAATTCTAGGTTGCATTTGGCAATCAGCATTGCCATTCCCAATGGTTTCAGACTACTGTGTGGGTAGTCCAATGGTGGTTTTAGGCAGTGTCCTTCTGTGCCCATAACATCGGCAAAATGAATGGCAGCCTATTCTTCATGCATTTCCCTGTGCATTTTCTGGGAAGCTCTGGCCATCATGATGTTTTCATGTCAGTACTGCACAGTTTTGAGGTAGGGCTAGGATGCATGGGTAAATACATCCCACAAGCCCCCCTCTTGCGATGGCCATTCGGTTTCACTGATGGGACTCGCAAGATCTGGGATGTTTCCTCATCTTCTTCCAATAGATGGCACAGTTCAGCATCTTTTCCTCCATCCGGTCGGATCGATCGGTTCTCCTCGCCGGTCCTGATGGGAATATTGGGCGGTACCCCGAGCCCGTTGCGTCTCAGCTCCCGGTCTCCGGATCGTCCTCCTTGGCCCGTCTCAAGGTTTTCTTTCTCCTAGGACGACAAAGGAAAAGCGGCAATATCTACTCATAGACGATTTTTTTTTTTTTTTCTTTTTTTTTTCCACCACTGTTGAGATAGTGGGGCAGCATATGCATTTTATCATAACGAAACATTACATTCTTATTTTAATAAAAACAGTATGACTAAGAGACAGTTTCATGCAAATCACAATATTTTAGAGACTAGATGTGGTATGTTTTATGATTGGAACTGAATTAGTCTGATACAGTACCCGCTAGGATTCCAGAGGATTCCTCCAGTTGTTGCAGAGTGTGCCTGGGATGGCAACATTTCAACTGGTTTATGTGGACCCACTTGTCTTCCCCCTCTGCCGAACCGCCTTTGGGGATGCGGATCTTGTAGGCCACAGGGGAGATCTTATCGACGATCTCAAAGGGTCCCTTCCATGTAGGCAAAAATTTGCGCTGCTTGGCCTGGTTCCTTTGGAAGTTGTATAGATAGACCCGGTCTCCCACCTGATATTCCTTCCTGGAAGTTTTCAGGTCATAATGGGTCTTCATGCTATCAGCTGATCTTTCTAGATTCCGCTGAGCATAAGCAAAAGCATGTTGAAGGTGTTTCCTTAAATTCTCTACATACTCATGAGTAGTGGAGGCATTTATCAGTGTCTGCTCTTGGGTCCTGTAGAGCAAATGCTGCGGAAGCACCATCTTGCGCCCAGTCATCAACTCAAATGGTGACATTTTGGTTGCAGATGAAGGGGTAGATCTGATGGCCATTAGGACCAGAGGTAATCGGATATCCCAACTTGGCCCAGAATCTGCCACAAACTTCTTTAATATGCTCACAATTGTCCGGTTATATCTCTCTACTGCCCCAGAAGAAGCTGGTCTATAAGCAATATGCAGCTTTCTCTTGACCCCCAGTATCTCCCACATCTTTGTCATTACTTCACTGGTGAAGTGGCTACCTCTGTCTGACTCAATCCTTTGAGGTAGACCAAAACGGGAAAAGATGTGGTTAATCATCAAGGCAGCTGCAGTTTCTGCCTTGCAATTTGGGGCTGGGAGACATTCCACCCACTTGGTAAACAAGCATGTCACAGTCAACATGTACTTATTCCCCCTAGCCGAGCGAATCACAGGGCCTACAAAGTCGATTTGTAAATCTGACCATGGCAGTGTCATTCCCCTCTTTTGTAAAGGCGCCGGTGTGTGAGGGATGTCGGCTGAAATTGTGCACACACAAGACAACCCTTCAAATATTGGTTGAGGTCCTGGCCCATGTGTGGCCAGTATGCAACCTCTCTTAAGATTTCCAATGTTGTGTGAAACCCCCTATGACCGGCGGTGGCCACATCATGGGCGTGACTTAACATCAGGCTTCGGAATGAGGTAGGAACCACCCACTGATCGTGGCCAGCTTTGGATTTCCTTACCAGCAAACCGTCTTGGATCCGGAACATTTTTGGACATTTCATCAACACTCTTAGGTCCTCTTTCCCAATGTAATCGGTATCCGTCAGGGGAAAGTTCTCAGGGTCCTCAAGGTGCTGGTAAAATTTACCAATTATTGGATCCCCCTTCTGAGCGGTAATCAAATCAGCATCAGGGGTCTCCTTACTCCATTGTGCAATTGAAAGGTCGTTGTGAGCATTTGTCTGGGACCTAGTGATGGCAGTGACCTGGATTTCCCCCAACAGGGACTCAATCTCAATTAGATCCCCTTGGATGGCCCCGGTTTTGGCCAGCTGATCAGCTAAGTCATTTCCAGTTTTGTCTGGTCCCTCTACTTTGGAATGACCCTTGATCTTTTTCCAGTAGATGGTCATCCCATTCGATGTGACCAGATCATCAATGTTTTGGATCAACTTCCCATGTTTCAAGGGTTTGTTGTTAGCACATAACATGCCTCTGGTTTTCCAATTAACCAGGTGCTCCACGAACCCGTTCCGTACATAATCCGAATCTGTGATTATGACCAGTTCGTGGAGTTGATGCTGGACAGCAGTGAGGATGGCATGATGCACAGCCATCAATTCTGCCACCTGACTACTTCGGGGACCAATTTTGTATCCAGCGGAGGGTTCTGGGGACTCATTCACCCATGCATTCCCTACGCCGGCCACTAGTTCTTTCTCCCCGTCGTTGTCAACATGGTAAGAGCATCCATCCACATACACAGTGGGCATTCCCTCACACTTGTCTTCTTCAAAGACTTTGTGGGGGGAATTAAGGTATGCCTCCATGTTGTCCTTTATTTTTAGACTTTCGTCCTCGAGACAGTTTTCTCTGGCACAATCATGCAAGTCAGCCAGACCTTGCGCGAGGGGACTCTTCTTGTTTTGGCCATATCTGACCTCCACAGGAAAGCCTTGCATTGACAGAATCCAGGAAGTAATTCGGGAATTACTCACATTTCCGGCCCGGATTCTGTCACTTTGGAGATATTGCAGAGGCTGGTGTGGAGTCTCCACTATGATGTGTTCCCCCTGGATAAACGGGCGGTAATTCTTCAATGCCCACACCGTTGCCAGGAGTGCCTTCTCACAATCGTTGAATTTTTCCTCCACAGAGGATAAAGTTTTGCTCGCATAGGAGATTACTTTATTGACCTTGTCATGCTTTTGGTATAATACTGCCGTCAAGCACGTATCAGAGAACCCCGTCTCCAGGAAGAACTCCTTGTTTCTGACAGGGTAAGCTAGGCAAGGCGCTTGTGAGAGGCTTCTTTTGAGTTGTTTTACCGCCTCGGCTTGTTCTGGACCCCATTCCCACTTGACCCCCCCCCTTCAGGAGATGAATCAGGGGTCTGGTGATCTCTGCGTAGCCCTCAATGAACTTTCTGCTGTAATTAGTCAGTCCAAGGAGGCTCCTTAGTTCCCGCAGAGTTGTGGGGTCTTTCAGTTTCTGAAGTGCTTCCACTTTCTTTTCCTGGGGACAGAGGCCCTGAGGAGTAATCTCATGCCCCAAGAAATTAACACGGGTTCTACACCACTGTGCTTTCTGAAAGGAAAGTTTTGCTCCGGCGGCCCTCAACTGTGTCAGAACATAACGGATCTCCGCTATGTGTTCCTCAACAGTTGAGCTTTTGATGAGGACATCATCTACATAAGCCAGGTTACCCCTTGCACCCAAGTCAGGCATGGCCTTGTGTAGAAAAATGTTGAATTCATTGCCGGAGTTGAGGTATCCGAAGGGAGTCCGGGTCCAGGTGTACTGCTGGCCCCCAAAGGTAAAAGCCAGCTTGTATTGGTCCTCCCTACTGACAGGCACAGTCCAGTATCCATTGGTCAGGTCTATTGCAGTGAATACCTGTGACCCCTGGATCTGGGCCAGCCCTTGGTCAATGTAGGGCAGAGGCCATCGGGAAGTATGGACCCGTTTGTTGAGCTCCCTGAGGTCGGCGCAGAGTCTCCACTGGCCGTTTGGCTTCAATATTCCCAGCACCGGATTATTGAAGGTGCTGTGGACTGGACGGATTATTCCCCGGGACTCAAGGTTCTTAATTATTTCAGTAAGGGACTCCATTGATGCGAGAGGCAAGCGATATTGCTTCACAAACACAGGAGTCATGCCAGGGTCCGTGGGGATTGTTGTTGTGTGGATGTCAGTGCGACCACAGTCATATGAGTCTACCGCAAAGAGATCTTGGAAATCCAAGAAAACTTGTTTCAACTTTTGCTTTTGTTCCAGAGTCACACAGGCATCAGCTAGGTTGACTCTCTCTTCCACCATCTGCCTGAAGCCTGGAAAGACTTCTGGTTTGGCTATCTCAGCGGCCTCCTCCAACTGGGTGGAGAAGTCCCTGGTCAGAGTGCTGATTTGGACCGGAGGCTTCAGGTGGGAAAGGCAGCCCTCATGTACCTGGAAAATCACCTCATCCCTCCTGAAGTCACAAGTCACATCTTCCTTACCATAGGGGCAGGAAGTGTACACCAGGAAGTTCCCCCCATGCCGGGTAAAAATCCTGTCTGGTGTTGTATTGTCATCACTGTCACTGTCAAAACAGTCCTTGGGGATTGGTCCTAACAGTTCGTTACCTAAATCCATGGAAAAATGTCGGTCATCAACCGCCATTCCAATAATGGTGCCTGCGGCTAGAGTAACACTCTTTAAGTCGCTGTTATCCACCTCTATTGGAATGGTGTCATGTTCTAGGTTGACTAATGGAGTTGGGTTTACCCCCAACCCTTGCTGTTGGAGAGAAGCATTTAGATGTATGTAAGCATCAGGGTTTTTCAACTCTTGTCCCCTTTTAACTTTCACTTCCAGGGAGAATTGTCGGGTCCTTTCTGGGATGGTGACTTCCTCTTTGATCTGAATTTCAACTGCATAAGGTAGCAATTGAGCTGACCTAAATGCTTTTTCTGGATCATCAAAGCCCATGGGATTATCCGCTAATCGGGACCAAGCTTTGAAGTTTATTAGGTCCAAACTAATGGCAAAGCGATTGAGAATGTCACTGCCTAAGTAAAAGGCGGCAGTGACGTCTCGCACGACCCAACAATTGTGGACTATGCTCTTGTTGCCAATGGAGATTTTGAGCATACACCTGCTTGGCAGGAGATGTTTGGAATTAGGTACTTCCAGGTCCATTTCCCATTTGTCTATCAGTTTGAAGGTGGGAATGGCTGGATCTTTTGGGAGTTGGTGGAACATGGCTTCGCTGATGAAGCTCTTACCGTTGTTCACACACACTCGAGCGAGAACAGAGTCCTTCCCATCATTTAACTGAACAGGGATGAACAACTGCTCTCCTATTTGCTGAATATCAGCCAGGCTTTGAGCTGATTTCACATCTTTCTGGACTATAGGAGTGGGAGTTTCAGATTGTGGATTGGTATAGAATTTCAGAGTGTTTCCTTCCAGCGTGGAATACCACCTTAAACTGGAAGGAAGGTTGATTTTCAGAAATAGAGAGGACCCCCCATCACCAGTCTGTTGTCCTACTGCTATTACTGTCACGTCTGGAATTTGGCTATTCTGGAAGTGAAATTCTACTTGGTCAGATTTTTGTTCAACCATGTGGCATGTGCCGTTTAAACTAACATGGTTGACACTCTGTTTTAATTTTATTGGTCGGCTAGTCTGGGTCCAGAGGACCTTGTTTACACAATCTATTAGGGGTGACAACCTTCTCAGGAGGTCATTTCCTAGTAAACAAGGGGTGCCCTCTGGGGTCACAACTATGACCGGGTGTTTCAACTTATGTCGCCCAATTTTAATGTCCAAGTCTGCAGTCCCCTCAACGGGAATTTCCTTCCCGTCAAAGTTCTGTAGTTGTCCCGGAAGAGAGGTGAGAGGAATTTGGTAATTCTCTCCACTTCCTGCATTCAGTTCGTCAAAGGCCCTTCTGGACAGAAGGGTAGCTTGAGATCCCGTGTCCACCAGTGCCGAGATTGTACCCTGCCCCTGTACTTGTACCGGGGCATAATATCTTCCCTCCTTCTCCTCAAGGGGGCACAGATAATGTACATTTTTGGACAACTGGTGGGCTAACTTTCTGGTTTTGGACATCGCGAGAGAAGAATTTTGGGCAGAATTCTGTGGAGAGTCTTGGGAATCTGAAAGAAAAAGTTGGCAACTGGAGATCAGAGCCATTGTGGGTTCCCCTGGTTCCGGTTCTGGGCTGCCCCCCCCTTTTTGGAGGCAGTCCCCAGAATGGGTTTGAACCAGGGGATTTTCTTGCTGTTGGTTCTGGGATGAGATGGTGGGCGGCGGTAGCTCAGTCTCCACATCTCCCCAGTCTGTATTTGCATCCCTAGGGACCCATTTTTCTTTAGGAGGAGTTCCCCCCTCTCTGAAGGAGAAGATCCTTTTCCCAGGATCCTCTGAGGATCCCTCTCCCTCAAATTGGAAGATCTGTACCTCCTCCTCAGACTGAGTCTGTTTGGGTCTTTTGTTTCTCCTACCCCCCCTCTGCTCCTTAGGAGGCAGACTTTCAGGGGCAAGAGATTTTGTTTCCGGTTCCTGGGTTTCCAGGGGCTGTTTACAAGTGAGGAAGGAAGCTTCCTCCAAGGCTTTACACCCCCCTTCCCTTTGTGCCTCCTCCCTGGGAACCGGTGAGTTATCGGGGTGCTGCCCCCGTCATTGTTCTGGAGCACCAGGTCCAGAGTTGGGTGCGTTCTGAGCCGGCACGCCCATCTGAGGGTTCTGCTGAGCCCTCAGTATGTGACCCAGATCCCGCGCCATGTTTTGAACCTGGCGCTCTAACTGGGAAACCCGCTCAGGCTGATACGGGGCCCTGTTTTCTCCCCTGGGCTGATCCCGGGAAGGGTAGCTGTCCCTTCTTTGGTAGTACCCCTGGTTGGGAAGATTTGGGTACCCCTCCACCCTTGGCCTCCCCTCTCCCGGATTCAGTGGTCTGGGCTCAGGGAATTGGGGAAGGAAGGATGGATGGTTTTGGGGCTGGAAGTCGGGTGGATATCTGGGGAAAAAGTTCTGCCCAGGGTTTGGTAAATTTCTGCCCTCCTGTGGGAAGTTTGGAGGGAAGTTCCCTGGGTTAGGTGCTTGTCTGGATCCCCCCCCTTGGGCTGGAGGAGTCCACACATAACCCAGGATGGGTCGATTTCCCTTGTAACGGGGACTTACATAATCAGGAGAGCGAGGGACCCCATTTGTGGGGCTGCCTCCTTGGCTCCCTGTCTGTGACTGACCCGAGGACCTCCTGGGCCTAGCATTATTAGGTGCAGGCAGGTTTTTAGGCCCCCCCATCTCCAAATCCAAAACGGGGGTGACCTTTACCTCTGCCACCTTGGCAGCAGCAGGGGTGCTGTTGGCTTTGGGGTTTTTTTGGGCATTACTTTTGCTATCTACCGGTTTCTGCACCTCATAGATCCGGGTAGCCTGTTCAATGACCCAGTCTAAAGATCTTTTCTCGTGAAAATCCCTCACGAGCTGGGTCATGATATATTTGGGCAAGGCATGAAAAAATGTATTAACGAATTCTCGACTGTCTGTGCGCACCCTTCTTGTGGTCTGTGCAAAAGCACGCTTTAACTCCTGCACAAATTCTTGTGGGGCCTGATCCTCCCCACATTGCAAATTGTAGGCTGCCTTGCGAGCCTCTTGAGGATTTCTGTGAACAGAAAAATGTTTCAGGATGGCCGCCTTATATGTGGACCATCTTAAGTGATTTTGATCCTCCAGCCCCGCAAAGAAACTGGAGTATTCCGGGGAGAATGTCCACTTTACATATTGAATACAGCTTTGGCTGTCCTTCAAATGGAAAGTCTCCATCATTTGTTCAAACAACTCTAAGTGCTCCCAAACAGAATACTTAGCGTTCTTATGGTAAGGCGTGATGACGCTCCTGATCGCCTTAATCTGCTTTAAGGGGTCCTTAAGCAAGGCCCTTTTTGCCTTATTGGCCTTTTTGGTTCGGGTAACCCTTGTCCATTCTTCCTCGGACTCAGAGGCACTGCTCCCAGAGGTTCCCGTCTGTTCTTCCAGGTTTTCCCGGATTCTGCGAGCCTGGGAATGGCTGGCAGAATGTGGGGACCTGGTCTCCTGTGTCCTGCGCAGTTCAGAGGAGTCTTCAGATTCCTCCTTGCTGCCAGGATTTGATGGGTACCCCCTCCACTGACCTAACTGGGCAGAGGTTTTCAGGATGCCCTTAATGGGCCTACTCTCCCGGGGTTCCCCATTGAACTGTACTGTACTTGGGTGCCCATACCCGGATGCCCACCCCTCCATTCCTGAGTGGTACTGGCCTATGAGCCCCATACTTTTAGCTGGATAGTAATCTGCCATCCCTGTGGCCCTGTGCTCATGTGCACCAGGGGACATGGGGGTGGCAGAGTCCAGGGACTGAGAAGTATCAGGGCCTCTGGTACTAGGGCTCCTGAGGTTATGCTCCGGAGTTTCCATTTCCCAGCGAACCTCATCTCTATCCGCCCCTGCTCCCTGTTGCAATGCAAGAGCCTGCATTTGTGCCTTCAGTTCCGCTGTTAAGGCCTTACTCGACTCTATCAGTTTCTCCTGCATCGCTACCTGTTGCTGGAGCCTATCATTGTGTTGACAGAGGGCCTCATTCTCCCTCTGTGCTTCCTGGTTGGTCCTGGAGAACTGGGCCAGTCTTTGCTGCAGGAGGTTTACCTCCTGGGCAATGTCCCTATTGGCCTGCTCCTTTCTTGCTAGAGCATCTTCCACCCTTCTGGTGTGCTCTACCAAGTTCTGGTTTTCTTTTTGGAGATCACCCAGCCCCTGGAGGGCCAGGTGATTTTCTTCAATTTCCTTTTTTAAGTGGCAGACTTCCTGGCCTATGGCGTCTCTTTCCTGACTAAGAGTCTGCATCTGCGCCGCCAGGTCGTCCCTTTGCCTTTGGAAGGCGCCGGCTTTCTGGCGCTCCTGATCAAACTCTGCCTGGGTATCTAGGTCTTTCAAAATTAGTTTGTTGCTCTCCTCTTTCTCTCTGTCTAGTTGGATTTGCAGGGTGGCTACCTGCTCTGTGCATGCCCTGTTGAAATTGATCTGTTGCTCCAGCTTTTTCTGGTTCTGCAGCAAGGAGTCCAAACTGTCTTGGTGCTCCTTCTGCAGGGCCAGAAATCGGGTATCCTGGTCTGTCTTTTCCTGTTGTAGGATGCCCATATCCTCTTTTATTTTAATGATATATTGCCTACTATCATTTTCTGCCTCCTGGCTCCTCTGCAGCCTCTGCTCAGAAGAGTCCAGATCAGATTGGGCCTTCTGTAATGCCATCTGTTGCCTATTTGCCAGATTTTGGCTTTCAGCACATCTATCCTGCATGTCTCCCATATATAGGTACAGGTATGCCGCTATCCTAACAATCTTGTCGTGTTCATCTTTGGCATTAGGGGCCATGTATAGTTCACTCAGGGCCACATGTAATGGACCCTGATCTCTATATATATCTGACCCTGTTTCAGTGACCTGTTGCGTGATGGCCTGCAACCAGACTGTTTGGTCCTGGTGAGTCCACTCACCTCTCACAAATAACTTATGTAAGAAGTGCTCTCTGGCTATTTTCATGTCTACTAAGGTCGTCATTCTAGAGATTGGTCTCTGTCCTGACTTACAGAAGTTTGTATTTTATTTTTGCAGAACAGAACTTTTCTTGGAGTGTCCCTTTTGAGGAATGCTTCACAGCGTAATGCAGCGTGGTGATCCGACCGGATGTATGTATCCCGTCAGTTAGCACACTGTATTAAGCTGCACAAGTGGTAAATCTAACCCAACATCCCGGACGAGCCCCCAATTTGTAAGAGGATTCAATTCAACACTACAGCTAAGTCAACGCCTAGTCTGGAATACTGAATGAAAACCCTTATTGATATATCTTTAGGTCCAGTTCATGCGTTCTGGATGACTACCCTTATATAACACCCCTCTCTTGGAATCCCCCTGACCCCACTGAGCCAAGAAGTAGTTCTGTTTTGCAAGTTTAAAAGGTTTATTTGATAATTTACAATATATATTATATCACGCTTTATAATAAATTAATAATTGAATATCACACTTAATCTGATATGATAAAGATTGACAACAGAGAATCTGGCACTAGCACACTTCTTTATAATTACTAAGGAGTTGAGATGAAATGGATAAGGTAGCACACTGGTAATTAGGAACAAAAGTATAATGTGGTAGAGGATGCTTTATGTAAGCTCAGGTGGATGCAATATTCAATGAATGCAGTACAGAAAATACTCAATATGATTTCAACCAAACAATGTAATCACTCTTCTCTGGCTATTCACTCCCCCCCCTCTTTATGCAATGCAAGGAAATGGGAGGAAAACACACAGTTCTCAGAAATGCAATCAATGTAATCAGTTCAATCCCCCCCAAGCTTAGACAACAGAAGTTTAAAACACAGATAGGAGTTTTGAAAACACAGGCCCAAATGCTTTGATATGTGCTAGCAATGGATGAGAAATATGCTGGAAATGCTTTTGAATTCCCTTTCAGAGGTTCAGGGTGAGTGGTATCTAGTTAATATTAGTCCAGGCTCACACTAGCAATGATGCAGGGATAGTTAGCAGGTTAAACGAATTTCTGGCAAATGGAAAGCAAACAGCAGCAGTTTTTACATGTGAAGAAATTGCAAATCGCGGTAAAATTCGCGGATGCGTGTTCCGCGATTGCGGTAAAACTATAAGGGGTAGGAATGCGGTTCTTGGTGCGATTCGAAGCTACGATTCTAAGCTATCAGAGGAAAGTTATTGCAAGTCTCTAGCCCAAACGGTCGCGGAGATATGAGCGATTTAATAAAGGTCGTTTTTGGGTTTGCAAATTTCAAAAGCTCAAAATGACAAGTGCAGCTTGCAACTAGAAATGACAGGTGACAGCTTGGAGGCAGTTCTACTTAGGTTAAATAGATTGAATTAGATGAATTTAAACTAAGAGATTGGTTCTACACAGTTCTGCTGGGTACTCACACTATATTCTTGAATTAAATGGGCCTCATCACGGATCTGGTCAGGGTTTTAGACTGGGCTCTGGTCTGGTCTGGTCTGGCCTCTGCACTTCACAGTGATCTGGGTCAGCTCTCTCTGCTGGTCTGGGTCTCTCTGGGTACAGCACTGCTTTCTCTCTGGTTCTCTTAGTTCTGGATAGATTGAAGTCTCTAGTTTGGCTTTCTGGAGGTTGATGGAGGTAAGTATGGATTTTTCCGGCAGAGCGTCCCGCTGCAGATGGATTTGGAAAGCCCTATCTGTCCTGTCTGTCTGCTTTTATGTGTTTAGAATGTGGGTGTGTTCTAGCATCACTGACCCTACCTCTCTCTCAGCTTCTAATTGGTCAAACTTCCATTTCTCATTTGATTGGAGAATGAACTGTGAGTCAGAGGGATGTCATTTTACAGCCTGCAGAAAGTCCACTCCTCCTGTCAACTTACACACAAATCTAGATTTGAAACAAATACATATTTGCAGAGGTACATATTGTTTTAAAATCATATGCACCCATCATGCATTACAGGAGGTATACCCTGTTCAAACTCTGCTCTTCCTGTGAGCTTGCATTCAGAAATGGCACATAATTAACTTTTTAACTGCTTTTTCAATTTCTGACATGGACCCAACTTTACATACATGTGCGCAGGGGGTAGGGACATTAACTGATGAAGTTTCAGATTTTTAACGTGCACACATTTAGAGTAATATCCACTTTTCCGCTAAAACCTCCCCGAACATACCACCGGTTCCTACCACGTCTTAAACTGTGGGCAGAAAAATCACAAGAATTATGGTATCATTTATAAAATTTTCACATGTCCGCTCTATGAGTTATTCATCTTTTTAAAGTTATGTTCTGGTTCCAAAGGGGTGTGGTTTACCCTCAGCACAAGGTTGAATTTCTGGTTCTTTCCAGTTCTGCCAAGCCAGCTTGCTCTCACAGGCAGTGCCCCTCCCAGCTTCTTCAGGAGGAAGCCACTTTTTACGACGTCTGTAATAAACCCTTTGCTTGAGTGAAGAGGGCTTTGTTCACTCTCTTGCAGAGCACAGATAATTCAATTATCAGATAGATGGCATATCCTTAGTGTGGGCAGCAAAAGGAAGGTTGGCCTGGGAACACAGTGGTGACTCAAGTTTCACACCTGATGGGGGTAGTTGCCAGGCAGAATTCAGTTCCTTAAGCCAAGTTTCAGCTACTGTCATGTTATTTGTTGCTTTTTAAATTAACTTGCAATTTTACACATGCAGCTAGAATGCTGATTCTAAGTGCAAAACTATGACATTTAAACAATTGCAACCTATGTGACACTCAAAAGTAGGTCACTCAGTCAATTTAAACATTTAGATTTTTTTTTAGTGTCTTTCAATCCAGTGCAACTTAAACTGCTGAAATCCACAGCGCAGCCAGTCTTGTTATAAACCTTGTCTTATGATCTTCATTTCCCAGATTTTGTAGGCACACAAAACTCCATTCTGCCAAATGTCTGCTGGTGTTCAGTAAATATTTTGCACATATTGCAATGTTTGAAAATAGGCATTTCGACTTGCCTTCAGGGAAACAGAGTGGTTTTAAAACGCCGGCTTTTGGATAGTGGTGAGTACTGGTACTGCACCCATTTTTGGGATTTAAGAAATGAATTCCCAACAATTCTAGGTTGCATTTGGCAATCAGCATTGCCATTCCCAATGGTTTCAGACTACTGTGTGGGTAGTCCAATGGTGGTTTTAGGCAGTGTCCTTCTGTGCCCATAACATCGGCAAAATGAATGGCAGCCTATTCTTCATGCATTTCCCTGTGCATTTTCTGGGAAGCTCTGGCCATCATGATGTTTTCATGTCAGTACTGCACAGTTTTGAGGTAGGGCTAGGATGCATGGGTAAATACATCCCACAGTTGCCAATGCTGATAAGATTGCGTGGTTACTCAGCAGACTGCCCCATTCTGGCTGTAGTGCCATTATGGAAATGTCGAAGGCTGAGCGAGCTGATTTCGCAATGTTAAAGCAAACTCTCATTTTAAAGTTTGGGAAGACTCCGGCCCAATATTTATAGCGTTTTCGAGAGTATAAGAAAAAGGAAGGTGGTACTTGGGTATCTTATGTCGCTGAATCTTTGAAAAACTTAACTGGCTGGGTCGAAGGTTATAAGGTTTCTACCTTCGAAGGCATGATAAATCTTGTCATGCTGGAACACATTTTTGGTTCTTCTTCCCCGGAGCTTAAGCCGCATTTGGCCGATTCGAAGGAGATAGATCCTAAGAAGCTGGCCATTGCAGCAGATTTATGGGTGTCACATCGAGTGTCCCATAAGGACAAAACTCATCCTGGTAAGCAGGAGGAAGGGAAAAAGTCCAAAGATATGGAGGGTGGGGAATCTGCTAAATCTTCTTCCCATAAGGGCCACAAAAAGAAAAATAAGGGTAAGACACAAGAGAACTCACAGGGTAGTGGAGGTCCGCCTTCGCAACAGAACTCTGGTTACAATAAGCCTCCCTACGTAAACAGACCCACTGGGGCTTGTTTTTCTTGTGGAGCAACTGACCATGTGAAGGGGGATACCCGGTGTAAGGTTAGACCTTTGGGGGTCCACTCCGCTAATCTGGCCTTCTCCTCCTACGAGGAAGAAGAGATTACAGGAGCATCCTTCTCCTCAGACTCGTTTCCCAGCGGAATAGAGGCTGAGGTAGTTTTAGTGTCCCTAGGTTCCTGGGAGCCGAAAGTCGCAGAGGCTTATGCTAGGATTCCGGATAATACCAAGCACTACTTTAAAGACAGTGTGCTGATCACTGGAGTGGATACTCCAGCTCTTAGGGATAGTGGGTGCAGTCGCACTGTAGTGGATTCTACCTTGGTAGACTCAGAGGAAGTTGCCAGAGCTACTCTGATGCCCACTAAGTTGGCTGACGGCCCCCTCCGTATGTTTCCAGTAATACCTGTAAATCTTACTTCAAATGGTACAGCAGTCAGGATTCCAGTGAGCATTCAGAGAAACGTCCCGGGAAAGGTCTTGTTAGGTAATGATCTCAGAGCTTTAGGGCTCGTAGGAGACACTGCCGAAAGACCCTACACACGGTCTCAAGCACGGGCAGCATTGGCCAAGTCCAATACGCCGCCCCAGCCGAAGGGGAAACCCAAGGCGAAAGGAGTCTACAAGTCAAAACGAGGGAAAGAGAATATTCCCCCGAGCTCGCCTACCACTGCGGTGGAGGAAGTTGGTCAATCGCCCGGGCCTGACGAGGAGGTGGCGATGCCTGAAGTATTCGACCCCAACGATCATCCTGAACTAAAAGACTTGTTAGTTGAAGGAGGTCCTGATAGGGACGAATTCAGTAAAGGCCAACGTGAGTGCCCATCTCTGGAAGGCCTAAGGAGACAGGCCTGCTCCCAGCTTGAGGGTGAACCTCCTGGGAAGCATAGGATTTATTGGGAAGGTGGACTCCTGTATAGTGAGCCCACAGAGTCTACAGAAGGAGACCATAGGAGGTTGGTGGTTCCCCTTGCTGTTAGGCCCTTCCTCCTGCAGTTGGCGCATGAAGTTCCCCTTGCTGGTCACCTTGGTATGAAGAGGACCAAGCAAAGGTTATCCATGCACTTCTACTGGCCCAAGATGGGGGTGCAAGTAGAAAGTCACTGCAGGAGTTGTGCCTCCTGCCAGTTGTCTGGTAAGGTTGGCGCGACAATCCAAGCTCCGTTGGTACCGCTCCCAGTTGTGGGGGTACCATTTGAAAGGGTAGGGATCGACATGGTTGGTCCCCTTGACCCGCAAACATCCTCGGGCAATAGGTTTATCCTGGTGCTGGTCGACCATGCAACCAGGTATCCTGAGGCCATCCCATGGAAAACTGTAACTGCCAAGTCAGTTGCAGAAGCTTTACTCGGCATATTTACTAGGGTTGGCTTCCCTAAAGAAGTTGTGCCGGATGATGGCAGCAACTTTATGTCGAAGTATAGGCAGGCTATGTGGAAAGAATGTGGGGTCACCTACAGGTTCTCTTCTGCATACCACCCCCAGACCAATGGTCTGGGGGGGCGTTTCAACAGGACGTTAAAGAGCATGATTGGGGCTCTGGAGGAGCCTCAGAGAAGAAAATGGGATCTTCTTGTTTCATGCTTACTGTTTGCCTACCGAGAGGTACCACAGGAGGGTGTTGGCTTCAGCCCCTTCGAACTTCTGTTCGGTCATCCCGTACGGGGACCCTTAGCCATCGTCAAAGAGGGATGGGAGATGCCCACTCCCCCTGTTACTACCAACGTAGTTGATTATGTGCTAGGGCTCAGAAAACGGATGGTACTTCTGATGGGCTTGGCTAGTGATAAATTGAAGGCAGGGCAAGCGCTGGTGAAACATTGGTTCGACCAGAAAGCTTCCCTCATCAACTTTACACTTGGTCAGCAAGTCCTGATCATGAATCCCATAAGGCCTCGAGCTTTACAGGACAAATGGTCAGGCCCTTACCCAGTGGTGGAGCCCCTGGGTGAGGTTATCTATTCAGTGGACCTTGGAAGGCCTGGACAGGCTCCAAAAGTGTTTCACGCGAATAGGCTGAAGGCTTTCGGCCCAAGCGTCGAAATCGCAGCACTGCTACTGGCTTCAGACGTTGCGGGAGAGGAGTCTGAACCTCTCCCCGACCTGTTCCCAAGCAGTCCTTCAGATAGCTCTTTTGAGGGGGTCCAAGTGGCCCCTCACCAAAATGGACAAGGCTCAGTGGTTTACCTTGGACATGAAGTAGGTGGAGGGAGGAGACAGCCTCTACTCAGTCAGGTACAAGCAGTACAAGACTGGCCTACCCCCACTACGCAAACCCAAGTGAGAGCCTTTTTAGGACTCACGGGGTATTACCGCAATTTTGTGGCAGACTATGGCACCATAGCTGCTCCTCTGACTGCCCTCACAACTCTGAAGAAACCCAAGAAGGTAACTTGGACCGACGAGTGTGAGAAGGCCTTCAATGGCTTAAAAGACTCCTTGTGCCAGGCCCCTGTCCTTAGGGCCCCTGATTATCAAAGACCTTTTATCGTGCAGACGGACGCCTCTGACACTGGGATAGGAGCTGTACTATCACAAGTAGATGAGAAGGGTAAGGAACACCCTATCGGTTTTATTAGTCGCCAGCTTAAGGACAGAGATCTCAGATGGTCCACGGTAGAGAAAGAATGTTTCTCTGTTGTGTGGGCCCTAAGGAAGCTGAGGCCCTACCTCTATGGGACCCACTTCACTGTGCAAACTGACCATAAGCCGTTAAAGTGGCTAATGAACATGAAGGGGGAGAATCCAAAGTTGCTTAGGTGGTCCATAAGTCTACAAGGCTTCGACTTCACTATTGAGCATAGGCCAGGTGTCCAACATAGCAATGCTGATGGGTTGTCCAGAATGTTTAACCGACCTGAACAAGAGACTCATCCAGGGGTGGATTAGTTCCCCCTGTCCATAGTCTGGGAGGGGCGAGTGTTAGGAAAGATTTCGTAATTGTAGGTAATTTTCCTTCCATGTGGCAACCCCTAAACTTTTTGCTGTTGTTTTCACCTTGTTCTTGACTTTGCCAGGGAAGTGCAGCCTTCTGCCGCACTCCTCTGGGCTTTCGCTCCTTTCTTACGGGGAAACTGACATGCCCTTAAGACAGCCAGTACCGGGGAACGCTGTTTCCCGTAGTTTCTTTTATCATGTTGCGGCTTTAGTGCAACATGACACAAGAGGGCACTGTAAGCTAAGTTACAGCTCTCTTGGGTCTCTAGCCTTCTACAGGCCCTAGATACTCTTTTAGGATGGTATTTGATCGGTGCAAGTCATTCAGGGACTGGAATGGTGGCAGCGATCGTTTTGTTTATTTTGAGCTCCTTTTGGCGTTCTGAGCACGTTTTTCGCACTGAACCCAAAATGGTGGCCTGGCTCCCAAAATGGCCAGACCACGAGGCTCCTTTGTCTTGTCCACTGACCGTCTTGCTCCCTTCACCTTCCCCAGGTCGAGCGACCCGGGGCCTTCCTTATTTGGGCATGTACTTTCCCGCGAAACGTGGTTGCTTTCGCGGGCTTCTACATGTCGTTTGTGTGCCTCCAGGGTGTGGGCTGGGATGTCTGGTCCCAATACACATCCTGGGTGCCAGAGAGTCTAGGGTGGTGTGAATGCCTGGGACCACCGTGGTCCGTGATTGGTCCACGTATGGTATGTGTGTTGATGAGCGGATCTCCCATTGGCTCCCCTCCGTTTTGGCGCGAAGGGAACCGTGGATAAGAGGGGGCTGGAAACACCACTACCATGTCGATCTCCTGAGTTCTCACGAACGAAGGAATACAGGAGCCAAGTATCCTGCAACCACGAGGCTGGACCGAGGAATCGCTGGTGACCCGCTGAAGGAATCCTCCTTTGCACTGCTGTCGTCCTGTGAAACCCTTTCCTCCTTTGATCGAACCAGAAGGCCTGTACTGGTGCTTCGACCTTTGGAATAGCAGGAACAGCTATTCCCGGCGACTTCATCATCTCCTGCCAAGTAAGCCTTCGGAAGTGTCTCTGGGCCATCCAGTTGACTGACCAGCTTACAAGGGAGTCCTGCTCTGTAACCGCCGCAAGGTTGTGTTGTATTTCGAGTCCTTGTCACTCTCCCACGCTTCGTACACTTGGCGTTCCCAAGTCTGAAGGGAGGAGTGTACATTTGGCTCGAATACACACGGCCGCTCCGTTGTCCTGCTGCGGCAACAAACTGTGCCGGTTTCGTCGATTGGGACGTCTTTTTGCTCTACACGACTACGAGGCGTTCCCTGCTCTTCTGAACCTGCCAGCTGCTGAAACTAACGTGGAGAAGCCTGGGTCTGCTTGCTTCGGGGACCGGTGAGTAGTATAGCTAGGATCTGGTCGCCCTCCTGCAGTATCCCATTGCTTTTCCCTGCTGTGTAAAAACAGCACCCTTTTGCCGTACTCGCGCTCTGCTTCTGCTCGCTGTGGAGGCTGCGCTTGAGTTGCGGAACCTGTTCTCCTTCTGCTGTGCACTAACCCGAACTGCCTGACTTCCTCTGAAGAGCTTCTCCTTTTGCCCGTTGGCACCGGCGTGGCAGGTACTTTGAGCACAAGGCTCCACTCTTCGCAGGGCTCGGACTTCCATCTAGTTAGGTGCCTCTGAAGGCGAACTGAGTCTAAAGCGTTATCGCACTGCCTGTTTTCCTTCCCTGGCAGGTGGACTACACATTTCGTGCCTCTAATGCTTAAGACTGTCGTATTTGTATATATATTGTGTTGATATGGTATGTGTTGGTTTAATACTGTGATATTGTGATTTTTTCGCTACGGTCATTATTTTAAAGGCCTTAAAATAAATGTGTATATATTTTTGATATAACAACTGTTTGGAGTAGTTTGTAAGCGCTCTTGCTTTGTGTGCTCATTGCGGGCTTTCAGTCACCCTCACCCCTCTTGAGACCTAGTCTTGACCGCCGCGATCGCTACCTTGATTGGTCTGGCTCGTCCAGAGGTTACCCTGTTCCAAGTAATTAGGTTGGCCTTCTGAACTTCTGCGCCACCAGGACAGAGTTCAGAAATCCGTCTTAACACCAACTCCTTCCCATTCCAATCCTGAGACCCTTCCGATAGCAGAGATGTGATATCTCAATGCTTATACCAAACCTGAGACCCTTCCTATGGCATGAGATGTGATATCCAACTCCTTGCCATTCAAATCCTGAGACCCTTCCTATAGCATGAGAAGGGATATCCAACTCCTTCCCAATCCAATCCTGAGAACCTTCCGATAGCAGAGACGTGATATCTCAATGCTTCTACCAAACCTGAGACCCTTCCTTTAGCATGAGATGTGATATCCAAATCCTTCACATTCCAATCCTGAGACCCTTCCTATAGCATGAGATGTGATATCTCAATGCTTCTAATACCAAACCTGAGATCCTTCCTATAACATGAGATGTGATATCCAATTCCTTCCCATTCCAAACCTGAGACCCTTCCTATTGGATGAGTTGTGATATCCAACTCCTTCCCATTCCAACCTTGAGACCCGTCCTATAGCATGAGATGTGATATCTCAATGCTTATACCAAACCTGAGACCCTTCCTATAGCATGAGATGTGATATCCAACTACTTCCCTTTCCAATCCTGAGACCCTTCCTATAGCATGAGATGTGATATCTCAATGCTTCTAATACCAAACCTGAGATCCTTCCTATAACATGAGATGTGATATCCAACTCCTTCCATTCCAATCCTGAGACCCGTCCTATAGCATGAGATGTGATATCTCAATGCTTATACCAAACCTGAGACCCTTCCTATAGCATGAGATGTGATATCCAACTACTTCCCATTCCAATCCTGAGACCCTTCCTATAGCATGAGATGTGATATCTCAATGCTTCTAATACCAAACCTGAGATCCTTCCTCTAACATGAAATGTGATATCCAACTCCTTCCCTTTCCAAACTTAAGAGCCTATCTATAGCATGAGATGTGATATCCAGGTCCTTCCCATTCCAATCCTTAGACCCTTCCTACAGCATGCAATATGATATCTCAATGATTCTAATAACAAACCTGAGACCCGTCCTATAGCATGAGATATGATATCCAAGTCCTTCCCATTCCAATCCTGTGACCCTTCCTATAACATGAAATGTGATATCCAACTCCTTCCCATTCCAACCTGAGACCCTTCCTATAGCATGAGATGGGATATCCAACTTCTTCCAAATCCAATACTGATACCCTTCCGATAGCATGAGATGTGATATCCCAATGCTTCTACCAAACCTGAGACCCATACTATGGCATGAGATGTGATATCAAACTCCTTCCCATTCCAATCCTGAGACCCTTCCTATAGCTTGAGGTGTGATATCCAACTCCTTCCCATTCCAATTCTGAGACCCTTCTTATACCATGAGACTTGATATCTCAATGCTTCTAATACCAAACCTGAGACCCGTCCTATAACATGATATGTGATATCCAAATCCTTCCCCTTCCAAACCTTAGACCCTTCCTTTATCATGAGATGTGATATCCAACTCCTTCCCATTCCAATCCTGAGACCCTTCCGATATCATGAGATTTGTTATCTCAATGCTTCTAATATCAAACTTGAGACCCTCCCTATAGCATGAGATGTGACATCCAAGTCCTTCCCATTCCAATCCTGAGACCCTTCCTATAGCATGAGATGATATATCTATGCTTCTAATACCAAACCTGAGACCCTTCCTATAACATGAGATGGGATATCCAACTCCTTCCCATTCCAATCCTGAGACCTTTCCGATAGCAGAGATGTGATCTCTCAATGCTTATACCAAACCTGAGAACCTTCCTATGGCCTGAGATGTCATATACAACTCCTTCCCATTCCAATCCTGAGACCCTTCCTTTAGCATGAGATGTGATATCTCAATGCTTATACCAAATCTGAGACCCTTCCTATAGCATGAGATGTGATATCCAATTCCTTCTCATTCCAATCCTGAGACCCTTCCTATAGCATGAGATGTGATATCTCAATGCTTATACCAAACCTGAGAGCCTACCTATAGCATGAGATGTGATATCCAAGTCCATCCCATTCCAATCCTTAGATCCTTCCTACAGCATGCGATGTGATATCTCAATGATTCTAATACCAAACCAGAGACTCTTCCTATAACATGAGATGGGATATCCAACTCCTTCCCATTCCAATCCTGAGCCGCTTCCGATAGCAGAGATGTGATATCTCAATGCTTATACCAAACCTGAGACCCTTCCTATAACATGAGATGTGATATCCAACTCCTTCCCGTTCCAAACCTGAGACACTAACTATAGCATATGTGATATCCAACTCCTTCCCATTCCAAACATGAGACCCTTCCTATAGCAAGAAAGTAATATCCAACTCCTACCCATTCCAATCCTGAGACCCTTCCTATAGCAAGAGATGTGATATCCAAATCCTTCCCATTCCAATCCTGAGACCCTTCCTATAACATGAGATGTGATATCCAACTCCTTCCCATTCCAACCTGAGACACTTCCTATAGCATGAGAAGGGATATCCAACTCCTTCCCAATCCAACCCTGAGACCCTTCCGATAGCAGAGATGTGATATCTCAATGCTTATACCAAACCTGAGACCCTTCCTATGGCATGAGATGTGATATCCAACTCCTTGCCATTCAAATCCTGAGACCCTTCCTATAGCATGAGAAGGGATATCCAACTCCTTCCCAATCCAATCCTGAGACCCTTCCGATAGCAGAGACGTGATATCTCAATGCTTCTACCAAACCTGAGACCCTTCCTTTAGCATGAGATGTGATATCCAAATCCTTCACATTCCAATCCTGAGACCCTTCCTATAGCATGAGATGTGATATCTCAATGCTTCTAATACCAAACCTGAGATCCTTCCTATAACATGAGATGTGATATCCAATTCCTTCCCATTCCAAACCTGAGACCCTTCCTATTGGATGAGATGTGATATCCAACTCCTTCCCATTCCAACCCTGAGACCCTTCCTATAGCATGAGATGTGATGTCTCAATGCTTCTAATACCAAACCCGAGATCCTTCCTATAACATGAGATGTGATATCCAACTCCTTCCATTCCAATCCTGAGACCCGTCCTATAGCATGAGATGTGATATCTCAATGCTTATACCAAACCTGAGACCCTTCCTATAGCATGAGATGTGATATCCAACTGCTTCCCATTCCAATCCTGAGACCCTTCCTATAGCATGAGATGTGATATCTCAATGCCTCTAATACCAAACCTGAGATCCTTCCTCTAACATGAAATGTGATATCCAACTCCTTCCCTTTCCAAATCTAAGAGCCTATCTATAGCATGAGATGTGATATCCAAGTCCTTCACATTCCAACCCTTAGACCCTTCCTACAGCATGCAATATGATATCTCAATGATTCTAATAACAAACCTGAGACCCGTCCTATAACATGAGATGGGATATCCAACTCCTTCCCATTCCAATCCTGAGACACTTCCGATAGCAGAGATGTGATATCTCAATGCTTATACCAAACCTGAGACCCTTCCTATAACATGAGATGTGATATCCAAATCCTTCCCGTTCCAAACCTGAGACCCTTCCTTTAGCATGAGATGTGATATCCAGCTCCTTCCCATTCCAATCCTGAGACACTTCCGATAGCATGAGATGTGATATCTCAATGCTTCTAATATCAAAACTGAGACCCTCCCTATAGCATGATATGTGATATCTAAGTCCTTCCCATTCCAATCCTGAGACCCTCCCTATAGCATGAGATGTGATATCCAACTCCTTCCCATTCCAATCCTGAGACCCTTCCTATAGCATAAGATATGATATCTCAATACTTCTAATACCAAACGTGAGATCCTTCCGATAACATGAGATGTGATATCCAAATCCTTCCCCTTCCAAACCTGAGACCCTCCCTTTAGCATGAGATGTGATATCCAACTCCTTCCTATTCCAATCCTGAGACTCTTCTGATAGCATGAGATGTGATATCTCAATGCTTCTAATACCAAACCTGAGATCCTTCCGATAGCATGAGATGTGATATCTCAATGCTTCTAATACCAAACCTGAGATCCTTCCTATAACATGAGATGTGATATCCAAATCCTTCCCCTTCCAAACCTGAGACCCTCCCTTTAGCATGAGATGTGATATCCAACTCCTTCCCATTCCATTCCTGAGACCCTTCTGATAGCATGAGATGTGATATCTCAATGCCTCTAATACCAAACCTGAGATCCTACCTCTAACATGAAATGTGATATCCAACTCTTTCCCCTTCCAAACCTGAGAGCCTTCCTATAGCATGAGATGTGATATCCAAGTCCTTCCCATTCCAATCCTGAGACCCTTCCTATAGCTTGAGATGTGATATCCAACTCCTTCCCATTCCAATCCTGAGACCCTTCCGATATCATGAGATGTGATATCTCAAAGCTTCTAATATCAAACTTGAGACCCTCCCTATAGCATGAGATGTGATATCCAAGTCCTTCCCATTCCAATCCTGAGACCCTTCCTATAGCATGAGATGTGATATCTCAATGCTTCTAATACCAAACCTGAGACCCTTCCTATAACATGAGATGGGAATATCCAACTCCTTCCCATTCCAATCCTGAGACCCTTTCGTCAGCAGAGATGTGATATCCAAGTCCTTCCCCTTCCAAACCTTAGACCCTTCCTTTATCATGAGATGTGATATCCAAGTCCTTCCCATTCCAATCCTGAGACCCTTCCTATAGCTTGAGATGTGATATCCAACTCCTTCCCATTCCAATTCTGAGACCCTTCCTATACTATGAGACTTGATATCTCAATGCTTCTAATACCAAACCTGAGACCCGTAATATAACATGAGATGTGATATCCAAATCCTTCCCCTTCCAAACCTTAGACCCTTCCTTTATCCTGAGATGTGATATCCAACTCTTTCCCATTCCAATCCTGAGACCCTTCCGATATCATGAGATGTGATATCTCAAAGCTTCTAATATCAAACTTGAGACCCTCCCTATAGCATGAGATGTGATATCCAAGTCCTTCCCATTCCAATCCTGAGACACTTCCTATAGCATGAGATGTGATATCTCACTGCTTATACCAAACCTGAGACCCTTCCCATAGCATGAGATGTGATATCCAACTCCTTCCCATTCCAATCCTCAGACCCTTCCTATAGCATGAGATGTGATATCTCAATGCTTCTAATATCAAACTTGAGACCCTACCTATAGCATGAGATGTGATATCCAAGTCCTTCCCATTCCAATCCTGAGACACTTCCTATAGCATGAGATGTGATATCTCAATGCTTCTAATACCAAACCTGAGACTCTTCCTATAACATGAGATGGGATATCCAACTCCTTCCCATTCCAATCCTGAGACCCTTTTGATAGCAGAGATGTGATATCTCAATGTTTATACCAAACCTGAGACCCTTCCTACGGCATGAGATGTGATATCCAACTCCTTCCCATTCCAATCCTGAGACCCTTCCTATAGCATGAGATGTGATGTCTCAATGCTTCTAATACCAAACCTGAGATCCTTCCTATAACATGAGATGTGATATCCAACTCCTTCCATTCCAATCCTGAGACCCTTCCTATGGCATGAGATGTGATATCCAACTCCTTGCCATTCAAATCCTGAGACCCTTCCTATAGCATGAGAAGGGATATCCAACTCCTTCCCAATCCAATCCTGAGAACCTTCCGATAGCAGAGACGTGATATCTCAATGCTTCTACCAAACCTGAGACCCTTCCTTTAGCATGAGATGTGATATCCAAATCCTTCACATTCCAATCCTGAGACCCTTCCTATAGCATGAGATGTGATATCTCAATGCTTCTAATACCAAACCTGAGATCCTTCCTATAACATGAGATGTGATATCCAATTCCTTCCCATTCCAAACCTGAGACCCTTCCTATTGGATAAGTTGTGATATCCAACTCCTTCCCATTCCAACCTTGAGACCCGTCCTATAGCATGAGATGTGATATCTCAATGCTTATACCAAACCTGAGACCCTTCCTATAGCATGAGATGTGATATCCAACTACTTCCCTTTCCAATCCTGAGACCCTTCCTATAGCATGAGATGTGATATCTCAATGCTTCTAATACCAAACCTGAGATCCTTCCTATAACATGAGATGTGATATCCAACTCCTTCCATTCCAATCCTGAGACCCGTACTATAGCATGAGATGTGATATCTCAATGCTTATACCAAACCTGAGACCCTTCCTATAGCATGAGATGTGATATCCAACTACTTCCCATTCCAATCCTGAGACCCTTCCTATAGCATGAGATGTGATATCTCAATGCTTCTAATACCAAACCTGAGATCCTTCCTCTAACATGAAATGTGATATCCAACTCCTTCCCTTTCCAAACTTAAGAGCCTATCTATAGCATGAGATGTGATATCCAGGTCCTTCCCATTCCAATCCTTAGACCCTTCCTATAACATGAAATGTGATATCCAACTCCTTCCCATTCCAACCTGAGACCCTTCCTATAGCATGAGATGGGATATCCAACTTCTTCCAAATCCAATACTGATACCCTTCCGATAGCATGAGATGTGATATCTCAATGCTTATACCAAACCTGAGACCCTTCCTATGGCATGAGATGTGATATCCAACTCCTTGCCGTTCAAATCCTGAGACCCTTCCTATAGCATGAGAAGGGATATCCAACTCCTTCCCAATCCAATCCTGAGACCCTTCCGATAGCAGAGACGTGATATCTCAATGCTTCTACCAAACCTGATACCCTTCCTTTAGCATGAGATGTGATATCCAAATCCTTCACATTCCAATCCTGAGACCCTTCCTATAGCATGAGATGTGATATCTCAATGCTTCTAATACCAAACCTGAGATCCTTCCTATAACATGAGATGTGATATCCAATTCCTTCCCATTCCAAACCTGAGACCCTTCCTATTGGATGAGATGTGATATCCAACTCCTTCCCATTCCAACCCTGAGACCCTTCCTATAGCATGAGATGTGATGTCTCAATGCTTCTAATACCAAACCTGAGATCCTTCCTATAACATGAGATGTGATATCCAACTCCTTCCATTCCAATCCTGAGACCCGTTCTATAGCATGAGATGTGATATCTCAATTCTTATACCAAACCTGAGACCCTTCCTATAGCATGAGATGTGATATCCAACTGCTTCCCATTCCAATCCTGAGACCCTTCCTATAGCATGAGATGTGATATCTCAATGCTTCTAATACCAAACCTGAGATCCTTCCTCTAACATGAAATGTGATATCCAACTCCTTCCCTTTCCAAATCTAAGAGCCTATCTATAGCATGAGATGTGATATCCAAGTCCTTCACATTCCAACCCTTAGACCCTTCCTACAGCATGCAATATGATATCTCAATGATTCTAATAACAAACCTGAGACCCGTCCTATAACATGAGATGGGATATCCAACTCCTTCCCATTCCAATCCTGAGACACTTCCGATAGCAGAGATGTGATATCTCAATGCTTATACCAAACCTGAGACCCTTCCTATAACATGAGATGTGATATCCAAATCCTTCCCGTTCCAAACCTGAGACCCTTCCTTTAGCATGAGATGTGATATCCAGCTCCTTCCCATTCCAATCCTGAGACACTTCCGATAGCATGAGATGTGATATCTCAATGCTTCTAATATCAAAACTGAGACCCTCCCTATAGCATGATATGTGATATCTAAGTCCTTCCCATTCCAATCCTGAGACCCTCCCTATAGCATGAGATGTGATATCCAACTCCTTCCCATTCCAATCCTGAGACCCTTCCTATAGCATGAGATATGATATCTCAATACTTCTAATACCAAACGTGAGATCCTTCCGATAACATGAGATGTGATATCCAAATCCTTCCCCTTCCAAACCTGAGACCCTCCCTTTAGCATGAGATGTGATATCCAACTCCTTCCTATTCCAATCCTGAGACTCTTCTGATAGCATGAGATGTGATATCTCAATGCTTCTAATACCAAACCTGAGATCCTTCCGATAGCATGAGATGTGATATCTCAATGCTTCTAATACCAAACCTGAGATCCTTCCTATAACATGAGATGTGATATCCAAATCCTTCCCCTTCCAAACCTGAGACCCTCCCTTTAGCATGAGATGTGATATCCAACTCCTTCCCATTCCATTCCTGAGACCCTTCTGATAGCATGAGATGTGATATCTCAATGCCTCTAATACCAAACCTGAGATCCTACCCCTAACATGAAATGTGATATCCAACTCTTTCCCCTTCCAAACCTGAGAGCCTTCCTATAGCATGAGATGTGATATCCAAGTCCTTCCCATTCCAATCCTGAGACCCTTCCTATAGCTTGAGATGTGATATCCAACTCCTTCCCATTCCAATCCTGAGACCCTTCCGATATCATGAGATGTGATATCTCAAAGCTTCTAATATCAAACTTGAGACCCTCCCTATAGCATGAGATGTGATATCCAAGTCCTTCCCATTCCAATCCTGAGACCCTTCCTATAGCATGAGATGTGATATCTCAATGCTTCTAATACCAAACCTGAGACCCTTCCTATAACATGAGATGGGAATATCCAACTCCTTCCCATTCCAATCCTGAGACCCTTTCGAAAGCAGAGATGTGATATCCAAGTCCTTCCCCTTCCAAACCTTAGACCCTTCCTTTATCATGAGATGTGATATCCAAGTCCTTCCCATTCCAATCCTGAGACCCTTCCTATAGCTTGAGATGTGATATCCAACTCCTTCCCATTCCAATTCTGAGACCCTTCCTATACTATGAGACTTGATATCTCAATGCTTCTAATACCAAACCTGAGACCCGTAATATAACATGAGATGTGATATCCAAATCCTTCCCCTTCCAAACCTTAGACCCTTCCTCTATCCTGAGATGTGATATCCACCTCTTTCCCATTCCAATCCTGAGACCCTTCCGATATCATGAGATGTGATATCTCAAAGCTTCTAATATCAAACTTGAGACCCTCCCTATAGCATGAGATGTGATATCCAAGTCCTTCCCATTCCAATCCTGAGACACTTCCTATAGCATGAGATGTGATATCTCACTGCTTATACCAAACCTGAGACCCTTCCCATAGCATGAGATGTGATATCCAACTCCTTCCCATTCCAATCCTCAGACCCTTCCTATAGCATGAGATGTGATATCTCAATGCTTCTAATATCAAACTTGAGACCCTACCTATAGCATGAGATGTGATATCCAAGTCCTTCCCATTCCAATCCTGAGACACTTCCTATAGCATGAGATGTGATATCTCAATGCTTCTAATACCAAACCTGAGACTCTTCCTATAACATGAGATGGGATATCCAACTCCTTCCCATTCCAATCCTGAGACCCTTTTGATAGCAGAGATGTGATATCTCAATGTTTATACCAAACCTGAGACCCTTCCTACGGCATGAGATGTGATATCCAACTCCTTCCCATTCCAATCCTGAGACCCTTCCTATAGCATGAGATGTGATGTCTCAATGCTTCTAATACCAAACCTGAGATCCTTCCTATAACATGAGATGTGATATCCAACTCCTTCCATTCCAATCCTGAGACCCTTCCTATAGCATGAGATGTGATATCTCAATGCTTATACCAAACCTGAGACCCTTCCTATAGCATGAGATGTGATATCCAACTCCTTCCCATTCCAATCCTGAGACCCTTCCTATAGCCTGAGATGTGATATCTCAATGCCTCTAATACCAAACCTGAGATCCTTCCTCTAACATGAAATGTGATATCCAACTCCTTCACTTTCCAAACCTGAGACCCTTCCTATAGCATGAGATGTGATGTCTCAATGCTTCTAATACCAAACCTGAGATCCTTCCTATAACATGAGATGGGATATCCAACTCCTTCCCATTCCAATCCTGAGACACTTCCGATAGCATGAGATGTGATATCCAGCTCCTTCCCATTCCAATCCTGAGACACTTCCGATAGCATGAGATGTGATATCTCAATGCTTCTAATATCACAACTGAGACCCTCCATATAGCATGATATGTGATATCTAAGTCCTTCCCATTCCAATCCTGAGACCCTTCCTATAGCATGAGATGTGATATCTCAATGCTTCTACCAAACCTGAGACCCTTCCTTTAGCATGAGATGTGATATCCAACTCCTTCCCATTCCAATCCTGAGACCCTTCCTATAGCATGAGATGTGATATCTCAATACTTCTAATACCAAACCAGAGATCCTTCCGATAACATGAGATGTGATATCTCAATACTTCTAATACCAAACCTGAGATCCATCCTATAACATGAGATGTGATATCCAAATCCTTCTCCTTCCAAACCTGAGACCCTCCCTTTAGCATGAGATGTGATATCCAACTCCTTCCCATTCCAATCCTGAGACCCTTCTGATAGCATAAGATATGATATCTCAATGCTTCTATACCAAACCTGAGATCCTTCCGATAGCATGAGATGTGATATCTCAATACTTCTAATACCAAACCTGAGATCCTTCCTATAACATGAGATGTGATATCCAAATCCTTATCTTCCAAACCTGAGACCCTCCCTTTAGCATGAGATGTGCTATCCAACTCCTTCCCATTCCAATCCTGAGACTCTTCTGATAGCATAAGATATGATATCTCAATGCTTCTATTCCAAACCTGAGATCCTTCTGATAGCATGAGATGTGATATCTCAATACTTCTAATACCAAACCTGAGATCCTACCTCTAACATGAAATGTGATATCCAACTATTTCCCCTTGCAAACCTGAGAGCCTTCCTATAGCATGAGATGTGATATCCAAGTCCTTCCCATTCCAATCCTGAGACCCTTCCTATAACATGAGATGTGATATCCAACTCCTTCCCATTCCAACCTGAGACCCTTCCTATAGCATGAGATGGGATATCAAACTCCTTCCAAATCCAATCCCGATACCCTTCCGATAGCATGAGATGTGATATCCCAATGCTTCTACCAAACCTGAGACCCATACTATGGCATGAGATGTGATATCAAACTCATTCCCATTCTAATCCTGAGACCCTTCCTATAGCTTGAGATGTGATATCCAACTCCTTCCCATTCCAATTCTGAGACCCTTCCTATACCATGAGACTTGATATCTCAATGCTTCTAATACCAAACCTGAGACCCGTCCTATAACATGAGATGTGATATCCAAATCCTTCCCCTTCCAAACCTTAGACCCTTCCTTTATCATGAGATGTGATATCCAACTCCTTCCCATTCCAATCTTGAGACCCTTCCGATATCATGAAATGTGATATCTCAATGCTTCTAATATCAAACTTGAGACCCTCCCTATAGCATGAGATGTGATATCCAAGTCCTTCCCATTCCAATCCTGAGACCCTTCCTATAGCATGAGATGTGATATCTCAATGCTTCTAATACCAAACCTGAGACCCTTCCTATAACATGAGATGGGACTATCCAACTCCTTCCCATTCTAATCCTGAGACCCTTCCGATAGCAGAGATGTGATATCTCAATGCTTATACCAAACCTGAGATCCTTCCTATAACATGAGATGTGATATCCAACTCCTTCCCATTCCAATCCTGAGACACTTCCTATAGCATGAGATGTGATATCTCACTGCTTATACCAAACCTGAGACCCTTCCTATAGCATGAGATGTGATATCCAACTCCTTCCCATTCCAATCCTGAGACCCTTCCTATAGCATGAGATGTGATATCTCAATGCTTCTAATATCAAACTTGAGACCCTCCCTATAGCATGAGATGTGATACCCAAGTCCTTCCCATTCCAATCCTGAGACACTTCCTATAGCATGAGATGTGATATCTCAATGCTTCTAATACCAAACCTGAGACTCTTCCTATAACATGAGATGGGATATCCAACTCCTTCCCATTCCAATCCTGAGACCCTTTCGATAGCAGAGATGTGATATCCAAGTCCTTCTCCTTCCAAACCTTAGACCCTTCCTTTATCATGAGATGTGATATCCAACTTCTTCCCATTCCAATCTTGAGACCCTTCCGATATTATGAAATGTGATATCTCAATGCTTCTAATATCAAACTTGAGACCCTCCCTATAGCATGAGATGTGATATCCAAGTCCTTCCCATTCCAATCCTGAGACCCTTCCTATAGCATGAGATGTGATATCTCAATGCTTCTAATACCAAACCTGAGACCCTTCCTATAACATGAGATGGGAATATCCAACTCCTTCCCATTCCAATCCTGAGACCCTTCCGATAGCAGAGATGTGATATCTCAATGCTTATACCAAACCTGAGATCCTTCCTATAACATGAGATGTGATATCCAACTCCTTCCCATTCCAATCCTGAGACACTTCCTATAGCATGAGATGTGATATCTCACTGCTTATACCAAACCTGAGACCCTTCCTATAGCATGAGATGTGATATCTCAATGCTTCTAATATCAAACTTGAGACCCTCCCTATAGCATGAGATGTGATACCCAAGTCCTTCCCATTCCAATCCTGAGACACTTCCTATAGCATGAGATGTGATATCTCAATGCTTCTAATCCCAAACCTGAGACTCTTCCTATAACATGAGATGGGATATCCAACTCCTTCCCATTCCAATCCTGAGACCCTTTCGATAGCAGAGATGTGATATCTCAATGTTTATACCAAACCTGAGACCCTCCCTACGGCATGAGATGTCATATACAACTCCTTCCCATTCCAATCCTGAGACCCTTCCTATAGCATGAGATGTGATATCCAACTCCTTCCCATTCCAATCCTGAGACCCTTCCTATAGCATGAGATGTGATGTCTCAATGCTTCTAATACCAAACCTGAGATCCTTCCTATAACATGAGATGTGATATCCAACTCCTTCCATTCCAATCCTGATACCCTTCCTATAGCATGAGAAGTGATATCTCAATGCTTATAACAAAACCTGAGACCCTTCCTATAGCATGAGATGTGATAACCAACTCCTTCGCATTCCAATCCTGAGACTCTTCCTATAGCCTGAGATGTGATATCTCAATGCCTCTAATACCAAACCTGAGATCCTTCCTCTAACATGAAATGTGATATCCAACTCCTTCACTTTCCAAACCTGAGAGCCTATCTATAGCATGAGATGTGATATCCAAGTCCTTCCCATTCCAATCCTTAGACCCTTCCTACAGCATGCAATATGATATCTCAATGATTTTAATAAAAAACCTGAGACCCGTCATATAACATGAGATGGGATATCCAACTCCTTCCCATTCCAATCCTGAGACCTTTCCGATAGCAGAGATGTGATATCTCAATGCTTATACCAAACCTGAGAACCTTCCTATGGCCTGAGATGTCAAATACAACTCCTTCCCATTCCAATCCTGAGACACTTCCGATAGCAGAGATGTGATATCTCAATGTTTATACCAAACCTGAGACCGTTCCTATAACATGAGATGTGATATCCAACTCCTTCCCGTTCCAAACCTGAGAGCCTTCCTTTAGCATGAGATGTGATATCCAGCTCCTTCCCATTCCAATCCTGAGACACTTCCGATAGCATGAGATGTGATATCTCAATGCTTCTAATATCAAAACTGAGACCCTCCCTATAGCATGATATGTGATATCTAAGTCCTTCCCATTCCAATCCTGAGACCCTTCCTATAGCATGAGATGTGATATCTCAATGCTTATCCTTGATTCCTGTAGTAAATTGATTTCCTTTGCAGGCCGACTCCTGTCACGAATGCCTTGTCTGCATGTATTCTCTCCTGCCCATTCTCTCACCGTGGCTATTTGCCTACCCCCTTCCTCTCTCAGTGGATGGACTTCTCCATCCTAGCCTCCTACCACTCAACTCCGCCTACTTGGAGAATTCAACATGAACCTGTATGCTTCCTGACCTGGACTTTTACGAGATCTGCAACTCTTCATGTCGCTGGCCCTACACACTGCAGGGAATACTCAGGATTTTCTGATCTCAGACCTCCCCCTCTGTAACCCTCTCAACAATCCTCTCCCGTGGTGATCAAGTTCTCATCTCCAAAGAAGGCTAACTGCCAGCTGTTCCTCCTCAGAGGAGTTCTCCCTTTCTGTCCCTGCTCCCTGCACAGTTTCGCGTTGCAAACACTCGCTTCCCTGCTCTCTGGTTTAGACGCTTTTCCTTCTCAGAGGCCTTCTTCCTTTCTGCCCTTTTCGCGTTGCAAGTACTCGCTTCCCAGCTCTCTGGTTTAGACGCGTGTTCCCTGCCTTCTCTCCTCTTCCCGCTGCCTTCAAATCAAAAAATGAGCTCCAAAAGATACACAGTGCTCAGAATGCTCTATAACACCCATTATTCAACATATAGCTGTAACCCGCTAGACCTATTGAAACGTGCTAAAAACGAGCAGAAACAGCTAGAAAATGTACTTTCCTCGCGTTTTGGTAAATGCGAATTCTGGTGGATTCCCATTTTGTACTCTGTTCGTGCGTTTGTTCAGTCGAATCCTGGTCTTTTGAACCACTCTTCTCCCATACAAGGGAGGGTCAAAATGTGTTGTTCACAGGCTGAATTTATACTGCTGAAATGCTCGCTTCCCTGCTCTCTGGTTTAGACGCGTGTACCCTGCATTTACCAAAACGCGAGGGAAGTACATTTTCTAGCTGTTTTTGCTAGTTTTTAGCACGTTTCAATACGTCTAGCGGGTTACAGCTATATGTTGAATAATGGGTGTTATAAAGCATTCTGAACACTGTATCTTGTGGTACAAATTGGAAGGCTGTAGCAAGAGGAGAGAAGGCAGGGAACACGCATCTCAACCAGAGAGCTGGGAAGCGAGTACATGCAACGCGAAACGGTGCAGGGAGCGGGGACAGAAAGGATGAACACCTATGAGGAGGAGCAGCTGGTAGTTAGCCTGCATAGGAGAGAAGAATGTGATCGCTAGGGGAGTGCAGCCTGTAAACTAGAAGGAACGATGAACAAAGGGCGACTGCATTAACAGATGGCAAATACACGTTCCAAAACAGTCAGGAAAGCTGATAATGCCTTGAAGATTTCAGCCGTATACATTCAGCCTGTGAACAGCAGTAGATGTTGACCCCCCCTCCCTAGTATGGGAGAACAGTGGTTAAAAACTTCAGGATTCGACACAAACGCGCGGACACAGTACATACAACATGGGAACCCACCAGAATTCGCATTTACAAAAACGCGAGGGATGTACATTTTCTAGCTATTTTTGCTAGTTTTTAGCACGTTTCAATACGTCTAGCGGGTTACAGCTATATGTTGAATAATGGGGTTATAAAGCATTCTGAACACTATCTTGTGGAGCTCATTGGAAGGCTGTAGGAAGAGTAGAGAAGGCAGGGAACACGCATCTAAACCAGAGAGCTGGGAAGCGAGTACATGCAACGCGAAACGGTGCAGGGAGCAGGGACAGAAAGGTGGAACGCCTCTGAGGAGGAGCAGCTGGTAGTTAGCCTGCTCTGGAGAGGAGAATGTGATCACCACGGGAGTGCAGCCTTGAAACAAGAACAGACGATGAAAACATGCTGACTGGAATAACAGATCGCAAATACACTTTCCAGAACAGTCGGTTTACCCGATAATGCATTGACGATTTCAGCAGTATACATTCAGCCTGTGAACAGTAGATTTTGATCCCTCCTTGTATGGGTGACGAGTGGTTAAAAACATCAGGATTCGACTGAACAAATGCACGAACAGAGTACAAAATGGGAATCCACCAGAATTCGTATTTACCAAAACGCGTGGAAAGAACATTTTCTAGCTATTTTTGCTAGTTTTTAGCACTTTTCAATACGTCAAGCGGGTTACAGCTATATCTTGAATAATGGGGTTATAAAGCATTCTGAGCACCGTGTATCTTTTGAAGCTCATTTGTTGATTTGAAGGCAGCGGGAAGAGGAGAGAAGGCAGGGAACACACGTCTAAACCAGAGAGCTGGGAAGCGAGTTGTTCTCTGCAACGCGAAACGATGCAGAGAACAAGCACAGAAAGGAAGAAGGAAAAGCGTCTAAACCAGAGAGCAGGGAAGCGAGTGTTTGCAACGCGAAACGGTGCAGAGAGCAGGGACAGAAAGGGAGAACTCCACTGAGGAGGAACAGCTGGTAGTTAGCCTTCTTTGGAGATGAGAACTTGATCACCACGGGAGAGGATTGTTGAGAGGGTTACATAGGGGGATGTCTGAGATCAGAAAATCCTGAGTATTCCCTGCAGTGTGTAGGGCCAGAGACATGAAGAGTTGCAGATCTCGTAAAAGTCCAGGTCAGGAAGCATACAGGTTCATTTTGAATTCTCCAAGTAGGCGGAGTTGAGTGGTAGGAGGCTAGGATGGAGAAGTCCATCCACTGAGAGAGGAAGGGGGTAGGCAAATAGCCACGGTGAGAGAATGGCCAGGAAAGAGAGAATGCATGCAGACAAGGCATTCGGGAGAGGAGTCGGCCTGCAAAGGAAAGCAATTTACTACAGGAATCAAGGATACTCCCCCTCAAGAACGGTGGATCTGGGCATGGAGAGGAACTTGTCATCAGGGCGGAAAGTGTCAGAGCTCGAGACAGCGCTGGCCGTCATCCATGTCTCGGTTAGACCAAGGACATCAAGGTCGGGTTCTTCCAGGAAATGGCAGATGTCAGATGAGTGTTAACTGAGTGAGAGTTGAGAGTGGGGAGGGGTACAAATCAGTAATCCTTGCGGAGGTGTAGAAGGAGCCTGACCTAGGGCACATGAGGAAGGTGAGAGGAAAGGAAGCAGAAGAAGGGAGAGAAGACACAGCAGGAGTGCATTATCAATCCGGGAGCTAGGAGTGGTGAGGTTAGACGGGGAGGTCTGAGTCTCAGGATTTGAATGGGAAGTTCGATATCACATGTCATGCTATAGGAAGAGTCTCAGGATTGGAATGGGAAGGAGTTGGATATGATATCTCTTGTTATAGGGAGGGTCTCAGGTTTGGTATTAGAAGAACTGAGATATCAAATCACATCCTATCGGAAGGGTCTCGGGTTTGGTATTGGAAGAAATGAGATTTCAAATCTCAGGCTGTGGGAATGGTCTCGGGTATGGTATTGGAAGGGGTGAAAAATCACATTTCATGCTACAGGAAGGGTCACAAGGTTGGAATGGGAAGGAGTTGGATTTCACATATTCTACGGGAAGGGCCTCAGGTTTGGTATTAGAAGCATAGAGATATCACATCTCATGTTATAGGAAGGGTCTCGATTGGAATGGGTAGGAGTTGGATATCACATCTCATGTTATAGGGAGGGTCTCAGTTTTGATATTAGAAGCATTGAGATATCACATATGCTATTGGAAGGGTCTCAGTATTGGAATGGGAAGGAGTTGGATATCACATCTCATGTTATAGGGAGGGTCTCAGTTTTGATATTAGAAGCATTGAGATATCACATATGCTATTGGAAGGGTCTCAGTATTGGAATTGGAAGGAGTTGGATATCACATCTCATGCTATCGGAAGGGTCTCAGGATTGGAATGGGAAGTAGTTGGATATCACATATGCTAAAGGAAAGGTCTCAGGTTTGGAATGGGAAGGAGTTGGATATCACGTCTCATGTTATAGGAAGGGTCTCAGGATTGGAATGGGAAGGAGTTGAATATCACATCTCATGCTAAAGGAAGGGTCATCAGGTTCGGTATAAGCATTGAGATATCACATCTCTGCTATCGGAAGGGTCTCAGGATAGGAATGGGAAGGACTTAGATTTCACATCTCATACTATAGGGAGGGTCTCAGTTTTGATATTAGAAGTATTGAGCTATCACATCTCATGCTATCGGAAGGGTCTCAGGATTGGAATGGGATGGAGTTGGATATCACATCTCAAGCTATCTCAGGATTGTAATGGGAAGGAGTTTGATATCACATATCAAGCTATAGGAAGGGTCTCAGGTTTGGAAGGGGAAGGATTTGGATCTCACATCTCAAGCTATCTCAGGATTGGAATGGGAAGGAGTTTGATATTTCATCTCAAGCTATAGGAAGGGTCTCAGGTTTGGAAAGGGAAGGATTTGTATTTCACATCTCATGTTATAGGATGGTTCTCATGTTTGGTTTTAGAAGCATTGAGATATCACATCTCATGCTATGGGAAGGGTCTCAGGTTTGGAATGGGAAGGAGTTGGATATCACATTTCATGCTAAAGGAAAGGTCTCAGGTCTGGAAGGGGAAGGATTTGGATCTCACATCTCATGTTTTAGGTCTCAGGTTTGGTATTAGAAGCATTGAAATATCACATCTCATGGTATAGGAAGGGTCCCAGGATTGGAATGGGAAGGAGTTGGATATCACATTGAATGGGAAGGAGTTTGATATCACATCTCAAGCTATAGGAAGGGCCTCAGGTTTGGAAAGGGAATGATTTGGATTTCACATCTCATGTTATAGGATGGTTCTCATGTTTGGTTTTAGAAGCATTGAAATATCACATCTCATGCTATCGGAAGGGTCTCAGGTTTGGAATGGGAAGGAGTTTGATATCACATCTCATGTTAGAGGTAGGATCTCAGGTTTGGTATTAGAGGCATTGAGATATGACATCTCATGCCATCAGAAGGGTCTCAGGATTGGAATGGGAAGGAGTTGAATATCACATCTCATGCTAAAGGAAGGGTCATCAGGTTCGGTATAAGCATTGAGATATCACATCTCTGCTATCGGAAGGGTCTCAGGATAGGAATGGGAAGGACTTAGATTTCACATCTCATACTATAGGGAGGGTCTCAGTTTTGATATTAGAAGTATTGAGCTATCACATCTCATGCTATCGGAAGGGTCTCAGGATTGGAATGGGATGGAGTTGGATATCACATCTCAAGCTATCTCAGGATTGTAATGGGAAGGAGTTTGATATCACATATCAAGCTATAGGAAGGGTCTCAGGTTTGGAAGGGGAAGGATTTGGATCTCACATCTCAATCTATCTCAGGATTGGAATGGGAAGGAGTTTGATATTTCATCTCAAGCTATAGGAAGGGTCTCAGGTTTGGAAAGGGAAGGATTTGGATTTCACATCTCATGTTATAGGATGGTTCTCATGTTTGGTTTTAGAAGCATTGAGATATCACATCTCATGCTATGGGAAGGGTCTCAGGTTTGGAATGGGAAGGAGTTGGATATCACATTTCATGCTAAAGGAAAGGTCTCAGGTCTGGAAGGGGAAGGATTTGGATCTCACATCTCATGTTTTAGGTCTCAGGTTTGGTATTAGAAGCATTGAAATATCACATCTCATGGTATAGGAAGGGTCCCAGGATTGGAATGGTAAGGAGTTGGATATCACATTGAATGGGAAGGAGTTTGATATCACATCTCAAGCTATAGGAAGGGCCTCAGGTTTGGAAAGGGAATGATTTGGATTTCACATCTCATGTTATAGGATGGTTCTCATGTTTGGTTTTAGAAGCATTGAAATATCACATCTCATGCTATCGGAAGGGTCTCAGGATTGGAATGGGAAGGAGTTGGATATCCCATCTCATGTTATAGGAAGGGTCTCAGGTTTGGTATTAGAAGCATTGAGATATCACATCTCATGCTATAGGAAGGGTCTCAGGATTGGAATGGGAAATAGTTGGATATCACATCTCATGCTATAGGAAGGGTCTCAGGTTTGGTATAAGCATTGAGATATCACATCTCATGCTATAGGAAGGGTCTCAGGATTGGAATAGGAAGGATTTGGATATCACATCTTATGCTATAGGAAGGGTCTCAGGATTGGAATGGGAAGGTGTTGGATATCACATCTCATGCTATAGGAAGGGTCTCAGATTTGGTATAAGCATTGAGATATCACATCTCATGCTATAGGAAGGGTCTCAGGATTGGAATGGGAAGGAGTTGTATATGACATCTCAGGCCTTAGGATGGGTCTCAGGTTTGGTATAAGCATTGAGATATCGCATCTCTGCTATCGGAAGGGTCTCAGGATTGGAATGGGAAGGAGTTGGATATCCCATCTCATGTTATAGGAAGGGTCTCAGGTTTGGTATTAGAAGCATTGAGATATCACATCTCATTATATAGGAAGGGTCTCAGGATTCGAATGGGAAGAACTTGGATGTCACATCTCATGCTATAGGGAGGGTCTCAAGTTTGATATTAGAAGCATTGAGATAACAAATCTCATGATATCGGAAGGGTCTCAGGATTGGAATGGGAAGGAGTTGGATATCACATCTCATGATAAAGGAAGGGTCTAAGGTTTGGAAGGGGAAGGATTTGGATATTACATCTCATGTTATAGGACGGGAATGCTTATACCAAACCTGAGAGCCTACCTATAGCATGAGATGTGATATCCAAGTCCATCCCATTCCAATCCTTAGACCCTTCCTACAGCATGCGATGTGATATCTCAATGATTCTAATACCAAACCAGAGACTCTTCCTATAACATGAGATGGGATATCCAACTCCTTCCCATTCCAATCCTGAGCCGCTTCCGATAGCAGAGATGTGATATCTCAATGCTTATACCAAACCTGAGACCCTTCCTATAACATGAGATGTGATATCCAACTCCTTCTTGTTCCAAACCTGAGACACTGACTATAGCATATGTGATATCCATACCTTCCCATTCCAAACATGAGACCCTTCCTATAGCAAGAAAGTAATATCCAACTCCTACCCATTCCAATCCTGAGACCCTTCCTATAGCAAGAGATGTGATATCCAAATCCTTCCCATTCCAATCCTGAGACCCTTCCTATAACATGAGATGTGATATCCAACTCCTTCCCATTCCAACCTGAGACACTTCCTATAGCATGAGAAGGGATATCCAACTCCTTCCCAATCCAATCCTGAGACCCTTCTGATAGCAGAGATTTGATATCCCAATGCTTATACCAAACCTGAGACACTTCCTATGGCATGAGATGTGATATCCAACTCCTTCCCAATCCAATCCTGAGACCCTTCCGATAGCAGAGACGTGATATCTCAATGCTTCTACCAAACCTGAGACCCTTCCTTTAGCATGAGATGTGATATCCAAATCCTTCACATTCCAATCCTGAGACCCTTCCTATAGCATGAGATGTGATATCTCAATGCTTCTAATACCAAACCTGAGATCCTTCCTATAACATGAGATGTGATATCCAAATCCTTCCCCTTCCAAACCTGAGACCCTCCCTTTAGCATGAGATGTGATATCCAACTCCTTCCCATTCCATTCCTGAGACCCTTCTGATAGCATGAGATGTGATATCTCAATGCCTCTAATACCAAACCTGAGATCCTACCTCTAACATGAAATGTGATATCCAACTCTTTCCCCTTCCAAACCTGAGAGCCTTCCTATAGCATGAGATGTGATATCCAAGTCCTTCCCATTCCAATCCTGAGACCCTTCCTATAGCTTGAGATGTGATATCCAACTCCTTCCCATTCCAATTCTGAGACCCTTCCTATACTCTGAGACTTGATATCTCAATGCTTCTAATACCAAACATGAGACCCGTAATATAACATGAGATGTGATATCCAAATCCTTCCCCTTCCAAACCTTAGACCCTTCCTTTATCATGAGATGTGATATCCAACTCCTTCCCATTCCAATCCTGAGACCCTTCCGATATCATGAGATGTGATATCTCAAAGCTTCTAATATCAAACTTGAGACCCTCCCTATAGCATGAGATGTGATATCCAAGTCCTTCCCATTCCAATCCTGAGACCCTTCCTATAGCATGAGATGTGATATCTCAATGCTTCTAATACCAAACCTGAGACCCTTCCTATAACATGAGATGGGAATATCCAACTCCTTCCCATTCCAATCCTGAGACCCTTCCGATAGCAGAGATGTGATATCTCAATGCTTATACCAAACCTGAGACCCTTCCTATGGCATGAGATGTGATATCCAACTCCTTGCCATTCAAATCCTGAGACCCTTCCGATAGCAGAGACGTGATATCTCAATGCTTCTAACAAACCTGAGACCCTTCCTTTAGCATGAGATGTGATATCCAAATCCTTCACATTCCAATCCTGAGACCCTTCCTATAGCATGAGATGTGATATCTCAATGCTTCTAATACCAAACCTGAGATCCTTCCTATAACATGAGATGTGATATCCAATTCCTTCCCATTCCAAACCTGAGACCCTTCCTATTGGATGAGTTGTGATATCCAACTCCTTCCCATTCCAACCCTGAGACCCTTCCTATAGCATGAGATGTGATGTCTCAATGCTTCTAATACCAAACCTGAGATCCTTCCTATAACATGAGATGTGATATCCAACTCCTTCCATTCCAATCCTGAGACCCGTCCTATAGCATGAGATGTGATATCTCAATGCTTATACCAAACCTGAGATCCTTCCTCAAACATGAAATGTGATATCCAACTCCTTCCCTTTCCAAACCTAAGAGCCTATCTATAGCATGAGATGTGAAATCCAGGTCCTTCCCATTCCAATCCTTAGACCCTTCCTACAGCATGCAATATGATATCTCAATGATTCTAATAACAAACCTGAGACCCGTCCTATAGCATGAGATATGATATCCAAGTCCTTCCCATTCCAATCCTGAGACCCTTCCTATAACATGAAATGTGATATCCAACTCCTTCCCATTCCAACCTGAGACCCTTCCTATAGCATGAGATGGGATATCCAACTTCTTCCAAGTCCAATACTGATACCCTTCCGATAGCATGAGATGTGAAATCCCAATGCTTCTACCAAACCTGAGACCCATACTATGGCATGAGATGGGATATCAAACTCCTTCCCATTCCAATCCTGAGACCCTTCCTATAGCTTGAGGTGTGATATCCAACTCCTTCCCATTCCAAATCTGAGACCCTTCTTATACCATGAGACTTGATATCTCAATGCTTCTAATACCAAACCTGAGACCCGTCCTATAACATGAGATGTGATATCCAAATCCTTCCCCTTCCAAACCTTAGACCCTTCCTTTATCATGAGATGTGATATCCAACTCCTTCCCATTCCAATCCTGAGACCCTTCCGATATCATGAGATTTGTTATCTCAATGCTTCTAATATCAAACTTGAGACCCTCCCTATAGCATGATGTGACATCCAAGTCCTTCCCATTCCAATCCTGAGACCCTTCCTATAGCATGAGATGTGATATCTCTATGCTTCTAATACCAAACCTGAGACCCTTCCTATAACATGAGATGGGATATCCAACTCCTTCCCATTCCAATCCTGAGACCTTTCCGATAGCAGAGATGTGATATCTCAATGCTTATACCAAATCTGAGACCCTTCCTATAGCATGAGATGTGATATCCAATTCCTTCCCATTCCAATCCTGAGACCCTTCCTATAGGATGAGATGTGATATCTCAATGCTTATACCAAACCTGAGAGCCTACCTATAGCATGAGATGTGATATCCAAGTCCATCCCATTCCAATCCTTAGACCCTTCCTACAGCATGCGATGTGATATCTCAATGATTCTAATACCAAACCAGAGACTCTTCCTATAACATGAGATGGGATATCCAACTCCTTCCCATTCCAATCCTGAGCCGCTTCCGATAGCAGAGATGTGATATCTCAATGCTTATACCAAACCTGAGACCCTTCCTATAACATGAGATGTGATATCCAACTCCTTCCCGTTCCAAACCTGAGACACTAACTATAGCATATGTGATATCCAACTCCTTCCCATTCCAAACATGAGACCCTTCCTATAGCAAGAAAGTAATATCCAACTCCTACCCATTCCAATCCTGAGACCCTTCCTATAGCAAGAGATGTGATATCCAAATCCTTCCCATTCCAATCCTGAGACCCTTCTTATAACATGAGATGTGATATCCAACTCCTTGCCATTCCAACCTGAGACACTTCCTATAGCATGAGAAGGGATATCCAACTCCTACCCATTCCAATCCTGAGACCCTTCCTATAGCAAGAGATGTGATATCCAACTCCTTCCCATTCCAACCTGAGACACTTCCTATAGCATGAGATGTGATATCCAAGTCCTTCCCATTCCAATCCTGAGACACTTCCTATAGCAGAGATGTGATATCTCAATGTTTATACCAAACCTGAGACCCTTCCTATAACATGAGATGTGATATCCAACTCCTTCCCGTTCCAAACCTGAGACCCTTCCTTTAGCATGAGATGTGATATCCAGCTCCTTCCCATTCCAATCCTGAGACACTTCCGATAGCATGAGATGTGATATCTCAATGCTTCTAATATCAAAACTGAGACCCTCCCTATAGCATGATATGTGATATCTACGTCCTTCCCATTCCAATCCTGAGACCCTTCCTATAGCATGAGATGTGATATCTCAATGCTTCTACCAAACCTGAGACCCTTCCTTTAGCATGAGATGTGATATCCAACTCCTTCCCATTCCAATCCTGAGACCCTTCCTATAGCATGAGATGTGATATCTCAATACTTCTAATACCAAACCTGAGATCCTTCCGATAACATGAGATGTGATATCTCAATACTTCTAATACCAAACCTGAGATCCATCCTATAACATGAGATGTGATATCCAAATCCTTCCCCTTCCAAACCTGAGACCCTCCCTTTAGCATGAGATGTGATATCCAACTCCTTCCCATTCCAATCCTGAGACCCTTCTGATAGCATAAGATATGATATCTCAATGCTTCTATACCAAACCTGAGATCCTTCCGATAGCATGAGATGTGATATCTCAATACTTCTAATACCAAACCTGAGATCCTTCCTATAACATGAGATGTGATATCCAAATCCTTATCTTCCAAACCTGAGACCCTCCCTTTAGCAAGAGATGTGATATCCAACTCCTTCCCATTCCAATCCTGAGACTCTTCTGATAGCATAAGATATGATATCTCAATGCTTCTATACCAAACCTGAGATCCTTCTGATAGCATGAAATGTGATAATCAACTCTTTCCCCTTGCAAACCTGAGAGCCTTCCTATAGCATGAGATGTGATATCCAAGTCCTTCCCATTCCAATCCTGAGACCCTTCCTATAACATGAGATGTGATATCCAACTCCTTCCCATTCCAACCTGAGACCCTTCCTATAGCATGAGAGGGGATATCCAACTCCTTCCAAATCCAATCCCGATACCCTTCCGATAACATGAGATGTGATATCCCAATGCTTCTACCAAACCTGAGACCCATACTATGGCATGAGATGTGATATCAAACTCCTTCCCATTCTAATCCTGAGACCCTTCCTATAGCTTGAGATGTGATATCCAACTCCTTCCCATTCCAATTCTGAGACCCTTCCTATACCATGAGACTTGATATCTCAATGCTTCTAATACCAAACCTGAGACCCGTCCTATAACATGAGATGTGATATCCAAATCCTTCCCCTTCCAAACCTTAGACCCTTCCTTTATCATGAGATGTGATATCCAACTCCTTCCCATTCCAATCTTGAGACCCTTCCGATATCATGAAATGTGATACCTCAATGCTTCTAATATCAAACTTGAGACCCTCCCTATAGCAAGAGATGTGATATCCAAGTCCTTCCCATTCCAATCCTGAGACCCTTCCTATAGCATGAGATGTGATATCTCAATGCTTCTAATACCAAACCTGAGACCCTTCCTATAACATGAGATGGGAATATCCAACTCCTTCCCATTCCAATCCTGAGACCCTTCCGATAGCAGAGATGTGATATCTCAATGCTTATACCAAACCTGAGATCCTTCCTATAACATGAGATGTGATATCCAACTCCTTCCCATTCCAATCCTGAGACACTTCCTATAGCATGAGATGTGATATCTCACTGCTTATACCAAACCTGAGACCCTTCCTATAGCATGAGATGTGATATCTCAATGCTTCTAATATCAAACTTGAGACCCTCCCTATAGCATGAGATGTGATACCCAAGTCCTTCCCATTCCAATCCTGAGACACTTCCTATAGCATGAGATGTGATATCTCAATGCTTCTAATACCAAACCTGAGACTCTTCCTATAACATGAGATGGGATATCCAACTCCTTCCCATTCCAATCCTGATTCCCTTTCGATAGCAGAGATGTGATATCTCAATGTTTATACCAAACCTGAGACCCTCCCTACGGCATGAGATGTCATATACAACTCCTTCCCATTCCAATCCTGAGACCCTTCCTATAGCATGAGATGTGATATCCAACTCCTTCCCATTCCAATCCTGAGACCCTTCCTATAGCATGAGATGTGATGTCTCAATGCTTCTAATACCAAACCTGAGATCCTTCCTATAACATGAGATGTGATATCCAACTCCTTCCATTCCAATCCTGAGACCCTTCCTATAGCATGAGATGTGATATCTCAATGCTTATAACAAAACCTGAGACCCTTCCTATAGCATGAGATGTGATATCCAACTCCTTCCCATTCCAATCCTGAGACCCTTCCTATAGCCTGAGATGTGATATCTCAATGCCTCTAATACCAAACCTGAGATCCTTCCTCTAACATGAAATGTGATATCCAACTCCTTCACTTTCCAAACCTGAGAGCCTATCTATAGCATGAGATGTGATATCCAAGTCCTTCCCATTCCAATCCTTAGACCCTTCCTACAGCATGCAATATGATATCTCAATGATTTTAATAAAAAACCTGAGACCCGTCCTATAACATGAGATGGGATATCCAACTCCTTCCCATTCCAATCCTGAGACACTTCCGATAGCAGAGATGTGATATCTCAATGTTTATACCAAACCTGAGACCCTTCCTATAACGAGATGTGATATCCAACTCCTTCCCATTCCAAACCTGAGACCCTTCCTTTAGCATGAGATGTGATATCCAGCTCCTTCCCATTCCAATCCTGAGACACTTCCGATAGCATGAGATGTGATATCTCAATGCTTCTAATATCAAAACTGAGACCCTCCCTATAGCATGATATGTGATATCTAAGTCCTTCCCATTCAATCCTGAGACCCTTCCTATAGCATGAGATGTGATATCTCAATGCTTATCCTTGATTCCTGTAGTAAATTGATTTCCTTTGCAGGCCGACTCCTGTCACGAATGCCTTGTCTGCATGCATTCTCTCCTGGCCATTCTCTCACCGTGGCTATTTGCCTACCCCCTTCCTCTCTCAGTGGATGGACTTCTCCATCCTAGCCTCCTACCACTCAACTCCGCCTACTTGGAGAATTCAACATGAACCTGTATGCTTCCTGACCTGGACTTTTACGAGATCTGCAACTCTTCATGTCGCTGGCCCTACACACTGCAGGGAATACTCAGGATTTTCTGATCTCAGACCTCCCCCTCTGTAACCCTCTCAACAATCCTCTCCCGTGGTGATCAAGTTCTCATCTCCAAAGAAGGCTAACTGCCAGCTGTTCCTCCTCAGAGGAGTTCTCCCTTTCTGTCCCTGCTCCCTGCACCGTTTCGCGTTGCAAACACTCGCTTCCCTGCTCTCTGGTTTAGACGCCTTTCCTTCTCAGAGGCCTTCTTCCTTTCTGCCCTTTTCGCGTTGCAAGTACTCGCTTCCCAGCTCTCTGGTTTAGACGCGTGTTCCCTGCCTTCTCTCCTCTTCCCGCTGCCTTCAAATCAAAAAATGAGCTCCAAAAGATACACAGTGCTCAGAATGCTCTATAACACCCATTATTCAACATATAGCCGTAACCCGCTAGACGTATTGAAAACGTGCTGTAAACTAGCAAAAACAGCTAGAAAATGTACTTTCCTCGTGTTTTTGTAAATGCTAATTCTGATGGGTTCCCATGTATGTACTGTCCGTGCGTTTGTTGTCGAATCCTGAAGTTTTTAACCACTGTTCTCCCATACAAGGGGGGGGGTCAACGTCTACTGCTGTTCACAGGCTGAATGTATACGGCTGAAATCTTCAAGGCATTATCAGCTTTCCTGACTGTTTTGGAACGTGTATTTGCCCTCTGTTAATGCAGTCGCCCTGTGTTCATCGTCCCTTCTACTTTACAGGCTGCACTCCCCTGGTGATCACATTCTCCTCTCCAGAGAAGGCTAACTACCAGCTGCTCCTCCTTATAGGCGTTCATCCTTTCTGTCCCTGCTCCCTGCGCCGTTTCGCGTTGCATGTACTCGCTTCCCAGCTCTCTGGTTTAGATGCGTGTTCCCTGCCTTCTCTCCTCTTCCTACAGCCTTCCAATGAGCTCCACAAGGTGTTCAGAATGCTTTATAACTCCCATTATTCAACATATAGCTGTAACCCGCTAGACGTATTGAAACGTGCTAAAAACGAGCAGAAACAGCTAGAAAATGTACTTTCCTCCCGTTTTGGTAAATGCGAATTCTGGTGGATTCCCATTTTGTACTCTGTTCGTGCGTGTGTTCAGTCGAATCCTGGTCTTTTGAACCACTCTTCTCCCATACAAGGGAGGGTCAAAATGTGTTGTTCACAGGCTGAATTTATACTGCTGAAATGCTCGCTTCCCTGCTCTCTGGTTTAGACACGTGTACCCTGCATTTACCAAAACGCGAGGGAAGTACATTTTCTAGCTGTTTTTGCTAGTTTTTAGCACGTTTCAATACGTCTAGCGGGTTACAGCTATATGTTGAATAATGGGGTTATAAAGCATTCTGAACACTGTATCTTGTGGAGCAAATTGGAAGGCTGTAGCAAGATTAGAGAAGGCAGGGAACACGCATCTCAACCAGAGAGCTGGGAAGCGAGTACATGCAACGCGAAACGGTGCAGGGAGCAGGGACAGAAAGGATGAACACCTATGAGGAGGAGCAGCTGGTAGTTAGCCTGCATAGGAGAGAAGAATGTGATCACTAGGGGAGTGCAGCCTGTAAACTAGAAGGAACGATGAACAAAGGGCGACTGCATTAACAGATGGCAAATACACGTTCCAAAACAGGAAAGCTGATAATGCCTTGAAGATTTCAGCCGTATACATTCAGCCTGTGAACAGCAGTAGATGTTGACCCCCCCTCCCTAGTATGGGAGAACAGTGGTTAAAAACTTCAGGATTCGACACAAACGCACGGACACAGTACATACAACATGGGAACCCACCAGAATTCGCATTTACAAAAACGCGAGGGAAGTACATTTTCTAGCTATTTTTGCTAGTTTTTAGCACGTTTCAATACGTCTAGCGGGTTACAGCTATATGTTGAATAATGGGGTTATAAAGCATTCTGAACACTATCTTGTGGAGCTCATTGGAAGGCTGTAGGAAGAGGAGAGAAGGCAGGGAACAAGCATCTAAACCAGAGAGCTGGGAAGCGAGTACATGCAACGCGAAACGGTGCAGAGAGCAGGGACAGAAAGGGAGAAAGGTGGAACGCCTCTGAGGAGGAGCAGCTGGTAGTTAGCCTGCTCTGGAGAGGAGAATGTGATCACCACGGGAGTGCAGCCTTGAAACAAGAAGGGACGATGAAAACATGCTGACTGGAATAACAGATGGCAAATACACTTTCCAGAACAGTCGGTTTACCCGATAATGCATTGACGATTTCAGCAGTATACATTCAGCCTGTGAACAGTAGATTTTGATCCCCCCCTTGCATGGGTGACGAGTGGTTAAAAACATCAGGATTCGACTGAACAAATGCACGAACAGAGTACAAAATGGGAATCCACCAGAATTCGTATTTACCAAAACGCGAGGAAAGAACATTTTCTAGCTATTTTTGCTAGTTTTTAGCACTTTTCAATACGTCTAGCGGGTTACAGCTATATCTTGAATAATGGGTGTTATAAAGCATTCTGAGCACCGTGTATCTTTTGAAGCTCATTTGTTGATTTGAAGGCAGCGGGAAGAGAGAAGGCCGGGAACACACGTCTAAACCAGAGAGCTGGGAAGCGAGTTCTCTGCAACGCGAAACGATGCAGAGAACAAGCACAGAAAGGAAGAAGGAAAAGCGTCTAAACCAGAGAGCAGGGAAGCGAGTGTTTGCAACGCGAAACGGTGCAGAGAGCAGGGACAGAAAGGGAGAACTCCACTGAGGAGGAACAGCTGGTAGTTAGCCTTCTTTGGAGATGAGAACTTGATCACCACGGGAGAGGATTGTTGAGAGGGTTACATAGGGGGATGTCTGAGATCAGAAAATCCTGAGTATTCCCTGCAGGGTGTAGGGCCAGAGACAGGAAGAGTTGCAGATCTCGTAAAAGTCCAGGTCAGGAAGCATACAGGTTCATTTTGAATGCTCCAAGTAGGCGGAGTTGAGTGGTAGGAGGCTAGGATGGAGAAGTCCATCCACTGAGAGAGGAAGGGGGTAGGCAAATAGCCACGGTGAGAGAATGGCCAGGAAAGAGAGAATGCATGCAGACAAGGCATTAGTGAGAGGAGTCGGCCTGCAAAGGAAAGCAATTTACTACAGGAATCAAGGATACTCCCCCTCAAGAATGGTTGGATCTGGGCATGGAGAGGAACTTGTCATCAGGGAGGAAAGTGTCAGAGCTCGAGACAGCGCTGGCCGTCATCCATGTCTCGGTTAGACCAAGGACATCAAGGTCGGGTTCTTCCAGGAAATGGCAGATGCAGATGAGTGTTAACTGAGTGAGAGTTGAGAGTGGGGAGGGGTACAAATCAGTAATCCTTGCGGAGGTGTAGAAGGAGCCTGACCTAGGGCACATGAGGAAGGAGAGAGGAAAGGAAGCAGAAGAAGGGAGAGAAGACACAGCAGGAGTGCATTATCAATCCGGGAGCTAGGAGTGGTGAGGTTAGACGGGGAGGTCTGAGTCTCAGGATTTGAATGGGAAGTTCGATATCACATGTCATGCTAAAGGAAGAGTCTCAGGATTGGAATGGGAAGGAGTTGGATATGATATCTCTTGTTATAGGGAGGGTCTCAGGTTTGGTATTAGAAGCACTGTGATATCAAATCACATCCTATCGGAAGGGTCTCGGGTTTGGTATTGGAAGAAATGAGATTTCAAATCTCAGGCTGTGGGAATGGTCTCGGGTATGGTATTGGACGGGGTGAAAAATCACATTTCATGCTACAGGAAGGGTCACAAGTTTGGAATGGGAAGGAGTTGGATTTCACATATACTACGGGAAGGGCCTCAGGTTTGGTATTAGAAGCATAGAGATATCACATCTCATGTTATAGGAAGGGTCTCGATTGGAATGGGAAGGAGTTGGATATCACATCTCATGTTATAGGGAGGGTCTCAGTTTTGATATTAGAAGCATTGAGATATCACATATGCTATTGGAAGGGTCTCAGTATTGGAATGGGAAGGAGTTGGATATCACATCTCATGTTATAGGGAGGGTCTCAGTTTTGATATTAGAAGCATTGAGATATCACATATGCTATTGGGAGGGTCTCAGTATTGGAATTGGAAGTAGTTGGATATCACATCTCATGCTATCGGAAGGGTCTCAGGATTGGAATGGGAAGTAGTTGGATATCACATATGCTAAAGGAAAGGTCTCAGGTTTGGAATGGGAAGGAGTTGGATATCACGTCTCATGTTATAGGAAGGGTCTCAGGATTGGAATGGGAAGGAGTTGAATATCACATCTCATGCTAAAGAAAGGGTCATCAGGTTCGGTATAAGCATTGAGAAATCACATCTCTGCTATCGGAAGGGTCTCAGGATAGGAATGGGAAGGACTTAGATTTCACATCTCATACTATAGGGAGGGTCTCAGTTTTGATATTAGAAGCATTGAGCTATCACATCTCGTGCTATCGGAAGGGTCTCAGGATTGGAATGGGATGGAGTTGGATATCACATCTCAAGCTATCTCAGGATTGTAATGGGAAGGAGTTTGATATCACATATCAAGCTATAGGAGGGGTCTCAGGTTTGGAAGGGGAAGGATTTGGATCTCACATCTCAAGCTATCTCAGGATTGGAATGGGAAGGAGTTTGATATTTCATCTCAAGCTATAGGAAGGGTCTAAGGTTTGGAAAGGGAAGGATTTGGATTTCACATCTCATGTTATAGGATGGTTCTCATGTTTGGTTTTAGAAGCATTGAGATATCACATCTCATGCTATGGGAAGGGTCTCAGGTTTGGAATGGGAAGGAGTTGGATATCACATCTCATGCTAAAGGAAAGGTCTCAGGTCTGGAAGGGGAAGGATTTGGATCTCACATCTCATGTTTTAGGACGGGTCTCAGGTTTGGTATTAGAAGCATTGAAATATCACATCTCATGGTATAGGAAGGGTCCCAGGATTGGAATGGGAAGGAGTTGGATATCACATTGAATGGGAAGTAGTTTGATATCACATCTCAAGCTATAGGAAGGGCCTCAGGTTTGGAAAGGGAATTATTTGGATTTCACATCTCATGTTATAGGATGGTTCTCATGTTTGGTTTTAGAAGCATTGAAATATCACATCTCATGCTATCGGAAGGGTCTCAGGTTTGGAATGGGAAGGAGTTTGATATCACATCTCATGTTAGAGGTAGGATCTCAGGTTTGGTATTAGAGGCATTGAGATATGACATCTCATGCCATCAGAAGGGTCTCAGGATTGGAATGGGAAGGAGTTGGATATCACATCTCATGCTAAAGGGAGGGTCTAAGGTTTGGAAGGGGAAGGATTTGGACATCACATCTCATGTTATTGGAAGGATCTGAGGTTTGGTATTAGAAGCATTGAGATATCACATCTCATGCTATCGGAAGGGTCTCAGGTTTGGTATAAGCATTGAGATATCACATCTCTGCTATCGGAAGGGTCTCAGGATTGGAATGGGAAGGATTTGGATATCACATCTCATGTTATAGGAAGGGTCTCAGGTTTGGTATTAGAAGCATTGAGATATCACATCTCATGCTATAGGAAGGGTCTCAGGAATGGAATGGGAAGGACTTGGATATCACATCTCATGATAAAGGAAGGGTCTAAGGTTTGGAATGGGAAGGATTTGGATATCACATCTCATGTTATTGGACCGGTCTCAGGTTTGGTATTAGAAGCATTGAGATATCAAGTCTCATGGTATAGGACGGGAGTTTGATATCACATCTCATGCCATGGTATGGGTCTCAGGTTTTGTAGAAGCATTGGGATATCACATCTCATGCTATCGGAAGGGTATCAGGATTGGATTTGGAAGGAGTTGGATATCCCATCTCATGCTATAGGAAGGGTCTCAGGTTGGAATAGAAGGAGTTGGATATCACATCTCATGTTATAGGAAGGGTCTCAGGATTGGAATGGGAAGGACTTGGATATCACATGTCATGTTATAGGAAGGATCTCAGGTTTTGTATTAGAAGCATTGAGATATCACATCTCTGCTATCGGAAGGGTCTAAGTATTGGATTGGGAAGGAATTGGATATCCCTTCTCATGCTATAGGAAGGGTCTCAGGTTGGAATGGGTAGGAGTTGGATATCACATCTCATGTTATAGGAAGGGTCTCAAGATTGAAATGGGAAGGATTTGGATATCACATCTCTTGCTATAGGAAGGGTCTCAGGTTTTCTATTAGAAACATTGTGATAAGACATCTCATGCTATAGGAAGGGTTTCAGTATTGGAATGGGAAGGATTTGGATATCACATCTCATGCTAAAGGAAGGGTCTCAGGTTTGGAAGGGGAAGGATTTGGATATCATATCTCATGTTATAGGACGTATCTCATGTTATAGGACGGGTCCCAGGTTTGGTATTAGAAGCATTGAGATATCACATCTCATGGTGTAGGAAGGTTCTCAGGATTGGAATGGGAAGGATTTGGATCTCCCTTCTCATGCTACAGGAAGGGTCTCAGGTTGGAATGGGAAGGAGTTGGATATCACATCTCGTTATAGAAAGGGTCTCAGGATTGGAATGGGAAGGAATTGGATATCACATCTCTTGCTATAGGAGGTGTCTCAGGATTGGAATGGGAAGGAGTTGGATATCAAGTCTCATGTTATAGGAAGGGTCTCAGGATTGGAATGGGAAGGAGTTGAATATCACATCTCATGCTAAAGGAAGGGTGTCAGGTTTGATAGAAGCATTGAGATATCACATCTCATGCTATAGGAAGGAACTCAGGATTGGAATGGGAAGGAGTTGGATATCACATCTAATGCCATAGGAAGGGTCATCAGGTTTGGTATAAGCATTGAGATATCACATCTCTGCTATCGTAAGGGTCTAAGGATTGGATTGGGAAGGAGTTGGATATCACGTCTCATGTTATAGGAAGGGTCTCAGGTTGGAATAGAAGGAGTTGGATATCACATCTCATGTTATAGGAAGGGTCTCAGGATTGGAATGGGAAGGACTTGGATATCACATCTCATGTTATAGGAAGGATCTCAGGTTTTGTATTAGAAGCATTGAGATATCACATCTCATGCTATAGGAAGGGTCTCAGGATTGGAATGTGAAGGATTTGGATATCACATCTCATGCTAAAGGAAGGGTCTCAGGTTTGGTATAAGCATTGAGATATCACATCTCTGCTATCGGAAGGGTCTAAGGATTGGATTGGGAAGGAATTGGATATCCCTTCTCATGCTATAGGAAGGGTCTCAGGTTGGAATGGGTAGGAGTTGGATATCACATCTCATGTTATAGGAAGGGTCTCAAGATTGAAATGGGAAGGATTTGAATATCACATCTCATGCTAAAGGAAGGGTATCAGGTTTGATAGAAGCATTGAGATATCACATCTCATGCTATAGGAAGGGTCATCAGGTTTGGTATAAGCATTGAGATATCACATCTCTGCTATCGGAAGGGTCTAAGGATTGGATTGGGAAGGAGTTGGATATCACGTCTCATGTTATAGGAAGGGTCTCAGGTTGGAATAGAAGTAGTTGGATATCACATCTCATGTTATAGGAAGGGTCTCAGGATTGGAATGGGAAGGACTTGGATATCACATCTCATGTTATAGGAAGGATCTCAGGTTTTGTATTAGAAGCATTGAGATATCACATCTCATGCTATAAGAAGGGTCTCAGGATTGGAATGTGAAGGATTTGGATATCACATCTCATGCTAAAGGAAGGGTCTCAGGTTTGGTATAAGCATTGAGATATCACATCTCTGCTATCGGAAGGGTCTAAGGATTGGATTGGGAAGGAATTGGATATCCCTTCTCATGCTATAGGAAGGGTCTCAGGTTGGAATGGGTAGGAGTTGGATATCACATCTCATGTTATAGGAAGGGTCTCAAGATTGAAATGGGAAGGATTTGGATATCACATCTCATGCTAAAGGAAGGGTCTCAGGTTTGGAAGGGGAAGGATTTGGATATCATATCTCATGTTATAGGACGTATCTCCTGTTATTGAGATATCACATCTCATGCTATAGGAAGGGTCTCAGGATTGGAATGTGAAGGATTTGAATATCACATCTCATGCTAAAGGAAGGGTCTCAGGTTTGGTAGAAGCATTGAGATATCACGTCTCTGCTATCGGAAGGGTCTCAGGATTGGATTGGGAAGGAGTTGGATATCCCTTCTCATGCTATAGGAAGGGTCTCAGGATTTGAATGGCAAGGAGTTGGATATCACATCTCATGCCATAGGAAGGGTCTCAGGTTTGGTATAAGCATTGAGATATCACATCTCTGCTATCGGAAGGGTCTCAGGATTGGAATGGGAAGGAGTTGGATATTCCCATCTCATGTTATAGGAAGGGTCTCAGGTTTGATATTAGAAGCTTTGAGATATCACATCTCATGATATCGGAAGGGTCTCAGGATTGGAATGGGAAGGAGTTGGATATCACATCTCATGATAAAGGAAGGGTCTAAGGTTTGGAAGGGGTAGGATTTGGATATCACATCTCATGTTATATTACGGGTCTCAGGTTTGGTATTAGAAGCATTGAGATATCAAGTCTCAGAGTATAGGAAGGGTCTCAGAATTGGAATGGGATGGAGTTGGATATCACATCTCAAGCTATAGGAAGGGTCTCAGGATTGGAATGGGAAGGACTTGGATATCACATCTCATGCTATAGGAAGGCTCTCAGGTTTGGAAGGGGAAAGAGTTGGATATCACATTTCATGTTAGAGGTAGGATCTCAGGTTTGGTATTAGAGGCATTGAGATATCACATCTCATGCTATCAGAAGGGTCTCAGGAATGGAATGGGAAGGAGTTGGATATCACATCTCATGCTAAAGGGAGGGTCTCAGGTTTGGAAGGGGAAGGATTTGGATATCACATCTCATGTTATAGGAAGGATCTCAGGTTTGGTATTAGAAGCATTGAGATATCACATCTCATGCTATCGGAAGGATCTCAGGTTTGGTATTAGAAGCATTGAGATATCATATCTCATGCTATAGGAAGGGTCTCAGGATTGGAAAGGGAAGGAGTTGGATATCACATCTCATGTTATAGGAAGGATCTCAGGTTTGGTATTAGAAGCATTGAGATATCACATCTCATGCTATAGGAAGGGTCTCAGGATTGGAATGGGAAGGAGTTGGATATCACATCTCATGTTATCGGAAGGATCTCACGTTTGGTATTAGAAGTATTGAGATATCATATCTCATGCTATAGGAAGGGTCTCAGGATTGGAATGGGAAGGAGTTGGATATCACATCTCATGTTATAGGAAGGATCTCAGGTTTGGTATTAGAAGCATTGAGATATCACATCTCATGCTATAGGAAGGGTCTCAGGATTTGAATGGCAAGGAGTTGGATATCACATCTCATGCCATAGGAAGGGTCTCAGGTTTGGTATAAGCATTGAGATATCACATCTCTGCTATCGGAAGGGTCTCAGGATTGGAATGGGAAGGAGTTGGATATTCCCATCTCATGTTATAGGAAGGGTCTCAGGTTTGGTATAAGCATTGAGATATCACATCTCTGCTATCGGAAGCGGCTCAGGATTGGAATGGGAAGGAGTTGGATATCCCATCTCATGTTATAGGAAGAGTCTCTGGTTTGGTATTAGAATCATTGAGATATCACATCGCATGCTGTAGGAAGGGTCTATGGATTGGAATGGGATGGACTTGGATATCACATCTCATGCTATAGGTAGGCTCTCAGGTTTGGTATAAGCATTCCCGTCCTATAACATGAGATGTGATATCCAAATCCTTCCCCTTCCAAACCTTAGACCCTTCCTTTATCATGAGATGTGATATCCAACTCCTTCCCATTCCAATCCTGAGACCCTTCCGATATCATGAGATTTGTTATCTCAATGCTTTTAATATCAAACTTGAGACCCTCCCTATAGCATGAGATGTGACATCCAAGTCCTTCCCATTCCAATCCTGAGACCCTTCCTATAGCATGAGATGTGATATCTCAATGCTTCTAATACCAAACCTGAGACCCTTCCTATAACATGAGATGGGATATCCAACTCCTTCCCATTCCAATCCTGAGACCCTTCCGATAGCATGAGATGTGATATCTCAATGCTTCTAATATCAAAACTGAGACCCTCCCTATAGCATGATATGTGATATCTAAGTCCTTCCCATTCCAATCCTGAGACCCTCCCTATAGCATGAGATGTGATATCCAACTCCTTCCCATTCCAATCCTGAGACCCTTCCTATAGCATGAGATATGATATCTCAATACTTCTAATACCAAACGTGAGATCCTTCCGATAACATGAGATGTGATATCCAAATCCTTCCCCTTCCAAACCTGAGACCCTCCCTTTAGCATGAGATGTGATATCCAACTCCTTCCTATTCCAATCCTGAGACTCTTCTGATAGCATGAGATGTGATATCTAAATGCTTCTAATACCAAACCTGAGATCCTTCCGATAGCATGAGATGTGATATCTCAATGCTTCTAATACCAAACCTGAGATCCTTCCTATAACATGAGATGTGATATCCAAATCCTTCCCCTTCCAAACCTGAGACCCTCCCTTTAGCATGAGATGTGATATCCAACTCCTTTCCATTCCATTCCTGAGACCCTTCTGATAGCATGAGATGTGATATCTCAATGCCTCTAATACCAAACCTGAGATCCTACCTCTAACATGAAATCTGATATCCAACTCTTTCCCCTTCCAAACCTGAGAGCCTTCCTATAGCATGAGATGTGATATCCAAGTCCTTCTAATTCCAATCCTGAGACCCTTCCTATAACATGAGATGTGATATCCAACTCCTTCCCATTCCAACCTGAGACCCTTCCTATAGCATGAGATGGGATATCCAACTCCTTCCAAATCCAATCCTGATACCCTTCCGATAGCATGAGATGTGATATCCCAATGCTTCTACCAAACCTGAGACCCATACTATGGCATGAGATGTGATATCAAACTCCTTCCCCTTCCAAACCTTAGACACTTCCTTTATCATAAGATGTGATATCCAACTCCTTCCCATTCCATTACTGAGACCCTTCCAATATCATGAGATGTGATATCTCAATGCTTCTAATATCAAACTTGAGACCCTCCTTATAGCATGAGATGTGATATCCAAGTCCTTCCCATTCCAATCCTAAGACCCTTCCTATAGCATGAGATGTGATATCTCAATGCTTCTAATACCAAACCTGAGACCCTTCCTATAACATGAGATGGGAATATCCAACTCCTTCCCATTCCAATCCTGAGACCCTTCCGATAGTAGAGATGTGATATCTCAATGCTTATACCAAACCTGAGATCCTTCCTATAACATGAGATGTGATATCCAACTCCTTCCCATTCCAATCCTGAGACACTTCCTATAGCATGAGATGTGATATCTCACTGCTTATACCAAACCTGAGACCCTTCCTATAGCATGAGATGTGATATCCAACTCCTTCCCATTCCAATCCTGAGACCCTTCCTATAGCATGAGATATAATATCTCAATGCTTCTAATATCAAACTTGAGACCCTCCCTATAGCATGAGATGTGATATCCAAGTCCTTCCCATTCCAATCCTGAGACCCTTCCGATAGCATGAGATGTGATGTCTCAATGCTTCTAATACCAAACCTGAGATCCTTCCTATAACATGAGATGTGATATCCAACTCCTTCCCATTCCAATCCTGAGACCCTTCCTATAGCATGAGATGTGATATCTCAATGCTTATACCAAACCTGAGACCCTTCCTATAACATGAGATGGGATATCCAACTCCTTCCCATTCCAATCCTTAGACCCTTCCTAAAGCATGCAATATGATATCTCAATGATTCTAATAACAAACCTGAGACCCGTCCTATAACATGAGATGGGATATCCAACACCTTCCCATTCCAATCCTGAGACACTTCCGATAGCAGAGATGTGATATCTCAATGCTTATACCAAACCTGAGACCCTTCCTATAACATGAGATGTGATATCCAACTCCTTCCCGTTCCAAACCTGAGACCCTTCCTATAGCATATGTGATATCCAACACATTCCCATTCCAAACATGAGACCCTTCCTATAGCAGGAATGTAATATCCAACTCCTTCCCATTCCAATCCTGAGACCATTCCTATAGCATGAGATGTGATATCTCAATGCTTCTAATACCAAACCTGAGATCCTTCCTATGACATGAGATGTGATATCCAATTCCTCCCCATTCCAAACCTGAGAACCTTCCTACAGCATGCGATGTGATATCTCAATGCTTCTAATACCAAACCTGAGACCAGTCCTATAACATGAGATTGGATATCCAACTCCTTCCCCTTCCAAACCTGAGACCCTTCCTATAGCATGAGATGTGATATCCAACTTCTTCCCATTCCAATCCTGAGACCCTTCCTATAACATGAGATGTGATGTCTCAATGCTTCTAATACCAAACCTGAGATCTTTCCTATAACATGAGATGTGATATCCAACTCCTTCCCATTCCAATCCTGAGACCCTTCCTATAGCATGAGATGTGCTATCTCAATGCTTATACCAAACCTGAGACCCTTCCTAAAGCTTGAGATGTGATATCCAACTCCTTCCCATTCCTATCCTGAGACCCTTCCTATAACATGAAATGTGATATCCAACTCCTTCCCATTCCAACCTGAGACCCTTCCTATAGCATGAGATGTGATATCTCAAGGCCTCTAATACCAAACCTGAGATCCTTCCTCTAACATGAAATGTGATATCCAACTCCTTCTCCTTCCAAACCTGAGAGCCTTCCTATAGCATGAGATATGATATCCAAGTCCTTCCCATTCCAATCCTGAGACCCTTCCTATAACATGAAATGTGATATCCAACTCCTTCCCATTCCAACCTGAGACCCTTCCTATAGCATGAGATGGGATATCCAACTCCTTCCAAATCCAATACTGATACCCTTCCAATAGCATGAGACTTGATATCTCAATGCTTCTAATACCAAACCTGAGACCCGTCCTATAACATGAGATGTGATATCCAAATCTTTCCCCTTCCAAACCTTAGACCCTTCCTTTATCATGAGATGTGATATCCAACTCCTTCCCATTCCAATCCTGAGACCCTTCCGATATCATGAGATTTGTTATCTCAATGCTTCTAATATCAAAATTGAGACCCTCCCTATAGCATGAGATGGGATATCCAACTCCTTCCCATTCCAATCCTGAGACCCTTCCGATAGCAGAGATGTGATATCTCAATGCTTATACCAAATCTGAGACCCTTCCTATAGCATGAGATGTGATATCCAACTCCTTCCCATTCCAATCCTGAGGCCCTTCCTATAGCATGAGATGTGATGTCTCAATGCTTCTAATACCAAACCTGAGATCCTTCCTATAACATGAGATGTGATATCCACCTCCTTCCCATTCCAATCCTGAGACCCTTCCTATAGCATGAGATGTGCTATCTCAATGCTTATACCAAACCTGAGACCCTTCCTAAAGCTTGAGATGTGATATCCAACTCCTTCCCATTCCAATCCTGAGACCCTTCCTATAGCATGCGATGTGATATCTCAAGGCCTCTAATACCAAACCTGAGATCCTTCCTCTAACATGAAATGTGATATCCAACTCCTTCCCCTTCCAAACCTGAGAGCCTTCCTATAGCATGAGATATGATATCCAAGTCCTTCCCATTCCAATCCTGAGACCCTTCCTATAACATGAAATGTGATATCCAACTCCTTCCCATTCCAACCTGAGACCCTTCCTATAACATGAAATGTGATATCCAACTCCTTCCAAATCCAATACTGATACCCTTCCAATAGCATGAGATGTGATATCCCAATGCTTCTACCAAACCTGAGACCCATACTATGGCATGAGATGTGATATCAAACTCCTTCCCATTCCAATCCTGAGACTCTTCCTATAGCTTGAGATGTGATATCCAACTCCTTCACATTCCAATTCTGAGACCCTTCCTATGCCATGAGACTTGATATCTCAATGCTTCTAATACCAAACCTGAGACCCGTCCTATAACATGAGATGTGATATCCAAATCTTTCCCCTTCCAAACCTTAGACCCTTCCTTTATCATGAGATGTGATATCCAACTCCTTCCCATTCCAATCCTGAGACCCTTCCGATATCATGAGATTTGTTATCTCAATGCTTCTAATATCAAACTTGAGACCCTCCCTATAGCATGAGATGTGACATCCAAGTCCTCCCCATTCCAATCCTGAGACCCTTCCTATAGCATGAGATGTGATATCTCAATGCTTCTAATACCAAACCTGAGACCCTTCCTATAACATGAGATGGGATATCCAACTCCTTCCCATTCCAATCCTGAGACCCTTCCGATAGCAGAGATGTGATATCTCAATGCTTATACCAATCCTGAGACCCTTCCTATGGCCTGAGATGTCATATACAACTCCTTCCCAATCCAATCCTGAGACCCTTCCTATAGCATGAGATGTGATATCTCAATGCTTATACCAAATGTGAGACCCTTCCTATAGCATGAGATGTGATATCCAACTCCTTCCCATTCCAATCCTGAGACCCTTCCTATAGCATGAGATGTGATGTCTCAATGCTTCTAATACCAAACCTGAGATCCTTCCTATAACATGAGATGTGATATCCAACTCCTTCCCATTCCAATCCTGAGACCCTTCCTATAGCATGATATGTGATGTCTCAATGCTTCTAATGCCAAACCAGAGAACCTTCCGACAGCATGCGATGTGATATCTCAATGCTTCTAATACCAAACCTGAGACCAGTCCTATAACATGAGATTGGATATCCAACTCCTTCCCCTTCCAAACCTGAGACCCTTCCTATAGCATGAGATGTGATATCCAACTTCTTCCCATTCCAATCCTGAGACCCTTCCTATAACATGAGATGTGATGTCTCAATGCTTCTAATACCAAACCTGAGATCTTTCCTATAACATGAGATGTGATATCCAACTCCTTCCCATTCCAATCCTGAGACCCTTCCTATAGCATGAGATGTGCTATCGCAATGCTTATACCAAACCTGAGACCCTTCCTAAAGCTTGAGATGTGATATCCAACTCCTTCCCATTCCAATCCTGAGACCCTTCCTATAGCATGAGATGTGATATCTCAAGGCCTCTAATACCAAACCTGAGATCCTTCCTCTAACATGAAATGTGATATCCAACTCCTTCCCCTTCCAAACCTGAGAGCCTTCCTATAGCATGAGATATGATATCCAAGTCCTTCCCATTCCAATCCTGAGACCCTTCCTATAACATGAAATGTGATATCCAACTCCTTCCCATTCCAACCTGAGACCCTTCCTATAGCATGAGATGGGATATCCAACTCCTTCGAAATCCAATACTGATACCCTTCCAATAGCATGAATTGTGATATCCCAATGCTTCTACCAAACCTGAGACCCATACTATGGCATGAGATGTGATATCAAACTCATTCCCATTCCAATCCTGAGACTCTTCCTATAGCTTGAGATGTGATATCCAACTCCTTCCCATTCCAATTCTGAGACCCTTCCTATGCCATGAGACTTGATATCTCAATGCTTCTAATACCAAACCTGAGACCCGTCCTATAACATGAGATGTGATATCCAAATCTTTCCCCTTCCAAACCTTAGACCCTTCCTTTATCATGAGATGTGATATCCAACTCCTTCCCATTCCAATCCTGAGACCCTTCCGATATCATGAGATTTGTTATCTCAATGCTTCTAATATCAAACTTGAGACCCTCCCTATAGCATGAGATGTGACATCCAAGTCCTCCCCATTCCAATCCTGAGACCCTTCCTATAGCATGAGATGTGATATCTCAATGCTTCTAATACCAAACCTGAGACCCTTCCTATAACATGAGATGTCATATACAACTCCTTCCCAATCCAATCCTGAGACCCTTCCTATAGCATGAGATGTGATATCTCAATGCTTATACCAAATCTGAGACCCTTCCTATAGCATGAGATGTGATATCCAAATCCTTCCCATTCCAATCCTGAGACCCTTCCTATAGCATGAGATGTGATGTCTCAATGCTTCTAATACCAAACCTGCGATCCTTCCAATAACATGAGATGTGATATCCAACTCCTTCCCATTCCAATCCTGAGACCCTTATGATAGCATGAGATGTGATATCTCAATGCCTCTAATACCAAACCTTAGATACTTCCGATAGCATGAGATGTGATATCTCAATGCTTCTAATACCAAACCTGAGATCCTTCCTATAACATGAGATGTGATTTCCAAATCCTTCCCCTTCCAAACCTGAGACCCTCCATTTAGCATGAGATGTGATATACAACTCCTTCCCATTCCAATCCTGAGACCCTTCTGATAGCATGAGATGTGATATCTCAATGCCTCTAATACCAAACCTGAGATCCTATCTCTAACATGAAATGTGATATCCATCTCCTTCCCTTTCCAAACCTGAGGCCCTGCCTATAGCATGAGATGTGATATCCAAGTCCTTCCCATTCCAATCCTGAGACCCTTCCTATAGCATGTGATGTGATATCTCAATGCTTATACCAAACCTGAGACCCTTCCTATGGCATGAGATGTCATATACAACTCCTTCCCATTCCAATCCTGAGACCCTTCCTATAGCATGAGATGTGATATCTCAATGCTTATACCAAACCTGAGACCCTTCCTATAGCATGAGATGTGATATCCAACTTCTTCCCATTCCAATCCTGAGACCCTTCCTATAACATGAGATGTGATATCTCAATGCTTCTAATACCAAACCTGAGATATTTCCTATAACATGAGATGTGATATCCAACTCCTTCCCATTCCAATCCTGAGACCCTTCCTATAGCATGAGATGTGATATCTCAATGCTTATACCAAACCTGAGACCCTTCCTATAGCTTGAGATGTGATATCCAACTCCTTCCCATTCCAATCCTGAGACCCTTCCTATAGCATGAGATGTGATATCTCAAGGCCTCTAATACCAAACCTGAGACCCGTCCTATAACATGAGATGTGATATCCAAATCCTTCCCCTTCCAAACCTTAGACCCTTCCTTTATCATGAGATGTGATATCCAACTCCTTCCCATTCCAATCCTGAGACCCTTCCGATATCATGAGATTTGTTATCTCAATGCTTCTAATATCAAACTTGAGACCCTCCCTACAGCATGAGATGTGACATCCAAGTCCTTCCCATTCCAATCCTGAGACCCTTCCTATAGCATGAGATGTGATATCTCTATGCTTCTAATACCAAACCTGAGACCATTCCAATAACATGAGATGGGATATCCAACTCCTTCCCATTCCAATCCTGAGACCCTTCCGATAGCAGAGATGTGATATCTCAATGCTTATACCAAACCTGAGACCCTTCCTATGGCCTGAGATGTCATATACAACTCCTTCCCATTCCAATCCTGAGACCCTTCCTTTAGCATGAGATGTGATATCTCAATGCTTATACCAAATCTGAGACCCTTCCTACAGCATGAGATGTGATATCCAATTCCTTCCCATTCCAATCCTGAGACCCTTCCTATAGCATGAGATGTGATATCTCAATGCTTATACCAAACCTGAGAGCCTACCTATAGCATGAGATGTGATATCCAAGTCCATCCCATTCCAATCCTTAGACCCTTCCTACAGCATGCAATGTGATATCTCAATGATTCTAATACCAAACCAGAGACTCTTCCTAAAACATGAGATGGGATATCCAACTCCTTCCCATTCCAATCCTGAGCCGCTTCCGATAGCAGAGATGTGATATCTCAATGCTTATACCAAACCTGAGACCCTTCCTATAACATGAGATGTGATATCCAACTCCTTCCCGTTCCAAACCTGAGACACTAACTATAGCATATGTGATATCCAACTGCTTCCCATTCCAAACATGAGACCCTTCCTATAGCAAGAAAGTAATATCCAACTCCTACCCATTCCAATCCTGAGACCCTTCCTATAGCAAGAGATGTGATATCCAACTCCTTCCCATTCAAATCCTGAGACCCTTCCTATAGCATGAGAAGGGATATCCAACTCCTTCCCAATCCAATCCTGAGACCCTTCCGATAGCAGAGATGTGATATCTCAATGCTTCTACCATACCTGAGACCCTTCCTTTAGCATGAGATGTGATATCCAAATCCTTCACATTCCAATCCTGAGACCCTTCCTATAGCATGAGATGTGATATCTCAATGCTTCTAATACCAAACCTGAGATCCTTCCTATAACATGAGATGTGATATCCAATTCCTTCCCATTCCAAACCTGAGACCCTTCCTATTGGATGAGATGTGATATCCAACTCCTTCCCATTCCAACCCTGAGACCCTTCCTATAGCATGAGATGTGATGTCTCAATGCTTCTAATACCAAACCTGAGATCCTTCCTATAACATGAGATGTGATATCCAACTCCTTCCATTCCAATCCTGAGACCCGTCCTATAGCATGAGATGTGATATCTCAATGCTTATACCAAACCTGAGACCCTTCCTATAGCATGAGATGTGATATCCAACTACTTCCCATTCCAATCCTGAGACCCTTCCTATAGCATGAGATGTGATATCTCAATGCTTCTAATACCAAACCTGAGATCCTTCCTCTAACATGAAATGTGATATCCAACTCCTTCCCTTTCCAAACCTAAGAGCCTATCTATAGCATGAGATGTGATATCCAAGTCCTTCCCATTCCAATCCTGAGACCCTTCCTATAACATGAAATGTGATATCCAACTCCTTCCCATTCCAACCTGAGACCCTTCCTATAGCATGAGATGGGATATCCAACTTCTTCCAAATCCAATACTGATACCCTTCCGATAGCATGAGATGTGATATCCCAATGCTTCTACCAAACCTGAGACCCATACTATGGCATGAGATGTGATATCAAACTCCTTCCCATTCCAATCCTGAGACCCTTCCTATAGCTTGAGGTGTGATATCCAACTCCTTCCCATTCCAATTCTGAGACCCTTCTTATACCATGAGACTTGATATCTCAATGCTTCTAATACCAAACCTGAGACCTGTCCTATAACATGAGATGTGATATCCAAATCCTTCCCCTTCCAAACCTTAGACCCTTCCTTTATCATGAGATGTGGTATCCAACTCCTTCCCATTCCAATCCTGAGACCCTTCCGATATCATGAGATTTGTTATCTCAATGCTTCTAATATCAAACTTGAGACCCTTCCTATAACATGAGATGGGATATCCAACTCCTTCCCATTCCAATCCTGAGACCCTTCCGATAGCAGAGATGTGATATCTCAATGCTTATACCAAACCTGAGACCCTTCCTATGGCCTGAGATGTCATATACAACTCCTTCCCATTCCAATCCTGAGACCCTTCCTTTAGCATGAGATGTGATATCTCAATGCTTATACCAAATCTGAGACCCTTCCTATAGCATGAGATGTGATATCCAAATCCTTCCCATTCCAATCCTGAGACCCTTCCTATAGCATTAGATGTGATATCTCAATGCTTATACCAAACCTGAGAGCCTACCTATAGCATGAGATGTGATATCCAAGTCCATCCCATTCCAATCCTTAGACCCTTCCTACAGCATGCGATGTGATATCTCAATGATTCTAATACCAAACCAGAGACTCTTACTATAACATGAGATGGGATATCCAACTCCTTCCCATTCCAATCCTGAGCCGCTTCCGATAGCAGAGATGTGATATCTCAATGCTTATACCAAACCTGAGACCCTTCCTATAACATGAGATGTGATATCCAACTCCTTCCCGTTCCAAACCTGAGACACTAACTATAGCATATGTGATATCCAACTCCTTCCCATTCCAAACATGAGACCCTTCCTATAGCAAGAAAGTAATATCCAACTCCTACCCATTCCAATCCTGAGACCCTTCCTATAGCAAGAGATGTGATATCCAAATCCTTCCCATTCCAATCCTGAGACCCTTCCTATAACATGAGATGTGATATCCAACTCCTTCCCATTCCAACCTGAGACACTTCCTATAGCATGAGAAGGGATATCCAACTCCTTCCCAATCCAATCCTGAGACCCTTCCGATAGCAGAGATGTGATATCTCAATGCTTATACCAAACCTGAGACCCTTCCTATGGCATGAGATGTGATATCCAACTCCTTGCCATTCAAATCCTGAGACCCTTCCTATAGCATGAGAAGGGATATCCAACTCCTTCCCAATCCAATCCTGAGACCCTTCCGATAGCAGAGACGTGATATCTCAATGTTTCAACAAAAACTGAGACCCTTCCTTTAGCATGAGAAGTGATATCCAAATCCTTCACATTCCAATCCTGAGACCCTTCCTATAGCATGAGATGTGATATCTCAATGCTTCTAATACCAAACCTGAGATCCTTCCTATAACATAAGATGTGATATCCAATTCCTTCCCATTCCAAACCTGAGACCCTTCCTATTGGATGAGATGTGATATCCAACTCCTTCCCATTCCAACCCTGAGACCCTTCCTATAGCATGAGATGTGATGTCTCAATGCTTCTAATACCAAACCTGAGATCCTTCCTATAACATGAGATGTGATATCCAACTCCTTCCATTCCAATCCTGAGACCCGTCCTATAGCATGAGATGTGATATCTCAATGCTTATACCAAACCTGAGACCCTTCCTATAGCATGAGATGTGATATCCAACTTCTTCCCATTCCAATCCTGAGACCCTTCCTATAACATGAGATGTGATGTCTCAATGCTTCTAATACCAAACCTGAGATATTTCCTATAGCTTGAGATGTGATATCCAACTCCTTCCCATTCCAATCCTGAGACCCTTCCTATAGCATGAGATGTGATATCTCAAGGCCTCTAATACCAAACCTGAGATCCTTCCTCTAACATGAAATGTGATATCCAACTCCTTCCCCTTCCAAACCTGAGAGCCTTCCTATAGCATGAGATATGATATCCAAGTCCTTCCCATTCCAATCCTGAGACCCTTCCTATAACATGAAATGTGATATCCAACTCCTTCCCATTCCAACCTGAGACCCTTCCTATAGCATGAGATGGGATATCCAACTCCTTCCAAATCCAATACTGATACCCTTCCAATAGCATGAGATGTGATATCCCAATGCTTCTACCAAACCTGAGACCCATACTATGGCATGAGATGTGATATCAAACTCCTTCCCATTCCAATCCTGAGACCCTTCCTATAGCTTGAGGTGTGATATCCAACTCCTTCCCATTCCAATTCTGAGACCCTTCTTATACCATGAGACTTGATATCTCAATGCTTCTAATACCAAACCTGAGACCCGTCCTATAACATGAGATGTGATATCCAAATCCTTCCCCTTCCAAACCTTAGACCCTTCCTTTATCATGAGATGTGATATCCAACTCCTTCCCATTCCAATCCTGAGACCCTTCCGATATCATGAGATTTGTTATCTCAATGCTTCTAATATCAAACTTGAGACCCTCCCTATAGCATGAGATGTGACATCCAAGTCCTTCCCATTCCAATCCTGAGACCCTTCCTATAGCATGAGATGTGATATCTCTATGCTTCTAATACCAAACCTGAGAGCATTCCTATAACATGAGATGGGATATCCAACTCCTTCCCATTCCAATCCTGAGACCCTTCCGATAGCAGAGATGTGATATCTCAATGCTTATACCAAACTTGAGACCCTTCCTATGGCCTGAGATGTCATATACAACTCCTTCCCATTCCAATCCTGAGACCCTTCCTTTAGCATGAGATGTGATATCTCAATGCTTATACCAAATCTGAGACCCTTCCTATAGCATGAGATGTGATATCCAATTCCTTCCCATTCCAATCCTGAGACCCTTCCTATAGCATGAGATGTGATATCTCAATGCTTATACCAAACCTGAGAGCCTACCTATAGCATGAGATGTGATATCCAAGTCCATCCCATTCCAATCCTTAGACCCTTCCTACAGCATGCGATGTGATATCTCAATGATTCTAATACCAAACCAGAGACTCTTCCTATAACATGAGATGGGATATCCAACTCCTTCCCATTCCAATCCTGAGCCGCTTCCGATAGCAGAGATGTGATATCTCAATGCTTATACCAAACCTGAGACCCTTCCTATAACATGAGATGTGATATCCAACTCCTTCCCGTTCCAAACCTGAGACACTAACTATAGCATATGTGATATCCAACTGCTTCCCATTCCAAACATGAGACCCTTCCTATAGCAAGAAAGTAATATCCAACTCCTACCCATTCCAATCCTGAGACCCTTCCTATAGCAAGAGATGTGATATCCAAATCCTTCCCATTCCAATCCTGAGACCCTTCCTATAACATGAGATGTGATATCCAACTCCTTCCCATTCAAATCCTGAGACCCTTCCTATAGCATGAGAAGGGATATCCAACTCCTTCCCAATCCAATCCTGAGACCCTTCCGATAGCAGAGACGTGATATCTCAATGCTTCTACCAAACCTGAGACCCTTCCTTTAGCATGAGATGTGATATCCAAATCCTTCACATTCCAATCCTGAGACCCTTCCTATAGCATGAGATGTGATATCTCAATGCTTCTAATACCAAACCTGAGATCCTTCCTATAACATGAGATGTGATATCCAATTCCTTCCCATTCCAAACCTGAGACCCTTCCTATTGGATGAGATGTGATATCCAACTCCTTCCCATTCCAACCCTGAGACCCTTCCTATAGCATGAGATGTGATGTCTCAATGCTTCTAATACCAAACCTGAGATCCTTCCTATAACATGAAATGTGATATCCAACTCCTTCCCTTTCCAAACCTAAGAGCCTATCTATAGCATGAGATGTGATATCCAAGTCCTTCCCATTCCAATCCTTAGACCCTTCCTACAGCATGCAATATGATATCTCAATGATTCTAATAACAAACCTGAGACCCGTCCTATAGCATGAGATATGATATCCAAGTCCTTCCCATTCCAATCCTGAGACCCTTCCTATAACATGAAATGTGATATCCAACTCCTTCCCATTCCAACCTGAGACCCTTCCTATAGCATGAGATGGGATATCAAACTTCTTCCAAATCCAATACTGATACCTTTCCGATAGCATGAGATGTGATATCCCAATGCTTCTACCAAACCTGAGACCCATACTATGGCATGAGATGTGATATCAAACTCCTTCCCATTCCAATCCTGAGACCCTTCCTATAGCTTGAGGTGTGATATCCAACTCCTTCCCATTCCAATTCTGAGACCCTTCTTATACCATGAGACTTGATATCTCAATGCTTCTAATACCAAACCTGAGACCCGTCCTATAACATGAGATGTGATATCCAAATCCTTCCCCTTCCAAACCTTAGACCCTTCCTTTATCATGAGATGTGGTATCCAACTCCTTCCCATTCCAATCCTGAGACCCTTCCTTTAGCATGAGATGTGATATCTCAATGCTTATACCAAATCTGAGACCCTTCCTATAGCATGAGATGTGATATCCAAATCCTTCCCATTCCAATCCTGAGACCCTTCCTATAGCATGAGATGTGATATCTCAATGCTTATACCAAACCTGAGAGCCTACCTATAGCATGAGATGTGATATCCAAGTCCATCCCATTCAAATCCTTAGACCCTTCCTACAGCATGCAATGTGATATCTCAATGATTCTAATACCAAACCAGAGACTCTTACTATAACATGAGATGGGATATCCAACTCCTTCCCATTCCAATCCTGAGCCGCTTCCGATAGCAGAGATGTGATATCTCAATGGTTATACCAAACCTGAGACCCTTCCTATGGCCTGAGATGTCATATACAACTCCTTCCCATTCCAATCCTGAGACCCTTCCTTTAGCATGAGATGTGATATCTCAATGCTTATACCAAATCTGAGACCCTTCCTATAGCATGAGATGTGATATCCAAATCCTTCCCATTCCAATCCTGAGACCCTTCCTATAGCATGAGATGTGATATCTCAATGCTTATACCAAACCTGAGAGCCTACCTATAGCATGAGATGTGATATCCAAGTCCATCACATTCCAATCCTTAGACCCTTCCTACAGCATGCAATGTGATATCTCAATGATTCTAATACCAAACCAGAGACTCTTACTATAACATGAGATGGGATATCCAACTCCTTCCCATTCCAATCCTGAGCCGCTTCCGATAGCAGAGATGTGATATCTCAATGCTTATACCAAACCTGAGACCCTTCCTATAACATGAGATGTGATATCCAACTACTTCCCGTTCCAAACCTGAGACACTAACTATAGCATATGTGATATCCAACTCCTTCCCATTCCAAACATGAGACCCTTCCTATAGCAAGAAAGTAATATCCAACTCCTACCCATTCCAATCCTGAGACCCTTCCTATAGCAAGAGATGTGATATCCAAATCCTTCCCATTCCAATCCTGAGACCCTTCCTATAACATGAGATGTGATATCCAACTCCTTCCCTTTCCAACCTGAGACACTTCCTATAGCATGAGAAGGGATATCCAACTCCTTCCCAATCCAATCCTGAGACCCTTTCGATAGCAGAGATGTGATATCTCAATGCTTATACCAAACCTGAGACCCTTCCTATGGCATGAGATGTGATATCCAACTCCTTGCCATTCAAATCCTGAGACCCTTCCTATAGCATGAGAAGGGATATCCAACTCCTTCCCAATCCAATCCTGAGACCCTTCCGATAGCAGAGACGTGATATCTCAATGCTTCTACCAAACCTGAGACCCTTCCTTTAGCATGAGATGTGATATCCAAATCCTTCACATTCCAATCCTGAGACCCTTCCTATAGCATGAGATGTGATATCTCAATTTTTCTAATACCAAACCTGAGATCCTTCCTATAACATAAGATGTCATATCCAATTCCTTCCCATTCCAAACCTGAGACCCTTCCTATTGGATGAGATGTGATATCCAACTCCTTCCCATTCCAACCCTGAGACCCTTCCTATAGCATGAGATGTGATGTCTCAATGCTTCTAATACCAAACCTGAGATCCTTCCTATAACATGAGATGTGATATCCAACTCCTTCCATTCCAATCCTGAGACCCGTCCCATAGCATGAGATGTGATATCTCAATGCTTATACCAAACCTGAGACCCTTCCTATAGCATGAGATGTGATATCCAACTACTTCCCATTCCAATCCTGAGACCCTTCCTATAGCATGAGATGTGATATCTCAATGCTTCTAATACCAAACCTGAGATCCTTCCTCTAACATGAAATGTGATATCCAACTCCTTCCCTTTCCAAACCTAAGAGCCTATCTATAGCATGAGATGTGATATCCAAGTCCTTCCCATTCCAACCCTTAAACCCTTCCTACAGCATGCAATATGATATCTCAATGATTCTAATAACAAACCTGAGACCCGTCCTATAACATGAGATGGGATATCCAACTCCTTCCCATTCCAATCCTGAGACACTTCCGATAGCAGAGATGTGATATCTCAATGCTTATACCAAACCTGAGACCCTTCCTATAACATGAGATGTGATATCCAAATCCTTCCCGTTCCAAACCTGAGACCCTTCCTTTAGCATGAGATGTGATATCCAGCTCCTTCCCATTCCAATCCTGAGACACTTCCGATAGCATGAGATGTGATATCTCAATGCTTCTAATATCAAAACTGAGACCCTCCCTATAGCATGATATGTGATATCTAAGTCCTTCCCATTCCAATCCTGAGACACTCCCTATAGCATGAGATGTGATATCCAACTCTTTCCCATTCCAATCCTGAGACCCTTCCTATAGCATGAGATATGATATCTCAATACTTCTAATACCAAACGTGAGATCCTTCCGATAACATGAGATGTGATATCCAAATCCTTCCCCTTCCAAACCTGAGACCCTCCCTTTAGCATGAGATGTGATATCCAACTCCTTCCCATTCCAATCCTGAGACCCTTCTGATAGCATGAGATGTGATATCTCAATGCTTCTAATACCAAACCTGAGATCCTTCCGATAGCATGAGATGTGATATCTCAATGCTTCTAATACCAAACCTGAGGTCCTTCCTATAACATGAGATGTGATATCCAAATCCTTCCCCTTCCAAACCTGAGACCCTCCCTTTAGCATGAGATGTGATATCCAACTCCTTCCCATTCCATTCCTGAGACCCTTCTGATAGCATGAGATGTGATATCTCAATGCCTCTAATACCAAACCTGAGATCCTACCTCTAACATGAAATGTGATATCCAACTCTTTCCCCTTCCAAACCTGAGAGCCTTCCTATAGCATGAGATGTGATATCCAAGTCCTTCCCATTCCAATCCTGAGACCCTTCCTATAGCTTGAGATGTGATATCCAACTCCTTCCCATTCCAATTCTGAGACCCTTCCTATACTCTGAGACTTGATATCTCAATGCTTCTAATACCAAACCTGAGACCCTTAATATAACATGAGATGTGATATCCAAATCCTTCCCCTTCCAAACCTTAGACCCTTCCTTTATCATGAGATGTGATATCCAACTCCTTCCCATTCCAATCCTGAGACCCTTCCGATATCATGAGATGTGATATCTCAAAGCTTCTAATATCAAACTTGAGACCCTCCCTATAGAATGAGATGTGATATCCAAGTCCTTCCCATTCCAATCCTGAGACCCTTCCTATAGCATGAGATGTGATATCTCAATGCTTCTAATACCAAACCTGAGACCCTTCCTATAACATGAGATGGGAATATCCAACTCCTTCCCATTCCAATCCTGAGACCCTTCCGATAGCAGAGATGTGATATCTCAATGCTTATACCAAACCTGAGACCCTTCCTATGGCATGAGATGTGATATCCAACTCCTTGCCATTCAAATCCTGAGACCCTTCCTATAGCATGAGAAGGGATATCCAACTCCTTCCCAATCCAATCCTGAGACCCTTCCGATAGCAGAGACGTGATATCTCAATGCTTCTACCAAACCTGAGACCCTTCCTTTAGCATGAGATGTGATATCCAAATCCTTCACATTCCAATCCTGAGACCCTTCCTATAGCATGAGATGTGATGTCTCAATGCTTCTAATACCAAACCTGAGATCCTTCCTATAACATGAGATGTGATATCCAACTCCTTCCATTCCAATCCTGAGACCCGTCCTATAGCATGAGATGTGATATCTCAATGCTTATACCAAACCTGAGACCCTTCCTATAGCATGAGATGTGATATCCAACTACTTCCCATTCCAATCCTGAGACCCTTCCTATAGCATGAGATGTGATATCTCAATGCTTCTAATACCAAACCTGAGTTCCTTCCTCTAACATGAAATGTGATATCCAACTCCTTCCCTTTCCAAACCTAAGAGCCTATCTATAGCATGAGATGTGATATCCAAGTCCTTCCCATTCCAATCCTTAGACCCTTCCTACAGCATGCAATATGATATCTCAATGATTCTAATAACAAACCTGAGACCCATCCTATAACATGAGATATGATATCCAAGTCCTTCCCATTCCAATCCTGAGACCCTTCCTATAACATGAAATGTGATATCCAACTCCTTCCCATTCCAACCTGAGACCCTTCCTATAGCATGAGATGGGATATCCAACTTCTTCCAAATCCAATACTGATACCCTTCCGATAGCATGAGATGTGATATCCCAATGCTTCTACCAAACCTGAGACCCATACTATGGCATGAGATGTGATATCAAACTCCTTCCCATTCCAATCCTGAGACCCTTCCTATAGCTTGAGGTGTGATATCCAACTCCTTCCCATTCCAATTCTGAGACCCTTCTTATACCATGAGACTTGATATCTCAATGCTTCTAATACCAAACCTGAGACCGGTCCTATAACATGAGATGTGATATCCAAATCCTTCCCCTTCCAAACCTTAGACCCTTCCTTTATCATGAGATGTGGTATCCAACTCCTTCCCATTCCAATCCTGAGACCCTTCCGATATCATGAGATTTGTTATCTCAATGCTTCTAATATCAAACTTGAGACCCTCCCTATAGCATGAGATCTGACATCCAAGTCCTTCCCATTCCAATCCTGAGACCCTTCCTATAGCATGAGATGTGATATCTCTATGCTTCTAATACCAAACCTGAGACCCTTCCTATAACATGAGATGGGATATCCAACTCCTTCCCATTCCAATCCTGAGACCCTTCCGATAGCAGAGATGTGATATCTCAATGCTTATACCAAACCTGAGACCCTTCCTATGGCCTGAGATGTCATATACAACTCCTTCCCATTCCAATCCTGAGACCCTTCCTTTAGCATGAGATGTGATATCTCAATGCTTATACCAAATCTGAGACCCTTCCTATAGCATGAGATGTGATATCCAAATCCTTCCCATTCCAATCCTGAGACCCTTCCTATAGCATGAGATGTGATATCTCAATGCTTATAGCAAACCCGAGAGCCTACCTATAGCATGAGATGTGATATCCAAGTCCATCCCATTCCAATCCTTAGACCCTTCCTACAGCATGCGATGTGATATCTCAATGATTCTAATACCAAACCAGAGACTCTTACTATAACATGAGATGGGATATCCAACTCCTTCTCATTCCAATCCTGAGCCGCTTCCGATAGCAGAGATGTGATATCTCAATGCTTATACCAAACCTGAGACCCTTCCTATAACATGAGATGTGATATCCAACTCCTTCCCGTTCCAAACCTGAGACACTAACTATAGCATATGTGATATCCAACTCCTTCCCATTCCAAACATGAGACCCTTCCTATAGCAAGAAAGTAATATCCAACTCCTACCCTTTCCAATCCTGAGACCCTTCCTATAGCAAGAGATGTGATATCCAAATCCTTCCCATTCCAATCCTGAGACCCTTCCTATAACATGAGATGTGATATCCAACTCCTTCCCATTCCAACCTGAGACACTTCCTATAGCATGAGAAGGGATATCCAACTACTTCCCAATCCAATCCTGAGACCCTTCCGATAGCAGAGATGTGATATCTCAATGCTTATACCAAACCTGAGACCCTTCCTATGGCATGAGATGTGATATCCAACTCCTTGCCATTCAAATCCTGAGACCCTTCCTATAGCATGAGAAGGGATATCCAACTCCTTCCCAATCCAATCCTGAGACCCTTCCGATAGCAGAGACGTGATATCTCAATGCTTCTACCAAACCTGAGACCCTTCCTTTAGCATGAGATGTGATATCCAAATCCTTCACATTCCAATCCTGAGACCCTTCCTATAGCATGAGATGTTATATCTCAATGCTTCTAATACCAAACCTGAGATCCTTCCTATAACATGAGATGTGATATCCAATTCCTTCCCATTCCAAACCTGAGACCCTTCCTATTGGATGAGATGTGATATCCAACTCCTTCCCATTCCAACCCTGAGAACCTTCCTATAGCATGAGATGTGATGTCTCAATGCTTCTAATACCAAACCTGAGATCCTTCCTATAACATCAGATGTGATATCCAACTCCTTCCATTCCAATCCTGAGACCCGTCCTATAGCATGAGATGTGATATCTCAATGCTTATATCAAACCTGAGACCCTTCCTATAGCATGAGATGTGATATCCAACTACTTCAAATTCCAATCCTGAGACCCTTCCTATAGCATGAGATGTGATATCTCAATGCTTCTAATACCAAACCTGAGATCCTTCCTCTAACATGAAATGTGATATCCAACTCCTTCCCTTTCCAAACCTAAGAGCCTATCTATAGCATGAGATGTGATATCCAAGTCCTTCCCATTCCAACCCTTAGACCCTTCCTACAGCATGCAATATGATATCTCAATGATTCTAATAACAAACCTGAGACCCGTCCTATAACATGAGATGGGATATCCAACTCCTTCCCATTCCAATCCTGAGACACTTCCGATAGCAGAGATGTGATATCTCAATGCTTATACCAAACCTGAGACCCTTCCTATAACATGAGATGTGATATCCAAATCCTTCCCGTTCCAAACCTGAGACCCTTCCTTTAGCATGAGATGTGATATCCAACTCCTTCCCGTTCCAAACCTGAGGCCCTTCCTTTAGCATGAGATGTGATATCCAGCTCCTTCCCATTCCAATCCTGAGACACTTCCGATAGCATGAGATGTGATATCTCAATGCTTCTAATATCAAAACTGAGACCCTCCCTATAGCATGATATGTGATATCTAAGTCCTTCCCATTCCAATCCCGAGACACTCCCTATAGCATGAGATGTGATATCCAACTCTTTCCCATTCCAATCCTGAGACCCTTCCTATAGCATGAGATATGATATCTCAATACTTCTAATACCAAACGTGAGATCCTTCCGATAACATGAGATGTGATATCCAAATCCTTCCCCTTCCAAACCTGAGACCCTCCCTTTAGCATGAGATGTGATATCCAACTCCTTCCCATTCCAATCCTGAGACCCTTCTGATAGCATGAGATGTGATATCTCAATGCTTCTAATACCAAACCTGAGATCCTTCCGATAGCATGAGATGTGATATCTCAATGCTTCTAATACCAAACCTGAGATCCTTCCGATAGCATGAGATGTGATATCTCAATGCTTCTAATACCAAACCTGAGATCCTTCCTAAACCATTAGATGTGATATCCAAATCCTTCCCCTTCCAAACCTGAGACCCTCCCTTTAGCATGAGATGTGATATCCAACTCCTTCCCATTCCATTCCTGAGACCCTTCTGATAGCATGAGATGTGATATCTCAATGCCTCTAATACCAAACCTGAGATCCTACCTCTAACATGAAATGTGATATCCAACTCTTTCCCCTTCCAAACCTGAGAGCCTTCCTATAGCATGAGATGTGATATCCAAGTCCTTTCCATTCCAATCCTGGGACCCTTCCTATAGATTGAGATGTGATATCCAACTCCTTCCCATTCCAATTCTGAGACCCTTCCTATACTCTGAGACTTGATATCTCAATGCTTCTAATACCAAACCTGAGACCCGTAATATAACATGAGATGTGATATCCAAATCCTTCCCCTTCCAAACCTTAGACCCTTCCTTTATCATGAGATGTGATATCCAACTCCTTCCCATTCCAATCCTGAGACCCTTCCGATATCATGAGATGTGATATCTCAAAGCTTCTAATATCAAACTTGAGACCCTCCCTATAGCATGAGATGTGATATCCAAGGCCTTCCCATTCCAATCCTGAGACCCTTCCTATAGCATGAGATGTGATATCTCAATGCTTCTAATACCAAACCTGAGACCCTTCCTATAACATGAGATGGGAATATCCAACTCCTTCCCATTCCAATCCTGAGACCCTTCCGATAACAGAGATGTGATATCTCAATGCTTATACCAAACCTGAGACCCTTCCTATGGCATGAGATGTGATATCCAACTCCTTGCCATTCAAATCCTGAGACCCTTCCTATAGCATGAGAAGGGATATCCAACTCCTTCCCAATCCAATCCTGAGACCCTTCCGATAGCAGAGACGTGATATCTCATTGCTTCTACCAAACCTGAGACCCTTCCTTTAGCATGAGATGTGATATCCAAATCCTTCACATTCCAATCCTGAGACCCTTCCTATAGCATGTGATGTGATATCTCAATGCTTCTAATACCAAACCTGAGATCCTTACTATAACATGAGATGTGATATCCAATTCCTTCCCATTCCAAACCTGAGACCCTTCCTATTGGATGAGATGTGATATCCAACTCCTTCCCATTCCAACCCTGAGACCCTTCCTATAGCATGAGATGTGATGTCTCAATGCTTCTAATACCAAACCTGAGATCCTTCCTATAACATGAGATGTGATATCCAACTCCTTCCCTTTCCAAACCTAAGAACCTATCTATACCATGAGATGTGATATCCAAGTCCTTCCCATTCCAATCCTTAGACCCTTCCTACAGCATGCAATATGATATCTCAATGATTCTAATAAAAAACCTGAGACCCGTCCTATAGCATGAGATATGATATCCAAGTCCTTCCCATTCTAATCCTGAGACCCTTCCTATAACATGAAATGTGATATCCAACTCCTTCCCATTCCAACCTGAGACCCTTCCTATAGCATGAGATGGGATATCCAACTTCTTCCAAATCCAATACTGATACCCTTCCGATACCATGAGATGTGATATCCCAATGCTTCTACCAAACCTGAGACCCATACTATGGCATGAGATGTGATATCAAACTCCTTCCCATTCCAATCCTGAGACCCTTCCTATAGCTTGAGGTGTGATATCCAACTCCTTCCCATTCCAATTCTGAGACCCTTCTTATACCATGGGACTTGATATCTCAATGCTTCTAATACCAAACCTGAGACCCGTCCTATAACATGAGATGTGATATCCAAATCCTTCCCCTTCCAAACCTTAGACCCTTCCTTTATCATGAGATGTGATATCCAACTCCTTCCCATTCCAATCCTGAGACCCTTCCGATATCATGAGATTTGTTATCTCAATGCTTCTAATATCAAACTTGAGACCCTCCCTATAGCATGAGATGTGACATCCAAGTCCTTCCCATTCCAATCCTGAGACCCTTCCTATAGCATGAGATGTGATATCTCTATGCTTCTAATACCAAACCTGAGACCCTTCCTATAACATGAGATGGGATATCCAACTCCTTCCCATTCCAATCCTGAGACCCTTCCGATAGCAGAGATGTGATATCTCAATGCTTATACCAAACCTGAGAACCTTCCTATGGGCTGAGATGTCATATACAACTCCTTCCCATTCCAATCCTGAGACCCTTCCTTTAGCATGAGATGTGATATCTCAATGCTTATACCAAATCTGAGACCCTTCCTATAGCATGAGATGTGATATCCAATTCCTTCCCATTCCAATCCTGAGACCCTTCCTATAGCATGAGATGTGATATCTCAATGCTTATACCAAACCTGAGAGCCTACCTATAGCATGAGATGTGATATCCAAGTCCATCCCATTCCAATCCTTAGACCCTTCCTACAGCATTCAATGTGATATCTCAATGATTCTAATACCAAACCAGAGACTCTTCCTATAACATGAGATGGGATATCCAACTCCTTCCCATTCCAATCCTGAGCCGCTTCCGATAGCAGAGATGTGATATCTCAATGCTTATACCAAACCTGAGACCCTTCCTATAACATGAGATGTGATATCCAACTCCTTCCCGTTCCAAACCTGAGACACTAACTATAGCATATGTGATATCCAACTCCTTCCCATTCCAAACATGAGACCCTTCCTATAGCAAGAAAGTAATATCCAACTCCTACCCATTCCAATCCTGAGACCCTTCCTATAGCAAGAGATGTGATATCCAAATCCTTCATATTCCAATCCTGAGACCCTTCCTATAACATGAGATGTGATATCCAACTCCTTCCCATTCCAACCAGAGACACTTCCTATAGCATGAGAAGGGATATCCAACTCCTTCCAAATCCAATCCTGAGACCCTTCCGATAGCAGAGATGTGATATCTCAATGCTTATACCAAACCTGAGACCCTTCCTATGGCATGAGATGTGATATCCAACTCCTTGCCATTCAAATCCTGAGACCCTTCCTATAGCATGAGATGTGATATCTCTATGCTTCTAATACCAAACCTGAGACCCTTCCTATAACATGAGATGGGATATCCAACTCCTTCCCATTCCAATCCTGAGACCCTTCCGATAGCAGAGATGTGATATCTCAATGCTTATACCAAACCTGAGAACCTTCCTATGGCCTGAGATGTCATATACAACTCCTTCCCATTCCAATCCTGAGACCCTTCCTTTAGCATGAGATGTGATATCTCAATGCTTATACCAAATCTGAGACCCTTCCTATAGCATGAGATGTGATATCCAATTCCTTCCCATTCCAATCCTGAGACCCTTCCTATAGCATGAGATGTGATATCTCAATGCTTATACCAAACCTGAGAGCCTACCTATAGCATGAGATGTGATATCCAAGTCCATCCCATTCCAATCCTTAGACCCTTCCTACAGCATGCGATGTGATATCTCAATGATTCTAATACCAAACCAGAGACTCTTCCTATAACATGAGATGGGATATCCAACTCCTTCCCATTCCAATCCTGAGCCGCTTCCGATAGCAGAGATGTGATATCTCAATGCTTATACCAAACCTGAGACCCTTCCTATAACATGAGATGTGATATCCAAATCCTTCCCATTCCAATCCTGAGACCCTTCCTATAACATGAGATGTGATATCCAACTCCTTCCCATTCCAACCTGAGACACTTCCTATAGCATGAGAAGGGATATCCAACTCCTTCCCAATCCAATCCTGAGACCCTTCCGATAGCAGAGATGTGATATCTCAATGCTTATACCAAACCTGAGACCCTTCCTATGGCATGAGATGTGATATCCAACTCCTTCCCAATCCAATCCTGAGACCCTTCCGATAGCAGAGACGTGGTATCTCAATGCTTCTACCAAACCTGAGACCCTTCCTTTAGCATGAGATGTGATATCCAAATCCTTCACATTCCAATCCTGAGACCCTTCCTATAGCATGAGATGTGATATCTCAATGCTTCTAATACCAAACCTGAGATCCTTCCTATAACATGAGATGTGATATCCAATTCCTTCCCATTCCAAACCTGAGACCCTTCCTATTGGATGAGATGTGATATCCAACTTCTTCCCATTCCAACCCTGAGACCCTTCCTATAGCATGAGATGTGATGTCTCAATGCTTCTAATACCAAACCTGAGATCCTTCCTATAACATGAGATGTGATATCCAACTCCTTCCATTCCAATCCTGAGACCCGTCCTATAGCATGAGATGTGATATCTCAATGCTTATACCAAACCTGAGACCCTTCCTATAGCATGAGATGTGATATCCAACTGCTTCCCATTCCAATCCTGAGACCCTTCCTATAGCATGAGATGTGATATCTCAATGCTTCTTATACCAAACCTGAGATCCTTCCTCTAACATGAAATGTGATATCCAACTCCTTCCCTTTCCAAACCTAAGAGCCTATCTATAGCATGAGATGTGATATCCAAGTCCTTCCCATTCCAACCCTTAGACCCTTCCTACAGCATGCAATATGATATCTCAATGATTCTAATAACAAACCTGAGACCCGTCCTATAACATGAGATGGGATATCCAACTCCTTCCCATTCCAATCCTGAGACACTTCCGATAGCAGAGATGTGATGTCTCAATGCTTATACCAAACCTGAGACCCTTCCTATAACATGAGATGTGATATCCAAATCCTTCCCGTTCCAAACCTGAGACCCTTCCTTTAGCATGAGATGTGATATCCAGCACCTTCCCATTCCAATCCTGAGACCCTTCCTATAGCATGAGATGTGATATCTCAATGCTTCTAATATCAAAACTGAGACCCTCCCTATAGCATAATATGTGATATCTAAGTCCTTCCCATTCCAATCCTGAGACCCTCCCTATAGCATGAGATGTGATATCCAACTCCTTCCCATTCCAATCCTGAGACCCTTCCTATAGCATGAGATATGATATCTCAATACTTCTAATACCAAACGTGAGATCCTTCCGATAACATGAGATGTGATATCCAAATCCTTCCCCTTCCAAACCTGAGACCCTCCCTTTAGCATGAGATGTGATATCCAACTCCTTCCTATTCCAATCCTGAGACTCTTCTGATAGCATGAGATGTGATATCTCAATGCTTCTAATACCAAACCTGAGATCCTTCCGATAGCATGAGATGTGATATCTCAATGCTTCTAATACCAAACCTGAGATCCTTCCTATAACATGAGATGTGATATCCAAATCCTTCCCCTTCCAAACCTGAGACCCTCCCTTTAGCATGAGATGTGATATCCAACTCCTTCCCATTCCATTCCTGAGACCCTTCTGATAGCATGAGATGTGATATCTCAATGCCTCTAATACCAAACCTGAGATCCTACCTCTAACATGAAATGTGATATCCAACTCTTTCCCCTTCCAAACCTGAGAGCCTTCCTATAGCATGAGATGTGATATCCAAGTCCTTCCCATTCCAATCCTGAGACCCTTCCTATAGCTTGAGATGTGATATCCAACTCCTTCCCATTCCAATTCTGAGACCCTTCCTATACTATGAGACTTGATATCTCAATGCTTCTAATACCAAACGTGAGACCCGTAATATAACATGAGATGTGATATCCAAATCCTTCCCCTTCCAAACCTTAGACCCTTCCTTTATCATGAGATGTGATATCCAACTCCTTCCCATTCCAATCCTGAGACCGTTCCGATATCATGAGATGTGATATCTCAAAGCTTCTAATATCAAACTTGAGACCCTCCCTATAGCATGAGATGTGATATCCAAGTCCTTCCCATTCCAATTCTGAGACCCTTCCTATAGCATGAGATTTGATATCTCAATGCTTCTAATACAAAACCTGAGACCCTTCCTATAACATGAGATGGGAATATCCAACTCCTTCCCATTCCAATCCTGAGACCCTTCCGATAGCAGAGATGTGATATCTCAATACTTATACCAAACCTGAGATCCTTCCTATAACATGAGATGTGATATCCAACTCCTTCCCATTCCAATCCTGAGACACTTCCTATAGCATGAGATGTGATATCTCACTGCTTATACCAAACCTGAGACCCTTCCCATAGCATGAGATGTGATATCCAACTCCTTCCCATTCCAATCCTCAGACCCTTCCTATAGCATGAGATGTGATATCTCAATGCTTCTAATATCAAACTTGAGACCCTACCTATAGCATGAGATGTGATATCCAAGTCCTTCCCATTCCAATCCTGAGACACTTCCTATAGCATGAGATGTGATATCCAACTCCTTCCCATTCCAATCCTGAGACCCTTCCTATAGCATGAGATATGATATCTCAAAACTTCTAATACCAAACGTGAGATCCTTCCGATAACATGAGATGTGATATCCAAATCCTTCCCCTTCCAAACCTGAGACCCTCCCTTTAGCATGAGATGTAATATCCAACTCCTTCCTATTCCAATCCTGAGACCCTTCTGATAGCATGAGATGTGATATCTCAATGCTTCTAATACCAAACCTGAGATCCTTCCGATAGCATGAGATGTGATATCTCAATGCTTCTAATACCAAACCTGAGATCCTTCCTATAACATGAGATGTGATATCCAAATCCTTCCCCTTCCAAACCTGAGACCCTCCCTTTAGCATGAGATGTGATATCCAACTCCTTCCCATTCCATTCCTGAGACCCTTCTGATAGCATGAGATGTGATATCTCAATGCCTCTAATACCAAACCTGAGATCCTACCTCTAACATGAAATGTGATATCCAACTCTTTCCCCTTCCAAACCTGAGAGCCTTCCTATAGCATGAGATGTGATATCCAAGTCCTTCCCATTCCAATCCTGAGACCCTTCCTATAGCTTGAGATGTGATATCCAACTCCTTCCCATTCCAATTCTGAGACCCTTCCTATACTCTGAGACTTGATATCTCAATGCTTCTAATACCAAACATGAGACCCGTAATATAACATGAGATGTGATATCCAAATCCTTCCCCTTCCAAACCTTAGACCCTTCCTTTATCATGAGATGTGATATCCAACTCCTTCCCATTCCAATCCTGAGACCCTTCCGATATCATGAGATGTGATATCTCAAAGCTTCTAATATCAAACTTGAGACCCTCCCTATAGCATGAGATGTGATATCCAAGTCCTTCCCATTCCAATCCTGAGACCCTTCCTATAGCATGAGATGTGATATCTCAATGCTTCTAATACCAAACCTGAGACCCTTCCTATAACATGAGATGGGAATATCCAACTATTAGGAAAGATTTCGTAATTGTAGGTAATTTTCCTTCCATGTGGCAACCCCTAAACTTTTTGCTGTTGTTTTCACCTTGTTCTTGACTTTGCCAGAGAAGTGCAGCCTTCTGCCGCACTCCTCTGGGCTTTCGCTCCTTTCTTACGGGGAAACTGACATGTCCTTAAGACAGTCAGTACCGGGGAACGCTGTTTCCCGTAGTTTCTTTTATCATGTTGCGGCTTTAGTTACAGCTCTCTTGGGTCTACAGCCTTCTACAGGCCCTAGATACTCTTTTAGGATGGTATTTGATCGGTGCAAGTCATTCAGGGACTGGAATGGTGGCAGCGATCGTTTTGTTTATTTTGAGCTCCTTTTGGCGTTCTGAGAACGTTTTTCGCACTGAACCCAAAATGGTGGCCTGGCTCCCAAAATGGCCAGACCACGAGGCTCCTTTGTCTTGTCCACTGACCGTCTTGCTCCCTTCACCTTCCCCAGGTCGAGCGACCCGGGGCCTTCCTTATTTGGGCATGTACTTTCCCGCGAAACGTGGTTGCTTTCGCGGGCTTCTACATGTCGTTTGTGTGCCTCCAGGGTGTGGGCTGGGATGTCTGGTCCCAATACACATCCTGGGTGCCAGAGAGTCTAGGGTGGTGTGAATGCCTGGGACCACCGTGGTCCGTGATTGGTCCACGTATTGTATGTGTGTTGATGAGCGGATCTCCCATTGGCTCCCCTCCGTTTTGGCGCGAAGGGAACCGTGGATAAGAGGGGGCTGGAAACACCACTACCATGTCGATCTCCTGAGTTCTCACGAACGAAGGAATACAGGAGCCAAGTATCCTGCAACCACGAGGCTGGACCGAGGAATCACTGGTGACCCGCTGAAGGAATCCTCCTTTGCACTGCTGTCGTCCTGTGAAACCCTTTCCTCCTTTGATCGAACCAGAAGGCCTGTACTGGTGCTTCGACCTTTGGAATAGCAGGAACAGCTATTCCCGGCGACTTCATCATCTCCTGCCAAGTAAGCCTTCGGAAGTGTCTCTGGGCCATCCAGTTGACTGACCAGCTTACAAGGGAGTCCTGCTCTGTAACCGCCGCCAGGTTGTGTTGTATTTCGAGTCCTTGTCACTCTCCCACGCTTCGTACACTTGGCGTTCCCAAGTCTGAAGGGAGGAGTGTACATTTGGCTCGAATACACACGGCCGCTCCGTTGTCCTGCTGCGGCAACAAACTGTGCCGGTTTCGTCGATTGGGACGTCTTTTTGCTCTACACGACTACGAGGCGTTCCCTGCTCTTCTGAACCTGCCAGCTGCTGAAACTAACGTGGAGAAGCCTGGGTCTGCTTGCTTCGGGGACCGGTGAGTAGTATAGCTAGGATCTGGTCGCCCTCCTGCAGTATCCCATTGCTTTTCCCTGCTGTGTAAAAACAGCACCCTTTTGCCGTACTCGCGCTCTGCTTCTGCTCGCTGTGTAGGCTGCGCTTGAGTTGCGGAACCTGTTCTCCTTCTGCTGTGCACTAACCCGAACTGCCTGACTTCCTCCGAAGAGCTTCTCCTTTTGCCCGTTGGCACCGGCGTGGCAGGTACTTTGAGCACAAGGCTCCACTCTTCGCAGGGCTCGGACTTCCATCTAGTTAGGTGCCTCTGAAGGCGAACTGAGTCTAAAGCGTTATCGCACTGCCTGTTTTCCTTCCCTGGCAGGTGGACTACACATTTCGTGCCTCTAATGCTTAAGACTGTCGTATTTGTATATATATTGTGTTGATATGGTATGTGTTGGTTTAATACTGTGATATTGTGATTTTTTCGCTACGGTCATTATTTTAAAGGCCTTAAAATAAATGTGTATATATTTTTGATATAACAACTGTTTGGAGTAGTTTGTAAGCGCTCTTGCTTTGTGTGCTCATTGCGGGCTTTCAGTCACCCTCACCCCTCTTGAGACCTAGTCTTGACCGCCGCGATCGCTACCTTGATTGGTCTGGCTCGTCCAGAGGTTACCCTGTTCCAAGTAATTAGGTTGGCCTTCTGAACTTCTGCGCCACCAGGACAGAGTTCAGAAATCCGTCTTAACAAATTGGTGTACAGCGGTGGGATACGACTGAGGGTATCCAGTGTTGCGCTCGAACTAAGGCATTTCAGGTTATTCCAACCAGTACACGTAGTGAATTGTTGTAGTATAACTTTAAAAAGGCCATGATCCTATCAAACAGTATGGAAACAAATACCTTGTTAACTTTAAATGCTTCCAAATCAGAAACATTGAAGAAGATGTGTGCGGAGAGAGGTGTTTCCTCTCAAGGCACTAAATTGGAAATGATCCAAAGAATCGTGGCGTGGCAAGAAGCGCAGCTTGACGCTATAACTTCTGAGGACAGTGCAGAAGGTGGTGGGGCTGCTCTCACTGGTAGAACCGACGGTTCTGCCGCTGCACTGATCCATCGCGACCACGAGGACAGGGAGGACGAGATGTCTAATGTTTCCTCTGCCAGTGTTGATGGGGATGCTATGCTTGAATTCAAGAAGCAAGAGCTGCGGTTTAGGCAGCAGGAGCTTGAATTCAGCATAGCCAAACTAAAAATCGAACAGGCAGAAAAACAGAAAGACAGGGATCACCAGTTGGAACTGGCCAAGCTTCAGGTTGCAAATGGGTCCCAGGGTCCTGGACATGGGTCTGGGGCCTCCTCTCATCCACGGTTTCCAAAAGATCTGCTCAGTGTGTATGAAGAACGGAATGACATTATGGACTGGCTGAATGCGTTTGAGTATGCATGCAAAGTTCAGAAAGTTGACAATGCTGATAAGATTGCGTGGTTACTCAGCAGACTGCCCCATTCTGGCTGTAGTGCCATTATGGAAATGTCGAAGGCTGAGCGAGCTGATTTCGCAATGTTAAAGCAAACTCTCATTTTAAAGTTTGGGAAGACTCCGGCCCAATATTTAAAGCGTTTTCGAGAGTATAAGAAAAAGGAAGGTGGTACTTGGGTATCTTATGTCGCTGAATCTTTGAAAAACTTAACTGGCTGGCTCGAAGGTTATAAGGTTTCTACCTTCGAAGGCATGATAAATCTTGTCATGCTGGAACACATTTTTGGTTCTTCTTCCCCGGAGCTTAAGCAGCATTTGGCCGATTCGAAGGAGATAGATCCTAAGAAGCTGGCCATTGCAGCAGATTTATGGGTGTCACATCGAGTGTCCCATAAGGACAAAACTCATCCTGGTAAGCAGGAGGAAGGGAAAAAGTCCAAAGATATGGAGGGTGGGGAATCTGCTAAATCTTCTTCCCATAAGGGCCACAAAAAGAAAAATAAGGGTAAGACACAAGAGAACTCACAGGGTAGTGGAGGTCCGCCTCCGCAACAGAACTCTGGTTACAATAAGCCTCCTTACGTAAACAGACCCACTGGGGCTTGTTTTTCTTGTGGAGCAACTGACCATGTGAAGGGGGATCCCCGGTGTAAGGTTAGACCTTTGGGGGTCCACTCCGCTAATCTGGCCTTCTCCTCCTACGAGGAAGAAGAGATTACAGGAGCATCCTTCTCCTCAGACTCGTTTCCCAGCGGAATAGAGGCTGAGGTAGTTTTAGTGTCCCTAGGTTCCTGGGAGCCGAAAGTTGCAGAGGCTTATGCTAGGATTCCGGATAATACCAAGCACTACTTTAAAGACAGTGTGCTGATCACTGGAGTGGATACTCCAGCTCTTAGGGATAGTGGGTGCAGTCGCACTGTAGTGGATTCTACCTTGGTAGACTCAGAGGAAGTTGCCAGAGCTACTCTGATGCCCACTAAGTTGGCTGACGGCCCCCTCTGTATGTTTCCAGTAATACCTGTAAATCTTACTTTAAATGGTACAGCAGTCAGGATTCCAGTGAGCATTCAGAGAAACGTCCCGGGAAAGGTCTTGTTAGGTAATGATCTCAGAGCTTTAGGGCTCGTAGGAGACACTGCCGAAAGACCCTACACACGGTCTCAAGCACGGGCAGCATTGGCCAAGTCCAATACGCCGCCCCAGCCGAAGGGGAAACCCAAGGCGAAAGGAGTCTACAAGTCAAAACGAGGGAAAGAGAATATTCCCCCGAGCTCGCCTACCACTGCGGTGGAGGAAGTTGGTCAATCGCCCGGGCCTGACGAGGAGGTGGCGATGCCTGAAGTATTCGACCCCAACGATCATCCTGAACTAAAAGACTTGTTAGTTGAAGGAGGTCCTGATAGGGACGAATTCAGTAAAGGCCAACGTGAGTGCCCATCTCTGGAAGGCCTAAGGAGACAGGCCTGCTCCCAGCTTGAGGGTGAACCTCCTGGGAAGCATAGGATTTATTGGGAAGGTGGACTCCTGTATAGTGAGCCCACAGAGTCTACAGAAGGAGACCATAGGAGGTTGGTGGTTCCCCTTGCTGTTAGGCCCTTCCTCCTGCAGTTGGCGCATGAAGTTCCCCTTGCTGGTCACCTTGGCATGAAGAGGACCAAGCAAAGGTTATCCATGCACTTCTACTGGCCCAAGATGGGGGTGCAAGTAGAAAGTCACTGCAGGAGTTGTGCCTCCTGCCAGTTGTCTGGTAAGGTTGGCGCGACAATCCAAGCTCCGTTGGTACCACTCCCAGTTGTGGGGGTACCATTTGAAAGGGTAGGGATCGACATGGTTGGTCCCCTTGACCCGCAAACATCCTCGGGCAATAGGTTTATCCTGGTGCTGGTCGACCATGCAACCAGGTATCCTGAGGCCATCCCATGGAAAACTGTAACTGCCAAGTCAGTTGCAGAAGCTTTACTCGGCATATTTACTAGGGTTGGCTTCCCTAAAGAAGTTGTGCCGGATGATGGCAGCAACTTTATGTCGAAGTATAGGCAGGCTATGTGGAAAGAATGTGGGGTCACCTACAGGTTCTCTTCTGCATACCACCCCCAGACCAATGGTCTGGGGGGGCGTTTCAACAGGACGTTAAAGAGCATGATTGGGGCTCTGGAGGAGCCTCAGAGAAGAAAATGGGATCTTCTTGTTTCATGCTTACTGTTTGCCTACCGAGAGGTACCACAGGAGGGTGTTGGCTTCAGCCCCTTCGAACTTCTGTTCGGTCATCCCGTACGGGGACCCTTAGCCATCGTCAAAGAGGGATGGGAGATGCCCACTCCCCCTGTTACTACCAACGTAGTTGATTATGTGCTAGGGCTCAGAAAACGGTTGGCACTTCTGATGGGCTTGGCTAGTGATAAATTGAAGGCAGGGCAAGCGCTGGTGAAACATTGGTACGACCAGAAAGCTTCCCTCATCAACTTTACACTTGGTCAGCAAGTCCTGATCATGAATCCCATAAGGCCTCGAGCTTTACAGGACAAATGGTCAGGCCCTTACCCTGTGGTGGAGCCCCTGGGTGAGGTTAACTATTCAGTGGACCTTGGAAGGCCTGGACAGGCTCCAAAAGTGTTTCACGCGAATAGGCTGAAGGCTTTCGGCCCAAGCGTCGAAATCGCAGCACTGCTACTGGCTTCAGACGTTGCGGGAGAGGAGTCTGAACCTCTCCCCGACCTGTTCCCAAGCAGTCCTTCAGATAGCTCTTTTGAGGGGGTCCGAGTGGCCCCTCACCAAAATGGACAAGGCTCAGTGGTTTACCTTGGACATGAAGTAGGTGGAGGGAGGAGACAGCCTCTACTCAGTCAGGTACAAGCAGTACAAGACTGGCCTACCCCCACTACGCAAACCCAAGTGAGAGCCTTTTTAGGACTCACGGGGTATTACCGCAATTTTGTGGCAGACTATGGCACCATAGCTGCTCCTCTGACTGCCCTCACAACTCCGAAGAAACCCAAGAAGGTAACTTGGACCGACAAGTGTGAGAAGGCCTTCAATGGCTTAAAAGACTCCTTGTGCCAGGCCCCTGTCCTTAGGGCCCCTGATTATCAAAGACCTTTTATCGTGCAGACGGACGCCTCTGACACTGGGATAGGAGCTGTACTATCACAAGTAGATGAGAAGGGTAAGGAACACCCTATCGGTTTTATTAGTCGCCAGCTTAAGGACAGAGAGCTCAGATGGTCCACGGTAGAGAAAGAATGTTTCTCTGTTGTGTGGGCCCTAAGGAAGCTGAGGCCCTACCTCTATGGGACCCACTTCACTGTGCAAACTGACCATAAGCCGTTAAAGTGGCTAATGAACATGAAGGGGGAGAATCCAAAGTTGCTTAGGTGGTCCATAAGTCTACAAGGCTTCGACTTCACTATTGAGCATAGGCCAGGTGTCCAACATAGCAATGCTGATGGGTTGTCCAGAATGTTTAAGCGACCTGAACAAGAGACTCATCCAGGGGTGGATTAGTTCCCCCTGTCCATAGTCTGGGAGGGGCGAGTGTTAGGAAAGATTTCATAATTGTAGGTAATTTTCCTTCCATGTGGCAACCCCTAAACTTTTTGCTGTTGTTTTCACCTTGTTCTTGACTTTGCCAGAGAAGTGCAGCCTTCTGCCGCACTCCTCTGGGCTTTCGCTCCTTTCTTACGGGGAAACTGACATGCCCTTAAAACAGTCAGTACCGGGGAACGCTGTTTCCCGTAGTTTCTTTTATCATGTTGCGGCTTTAGTGCAACATGACACAAGAGGGCACTGTAAGCTAAGTTACAGCTCTCTTGGGTCTCTAGCCTTCTACAGGCCCTAGATACTCTTTTAGGATGGTATTTGATCGGTGCAAGTCATTCAGGGACTGGAATGGTGGCAGCGATCGTTTTGTTTATTTTGAGCTCCTTTTGGCGTTCTGAGCACGTTTTTCGCACTGAACCCAAAATGGTGGCCTGGCTCCCAAAATGGCCAGACCACGAGGCTCCTTTGTCTTGTCCACTGACCGTCTTGCTCCCTTCACCTTCCCCAGGTCGAGCGACCCGGGGCCTTCCTTATTTGGGCATGTACTTTCCCGCGAAACGTGGTTGCTTTCGCGGGCTTCTACATGTCGTTTGTGTGCCTCCAGGGTGTGGGCTGGGATGTCTGGTCCCAATACACATCCTGGGTGCCAGAGAGTCTAGGGTGGTGTGAATGCCTGGGACCACCGTGGTCCGTGATTGGTCCACGTATGGTATGTGTGTTGATGAGCGGATCTCCCATTGGCTCCCCTCCGTTTTGGCGCGAAGGGAACCGTGGATAAGAGGGGGCTGGAAACACCACTACCATGTCGATCTCCTGAGTTCTCACGAACGAAGGAATACAGGAGCCAAGTATCCTGCAACCACGAGGCTGGACCTAGGAATCGCTGGTGACCCGCTGAAGGAATCCTCCTTTGCACTGCTGTCGTCCTGTGAAACCCTTTCCTCCTTTGATCGAACCAGAAGGCCTGTACTGGTGCTTCGACCTTTGGAATAGCAGGAACAGCTATTCCCGGCGACTTCATCATCTCCTGCCAAGTAAGCCTTCGGAAGTGTCTCTGGGCCATCCAGTTGACTGACCAGCTTACAAGGGAGTCCTGCTCTGTAACCGCCGCCAGGTTGTGTTGTATTTCGAGTCCTTGTCACTCTCCCACGCTTCGTACACTTGGCGTTCCCAAGTCTGAAGGGAGGAGTGTACATTTGGCTCGAATACACACGGCCGCTCCGTTGTCCTGCTGCGGCAACAAACTGTGCCGGTTTCGTCGATTGGGACGTCTTTTTGCTCTACACGACTACGAGGCGTTCCCTGCTCTTCTGAACCTGCCAGCTGCTGAAACTAACGTGGAGAAGCCTGGGTCTGCTTGCTTCGGGGACCGGTGAGTAGTATAGCTAGGATCTGGTCGCCCTCCTGCAGTATCCCATTGCTTTTCCCTGCTGTGTAAAAACAGCACCCTTTTGCCGTACTCGCGCTCTGCTTCTGCTCGCTGTGTAGGCTGCGCTTGAGTTGCGGAACCTGTTCTCCTTCTGCTGTGCACTAACCCGAACTGCCTGACTTCCTCCGAAGAGCTTCTCCTTTTGCCCGTTGGCACCGGCGTGGCAGGTACTTTGAGCACAAGGCTCCACTCTTCGCAGGGCTCGGACTTCCATCTAGTTAGGTGCCTCTGAAGGCGAACTGAGTCTAAAGCGTTATCGCACTGCCTGTTTTCCTTCCCTGGCAGGTGGACTACACATTTCGTGCCTCTAATGCTTAAGACTGTCGTATTTGTATATATATTGTGTTGATATGGTATGTGTTGGTTTAATACTGTGATATTGTGATTTTTTCGCTACGGTCATTATTTTAAAGGCCTTAAAATAAATGTGTATATATTTTTGATATAACAACTGTTTGGAGTAGTTTGTAAGCGCTCTTGCTTTGTGTGCTCATTGCGGGCTTTCAGTCACCCTCACCCCTCTTGAGACCTAGTCTTGACCGCCGCGATCGCTACCTTGATTGGTCTGGCTCGTCCAGAGGTTACCCTGTTCCAAGTAATTAGGTTGGCCTTCTGAACTTCTGCGCCACCAGGACAGAGTTCACAAATCCGTCTTAACACCAACTCCTTCCCATTCCAATCCTGAGACCCTTCCGATAGCAGAGATGTGATATCTCAATGCTTATACCAAACCTGAGACCCTTCCTATGGCATGAGATGTGATATCCAACTCCTTGCCATTCAAATCCTGAGACCCTTCCTATAGCATGAGAAGGGATATCCAACTCCTTCCCAATCCAATCCTGAGAACCTTCCGATAGCAGAGACGTGATATCTCAATGCTTCTACCAAACCTGAGACCCTTCCTTTAGCATGAGATGTGATATCCAAATCCTTCACATTCCAATCCTGAGACCCTTCCTATAGCATGAGATGTGATATCTCAATGCTTCTAATACCAAACCTGAGATCCTTCCTATAACATGAGATGTGATATCCAATTCCTTCCCATTCCAAACCTGAGACCCTTCCTATTGGATGAGTTGTGATATCCAACTCCTTCCCATTCCAACCCTGAGACCCGTCCTATAGCATGAGATGTGATATCTCAATGCTTATACCAAACCTGAGACCCTTCCTATAGCATGAGATGTGATATCCAACTACTTCCCATTCCAATCCTGAGACCCTTCCTATAGCATAAGATGTGATATCTCAATGCTTCTAATACCAAACCTGAGATCCTTCCTATAACATGAGATGTGATATCCAACTCCTTCCATTCCAATCCTGAGACCCGTCCTATAGCATGAGATGTGATATCTCAATGCTTATACCAAACCTGAGACCCTTCCTATAGCATGAGATGTGATATCCAACTACTTCCCATTCCAATCCTGAGACCCTTCCTATAGCATGAGATGTGATATCTCAATGCTTCTAATACCAAACCTGAGATCCTTCCTCTAACATGAAATGTGATATCCAACTCCTTCCCTTTCCAAACCTAAGAGCCTATCTATAGCATGAGATGTGATATCCAGGTCCTTCCCATTCCAATCCTTAGACCCTTCCTACAGCATGCAATATGATATCTCAATGATTCTAATAACAAACCTGAGACCCGTCCTATAGCATGAGATATGATATCCAAGTCCTTCCCATTCCAATCCTGAGACCCTTCCTATAACATGAAATGTGATATCCAACTCCTTCCCATTCCAACCTGAGACCCTTCCTATAGCATGAGATGGGATATCCAACTCCTTCCAAATCCAACACTGATACCCTTCCGATAGCATGAGATGTGATATCCCAATGCTTCTACCAAACCTGAGACCCATACTATGGCATGAGATGTGATATCAAACTCCTTCCCATTCCAATCCTGAGACCCTTCCTATAGCTTGAGGTGTGATATCCAACTCCTTCCCATTCCAATTCTGAGACCCTTCTTATACCATGAGACTTGATATCTCAATGCTTCTAATACCAAACCTGAGACCCGTCCTATAACATGACATGTGATATCCAAATCCTTCCCCTTCCAAACCTTAGACCCTTCCTTTATCATGAGATGTGATATCCAACTCCTTCCCATTCCAATCCTGAGACCCTTCCGATATCATGAGATTTGTTATCTCAATGCTTCTAATATCAAACTTGAGACCCTCCCTATAGCATGAGATGTGACATCCAAGTCCTTCCCATTCCAATCCTCAGACCCTTCCTATAGCATGAGATGTGATATCTCTATGCTTCTAATACCAAACCTGAGACCCTTCCTATAACATGAGATGGGATATCCAACTCCTTCCCATTCCAATCCTGAGACCTTTCCGATAGCAGAGATGTGATATCTCAATGCTTATACCAAACCTGAAAACCTTCCTATGGCCTGAGATGTCATATACAACTCCTTCCCATTCCAATCCTGAGACCCTTCCTTTAGCATGAGATGTGATATCTCAATGCTTATACCAAATCTGAGACCCTTCCTATAGCATGAGATGTGATATCCAATTCCTTCCCATTCCAATCCTGAGACCCTTCCTATAGCATGAGATGTGATATCTCAATGCTTATACCAAACCTGAGAGCCTACCTATAGCATGAGATGTGATATCCAAGTCCATCCCATTCCTATCCTTAGACCCTTCCTACAGCATGCGATGTGATATCTCAATGATTCTAATACCAAACCAGAGACTCTTCCTATAACATGAGATGGGATATCCAACTCCTTCCCATTCCAATCCTGAGCCGCTTCCGATAGCAGAGATGTGATATCTCAATGCTTATACCAAACCTGAGACCCTTCCTATAACATGAGATGTGATATCCAACTCCTTCCCGTTCCAAACCTGAGACACTAACTATAGCATATGTGATATCCAACTCCTTCCCATTCCAAACATGAGACCCTTCCTATAGCAAGAAAGTAATATCCAACTCCTACCCATTCCAATCCTGAGACCCTTCCTATAGCAAGAGATGTGATATCCAAATCCTTCCCATTCCAATCCTGAGACCCTTCCTATAACATGAGATGTGATATCCAACTCCTTCCCATTCCAACCTGAGACACTTCCTATAGCATGAGAAGGGATATCCAACTCCTTCCCAATCCAATCCTGAGACCCTTCCGATAGCAGAGATGTGATATCTCAATGCTGATACCAAACCTGAGACCCTTCCTATGGCATGAGATGTGATATCCAACTCCTTGCCATTCAAATCCTGAGACCCTTCCTATAGCATGAGAAGGGATATCCAACTCCTTCCCAATCCAATCCTGAGACCCTTCCGATAGCAGAGACGTGATATCTCAATGCTTCTACCAAACCTGAGACCCTTCCTGTAGCATGAGATGTGATATCCAAATCCTTCACATTCCAATCCTGAGACCCTTCCTATAGCATGAGATGTGATATCTCAATGCTTCTAATACCAAACCTGAGATCCTTCCTATAACATGAGATGTGATATCCAATTCCTTCCCATTCCAAACCTGAGACCCTTCCTATTGGATGAGATGTGATATCCAACTCCTTCCCATTCCAACCCTGAGACCCTTCCTATAGCATGAGATGTGATGTCTCAATGCTTCTAATACCAAACCTGAGATCCTTCCTATAACATGAGATGTGATATCCAACTCCTTCCATTCCAATCCTGAGACCCGTCCTATAGCATGAGATGTGATATCTCAATGCTTATACCAAACCTGAGACCCTTCCTATAGCATGAGATGTGATATCCAACTGCTTCCCATTCCAATCCTGAGACCCTTCCTATAGCATGAGATGTGATATCTCAATGCTTCTAATACCAAACCTGAGATCCTTCCTCTAACATGAAATGTGATATCCAACTCCTTCCCTTTCCAAACCTAAGAGCCTATCTATAGCATGAGATGTGATATCCAAGTCCTTCACATTCCAACCCTTAGACCCTTCCTACAGCATGCAATATGATATCTCAATGATTCTAATAACAAACCTGAGACCCGTCCTATAACATGAGATGGGATATCCAACTCCTTCCCATTCCAATCCTGAGACACTTCCGATAGCAGAGATGTGATATCTCAATGCTTATACCAAACCTGAGACCCTTCCTATAACATGAGATGTGATATCCAAATCCTTCCCGTTCCAAACCTGAGACCCTTCCTTTAGCATGAGATGTGATATCCAGCTCCTTCCCATTCCAATCCCGAGACACTTCCGATAGCATGAGATGTGATATCTCAATGCTTCTAATATCAAAACTGAGACCCTCCCTATAGCATATGTGATATCTAAGTCCTTCCCATTCCAATCCTGAGACCCTCCCTATAGCATGAGATGTGATATCCAACTCCTTCCCATTCCAATCCTGAGACCCTTCCTATAGCATGAGATATGATATCTCAATACTTCTAATACCAAACGTGAGATCCTTCCGATAACATGAGATGTGATATCCAAATCCTTCCCCTTCCAAACCTGAGACCCTCCCTTTAGCATGAGATGTGATATCCAACTCCTTCCTATTCCAATCCTGAGACTCTTCTGATAGCATGAGATGTGATATCTCAATGCTTCTAATACCAAACCTGAGATCCTTCCGATAGCATGAGATGTGATATCTCAATGCTTCTAATACCAAACCTGAGATCCTTCCTATAACATGAGATGTGATATCCAAATCCTTCCCCTTCCAACCCTGAGACCCTCCCTTTAGCATGAGATGTGATATCCAACTCCTTCCCATTCCATTCCTGAGACCCTTCTGATAGCATGAGGTGTGATATCTCAATGCCTCTAATACCAAACCTGAGATCCTACCTCTAACATGAAATGTGATATCCAACTCTTTCCCCTTCCAAACCTGAGAGCCTTCCTATAGCATGAGATGTGATATCCAAGTCCTTCCCATTCCAATCCTGAGACCCTTCCTATAGCTTGAGATGTGATATCCAACTCCTTCCCATTCCAATTCTGAGACCCTTCCTATACTATGAGACTTGATATCTCAATGCTTCTAATACCAAACCTGAGACCCGTAATATAACATGAGATGTGATATCCAAATCCTTCCCCTTCCAAACCTTAGACCCTTCCTTTATCATGAGATGTGATATCCAACTCCTTCCCATTCCAATCCTGAGACCCTTCCGATATCATGAGATGTGATATCTCAAAGCTTCTAATATCAAACTAGAGACCCTCCCTATAGCATGAGATGTGATATCCAAGTCCTTCCCATTCCAATCCTGAGACCCTTCCTATAGCATGAGATGTGATATCTCAATGCTTCTAATACCAAACCTGAGACCCTTCCTATAACATGAGATGGGAATATCCAACTCCTTCCCATTCCAATCCTGAGACCCTTTCGATAGCAGAGATGTGATATCCAAGTCCTTCCCCTTCCAAACCTTAGACCCTTCCTTTATCATGAGATGTGATATCCAAGTCCTTCCCATTCCAATCCTGAGACCCTTCCTATAGCTTGAGATGTGATATCCAACTCCTTCCCATTCCAATCCTCAGACCCTTCCTATAGCATGAGATGTGATATCTCAATGCTTCTAATATCAAACTTGAGACCCTACCTATAGCATGAGATGTGATATCCAAGTCCTTCCCATTCCGATCCTGAGACACTTCCTATAGCATGAGATGTGATATCTCAATGCTTCTAATACCAAACCTGAGACTCTTCCTATAACATGAGATGGGATATCCAACTCCTTCCCATTCCAATCCTGAGACCCTTTTGATAGCAGAGATGTGATATCTCAATGTTTATACCAAACCTGAAACCATTCCTACGGCATGAGATGTCATATTCAACTCCTTCCCATTCCAATCCTGAGACCCTTCCTATAGCATGAGATGTGATATCCAACTCCTTCCCATTCCAATCCTGAGACCCTTCCTATAGCATGAGATGTGATGTCTCAATGCTTCTAATACCAAACCTGAGATCCTTCCTATAACATGAGATGTGATATCCAACTCCTTCCATTCCAATCCTGAGACCCTTCCTATAGCATGAGATGTGATATCTCAATGCTTATACCAAACCTGAGACCCTTCCTATAGCATGAGATGTGATATCCAACTCCTTCCCATTCCAATCCTGAGACCCTTCCTATAGCCTGAGATGTGATATCTCAATGCCTCTAATACCAAACCTGAGATCCTTCCTCTAACATGAAATGTGATATCCAACTCCTTCACTTTCCAAACCTGAGACCCTTCCTATAGCATGAGATGTGATGTCTCAATGCTTCTAATAACAAACCTGAGATCCTTCCTATAACATGAGATGGGATATCCAACTCCTTCCCATTCCAATCCTGAGACCCTTCCTATAGCCTGAGATGTGATATCTCAATGCCTCTAATACCAAACCTGAGATCCTTCCTCTAACATGAAATGTGATATCCAACTCCTTCACTTTCCAAACCTGAGACCCTTCCTATAGCATGAGATGTGATGTCTCAATGCTTCTAATAACAAACCTGAGATCCTTCCTATAACATGAGATGGGATATCCAACTCCTTCCCATTCCAATCCTGAGACACTTCCGATAGCAGAGATGTGATATCTCAATGTTTATACCAAACCTGAAACCATTCCTACGGCATGAGATGTCATATTCAACTCCTTCCCATTCCAATCCTGAGACCCTTCCTATAGCATGAGATGTGATATCCAACTCCTTCCCATTCCAATCCTGAGACCCTTCCTATAGCATGAGATGTGATGTCTCAATGCTTCTAATACCAAACCTGAGATCCTTCCTATAACATGAGATGTGATATCCAACTCCTTCCATTCCAATCCTGAGACCCTTCCTATAGCATGAGATGTGATATCTCAATGCTTATACCAAACCTGAGACCCTTCCTATAGCATGAGATGTGATATCCAACTCCTTCCCATTCCAATCCTGAGACCCTTCCTATAGCCTGAGATGTGATATCTCAATGCCTCTAATACCAAACCTGAGATCCTTCCTCTAACATGAAATGTGATATCCAACTCCTTCACTTTCCAAACCTGAGACCCTTCCTATAGCATGAGATGTGATGTCTCAATGCTTCTAATAACAAACCTGAGATCCTTCCTATAACATGAGATGGGATATCCAACTCCTTCCCATTCCAATCCTGAGACACTTCCGATAGCAGAGATGTGATATCTCAATGTTTATACCAAACCTGAGACCCTTCCTATAACATATGTGATATCCAACTCCTTCCCGTTCCAAACCTGAGACCCTTCCTTTAGCATGAGATGTGATATCCAGCTCCTTCCCATTCCAATCCTGAGACACTTCCGATAGCATGAGATGTGATATCTCAATGCTTCTAATATCAAAACTGAGACCCTCCCTATAGCATGATATGTGATATCTAAGTCCTTCCCATTCCAATCCTGAGACCCTTCCTATAGCATGAGATGTGATATCTCAATGCTTCTACCAAACCTGAGACCCTTCCTTTAGCATGAGATGTGATATCCAACTCCTTCCCATTCCAATCCTGAGACCCTTCCTATAGCATGAGCTGTGATATCTCAATACTTCTAATACCAAACCTGAGATCCTTCCGATAACATGAGATGTGATATCTCAATACTTCTAATACCAAACCTGAGATCCATCCTATAACATGAGATGTGATATCCAAATCCTTCCCCTTCCAAACCTGAGACCCTCCCTTTAGCATGAGATGTGATATCCAAATCCTTCCCATTCCAATCCTGAGACCCTTCTGATAGCATAAGATATGATATCTCAATGCTTCTATACCAAACCTGAGATCCTTCCGATAGCATGAGATGTGATATCTCAATACTTCTAATACCAAACCTGAGATCCTTCCTATAACATGAGATGTGATATCCAAATCCTTATCTTCCAAACCTGAGACCCTCCCTTTAGCATGAGATGTGATATCCAACTCCTTCCCATTCCAATCCTGAGACTCTTCTGATAGCATAAGATATGATATCTCAATGCTTCTATACCAAACCTGAGATCCTTCTGATAGCATGAGATGTGATATCTCAATACTTCTAATACCAAATCTGAGATCCTACCTCTAACATGAAATGTGATATCCAACTCTTTCCCCTTGCAAACCTGAGAGCCTTCCTATAGCATGAGATGTGATATCCAAGTCCTTCCCATTCCAATCCTGAGACCCTTCCTATAACATGAGATGTGATATCCAACTCCTTCCCATTCCAACCTGAGACCCTTCCTATAGCATGAGATGGGATATCCAACTCCTTCCAAATCCAATCCCGATACCCTTCCGATAGCATGAGATGTGATATCCCAATGCTTCTACCAAACCTGAGACCCATACTATGGCATGAGATGTGATATCAAACTCATTCCCATTCTAATCCTGAGACCCTTCCTATAGCTTGAGATGTGATATCCAACTCCTTCCCATTCCAATTCTGAGACCCTTCCTATACCATGAGACTTGATATCTCAATGCTTCTAATACCAAACCTGAGACCCGTCCTATAACATGAGATGTGATATCCAAATCCTTCCCCTTCCTAACCTTAGACCCTTCCTTTATCATGAGATGTGATATCCAACTCCTTCCCATTCCAATCTTGAGACCCTTCCGATATCATGAAATGTGATATCTCAATGCTTCTAATATCAAACTTGAGACCCTCCCTATAGCATGAGATGTGATATCCAAGTCCTTCCCATTCCAATCCTGAGACCCTTCCTATAGCATGAGATGTGATATCTCAATGCTTCTAATACCAAACCTGAGACCCTTCCTATAACATGAGATGGGAATATCCAACTCCTTCCCATTCCAATCCTGAGACCCTTCCGATAGCAGAGATGTGATATCTCAATGCTTATACCAAACCTGAGATCCTTCCTATAACATGAGATGTGATATCCAACTCCTTCCCATTCCAATCCTGAGACACTTCCTATAGCATGAGATGTGATATCTCACTGCTTATACCAAACCTGAGACCCTTCCTATAGCATGAGATGTGATATCCAACTCCTTCCCATTCCAATCCTGAGACCCTTCCTATAGCATGAGATGTGATATCTCAATGCTTCTAATATCAAACTTGAGACCCTCCCTATAGCATGAGATGTGATACCCAAGTCCTTCCCATTCCAATCCTGAGACACTTCCTATAGCATGAGATATGATATCTCAATGCTTCTAATACCAAACCTGAAACTCTTCCTATAACATGAGATGGGATATCCAACTCCTTCACATTCCAATCCTGAGACCCTTTCGATAGCAGAGATGTGATATCCAAGTCCTTCCCCTTCCAAACCTTAGACCCTTCCTTTATCATGAGATGTGATATCCAACTTCTTCCTATTCCAATCTTGAGACCCTTCCGATATCATGAAATGTGATATCTCAATGTTTATACCAAACCTGAGACCCTTCCTATAACATATGTGATATCCAACTCCTTCCCGTTCCAAACCTGAGACCCTTCCTTTAGCATGAGATGTGATATCCAGCTCCTTCCCATTCCAATCCTGAGACACTTCCGATAGCATGAGATGTGATATCTCAATGCTTCTAATACCAAACCTGAGACCCTTCCTATAACATTGGATATCACATCTCATGCTAAAGGAAGGGTCTCAGGTTTGGTAGAAGCATTGAGATATCACATCTCATGCTATAGGAAGGGTCTCAGGATTGGAATGGGAAGGACTTAGATATCACATATCATGCTATAGGGAGGGTCTCTGTTTTGATATTAGAAGCATTGAGATATCACATCTCATGCTATCGGAAGTGTCTCAGGATTGGAATGGGAAGGAGCTGGATATCACATCTCATGCTAAAGGAAGGGTCTCAGGTTTGGAACGGGAAGGAGTTGGATATCACATATGTTATAGGAAGGGTCTCAGGTTTGGTATAAACATTGAGATATCACATCTCTGCTATCGGAAGTGTCTCAGGATTGGAATGGGAAGGAGTTGGATATCCCATCTCATGTTATAGGAAGGATCTCAGGTTTGGTATTAGAGGCATTGATATATCACATCTCAGGCTATAGGAAGGGTCTCAGGATTGGAATGGGAAGGAGTTGGATATCACATCTCATGCTATAGGAAGGGTCTCAGGTTTGGTATAAGCATTGAGATATCACATCTCATGCTATAGGAAGGGTCTCAGGATTGGAATGGAAGGAGTTGGATATCACATCTCATGTTATAGGAAGGATCTCAGGTTTGGTATTAGAAGCATTGAGACATCACATCTCATGCTATAGGAAGGGTCTCAGGATTGGAATGGGAAGGAGTTGGATATCACATCTCATGCTATAGGAAGGGTCTCAGGATTGGAATGGGAAGGAGTTGAATATGACATCTCATGCCGTAGGAAGGGTCTCAGGTTTGGTATAAACATTGAGATATCACATCTCTGCTATCAAAAGGGTCTCAGGATTGGAATGGGAAGGAGTTGGATATCCCATCTCATGTTATAGGAAGAGTCTCAGGTTTGGTATTAGAAGCATTGAGATATCACAACTCATGCTATAGGAAGTGTCTCAGGATTGGAATGGGAAGGACTTGGATATCACATCTCATGCTATAGGTAGGGTTTCAAGTTTGATATTAGAAGCATTGAGATATCACATCTCATGCTATAGGAAGGGTCTGAGGATTGGAATGGGAAGGAGTTGGATATCACATCTCATGCTATGGGAAGGGTCTCAGGTTTGGTATAAGCAGTGAGATATCACATCTCATGCTATAGGAAGTGTCTCAGGATTGGAATGGGAAGGACTTGGATATCACATCTCATGCTATAGGGAGGGTCTCAAGTTTGATATTAGAAGCTTTGAGATATCACATCTCATGATATTGGAAGGGTCTCAGGATTGGAATGGGAAGGAGTTGGATATCACATCTCAGGATAAAGGAAGGGTCTAAGGTTTGGAAGGGGAAGGATTTGGATATCACATCTCATGTTATATTACGGGTCTCAGGTTTGGTATTAGAAGCATTGAGATATCAAGTCTCATAGTATAGGAAGGGTCTCAGAATTGGAATGGGAAGGAGTTGGATATCACATCTCAAGCTATAGGAAGGGTCTCAGGATTGGAATGGGAAGGACTTGGATATCACATCTCATGATAAAGGAAGGGTCTAAGGTTTGGAAGGGGAAGGACTTGGATATCACATCTCTGCTATCGAAAGGGTCTCAGGATTGGAATGGGAAGGAGTTGGATATTCCCATCTCATGTTATAGGAAGGGTCTCAGGTTTGGTATTAGAAGCATTGAGATATCACATCTCATGCTATAGGAAGGGTCTCAGGATTGGAATGGGAAGGACTTGGATATCACATCTCATGCTATAGGGAGGGTCTCAAGTTTGATATTAGAAGCTTTGAGATATCACATCTCATGATATCGGAAGGGTCTCAGGATTGGAATGGGAAGGAGTTGGATATCACATCTCATGATAAAGGAAGGGTCTAAGGTTTGGAAGGGGAAGGATTTGGATATCACATCTCATGTTATATTACGGGTCTCAGGTTTGGTATTAGAAGCATTGAGATATCAAGTCTCATAGTATAGGAAGGGTCTCAGAATTGGAATGGGAAGGAGTTGGATATCACATCTCATGCTATAGGAAGGCTCTCAGGTTTGGAAGGGGAAAGAGTTGGATATCACATTTCATGTTAGAGGTAGGATCTCAGGTTTGGTATTAGAGGCATTGAGATATCACATCTCATGCTATCAGAAGGGTCTCAGGAATGGAATGGGAAGAAGTTGGATATCACATCTCATGCTAAAGGGAGGGTCTCAGGTTTGGAAGGGGAAGGATTTGGATATCACATCTCATGTTATAGGAAGGATCTCAGGTTTGGTATTAGAAGCATTGAGATATCACATCTCATGCTATCGGAAGGATCTCAGGTTTGGTATTAGAAGCATTGAGATATCACATCTCATGCTATCAGAGGAGTCTCAGGATTGGAATAGGAAGGAGTTGGATATCACATCTCATGCTAAAGGGAGGGTCTCAGGTTTGGAAGGGGAAGGATTTGGATATCACATCTCATGTTATCGGAAGGATCTCACGTTTGGTATTAGAAGTATTGAGATAACATATCTCATGCTATAGGAAGGGTCTCAGGATTGGAATGGGAAGGAGTTGGATATCACATCTCATGCTATAGGGAGGGTCTCAGGATTGGAATGGGAAGGACTTAGATATCACATATCATGCTATAGAGAGGGTCTCAGTTTTGATATTAGAAGCATTGAGATATCACATCTCATGCTATCGGAAGTGTCTCAGGATTGGAATGGGAAGGAGCTGGATATCACATCTCATGCTAAAGGAAGGGTCTCAGGTTTGGAACGGGAAGGATTTGGATATCACATCTCATGTTATAGGAAGGGTCTCAGGTTTGGTATAAGCATTGAGATATCACATCTCTGCTATCGGAAGTGTCTCAGGATTGGAATGGGAAGGAGTTGGATATCCCATCTCATGTTATAGGACGGGTCTCAGGTTTGTTATTAGAATCATTGAGATATCATATTGCATGCTGTAGGAAGGGTCTAAGGGTTGGAATGTGAAGGACTTGGATATCACATCTCATGCTATAGATAGGCTCTTAGGTTTGGAAAGGGAAGGAGTTGGATATCACATTTCATGTTAGAGGAAGGATCTCAGGTTTGGTATTAGAAGCATTGAGATATCACATCTCATGCTATAGGAAGGGTCTCAGGATTGGAATGGGAAGCATTGGGTATCACATCTCATGCTATAGGAGGGGTCTCAGGTTTGGTATAAGCATTGAGATATCACATCTCATGCTATAGGACGGGTCTCAGGATTGGAATGGAAGGAGTTGGATATCACATCTCATGTTATAGGAAGGATCTCAGGTTTGGTATTAGAAGCATTGAGACATCACATCTCATGCTATAGGAAGGGTCTCAGGGTTGGAATGGGAAGGAGTTGGATATCACATCTCATCCAATAGGAAGGGTCTCAGGTTTGGAATGGGAAGGATTTGGATATCACATCTCATGCTAAAGGAAGGGTCTCAGGTTTGGTAGAAGCATTGAGATATCACGTCTCTGCTATCGGAAGGGTCTCAGGATTGGATTGGGAAGGAGTTGGATATCCCTTCTCATGCTATAGGAAGGGTCTCAGGATTTGAATGGCAAGGAGTTGGATATCACATCTCATGCCATAGGAAGGGTCTCAGGTTTGGTATAAGCATTGAGATATCACATCTCTGCTATCGGAAGGGTCTCAGGATTGGATTGGGAAGGAGTTGGATATCCCTTCTCATGCTATAGTAAGGGTCTCAGGATTTGAATGGCAAGGAGTTGGATATCACATCTCATGCCATAGGAAGGGTCTCAGGTTTGGTATAAGCATTGAGATATCACATCTCTGCTATCGGAAGGGTCTCAGGATTGGATTGGGAAGGAGTTGGATATCCCTTCTCATGCTATAGGAAGTGTCTCAGGTTGGAATGGGAAGGAGTTGGATATCACATCTCATGTTATAGGAAGGGTCTCAGGATTGGAATGGGAAGGATTTGGATATCACATCTCTTGCTATAGGAAGGGTCTCAGGATTGGAATGGGTAGGAGTTGGATATTACTTTCTTGCTATAGGAAGGGTCTCATGTTTGGAATGGGAAGGAGTTGGATATCACATATGCTATAGTTAGTGTCTCAGGTTTGGAACGGGAAGGAGTTGGATATCACATCTCATGTTATAGGAAGGGTCTCAGGTTTGGTATAAGCATTGAGATATCACATCTCTGCTATCGGAAGCGGCTCAGGATTGGAATGGGAAGGAGTTGGATATCCCATCTCATGTTATAGTAAGAGTCTCTGGTTTGGTATTAGAATCATTGAGATATCACATTGCATGCTGTAGGAAGGGTCTAAGGATTGGAATGGGATGGACTTGGATATCACATCTCATGCTATAGGTAGGCTCTCAGGTTTGGTATAAGCATTGAGATATCACATCTCATGCTATAGGAAGGGTCTCAGGATTGGAATGGGAAGGATTTGGATATCACATCTCATGCTATAGGAAGGGTCTCAGATTTAGTATAAGCATTGAGATATCACATCTCATGCTAAAGGAAGGGTCTCAGGATTGGAATGGGAAGGAGTTGTATATGACATCTCAGGCCATAGGAAGGGTCTCAGGTTTGGTATAAGCATTGAGATATCACATCTCTGCTATCGGAAGCGGCTCAGGATTGGAATGGGAAGGAGTTGGATATCCCATCTCATGTTATAGTAAGAGTCTCTGGTTTGGTATTAGAATCATTGAGATATCACATTGCATGCTGTAGGAAGGTTCTAAGGATTGGAATGGGATGGACTTGGATATCACATCTCATGCTATAGGTTGGCTCTCAGGTTTGGTATAAGCATTGAGATATCACATCTCATGCTATAGGAAGGGTCTCAGGATTGGAATGGGAAGGATTTGGATATCACATCTCATGCTATAGGAAGGGTCTCAGATTTGGTATAAGCATTGAGATATCACATCTCATGCTAAAGGAAGGGTCTCAGGATTGGAATGGGAAGGAGTTGGATACCACATCTCATGATAAAGGAAGGGTCTAAGGTTTGGAAGGGGAAGGATTTGGATATCACATCTCATGTTATAGGACGGGTCTCAGGTTTGGTATTAGAAGCATTGAGATATCAAGTCTCATGGTATAAGAAGGGTCTCAGAATTGGAATGGGAAGGAGTTGGATATCACACATCAAGCTATAGGAAGGGTCTCAGGATTGGAATGGGAAGGAGTTTGATATCACATCTCATGCCATAGTATGGGTCTCAGGTTTGGTAGAAGCATTGGGATATCACATCTCATGCTATCGGAAAGGTATCAGTATTGGATTTGGAAGAAGTTGGATATCCCATCTCATGCTATAGGAAGGGTCTCAGGTTGGAATGGGAAGGAGTTGGATATCACATTTCATGTTATAGGAAGGGTCTCAGGATTGGAATGGGAAGGACTTGGATATCATATCTCATGCTATAGGACGGGTCTCAGGTTTGTTATTAGAATCATTGAGATATCATATTGCATGCTGTAGGAAGGGTCTAAGGATTGGAATGGGAAGGACTTGGATATCCTATCTCATGCTATAGATAGGCTCTTAGGTTTGGAAAGGGAAGGAGTTGGATATCACATTTCATGTTAGAGGAAGGATCTCAGGTTTGGTATTAGAAGCATTGAGATATCACATCTCATGCTATAGGAAGGGTCTCAGGATTGGAATGGGAAGTAGTTGGATATCACATCTCATGCTATAGGAAGGGTCTCAGGTTTGGTATAAGCATTGAGAAATCACATCTCATGCTATAGGACGGGTCTCAGGATTGGAATGGAAGGAGTTGGATATCACATCTCATGTTATAGGAAGGATCTCAGGTTTGGTATTAGAAGCATTGAGACATCACATCTCATGCTATAGGAAGGGTCTCAGGGTTGGAATGGGAAGGAGTTGGATATCACATCTCATCCAATAGGAAGGGTCTCAGGTTTGGAATGGGAAGGAATTGGATATCACATCTCATGTTATAGGAAGGATCTCAGGTTTGGTATTAGAAGCATTGAGATATCACATCTCATGCTATAGGAAGGGTCTCAGGATTGGAATGTGAAGGATTTGGATATTACATCTCATGCTAAAGGAAGGGTCTCAGGTTTGGTAGAAGCATTGAGATATCACGTCTCTGCTATCGGAAGGGTCTCAGGATTGGATTGGGAAGGAGTTGGATATCCCTTCTCATGCTATAGGAAGGGTCTCAGGATTTGATTGGGAAGGAGTTGGATACCACATCTCATGTTATAGGAAGGGTCTCAGGATTGGAATGGGAAGGATTTGGATATCACATCTCTTGCTATAGGAAGGGTCTCAGGATTGGAATGGGTAGGAGTTGGATATTACTTTCTTGCTATAGGAAGGGTCTCATGTTTGGAATGGGAAGCAGTTGGATATCACATATGCTATAGTTAGTGTCTCAGGTTTGGAACGGGAAGGAGTTGGATATCACATCTCATGTTATAGGAAGGGTCTCAGGTTTGGTATAAGCATTGAGATATCACATCTCTGCTATCGGAAGCGGCTCAGGATTGGAATGGGAAGGAGTTGGATATCCCATCTCATGTTATAGGAAGAGTCTCTGGTTTGGTATTAGAATCATTGAGATATCACATCGCATGCTGTAGGAAGGGTCTAAGGATTGGAATGGGATGGACTTGGATATCACATCTCATGCTATAGGTAGGCTCTCAGGTTTGGTATAAGCATTGAGATATCACATCTCATGCTATAGGAAGGGTCTCAGGATTGGAATGGGAAGGAATTGGATATCACATCTCATGCTATAGGGAGGGTCTCAAGTTTGATATTAGAAGCATTGAGATAACAAATCTCATGATATCGGAAGGGTCTCAGGATTGGAATGGGAAGGAGTTGGATATCACATCTCATGATAAAGGAAGGGTCTAAGGTTTGGAAGGGGAAGGATTTGGATATCACATCTCATGTTATAGGACGGGTCTCAGGTTTGGTATTAGAAGCATTGAGATATCAAGTCTCATGGTATAAGAAGGGTCTCAGAATGGGAATGGGAAGGAGTTGGATATCACACCTCAAGCTATAGGAAGGGTCTCAGGATTGGAATGGGAAGGAGTTTGATATCACATCTCATGCCATAGTATGGGTCTCAGGTTTGGTAGAAGCATTGGGATATCACATCTCATGCTATCGGAAGGGTATCAGTATTGGATTTGGAAGAAGTTGGATATCCCATCTCATGCTATAGGAAGGGTCTCAGGTTGGAATGGGAAGGAGTTGGATATCACATTTCATGTTATAGGAAGGGTCTCAGGATTGGAATGGGAAGGACTTGGATATCATATCTCATGCTATAGGAAGGCTCTCAGGTTTGGAAGGGGAAGGAGTTGGATATCACATTTCATGTTAGAGGAAGGATCTCAGGTTTGGTATTAGAGGCCTTGAGATATCACATCTCATGCTATAGGAAGGGTCTCAGGATTGGAATGGGAAGGAGTTGGATATCACATCTCAAGCTATAGGAAATATCTCAGGTTTGGTATTAGAAGCATTGACACATCACATCTCATGTTATAGGAAGGGTCTCAGGATTGGAATGGGAAGAAGTTGGATATCACATCTCATGCTATAGGAAGGGTCTCAGGATTGGAATGGGAAGGAGTTGGATATCACATCTCATCCAATAGGAAGGGTCTCAGGTTTGGAATGGGAAGGAATTGGATATCACATCTTATGTTATAGGAAGGATCTCAGGTTTGGTATTAGAAGCATTGAGATATCACATCTCATGCTATAGGAAGGGTCTCAGGATTGGAATGTGAAGGATTTGGATATCACATCTCATGCTAAAGGAAGGGTCTCAGGTTTGGTAGAAGCATTGAGATATCACGTCTCTGCTATCGGAAGGGTCTCAGGATTGGATTGGGAAGGAGTTGGATATCCCTTCTCATGCTATAGGAAGGGTCTCAGGATTTGAATGGCAAGGAGTTGGATATCACATCTCATGCCATAGGAAGGGTCTCAGGTTTGGTATAAGCATTGAGATATCACATCTCTGCTATCGGAAGGGTCTCAGGATTGGATTGGGAAGGAGTTGGATATCCCTTCTCATGCTATAGGAAGTATCTCAGGTTGGAATGGGAAGGAGTTGGATATCACATCTCATGTTATAGGAAGGGTCTCAGGATTGGAATGGGAAGTATTTGGATATCACATCTCTTGCTATAGGAAGGGTCTCAGGATTGGAATGGGTAGGAGTTGGATATTACTTTCTTGCTATAGGAAGGGTCTCATGTTTGGAATGGGAAGGAGTTGGATATCACATATGCTATAGTTAGTGCCTCAGGTTTGGAACGGGAAGGAGTTGGATATCACATCTCATGTTATAGGAAGGGTCTCAGGTTTGGTATAAGCATTGAGATATCACATCTCTGCTATCGGAAGCGGCTCAGGATTGGAATGGGAAGGAGTTGGATATCCCATCTCATGTTATAGTAAGAGTCTCTGGTTTGGTATTAGAATCATTGAGATATCACATCGCATGCTGTAGGAAGGGTCTAAGGATTGGAATGGGGTGGACTTGGATATCACATCTCATGCTATAGGTAGGCTCTCAGGTTTGGTATAAGCATTGAGATATCACATCTCATGCTATAGGAAGGGTCTCAGGATTGGAATGGGAAGGATTTGGATATCACATCTCATGCTATAGGAAGGGTCTCAGATTTGGTATAAGCATTGAGATATCACATCTCATGCTAAAGGAAGGGTCTCAGTATTGGAATGGGAAGGAGTTGTATATGACATCTCAGGCCATAGGAAGGGTCTCAGGTTTGGTATAAGCATTGAGATATCACATCTCTGCTATCGGAAGGGTCTCAGGATTGGAATGGGAAGGAGTTGGATATCCCATCTCATGTTATAGGAAGGGTCTCAGGTTTGGTATTAGAAGCATAGAGATATCACATCTCATGCTATAGGAAGGGTCTCAGGATTGGAATGGGAAGGACTTGGATGTCACATCTCATGCTATATAGGGAGGGTCTCAAGTTTGATATTAGAAGCATTGAGATAACAAATCTCATGATATCGGAAGGGTCTCAGGATTGGAATGGGAAGGAGTTGGATACCACATCTCATGATAAAGGAAGGGTCTAAGGTTTGGAAGGGGAAGGATTTGGATATCACATCTCATGTTATAGGACGGGTCTCAGGTTTGGTATTAGAAGCATTGAGATATCAAGTCTCATGGTATAAGAAGGGTCTCAGAATTGGAATGGGAAGGAGTTGGATATCACACCTCAACCTATAGGAAGGGTCTCAGGATTGGAATGGGACGGAGTTTGATATCACATCTCATGCCATAGTATGGGTCTCAGGTTTGGTAGAAGCATTGGGATATCACATCTCATGCTATCGGAAGGGTATCAGTATTGGATTTGGAAGAAGTTGGATATCCCATCTCATGCTATAGGAAGGGTCTCAGGTTGGAATGGGAAGGAGTTGGATATCACATTTCATGTTATAGGAAGGGTCTCAGGATTGGAATGGGAAGGACTTGGATATCATATCTCATGCTATAGGACGGGTCTCAGGTTTGTTATTAGAATCATTGATATATCATATTGCATGCTGTTGGAAGGGTCTAAGGATTGGAATGGGAAGGACTTGGATATCACATCTCATGCTATAGGAAGGGTCTCAGGATTGGAATGGGAAGTAGTTGGATATCACATCTCATGCTATAGGAAGGGTCTCAGGTTTGGTATAAGCATTGAGATATCACATCTCATGCTATAGGAAGGGTCTCAGGATTGGAATGGAAGGAGTTGGATATCACATCTCATGTTATAGGAAGGATCTCAGGTTTGGTATTAGAAGCATTGAGACATCACATCTCATGCTATAGGAAGGGTCTCAGGGTTGGAATGGGAAGGAGTTGGATATCACATCTCATCCAATAGGAAGGGTCTCAGGTTTGGAATGGGAAGGAATTGGATATCACATCTCATGTTATAGGAAGGATCTCAGGTTTTGTATTAGAAGCATTGAGATATCACATCTCATGCTATAGGAAGGGTCTCAGGATTGGAATGTGAAGGATTTGGATATCACATCTCATGCTAAAGGAAGGGTCTCAGGTATGGTAGAAGCATTGAGATATCACGTCTCTGCTATCGGAAGGGTCTCAGGATTGGATTGGGAAGGAGTTGGATGTCCCTTCTCATGCTATAGGAAGGGTCTCAGGATTTGAATGGGAAGGAGTTGGATATCACATCTCATGTTATAGGAAGGGTCTCAGGATTGGAATGGGAAGGATTTGGATATCACATCTCTTGCTATAGGAAGGGTCTCAGGATTGGAATGGGTAGGAGTTGGATATTACTTTCTTGCTATAGGAAGGGTCTCATGTTTGGAATGGGAAGCAGTTGGATATCACATATGCTATAGTTAGTGTCTCAGGTTTGGAACGGGAAGGAGTTGGATATCACATCTCATGTTATAGGAAGGGTCTCAGGTTTGGTATAAGCATTGAGATATCACATCTCATGCTATAGGAAGGGTCTCAGGATTGGAATGGGAAGGAGTTGTATATGACATCTCATGCCGTAGGGAGGGTCTCAGGTTTGGTATAAACATTGAGATATCACATCTCTGCTATCGAAAGGGTCTCAGGATTGGAATGGGAAGGAGTTGGATATCCCATCTCATGTTATAGGAAGAGTCTCAGGTTTGGTATTAGAAGCATTGAGATATCACATCTCATGCTATAGGAAGTGTCTCAGGATTGGAATGGGAAGGACTTGGGTATCACATCTCATGCTATAGGGAGGGTCTCAAGTTTGATATTAGAAGCATTGAGATATCACATCTCATGCTATAGGAAGGGTCTCAGGTTTGGTATAAGCAGTGAGATATCACATCTCTTGCTATAGGAAGTGTCTCAGGATTGGAATGGGAAGGAGTTGGATATCACATCTCATGTTATAGGAAGGATCTCAGGTTTGGTATAAGCATTGGGATATCACATCTCTGCTATCGGAAGGGTCTCAGGATTGGAATGGGAAGGAGTTGGATATTCCCATCTCATGTTATAGGAAGGGTCTCAGGTTTGGTATTAGAAGCATTGAGATATCACATCTCATGCTATAGGAAGGGTCTCAGGATTGGAATGGGAAGGACTTGGATATCACATCTCATGCTATAGGGAGGGTCTCAAGTTTGATATTAGAAGCATTGAGATATCACATTTCATGATATCGGAAGGGTCTCAAGATTGGAATGGGAAGAAGTTGGATATCACATCTCATGCTATAGGAAGGGTCTCAGGTTTGGTATAAGCAGTGAGATATCACATCTCATGCTATAGGAAGTGTCTCAGGATTGGAATGGGAAGGAGTTGGATATCACATCTCATGTTATAGGAAGGATCTCAGGTTTGGTATAAGCATTGAGATATCACATCTCTGCTATCGGAAGGGTCTCAGGATTGGAATGGGAAGGAGTTGGATATTCCCATCTCATGTTATAGGAAGGGTCTCAGGTTTGGTATTAGAAGCATTGAGATATCACATCTCATGCTATAGGAAGGGTCTCAGGATTGGAATGGGAAGGACTTGGATATCACATCTCATGCTATAGGGAGGGTCTCAAGTTTGATATTAGAAGCATTGAGATATCACATTTCATGATATCGGAAGGGTCTCAAGATTGGAATGGGAAGGAGTTGGATATCACATCTCATGATAAAGGAAGGGTCTAAGGTTTGGAAGGGGAAGGATTTGGATATCACATCTCATGTTATAGGACGGGTCTCAGGTTTGGTATTAGAAGCATTGAGATATCAAGTCTCATGGTATAGGAAGGGTCTCAGAATTGGAATGGGAAGGAGTTGGATATCACATCTCAAGCTATAGGAAGGGTCTCAGGATTAGAATGGGAATGAGTTTGATATCACATCTCATGCCATAGTATGGGTCTCAGGTTTGGTAGAAGCATTGCGATATCACATCTCATGCTATTGGAAGGGTATCGGGATTGGATTTGGAAGGAGTTGGATATCCCATCTCATGCTATAGGAAGGGTCTCAGGTTGGAATGGGAAGGAGTTGGATATCACATCTCATGTTATAGGAAGGGTCTCAGGATTGGAATGGGAAGGACTTGGATATCACATCTCATGCTATAGGAAGGCTCCCAGGTTTGCAAGGGGAAAGAGTTGGATATCACATTTCATGTTAGAGGTAGGATCTCAGGTTTGGTATTAGAAGTATTGAGATATCACATCTCATGCTATCAGAAGAGTCTCAGGATTGGAATGGGAAGGAGTTGGATATCACATCTCATGCTAAAGGGAGGGTCTCAGGTTTGGAAGATAAGGATTTGGATATCACATCTCATGTTATAGGAAGGATCTCAGGTTTGGTATTAGAAGTATTGAGATATCACATCTCATGCTATCGGAAGGATCTCAGGTTTGGTATAGAAGCATTGAGATATCATATCTTATGCTATCAGAAGGGTCTCAGGATTGGAATGGGAAGGATTTGGATATCACATCTCATGCTAAAGGGAGGGTCTCAGGTTTGGAAGGGGAAGGATTTGGATTTCACATCTCATGTTATAGGATGGATCTCAGGTTTGGTATTAGAAGTATTGAGATATCACATCTCATGTTATCGGAAGGATCTCAGGTTTGGTATTAGAAGTATTGAGATATCACATCTCATGCTATAGGAAGGGTCTCAGGATTGGAATGGGAAGGAGTTGGATATCACATCTCATGCTAAAGGAAGGGTCTCAGGTTTGGTAGAAGCATTGAGATATCACATCTCATGCTATAGGAAGGGTCTCAGGATTGGAATGGGAAGGACTTAGATATCACATATCATGCTAAAGGAAGGGTCTCAGGTTTGGAACGGGAAGGAGTTGGATATCACATATGTTATAGGAAGGGTCTCAGGTTTGGTATAAACATTGAGACATCACATCTCTGCTATTGGAAGTGTCTCAGGATTGGAATGGGAAGGAGTTGGATATCCCATCTCATGTTATAGGAAGGATCTCAGGTTTGGTATTAGAAGCATTGAGACATCACATCTCATGCTATAGGAAGGGTCTCAGGTTTGGAAAGTGAAGGAGTTGGATATCACATTTCATGTTAGAGGAAGGATCTCAGGTTTGGTATTAGAGGCATTGAGATATCACATCTCAGGCTATAGGAAGGGTCTCAGGATTGGAATGGGAAGGAGTTGGATATCACATCTCATGCTATAGGAAGGGTCTCAGGTTTGGTATAAGCATTGAGATATCACATCTCATGCTATAGGAAGGGTCTCAGGATTGGAATGGAAGGAGTTGGATATCACATCTCATGTTATAGGAAGGATCTCAGGTTTGGTATTAGAAGCATTGAGACATCACATCTCATGCTATAGGAAGGGTCTCAGGATTGGAATGGGAAGGAGTTGGATATCACATCTCATGCTATAGGAAGGGTCTCAGGATTGGAATGGGAAGGAGTTGAATATGACATCTCATGCCGTAGGAAGGGTCTCAGGTTTGGTATAAACATTGAGATATCACATCTCTGCTATCAAAAGGGTCTCAGGATTGGAATGGGAAGGAGTTGGATATCCCATCTCATGTTATAGGAAGAGTCTCAGGTTTGGTATTAGAAGCATTGAGATATCACATCTCATGCTATAGGAAGTGTCTCAGGATTGGAATGGGAAGGACTTGGATATCACATCTCATGCTATAGGTAAGGTCTCAAGTTTGATATTAGAAGCATTGAGATATCACATCTCATGCTATAGGAAGGGTCTGAGGATTGGAATGGGAAGGAGTTGGATATCACATCTCATGCTATGGGAAGGGTCTCAGATTTGGTATAAGCAGTGAGATATCACATCTCATGCTATAGGAAGTGTCTCAGGATTGGAATGGGAAGGACTTGGATATCACATCTCATGCTATAGGGAGGGTCTCAAGTTTGATATTAGAAGCTTTGAGATATCATATCTCATGATATCGGAAGGGTCTCAGGATTGGAATGGGAAGGAGTTGGATATCACATCTCAGGATAAAGGAAGGGTCTAAGGTTTGGAAGGGGAAGGATTTGGATATCACATCTCATGTTATATTACGGGTCTCAGGTTTGGTATTAGAAGCATTGAGATATCAAGTCTCATAGTATAGGAAGGGTCTCAGAATTGGAATGATTGGAATGGGAAGGAGTTGGATATCACATCTCAAGCTATAGGAAGGGTCTCAGGATTGGAATGGAAAGGACTTGGATATCACATCTCATGATAAAGGAAGGGTCTAAGGTTTGGAAGGGGAAGGACTTGGATATCACATTTCTGCTATTGAAAGGGTCTCAGGATTGGAATGGGAAGGAGTTGGATATTCCCATCTCATGTTATAGGAAGGGTCTCAGGTTTGGTATTAGAAGCATTGAGATATCACATCTCATGCTATAGGAAGGGTCTCAGGATTGGAATGGGAAGGACTTGGATATCACATCTCATGCTATAGGGAGGGTCTCAAGTTTGATATTAGAAGCTTTGAGATATCACATCTCATGATATCGGAAGGGTCTCAGGATTGGAATGGGAAGGAGTTGGATAGCACATCTCATGATAAAGGAAGGGTCTAAGGTTTGGAAGGGGAAGGATTTGGATATCACATCTCATGTTATATTACGGGTCTCAGGTTTGGTATTAGAAGCATTGAGATATCAAGTCTCATAGTATAGGAAGGGTCTCAGAATTGGAATGGGAAGGAGTTGGATATCACATCTCAAGCTATATGAAGGGTCTCAGGATTGGAATGGGAAGGACTTGGATATCACATCTCATGCTATAGGAAGGCTCTCAGGTTTGGAAGGGGAAAGAGTTGGATATCACATTTCATGTTAGAGGTAGGATCTCAGGTTTGGTATTAGAGGCATTGAGATATCACATCTCATGCTATCAGAAGGGTCTCAGGAATGGAATGGGAAGGAGTTGGATATCACATCTCATGCTAAAGGGAGGGTCTCAGGTTTGGAAGGGGAAGGATTTGGATATCACATCTCATGTTATAGGAAGGCTCTCAGGTTTGGTATTAGAAGCATTGAGATATCACATCTCATGCTATCGGAAGGATCTCAGGTTTGGTATTAGAAGCATTGAGATATCACATCTCATGCTATCAGAAGAGTCTCAGGATTGGAATAGGAAGGAGTTGGATATCACATCTCATGCTAAAGGGAGGGTCTCAGGTTTGGAAGGGGAAGGATTTGGATATCACATCTCATGTTATCGGAAGGATCTCACGTTTGGTATTAGAAGTATTGAGATATCATATCTCATGCTATAGGAAGGGTCTCAGGATTGGAATGGAAAGGAGTTGGATATCACATCTCATGCTATAGGGAGGGTCTCAGGATTGGAATGGGAAGGACTTAGATATCACATATCATGCTATAGGGAGGGTCTCAGTTTTGATATTAGAAGCATTGAGATATCACATCTCATGCTATCGGAAGTGTCTCAGGATTGGAATGGGAAGGAGCTGGATATCACATCTCATGCTAAAGGAAGGGTCTCAGGTTTGGAACGGGAAGGATTTGGATATCACATCTCATGTTATAGGAAGGGTCTCAGGTTTGGTATGAGCATTGAGATATCACATCTCTGCTATCGGAAGTGTCTCAGGATTGGAATGGGAAGGAGTTGGATATCCCATCTCATGTTATAGGACGGGTCTCAGGTTTGGTATTAGAAGCATTGAGATATCACATATCATGATATCGGAAGGGTCTCAGGATTGGAATGGGAAGGAGTTGGATATCACATCTCATGATAAAGGAAGGGTCTAAGGTTTGGAAGGGGAAGGATTTGGATATCACATCTCATGTTATATTACGGGTCTCAGGTTTGGTATTAGAAGCATTGAGATATCAAGTCTCATAGTATAGGAAGGGTCTCAGAATTGGAATGGGAAGGAGTTGGATATTCCATCTCAAGCTATAGGAAGGGTCTCAGGATTGGAATGGGAAGGACTTGGATATCACATCTCATGCTATAGGAAGGCTCTCAGGTTTGGAAGGGGAAAGAGTTGGATATCACATTTCATGTTAGAGGTAGGATCTCAGGTTTGGTATTAGAGGCATTGAGATATTACATCTCATGCTATCAGAAGGGTCTCAGGAATGGAATGGGAAGGAGTTGGATATCACATCTCATGCTAAAGGGAGGGTCTCAGGTTTGGAAGGGGAAGGATTTGGATATCACATCTCATGTTATAGGAAGAATCTCAGGTTTGGTATTAGAAGCATTGAGATATCACATCTCATGCTATCGGAAGGATCTCAGGTTTGGTATTAGAAGCATTGAGATATCACATCTCATGCTATCAGAAGAGTCTCAGGATTGGAATAGGAAGGAGTTGGATATCACATCTCATGCTAAAGGGAGGGTCTCAGGTTTGGAAGGGGAAGGATTTGGATATCACATCTCATGTTATCGGAAGGATCTCACGTTTGGTATTAGAAGTATTGAGATATCATATCTCATGCTATAGGAAGGGTCTCAGGATTGGAATGGAAAGGAGTTGGATATCACATCTCATGCTATAGGGAGGGTCTCAGGATTGGAATGGGAAGGACTTAGATATCACATATCATGCTATAGGGAGGGTCTCAGTTTTGATATTAGAAGCATTGAGATATCACATCTCATGCTATCGGAAGTGTCTCAGGATTGGAATGGGAAGGAGCTGGATATCACATCTCATGCTAAAGGAAGGGTCTCAGGTTTGGAACGGGAAGGATTTGGATATCACATCTCATGTTATAGGAAGGGTCTCAGGTTTGGTATGAGCATTGAGATATCACATCTCTGTTATCGGAAGTGTCTCAGGATTGGAATGGGAAGGAGTTGGATATCCCATCTCATGTTATAGGACGGGTCTCAGGTTTGTTATTAGAATCATTGAGATATCATATTGCATGCTGTAGGAAGGGTCTAAGGGTTGGAATGTGAAGGACTTGGATATCACATCTCATGCTATAGATAGGCTCTTAGGTTTGGAAAGGGAAGGAGTTGGATATCACATTTCATGTTAGAGGAAGGATCTCAGGTTTGGTATTAGAAGCATTGAGATATCACATCTCATGCTATAGGAAGGGTCTCAGGATTGGAATGGGAAGCAGTTGGATATCACATCTCATGCTATAGGAAGGGTCTCAGGTTTGGTATAAGCATTGAGATATCACATCTCATGCTATAGGACGGGTCTCAGGATTGGAATGGAAGGAGTTGGATATCACATCTCATGTTATAGGAAGGATCTCAGGTTTGGTATTAGAAGCATTGAGACATCACATCTCATTCTATAGGAAGGGTCTCAGGGTTGGAATGGGAAGGAGTTGGATATCACATCTCATCCAATAGGAAGGGTCTCAGGTTTGGAATGGGAAGGAATTGGATATCACATCTCATGTTATAGGAAGGATCTCAGGTTTGGTATTAGAAGCATTGAGATATCACATCTCATGCTATAGGAAGGGTCTCAGGATTGGAATGTGAAGGATTTGGATATCACATCTCATGCTAAAGGAAGGGTCTCAGGTTTGGTAGAAGCATTGAGATATCACGTCTCTGCTATCGGAAGGGTCTCAGGATTGGATTGGGAAGGAGTTGGATATCCCTTCTCATGCTATAGGAAGGGTCTCAGGATTTGAATGGCAAGGAGTTGGATATCACATCTCATGCCATAGGAAGGGTCTCAGGTTTGGTATAAGCATTGAGATATCACATCTCTGCTATCGGAAGGGTCTCAGGATTGGATTGGGAAGGAGTTGGATATCCCTTCTCATGCTATAGGAAGTGTCTCAGGTTGGAATGGGAAGGAGTTGGATATCACATCTCATGTTATAGGAAGGGTCTCAGGATTGGAATGGGAAGGATTTGGATACCACATCTCTTGCTATAGGAAGGGTCTCAGGATTGGAATGGGTAGGAGTTGGATATTACTTTCTTGCTATAGGAAGGGTCTCATGTTTGGAATGGGAAGGAGTTGGATATCACATATGCTATAGTTAGTGTCTCAGGTTTCGAACGGGAAGGAGTTGGATATCACATCTCATGATATAGGAAGGGTCTCAGGTTTGGTATAAGCATTGAGATATCACATCTCTGCTATCGGAAGCGGCTCAGGATTGGAATGGGAAGGAGTTGGATATCCCATCTCATGTTATAGGAAGAGTCTCTGGGTTGGTATTAGAATCATTGAGATATCACATCGCATGCTGTAGGAAGGGTCTAAGGATTGGAATGGGATGGACTTGGATATCACATCTCATGCTATAGGTAGGCTCTCAGGTTTGGTATAAGCATTGAGATATCACATCTCATGCTATAGGAAGGGTCTCAGGATTGGAATGGGAAGGAATTGGATAACACATCTCATGCTATAGGAAGGGTCTCAGATTTGGTATAAGCATTGAGATATCACATCTCATGCTAAAGGAAGGGTCTCAGGATTGGAATGGGAAGGACTTGTTTATGACATCTCAGGCCATAGGAAGGTTCTCAGGTTTGGTATAAGCATTGAGATATCACATCTCTGCTATCGGAAGGGTCTCAGGATTGGAATGGGAAGGACTTGGATGTCACATCTCATGCTATAGGGAGGGTCTCAAGTTTGATATTAGAAGCATTGAGATAACAAATCTCATGATATCGGAAGGGTCTCAGGATTGGAATGGGAAGGAGTTGGATATCACATCTCATGATAAAGGAAGGGTCTAAGGTTTGGAAGGGGAAGGATTTGGATATCACATCTCATGTTATAGGACGGGTCTCAGGTTTGGTATTAGAAGCATTGAGATATCAAGTCTCATGGTATAAGAAGGGTCTCAGAATTGGAATGGGAAGGAGTTGGATATCACACCTCAAGCTATAGGAAGGGTCTCAGGATTGGAATGGGAAGTAGTTGGATATCACATCTCATGCTATAGGAAGGGTCTCAGGTTTGGTATAAGCATTGAGATATCACATCTCATGCTATAGGACGGGTCTCAGGGTTGGAATGGGAAGGAGTTGGATATCACAACTCATCCAATAGGAAGGGTCTCAGGTTTGGAATGGGAAGGAATTGGATATCACATCTCATGTTATAGGAAGGATCTCAGGTTTGGTATTAGAAGCATTGAGATATCACATCTCATGCTATAGGAAGGGTCTCAGGATTGGAATGTGAAGGATTTGGATATCACATCTCATGCTAAAGGAAGGGTCTCAGGTTTGGTAGAAGCATTGAGATATCACGTCTCTGCTATCGGAAGGTTCTCAGGATTGGATTGGGAAGGAGTTGGATATCCCTTCTCATGCTATAGGAAGGGTCTCAGGATTTGAATGGCAAGGAGTTGGATATCACATCTCATGCCATAGGAAGGGTCTCAGGTTTGGTATAAGCATTGAGATATCACATCTCTGCTATCGGAAGGGTCTCAGGATTGGAATGGGAAGGAGTTGGTGTTAAGACGGATTTCTGAACTCTGTCCTGGTGGCGCAGAAGTTCAGAAGGCCAACCTAATTACTTGGAACAGGGTAACCTCTGGACGAGCCAGACCAATCAAGGTAGCGATCGCGGCGGTCAAGACTAGGTCTCAAGAGGGGTGAGGGTGACTGAAAGCCCGCAATGAGCACACAAAGCAAGAGCGCTTACAAACTACTCCAAACAGTTGTTATATCAAAAATATATACACATTTATTTTAAGGCCTTTAAAATAATGACCGTAGCGAAAAAATCACAATATCACAGTATTAAACCAACACATACCATATCAACACAATATATATACAAATACGACAGTGTTAAGCATTAGAGGCACGAAATGTGTAGCCCACCTGCCAGGGAAGGAAAACAGGCTGTGCGATAACGCTTTAGACTCAGTTCGCCTTCAGAGGCACCTAACTAGATGGAAGTCCGAGCCCTGCGAAGAGTGGAGCCTTGTGCTCAAAGTACCTGCCACGCCGGTGCCAACGGGCAAAAGGAGAAGCTCTTCGGAGGAAGTCAGGCAGTTCGGGTTAGTGCACAGCAGAAGGAGAACAGGTTCCGCAACTCAAGCGCAGCCTCCACAGCGAGCAGAAGCAGAGCGCGAGTACGGCAAAATGGTGCTGTTTTTACACAGCAGGGAAAAGCAATGGGATACTGCAGGAGGGCGACCAGATCCTAGCTATACTACTCACCGGTCCCCGAAGCAAGCAGACCCAGGCTTCTCCACGTTAGTTTCAGCAGCTGGCAGGTTCAGAAGAGCAGGGAACGCCTCGTAGTCGTGTAGAGCAAAAAGACGTCCCAATCGACGAAACCGGCACAGTTTGTTGCCGCAGCAGGACAACGGAGCGGCCGTGTGTATTCGAGCCAAATGTACACTCCTCCCTTCAGACTTGGGAACGCCAAGTGTACGAAGCGTGGGAGAGTGACAAGGACTCGAAATACAACACAACCTGGCGGCGATTACAGAGCAGGACTCCCTTGTAAGCTGGTCAGTCAACTGGATGGCCCAGAGACACTTCCGAAGGCTTACTTGGCAGGAGATGATGAAGTCGCCGGGAATAGCTGTTCCTGCTATTCCAAAGGTCGAAGCACCAGTACAGGCCTTCTGGTTCGATCAAAGGAGGAAAGGGTTTCAGAGGACGACAGCAGTGCAAAGGAGGATTCCTTCAGCGGGTCACCAGCGATTCCTCGGTCCAAACTCGTGGTTGCAGGATACTTGGCTCCTGTATTCCTTCGTTCGTGAGAACTCAGGAGATCGACATGGTAGTGGTGTTTCCAGCCCCCTCTTATCCACGGTTCCCTTCGCGCCAAAACGGAGGGGAGCCAATGGGAGATCCGCTCATCAACACACATACCATATGTGGACCAATCACGGACCACGGTGGTCCCAGGCATTCACACCACCCTAGACTCTCTGGCACCCAGGATGTGTATTGGGACCAGACATCCCAGCCCACACCCTGGAGGCACACAAACGACATGTAGAAGCCCGCGAAAGCAACCACGTTTCGCGGGAAAGTACATGCCCAAATAAGGAAGGCCCCGGGTCGCTCGACCTGGGGAAGGTGAAGGGAGCAAGACGGTCAGTGGACAAGACAAAGGAGCCTCGTGGTCTGGCCATTTTGGGAGCCAGGCCACCATTTTGGGTTCAGTGCGAAAAACGTGCTCAGAACGCCAAAAGGAGCTCAAAATAAACAAAACGATCGCTGCCACCATTCCAGTCCCTGAATGACTTGCACCGATCAAATACCATCCTAAAAGAGTATCTAGGGCCTGTAGAAGGCTAGAGACCCAAGAGAGCTGTAATTTAGCTTACAGTGCCCTCTTGTGTCATGTTGCACTAAAGCCGCAACATGATAAAAGAAACTACGGGAAACAGCGTTCCCCGGTACTGACTGTTTTAAGGGCATGTCAGTTTCCCCGTAAGAAAGGAGCGAAAGCCCAGAGGAGTGCGGCAGAAGGCTGCACTTCTCTGGCAAAGTCAAGAACAAGGTGAAAACAACAGCAAAAAGTTTAGGGGTTGCCACATGGAAGGAAAATTACCTACAATTACGAAATCTTTCCTAACACTCGCCCCTCCCAGACTATGGACAGGGGGAACTAATCCACCCCTGGATGAGTCTCTTGTTCAGGTCAGTTAAACATTCTGGACAACCCATCAGCATTGCTATGTTGGACACCTGGCCTATGCTCAATAGTGAAGTCGAAGCCTTGTAGACTTATGGACCACCTAAGCAACTTTGGATTCTCCCCCTTCATGTTCATTAGCCACTTTAACAGCTTATGGTCAGTTTGCACAGTGAAGTGGGTCCCATAGAGGTAGGGCCTCAGCTTCCTTAGGGCCCACACAACAGAGAAACATTCTTTCTCTACCGTGGACCATCTGAGCTCTCTGTCCTTAAGCTGGCGACTAATAAAACCGATAGGGTGTTCCTTACCCTTCTCATCTACTTGTGATAGTACAGCTCCTATCCCAGTGTCAGAGGCGTCCGTCTGCACGATAAAAGGTCTTTGATAATCAGGGGCCCTAAGGACAGGGGCCTGGCACAAGGAGTCTTTTAAGCCATTGAAGGCCTTCTCACACTCGTCGGTCCAAGTTACCTTCTTGGGTTTCTTCGGAGTTGTGAGGGCAGTCAGAGGAGCAGCTATGGTGCCATAGTCTGCCACAAAATTGCGGTAATACCCCGTGAGTCCTAAAAAGGCTCTCACTTGGGTTTGCGTAGTGGGGGTAGGCCAGTCTTGTACTGCTTGTACCTGACTGAGTAGAGGCTGTCTCCTCCCTCCACCTACTTCATGTCCAAGGTAAACCACTGAGCCTTGTCCATTTTGGTGAGGGGCCACTCGGACCCCCTCAAAAGAGCTATCTGAAGGACTGCTTGGGAACAGGTCGGGGAGAGGTTCAGACTCCTCTCCCGCAACGTCTGAAGCCAGTAGCAGTGCTGCGATTTCGACGCTTGGGCCGAAAGCCTTCAGCCTATTCGCGTGAAACGCTTTTGGAGCCTGTCCAGGCCTTCCAAGGTCCACTGAATAGTTAACCTCACCCAGGGGCTCCACCACTGGGTAAGGGCCTGACCATTTGTCCTGTAAAGCTCGAGGCCTTATGGGATTCCTGATCAGGACTTGCTGACCAAGTGTAAAGTTGATGAGGGAAGCTTTCTGGTCGTACCAATGTTTCACCAGCGCTTGCCCTGCCTTCAATTTATCACTAGCCAAGCCCATCAGAAGTACCATCCGTTTTCTGAGCCCTAGCACATAATCAACTACGTTGGTAGTAACAGGGGGAGTGGGCATCTCCCATCCCTCTTTGACGATGGCTAAGGGTCCCCGTACGGGATGACCTAACAAAAGTTCGAAGGGGCTGAAGCCAACACCCTCCTGTGGTACCTCTCGGTAGGCAAACAGTAAGCATGAAACAAGAAGATCCCATTTTCTTCTCTGAGGCTCCTCCAGAGCCCCAATCATGCTCTTTAACGTCCTGTTGAAACGCCCCCCCAGACCATTGGTCTGGGGGTGGTATGCAGAAGAGAACCTGTAGGTGACCCCACATTCTTTCCACATAGCCTGCCTATACTTTGACATAAAGTTGCTGCCATCATCCGGCACAACTTCTTTAGGGAAGCCAACCCTAGTAAATATGCCGAGTAAAGCTTCTGCAACTGACTTGGCAGTTACAGTTTTCCATGGGATGGCCTCAGGATACCTAGTTGCATGGTCGACCAGCACCAGGATAAACCTATTGCCCGAGGATGTTTGCGGGTCAAGGGGACCAACCATGTCGATCCCTACCCTTTCAAATGGTACCCCCACAACTGGGAGCGGTACCAACGGAGCTTGGATTGTCGCGCCAACCTTACCAGACAACTGGCAGGAGGCACAACTCCTGCAGTGACTTTCTACTTGCACCCCCATCTTGGGCCAGTAGAAGTGCATGGATAACCTTTGCTTGGTCCTCTTCATACCAAGGTGACCAGCAAGGGGAACTTCATGCGCCAACTGCAGGAGGAAGGGCCTAACAGCAAGGGGAACCACCAACCTCCTATGGTCTCCTTCTGTAGACTCTGTGGGCTCACTATACAGGAGTCCACCTTCCCAATAAATCCTATGCTTCCCAGGAGGTTCACCCTCAAGCTGGGAGCAGGCCTGTCTCCTTAGGCCTTCCAGAGATGGGCACTCACGTTGGCCTTTACTGAATTCGTCCCTATCAGGACCTCCTTCAACTAACAAGTCTTTTAGTTCAGGATGATCGTTGGGGTCGAATACTTCAGGCATCGCCACCTCCTCGTCAGGCCCGGGCGATTGACCAACTTCCTCCACCGCAGTGGTAGGCGAGCTCGGGGGAATATTCTCTTTCCCTCGTTTTGACTTGTAGACTCCTTTTGCCTTGGGTTTCCCCTTCGGCTGGGGCGGCGTATTGGACTTGGCCAATGCTGCCCGTGCTTGAGACCGTGTGTAGGGTCTTTCGGCAGTGTCTCCTACGAGCCCTAAAGCTCTGAGATCATTACCTAACAAGACCTTTCCCGGGACGTTTCTCTGAATGCTCACTGGAATCCTGACTGCTGTACCATTTAAAGTAAGATTTACAGGTATTACTGGAAACATACGGAGGGGGCCGTCAGCCAACTTAGTGGGCATCAGAGTAGCTCTGGCAACTTCCTCTGAGTCTACCAAGGTAGAATCCACTACAGTGCGACTGCACCCACTATCCCTAAGAGCTGGAGTATCCACTCCAGTGATCAGCACACTGTCTTTAAAGTAGTGCTTGGTATTATCCGGAATCCTAGCATAAGCCTCTGTGACTTTAGGCTCCCAGGAACCTAGGGACACTAAAACTACCTCAGCCTCTATTCCGCTGGGAAACGAGTCTGAGGAGAAGGATGCTCCTGTAATCTCTTCTTCCTCGTAGGAGGAGAAGGCCAGATTAGCGGAGTGGACCCCCAAAGGTCTAACCTTACACCGGGGATCCCCCTTCACATGGTCAGTTGCTCCACAAGAAAAACAAGCCCCAGTGGGTCTGTTTACGTAAGGAGGCTTATTGTAACCAGAGTTCTGTTGCGGAGGCGGACCTCCACTACCCTGTGAGTTCTCTTGTGTCTTACCCTTATTTTTCTTTTTGTGGCCCTTATGGGAAGAAGATTTAGCAGATTCCCCACCCTCCATATCTTTGGACTTTTTCCCTTCCTCCTGCTTACCAGGATGAGTTTTGTCCTTATGGGACACTCGATGTGACACCCATAAATCTGCTGCAATGGCCAGCTTCTTAGGATCTATCTCCTTCGAATCGGCCAAATGCTGCTTAAGCTCCGGGGAAGAAGAACCAAAAATGTGTTCCAGCATGACAAGATTTATCATGCCTTCGAAGGTAGAAACCTTATAACCTTCGACCCAGCCAGTTAAGTTTTTCAAAGATTCAGCGACATAAGATACCCAAGTACCACCTTCCTTTTTCTTATACTCTCGAAAACGCTTTAAATATTGGGCCGGAGTCTTCCCAAACTTTAAAATGAGAGTTTGCTTTAACATTGCGAAATCAGCTCGCTCAGCCTTCGACATTTCCATAATGGCACTACAGCCAGAATGGGGCAGTCTGCTGAGTAACCACGCAATCTTATCAGCATTGTCAACTTTCTGAACTTCGCATGCATACTCAAACGCATTCAGCCAGTCCATAATGTCATTCCGTTCTTCATACACACTGAGCAGATCTTTTGGAAACCGTGGATGAGAGGAGGCCCCAGACCCATGTCCAGGAACCTGGGACCCATTTGCAACCTGAAGCTTGGCCAGTTCCAACTGGTGATCCCTGTCTTTCTGTTTTTCTGCCTGTTCGATTTTTAGTTTGGCTATGCTGAATTCAAGGTCCTGCTGCCTAAACCGCAGCTCTTGCTTCTTGAATTCAAGCATAGCATCCCCATCAACACTGGCAGAGGAAACATTAGACATCTCGTCCTCCCTGTCCTCGTGGTCGCGATGGATCAGTGCAGCGGCAGAACCGTCGGTTCTACCAGTGAGAGCAGCCCCACCACCTTCTGCACTGTCCTCAGAAGTTATAGCGTCAAGCTGCGCTTCTTGCCACGCCACGATTCTTTGGATCATTTCCAATTTAGTGCCTTGAGAGGAAACACCTCTCTCCGCACACATCTTCTTCAATGTTTCTGATTTGGAAGCATTTAAAGTTAACAAGGTATTTGTTTCCATACTGTTTGATAGGACTATGGCCTTTTTAAAGTTATACTACAACAATTCACTACGTGTACTGGTTGGAATAACCTGAAATGCCTTAGTTCGAGCGCAACACTGGATACCCTCAGTCGTATCCCACCGCTGTACACCAATTTGTTAAGACGGATTTCTGAACTCTGTCCTGGTGGCGCAGAAGTTCAGAAGGCCAACCTAATTACTTGGAACAGGGTAACCTCTGGACGAGCCAGACCAATCAAGGTAGCGATCGCGGCGGTCAAGACTAGGTCTCAAGAGGGGTGAGGGTGACTGAAAGCCCGCAATGAGCACACAAAGCAAGAGCGCTTACAAACTACTCCAAACAGTTGTTATATCAAAAATATATACACATTTATTTTAAGGCCTTTAAAATAATGACCGTAGCGAAAAAATCACAATATCACAGTATTAAACCAACACATACCATATCAACACAATATATATACAAATACGACAGTCTTAAGCATTAGAGGCACGAAATGTGTAGTCCACCTGCCAGGGAAGGAAAACAGGCAGTGCGATAACGCTTTAGACTCAGTTCGCCTTCAGAGGCACCTAACTAGATGGAAGTCCGAGCCCTGCGAAGAGTGGAGCCTTGTGCTCAAAGTACCTGCCACGCCGGTGCCAACGGGCAAAAGGAGAAGCTCTTCGGAGGAAGTCAGGCAGTTCGGGTTAGTGCACAGCAGAAGGAGAACAGGTTCCGCAACTCAAGCGCAGCCTCCACAGCGAGCAGAAGCAGAGCGCGAGTACGGCAAAATGGTGCTGTTTTTACACAGCAGGGAAAAGCAATGGGATACTGCAGGAGGGCGACCAGATCCTAGCTATACTACTCACCGGTCCCCGAAGCAAGCAGACCCAGGCTTCTCCACGTTAGTTTCAGCAGCTGGCAGGTTCAGAAGAGCAGGGAACGCCTCGTAGTCGTGTAGAGCAAAAAGACGTCCCAATCGACGAAACCGGCACAGTTTGTTGCCGCAGCAGGACAACGGAGCGGCCGTGTGTATTCGAGCCAAATGTACACTCCTCCCTTCAGACTTGGGAACGCCAAGTGTACGAAGCGTGGGAGAGTGACAAGGACTCGAAATACAACACAACCTGGCGGCGGTTACAAAGCAGGACTCCCTTGTAAGCTGGTCAGTCAACTGGATGGCCCAGAGACACTTCCGAAGGCTTACTTGGCAGGAGATGATGAAGTCGCCAGGAATAGCTGTTCCTGCTATTCCAAAGGTCGAAGCACCAATACAGGCCTTCTGGTTCGATCAAAGGAGGAAAGGGTTTCACAGGATGACAGCAGTGCAAAGGAGGATTCCTTCAGCGGGTCACCAGCGATTCCTCGGTCCAGCCTCGTGGTTGCAGGATACTTGGCTCCTGTATTCCTTCGTTCGTGAGAACTCAGGAGATCGACATGGTAGTGGTGTTTCCAGCCCCCTCTTATCCACGGTTCCCTTCGCGCCAAAACGGAGGGGAGCCAATGGGATATCCGCTCATCAACACACATACCATACGTGGACCAATCACGGACCACGGTGGTCCCAGGCATTCACACCACCCTAGACTCTCTGGCACCCAGGATGTGTATTGGGACCAGACATCCCAGCCCACACCCTGGAGGCACACAAACGACATGTAGAAGCCCGCGAAAGCAACCACGTTTCGCGGGAAAGTACATGCCCAAATAAGGAAGGCCCCGGGTCGCTCGACCTGGGGAAGGTGAAGGGAGCAAGACGGTCAGTGGACAAGACAAAGGAGCCTCGTGGTCTGGCCATTTTGGGAGCCAGGCCACCATTTTGGGTTCAGTGCGAAAAACGTGCTCAGAACGCCAAAAGGAGCTCAAAATAAACAAAACGATCGCTGCCACCATTCCAGTCCCTGAATGACTTGCACCGATCAAATACCATCCTAAAAGAGTATCTAGGGCCTGTAGAAGGCTAGAGACCCAAGAGAGCTGTAATTTAGCTTACAGTGCCCTCTTGTGTCATGTTGCACTAAAGCCGCAACATTATAAAAGAAACTATGGGAAACAGCGTTCCCCGGTACTGACTGTCTTAAGGGCATGTCAGTTTCCCCGTAAGAAAGGAGCGAAAGCCCAGAGGAGTGCGGCAGAAGGCTGCACTTCTCTGGCAAAGTCAAGAACAACAGCAAAAAGTTTAGGGGTTGCCACATGGAAGGAAAATTACCTACAATTACGAAATCTTTCCTAACAGTTGGATATTCCCATCTCATGTTATAGGAAGGGTCTCAGGTTTGGTATTAGAAGCATTGAGATATCACATCTCATGCTATAGGAAGGGTCTCAGGATTGGAATGGGAAGGACTTGGATATCACATCTCATGCTATAGGGAGGGTCTCAAGTTTGATATTAGAAGCTTTGAGATATCACATCTCATGATATCGGAAGGGTCTCAGGATTGGAATGGGAAGGAGTTGGATATCACATCTCATGATAAAGGAAGGGTCTAAGGTTTGGAAGGGGAAGGAATTGGATATCACATCTCATGTTATATTACGGGTCTCATGTTTGGTATTAGAAGCATTGAGATATCAAGTCTCAGAGTATAGGAAGGGTCTCAGAATTGGAATGGGAAGGAGTTGGATATCACATCTCAAGCTATAGGAAGGGTCTCAGGATTGGAATGGGAAGGACTTGGATATCACATCTCATGCTATAGGAAGGCTCTCAGGTTTGGAAGGGGAAAGAGTTGGATATCACATTTCATGTTAGAGGTAGGATCTCAGGTTTGGTATTAGAGGCATTGAGATATCACATCTCATGCTATCAGAAGGGTCTCAGGAATGGAATGGGAAGGAGTTGGATATAACATCTCATGCTAAAGGGAGGGTCTCAGGTTTGGAAGGGGAAGGATTTGGATATCACATCTCATGTTATAGGAAGGATCTCAGGTTTGGTATTAGAAGCATTGAGATATCACATCTCATGCTATCGGAAGGATCTCAGGTTTGGTATTAGAAGCATTGAGATATCACATCTCATGCTATCAGAAGGGTCTCAGGATTGGAATAGGAAGGAGTTGGATATTACATCTCATGCTAAAGGGAGGGTCTCAGGTTTGGAAGGGGAAGGATTTGGATATCACATCTCATGTTATCGGAAGGATCTCACGTTTGGTATTAGAAGTATTGAGATATCATATCTCATGCTATAGGAAGGGTCTCAGGATTGGAATGGGAAGGAGTTGGATATCACATCTCATGCTATAGGAAGTGTCTCAGGATTGGAATGGGAAGGACTTGGATATCACATCTCATGCTATAGGTAGGGTCTCAGGTTTGATATTAGAAGCATTGAGATATCACATCTCATGCTATAGGAAGGGTCTGAGGATTGGAATGGGAAGGAGTTGGATATCACATCTCATGCTATGGGAAGGGTCTCAGGTTTGGTATAAGCAGTGAGATATCACATCTCATGCTATAGGAAGTGTCTCAGGATTGGAATGGGAAGGATTTGGATATCACATCTCATGTTATATGAAGGATCTCAGGTTTGGTATAAGCATTGAGATATCACATCTCTGCTATCGGAAGGGTCTCAGGATTGGAATGGGAAGGAGTTGGATATTCCCATCTCATGTTATAGGAAGGGTCTCAGGTTTGGTATTAGAAGCATTGAGATATCACATCTCATGCTATAGGAAGGGTCTCAGGATTGGAATGGGAAGGACTTGGACATCACATCTCATGCTATAGGGAGGGTCTCAAGTTTGATATTAGAAGCTTTGAGATTTCACATCTCATGATATCGGAAGGGTCTCAGGATTGGAATGGGAAGGAGTTGGATATCACATCTCATGATAAAGGAAGGGTCTAAGGTTTGGAAGGGGAAGGATTTGGATATCACATCTCATGTTATATTACGGGTCTCACGTTTGGTATTAGAAGCATTGAGATATCAAGTCTCATAGTATAGGAAGGGTCTCAGAATTGGAATGGGAAGGAGTTGGATATCACATCTCAAGCTATAGGAAGGGTCTCAGGATTGGAATGGGAAGGACTTGGATATCACATCTCATGCTATAGGAAGGCTCTCAGGTTTGGAAGGGGAAAGAGTTGGATATCACATTTCATGTTAGAGGTAGGATCTCAGGTTTGGTATTAGAGGCATTGAGATATCACATCTCATGCTATCAGAAGGGTCTCAGGAATGGAATGGGAAGGAGTTGGATATCACATCTCATGCTAAAGGGAGGGTCTCAGGTTTGGAAGGGGAAGGATTTGGATATCACATCTCATGTTATAGGAAGGATTTCAGGTTTGGTATTAGAAGCATTGAGATATCACATCTCATGCTATCGAAAGGATCTCAGGTTTGGTATTAGAAGCATTGAGATATCACATCTCATGCTATCAGAAGAGTCTCAGGATTGGAATAGGAAGGAGTTGGATATCACATCTCATGCTAAAGGGAGGGTCTCAGGTTTGGAAGGGGAAGGATTTGGATATCACATCTCATGTTATCGGAAGGATCTCACGTTTGGTATTAGAAGTATTGAGATATCATATCTCATGCTATAGGAAGGGTCTCAGGATTGGAATGGGAAGGAGTTGGATATCACATCTCATGCTATAGGGAGGGTCTCAGGATTGGAATGGGAAGGACTTAGATATCACATATCATGCTATAGGGAGGGTCTCAGTTTTGATATTAGAAGCATTGAGATATCACATCTCATGCTATCGGAAGTGTCTCAGGATTGGAATGGGAAGGTGCTGGATATCACATCTCATGCTAAAGGAAGGGTCTCAGGTTTGGAACGGGAAGGATTTGGATATCACATCTCATGTTATAGGAAGGGTCTCAGGTTTGGTATAAGCATTGAGATATCACATCTCTGCTATCGGAAGTGTCTCAGGATTGGAATGGGAAGGAGATGGATATCCCATCTCATGTTATAGGACGGGTCTCAGGTTTGTTATTAGAATCATTGAGATATCATATTGCATGCTGTAGGAAGGGTCTAAGGGTTGGAATGGGAAGGACTTGGATATCACATCTCATGCTATAGATAGGCTCTTAGGTTTGGAAAGGGAAGGAGTTGGATATCACATTTCATGTTAGAGGAAGGATCTCAGGTTTGGTATTAGAAGCATTGAGATATCACATCTCATGCTATAGGAAGGGTCTCAGGATTGGAATGGGAAGCAGTTGGATATCACATCTCATGCTATAGGAAGGGTCTCAGGTTTGGTATAAGCATTGAGATATCACATCTCATGCTATAGGACGGGTCTCAGGATTGGAATGGAAGGAGTTGGATATCACATCTCATGTTATAGGAAGGATCTCAGGTTTGGTATTAGAAGCATTGAGACATCACATCTCATGCTATAGGAAGGGTCTCAGGGTTGGAATGGGAAGGAGTTGGATATCACATCTCATCCAATAGGAAGGGTCTCAGGTTTGGAATGGGAAGGATTGGATATCACATCTCATGTTATAGGAAGGATCTCAGGTTTGGTATTAGAAGCATTGAGATATCACATCTCATGCTATAGGAAGGGTCTCAGGATTGGAATGTGAAGGATTTGGATATCACATCTCATGCTAAAGGAAGGGTCTCAGGTTTGGTAGAAGCATTGAGATATCACGTCTCTGCTATCGGAAGGGTCTCAGGATTGGATTGGGAAGGAGTTGGATATCACATCTCATGCCATAGGAAGGGTCTCAGGTTTGGTATAAGCATTGAGATATCACATCTCTGCTATCGGAAGGGTCTCAGGATTGGATTGGGAAGGAGTTGGATATCCCTTCTCATGCTATAGGAAGTGTCTCAGGTTGGAATGGGAAGGAGTTGGATATCACATCTCATGTTATAGGAAGGGTCTCAGGATTGGAATGGGAAGGATTTGGATATCACATCTCTTGCTATAGGAAGGGTCTCAGGATTGGAATGGGTAGGAGTTGGATATTACTTTCTTGCTATAGGAAGGGTCTCATGTTTGGAATGGGAAGGAGTTGGATATCACATATGCTATAGTTAGTGTCTCAGGTTTGGAACGGGAAGGAGTTGGATATCACATCTCATGTTATAGGAAGGGTCTCAGGTTTGGTATAAGCATTGAGATATCACATCTCTGCTATCGGAAGCGGCTCAGGATTGGAATGGGAAGGAGTTGGATATCCCATCTCATGTTATAGGAAGAGTCTCTGGTTTGGTATTAGAATCATTGAGATATCACATCGCATGCTGTAGGAAGGGTCTAAGGATTGGAATGGGATGGGCTTGGATATCACATCTCATGCTATAGGTAGGCTCTCAGGTTTGGTATAAGCATTGAGATATCACATCTCATGCTAAAGGAAGGGTCTCAGGATTGGAATGGGAAGGAGTTGTATATGACATCTCAGGCCATAGGAAGGTTCTCAGGTTTGGTATAAGCATTGAGATATCACATCTCTGCTATAGGAAGGGTCTCAGGATTGGAATGGGAAGGAATTGGATATCACATCTCATGCTATAGGAAGGGTCTCAGATTTGGTATAAGCATTGAGATATCACATCTCATGCTAAAGGAAGGGTCTCAGGATTGGAATGGGAAGGAGTTGTATATGACATCTCAGGCCATAGGAAGGTTCTCAGGTTTGGTATAAGCATTGAGATATCACATCTCTGCTATCGGAAGGGTCTCAGGATTGGAATGGGAAGGAGTTGGATATCCCATCTCATGTTATAGGAAGGGTCTCAGGTTTGGTATTAGAAGCATAGAGATATCACATCTCATGCTATAGGAAGGGTCTCAGGATTTGAATGGCAAGGAGTTGGATATCACATCTCATGCCATAGGAAGGGTCTCAGGTTTGGTATAAGCATTGAGATATCACATCTCTGCTATCGGAAGGGTCTCAGGATTGGATTGGGAAGGAGTTGGATATCCCTTCTCATGCTATAGGAAGTGTCTCAGGTTGGAATGGGAAGGAGTTGTATATCACATCTCATGTTATAGGAAGGGTCTCAGGATTGGAATATGAAGGATTTGGATATCACATCTCTTGCTATAGGAAGGGTCTCAGGATTGGAATGGGTAGGAGTTGGATATTACTTTCTTGCTATAGGAAGGGTCTCATGTTTGGAATGGGAAGGAGTTGGATATCACATATGCTATAGTTAGTGTCTCAGGTTTGGAACGGGAAGGAGTTGGATATCACATCTCATGTTATAGGAAGGGTCTCAGGTTTGGTATAAGCATTGAGATATCACATCTCTGCTATCGGAAGCGGCTCAGGATTGGAATGGGAAGGAGTTGGATATCCCATCTCATGTTATAGGAAGAGTCTCTGGTTTGGTATTAGAATCATTGAGATATAACATCGCATGCTGTAGGAAGGGTCTAAGGATTGGAATGGGATGGACTTGGATATCACATCTCATGCTATAGGTAGGCTCTCAGGTTTGATATTAGAAGCATTGAGATAACACATCTCATGATATCGGAAGGGTCTCCGGATTGGAATGGGAAGGAGTTGGATATCACATCTCATGATAAAGGAAGGGTCTAAGGTTTGGAAGGGGAAGGATTTGGATATCACATCTCATGTTATAGGACGGGTCTCAGGTTTGGTATTAGAAGCATTGAGATATCAAGTCTCATGGTATAAGAAGGGTCTCAGAATTGGAATGGGAAGGAGTTGGATATCACACCTCAAGCTATAGGAAGGGTCTCAGGATTGGAATGGGAAGGAGTTTGATATCACATCTCATGCCATAGTATGGGTCTCAGGTTTGGTAGAAGCATTGGGATATCACATCTCATGGTATCGGAAGGGTATCAGTATTGGATTTGGAAGAAGTTGGATATCCCATCTCATGCTATAGGAAGGGTCTCAGGTTGGAATGGGAAGGAGTTGGATATCACATTTCATGTTATAGGAAGGGTCTCAGGATTGGAATGGGAAGGACTTGGATATCATATCTCATGCTATAGGACGGGTCTCAGGTTTTTTATTAGAATCATTGAGATATCATATTGCATGCTGTAGGAAGGGTCTAAGGATTGGAATAGGAAGGACTTGGATATCACATCTCATGCTATAGATAGGCTCTTAGGTTTGGAAAGGGAAGGAGTTGGATATCACATCTCATGTTATAGGAAGGATCTCAGGTTTGGTATTAGAAGCATTGAGACATCACATCTCATGCTATAGGAAGGGTCTCAGGGTTGGAATGGGAAGGAGTTGGATATCACATCTCAACCAATAGGAAGGGTCTCAGGTTTGGAATGGGAAGGAATTGGATATCACATCTCATGTTATAGGAAGGATCTCAGGTTTGGTATTAGAAGCATTGAGATATCACATCACATGCTATAGGAAGGGTCTCGGGATTGGAATGTGAAGGATTTGGATATCACATCTCATGTTAGAGGTAGGATCTCAGGTTTGGTATTAGAGGCATTGAGATATCACATCTCATGCTATCAGAAGGGTCTCAGGAATGGAATGGGAAGGAGTTGGATATCACATCTAATGGTTTAGGAAGGATCTCAGGTTTGGTATTAGAAGCATTGAGATATCACATCTCATGCTATCGGAAGGATCTCAGGTTTGGTATTAGAAGCATTGAGATATCACATCTCATGCTATCAGAAGGGTCTCAGGATTGGAATGGGAAGGAGTTGGATATCACATCTCATGCTAAAGGGAGGGTCTCAGGTTTGGAAGGGGAAGGATTTGGATATCACATCTCATGTTATCGGAAGGATCTCACGTTTGGTAATATAAGTATTGAGATATCATATCTCATGCTATAGGAAGGGTCTCAGGATTGGAATGGGAAAGAGTTGGATATCACATCTCATGCTATAGGGAGTGTCTCAGGATTGGAATGGGAAGGACTTAGATATCACATATCATGCTATAGGGAGGGTCTCAGTTTTGATATTAGAAGCATTGAGATATCACATTTCATGCTATCGGAAGTGTCTCAGGATTGGAATGGGAAGGAGCTGGATATCACATCTCATGCTAAAGGAAGGGTCTCAGGTTTGGAACGGGAAGGAGTTGGATATCACATCTCATGCTAAAGGAAGGGTCTCAGGTTTGGAACGGGAAGGATTTGGATATCACATCTCATGTTATAGGAAGGGTCTCAGGTTTGGTATAAGCATTGAGATATCACATCTCTGCTATCGGAAGTGTCTCAGGATTGGAATGGGAAGGAGTTGGATATCCCATCTCATGTTATAGGACGGGTCTCAGGTTTGTTATTAGAATCATTGAGATATCATATTGCATGCTGTAGGAAGGGTCTAAGGGTTGGAATGGGAAGGACTTGGATATCACATCTCATGCTATAGATAGGCTCTTAGGTTTGGAAAGGGAAGGAGTTGGATATCACATTTCATGTTAGAGGAAGGATCTCAGGTTTGGTATTAGAAGCATTGAGATATCTCATCTCATGCTATAGGAAGGGTCTCAGGATTGGAATTTGAAGTAGTTGGATATCACATCTCATGCTATAGGAAGGGTCTCAGGTTTGGTATAAGCATTGAGATATCACATCTTATGCTATAGGACGGGTCTCAGGATTGGAATGGAAGGAGTTGGATATCACATCTCATGTTATAGGACGGGTCTCAGGTTTGTTATTAGAATCATTGAGATATCATATTGCATGCTGTAGGAAGGGTCTAAGGGTTGGAATGGGAAGGACTTGGATATCACATCTCATGCTATAGATAGGCTCTTAGGTTTGGAAAGGGAAGGAGTTGGATATCACATTTCATGTTAGAGGAAGGATCTCAGGTTTGGTATTAGAAGCATTGAGATATCTCATCTCATGCTATAGGAAGGGTCTCAGGATTGGAATTTGAAGTAGTTGGATATCACATCTCATGCTATAGGAAGGGTCTCAGGTTTGGTATAAGCATTGAGATATCACATCTTATGCTATAGGACGGGTCTCAGGATTGGAATGGAAGGAGTTGGATATCACATCTCATGTTATAGAAAGGATCTCAGGTTTGGTATTAGAAGCATTGAGACATCACATCTCATGCTATAGGAAGGGTCTCAGGGTTGGAATGGGAAGGAGTTGGATATCACATCTCATCCAATAGGAAGGGTCTCAGGTTTGGAATGGGAAGGAATTGGATATCACATCTCATGTTATAGGAAGGATCTCAGGTTTGGTATTAGAAGCATTGAGATATAACATCTCATGCTATAGGAAGGGTCTCAGGATTGGAATGTGAAGGATTTGGATATCACATCTCATGCTAAAGGAAGGGTCTCAGGTTTGGTAGAAGCATTGAGTTATCACGTCTCTGCTATCGGAAGGGTCTCAGGATTGGATTGGGAAGGAGTTGGATATCCCTTCTCATGCTATAGGAAAGGTCTCAGGATTTGAATGGCAAGGAGTTGGATATCACATCTCATGCCATAGGAAGGGTCTCAGGTTTGGTATAAGCATTGAGATATCACATCTCTGCTATCGGAAGGGTCTCAGGATTGGATTGGGAAGTAGTTGGATATCCCTTCTCATGCTATAGGAAGTGTCTCAGGTTGGAATGGGAAGGAGTTGGATATCACATCTCATGTTATAGGAAGGGTCTCAGGATTGGAATGGGAAGGATTTGGATATCACATCTCTTGCTATAGGAAGGGTCTCAGGATTGGAATGGGTAGGAGTTGGATATTACTTTCTTGCTATAGGAAGGGTCTCATGTTTGGAATGGGAAGGAGTTGGATATCACATATGCTATAGTTAGTGTCTCAGGTTTGGAACGGGAAGGAGTTGGATATCACATCTCATGTTATAGGAAGGGTCTCAGGTTTGGTATAAGCATTGAGATATCACATCTCTGCTATCGGAAGCGGCTCAGGATTGGAATGAGAAGGAGTTGGATATCCCATCTCATGTTATAGTAAGAGTCTCTGGTTTGGTATTAGAATCATTGAGATATCACATTGCATGCTGTAGGAAGGGTCTAAGGATTGGAATGGGATGGACTTGGATATCACATCTCATGCTATAGGTAGGCTCTCAGGTTTGGTATAAGCATTGAGATATCACATCTCATGCTATAGGAAGGGTCTCAGGATTGGAATGGGAAGGATTTGGATATCACATCTCATGCTATAGGAAGGGTCTCAGATTTGGTATAAGCATTGAAATATCACATCTCATGCTAAAGGAAGGGTCTCAGGATTGGAATGGGAAGGAGTTGTATATGACATCTCAGGCCATAGGAAGGGTCTCAGGTTTGGTATAAGCATTGAGATATCACATCTCTGCTATCGGAAGGGTCTCAGGATTGGAATGGGAAGGAGTTGGATATCCCATCTCATGTTATAGGAAGGGTCTCAGGTTTGGTATTAGAAGCATAGAGATATCACATCTCATGCTATAGGAAGGGTCTCAGGATTGGAATGGGAAGGACTTGGATGTCACATCTCATGCTATAGGGAGGGTCTCAAGTTTGATATTAGAAGCATTGAGATAACAAATCTCATGATATCGGAAGGGTCTCAGGATTGGAATGGGAAGGAGTTGGATACCACATCTCATGATAAAGGAAGGGTCTAAGGTTTGGAAGGGGAAGGATTTGGATATCACATCTCATGTTATAGGACGGGTCTCAGGTTTGGTATTAGAAGCATTGAGATATCAAGTCTCATGGTATAAGAAGGGTCTCAGAATTGGAATGGGAAGGAGTTGGATATCACACCTCAAGCTATAGGAAGGGTCTCAGGATTGGAATGGGAAGGAGTTTGATTTCACATCTCATGCCATAGTATGGGTCTCAGGTTTGGTAGAAGCATTGGGATATCACATCTCATGCTATCGGAAGGGTATCAGTATTGGATTTGGAAGAAGTTGGATATCCCATCTCATGCTATAGGAAGGGTCTCAGGTTGGAATGGGAAGGAGTTGGATATCACATTTCATGTTATAGGAAGGGTCTCAGGATTGGAATGGGAAGGACTTGGATATCATATCTCATGCTATAGGATGGGTCTCAGGTTTGTTATTAGAATCATTGAGATATCATATTGCATGCTGTAGGAAGGGTCTAAGGATTGGAATGGGAAGGACTTGGATATCACATCTCATGCTATAGATAGGCTCTTAGGTTTGGAAAGGGAAGGAGTTGGATATCACATTTCATGTTAGAGGAAGGATCTCAGGTTTGGTATTAGAAGCATTGAGATATCACATCTCATGCTATAGGAAGGGTCTCAGGATTGGAATGGGAAGTAGTTGGATAACACATCTCATGCTATAGGAAGGGTCTCAGGTTTGGTATAAGCATTGAGATATCACATCTCATGCTATAGGACGGGTCTCAGGATTGGAATGGAAGGATTTGGATATCACATCTCATGTTATAGGAAGGATCTCAGGTTTGGTATTAGAAGCATTGAGACATCACATCTCATGCTATAGGAAGGGTCTCAGGATTGGAATGTGAAGGATTTGGATATCACATCTCATGCTAAAGGAAGGGTCTCAGGTTTGGTAGAAGCATTGAGATATCAAGTCTCTGCTATCGGAAGGGTCTCAGGATTGGATTGGGAAGGAGTTGGATATCCCTTCTCATGCTATAGGAAGGGTCTCAGGATTTGAATGGCAAGGAGTTGGATATCACATCTCTGCTATCGGAAGGGTCTCAGGATTGGAATGGGAAGGAGTTGGATATTCCCATCTCATGTTATAGGAAGGGTCTCAGGTTTGGTATTAGAAGCATTGAGATATCACATCTCATGCTATAGGAAGGGTCTCAGGATTGGAATGGGAAGGACTTGGATATCACATCTCATGCTATAGGGAGGGTCTCAAGTTTGATATTAGAAGCTTTGAGATATCACATCTCATGATATCGGAAGGGTCTCAGGATTGGAATGGGAAGGAGTTGGATATCACATCTCATGATAAAGGAAGGGTCTAAGGTTTGGAAGGGGAAGGATTTGGATATCACATCTCATGTTATATTACGGGTCTCAGGTTTGGTATTAGAAGCATTGAGATATCAAGTCTCAGAGTATAGGAAGGGTCTCAGAATTGGAATGGGAAGGAGTTGGATATCACATCTCAAGCTATAGGAAGGGTCTCAGGATTGGAATGGGAAGGACTTGGATATCACATCTCATGCTATAGGAAGGCTCTCAGGTTTGGAAGGGGAAAGAGTTGGATATCACATTTCATGTTAGAGGTAGGATCTCAGGTTTGGTATTAGAGGCATTGAGATATCACATCTCATGCTATCAGAAGGGTCTCAGGAATGGAATGGGAAGGAGTTGGATATCACATCTCATGCTAAAGGGAGGGTCTCAGGTTTGGAAGGGGAAGGATTTGGATATCACATCTCATGTTATAGGAAGGATCTCAGGTTTGGTATTAGAAGCATTGAGATATCACATCTCATGCTATCGGAAGGATCTCAGGTTTGGTATTAGAAGCATTGAGATATCACATCTCATGCTATCAGAAGGGTCTCAGGATTGGAATGGGAAGGAGTTGGATATCACATCTCATGCTAAAGGGAGGGTCTCAGGTTTGGAAGGGGAAGGATTTGGATATCACATCTCATGTTATCGGAAGGATCTCACGTTTGGTATTAGAAGTATTGAGATATCATATCTCATGCTATAGGAAGGGTCTCAGGATTGGAATGGGAAAGAGTTGGATATCACATCTCATGCTATAGGGAGTGTCTCAGGATTGGAATGGGAAGGACTTAGATATCACATATCATGCTATAGGGAGGGTCTCAGTTTTGATATTAGAAGCATTGAGATATCACATCTCATGCTATCGGAAGTGTCTCAGAATTGGAATGGGAAGGAGCTGGATATCACATCTCATGCTAAAGGAAGGGTCTCAGGTTTGGAACAGGAAGGATTTGGATATCACATCTCATGTTATAGGAAGGGTCTCAGGTTTGGTATAAGCATTGAGATATCACATCTCTGCTATCGGAAGTGTCTCAGGATTGGAATGGGAAGGAGTTGGATATCACATCTCATGCTAAAGGAAGGGTCTCAGGTTTGGTAGAAGCATTGAGATATCACGTCTCTGCTATCGGAAGGGTCTCAGGATTGGATTGGGAAGGAGTTGGATATCCCTTCTCATGCTATAGGAAGGGTCTCAGGATTTGAATGGCAAGGAGTTGGATATCACATCTCATGCCATAGGAAGGGTCTCAGGTTTGGTATAAGCATTGAGATATCACATCTCTGCTATCGGAAGGGTCTCAGGATTGGATTGGGAAGGAGTTGGATATCCCTTCTCATGCTATAGGAAGTGTCTCAGGTTGGAATGGGAAGGAGTTGGATATCACATCTCATGTTATAGGAAGGGTCTCAGGATTGGAATGGGAAGGATTTGGATATCACATCTCTTGCTATAGGAAGGGTCTCAGGATTGGAATGGGTAGGAGTTGGATATTACTTTCTTGCTATAGGAAGGGTCTCATGTTTGGAATGGGAAGGAGTTGGATATCACATATGCTATAGTTAGTGTCTCAGGTTTGGAACGGGAAGGAGTTGGATATCACATCTCATGTTATAGGAAGGGTCTCAGGTTTGGTATAAGCATTGAGATATCACATCTCTGCTATCGGAAGCGGCTCAGGATTGGAATGGGAAGGAGTTGGATATCCCATCTCATGTTATAGTAAGAGTCTCTGGTTTGGTATTAGAATCATTGAGATATCACATTGCATGCTGTAGGAAGGGTCTAAGGATTGGAATGGGATGGACTTGGATATCACATCTCATGCTATAGGTAGGCTCTCAGGTTTGGTATAAGCATTGAGATATCACATCTCATGCTATAGGAAGGGTCTCAGGATTGGAATGGGAAGGATTTGGATATCACATCTCATGCTATAGGAAGGGTCTCAGGATTGGAATGTGAAGGATTTGGATATCACATCTCATGCTAAAGGAAGGGTCTCAGGTTTGGTAGAAGCATTGAGATATCACGTCTCTGCTATCGGAAGGGTCTCAGGATTGGATTGGGAAGGAGTTGGATATCCCTTCTCATGCTATAGGAAGGGTCTCAGGATTTGAATGGCAAGGAGTTGGATATCACATCTCATGCCATAGGAAGGGTCTCAGGTTTGGTATAAGCATTGAGATATCACATCTCTGCTATCGGAAGGGTCTCAGGATTGGAATGGGAAGGAGTTGGATATTCCCATCTCATGTTATAGGAAGGGTCTCAGGTTTGGTATTAGAAGCATTGAGATATCACATCTCATGCTATAGGAAGGGTCTCAGGATTGGAATGGGAAGGACTTGGATATCACATCTCATGCTATAGGGAGGGTCTCAAGTTTGATATTAGAAGCTTTGAGATATCACATCTCATGATATCGGAAGGGTCTCAGGATTGGAAAGGGAAGGAGTTGGATATCACATCTCATGATAAAGGAAGGGTCTAAGGTTTGGAAGGGGAAGGATTTGGATATCACATCTCATGTTATATTACGGGTCTCAGGTTTGGTATTAGAAGCATTGAGATATCAAGTCTCAGAGTATAGGAAGGGTCTCAGAATTGGAATGGGAAGGAGTTGGATATCACATCTCAAGCTATAGGAAGGGTCTCAGGATTGGAATGGGAAGGACTTGGATATCACATCTCATGCTATAGGAAGGCTCTCAGGTTTGGAAGGGGAAAGAGTTGGATATCACATTTCATGTTAGAGGTAGGATCTCAGGTTTGGTATTAGAGGCATTGAGATATCACATCTCATGCTATCAGAAGGGTCTCAGGAATGGAATGGGAAGGAGTTGGATATCACATCTCATGCTAAAGGGAGGGTCTCAGGTTTGGAGGGGAAGGATTTGGATATCACATCTCATGTTATAGGAAGGATCTCAGGTTTGGTATTAGAAGCATTGAGATATCACATCTCATGCTATCGGAAGGATCTCAGGTTTGGTATTAGAAGCATTGAGATATCACATCTCATGCTATCAGAAGGGTCTCAGGATTGGAATGGGAAGGAGTTGGATATCACATCTCATGCTAAAGGGAGGGTCTCAGGTTTGGAAGGGGAAGGATTTGGATATCACATCTCATGTTATCGGAAGGATCTCACGTTTGGTATTAGAAGTATTGAGATATCATATCTCATGCTATAGGAAGGGTCTCAGGATTGGAATGGGAAAGAGTTGGATATCACATCTCATGCTATAGGGAGTGTCTCAGGATTGGAATGGGAAGGACTTAGATATCACATATCATGCTATAGGGAGGGTCTCAGTTTTGATATTAGAAGCATTGAGATATCACATCTCATGCTATCGGAAGTGTCTCAGAATTGGAATGGGAAGGAGCTGGATATCACATCTCATGCTAAAGGAAGGGTCTCAGGTTTGGAACGGGAAGGATTTGGATATCACATCTCATGTTATAGGAAGGGTCTCAGGTTTCGTATAAGCATTGAGATATCACATCTCTGCTATCGGAAGTGTCTCAGGATTGGAATGGGAAGGAGTTGGATATCACATCTCATGCTAAAGGAAGGGTCTCAGGTTTGGTAGAAGCATTGAGATATCACGTCTCTGCTATCGGAAGGGTCTCAGGATTGGATTGGGAAGGAGTTGGATATCCCTTCTCATGCTATAGGAAGGGTCTCAGGATTTGAATGGCAAGGAGTTGGATATCACATCTCATGCCATAGGAAGGGTCTCAGGTTTGGTATAAGCATTGAGATATCACATCTCTGCTATCGGAAGGGTCTCAGGATTGGATTGGGAAGGAGTTGGATATCCCTTCTCATGCTATAGGAAGTGTCTCAGGTTGGAATGGGAAGGAGTTGGATATCACATCTCATGTTATAGGAAGGGTCTCAGGATTGGAATGGGAAGGATTTGGATATCACATCTCTTGCTATAGGAAGGGTCTCAGGATTGGAATGGGTAGGAGTTGGATATTACTTTCTTGCTATAGGAAGGGTCTCATGTTTGGAATGGGAAGGTGTTGGATATCACATATGCTATAGTTAGTGTCTCAGGTTTGGAACGGGAAGGAGTTGGATATCACATCTCATGTTATAGGAAGGGTCTCAGGTTTGGTATAAGCATTGAGATATCACATCTCTGCTATCGGAAGCGGCTCAGGATTGGAATGGGAAGGAGTTGGATATCCCATCTCATGTTATAGTAAGAGTCTCTGGTTTGGTATTAGAATCATTGAGATATCACATTGCATGCTGTAGGAAGGGTCTAAGGATTGGAATGGGATGGACTTGGATATCACATCTCATGCTATAGGTAGGCTCTCAGGTTTGGTATAAGCATTGGGATATCACATCTCATGCTATAGGAAGGGTCTCAGGATTGGAATGGGAAGGATTTGGATATCACATCTCATGCTATAGGAAGGGTCTCGGATTTGGTATAAGCATTGAGATATCACATCTCATGCTAAAGGAAGGGTCTCAGGATTGGAATGGGAAGGAGTTGTATATGACATCTCAGGCCATAGGAAGGGTTTCAGGTTTGGTATAAGCATTGAGATATCACATCTCTGCTATCGGAAGCGGCTCAGGATTGGAATGGGAAGGAGTTGGATATCCCATCTCATGTTATAGTAAGAGTCTCTGGTTTGGTATTAGAATCATTGAGATATCACATTGCATGCTGTAGGAAGGGTCTAAGGATTGGAATGGGATGGACTTGGATATCACATCTCATGCTATAGGTAGGCTCTCAGGTTTGGTATAAGCATTGAGATATCACATCTCATGCTATAGGAAGGGTCTCAGGATTGGAATGGGAAGGATTTGGATATCACATCTCATGCTATAGCAAGGGTCTCAGATTTGGTATAAGCATTGAGATATCACATCTCATGCTAAAGGAAGGGTCTCAGGATTGGAATGGGAAGGAGTTGGATACCACATCTCATGATAAAGGAAGGGTCTAAGGTTGGAAGGGGAAGGATTTGGATATCACATCTCATGTTATAGGACGGGTCTCAAGTTTGGTATTAGAAGCATTGAGATATCAAGTCTCATGGTATAAGAAGGGTCTCAGAATTGGAATGGGAAGGAGTTGGATATCACACCTCAAGCTATAGGAAGGGTCTCAGGATTGGAATGGGAAGGAGTTTGATATCACATCTCATGCCATAGTATGTGTCTCAGGTTTGGTAGAAGCATTGGGATATCACATCTCATGCTATCGGAAAGGTATCAGTATTGGATTTGGAAGAAGTTGGATATCCCATCTCATGCTATAGGAAGGGTCTCAGGTTGGAATGGGAAGGAGTTGGATATCACATTTCATGTTATAGGAAGGGTCTCAGGATTGGAATGGGAAGGACTTGGATATCATATCTCATGCTATAGGACGGGTCTCAGGTTTGTTATTAGAATCATTGAGATATCATATTGCATGCTGTAGGAAGGGTCTAAGGATTGGAATGGGAAGGACTTGGATATCACATCTCATGCTTTAGATAGGCTCTTAGGTTTGGAAAGGGAAGGAGTTGGATATCACATTTCATGTTAGAGGAAGGATCTCAGGTTTGGTATTAGAAGCATTGAGATATCACATCTCATGCTATAGGAAGGGTCTCAGGATTGGAATGGGAAGTAGTTGGATATCACATCTCATGCTATAGGAATGGTCTCAGGTTTGGTATAAGCATTGAGATATCACATCTCATGCTATAGGACGGGTCTCAGGATTGGAATGGAAGGAGTTGGATATCACATCTCATGTTATAGGAAGAGTCTCAGGTTTGGTATAAGCATTGAGATATCACATCTCTGCTATCGGAAGCGGCTCAGGATTGGAATGGGAAGGAGTTGGATATCCCATCTCATGTTATAGGAACAGTCTCTGGTTTGGTATTAGAATCATTGAGATATCACATCGCATGCTGTAGGAAGGGTGTAAGGATTGGAATGGGATGGACTTGGATATCACATCTCATGCTATAGGTAGGCTCTCAGGTTTGGTATAAGCATTGAGATATCACATCTCATGCTATAGGAAGGGTCTCAGGATTGGAATGGGAAGGAATTGGATATCACATCTCATGCTATAGGAAGGGTCTCAGATTTGGTATAAGCATTGAGATATCACATCTCATGCTAAAGGAAGGGTCTCAGGATTGGAATGGGAAGGAGTTGTATATGACATCTCAGGCCATAGGAAGGGTCTCAAGTTTGGTATAAGCATTGAGATATCACATCTCTGCTATCGGAAGGGTCTCAGGATTGGAATGGGAAGGAGTTGGATATCCCATCTCATGTTATAGGAATGCTCTCAGGTTTGGTATTAGAAGCATAGAGATATCACATCTCATGCTATAGGAAGGGTCTCAGGATTGGAATGGGAAGGACTTGGATGTCACATCTCATGCTATAGGGAGGGTCTCAAGTTTGATATTAGAAGCATTGAGATAACAAATCTCATGATATCGGAAGGGTCTCAGGATTGGAATGGGAAGGAGTTGGATATCACATCTCATGATAAAGGAAGGGTCTAAGGTTTGGAAGGGGAAGGATTTGGATATCACATCTCATGTTATAGGACGGGTCTCAGGTTTGGTATTAGAAGCATTGAGATATCAAGTCTCATGGTATAAGAAGGGTCTCAGAATTGGAATGGGAAGGAGTTGGATATCACACCTCAAGCTATAGGAAGGGTCTCAGGATTGGAATGGGAAGGAGTTTGATATCACATCTCATGCCATAGTATGGGTCTCAGGTTTGGTAGAAGCATTGGGATATCACATCTCATGCTATCGGAAGGGTATCAGTATTGGATTTGGAAGAAGTTGGATATCCCATCTCATGCTATAGGAAGGGTCTCAGGTTGGAATGGGAAGGAGTTGGATATCACATTTCATGTTATAGGAAGGGTCTCAGGATTGGAATGGGAAGGACTTGGATATCATATCTCATGCTATAGGAAGGCTCTCAGGTTTGGAAGGGGAAGGAGTTGGATATCACATTTCATGTTAGAGGAAGGATCTCAGGTTTGGTATTAGAGGCCTTGAGATATCACATCTCATGCTATAGGAAGGGTCTCAGGATTGGAATGGGAAGGAGTTGGATATCACATCTCAAGCTATAGGAAATATCTCAGGTTTGGTATTAGAAGCATTGAGACATCACATCTCATGTTATAGGAAGGGTCTCAGGATTGGAATGGGAAGAAGTTGGATATCACATCTCATGCTATAGGAAGGGTCTCAGGTTTGGTATAAGCATTGAGATATCACATCTCATGCTATAGGACGGGTCTCAGGATTGGAATGGAACGGGTTGGATATCACATCTCATGTTATAGGAAGGATCTCAGGTTTGGTATTAGAAGCATTGAGACATCACATCTCATGCTTTAGGAAGGGTCTCAGGGTTGGAATGGTAAGGAGTTGGATATCACATCTCATCCAATAGGAAGGGTCTCAGGTTTGGAATGGGAAGGAATTGGATATCACATCTTATGTTATAGGAAGGATCTCAGGTTTGGTATTAGAAGCATTGAGATATCACATCTCATGCTATAGGAAGGGTCTCAGGATTGGAATGTGAAGGATTTGGATATCACATCTCATGCTAAAGGAAGGGTCTCAGGTTTGGTAGAAGCATTGAGATATCACGTCTCTGCTATCGGAAGGGTCTCAGGATTGGATTGGGAAGGAGTTGGATATCCCTTCTCATGCTATAGGAAGGGTTTCAGGATTTGAATGGCAAGGAGTTGGATATCACATCTCATGCCATAGGAAGGGTCTCAGGTTTGGTATAAGCATTGAGATATCACATCTCTGCTATCGGAAGGGTCTCAGGATTGGATTGGGAAGGAGTTGGATATCCCTTCTCATGCTATAGGAAGTGTCTCAGGTTGGAATGGGAAGGAGTTGGATATCACATCTCATGTTATAGGAAGGGTCTCAGGATTGGAATGGGAAGGATTTGGATATCACATCTCTTGCTATAGGAAGGGTCTCAGGATTGGAATGGGTAGGAGTTGGATATTACTTTCTTGCTATAGGAAGGGTCTCATGTTTGGAATGGGAAGGAGTTGGATATCACATATGCTATAGTTAGTGTCTCAGGTTTGGAACGGGAAGGAGTTGGATATCACATCTCATGTTATAGGAAGGGTCTCAGGTTTGGTATAAGCATTGAGATATCACATCTCTGCTATCGGAAGCGGCTCAGGATTGGAATCGGAAGGAGTTGGATATCCCATCTCATGTTATAGTAAGAGTCTCTGGTTTGGTATTAGAATCATTGAGATATCACATTGCATGCTGTAGGAAGGGTCTAAGGATTGGAATGGGATGGACTTGGATATCACATCTCATGCTATAGGTAGGCTCTCAGGTTTGGTATAAGCATTGAGATATCACATCTCATGCTATAGGAAGGGTCTCAGGATTGGAATGGGAAGGATTTGGATATCACATCTCATGCTATAGGAAGGGTCTCAGATTTGGTATAAGCATTGAGATATCACATCTCATGCTAAAGGAAGGGTCTCAGGATTGGAATGGGAAGGAGTTGTATATGACATCTCAGGCCATAGGAAGGGTCTCAGGTTTGGTATAAGCATTGAGATATCACATCTCTGCTATCGGAAGGGTCTCAGGATTGGAATGGGAAGGAGTTGGATATCCCATCTCATGTTATAGGAAGGGTCTCAGGTTTGGTATTAGAAGCATAGAGATATCACATCTCATGCTATAGGAAGGGTCTCAGGATTGGAATGGGAAGGACTTGGATGTCACATCTCATGCTATAGGGAGGGTCTCAAGTTTGATATTAGAAGCATTGAGATAACAAATCTCATGATATCGGAAGGGTCTCAGGATTGGAATGGGAAGGAGTTGGATACCACATCTCATGATAAAGGAAGGGTCTAAGGTTTGGAAGGGGAAGGATTTGGATATCACATCTCATGTTATAGGCGGGTCTCAGGTTTGGTATTAGAAGCATTGAGATATCAAGTCTCATGGTATAAGAAGGGTCTCAGAATTGTAATGGGAAGGAGTTGGATATCACACCTCAAGCTATAGGAAGGGTCTCAGGATTGGAATGGGAAGGAGTTTGATATCACATCTCATGCCATAGTATGGGTCTCAGGTTTGGTAGAAGCATTGGGATATCACATCTCATGCTATCGGAAGGGTATCAGTATTGGATTTGGAAGAAGTTGGATATCCCATCTCATGCTATAGGAAGGGTCTCAGGTTGGAATGGGAAGGAGTTGGATATCACATTTCATGTTATAGGAAGGGTCTCAGGATTGGAATGGGAAGGACTTGGATATCATATCTCATGCTATAGGACGGGTCTCAGGTTTGTTATTAGAATCATTGATATATCATATTGCATGCTGTTGGAAGGGTCTAAGGATTGGAATGGGAAGGACTTGGATATCACATCTCATGCTATAGGGAGGGTCTCAAGTTTGATATTAGAAGCATTGAGATAACAAATCTCATGATATCGGAAGGGTCTCAGGATTGGAATGGGAAGGATTTGGATATCACATCTTATGCTATAGGAAGGGTCTCAGATTTGGTATAAGCATTGAGATATCACATCTCATGCTAAAGGAAGGGTCTCAGGATTGGAATGGGAAGGAGTTGTATATGACATCTCAGGCCATAGGAAAGGTCTCAGGTTTGGTATAAGCATTGAGATATCACATCTCTGCTATCGGAAGGGTCTCAGGATTGGAATGGGAAGGAGTTGGATATCCCATCTCATGTTATAGGAAGGGTCTCAGGTTTGGTATTAGAAGCATAGAGATATCACATCTCATGCTATAGGAAGGGTCTCAGGATTGGAATGGGAAGGACTTGGATGTCACATCTCATGCTATAGGGAGGGTCTCAAGTTTGATATTAGAAGCATTGAAATAACAAATCTCATGATATCGGAAGGGTCTCAGGATTGGAATGGGAAGGAGTTGGATACCACATCTCATGATAAAGGAAGGGTCTAAGGTTTGGAAGGGGAAGGATTTGGATATCACATCTCATGTTATAGGACGGGTCTCAGGTTTGGTATTAGAAGCATTGAGATATCAAGTCTCATGGTATAAGAAGGGTCTCAGAATTGGAATGGGAAGGAGTTGGATATCACACCTCAAGCTATAGGAAGGGTCTCAGGATTTGAATGGGAAGGAGTTTGATATCACATCTCATGCCATAGTATGGGTCTCAGGTTTGTTAGAAGCATTGGGATATCACATCTCATGCTATCGGAAGGGTATCAGTTTTGGATTTGGAAGAAGTTGGATATCCCATCTCATGCTATAGGAAGGGTCTCAGGTTGGAATGGGAAGGAGTTGGATATCACATTTCATGTTATAGGAAGGGTCTCAGGATTGGAATGGGAAGGACTTGGATATCATATCTCATGCTATAGGACGGGTCTCAGGTTTGTTATTAGAATCATTGATATATCATATTGCATGCTGTTGGAAGGGTCTAAGGATTGGAATGGGAAGGACTTGGATATCACATCTCATGCTATAGATAGGCTCTTAGGTTTGGAAAGGGAAGGAGTTGGATATCACATTTCATGTTAGAGGAAGGATCTCAGGTTTGGTATTAGAAGCATTGAGATATCACATCTCATGCTATAGGAAGGGTCTCAGGATTGGAATGGGAAGTAGTTGGATATCACATCTCATGCTATAGGAAGGGTCTCAGGTTTGGTATAAGCATTGAGATATCACATCTCATGCTATAGGACGGGTCTCAGGATTGGAATGGAAGGAGTTGGATATCACATCTCATGTTATAGGAAGGATCTCAGGTTTGGTATTAGAAGCATTGAGACATTACATCTCATGCTATAGGAAGGGTCTCAGGGTTGGAATGGGAAGGAGTTGGATATGACATCTCATCCAATAGGAAGGGTCTCAGGTTTGGAATGGGAAGGAATTGGATATCACATCTCATGTTATAGGAAGGATCTCAGGTTTGGTATTAGAAGCATTGAGATATCACTTCTCATGCTATAGGAAGGGTCTCAGGATTGGAATGTGAAGGATTTAGATATCACATCTCATGCTAAAGGAAGGGTCTCAGGTATGGTAGAAGCATTGAGATATCACGTCTCTGCTATCGGAAGGGTCTCAGGATTGGATTGGGAAGGAGTTGGATATCCCTTCTCATGCTATAGGAAGGGTCTCAGTATTTGAATGGGAAGGAGTTGGATATCCCTTCTCATGCTATAGGAAGTGTCTCAGGTTGGAATGGGAAGGAGTTGGATATCACATCTCATGTTATAGGAAGGGTCTCAGGATTGGAATGGGTAGGAGTTGGATATTACTTTCTTGCTGTAGGAAGGGTCTCATGTTTGGAATGGGAAGCAGTTGGATATCACATATGCTATAGTTAGTGTCTCAGGTTTGGAAAGGGAAGGAGATGGATATCACATTTCATGTTAGAGATAGGATCTCAGGTTTGGTATTAGAGGCATTGAGATATCACATCTCATGCTATCAGAAGGGTCTCAGGATTGGAATGGGAAGGAGTTGTATATCACATCTCATGCTAAATGGAGGGTCTCAGGTTTGGAAGGGGAAGGATTTGGAAATCACATCTCATGTTATAGGAAGGATCTCAGGTTTGGTATTAGAAGCATTGAGACATCACATCTCATGTTATAGGAAGGGTCTCAGGATTGGAATGGGAAGAAGTTGGATATCACATCTCATGCTATAGGAAGGGTCTCAGGTTTGGTATAAGCATTGAGATATCACATCTCATGCTATAGGAAGGGTCTCAGGATTGGAATGGGAAGGAGTTGTATATGACATCTCATGCCATAGGAAGGGTCTCAGGTTTGGTATAAGCATTGAGATATCACATCACATGCTATAGGAAGGGTCTCAGGATTGGAATGGGAAGGACTTGGATATCACATCTCATGCTATAGGCAGGGCCTCAGGTTTGGAAAGGGAAGGAGATGGATATCACATTTCATGTTAGAGATAGGATCTCAGGTTTGGTATTAGAGGCATTGAGATATCACATCTCATGCTATCAGAAGGGTCTCAGGATTGGAATGGGAAGGAGTTGTATATCACATCTCATGCTAAATGGAGGGTCTCAGGTTTGGAAGGGGAAGGATTTGGAAATCACATCTCATGTTATAGGAAGGATCTCAGGTTCGGTATTAGAAGCATTGAGATATCACATCTCATGCTATCGGAAGTATCTCAGGTTTGGTATTAGAGGCATTGAGATATCACATCTCATGCTATCATAAGGGTCTCAGGATTGGAATGGGAAGTAGTTGGATATCACATCTCATGTTATTGGAAGGATCGCAGGTTTGGTATTAGAAGCATTGAGACATCACATCTCATGCTATAGGAAGGGTCTCAGGATTGGAATGGGAAGGAGTTGGATATCACATCTCATGCTATAGGAAGGGTCTCAGATTTGGTATAAGCATTGAGATATCACATCTCATGCTATAGGAAGGGTCTCAGGATTGGATTGGGAAGGAGTTGTATATGACATCTCATGTTATAGGAAGGGTCTCAGGTTTGGTATTAGAAGCATTGAGATATCACATCTCATGCTATAGGAAGGGTCTCAGGATTGGAATGGGGAGGACTTGGATGTCACATCTCATGCTATAGGGAGGGTCTCAAGTTTGATATTAGAAGCATTGAGATAACAAATCTCATGATATCGGAAGGGTCTCAGGATTGGAATGGGAAGGAGTTGGATATCACATCTCATGATAAAGGAAGGGTCTAAGGTTTGGAAGGGGAAAGATTTGGATATCACATCTCATGTTATAGGACGGGTCTCAGGTTTGGTATTAGAAGCATTGAGATATCAAGTCTCATGGCATAGGAAGGGTCTCAGAATTGGAATGGGAAGGAGTTGGATATCACATCTCAAGCTATAGGAAGAGTCTCAGGATTGGAATGGGAATGAGTTTGATATCACATCTCATGCCATAGTATGGATCTCAGGTTTGGTAGAAGCATTGGGATATCACAATTCATGCTATTGGAAGGGTATCAGTATTGGATTTCGAAGGAGTTGGATATCCCATCTCATGCTATAGGAAGGGTCTCAGGTTGGAATGGGAAGGAGTTGGATATCACATTTCATGTTATAGGAAGGGTCTCAGGATTGGAATGGGAAGGACTTGGATATCATATCTCATGCTATAGGAAGGCTCTCAGGTTTGGAAGGGGAAGGAGTTGGATATCACATTTCATGTTAGAGGAAGGATCTCAGGTTTGGTATTAGAGGCCTTGAGATATCACATCTCATGCTATAGGAAGGGTCTCAGGATTGGAATGGGAAGGAGTTGGATATCACATCTCAAGCTTTAGGAAGGGTCTCAGGTTCGGTATAAGCATTGCGATAGCACATCTCATGCTATAGGAAGGGTCTCAGGATTGGAATGGGAAGGAGTTGGATATCACATCTCATGTTATAGGAAAGATCTCAGGTTTGGTATTAGAAGCATTGAGACATCACATCTCATGTTATAGGAAGGGTCTCAGGATTGGAATGGGAAGAAGTTGGATATCACATCTCATGCTATAGGAAGGGTCTCAGGATTGGAATGGGAAGGAGTTGGATATCACATCTCATGTTATAGGAAGGATCTCAGGTTTGGTATTAGAAGCATTGAGACATCACATCTCATGCTATAGGAAGGGTCTCAGGATTGGTATGGGAAGGAGTTGGATATCACATCTCATGCTATAGGAAGGGTCTCACATTTGGTATAAGCATTGAGATATCACATCTCATGCTATAGGAAGGGTCTCAGGATTGGATTGGGAAGGAGTTGTATATGACATCTCAGGCCATAGGAAGGGTCTCAGGATTGGTATAAGCATTGAGATATCACATCTCTGCTATCGGAAGGGTCTCAGGATTGGAATGGGAAGGAGTTGGATATCCCATCTCATGTTATACGAAGGGTCTCAGGTTTTGTATTAGAAGCATTGAGATATCACATCTCATGCTATAGGAAGGGTCTCAGGATTGGAATGGGGAGGACTTGGATGTCACATGTCATGCTATAGGGAGGGTCTCAAGTTTGATATTAGAAGCATTGAGATAACAAATCTCATGATATCGGAAGGGTCTCAGGATTGGAATGGGAAGGAGTTGGATATCACATCTCATGATAAAGGAAGGGTCTAAGGTTTGGAAGGGGAAAGATTTGGATATCACATCTCATGTTATAGGACGGGTCTCAGATTTGGTATTAGAAGCATTGAGATATCAAGTCTCATGGCATAGGAAGGGTCTCAGAATTGGAATGTGAAGGAGTTGGATATCACATCTCAAGCTATAGGAAGAGTCTCAGGATTGGAATGGGAAGGAGTTTGATATCACATCTCATGCCATAGTATGGGTCTCAGGTTTGGTAGAAGCATTGGGATATCACATCTCATGCTATTGGAAGGGTATCAGTATGGGATTTGGAAGGAGTTGGATATCACATTTCATGTTATAGGAAGGGTCTCAGGTTGGAATGGGAAGGAGTTGGATATCACATTTCATGTTATAGGAAGGGTCTCAGGGTTGGAATGGGAAGGACTTGGATATCATATCTCATGCTATAGGAAGGCTCTCAGGTTTGGAAGGGGAAGGAGTTGGATATCACATTTCATGTTAGAGGAAGGATCTCAGGTTTGGTATTAGAGGCCTTGAGATATCACATCTCATGCTATAGGAAGGGTCTCAGGATTGGAATGGGAAGGAGTTGGATATCACATCTCAAGCTTTAGGAAGGGTCTCAGGTTTGGTATAAGCATTGAGATAGCACATCTCATGCTATAGGAAGGGTCTCAGGATTGGAATGGGAAGGAGTTGGATATCACATCTCATGTTATAGGAAGGATCTCAGGTTTGGTATTAGAAGCATTGAGACATCACATCTCATGCTATAGGAAGGGTCTCAGGATTGGAATGGGAAGGAGTTGGATATCACATCTCATGCTATAGGAAGGGTCTCAGATTTGGTATAAGCATTGAGATATCACATCTCTGCTATCGGAAGGGTCTCAGGATTGGAATGGGAAGGAGTTGGATATCCCATCTCATGCTATAGGGAGGGTCTCAATTTTGATATTAGAAGCATTGAGATAACAAATCTCATGATATCGGAAGGGTCTCAGGATTGGAATGGGAAGGAGTTGGATATCACATCTCATGATAAAGGAAGGGTCTAAGGTTTGGAAGGGGAAAGATTTGGATATCACATCTCATGTTATAGGACGGGTCTCAGGTTTGGTATTAGAAGCATTGAGATATCAAGTCTCATGGTATAGGAAGGGTCTCAGAATTGGAATGGGAAGGAGTTGGATATCACATCTCAAGCTATAGGAAGAGTCTCAGGATTGGAATGGGAAGGAGTTTGATATCACATCTCATGCCATAGTATGGTTCTCAGGTTTGATAGAAGCATTGGGATATCACATCTCATGCTATTGGAAGGGTATCAGTATTGGATTTGGAAGGAGTTGGATATCCCATCTCATGCTATAGGAAGGGTCTCAGGTTGGAATGGGAAGGAGTTGGATATCACATTTCATGTTATAGGAAGGGTCTCAGGATTGGAATGGGAAGGACTTGGATATCATATCTCATGCTATAGGAAGGCTCTCAGGTTTGGAAGGAGAAGGAGTTGGATATCACATTTCATGTTAGAGGAAGGATCTCAGGTTTGGTATTAGAGGCCTTGAGATATCACATCTCATGCTATAGGAAGGGTCTCAGGTTGGAATGGGAAGGAGTTGGATATCACATTTCATGTTATAGGAAGGGTCTCAGGATTGGAATGGGAAGGAGTTGGATATCACATCTCAAGCTTTAGGAAGGGTCTCAGGTTTGGTATAAGCATTGAGATAGCAAATCTCATGCTATAGGAAGGGTCTCAGGATTGGAATGGGAAGGAGTTGGATATCACATCTCATGTTATAGGAAAGATCTCAGGTTTGGTATTAGAAGCATTGAGACATCACATCTCATGTCATAGGAAGGGTCTCAGGATTGGAATGGGAAGAAGTTGGATATCACATCTCATGCTATAGGAAGGGTCTCAGGTTTGGAAGGGGAAGGAGTTGGATATCCAATCTCATGTTATAGGACTGGTCTCAGGTTTGGTATTAGAAGCATTGAGATATCACATCGCATGCTGTAGGAAGGTTCTCAGGTTTGGAATGGGGAGGAATTGGATATCACATCTCATGTCATAGGAAGGATCTCAGGTTTGGTATTAGAAGCATTGAGATATCACATCTCATGCTATAGGAATGGTCTCAGGATTGGAATGGGAAGGAGTTGGATATTACATTCCTGCTATAGGAAGGGTCTCAGGTTTGGAACGGGAAGGAGTTGTATATCACATCTCATGTTATAGGAAGGGTCTCAGGTTTGGTATAAGCATTGAGATATCACATCTCTGCTATCGGAAGTGTCTCAGGATTGGAATGGGAAGGTGTTGGATATCCCATCTCATGTTATAGGACGGGTCTCAGGTTTGTTTTTAGAATCATTGAGATATCATATTGCATGCTGTAGGAAGGGTCTAAGGATTGGAATGGGAAGGAGTTGGATATCCCATCTCATGTTATAGGAAGGGTCTCAGGTTTGGTATAAGCATTGAGATATCACATCTCATGCTATAGGAAGGGTCTCAGGATTGGAATGGGAAGGAGTTGGATATCACATCTCATGTTATAGGAAGGATCTCAGGTTTGGTATTAGAAGCATTGAGACATCACATCTCATGCTATCGGAAGGGTCTCAGGATTGGAATGGGAAGGACTTGGATATCACATCTCATGCTATAGGGAGGGTCTCAAGTTTGATATTAGAAGCATTGAGATATCATATCTCATGCTATAGGAAGGGTCTCAGGATTGGAATGGGAAGGAGTTGGATATCACATCTCATGCTATAGGAAGGGTCTCAGGTTTGGTATAAGCAGTGAGATATCACATCTCATGCTATAGGAAGTGTCTCAGGATTGGAATGGGAAGGAGTTGGATATCACATCTCATGTTATAGGAAGGATCACAGGTTTGGTATAAGCATTGAGATATCACATCTCTACTATCGGAAGGGTCTCAGGATTGGAATGGGAAGGAGTTGGATATTCCCATCTCATGTTATAGGAAGGGTCTCAGGTTTGGTATTAGAAGCATTGAGATATCACATATCATGCTATAGGAAGGGTCTCAGGATTGGAATGGGAAGGACTTGGATATCACATCTCATGCTATAAGGAGGGTCTCAAGTTTGATATTAGAAGCATTGAGATATCACATCTCATGATATCGGAAGGGTCTCAGGGATGGAATGGGAAGGAGTTGGATATCACATCTCATGATAAAGGAAGTGTCTAAGGTTTGGAAGGGGAAGGAGTTTGATATCACATCTCATGCCATAGTATGGGTCTCAGGTTTGGTAGAAGCATTGGGATATCACATCTCATGCTATCGGAAGGGTATCAGGATTGGATTTGGAAGGAGTTGGATATCCCATCTCATGCTATAGGAAGGGTCTCAGTTTGGAATGGGAAGGAGTTGGATATCACATCTCATGTTATAGGAAGGGTCTCAGGATTGGAATTAGAAGGACTTGGATATCACATCTCATGCTATAGGAAGGCTCTCAGGTTTGGAAGGGGAAAGAGTTGGATATCACATTTCATGTAAGACGTAGGATCTCAGGTTTGGTATTAGAGGCATTGAGATATCACATCTCATGCTATCAGAAGAGTCTCAGGATTGGAATGGGAAGGAGTTGGATATCACATCTCATGCTAAAGGGAGGGTCTCAGGTTTGGAAGGGGAAGGATTTGGATATCACATCTCATGTTATAGGAAGGATCTCAGGTTTGGTATTAGAAGCATTGAGATATCACATCTCATGCTATCGGAAGGATCTCAGGTTTGGTATAGAAGCATTGAGATATCACATCTCATGCTATCAGAAGGTTCTCAGGATTGGAATGGGAAGGAGTTGGATATCACATCTCATGCTAAAGGGAGGGTCTCAGGTTTGGAAGGGGAAGGATTTGGATATCACATCTCATGTTATCGGAAGGATCTCACGTTTGGTATTAGAAGTATTGAGATATCATATCTCATGCTATAGGAAGGGTCTCAGGATTGAAATGGGAAAGAGTTGGATATCACATCTCATGCTATAGGGAGTGTCTCAGGATTGGAATGGGAAGGACTTAGATATCACATATCATGCTATAGGGAGGGACTCAGTTTTGATATTAGAAGCATTGAGATATCACATCTCATGCTATCGGAAGTGTCTCAGGATTGGAATGGGAAGGAGCTGGATATCACATCTCATGCTAAAGGAAGGGTCTCAGGTTTGGAACGGGAAGGAGTTGGATATCACATCTCATGCTAAAGGAAGGGTCTCAGGTTTGGAACGGGAAGGATTTGGATATCACATCTCATGTTATAGGAAGGGTCTCAGGTTTGGTATAAGCATTGAGATATCACATCTCTGCTATCGGAAGTGTCTCAGGATTGGAATGGGAAGGAGTTGGATATCCCATCTCATGCTATAGATATGCTCTTAGGTTTGGAAAGGGAAGGAGTTGGATATCACATTTCATGTTAGAGGAAGGATCTCAGGTTTGGTATTAGAAGCATTGAGATATCACATCTCATGCTATAGGAAGGGTCTCAGGATTGGAATTTGAAGTAGTTGGATATCACATCTCATGCTATAGGAAGGGTCTCAGGTTTGGTATAAGCATTGAGATATCACATCTCATGCTATAGGACGGGTCTCAGGATTGGAATGGAAGGAGTTGGATATCACATCTCATGTTATAGGAAGCATCTCAGGTTTGGTATTAGAAGCATTGAGACATCACATCTCATGCTATAGGAAGGGTCTCAGGGTTGGAATGGGAAGGAGTTGGATATCACATCTCATCCAATAGGAAGGGTCTCAGGTTTGGAATGGGAAGGAATTGGATATCACATCTCATGTTATAGGAAGGATCTCAGGTTTGGTATTATAAGCATTGAGATATAACATCTCATGCTATAGGAAGGGTCTCAGGATTGGAATGTGAAGGATTTGGATATCACATCTCATGCTAAAGGAAGGGTCTCAGGTTTGGTAGAAGCATTGAGATATCACGTCTCTGCTATCGGAAGGGTCTCAGGATTGGATTGGGAAGGAGTTGGATATCCCTTCTCATGCTATAGGAAGGATCTCAGGATTTGAATGGCAAGGAGTTGGATATCACATCTCATGCCATAGGAAGGGTCTCAGGTTTGGTATAAGCATTGAGATATCACATCTCTGCTATCGGAAGGGTCTCAGGATTGGATTGGGAAGTAGTTGGATATCCCTTCTCATGCTATAGGAAGTGTCTCAGGTTGGAATGGGAAGGAGTTGGATATCACATCTCATGTTATAGGAAGGGTCTCAGGATTGGAATGGGAAGGATTTGGATATCACATCTCTTGCTATAGGAAGGATCTCAGGATTGGAATGGGTAGGAGTTGGATATTACTTTCTTGCTATAGGAAGGGTCTCATGTTTGGAATGGGAAGGAGTTGGATATCACATATGCTATTGTTAGTGTCTCAGGTTTGGAACGGGAAGGAGTTGGATATCACATCTCATGTTATAGGAAGGGTCTCAGGTTTGGTATTATAAGCATTGAGATATAACATCTCATGCTATAGGAAGGGTCTCAGGATTGGAATGTGAAGGATTTGGATATCACATCTCATGCTAAAGGAAGGGTCTCAGGTTTGGTAGAAGCATTGAGATATCACATCTCTGCTATCGGAAGCGGCTCAGGATTGGAATGAGATGGAGTTGGATATCCCATCTCATGTTATAGTAAGAGTCTCTGGTTTGGTATTAGAATCATTGAGATATCACATCACATGCTGTAGGAAGGGTCTAAGGATTGGAATGGATGGACTTGGATATCACATCTCATGCTATAGGTAGGCTCTCAGGTTTGGTATAAGCATTGAGATATCACATCTCATGCTATAGGAAGGGTCTCAGGATTGGAATGGGAAGGATTTGGATATCACATCTCATGCTATAGGAAGGGTCTCAGATTTGGTATAAGCATTGAGATATCACATCTCATGCTAAAGGAAGGGTCTCAGGATTGGAATGGGAAGGAGTTGTATATGACATCTCAGGCCATAGGAAGGGTCTCAGGTTTGGTATAAGCATTGAGATATCACATCTCTGCTATCGGAAGGGTCTCAGGATTGGAATGGGAAGGAGTTGGATATCCCATCTCATGTTATAGGAAAGGTCTCAGGTTTGGTATTAGAAGCATAGAGATATCACATCTCATGCTATAGGAAGGGTCTCAGGATTGGAATGGGAAGGACTTGGATGTCACATCTCATGCTATAGGGAGGGTCTCAAGTTTGATATTAGAAGCATTGAGATAACAAATCTCATGATATCGGAAGGGTCTCAGGATTGGAATGGGAAGGAGTTGGATACCACATCCCATGATAAAGGAAGGGTCTAAGGTTTGGAAGGGGAAGGATTTGGATATCACATCTCATGTTATAGGACGGGTCTCAGGTTTGGTATTAGAAGCATTGAGATATCAAGTCTCATGGTATAAGAAGGGTTTCAGAATTGGAATGGGAAGGAGTTGGATATCACACCTCAAGCTATAGGAAGGGTCTCAGGATTGGAATGGGAAGGAGCTTGATATCACATCTCATGCCATAGTATGGGTCTCAGGCTTGGTAGAAGCATTGGGATATCACATCTCATGCTATCGGAAGGGTATCAGTATTGGATTTGGAAGAAGTTGGATATCCCATCTCATGCTATAGGAAGGGTCTCAGGTTGGAATGGGAAGGAGTTGGATATCACATTTCATGTTATAGGAAGGGTCTCAGGATTGGAATGGGAAGGACTTGGATATCATATCTCATGCTATAGGATGGGTCTCAGGTTTGTTATTAGAATCATTGTGATATCATATTGCATGCTGTAGGAAGGGTCTAAGGATTGGAATGGGAAGGACTTGGATATCACATCTCATGCTATAGATAGGCTCTTAGGTTTGGAAAGGGAAGGAGTTGGATATCACATTTCATGTTAGAGGAAGGATCTCAGGTTTGGTATTAGAAGCATTGAGATATCACATCTCATGCTATAGGAAGGGTCTCAGGATTGGAATGGGAAGTAGTTGGATATCACATCTCATGCTATAGGAAGGGTCTCAGGTTTGGTATAAGCATTGAGATATCACATCTCATGCTATAGGACGGGTCTCAGGATTGGAATGGAAGGAGTTGGATATCACATCTCATGTTATAGGAAGGATCTCAGGTTTGGTATTAGAAGCATTGAGACATCACATCTCATGCTATAGGAAGGGTCTCAGGATTGGAATGTGAAGGATTTGGATATCACATCTCATGCTAAAGGAAGGGTCTCAGGTTTGGTAGAAGCATTGAGATATCACGTCTCTGCTATCGGAAGGGTCTCAGGATTGGATTGGGAAGGAGTTGGATATCCCTTCACATGCTATAGGAAGGGTCTCAGGATTTGAATGGCAAGGAGATGGATATCACATCTCATGCCATAGGAAGGGTCTCAGGTTTGGTATAAGCATTGAGATATCACATCTCTGCTATCGGAAGGGTCTCAGGATTGGAATGGCAAGGAGTTGGATATTCCCATCTCATGTTATAGGAAGGGTCTCAGGTTTGGTATTAGAAGCATTGAGATATCACATCTCATGCTATAGGAAGGGTCTCAGGATTGGAATGGGAAGGACTTGGATATCACATCTCATGCTATAGGGAGGGTCTCAAGTTTGATATTAGAAGCTTTGAGATATCACATCTCATGATATCGGAAGGGTCTCAGGATTGGAATGGGAAGGAGTTGGATATCACATCTCATGATAAAGGAAGGGTCTAAGGTTTGGAAGGGGAAGGATTTGGATATCACATCTCATGTTATATTACGGGTCTCAGGTTTGGTATTAGAAGCATTGAGATATCAAGTCTCAGAGTATAGGAAGGGTCTCAGAATTGGAATGGGAAGGAGTTGGATATCACATCTCAAGCTATAGGAAGGGTCTCAGGATTGGAATGGGAAGGACTTGGATATCACATCTCATGCTATAGGAAGGCTCTCAGGTTTGGAAGGGGAAAGAGTTGGATATCACATTTCATGTTAGAGGTAGGATCTCAGGTTTGGTATTAGAGGCATTGAGATATCACATCTCATGCTATCGGAAGGATCTCAGGTTTGGTATTAGAAGCATTGAGATATCACATCTCATGCTATCAGAAGGGTCTCAGGATTGGAATGGGAAGGAGTTGGATATCACATCTCATGCTAAAGGGAGGGTCTCAGGTTTGGAAGGGGAAGGATTTGGATATCACATCTAATGTTATAGGAAGGATCTCAGGTTTGGTATTAGAAGCATTGAGATATCACATCTCATGCTATCGGAAGGATCTCAGGTTTGGTATTAGAAGCATTGAGATATCACATCTCATGCTATCAGAAGGGTCTCAGGATTGGAATGGGAAGGAGTTGGATATCACATCTCATGCTAAAGGGAGGGTCTCAGGTTTGGAAGGGGAAGGATTTGGATATCACATCTCATGTTATCGGAAGGATCTCACGTTTGGTATTAGAAGTATTGAGATATCATATCTCATGCTATAGGAAGGGTCTCAGGATTGGAATGGGAAAGAGTTGGATATCACATCTCATGCTATAGGGAGTGTCTCAGGATTGGAATGGGAAGGACTTAGATATCACATATCATGCTATAGGGAGGGTCTCAGTTTTGATATTAGAAGCATTGAGATATCACATCTCATGCTATCGGAAGTGTCTCAGGATTGGAATGGGAAGGAGCTGGATATCACATCACATGCTAAAGGAAGGGTCTCAGGTTTGGAACGGGAAGGATTTGGATATCACATCTCATGTTATAGGAAGGGTCTCAGGTTTGGTATAAGCATTGAGATATCACATCTCTGCTATCGGAAGTGTCTCAGGATTGGAATGGGAAGGAGTTGGATATCCCATCTCATGTTATAGGACGGGTCTCAGGTTTGTTATTAGAATCATTGAGATATCATATTGCATGCTGTAGGAAGGGTCTAAGGGTTGGAATGGGAAGGACTTGGATATCACATCTCATGCTATAGATAGGCTCTTAGGTTTGGAAAGGGAAGGAGTTGGATATCACATTTCATGTTAGAGGAAGGATCTCAGGTTTGGTATTAGAAGCATTGAGATATCACATCTCATGCTATAGGAAGGGTCTCAGGATTGGAATGGGAAGTAGTTGGATATCACATCTCATGCTATAGGAAGGGTCTCAGGTTTGGTATAAGCATTGAGATATCACATCTCATGCTATGGGACGGGTCTCAGGATTGGAATGGAAGGAGTTGGATATCACATCTCATGTGTTAAGACGGATTTCTGAACTCTGTCCTGGTGGCGCAGAAGTTCAGAAGGCCAACCTAATTACTTGGAACAGGGTAACCTCTGGACAAGCCAGACCAATCAAGGTAGCGATCGCGGCGGTCAAGACTAGGTCTCAAGAGGGGTGAGGGTGACTGAAAGCCCGCAGTGAGCACACAAAGCAAGAGCGCTGACAAACTACTCCAAACAGTTGTCATATCAAAAATAGATACAAATTTATTTTAAGGCCTTTAAAATAATGACCGTAGCGAGAAAATCACAATATCACAATACTAAACCAACACATACCATATCAACACAATATATATACAAATACACAGTCGCAAGCGTTTAAAGCACGAAATATGTAGTCCACCTGAAAGGAAAGGAAAACAGGCAGTGCGATAACGCTTTAGACTCAGTTCGCCTTCAGAGGCACCTAACTAGATGGAAGTCCGAGCCCTGCGAAGAGTGGAGCCTTGTGCTCAAAGTACCTGCCACGCCGGTGCCAACGGGCAAAAGTGGAAGCTCTTCGTAGGAAGTCAGGCAGTTCGGGTTAGTGCACAGCAGAAGGAGAACAGGTTCCGCAACTCAAGCGCAGCCTCCACAGCGGGCAGAAGCAGAGCGCGAGTACGGCCAAAAGGGTGCTGTTTTTACACAGCAGGGAAAAGCAATGGGATACTGCAGGAGGGCGACCAGATCCTAGCTAAACTACTCACCGGTCCCCGAAGCAAGCAGACCCAGGCTTCTCCACGTAGATTCAGCAGCTGGCAGGTTCAGAAGAGCAGGGAACGCCTCGTAGTCGTGTAGAACAAAAAGACGTCCCAATCGACGAAACCAGCACAGTTTGTTGCCGCAGCAGGACAACGGAGCGGCCGTGTGTATTCAAGCCAAATGTACACTCCTCCCTTCAGACCTGGGGACGCCAAGCGTACGAAGCGTGGGAGAGTGACAAAGGCTCGAAATACAACACAACCTGGCGGCAGTTACAGAGCAGGACTCCCTTGTAAGCTGGTCAGTCAACTGGATGGCCCAGAGACACTTCCGAAGGCTTACTTGGCAGGAGTTGATGAAGTCGCCGGGAATAGCTGTTCCTGCTATTCCAAAGGTCGAAGCACCAGTACAGGCCTTCTGGTTCGATCCAAGGAGGAAAGGGTTTCACAGGACGACAGCAGTGCAAAGGAGGATTCCTTCAGCGGGTCACCAGCGATTCCTCGGTCCAGCCTCTTGGTTGCAGGATACTTGGCTCCTGTATTCCTTCGTTCGTGAGAACTCAGGAGATCGACATGGTAGTGGTGTTTCCAGCTCCCTCTTATCCACGGTTCCCTTCGCGCCAAAACGGAGGGGAGCCAATGGGAGATCCGCTCATCAACACACATACCATACGTGGACCAATCACGGACCACGGTGGTCCCAGGCATTCACACCACCCTAGACTCTCTGGCACCCAGGATGTGTATTGGGACCAGACATCCCAGCCCACACCCTGGAGGCACACAAACGACATGTAGAAGCCCGCGAAAGCAACCACGTTTCGCGGGAAAGTACATGCCCAAATAAGGAAGGCCCCGGGTCGCCCGACCTGGGGAAGGTGAAGGGAGCAAGACGGTCAGTGGACAGGACAAAGGAGCCTCGTGGACTGGCCATTTTGGGAGCCAGGCCACCATTTTGGGTTCAGTGCGAAAAACGTGCTCAGAACGCCAAAAGGAGCTCAAAATAAACAAAACGATCGCTGCCACCATTCCAGTCCCTGAATGACTTGTACCGATCAAAATACCATCCTAAAAGAGTATCTAGGGCCTGTAGAAGGCTAGAGACCCAAGAGAGCTGTAATTTAGCTTACAGTGCCCTCTTGTGTCATGTTGCACTAAAGCCGCAACACGATAAAAGAAACTACGGGAAACAGCGTTCCCCGGTACTGACTGTCTTAAGGGCATGTCAGTTTCCCCGTAAGAAAAGGAGCGAAAGCCCAGAGGAGTGCGGCAGAAGGCTGTACTTCTCTGGCAAAGTCAGGAATAAGGTTAAAAACAATAGCAAAAAGTTTAGGGGTTGCCACATGGAAGGAAAATTCCCTACAATTACGAAATCTTTCCTAACACTCGCCCCTCCCAGACTATGGACAGGGGGAACTAATCCACCCCTGGATGAGTCTCTTGTTCAGGTCGGTAAAACATTCTGGACAACCCATCAGCATTGCTATGTTGGACACCTGGCCTATGCTCAATAGTGAAGTCGAAGCCTTGTAGACTTATGGACCACCTGAGCAACTTTGGATTCTCCCCCTTCATGTTCATTAGCCACTTTAACGGCTTATGGTCAGTCTGCACAGTGAAGTGGGTCCCATAGAGGTAGGGCCTCAGCTTCCTTAGGGCCCACACAACAGAGAAACATTCTTTCTCTACCGTGGACCATCTGAGCTCTCTGTCCTTAAGCTGGCGACTAATAAAACCGATAGGGTGTTCCTTACCCTTCTCATCTACTTGTGATAGTACAGCTCCTATCCCAGTGTCAGAGGCATCCGTCTGCACGATAAAAGGTCTTTGATAATCAGGGGCCCTTAGGACAGGGGCCTGGCACAAGGAGTCTTTTAAGCCTTTGAAGGCCTTCTCACACTCGTCGGTCCAAGTTACCTTCTTGGGTTTCTTCGGAGTTGTGAGGGCAGTCAGAGGGGCAGCTATGGTACCATAGTCTGCCACAAAATTGCGGTAATACCCCGTGAGTCCTAAAAAGGCTCTCACTTGGGTTTGCGTAGTGGTGGTAGGCCAGTCTTGTACTGCTTGTACTTTACTGGGTAGAGGCTGTATCCTCCCTCCACCTACTTCATGTCCAAGGTAAACCACTGAGCCTTGTCCAATCTGGCATTTACTAGCCTTTATGGTCAAGTGGGCTTTCTGAAGAGCCTGGAGCACAATCCCGAGGTGTTTCACATGGTCTTCCCAGGTGGCACTGAAAACTGCTATATCGTCCAGATATGCAAGACAGAATTCGTCCAACCCATTCAACACATGATTCACAAGCCTCTGGAAAGTGGCAGGTGCATTCTTCAACCCGAACGGCATTACCCGGAATTGGTAAAGGCCATCTGGAGTAGAAAATGCTGTCTTCTCCTTGGCATGTTCTGCTAAAGCTATTTGCCAATAGCCAGCAGTGAGGTCAAATGTGCTGAGGTACTTGGAGGCACCCAAAGTATCCACCAGCTCATCTGTTCGAGGCAAGGGGTGGGCGTCTGTCTTGGTGACAGCATTCAGAGCCCTGTAATCCACGCAGAACCTCAATTCAGAAGTACCTGCTTTTGGAACCAACACCACAGGACTGGACCAAGGACTACTAGAGGGTTCAATCACCCCAAGATCTAACATCTTGTTGACCTCGGTCTTAATATAAGACCGTACTTTATCTGACATCCTGTATCCCCTACTTTTGGTAGGTACACTGTCTCTTGTGTCAATGTTATGTTTGCACCAAGGTGTCAAACCAGGGGACTGTGAAAACAGGGGGGAAAACTGCCTAAGCAAACTTTTCACCTCAGCCTGCTGATCAGAAGTCAGGTGAGGGGCCACTCGGACACCCTCAACGGAGCTATCTGAAGGACCGCTTTGGAACAGGTCGGGGAGAGGTTCAGACTCCTCTTCCTCAACGTCTGACGCCAGTAGCAGTGCTGCGATTTCGACTCTTGGGACGAAAGCCTTCAGCCTATTCACGTGGAACACTTTTGGAGCCTGCCCAGGCCTTCCAAGGTCCACTAAATAGTTCACCTCACCCAGGGGCTCCACCACTGTGTAAGGGCCTGACCATTTGTCCTGTAAAGCTCGAGGCCTTATAGGATTCATGATCAGGACTTGCTGACCAGGTGTAAAGTTGATGAGGGAAGCTTTCTGGTCGTACCAATGTTTCACCAGCGCTTGCCCTGCCTTCAATTTATAACTAGCCAAGCCATTCAGAAGTACCATCCGTTTTCTGAGCCCTAGCACATAATCAACTACGTTGGTAGTAACAGGGGGAGTGGGCATCTCCCATCCCTCTTTGACGATGGCTAAGGGTCCCCGTACGGGATGACCGAACAGAAGTTCGAAGGGGCTGAAGCCAACACCCTCCTGTGGTACCTCTCGGTAGGCAAACAGTAAGCATGGTAAAAGAAGATCCCATTTTCTTCTCTGAGGCTCCTCCAGAGCCCCAATCATGCTCTTTAATGTTCTGTTGAAACGTTCCACCAGACCATTGGTCTGGGGGTGGTATGCAGAAGAGAACTTGTAGGTGACCCCACATTCTTTCCACATAGCCTGCATATACTTCGACATAAAGTTGCTGCCACGATCTGACACAACTTCTTTAGGGAAGCCAACCCTAGTAAATATGCCGAGTAAAGCTTTTGCAACTGACTTGGCAGTTACAGTTTTCAATGGGATGGCCTCAGGATACCTGGTTGCATGGTCGACCAGCACCAGGATAAACCTATTGCCCGAGGATGTTTGCGGGTCAAGGGGACCAACGATGTCGATCCCTACCCTTTCAAATGGTACCCCCACAACTGGGAGCGGTACCAACTGTCAGAATCCAGTTGCCCACGTCGTGTAGCCGAAGAGTTCTTCCTCCCGATGGAACCCTCTGGCCCCACGAATGGACAGCCAGAGCGATCAATCAGAGGAAAGAACGGATACCTGATGAGACCCAGAGGACGCAGGAGTTGTAATGTAGATGACGCAAAAGTTGTAATGCAGAAGTCAGGGTGGTACGAGTAGCCGAGGACAGGCGTTGGATCTGTAAGTGAGGAGTTAACACAATACAGATAATATAACAACCGCCCTTCTGACCAAACCCGAACACAACAGAAAGAATGCAATACGTTGATCCCAATTCTGATAACAACCCCTAGGCTTACCGTTACTCCGGGGAGAACCGGATGGAACCAGGAAGAAAAGAACTCCGAAGTCCACAATGCAGAATACCAGCAAAGCTCAACCACCTATCCCGCCGGCACGAGGACGCCTAATACACACTAGATAGTGTGCGTCACAAGGAAACCCCAGGTTGGAAGTTCATAAGTTCCAAGTACAACAATCCAAAGTTCAAGAGTTCCAAGGTCAACAATCCAAAGTTCAAGAAAAGTTCCAAAGTTCCTCAAAATACCCAGATGCAGTCCAGATGATTGATGATCCAGAAGACAACCGAAGAGCAACCAAAACCAATGGGCGAAGGCTAGGAAATCCGTGAGCGGTCCGAGGTCGAAGAATGATGCGGGCAGCAAACAAGAACCAGGCAGTCCAAAATCCAAAGCCAGGTAAACGGTCCGGGTCGAGGCAACGAGGTAATCAGAAATGCTGGAGGGAAGGGGAAGGGAAAGGGACAGAACCGGGATGATAAGGAAAACTGGATACAAGGTACAAGATACGAGGCGCCACCAATTCTCAATCAGAAGCACCGATCTGGAGTGTAGGCGGAGAATATAAAGGTGAGGTCACATGACAGCGTTCCGCGGCTTCCAGCGTCGACCGTGGGAAACGCTGAGAGGACGCCAGCGTTGCCATGCCAACTTCCAAGCCCCTGGTTGTAGTGTTCTTAAAGGGCTATGCATCCGTTTCTTGACACTGCTTACACGTCGGTACATGACAGTTTCCTCCCTCAAAGGGGGTGTCACCCCCCGAGCAGACCAGAAACGAGACAAAAGGGCCGGAGCATGGATGTTTCCCACAGGTTCCCACGTACGGTCTTCGGGACCATAGCCCTTCCAATCGACCAGATAGAGACGTCTGCCCCTTCGGACTTTGGTATCCAAGATCGCACCCACCTCATATTCATCAAAACCACGCACCCTAATCGGTGGTGGATGAGCAGGAAGTCTGGTAGATGGGTGGCATGGTTTCACTAGAGAGACATGGAATACCGGGTGTACCTTCCATTTTGCAGGAAGAGCCAATCGGAGGGCCGCAGGGTTAATAACCTGCAGAATGCTGTAGGGACCCATGAACCGAGGCAACAGGGATCTTCGACCAGGCAGGCGTAGATTTTTTGTAGACAGCCAGACCTTCATCCCCGGTCGGTAGTTAGGAGCCGGTGAGCGATGTACATCTGCCGATGACTTGGTACGTGACTGGGCCTGTAATAGTTGACTCTTAACTATAGCGTGGGTATCTGATAGGTTCCTAAGACAACCAGAGGCAGCCGGATTTTGTAATGGCCAATCAGCAATACTGGGCAAAGAACGGGGGTGCTGGCCATATAGTGCAAAGAACGGAGATACACCTGTCGCCGTATGCATAGAGTTATTGTAGGCGAACACGGCCAGAGGTAGAACAGAAACCCACGTATCTTGGCGTTGGTGGGTAAGACATCGTAGATACTGTTCCATGGTGGCGTTAAGCCTCTCTGTTTGCCCATCGGTTTGTGGATGGTATGCACTAGAGTACCTGCCGTCTATACCCAACGTTGAAGTCACGGCTCTCCAAAAACGAGAAGTGAACTGTGGTCCCCGGTCAGTAACAAGAATGGAAGGCAGACCGAATCTTCGGTAGACGTTCTTCAAGAACAGTTCCGCCAAAACCGGAGCAGAAGGAATCCCCTGGCAGGGTACAAACAAGGCTGATTTAGTGAAATAGTCCACGACCACCCATATAGTGTCGTAGCCGTCGACTACCGGAAGCTCTACTACGAAATCCATAGAGACCATAAACCAAGGCTTGTCTGGAATAGGCATGGGTTGAAGCAGGCCCACCGGTTTGCCCGGTTGATGTTTGCACTGTGCACAAATGGCACAAGAAACGATGTATTCCCGAACATCGTGTGACATGGAGGGCCACCAGCACCACCTTCTCAAAAGGTCAATAGTTTTCCCAGTACCTGGATGTGCCGCTACCGCTGAATCGTGACACCATTGTATGGCGGTGTGTCTTGTGTCGGAGTCAGGCACATATATTTTACCCATCTTATAAGGCAATGAATTGATGACCTCCAACCCCAGGCTAGAAATCTCGGAGGGAGTAGTTCTCACCCATTCTTGTATCCTTGTTTTCAGAGAGGGGCGCAAGGTACACCCACACACCACTTGATTGGGTAATAGAAGAGCTCCTTTAAGCTCGGATGGTTCAGGGACTCCATGGATGCGGGAAAGAGCATCAGCCTTCGAATTCAGAGAACCAGGGCGATAGGTAATGGTGAAGTTGAACATGGCGAAAAATTCATGCCACCTGGCATGACGTGCCGTGGTACACTTCACTGATTGCAGTGCCAAGAGATTCCGATGATCAGTAAACACTTGAACTGGTTCGGAAGACCCCAAAAGATGATGTCTCCATACCATAAAGGCGTCTCTTACAGCCAACAATTCCCGTTCTGTGATCGTATAATTCCTCTCGTAAGAGGTGAGTTTTCTGGAGTGATACGCAACAGGATGTAAACCAGCGGACTCGGGGCAAAGTTGGGACAGGATAGCTCCCAGTGCAACATCTGAAGCATCTGCTTCTACAATGAAAGGCAAAGAAGGATCCGGATGTTGAAGGACGGGAGCCGTGGTAAAAGCAGATTTTAAGGCCTCAAAAGCCTGTTGAGCTTCCTCGTTCCATTCAAACAAACTTTTAGTGCTGGTTAGTTTAGTAAGCGGAGAGGCAATGGCTGAAAAGTCTTGGATAAACCGCCGATAGAAATTTGCAAAACCTAGGAAGGATTGCAGAGCCTTCAAGGCATCAGGACGAGGCCACTCCAATATCGCGGTGATCTTAGACTGGCTCATTTGCACTCCCCGGCTAGTGATATCATAGCCTAGGAACTCTACCTCGGTTTCATGAAACCTGCACTTGTCCAACTTAGCATACAAGTGGTACTCTCTTAGACGTTGCAAAACGTTGGAGACATGGATGACGTGAGTGTCCACCGAAGGAGAGTAGACCAAGATGTCATCTAAGTAAACGACTACGTACTGGTCTAGCATGTCATGAAATACGTCGTTGATGAAGTATTGGAAGGTCGCCGGAGCGTTACATAGGCCAAAGGGCATAACGCAGTATTCGAAGAGGCCATACTTGGTTTTGAAGGCCGTCTTCCACTCGTCGCCTTCGCGAATCCGGACGAGATTGTAGGCTCCCCTCAAATCCAATTTAGTGAACACCTTAGCTGCACCCAATTGGTCCAATAAGACTGAAATCAGAGGAATCGGATACTGATTTCTGATCGTGACGGCGTTTAAAGCACGGTAATCGATGCAAGGACGCAGGTCCCCCTCCTTCTTAGGGACAAAGAACATGGGTGAGGCAGCAGGTGAGCGGGAAGGACGAATAAAGCCAGTACTCAAGGATTTGTCAATATATTCCTTCAAAATCACGTCCTCTTTAGGGGTCAGGGAATATATGCGCCCAGACGGAATCTTGGCTCCAGGAATCAGCTCGATAGGGCAGTCGTAGGGCCTGTGGGGTGGAAGTATCTCTGCCCCACATGCGTCGAATACGTCCTGATATTTCCTGTACACCATAGGAAGGACAGTGTTAAGTACTGCCCCCACAGTACGGGTAGTTTCAGCAAGAGCATGACTTGGATTGGTGATCTCCAAACTTATAGTGAGGCATCTCCTTTCACAGTAATCCGACGGAAAACATACCTCCCCAGAATGCCAATCCACAGAAGGATTATGCAATCTTAACCAAGGTAAGCCAAGAATGAATTTAAACTGTGGTGCCGCAATGAGATCAAAGTAGATGCTCTCTTGATGACCGCAGTCAGTGATCATGGTGAGGTCAATAGTCCGTTTCGTCACTAACCCAGAGACCAAGGAAGAGCCATCCACCGAATTTACCACTTCAGGACATGATTTGTGCATAACTGGCAGACCCAACTCCTGAGCATAGGTGGCATCCACGTAATTCCCTGTGGCGCCTGAGTCCAGGACCATCATCACGGCCCATTTCTCAGAACCGGGAGACGACAGGGAAACAGACAGACAATAAGGACTGGATATTGTAGGGTCTATCGAAGAAACACCCGGCATCTGGACCCCTTCAGTCACCGGGTTTTGGCGTTTCCCTGTTTCTTAGCAGGTTTTTTGGTACATTCTCGGAGCAAGTGGTCTGAACCTCCGCAATAGAAACATAATCCATTCTTTCTCCGGTGTTCCCTAACTTCAGCCGAGAGAGGAGTTCTAAGTGCCCCAATCTGCATGGGTTCCGTGGATCCAGCGGCAGGTAAAGGAACGGAGATAGCAACAGGAGGAACCGTTCTCTTTTCGCCCCTCCGTGCTGCTTGTCGGGAATCGATCTGGAGAACCAAATCCACTAGTTCCGAAAAAGCAGTAGGTATTACCGGAACGGTAGCCAGTGTGTCTTTTAGGGAGTCGGTTAGCCCTTTATAGAAGAGAGAGGCCTTCTTCTCTTCAGGCCAATTTGTTTCCGCCACCAGCTGATTGAACTTGGCTAGATAGGTCAGGAGAGGTGTACTGCCTTGTTGGAGACCAAGCAGTTCTAAATCCGTAGCTTGTGTGGCATAACGTGTGTCGAACACACGACTCATAGCCTCAATTAGGGCGTCACAATTGTAAAGAAGATGACTGCCCTCTTCCAACAACGGATTAGCCCAGGCAGCCGCGGTACCCCCTAAATGAGATAACAGAAACGCCGCCTTAGTAGTGGAATCTGGAAAAGAGGCAGGACGACACAGAAAGTGTAGTCTACATTGGTTCAAAAAGGTCCTAAAGGTCTTGGGGTCTCCACTGAAGCGTTCCGGTGGAGCCAAAGGGAACTGGGTAGTCATATAAACTGGTCCAGCACCCTGTTGGGATGGACCAGCACCTGCCCCAGAGACACTGGCCAAAGGTGGGGCAGCTGCCCCAAGGGGTTGGAACCCTGCTTGCAACTCATCAATGCGTCGCTGCGTGGCTGAATGAGCCGCAGTCATATCATTACGTAAATCGGCCACCAATTGTAAAATAGTGGACAGCGTCTCATTGGTATCCATATTGAAAGGCTTCTGATTATGTCAGAATCCAGTTGCCCACGTCGTGTAGCCGAAGAGTTCTTCCTCCCGATGGAACCCTCTGGCCCCAGGAATGGACAGCCAGAGCGATCAATCAGAGGAAAGAACGGATACCTGATGAGACCCAGAGGACGCAGGAGTTGTAATGTAGATGACGCAAAAGTTGTAATGCAGAAGTCAGGGTGGTACGAGTAGCCGAGGACAGGCGTTGGATCTGTAAGTGAGGAGTTAACACAATACAGATAATATAACAACCGCCCTTCTGACCAAACCCGAACACAACAGAAAGAATGCAATACGTTGATCCCAATTCTGATAACAACCCCTAGGCTTACCGTTACTCCGGGGAGAACCGGATGGAACCAGGAAGAAAAGAACTCCGAAGTCCACAATGCAGAATACCAGCAAAGCTCAACCACCTATCCCGCCGGCACGAGGACGCCTAATACACACTAGATAGTGTGCGTCACAAGGAAACCCCAGGTTGGAAGTTCATAAGTTCCAAGTACAACAATCCAAAGTTCAAGAGTTCCAAGGTCAACAATCCAAAGTTCAAGAAAAGTTCCAAAGTTCCTCAAAATACCCAGATGCAGTCCAGATGATTGATTATCCAGAAGACAACCGAAGAGCAACCAAAACCAATGGGCGAAGGCTAGGAAATCCGTGAGCGGTCCGAGGTCGAAGAATGATGCGGGCAGCAAACAAGAACCAGGCAGTCCAAAATCCAAAGCCAGGTAAACGGTCCGGGTCGAGGCAACGAGGTAATCAGAAATGCTGGAGGGAAGGGGAAGGGAAAGGGACAGAACCGGGATGATAAGGAAAACTGGATACAAGGTACAAGATACGAGGCGCCACCAATTCTCAATCAGAAGCACCGATCTGGAGTGTAGGCGGAGAATATAAAGGTGAGGTCACATGACAGCGTTCCGCGGCTTCCAGCGTCGACCGTGGGAAACGCTGAGAGGACGCCAGCGTTGCCATACCAACTTCCAAGCCCCTGGTTGTAGTGTTCTTAAAGGGCTATGCATCCGTTTATTGACACTGCTTACACGTCGGTACATGACACCAACGGAGCTTGGATTGTCGCGCCAACCTTACCAGACAACTGGCAGGAGGCACAACTCCTGCAGTGACTTTCTACTTGCACCCCCATCTTGGGCCAGTAGAAGTGCATGGATAACCTTTGCTTGGTTCTCTTCATACCAAGGTGACCAGCAAGGGGAACTTCATGCGCCAACTGCAGGAGGAAGGGCCTAACAGCAAGGGGAACCACCAACCTCCTATGGTCTCCTTCTGTAGACTCTGTGGGCTCACTATACAGGAGTCCACCTTCCCAATAAATCCTATGCTTCCCAGGAGGTTCACCCTCAAGCTGGGAGCAGGCCTGTCTCCTTAGGCCTTCCAGAGATGGGCACTCACGTTGGCCTTTACTGAATTCGTCCCTATCAGGACCTCCTTCAACTAACAAGTCTTTTAGTTCAGGATGATCGTTGGGGTCGAATACTTCAGGCATCGCCACCTCCTCGTCAGGCCCGGGCGATTGACCAACTTCCTCCACCGCAGTGGTAGGCAAGCTCGGGGGAATATTCTCTTTCCCTCGGTTTGACTTGTAGACTCCTTTCGCCTTGGGTTTCCCCTTTGACTGGGGCGGCGTATTGGACTTGGCCAATGCTGCCCGTGCTTGAGACCGTGTGTAGGGTCTTTCGGCAGTGTCTCCTACGAGCCCTAAAGCTCTGAGATCATTGCCCAACAAGACCTTTCCCGGGACGTTTCTCTGAATGCTCACTGGAATCCTGACTGCTGTACCAATTAAAGTAAGATTTACAGGGATCACGGGAAACATACGGAGGGGGCCGTCAGCCAACTTAGTGGGCATCAGAGTAGCTCTGGCAACTTCCTCTGAGTCTACCAAGGTAGAATCCACTACAGTGCGACTGCACCCACTATCCCTAAGAGCTGGAGTATCCACTCCATTGATCAGCACACTGTCTTTAAAGTAGTGCTTGGTATTATCCGGAATCCTAGCATAAGCCTCTGCGACTTTAGGCTCCCAGGAACCCAGGGACACTAAAACTACCTCAGCCTCTATCCCACTGGGAAATGAGTCTGAGGAGAAGGATGCTCCTGTAATCTCTTCTTCCTCGTAGGAGGAGAAGGCCAGATTAGCGGAGTGGACCCCCAAAGGTCTAACCTTACAACGGGGATCCCCCTTCACATGGTCAGTTGCTCCACAAGAAAAACACGCCCCATTGGGTCTGTTTACGTAGGGAGGCTTATTGTAACCAGAGTTCTGTTTTGGAGGCGAACCTCCACTGCCCTGTGAGTTCTCTTGTGTCTTACCCTTATTTTTCTTTTTGTGGCCCTTATGGGAAGAAGATTTAGCAGATTCCCCACCCTCCATATCTTTGGACTTTTTCCCTTCCTCCTGCTTACCAGGATGAGTTTTGTCCTTATGGGACACTCGATGTGACACCCATAAGTCTGCTGCAATGGCCAGCTTCTTAGGATCTATCTCCTTCGAATCGGCCAAATGCTGCTTAAGCTCCGGGGAAGAAGAACCAAAAATGTGTTCCAGCATGACAAGATTTATCATGCCTTCGAAGGTAGAAACCTTATAACCTTCGACCCAGCCAGTTAAGTTTTTCAAGGATTCATCGACATAAGATACTCAAGTACCACCTTCCTTTTTCTTATACTCTCGAAAACGCTTTAAATATTGGGCCGGAGTCTTCCCAAACTTTAAAATGAGAGTTTGCTTTAACATTGCGAAATCAGCTCGCTCAGTCTTCGACATTTCCATAATGGCACTACAGCCAGAATGGGGCAGTCTACTGAGCAACCACGCAATCTTATCAGCATTGTCAACTTCTTGAACTTCGCATGCATACTCAAACACATTCAGCCAGTCCATAATGTCATTCCTTTCTTCATACACACTGAGCAGATCTTTTGGAAACCGTGGATGAGAGGAAGCCCCAGACCCATGTCCAGGACCCTTGGATCCATTTGCAACCTGAAGCTTGGCCAGTTCCAACTGGTGATCCCTGTCTTTTTGTTTTTCTGCCTGTTCGATTTTTAGTTTGGCTATGCTGAATTCAAGCTCCTGCTGCCTAAACCGCAGCTCTTGCTTCTTGAATTCAAGCATAGCCTCCCCATCAGCACTGGCAGAGGAAACATTAGACATCTCGTCCTCCCTGTCCGCGTGGTCGCGGTGGATCAGTGCGGTGGCAGAACCGTCGGTTCTACCAGTGAGAGCAGCCCCACCACCTTCCGCACTGTCCTCAGAAGTTATAGCGTCAAGCTGCGCTTCTTGCCACGCCACGATTCTTTGGATCATTTCCAATTTCGTGCCTTGAGAGGAAACCCCTCTCTCCGCACACATCTTTTTTAGTGTTTCTGATTTAGAAGCATTCAAAGTTAACAAGGTACTTGTTTCCATACTGTTTGATAGGACTATGGCCTTTTTTAAAGTTATACTATAACAATTCACTACGTGTACTGTTTGGAATAACCTGAAATGCCTTCGTTCGAGCGCAACACTGGATACCTTCAGTCGTATCCCACCGCTGTACACCAATTTGTTAAGACGGATTTCTGAACTCTGTCCTGGTGGCGCAGAAGTTCAGAAGGCCAACCTAATTACTTGGAACAGGGTAACCTCTGGACAAGCCAGACCAATCAAGGTAGCGATCTCGGCGGTCAAGACTAGGTCTCAAGAGGGGTGAGGGTGACTGAAAGCCCGCAGTGAGCACACAAAGCAAGAGCGCTGACAAACTACTCCAAACAGTTGTTATATCAAAAATAGATACACATTTATTTTAAGGCCTTTAAAATAATGACCGTAGCGAGAAAATCACAATATCACAATACTTAACCAACACATACCATATCAACACAATATATATACAAATACACAGTCGCAAGCGTTTAAAGCACGAAATATGTAGTCCACCTGAAAGGAAAGGAAAACAGGCAGTGCGATAACGCTTTAGACTCAGTTCGCCTTCAGAGGCACCTAACTAGATGGAAGTCCAAGCCCTGCGAAGAGTGGAGCCTTGTGCTCAAAGTACCTGCCACGCCGGTGCCAACGGGCAAAAGGGGAAGCTCTTCGTAGGAAGTCAGGCAGTTCGGGTTAGTGCACAGCAGAAGGAGAACAGGTTCCGCAACTCAAGCGCAGCCTCCACAGCGGGCAGAAGCAGAGCGCGAGTACGGCCAAAAGGGTGCTGTTTTTACACAGCAGGGAAAAGCAATGGTATACTGCAGGAGGGCGACCAGATCCTAGCTAAACTACTCACCGGTCCCCGAAGCAAGCAGACCCAGGCTTCTCCACGTAGATTCAGCAGCTGGCAGGTTCAGAAGAGCAGGGAACGCCTCGTAGTCGTGTAGAACAAAAAGACGTCCCAATCGACGAAACCAGCACAGTTTGTTGCCGCAGCAGGACAACGGAGCGGCCGTGTGTATTCAAGCCAAATGTACACTCCTCCCTTCAGACCTGGGGACGCCAAGCGTACGAAGCGTGGGAGAGTGACAAAGGCTCGAAATACAACACAACCTGGCGGCAGTTACAGAGCAGGACTCCCTTGTAAGCTGGTCAGTCAACTGGATGGCCCAGAGACACTTCCGAAGGCTTACTTGGCAGGAGTTGATGAAGTCGCCGGGAATAGCTGTTCCTGCTATTCCAAAGGTCGAAGCACCAGTACAGGCCTTCTGGTTCGATCCAAGGAGGAAAGGGTTTCACAGGACGACAGCAGTGCAAAGGAGGATTCCTTCAGCGGGTCACCAGCGATTCCTCGGTCCAGCCTCTTGGTTGCAGGATACTTGGCTCCTGTATTCCTTCGTTCGTGAGAACTCAGGAGATCGACATGGTAGTGGTGTTTCCAGCTCCCTCTTATCCACGGTTCCCTTCGCGCCAAAACGGAGGGGAGCCAATGGGAGATCCGCTCATCAACACACATACCATACGTGGACCAATCACGGACCACGGTGGTCCCAGGCATTCACACCACCCTAGACTCTCTGGCACCCAGGATGTGTATTGGGACCAGACATCCCAGCCCACACCCTGGAGGCACACAAACGACATGTAGAAGCCCGCGAAAGCAACCACGTTTCGCGGGAAAGTACATGCCCAAATAAGGAAGGCCCCGGGTCGCCCGACCTGGGGAAGGTGAAGGGAGCAAGACGGTCAGTGGACAGGACAAAGGAGCCTCGTGGACTGGCCATTTTGGGAGCCAGGCCACGATTTTGGGTTCAGTGCGAAAAACGTGCTTAGAACGCCAAAAGGAGCTCAAAATAAACAAAACGATCGCTGCCACCATTCCAGTCCCTGAATGACTTGTACCGATCAAAATACCATCCTAAAAGAGTATCTAGGGCCTGTAGAAGGCTAGAGACCCAAGAGAGCTGTAACTTAGCTTACAGTGCCCTCTTGTGTCATGTTGCACTAAAGCCGCAACACGATAAAAGAAACTACGGGAAACAGCGTTCCCCGGTACTGACTGTCTTAAGGGCATGTCAGTTTCCCCGTAAGAAAAGGAGCGAAAGCCCAGAGGAGTGCGGCAGAAGGCTGCACTTCTCTGGCAAAGTCAGGAATAAGGTTAAAAACAATAGCAAAAAGTTTAGGGGTTGCCACATGGAAGGAAAATTCCCTACAATTACGAAATCTTTCCTAACATCATGTTATAGGAAGGATCTCAGGTTTGGTATTAGAAGCATTGAGACATCACATCTCATGCTATAGGAAGGGTCTCAGGGTTGGAATGGGAAGGAGTTGGATATCACATCTCATCCAATAGGAAGGGTCTCAGGTTTGGAATGGGAAGGAATTGGATATCACATCTTATGTTATAGGAAGGATCTCAGGTTTGGTATTAGAAGCATTGAGATATCACATCTCATGCTATAGGAAGGGTCTCAGGATTGGAATGTGAAGGATTTGAATATCACATCTCATGCTAAAGGAAGGGTCTCAGGTTTGGTAGAAGCATTGAGATATCACGTCTCTGCTATCGGAAGGGTCTCAGGATTGGATTGGGAAGGAGTTGGATATCCCTTCTCATGCTATAGGAAGGGTCTCAGGATTTGAATGGCAAGGAGTTGGATATCACATCTCATGCCATAGGAAGGGTCTCAGGTTTGGTATAAGCATTGAGATATCACATCTCTGCTATCGGAAGGGTCTCAGGATTGGATTGGGAAGGAGTTGGATATCACATCTCATATTATAGGAAGGGTCTCAGGATTGGAATGGGAAGGATTTGGATATCACATCTCATATTATAGGAAGGGTCTCAGGATTGGAATGGGAAGGATTTGGATATCACATCTCTTGCTATAGGAAGGGTCTCAGGATTGGAATGGGTAGGAGTTGGATATTACTTTCTTGCTATAGGAAGGGTCTCATGTTTGGAATGGGAAGGAGTTGGATATCACATATGCTATAGTTAGTGTCTCAGGTTTGGAACGGGAAGGAGTTGGATATCACATCTCATGTTATAGGAAGGGTCTCAGGTTTGGTATAAGCATTGAGATATCACATCTCTGCTATCGGAAGCGGCTCAGGATTGGAATGGGAAGGAGTTGGATATCCCATCTCATGTTATAGTAAGAGTCTCTGGTTTGGTATTAGAATCATTGAGATATCACATTGCATGCTGTAGGAAGGGTCTAAGGATTGGAATGGGATGGACTTGGATATCACATCTCATGCTATAGGTAGGCTCTCAGGTTTGGTATAAGCATTGAGATATCACATCTCATGCTATAGGAAGGGTCTCAGGATTGGAATGGGAAGGATTTGGATATCACATCTCATGCTATAGGAAGGGTCTCAGATTTGGTATAAGCATTGAGATATCACATCTCATGCTAAAGGAAGGGTCTCAGGATTGGAATGGGAAGGAGTTGTATATGACATCTCAGGCCATAGGAAGGGTCTCAGGTTTGGTATAACCATTGAGATATCACATCTCTGCTATCGGAAGCGGCTCAGGATTGGAATGGGAAGGAGTTGGATATCCCATCTCATGTTATAGTAAGAGTCTCTGGTTTGGTATTAGAATCATTGAGATATCACATTGCATGCTGTAGGAAGGGTCTAAGGATTGGAATGGGATGGACTTGGATATCACATCTCATGCTATAGGTAGGCTCTCAGGTTTGGTATAAGCATTGAGATATCACATCTCATGCTATAGGAAGGGTCTCAGGATTGGAATGGGAAGGATTTGGATATCACATCTCATGCTATAGGAAGGGTCTCAGATTTGGTATAAGCATTGAGATATCACATCTCATGCTAAAGGAAGGGTCTCAGGATTGGAATGGGAAGGAGTTGGATACCACATCTCATGATAAAGGAAGGGTCTAAGGTTTGGAAGGGGAAGGATTTGGATATCACATCTCCTGTTATAGGACGGGTCTCAGGTTTGGTATTAGAAGCATTGAGATATCAAGTCTCATGGTATAAGAAGGGTCTCAGAATTGGAATGGGAAGGAGTTGGATATCACACCTCAAGCTATAGGAAGGGTCTCAGGATTGGAATGGGAAGGAGTTTGATATCACATCTCATGCCATAGTATGGGTCTCAGGTTTGGTAGAAGCATTGGGATATCACATCTCATGCTATCGGAAAGGTATCAGTATTGGATTTGGAAGAAGTTGGATATCCCATCTCATGCTATAGGAAGGGTCTCAGGTTGGAATGGGAAGGAGTTGGATATCACATTTCATGTTATAGGAAGGGTCTCAGGATTGGAATGGGAAGGACTTGGATATCATATCTCATGCTATAGGACGGGTCTCAGGTTTGTTATTAGAATCATTGAGATATCATATTGCATGCTGTAGGAAGGGTCTAAGGATTGGAATGGGAAGGACTTGGATATCACATCTCATGCTATAGATAGGCTCTTAGGTTTGGAAAGGGAAGGAGTTGGATATCACATTTCATGTTAGAGGAAGGATCTCAGGTTTGGTATTAGAAGCATTGAGATATCACATCTCATGCTATAGGAAGGGTCTCAGGATTGGAATGGGAAGTAGTTGGATATCACATCTCATGCTATAGGAAGGGTCTCAGGTTTGGTATAAGCATTGAGATATCACATCTCATGCTATAGGACGGGTCTCAGGATTGGAATGGAAGGAGTTGGATATCACATCTCATGTTATAGGAAGGATCTCAGGTTTGGTATTAGAAGCATTGAGACATCACATCTCATGCTATAGGAAGGGTCTTAGGGTTGGAATGGGAAGGAGTTGGATATCACATCTCATCCAATAGGAAGGGTCTCAGGTTTGGAATGGGAAGGAATTGGATATCACATCTCATGTTATAGGAAGGATCTCAGGTTTGGTATTAGAAGCATTGAGATATCACATCTCATGCTATCGGAAGGGTCTCAGGATTGGATTGGGAAGGAGTTGGATATCCCTTCTCATGCTATAGGAAGGGTCTCAGGATTTGAATGGGAAGGAGTTGGATATCACATCTCATGTTATAGGAAGGGTCTCAGGATTGGAATGGGAAGGATTTGGATATCACATCTCTTGCTATAGGAAGGGTCTCAGGATTGGAATGGGTAGGAGTTGGATATTACTTTCTTGCTATAGGAAGGGTCTCATGTTTGGAATGGGAAGCAGTTGGATATCACATATGCTATAGTTAGTGTCTCAGGTTTGGAACGGGAAGGAGTTGGATATCACATCTCATGTTATAGGAAGGGTCTCAGGTTTGGTATAAGCATTGAGATATCACATCTCTGCTATCGGAAGCGGCTCAGGATTGGAATGGGAAGGAGTTGGATATCCCATCTCATGTTATAGGAAGAGTCTCTGGTTTGGTATTAGAATCATTGAGATATCACATCGCATGCTGTAGGAAGGGTCTAAGGATTGGAATGGGATGGACTTGGATATCACATCTCATGCTATAGGTAGGCTCTCAGGTTTGGTATAAGCATTGAGATATCACATCTCATGCTATAGGAAGGGTCTCAGGATTGGAATGGGAAGGAATTGGATATCACATCTCATGCTATAGGAAGGGTCTCAGATTTGGTATAAGCATTGATATATCACATCTCATGCTAAAGGAATGGTCTCAGGATTGGAATGGGAAGGAGTTGTATATGTCATCTCAGGCCATAGGAAGGGTCTCAAGTTTGGTATAAGCATTGAGATATCACATCTCTGCTATCGGAAGGGTCTCAGGATTGGAATGGGAAGGAGTTGGATATCCCATCTCATGTTATAGGAATGCTCTCAGGTTTGGTATTAGAAGCATAGAGATATCACATCTCATGCTATAGGAAGGGTCTCAGGATTGGAATGGGAAGGACTTGGATGTCACATCTCATGCTATAGGGAGGGTCTCAAGTTTGATATTAGAAGCATTGAGATAACAAATCTCATGATATCGGAAGGGTCTCAGGATTGGAATGGGAAGGAGTTGGATATCACATCTCATGATAAAGGAAGGGTCTAAGGTTTGGAAGGGGAAGGATTTGGATATCACATCTCATGTTATAGGACGGGTCTCAGGTTTGGTATTAGAAGCATTGAGATATCAAGTCTCATGGTATAAGAAGGGTCTCAGAATTGGAATGGGAAGGAGTTGGATATCACACCTCAAGCTATAGGAAGGGTCTCAGGATTGGAATGGGAAGGAGTTTGATATCACATCTCATGCCATAGTATGGGTCTCAGGTTTGGTAGAAGCATTGGGATATCACATCTCATGCTATCGGAAGGGTATCAGTATTGGATTTGGAAGAAGTTGGATATCCCATCTCATGCTATAGGAAGGGTCTCAGGTTGGAATGGGAAGGAGTTGGATATCACATTTCATGTTATAGGAAGGGTCTCAGGATTGGAATGGGAAGGACTTGGATATCATATCTCATGCTATAGGAAGGCTCTCAGGTTTGGAAGGGGAAGGAGTTGAATATCACATTTCATGTTAGAGGAAGGATCTCAGGTTTGGTATTAGAGGCCTTGAGATATCACATCTCATGCTATAGGAAGGGTCTCAGGATTGGAATGGGAAGGAGTTGGATATCACATCTCAAGCTATAGGAAATATCTCAGGTTTGGTATTAGAAGCATTGAGACATCACATCTCATGTTATAGGAAGGGTCTCAGGATTGGAATGGGAAGAAGTTGGATATCACATCTCATGCTATAGGAAGGGTCTCAGGTTTGGTATAAGCATTGAGATATCACATCTCATGCTATAGGACGGGTCTCAGGATTGGAATGGAAGGAGTTGGATATCACATCTCATGTTATAGGAAGGATCTCAGGTTTGGTATTAGAAGCATTGAGACATCACATCTCATGCTATAGGAAGGGTCTCAGGGTTGGAATGGGAAGGAGTTGGATATCACATCTCATCCAATAGGAAGGGTCTCAGGTTTGGAATGGGAAGGAATTGGATATCACATCTTATGTTATAGGAAGGATCTCAGGTTTGGTATTAGAAGCATTGAGATATCACATCTCATGCTATAGGAAGGGTCTCAGGATTGGAATGTGAAGGATTTGGATATCACATCTCATGCTAAAGGAAGGGTCTCAGGTTTGGTAGAAGCATTGAGATATCACGTCTCTGCTATCGGAAGGGTCTCAGGATTGGATTGGGAAGGAGTTGGATATCCCTTCTCATGCTATAGGAAGGGTCTCAGGATTTGAATGGCAAGGAGTTGGATATCACATCTCATGCCATAGGAAGGGTCTCAGGTTTGGTATAAGCATTGAGATATCACATCTCTGCTATCGGAAGGGTCTCAGGATTGGATTGGGAAGGAGTTGGATATCCCTTCTCATGCTATAGGAAGTGTCTCAGGTTGGAATGGGAAGGAGTTGGATATCACATCTCATGTTATAGGAAGGGTCTCAGGATTGGAATGGGAAGGATTTGGATATCACATCTCTTGCTATAGGAAGGGTCTCAGGATTGGAATGGGTAGGAGTTGGATATTACTTTCTTGCTATAGGAAGGGTCTCATGTTTGGAATGGGAAGGAGTTGGATATCACATATGCTATAGTTAGTGTCTCAGGTTTGGAACGGGAAGGAGTTGGATATCACATCTCATGTTATAGGAAGGGTCTCAGGTTTGGTATAAGCATTGAGATATCACATCTCTGCTATCGGAAGCGGCTCAGGATTGGAATGGGAAGGAGTTGGATATCCCATCTCATGTTATAGTAAGAGTCTCTGGTTTGGTATTAGAATCATTGAGATATCACATCGCATGCTGTAGGAAGGGTCTAAGGATTGGAATGGGATGGACTTGGATATCACATCTCATGCTATAGGTAGGCTCTCAGGTTTGGTATAAGCATTGAGATATCACATCTCATGCTATAGGAAGGGTCTCAGGATTGGAATGGGAAGGATTTGGATATCACATCTCATGCTATAGGAAGGGTCTCAGATTTGGTATAAGCATTGAGATATCACATCTCATGCTAAAGGAAGGGTCTCAGGATTGGAATGGGAAGGAGTTATATATGACATCTCAGGCCATAGGAAGGGTCTCAGGTTTGGTATAAGCATTGAGATATCACATCTCTGCTATCGGAAGGGTCTCAGGATTGGAATGGGAAGGAGTTGGATATCCAACCTCATGTTATAGGAAGGGTCTCAGGTTTAGTATTAGAAGCATAGAGATATCACATCTCATGCTATAGGAAGGGTCTCAGGATTGGAATGGGAAGGACTTGGATGTCACATCTCATGCTATAGGGAGGGTCTCAAGTTTGATATTAGAAGCATTTAGATAACAAATCTCATGATATCGGAAGGGTCTCAGGATTGGAATGGGAAGGAGTTGGATACCACATCTCATGATAAAGGAAGGGTCTAAGGTTTGGAAGGGGAAGGATTTGGATATCACATCTCATGTTATAGGACGGGTCTCAGGTTTGGTATTAGAAGCATTGAGATATCAAGTCTCATGGTATAAGAAGGGTCTCAGAATTGGAATGGGAAGAAGTTGGATATCACACCTCAAGCTATAGGAAGGGCCTCAGGATTGGAATGGGAAGGAGTTTGATATCACATCTCATGCCATAGTATGGGTCTCAGGTTTGGTAGAAACATTGGGATATCACATCTCATGCTATCGGAAGGGTATCAGTATTGGATTTGGAAGAAGTTGGATATCCCATCTCATGCTATAGGAAGGGTCTCAGGTTGGAATGGGAAGGAGTTGGATATCACATTTCATGTTATAGGAAGGGTCTCAGGATTGGAATGGGAAGGACTTGGATATCATATCTCATGCTATAGGACGGGTGTCAGGTTTGTTATTAGAATCATTGAGATATCATATTGCATGCTGTTGGAAGGGTCTAAGGATTGGAATGGGAAGGACTTGGATATCACATCTCATGCTATAGATAGGCTCTTAGGTTTGGAAAGGGAAGGAGTTGGATATCACATTTCATGTTAGAGGAAGGATCTCAGGTTTGGTATTAGAAGCATTGAGATATCACATCTCATGCTATAGGAAGGGTCTCAGGATTGGAATGGGAAGTAGTTGGATATCACATCTCATGCTATAGGAAGGGTCTCAGGTTTGGTATAAGCATTGAGATATCACATCTCATGCTATAGGACGGGTCTCAGGATTGGAATGGAAGGAGTTGGATATCACATCTCATGTTATAGGAAGGATCTCAGGTTTGGTATTAGAAGCATTGAGACATCACATCTCATGCTATAGGAAGGGTCTCAGGGTTGGAATGGGAAGGAGTTGGATATCACATCTCATGCTAAAGGAAGGGTCTCAGGTATGGTAGAAGCATTGAGATATCATGTCTCTGCTATCGGAAGGGTCTCAGGTTTGGATTGGGAAGGCGTTGGATATCCCTTCTCATGCTATAGGAAGGGTCTCAGGATTTGAATGGGAAGGAGTTGGATATCACATCTCATGTTATAGGAAGGGTCTCAGGATTGGAATGGGAAGGATTTGGATATCACATCTCTTGCTATAGGAAGGGTCTCAGGATTGGAATGGGTAGGAGTTGGATATTACTTTCTTGCTATAGGAAGGGTCTCATGTTTGGAATGGGAAGCAGTTGGATATCACATATGCTATAGTTAGTGTCTCAGGTTTGGAACGGGAAGGAGGTGGATATCACATCTCATGTTATAGGAAGGGTCTCAGGTTTGGTATAAGCATTGAGATATCACATCTCTGCTATCGGAAGCGGCTCAGGATTGGAATGGGAAGGAGTTGGATATCCCATCTCATGTTCTAGGAAGAGTCTCTGGTTTGGTATTAGAATCATTGAGATATCACATTGCATGCTGTAGGAAGGGTCTAAGGATTGGAATGGGATGGACTTGGATATCACATCTCATGCTATAGGTAGGCTCTCAGGTTTGGTATAAGCATTGAGATATCACATCTCATGCTATAGGAAGGGTCTCAGGATTGGAATGGGAAGGAATTGGATATCACATCTCATGCTGTAGGAAGGGTCTCAGATTTGGTATAAGCATTGAGATATCACATCTCATGCTAAAGGAAGGGTCTCAGGATTGGAATGGGAAGGAGTTGGATATCCCATCTCATGTTATAGGAATGGTCTCAGGTTTGGTATTAGAAGCATAGAGATATCACATCTCATGCTATAGGAAGGGTCTCAGGATTGGAATGGGAAGGACTTGGATGTCACATCTCATGCTGTAGGGAGGGTCTCAAGTTTGATATTAGAAGCATTGAGATAACAAATCTCATGATATCGGAAGGGTCTCAGGATTGGAATGGGAAGGAGTTGGATATCACATCTCATGATAAAGGAAGGGTCTAAGGTTTGGAAGGGGAAGGATTTGGATATCACATCTCATGTTATAGGACGGGTCTCAGGTTTGGTATTAGAAGCATTGAGATATCAAGTCTCATGGTATAAGAAGGGTCTCAGAATTGGAATGGGAAGGAGTTGGATATCACACCTCAAGCTATATGAAGGGTCTCAGGATTGGAATGGGAAGGAGTTTGATATCACATCTCATGCCATAGTATGGGTCTCAGGTTTGGTAGAAGCATTGGGATATCACATCTCATGCTATCGGAAGGGTATCAGTATTGGATTTGGAAGAAGTTGGATATCCCATCTCATGCTATAGGAAGGGTCTCAGGTTGGAATGGGAAGGAGTTGGATATCACATTTCATGTTATAGGAAGGGTCTCAGGATTGGAATGGGAAGGACTTGGATATCATATCTCATGCTATAGGAAGGCTCTCAGGTTTGGAAGGGGAAGGAGGTGGATATCACATTTCATGTTAGAGGAAGGATCTCAGGTTTGGTATTAGAGGCCTTGAGATATCACATCTCATGCTATAGGAAGGGTCTCAGGATTGGAATGGGAAGGAGTTGGATATCACATCTCAAGCTATAGGAAGGGTCTCAGGTTTGGTATAAGCATTGAGATATCACATCTCATGCTATAGGAAGGGTCTCAGGATTGGAATGGGAACGAGTTGGATATCACATCTCATGTTATAGGAAATATCTCAGGTTTGGTATTAGAAGCATTGAGACATCACATCTCATGTTATAGGAAGGGTCTCAGGATTGGAATGGGAAGAAGTTGGATATCACATCTCATGCTATAGGAAGGGTCTCAGGTTTGGTATAAGCATTGAGATATCACATCTCATGCTATAGGAAGGGTCTCAGGATTGGAATGGGAAGGAGTTGTATATGACATCTCATGCCATAGGAAGGGTCTCAGGTTTGGTATAAGCATTGAGATATCACATCACATGCTATAGGAAGGGTCTCAGGATTGGAATGGGAAGGACTTGGATATCACATCTAATGCTATAGGCAGGGCCTCAGGTTTGGAAAGGGAAGGAGATGGATATCACATTTCATGTTAGAGATAGGATCTCAGGTTTGGTATTAGAGGCATTGAAATATCACATCTCATGCTATCAGAAGGGTCTCAGGATTGGAATGGGAAGGAGTTGTATATCACATCTCATGCTAAATGGAGGGTCTCAGGTTTGGAAGGGGAAGGATTTGGAAATCACATCTCATGTTATAGGAAGGATCTCAGGTTTGGTATTAGAAGCATTGAGATATCACATCTCATGCTATCGGAAGTATCTCAGGTTTGGTATTAGAGGCATTGAGATATCACATCTCATGCTATCATAAGGGTCTCAGGATTGGAATGGGAAGGAGTTGGATATCACATCTCATGTTATTGGAAGGATCGCAGGTTTGGTATTAGAAGCATTGAGACATCACATTTCATGCTATAGGAAGGGTCTCAGGATTGGAATGGGAAGGAGTTGGATATCACATCTCATGCTATAGGAAGGGTCTCAGATTTGGTATAAGCATTGAGATATCACATCTCATGCTATAGGAAGGGTCTCAGGATTGGATTGGGAAGGAGTTGTATATGACATCTCATGTTATAGGAAGGGTCTCAGGTTTGGTATTAGAAGCATTGAGATATCACATCTCATGCTATAGGAAGGGTCTCAGGATTGGAATGGGGAGGACTTGGATGTCACATCTCATGCTATAGGGAGGGTCTCAGGTTTGATATAAGAAGCATTGAGATAACAAATCTCATGATATCGGAAGGGTCTCAGGATTGGAATGGGAAGGAGTTGGATATCACATCTCATGATAAAGGAAGGGTCTAAGGTTTGGAAGGGGAAAGATTTGGATATCACATCTCATGTTATAGGACGGGTCTCAGGTTTGGTATTAGAAGCATTGAGATATCAAGTCTCATGGCATAGGAAGGGTCTCAGAATTGGAATGGGAAGGAGTTGGATATCACATCTCAAGCTATAGGAAGAGTCTCAGGATTGGAATGGGAATGAGTTTGATATCACATCTCATGCCATAGTATGGGTCTCAGGTTTGGTAGAAGCATTGGGATATCACAATTCATGCTATTGGAAGGGTATCAGCATTGGATTTTGAAGGAGTTGGATATCCCATCTCATGCTATAGGAAGGGTCTCAGGTTGGAATGGGAAGGAGTTGGATATCACATTTCATGTTATAGGAAGGGTCTCAGGATTGGAATGGGAAGGACTTGGATATCATATCTCATGCTATAGGAAGGCTCTCAGGTTTGGAAGGGGAAGGAGTTGGATATCACATTTCATGTTAGAGGAAGGATCTCAGGTTTGGTATTAGAGGCCTTGAGATATCACATCTCATGCTATAGGAAGGGTCTCAGGATTGGAATGGGAAGGAGTTGGATATCACATCTCAAGCTTTAGGAAGGGTCTCAGGTTTGGTATAAGCATTGCGATAGCACATCTCATGCTATAGGAAGGGTTTCAGGATTGGAATGGGAAGGAGTTGGATATCACATCTCATGTTATAGGAAAGATATCAGGTTTGGTATTAGAAGCATTGAGACATCACATCTCATGTTATAGGAAGGGTCTCAGGATTGGAATGGGAAGAAGTTGGATATCACATCTCATGCTATAGGAAGGGTCTCAGGTTTGGAAGGGGAAGGAGTTGGATATCCAATCTCATGTTATAGGACTGGTCTCAGGTTTGGTATTAGAAGCATTGAGATATCACATCGCATGCTGTAGGAAGGTTCTCAGGTTTGGTATTAGAAGCATTGAGACATCACATCTCATGCTATAGGAAGGGTCTCAGGATTGGAATGGGAAGGAGTTGGATATCACATCTCATGTTATAGGAAGGATCTCAGGTTTGGTATTAGAAGCATTGAGACATCACATCTCATGCTATAGGAAGGGTCTCAGGATTGGAATGGGAAGGAGTTGGATATCACATCTCATGCTATAGGAAGGGTCTCACATTTGGTATAAGCATTGAGATATCACATCTCATGCTATAGGAAGGGTCTCAGGATTGGATTGGGAAGGAGTTGTATATGACATCTCAGGCCATAGGAAGGGTCTCAGGATTGGTATAAGCATTGAGATATCACATCTCTGCTATCGGAAGGGTCTCAGAATTGGAATGGGAAGGAGTTGGATATCCCATCTCATGTTATAGGAAGGGTCTCAGGTTTGGTATTAGAAGCATTGAGATATCACATCTCATGCTATAGGAAGGGTCTCAGGATTGGAATGGGGAGGACTTGGATGTCATATCTCATGCTATAGGGAGGGTCTCAAGTTTGATATTAGAAGCATTGAGATAACAAATCTCATGATATCGGAAGGGTCTCAGGATTGGAATGGAAAGGAGTTGGATATCACATCTCATGATAAAGGAAGGGTCTAAGGTTTGGAAGGGGAAAGATTTGGATATCACATCTCATGTTATATGACGGGTCTCAGGTTTGGTATTAGAAGCATTGAGATATCAAGTCTCATGGCATAGGAAGGGTCTCAGAATTGGAATGTGAAGGAGTTGGATATCACATCTCAAGCTATAGGAAGAGTCTCAGGATTGGAATGGGAAGGAGTTTGATATCACATCTCATGCCATAGTATGGGTCTCAGGTTTGGTAGAAGCATTGGGATATCACATCTCATGCTATTGGAAGGGTATCAGTATTGGATTTGGAAGGAGTTGGATATCACATTTCATGTTATAGGAAGGGTCTCAGGTTGGAATGGGAAGGAGTTGGATATCACATTTCATGTTATAGGAAGGGTCTCAGGATTGGAATGGGAAGGACTTGGATATCATATCTCATGCTATAGGAAGGCTCTCAGGTTTGGAAGGGGAAGGAGTTGGATATCACATTTCATGTTAGAGGAAGGATCTCAGGTTTGGTATTAGAGGCCTTGAGATATCACATCTCATGCTATAGGAAGGGTCTCAGGATTGGAATGGGAAGGAGTTGGATATCACATCTCAAGCTTTAGGAAGGGTCTCAGGTTTGGAATGGGAAGGAATTGGATATCACATCTTATGTTATAGGAAGGATCTCAGGTTTGGTATTAGAAGCATTGAGATATCACATCTCATGCTATAGGAAGGGTCTCAGGATTGGAATGTGAAGGATTTGGATATCACATCTCATGCTAAAGGAAGGGTCTCAGGTTTGGTAGAAGCATTGAGATATCACGTCTCTGCTATCGGAAGGGTCTCAGGATTGGATTGGGAAGGAGTTGGATATCCCTTCTCATGCTATAGGAAGGGTCTCAGGATTTGAATGGCAAGGAGTTGGATATCACATCTCATGCCATAGGAAGGGTCTCAGGTTTGGTATAAGCATTGAGATATCACATCTCTGCTATCGGAAGGGTCTCAGGATTGGATTGGGAAGGAGTTGGATATCACATCTCATATTATAGGAAGGGTCTCAGGATTGGAATGGGAAGGATTTGGATATCACATCTCATATTATAGGAAGGGTCTCAGGATTGGAATGGGAAGGATTTGGATATCACATCTCTTGCTATAGGAAGGGTCTCAGGATTGGAATGGGTAGGAGTTGGATATTACTTTCTTGCTATAGGAACGGTCTCATGTTTGGAATGGGAAGGAGTTGGATATCACATATGCTATAGTTAGTGTCTCAGGTTTGGAACGGGAAGGAGTTGGATATCACATCTCATGTTATAGGAAGGGTCACAGGTTTGGTATAAGCATTGAGATATCACATCTCTGCTATCGGAAGCGGCTCAGGATTGGAATGGGAAGGAGTTGGATATCCCATCTCATGTTATAGTAAGAGTCTCTGGTTTGGTATTAGAATCATTGAGATATCACATTGCATGCTGTAGGAAGGGTCTAAGGATTGGAATGGGATGGACTTGGATATCACATCTCATGCTATAGGTAGGCTCTCAGGTTTGGTATAAGCATTGAGATATCACATCTCATGCTATAGGAAGGGTCTCAGGATTGGAATGGGAAGGATTTGGATATCACATCTCATGCTATAGGAAGGGTCTCAGATTTGGTATAAGCATTGAGATATCACATCTCATGCTAAAGGAAGGGTCTCAGGATTGGAATGGGAAGGAGTTGTATATGACATCTCAGGCCATAGGAAGGGTCTCAGGTTTGGTATAACCATTGAGATATCACATCTCTGCTATCGGAAGCGGCTCAGGATTGGAATGGGAAGGAGTTGGATATCCCATCTCATGTTATAGTAAGAGTCTCTGGTTTGGTATTAGAATCATTGAGATATCACATTGCATGCTGTAGGAAGGGTCTAAGGATTGGAATGGGATGGACTTGGATATCACATCTCATGCTATAGGTAGGCTCTCAGGTTTGGTATAAGCATTGAGATATCACATCTCATGCTATAGGAAGGGTCTCAGGATTGGAATGGGAAGGATTTGGATATCACATCTCATGCTATAGGAAGGGTCTCAGATTTGGTATAAGCATTGAGATATCACATCTCATGCTAAAGGAAGGGTCTCAGGATTGGAATGGGAAGGAGTTGGATACCACATCTCATGATAAAGGAAGGGTCTAAGGTTTGGAAGGGGAAGGATTTGGATATCACATCTCCTGTTATAGGACGGGTCTCAGGTTTGGTATTAGAAGCATTGAGATATCAAGTCTCATGGTATAAGAAGGGTCTCAGAATTGGAATGGGAAGGAGTTGGATATCACACCTCAAGCTATAGGAAGGGTCTCAGGATTGGAATGGGAAGGAGTTTGATATCACATCTCATGCCATAGTATGGGTCTCAGGTTTGGTAGAAGCATTGGGATATCACATCTCATGCTATCGGAAAGGTATCAGTATTGGATTTGGAAGAAGTTGGATATCCCATCTCATGCTATAGGAAGGGTCTCAGGTTGGAATGGGAAGGAGTTGGATATCACATTTCATGTTATAGGAAGGGTCTCAGGATTGGAATGGGAAGGACTTGGATATCATATCTCATGCTATAGGACGGGTCTCAGGTTTGTTATTAGAATCATTGAGATATCATATTGCATGCTGTAGGAAGGGTCTAAGGATTGGAATGGGAAGGACTTGGATATCACATCTCATGCTATAGATAGGCTCTTAGGTTTGGAAAGGGAAGGAGTTGGATATCACATTTCATGTTAGAGGAAGGATCTCAGGTTTGGTATTAGAAGCATTGAGATATCACATCTCATGCTATAGGAAGGGTCTCAGGATTGGAATGGGAAGTAGTTGGATATCACATCTCATGCTATAGGAAGGGTCTCAGGTTTGGTATAAGCATTGAGATATCACATCTCATGCTATAGGACGGGTCTCAGGATTGGAATGGAAGGAGTTGGATATCACATCTCATGTTATAGGAAGGATCTCAGGTTTGGTATTAGAAGCATTGAGACATCACATCTCATGCTATAGGAAGGGTCTTAGGGTTGGAATGGGAAGGAGTTGGATATCACATCTCATCCAATAGGAAGGGTCTCAGGTTTGGAATGGGAAGGAATTGGATATCACATCTCATGTTATAGGAAGGATCTCAGGTTTGGTATTAGAAGCATTGAGATATCACATCTCATGCTATCGGAAGGGTCTCAGGATTGGATTGGGAAGGAGTTGGATATCCCTTCTCATGCTATAGGAAGGGTCTCAGGATTTGAATGGGAAGGAGTTGGATATCACATCTCATGTTATAGGAAGGGTCTCAGGATTGGAATGGGAAGGATTTGGATATCACATCTCTTGCTATAGGAAGGGTCTCAGGATTGGAATGGGTAGGAGTTGGATATTACTTTCTTGCTATAGGAAGGGTCTCATGTTTGGAATGGGAAGCAGTTGGATATCACATATGCTATAGTTAGTGTCTCAGGTTTGGAACGGGAAGGAGTTGGATATCACATCTCATGTTATAGGAAGGGTCTCAGGTTTGGTATAAGCATTGAGATATCACATCTCTGCTATCGGAAGCGGCTCAGGATTGGAATGGGAAGGAGTTGGATATCCCATCTCATGTTATAGGAAGAGTCTCTGGTTTGGTATTAGAATCATTGAGATATCACATCGCATGCTGTAGGAAGGGTCTAAGGATTGGAATGGGATGGACTTGGATATCACATCTCATGCTATAGGTAGGCTCTCAGGTTTGGTATAAGCATTGAGATATCACATCTCATGCTATAGGAAGGGTCTCAGGATTGGAATGGGAAGGAATTGGATATCACATCTCATGCTATAGGAAGGGTCTCAGATTTGGTATAAGCATTGATATATCACATCTCATGCTAAAGGAATGGTCTCAGGATTGGAATGGGAAGGAGTTGTATATGTCATCTCAGGCCATAGGAAGGGTCTCAAGTTTGGTATAAGCATTGAGATATCACATCTCTGCTATCGGAAGGGTCTCAGGATTGGAATGGGAAGGAGTTGGATATCCCATCTCATGTTATAGGAATGCTCTCAGGTTTGGTATTAGAAGCATAGAGATATCACATCTCATGCTATAGGAAGGGTCTCAGGATTGGAATGGGAAGGACTTGGATGTCACATCTCATGCTATAGGGAGGGTCTCAAGTTTGATATTAGAAGCATTGAGATAACAAATCTCATGATATCGGAAGGGTCTCAGGATTGGAATGGGAAGGAGTTGGATATCACATCTCATGATAAAGGAAGGGTCTAAGGTTTGGAAGGGGAAGGATTTGGATATCACATCTCATGTTATAGGACGGGTCTCAGGTTTGGTATTAGAAGCATTGAGATATCAAGTCTCATGGTATAAGAAGGGTCTCAGAATTGGAATGGGAAGGAGTTGGATATCACACCTCAAGCTATAGGAAGGGTCTCAGGATTGGAATGGGAAGGAGTTTGATATCACATCTCATGCCATAGTATGGGTCTCAGGTTTGGTAGAAGCATTGGGATATCACATCTCATGCTATCGGAAGGGTATCAGTATTGGATTTGGAAGAAGTTGGATATCCCATCTCATGCTATAGGAAGGGTCTCAGGTTGGAATGGGAAGGAGTTGGATATCACATTTCATGTTATAGGAAGGGTCTCAGGATTGGAATGGGAAGGACTTGGATATCATATCTCATGCTATAGGAAGGCTCTCAGGTTTGGAAGGGGAAGGAGTTGAATATCACATTTCATGTTAGAGGAAGGATCTCAGGTTTGGTATTAGAGGCCTTGAGATATCACATCTCATGCTATAAAGGGTCTCAGGATTGGAATGGGAAGGAGTTGGATATCACATCTCAAGCTATAGGAAATATCTCAGGTTTGGTATTAGAAGCATTGAGACATCACATCTCATGTTATAGGAAGGGTCTCAGGATTGGAATGGGAAGAAGTTGGATATCACATCTCATGCTATAGGAAGGGTCTCAGGTTTGGTATAAGCATTGAGATATCACATCTCATGCTATAGGACGGGTCTCAGGATTGGAATGGAAGGAGTTGGATATCACATCTCATGTTATAGGAAGGATCTCAGGTTTGGTATTAGAAGCATTGAGACATCACATCTCATGCTATAGGAAGGGTCTCAGGGTTGGAATGGGAAGGAGTTGGATATCACATCTCATCCAATAGGAAGGGTCTCAGGTTTGGAATGGGAAGGAATTGGATATCACATCTTATGTTATAGGAAGGATCTCAGGTTTGGTATTAGAAGCATTGAGATATCACATCTCATGCTATAGGAAGGGTCTCAGGATTGGAATGTGAAGGATTTGGATATCACATCTCATGCTAAAGGAAGGGTCTCAGGTTTGGTAGAAGCATTGAGATATCACGTCTCTGCTATCGGAAGGGTCTCAGGATTGGATTGGGAAGGAGTTGGATATCCCTTCTCATGCTATAGGAAGGGTCTCAGGATTTGAATGGCAAGGAGTTGGATATCACATCTCATGCCATAGGAAGGGTCTCAGGTTTGGTATAAGCATTGAGATATCACATCTCTGCTATCGGAAGGGTCTCAGGATTGGATTGGGAAGGAGTTGGATATCCCTTCTCATGCTATAGGAAGTGTCTCAGGTTGGAATGGGAAGGAGTTGGATATCACATCTCATGTTATAGGAAGGGTCTCAGGATTGGAATGGGAAGGATTTGGATATCACATCTCTTGCTATAGGAAGGGTCTCAGGATTGGAATGGGTAGGAGTTGGATATTACTTTCTTGCTATAGGAAGGGTCTCATGTTTGGAATGGGAAGGAGTTGGATATCACATATGCTATAGTTAGTGTCTCAGGTTTGGAACGGGAAGGAGTTGGATATCACATCTCATGTTATAGGAAGGGTCTCAGGTTTGGTATAAGCATTGAGATATCACATCTCTGCTATCGGAAGCGGCTCAGGATTGGAATGGGAAGGAGTTGGATATCCCATCTCATGTTATAGTAAGAGTCTCTGGTTTGGTATTAGAATCATTGAGATATCACATCGCATGCTGTAGGAAGGGTCTAAGGATTGGAATGGGATGGACTTGGATATCACATCTCATGCTATAGGTAGGCTCTCAGGTTTGGTATAAGCATTGAGATATCACATCTCATGCTATAGGAAGGGTCTCAGGATTGGAATGGGAAGGATTTGGATATCACATCTCATGCTATAGGAAGGGTCTCAGATTTGGTATAAGCATTGAGATATCACATCTCATGCTAAAGGAAGGGTCTCAGGATTGGAATGGGAAGGAGTTATATATGACATCTCAGGCCATAGGAAGGGTCTCAGGTTTGGTATAAGCATTGAGATATCACATCTCTGCTATCGGAAGGGTCTCAGGATTGGAATGGGAAGGAGTTGGATATCCAACCTCATGTTATAGGAAGGGTCTCAGGTTTAGTATTAGAAGCATAGAGATATCACATCTCATGCTATAGGAAGGGTCTCAGGATTGGAATGGGAAGGACTTGGATGTCACATCTCATGCTATAGGGAGGGTCTCAAGTTTGATATTAGAAGCATTTAGATAACAAATCTCATGATATCGGAAGGGTCTCAGGATTGGAATGGGAAGGAGTTGGATACCACATCTCATGATAAAGGAAGGGTCTAAGGTTTGGAAGGGGAAGGATTTGGATATCACATCTCATGTTATAGGACGGGTCTCAGGTTTGGTATTAGAAGCATTGAGATATCAAGTCTCATGGTATAAGAAGGGTCTCAGAATTGGAATGGGAAGAAGTTGGATATCACACCTCAAGCTATAGGAAGGGCCTCAGGATTGGAATGGGAAGGAGTTTGATATCACATCTCATGCCATAGTATGGGTCTCAGGTTTGGTAGAAACATTGGGATATCACATCTCATGCTATCGGAAGGGTATCAGTATTGGATTTGGAAGAAGTTGGATATCCCATCTCATGCTATAGGAAGGGTCTCAGGTTGGAATGGGAAGGAGTTGGATATCACATTTCATGTTATAGGAAGGGTCTCAGGATTGGAATGGGAAGGACTTGGATATCATATCTCATGCTATAGGACGGGTGTCAGGTTTGTTATTAGAATCATTGAGATATCATATTGCATGCTGTTGGAAGGGTCTAAGGATTGGAATGGGAAGGACTTGGATATCACATCTCATGCTATAGATAGGCTCTTAGGTTTGGAAAGGGAAGGAGTTGGATATCACATTTCATGTTAGAGGAAGGATCTCAGGTTTGGTATTAGAAGCATTGAGATATCACATCTCATGCTATAGGAAGGGTCTCAGGATTGGAATGGGAAGTAGTTGGATATCACATCTCATGCTATAGGAAGGGTCTCAGGTTTGGTATAAGCATTGAGATATCACATCTCATGCTATAGGACGGGTCTCAGGATTGGAATGGAAGGAGTTGGATATCACATCTCATGTTATAGGAAGGATCTCAGGTTTGGTATTAGAAGCATTGAGACATCACATCTCATGCTATAGGAAGGGTCTCAGGGTTGGAATGGGAAGGAGTTGGATATCACATCTCATGCTAAAGGAAGGGTCTCAGGTATGGTAGAAGCATTGAGATATCATGTCTCTGCTATCGGAAGGGTCTCAGGTTTGGATTGGGAAGGCGTTGGATATCCCTTCTCATGCTATAGGAAGGGTCTCAGGATTTGAATGGGAAGGAGTTGGATATCACATCTCATGTTATAGGAAGGGTCTCAGGATTGGAATGGGAAGGATTTGGATATCACATCTCTTGCTATAGGAAGGGTCTCAGGATTGGAATGGGTAGGAGTTGGATATTACTTTCTTGCTATAGGAAGGGTCTCATGTTTGGAATGGGAAGCAGTTGGATATCACATATGCTATAGTTAGTGTCTCAGGTTTGGAACGGGAAGGAGGTGGATATCACATCTCATGTTATAGGAAGGGTCTCAGGTTTGGTATAAGCATTGAGATATCACATCTCTGCTATCGGAAGCGGCTCAGGATTGGAATGGGAAGGAGTTGGATATCCCATCTCATGTTCTAGGAAGAGTCTCTGGTTTGGTATTAGAATCATTGAGATATCACATTGCATGCTGTAGGAAGGGTCTAAGGATTGGAATGGGATGGACTTGGATATCACATCTCAAGCTATAGGTAGGCTCTCAGGTTTGGTATAAGCATTGAGATATCACATCTCATGCTATAGGAAGGGTCTCAGGATTGGAATGGGAAGGAATTGGATATCACATCTCATGCTGTAGGAAGGGTCTCAGATTTGGTATAAGCATTGAGATATCACATCTCATGCTAAAGGAAGGGTCTCCGGATTGGAATGGGAAGGAGTTGGATATCCCATCTCATGTTATAGGAATGGTCTCAGGTTTGGTATTAGAAGCATAGAGATATCACATCTCATGCTATAGGAAGGGTCTCAGGATTGGAATGGGAAGGACTTGGATGTCACATCTCATGCTGTAGGGAGGGTCTCAAGTTTGATATTAGAAGCATTGAGATAACAAATCTCATGATATCGGAAGGGTCTCAGGATTGGAATGGGAAGGAGTTGGATATCACATCTCATGATAAAGGAAGGGTCTAAGGTTTGGAAGGGGAAGGATTTGGATATCACATCTCATGTTATAGGACGGGTCTCAGGTTTGGTATTAGAAGCATTGAGATATCAAGTCTCATGGTATAAGAAGGGTCTCAGAATTGGAATGGGAAGGAGTTGGATATCACACCTCAAGCTATATGAAGGGTCTCAGGATTGGAATGGGAAGGAGTTTGATATCACATCTCATGCCATAGTATGGGTCTCAGGTTTGGTAGAAGCATTGGGATATCACATCTCATGCTATCGGAAGGGTATCAGTATTGGATTTGGAAGAAGTTGGATATCCCATCTCATGCTATAGGAAGGGTCTCAGGTTGGAATGGGAAGGAGTTGGATATCACATTTCATGTTATAGGAAGGGTCTCAGGATTGGAATGGGAAGGACTTGGATATCATATCTCATGCTATAGGAAGGCTCTCAGGTTTGGAAGGGGAAGGAGGTGGATATCACATTTCATGTTAGAGGAAGGATCTCAGGTATGGTATTAGAGGCCTTGAGATATCACATCTCATGCTATAGGAAGGGTCTCAGGATTGGAATGGGAAGGAGTTGGATATCACATCTCAAGCTATAGGAAGGGTCTCAGGTTTGGTATAAGCATTGAGATATCACATCTCATGCTATAGGAAGGGTCTCAGGATTGGAATGGGAACGAGTTGGATATCACATCTCATGTTATAGGAAATATCTCAGGTTTGGTATTAGAAGCATTGAGACATCACATCTCATGTTATAGGAAGGGTCTCAGGATTGGAATGGGAAGAAGTTGGATATCACATCTCATGCTATAGGAAGGGTCTCAGGTTTGGTATAAGCATTGAGATATCACATCTCATGCTATAGGAAGGGTCTCAGGATTGGAATGGGAAGGAGTTGTATATGACATCTCATGCCATAGGAAGGGTCTCAGGTTTGGTATAAGCATTGAGATATCACATCACATGCTATAGGAAGGGTCTCAGGATTGGAATGGGAAGGACTTGGATATCACATCTAATGCTATAGGCAGGGCCTCAGGTTTGGAAAGGGAAGGAGATGGATATCACATTTCATGTTAGAGATAGGATCTCAGGTTTGGTATTAGAGGCATTGAAATATCACATCTCATGCTATCAGAAGGGTCTCAGGATTGGAATGGGAAGGAGTTGTATATCACATCTCATGCTAAATGGAGGGTCTCAGGTTTGGAAGGGGAAGGATTTGGAAATCACATCTCATGTTATAGGAAGGATCTCAGGTTTGGTATTAGAAGCATTGAGATATCACATCTCATGCTATCGGAAGTATCTCAGGTTTGGTATTAGAGGCATTGAGATATCACATCTCATGCCATCATAAGGGTCTCAGGATTGGAATGGGAAGGAGTTGGATATCACATCTCATGTTATTGGAAGGATCGCAGGTTTGGTATTAGAAGCATTGAGACATCACATTTCATGCTATAGGAAGGGTCTCAGGATTGGAATGGGAAGGAGTTGGATATCACATCTCATGCTATAGGAAGGGTCTCAGATTTGGTATAAGCATTGAGATATCACATCTCATGCTATAGGAAGGGTCTCAGGATTGGATTGGGAAGGAGTTGTATATGACATCTCATGTTATAGGAAGGGTCTCAGGTTTGGTATTAGAAGCATTGAGATATCACATCTCATGCTATAGGAAGGGTCTCAGGATTGGAATGGGGAGGACTTGGATGTCACATCTCATGCTATAGGGAGGGTCTCAGGTTTGATATAAGAAGCATTGAGATAACAAATCTCATGATATCGGAAGGGTCTCAGGATTGGAATGGGAAGGAGTTGGATATCACATCTCATGATAAAGGAAGGGTCTAAGGTTTGGAAGGGGAAAGATTTGGATATCACATCTCATGTTATAGGACGGGTCTCAGGTTTGGTATTAGAAGCATTGAGATATCAAGTCTCATGGCATAGGAAGGGTCTCAGAATTGGAATGGGAAGGAGTTGGATATCACATCTCAAGCTATAGGAAGAGTCTCAGGATTGGAATGGGAATGAGTTTGATATCACATCTCATGCCATAGTATGGGTCTCAGGTTTGGTAGAAGCATTGGGATATCACAATTCATGCTATTGGAAGGGTATCAGCATTGGATTTCGAAGGAGTTGGATATCCCATCTCATGCTATAGGAAGGGTCTCAGGTTGGAATGGGAAGGAGTTGGATATCACATTTCATGTTATAGGAAGGGTCTCAGGATTGGAATGGGAAGGACTTGGATATCATATCTCATGCTATAGGAAGGCTCTCAGGTTTGGAAGGGGAAGGAGTTGGATATCACATTTCATGTTAGAGGAAGGATCTCAGGTTTGGTATTAGAGGCCTTGAGATATCACATCTCATGCTATAGGAAGGGTCTCAGGATTGGAATGGGAAGGAGTTGGATATCACATCTCAAGCTTTAGGAAGGGTCTCAGGTTTGGTATAAGCATTGCGATAGCACATCTCATGCTATAGGAAGGGTTTCAGGATTGGAATGGGAAGGAGTTGGATATCACATCTCATGTTATAGGAAAGATATCAGGTTTGGTATTAGAAGCATTGAGACATCACATCTCATGTTATAGGAAGGGTCTCAGGATTGGAATGGGAAGAAGTTGGATATCACATCTCATGCTATAGGAAGGGTCTCAGGTTTGGAAGGGGAAGGAGTTGGATATCCAATCTCATGTTATAGGACTGGTCTCAGGTTTGGTATTAGAAGCATTGAGATATCACATCGCATGCTGTAGGAAGGTTCTCAGGTTTGGTATTAGAAGCATTGAGACATCACATCTCATGCTATAGGAAGGGTCTCAGGATTGGAATGGGAAGGAGTTGGATATCACATCTCATGTTATAGGAAGGATCTCAGGTTTGGTATTAGAAGCATTGAGACATCACATCTCATGCTATAGGAAGGGTCTCAGGATTGGAATGGGAAGGAGTTGGATATCACATCTCATGCTATAGGAAGGGTCTCACATTTGGTATAAGCATTGAGATATCACATCTCATGCTATAGGAAGGGTCTCAGGATTGGATTGGGAAGGAGTTGTATATGACATCTCAGGCCATAGGAAGGGTCTCAGGATTGGTATAAGCATTGAGATATCACATCTCTGCTATCGGAAGGGTCTCAGGATTGGAATGGGAAGGAGTTGGATATCCCATCTCATGTTATAGGAAGGGTCTCAGGTTTGGTATTAGAAGCATTGAGATATCACATCTCATGCTATAGGAAGGGTCTCAGGATTGGAATGGGGAGGACTTGGATGTCATATCTCATGCTATAGGGAGGGTCTCAAGTTTGATATTAGAAGCATTGAGATAACAAATCTCATGATATCGGAAGGGTCTCAGGATTGGAATGGAAAGGAGTTGGATATCACATCTCATGATAAAGGAAGGGTCTAAGGTTTGGAAGGGGAAAGATTTGGATATCACATCTCATGTTATATGACGGGTCTCAGGTTTGGTATTAGAAGCATTGAGATATCAAGTCTCATGGCATAGGAAGGGTCTCAGAATTGGAATGTGAAGGAGTTGGATATCACATCTCAAGCTATAGGAAGAGTCTCAGGATTGGAATGGGAAGGAGTTTGATATCACATCTCATGCCATAGTATGGGTCTCAGGTTTGGTAGAAGCATTGGGATATCACATCTCATGCTATTGGAAGGGTATCAGTATTGGATTTGGAAGGAGTTGGATATCACATTTCATGTTATAGGAAGGGTCTCAGGTTGGAATGGGAAGGAGTTGGATATCACATTTCATGTTATAGGAAGGGTCTCAGGATTGGAATGGGAAGGACTTGGATATCATATCTCATGCTATAGGAAGGCTCTCAGGTTTGGAAGGGGAAGGAGTTGGATATCACATTTCATGTTAGAGGAAGGATCTCAGGTTTGGTATTAGAGGCCTTGAGATATCACATCTCATGCTATAGGAAGGGTCTCAGGATTGGAATGGGAAGGAGTTGGATATCACATCTCAAGCTTTAGGAAGGGTCTCAGGTTTGGTATAAGCATTGAGATAGCACATCTCATGCTATAGGAAGGGTCTCAGGATTGGAATGGGAAGGAGTTGGATATCACATCTCATGTTATAGGAAGGATCTCAGGTTTGGTATTAGAAGCATTGAGACATCACATCTCATGCTATAGGAAGGGTCTCAGGATTGGAATGGGAAGGAGTTGGATATCACATCTCATGCTATAGGAAGGGTCTCAGATTTGGTATAAGCATTGAGATATCACATCTCTGCTATCGGAAGGGTCTCAGGATTGGAATGGGAAGGAGTTGGATATCCCATCTCATGCTATAGGGAGGGTCTCAATTTTGATATTAGAAGCATTGAGATAACAAATCTCATGATATCGGAAGGGTCTCAGGATTGGAATGGGAAGGAGTTGGATATCACATCTCATGATAAAGGAAGGGTCTAAGGTTTGGAAGGGGAAAGATTTGGATATCACATCTCATGTTATAGGATGGGTCTCAGGTTTGGTATTAGAAGCATTGAGATATCAAGTCTCATGGTATAGGAAGGGTCTCAGAATTGGAATGGGAAGGAGTTGGATATCACATCTCATGCTATAGGAAGAGTCTCAGGATTGGAATGGGAAGGAGTTTGATATCACATATCATGCCATAGTATGGTTCTCAGGTTTGATAGAAGCATTGGGATATCACATCTCATGCTATTGGAAGGGTATCAGTATTGGATTTGGAAGGAGTTGGATATCCCATCTCATGCTATAGGAAGGGTCTCAGGTTGGAATGGGAAGGAGTTGGATATCACATTTCATGTTATAGGAAGGGTCTCAGGATTGGAATGGGAAGGACTTGGATATCATATCTCATGCTATAGGAAGGCTCTCAGGTTTGGAAGGAGAAGGAGTTGGATATCACATTTCATGTTAGAGGAAGGATCTCAGGTTTGGTATTAGAGGCCTTGAGATATCACATCTCATGCTATATGAAGGGTCTCAGGTTGGAATGGGAAGGAGTTGGATATCACATTTCATGTTATAGGAAGGGTCTCAGGATTGGAATGGGAAGGAGTTGGATATCACATCTCAAGCTTTAGGAAGGGTCTCAGGTTTGGTATAAGCATTGAGATAGCACATCTCGTGCTATAGGAAGGGTCTCAGGATTGGAATGGGAAGGAGTTGGATATCACATCTCATGTTATAGGAAAGATCTCAGGTTTGGTATTAGAAGCATTGAGACATCACATCTCATGTTATAGGAAGGGTCTCAGGATTGGAATGGGAAGAAGTTGGATATCACATCTCATGCTATAGGAAGGGTCTCAGGTTTGGAAGGGGAAGGAGTTGGATATCCAATCTCATGTTATAGGACTGGTCTCAGGTTTGGTATTAGAAGCATTGAGATATCACATCGCATGCTGTAGGAAGGTTCTCAGGTTTGGAATGGGGAGGAATTGGATATCACATCTCATGTCATAGGAAGGATCTCAGGTTTGGTATTAGAAGCATTGAGATATCACATCTCATGCTATAGGAATGGTCTCAGGATTGGAATGGGAAGGAGTTGGATATTACATTCCTGCTATAGGAAGGGTCTCATGTTTGGAATGGGAATGTGTTGGATATCACATATGCTATAGGAAAGATCTCAGGTTTGGTATTAGAAGCATTGAGACATCACATCTCATGTTATAGGAAGGGTCTCAGGATTGGAATGGGAAGAAGTTGGATATCACATCTCATGCTATAGGAAGGGTCTCAGGTTTGGAAGGGGAAGGAGTTGGATATCCAATCTCATGTTATAGGACTGGTCTCAGGTTTGGTATTAGAAGCATTGAGATATCACATCGCATGCTGTAGGAAGGTTCTCAGGTTTGGAATGGGGAGGAATTGGATATCACATCTCATGTTATAGGAAGGGTCTCAGGTTTGGTATAAGCATTGAGATATCACATCTCTGCTATCGGAAGTGTCTCAGGATTGGAATGGGAAGGTGTTGGATATCCCATCTCATGTTATAGGATGGGTCTCAGGTTTGTTATTAGAATCATTGAGATATCATATTGCATGCTGTAGGAAGGGTCTAAGGATTGGAATGGGAAGGAGTTGGATATCCCATCTCATGTTATAGGAAGAGTCTCAAGTTTGGTATTAGAAGCATTTAGATATCACATCTCATGCTATAGGAAGTGTCTCAGGATTGGAATGGGAAGGAGTTGGATATCACATTTCATGTTAGAGGAAGGATCTCAGGTTTGGTATTAGAGGCATTGAGATATCACATCTCATGCTATAGGAAGGGTCTCAGGATTGGAATGGGAAGGAGTTGGATATCACATCTCATGCTATAGGAAGGGTCTCAGGTTTGGTATAAGCATTGAGATATCACATCTCATGCTATAGGAAGGGTCTCGGGATTGGAATGGGAAGGAGTTGGATATCACATCTCATGTTATAGGAAGGATCTCAGGTTTGGTATTAGAAGCATTGAGATATCATATCTCATGCTATAGGAAGGGTCTCAGGATTGGAATGGGAAGGAGTTGGATATCACATCTCATGCTATAGGAAGGGTCTCAGGTTTGGTATAAGCAGTGAGATATCACATCTCATGCTATAGGAAGTGTCTCAGGATTGGAATGGGAAGGAGTTGGATATCACATCTCATGTTATAGGAAGGATCTCAGGTTTGGTATAAGCATTGAGATATCACATCTCTACTATCGGAAGGGTCTCAGGATTGGAATGGGAAGGAGTTGGATATTCCCATCTCATGTTATAGGAAGGGTCTCAGGTTTGGTATTAAAAGCATTGAGATATCACATCTCATGCTATAGGAAGGGTCTCAGGATTGGAATGGGAAGGACTTGGATATCACATCTCATGCTATAAGGAGGGTCTCAAGTTTGATATTAGAAGCATTGAGATATCACATCTCATGATATCGGAAGGGTCTCAGGGATGGAATGGGAAGGAGTTGGATATCACATCTCATGATAAAGGAAGTGTCTAAGGTTTGGAAGGGGAAGGAGTTTGATATCACATCTCATGCCATGGTATGGGTCTCAGGTTTGGTAGAAGCATTGGGATATCACATCTCATGCTATCGGAAGGGTATCAGGATTGGATTTGGAAGGAGTTGGATATCCCATCTCATGCTATAGGAAGGGTCTCAGGTTGGGATGGGAAGGAGTTGGATATCACATCTCATGTTATAGGAAGGGTCTCAGGATTGGAATTAGAAGGACTTGGATATCACATCTCATGCTATAGGAAGGCTCTCAGGTTTGGAAGGGGAAAGAGTTGGATATCACATTTCATGTTAGAGGTAGGATCTCAGGTTTGGTATTAGAGGAATTGAGATATCACATCTCATGCTATCAGAAGAGTCTCAGGATTGGAATGGGAAGGAGTTGGATATCACATCTCATGCTAAAGGGAGGGTCTCAGGTTTGGAAGGGGAAGGATTTGGATATCACATCTCATGTTATAGGAAGGATCTCAGGTTTGGTATTAGAAGCATTGAGATATCACATCTCATGCTATCGGAAGGATCTCAGGTTTGGTATAGAAGCATTGAGATATCACATCTCATGCTATCAGAAGGTTCTCAGGATTGGAATGGGAAGGAGTTGGATATCACATCTCATGCTAAAGGGAGGGTCTCAGGTTTGGAAGGGGAAGGATTTGGATATCATATCTCATGTTATCAGAAGGATCTCAGGTTTGGTATTAGAAGTATTGAGATATCACATCTCATGCTATAGGAAGGGTCTCAGGATTGGAATGGGAAGGAGTTGGTTATCACATCTCATGCTAAAGGAAGGGTCTCAGGTTTGGTAGAAGCATTGAGATATCACATCTCATGCTATAGGAAGGGTCTCAGGATTGGAATGGGAAGGACTTAGATATCACATATCATGCTATAGGGAGGGTCTCAGTTTTGATATTAGAAGCATTGAGATATCACATCTCATGCTATCAGAAGGGTCTCAGGATTGGAATGGGAAGGAGCTGGATATCACATCTCATGCTAAAGGAAGGGTCTCAGGTTTGGAACGGGAAGGAGTTGGATATCACATCTCATGTTATAGGAAGGGTCTCAGGTTTGGTAAAAGCATTGAGATATCACATCTCTGCTATCGGAAGTGTCTCAGGATTGGAATGGGAAGGACTTGGATATCACATCTCATGCTATAGATAGGCTCTCAGGTTTGGAAAGGGAAGGAGTTGGATATCACATTTCATGTTAGAGGAAGGATCTCAGGTTTGGTATTAGAGGCATTGAGATATCAGATCTCAGGCTATAGGAAGGGTCTCAGGATTGGAATGGGAAGGAGTTGGATATCACATCTCATGCTAGAGGAAGGGTCTCAGGATTGGAATGGGAAGGAGTTGTATATGACATCTCATGCCGTAGGAAGGGTCTCAGGTTTGGTATAAGCATTGAGATATCACATCTCGTGCTATAGGAAGGGTCTCAGGATTGGAATGGGAAGGAGTTGTATATGACATCTCATGCCGTAGGAAGGGTCTCAGGTTTGGTATAAGCATTGAGATATCACATCTCTGCTATCGAAAGGGTCTTAGGATTGGAATGGGAAGGAGTTGGATATCCCATCTCATGTTATAGGAAGAGTCTCAGGTTTGGTATTAGAAGCATTGAGATATCCCATCTCATGATATAGGAAGGGTCTCAGTTTGGAATGGGAAGGAGTTGGATATCACATTTCATGTTATAGGAAGGGTCTCAGGATTGGAATGGGAAGGACTTGGATATCATATCCCATGCTATAGGAAGGCTCTCAGGTTTGGAAGGGGAAGGAGTTGGATATCACATTTCATGTTAGAGGAAGGATCTCAGGTTTGGTATTAGAGGCCTTGAGATATCACATCTCATGCTATAGGAAGGGTCTCAGGATTGGAATGGGAAGGAGTTGGATATCACATCTCAAGCTATAGGAACGGTCTCAGGTTTGGTATAAGCATTGTGATATCACATCTCATGCTATAGGAAGGGTCTCAGGATTGGAATGGGAAGGAGTTGGATATCACATCTCATGTTATAGGAAAGATCTCAGGTTTGGCATTAGAAGCATTGAGACATCACATCTCATGTTATAGGAAGGGTCTCAGGATTGGAATGGGAAGAAGTTGGATATCACATCTCATGCTATAGGAAGGGTCTCAGGATTGGAATGGGAAGGAGTTGTATATGACATATCATGTCATAGGAAGGGTCTCAGGTTTGGTATAAGCATTGAGATATCACATCACATGCTATAGGAAGGGTCTCAGGATTGGAATGGGAAGGACTTGGATATCACATCTCATGCTATAGGCAGGGTCTCAGGTTTGGAAAGGGAATGAGATGGATATCACATTTCATGTTAGAGGTAGGATCTCAGGTTTGGTATTAGAGGCATTGAGATATCACATCTCATGCTATCAGAAGGGTCTCAGGATTGGAATGGGAAGGAGTTGGATATCACATCTCATGCTAAAGGGAGGGTCTCAGGTTTAGAAGGGGAAGGATTTGGAAATCACATCTCATGTTATAGGAAGGATCTCAGGTTTGGTATTAGAAGCATTGAGATATCACATCTCATGCTTTCATAAGGGTCTCAGGATTGGAATGGGAAGGAGTTGGATATCACATCTGATGTTATAGGAAGGATCTCAGGTTTGGTATTAGAAGCATTGAGACATCACATCTCATGCTATAGGAAGGGTCTCAGGATTGGAATGGGAAGGAGTTGGATATCACATCTCATGCTATAGGAAGGGTCTCAGATTTGGTATAAGCATTGAGATATCACATCTCATGCTATAGGAAGGGTCTCAGGATTGGAATGGGAAGGAGTTGTATATGACATCTCAGGCCATAGGAAGGGTCTCAGGTTTGGTATAAGCATTGAGATATCACATCTCTGCTATCGGAAGGGTCTCAGGATTGGAATGGGAAGGAATTGGATATCACATCTCATGTTATAGGAAGGATCTCAGGTTTGGTATTAGAAGCATTGAGATATCCCTTCTCATGCTATAGGAAGGGTCTCAGGATTGGAATGTGAAGGATTTGGATATCACATCTCATGCTAAAGGAAGGGTCTCAGGTTTGGTAGAAGCATTGAGATATCACGTCTCTGCTATCGGAAGGGTCTCAGGATTGGATTGGGAAGGAGTTGGATATCCCTTCTCATGCTATAGGAAGGGTCTCAGGTTTGGTATAAGCATTGAGATATCACATCTCTGCTATCGGAAGGGTCTCAGGATTGGATTGGGAAGGAGTTGGATATCCCTTCTCATGCTATAGGAAGTGTCTCAGGTTGGAATGGGAAGGAGTTGGATATCACATCTCATGTTATAGGAAGGGTCTCAGGATTGGAATGGGAAGGATTTGGACATCACATCTCTTGCTATAGGAAGGGTCTCAGGATTGGAATGGGTAGGAGTTGGATATTACTTTCTTGCTATAGGAAGGGTCTCATGTTTGGAATGGGAAGGAGTTGGATATCACATATGCTATAGTTAGTGTCTCAGGTTTGGAACGGGAAGGAGTTGGATATCACATCTCATGTTATAGGAAGGGTCTCAGGTTTGGTATAAGCATTGAGATATCACATCTCTGCTATCGGAAGTGGCTCAGGATTGGAATGGGAAGGAGTTGGATATCCCATCTCATGTTATAGGACGAGTCTCTGGTTTGGTATTAGAATCATTGAGATATCACATCGCATGCTGTAGGAAGGGTCTAAGGATTGGAATGGGATGGACTTGGATATCACATCTCATGCTATAGATAGGCTCTTAGGTTTGGAAAGGGAAGGAGTTGGATATCACATTTCATGTTAGAGGAAGGATCTCAGGTTTGGTATTAGAAGCATTGAGATATCACATCTCATGCTATAGGAAGGGTCTCAGGATTGGAATGGGAAGGAGCTGGATATCACATCTCATGCTAAAGGAAGGGTCTCAGGTTTGGAACGGGAAGGATTTGGATATCACATCTCATGATATAGGAAGGGTCTCAGGTTTGGTATAAGCATTGAGATATCACATCTCTGCTATCGGAAGTGTCTCAGGATTGGAATGGGAAGGAGTTGGATATCCCATCTCATGTTATAGGACGGGTCTCAGGTTTGTTATTAGAATCATTGAGATATCATATTGCATGCTGTAGGAAGGGTCTAAGGGTTGGAATGGGAAGGACTTGGATATCACATCTCATGCTATAGATAGGCTCCTAGGTTTGGAAAGGGAAGGAGTTGGATATCACATTTCATGTTAGAGGAAGGATCTCAGGTTTGGTATTAGAAGCATTGAGATATCACATCTCATGCTATAGGAAGGGTCTCAGGATTGGAATGGGAAGTAGTTGGATATCACATCTCATGCTATAGGAAGGGTCTCAGGTTTGGTATAAGCATTGAGATATCACATCTCATGCTATAGGACGGGTCTCAGGATTGGAATGGAAGGAGTTGGATATCACATCTCATGTTATAGGAAGGATCTCAGGTTTGGTATTAGAAGCATTGAGACATCACATCTCATGCTGTAGGAAGGGTCTCAGGGTTGGAATGGGAAGGAGTTGGATATCACATCTCATCCAATAGGAAGGGTCTCAGGTTTGGAATGGGAAGGAATTGGATATCACATCTCATGTTATAGGAAGGATCTCAGGTTTGGTATTAGAAGCATTGAGATATCACATCTCATGCTATAGGAAGGGTCTCAGGATTGGAATGTGAAGGATTTGGATATCACATCTCATGCTAAAGGAAGGGTCTCAGGTTTGGTAGAAGCATTGAGATATCACGTCTCTGCTATCGGAAGGGTCTCAGGATTGGATTGGGAAGGAGTTGGATATCCCTTCTCATGCTATAGGAAGGGTCTCAGGATTTGAATGGCAAGGAGTGGGATATCACATCTCATGCCATAGGAAGGGTCTCAGGTTTGGTATAAGCATTGAGATATCACATCTCTGCTATCGGAAGGGTCTCAGGATTGGATTGGGAAGGAGTTGGATATCCCTTCTCATGCTATAGGAAGTGTCTCAGGTTGGAATGGTAAGGAGTTGGATATCACATCTCATGTTATAGGAAGGGTCTCAGGATTGGAATGGGAAGGATTTGGATATCACATCTCTTGCTATAGGAAGGGTCTCAGGATTGGAATGGGTAGGAGTTGGATATTACTTTCTTGCTATAGGCAGGGTCTCATGTTTGGCATGGGAAGGAGTTGGATATCAAATATGCTATAGTTAGTGTCTCAGGTTTGGAACGGGAAGGAGTTGGATATCACATCTCATGTTATAGGAAGGGTCTCAGGTTTGGTATAAGCATTGAGATATCACATCTCTGCTATCGGAAGCGGCTCAGGATTGGAATGGGAAGGAGTTGGATATCCCATCTCATGTTATAGGAAGAGTCTCTGGTTTGGTATTAGAATCATTGAGATATCACATCGCATGCTGTTGGAAGGGTCTAAGGATTGGAATGGGATGGACTTGGATATCACATCTCATGCTATAGGTAGGCTCTCAGGTTTGGTATAAGCATTGAGATATCACATCTCATGCTATAGGAAGGGTCTCAGGATTGGAATGGGAAGGATTTGGATATCACATCTCATGCTATAGGAAGGGTCTCAGATTTGGTATAAGCATTGAGATATCACATCTCATGCTAAAGGAAGGGTCTCAGGTTTGGAAAGGGAAGGAGTTGGATATCACATTTCATGTTAGAGGAAGGATCTCAGGTTTGGAATTAGAAGCATTGAGATATCACATCTCATGCTATAGGAAGGGTCTCAGGATTGGAATGGGAAGTAGTTGGATATCACATCTCATGCTATAGGAAGGGTCTCAGGTTTGGCATAAGCATTGAGATATCACATCTCATGCTATAGGACGGGTCTCAGGATTGGAATGGAAGGAGTTGGATATCACATCTCATGTTATAGGAAGGATCTCAGGTTTGGTATTAGATGCATTGAGACATCACATCTCATGCTATAGGAAGGGTCTCAGGGTTGGAATGGGAAGGAGTTGGATATCACATCTCATCCAATAGGAAGGGTCTCAGGTTTGGAATGGGAAGGAATTGGATATCACATCTCATGTTATAGGAAGAATCTCAGGTTTGGTATTAGAAGCATTGAGATATCACATCTCACCCTTCTTATACCATGAGACTTGATATCTCAATGCTTCTAATACCAAACCTGAGACCCGTCCTATAACATGAGATGTGATATCCAAATCCTTCCCCTTCCAAACCTTAGACCCTTCCTTTATCATGAGATGTGATATCCAACTCCTTCCCATTCCAATCCTGAGACCCTTCCGATATCATGAGATTTGTTATCTCAATGCTTCTAATATCAAACTTGAGACCCTCCCTATAGCATGAGATGTAACATCCAAGTCCTTCCCATTCCAATCCTGAGACCCTTCCTATAGCATGAGATGTGATATCTCTATGCTTATAATACCAAACCTGAGACCCTTCCTATAACATGAGATGGGATATCCAACTCCTTCCCATTCCAATCCTGAGACCCTTCCGATAGCAGAGATGTGATATCTCAATGCTTATACCAAACCTGAGAACCTTCCTATGGCCTGAGATGTCATATACAACTCCTTCCCATTCCAATCCTGAGACCCTTCCTTTAGCATGAGATGTGATATCTCAATGCTTATACCAAATCTGAGACCCTTCCTATAGCATGAGATGTGATATCCAATTCCTTCCGATTCCAATCCTGAGACCCTTCCTATAGCATGAGATGTGATATCTCAATGCTTATACCAAACCTGAGAGCCTACCTATAGCATGAGATGTGATATCCAAGTCCATCCCATTCCAATCCTTAGATCCTTCCTACAGCATGCGATGTGATATCTCAATGATTCTAATACCAAACCAGAGACTCTTCCTATAACATGAGATGGGATATCCAACTCCTTCCCATTCCAATCCTGAGCCGCTTCCGATAGCAGAGATGTGATATCTCAATGCTTATACCAAACCTGAGACCCTTCCTATAACATGAGATGTGATATCCAACTCCTTCCCGTTCCAAACCTGAGACACTAACTATAGCATATGTGATATCCAACTCCTTCCCATTCCAAACATGAGACCCTTCCTATAGCAAGAAAGTAATATCCAACTCCTACCCATTCCAATCCTGAGACCCTTCCTATAGCAAGAGATGTGATATCCAAATCCTTCCCATTCCAATCCTGAGACCCTTCCTATAACATGAGATGTGATATCCAACTCCTTCCCATTCCAACCTGAGACACTTCCTATAGCATGAGAAGGGATATCCAACTCCTTCCCAATCCAATCCTGAGACCCTTCCGATAGCAGAGATGTGATATCTCAATGCGTATACCAAACCTGAGACCCTTCCTATGGCATGAGTTGTGATATCCAACTCCTTCCCAAACCAATCCTGAGACCCTTCCTATAGCAGAGACGTGATATCTCAATGCTTCTACCAAACCTGAGACCCTTCCTTTAGCATGAGATGTGATATCCAAATCCTTCACATTCCAATCCTGAGACCCTTCCTATAGCATGAGATGTGATATCTCAATGCTTCTAATACAAAACCTGAGATCCTTCCTATAACATGAGATGTGATATCCAATTCCTTCCCATTCCAAACCTGAGACCCTTCCTATTGGATGAGATGTGATATCCAACTCCTTCCCATTCCAACCCTGAGACCCTTCCTATAGCATGAGATGTGATGTCTCAATGCTTCTAATACCAAACCTGAGATCCTTCCTATAACATGAGATGTGATATCCAACTCCTTCCATTCCAATCCTGAGACCCGTCCTATAGCATGAGATGTGATATCTCAATGCTTATACCAAACCTGAGACCCTTCCTATAGCATGAGATGTGATATCCAACTGCTTCCCATTCCAATACTGAGACCCTTCCTATAGCATGAGATGTGATATCTCAATGCTTCTAATACCAAACCTGAGATCCTTCCTCTAACATGAAATGTGATATCCAACTCCTTCCCTTTCAAAACCTAAGAGCCTATCTATAGCATGAGATGTGATATCCAAGTCCTTCCCATTCCAACCCTTAGACCCTTCCTACAGCATGCAATATGATATCTCAATGATTCTAATAACAAACCTGAGACCCGTCCTATAACATGAGATGGGATATCCAACTCCTTCCCATTCCAATCCTGAGACACTTCCGATAGCAGAGATGTGATATCTCAATGCTTATACCAAACCTGAGACCCTTCCTATAACATGAGATGTGATATCCAAATCCTTCCCGTTCCAAACCTGAGACCCTTCCTTTAGCATGAGATGTGATATCCAGCACCTTCCCATTCCAATCCTGAGACATTTCCGATAGCATGAGATGTGATATCTCAATGCTTCTAATATCAAAACTGAGACCCTCCCTATAGCATGATATGTGATATCTAAGTCCTTCCCATTCCAATCCTGAGACCCTCCCTCTAGCATGAGATGTGATATCCAACTCCTTCCCATTCCAATCCTGAGACCCTTCCTATAGCATGAGATATGATATCTCAATACTTCTAATACCAAACGTGAGATCCTTCCGATAACATGAGATGTGATATCCAAATCCTTCCCCTTCCAAACCTGAGACCCTCCCTTTAGCATGAGATGTGATATCCAACTCCTTCCTATTCCAATCCTGAGACTCTTCTGATAGCATGAGATGTGATATCTCAATGCCTCTAATACCAAACCTGAGATCCTACCTCTAACATGAAATGTGATATCCAACTCTTTCCCCTTCCAAACCTGAGAGCCTTCCTATAGCATGAGATGTGATATCCAAGTCCTTCCCATTCCAATCCTGAGACCCTTCCTATAGCTTGAGATGTGATATCCAACTCCTTCCCATTCCAATTCTGAGACCCTTCCTATACTCTGAGACTTGATATCTCAATGCTTCTAATACCAAACCTGAGACCCGTAATATAACATGAGATGTGATATCCAAATCCTTCCCCTTCCAAACCTTAGACCCTTCCTTTATCATGAGATGTGATATCCAACTCCTTCCCATTCCAATCCTGAGACCCTTCCGATATCATGAGATGTGATATCTCAAAGCTTCTAATATCAAACTTGAGACCCTCCCTATAGCATGAGATGTGATATCCAAGTTCTTCCCATTCCAATCCTGAGACCCTTCCTATAGCATGAGATGTGATATCTCAATGCTTCTAATACCAAACCTGAGACCCTTCCTATAACATGAGATGGGAATATCCAACTCCTTCCCATTCCAATCCTGAGACCCTTCCGATAGCAGAGATGTGATATCTCAATGCTTATACCAAACCTGAGACCCTTCCTATGGCATGAGATGTGATATCCAACTCCTTGCCATTCAAATCCTGAGACACTTCCTATAGCATGAGAAGGGATATCCAACTCCAACTCTCATGCTATAGGACGGGTCTCAGGATTGGAATGGAAGGAGTTGGATATCACATCTCATGTTATAGGAAGGATCTCAGGTTTGGTATTAGAAGCATTGAGACATCACATCTCATGCTATAGGAAGGGTCTCAGGGTACCATTCCAACCCTGAGACCCTTCCTATAGCATGAGATGTGATGTCTCAATGCTTCTAATACCAAACCTGAGATCCTTCCTATAACATGAGATGTGATATCCAACTCCTTCCATTCCAATCCTGAGACCCGTCCTATAGCATGAGATGTGATATCTCAATGCTTATACCAAACCTGAGACCCTTCCTATAGCATGAGATGTGATATCCAACTGCTTCCCATTCCAATCCTGAGACCCTTCCTATAGCATGAGATGTGATATCTCAATGCTTCTAATACCAAACCTGAGATCCTTCCTCTAACATGAAATGTGAAATCCAACTCCTTCCCTTTCCAAACCTAAGAGCCTATCTATAGCATGAGATGTGATATCCAAGTCCTTCCCATTCCAACCCTTAGACCCTTCCTACAGCATGCAATATGATATCTCAATGATTCTAATAACAAACCTGAGACCCGTCCTATAACATGAGACGGGATATCCAACTCCTTCCCATTCCAATCCTGAGACACTTCGGATAGCAGAGATGTGATATCTCAATGCTTATACCAAACCTGTGACCCTTCCTATAACATGAGATGTGATATCCAATTCCTTCGCATTCCAATCCTGAGACCCTTCCTATAGCATGAGATGTGATATCTCAATGCTTATACCAAACCTGAGAGCCTACCTATAGCATGAGATGTGATATCCAAGTCCATCCCATTCCAATCCTTAGACCCTTCCTACAGCATGCGATGTGATATCTCAATGATTCTAATACCAAACCAGAGACTCTTCCTATAACATGAGATGGGATATCCAACGCCTTCCCATTCCAATCCTGAGCCGCTTCCGATAGCAGAGATGTGATATCTCAATGCTTATACCAAACCTGAGACCCTTCCTATAACATGAGATGTGATATCCAACTCCTTCCCGTTCCAAACCTGAGACACTAACTATAGCATATGTGATATCCAACTCCTTCCCATTCCAAACATGAGACCCTTCCTATAGCAAGAAAGTAATATCCAACTCCTACCCATTCCAATCCTGAGACCCTTCCTATAGCAAGAGATGTGATATCCAAATCCTTCCCATTCCAATCCAGAGACCCTTCCTATAACATGAGATGTGATATCCAACTCCTTCCCATTCCAACCTGAGACACTTCCTATAGCATGAGAAGGGATATCCAACTCCTTCCCAATCCAATCCTGAGACCCTTCCGATAGCAGAGATGTGATATCTCAATGCGTATACCAAACCTGAGACCCTTCCTATGGCATGAGATGTGATATCCAACTCCTTCCCAATCCAATCCTGAGACCCTTCCGATAGCAGAGACGTGATATCTCAATGCTTCTACCAAACCTGAGACCCTTCCTTTAGCATGAGATGTGATATCCAAATCCTTCACATTCCAATCCTGAGACCCTTCCTATAGCATGAGATGTGATATCTCAATGCTTCTAATACCAAACCTGAGATCCTTCCTATAACATGAGATGTGATATCCAATTCCTTCCCATTCCAAACCTGAGACCCTTCCTATTGCATGAGATGTGATATCCAACTCCTTCCCATTCCAATCCTGAGACCCGTCCTATAGCATGAGATGTGATATCTCAATGCTTATACCAAACCTGAGACCCTTCCTATAGCATGAGATGTGATATCCAACTGCTTCCCATTCCAATCCTGAGACCCTTCCTATAGCATGAGATGTGATATCTCAATGCTTCTAATACCAAACCTGAGATCCTTCCTCTAACATGAAATGTGATATCCAACTCCTTCCCTTTCCAAACCTAAGAGCCTATCTATAGCATGAGATGTGATATCCAAGTCCTTCCCATTCCAACCCTTAGACCCTTCCTACAGCATGCAATATGATATCTCAATGATTCTAATAACAAACCTGAGACCCGTCCTATAACATGAGACGGGATATCCAACTCCTTCCCATTCCAATCCTGAGACACTTCCGATAGCAGAGATGTGATATCTCAATGCTTATACCAAACCTGAGACCCTTCCTATAACATGAGATGTGATATCCAAATCCTTCCCGTTCCAAACCTGAGACCCTTCCTTTAGCATGAGATGTGATATCCAGCACCTTCCCATTCCAATCCTGAGACACTTCCGATAGCATGAGATGTGATATCCAATTCCTTCCCATTCCAAACCTGAGACCCTTCCTATTGGATGAGATGTGATATCCAACTCCTTCCCATTCCAACCCTGAGACCCTTCCTATAGCATGAGATGTGATGTCTCAATGCTTCTAATACCAAACCTGAGATCCTTCCTATAACATGAGATGTGATATCCAACTCCTTCCATTCCAATCCTGAGACCCGTCCTATAGCATGAGATGTGATATCTCAATGCTTATACCAAACCTGAGACCCTTCCTATAGCATGAGATGTGATATCCAACTGCTTCCCATTCCAATCCTGAGACCCTTCCTATAGCATGAGATGTGATATCTCAATGCTTCTAATACCAAACCTGAGATCCTTCCTCTAACATGAAATGTGAAATCCAACTCCTTCCCTTTCCAAACCTAAGAGCCTATCTATAGCATGAGATGTGATATCCAAGTCCTTCCCATTCCAACCCTTAGACCCTTCCTACAGCATGCAATATGATATCTCAATGATTCTAATAACAAACCTGAGACCCGTCCTATAACATGAGACGGGATATCCAACTCCTTCCCATTCCAATCCTGAGACACTTCCGATAGCAGAGATGTGATATCTCAATGCTTATACCAAACCTGAGACCCTTCCTATAACATGAGATGTGATATCCAAATCCTTCCCGTTCCAAACCTGAGACCCTTCCTTTAGCATGAGATGTGATATCCAGCACCTTCCCATTCCAAACCTGAGACACTTCCGATAGCATGAGATGTGATATCTCAATGCTTCTAATATCAAAACTGAGACCCTCCCTATAGCATGATATGTGATATCTAAGTCCTTCCCATTCCAATCCTGAGACCCTCCCTATAGCATGAGATGTGATATCCAACTCCTTCCCATTCCAATCCTGAGACCCTTCCTATAGCATGAGATATGATATCTCAATACTTCTAATACCAAACGTGAGATCCTTCCGATAACATGAGATGTGATATCCAAATACTTCCCCTTCCAAACCTGAGACCCTCCCTTTAGCATGAGATGTGATATTCAACTCCTTCCTATTCCAATCCTGAGACTCTTCTGATAGCATGAGATGTGATATCTAAATGCTTCTAATACCAAACCTGAGATCCTTCCGATAGCATGAGATGTGATATCTCAATGCTTCTAATACCAAACCTGAGATCCTTCCTATAACATGAGATGTGATATCCAAATCCTTCCCCTTCCAAACCTGAGACCCTCCCTTTAGCATGAGATGTGATATCCAACTCCTTCCCATTCCATTCCTGAGACCCTTCTGATAGCATGAGATGTGATATCTCAATGCCTCTAATACCAAACCTGAGATCCTACCTCTAACATGAAATGTGATATCCAACGCTTTCCCCTTCCAAACCTGAGAGCCTTCCTATAGCATGAGATGTGATATCCAAGTCCTTCCCATTCCAATCCTGAGACCCTTCCTATAGCTTGAGATGTGATATCCAACTCCTTCCCATTCCAATTCTGAGACCCTTCCTATACTATGAGACTTGATATCTCAATGCTTCTAATACCAAACGTGAGACCCGTAATATAACATGAGATGTGATATCCAAATCCTTCCCCTTCCAAACCTTAGACCCTTCCTTTATCATGAGATGTGATATCCAACTCCTTCCCATTCCAATCCTGAGACCCTTCCGATATCATGAGATGTGATATCTCAAAGCTTCTAATATCAAACTTGAGACCCTCCCTATAGCATGAGATGTGATATCCAAGTCCTTCCCATTCCAATCCTGAGACCCTTCCTATAGCATGAGATGTGATATCTCAATGCTTCTAATACCAAACCTGAGACCCTTCCTATAACATGAGATGGGAATATCCAACTCCTTCCCATTCCAATCCTGAGACCCTTCCGATAGCAGAGATGTGATATCTCAATGCTTATACCAAACCTGGGATCCTTCCTATAACATGAGATGTGATATCCAACTCCTTCCCATTCCAATCCTGAGACACTTCCTATAGCATGAGATGTGATATCTCACTGCTTATACCAAACCTGAGACCCTTCCATAGCATGCGATGTGATATCCAACTCCTTCCCATTCCAATCCTCAGACCCTTCCTATAGCATGAGATGTGATATCTCAATGCTTCTAATATCAAACTTGAGACCCTACCTATAGCATGAGATGTGATATCCAAGTCCTTCCCATTCCAATCCTGAGACACTTCCTATAGCATGAGATGTGATATCCAACTCCTTCCCATTCCAATCCTGAGACCCTTCCTATAGCATGAGATATGATATCTCAATACTTCTAATACCAAACGTGAGATCCTTCCGATAACATGAGATGTGATATCCAAATCCTTCCCCTTCCAAACCTGAGACCCTCCCTTTAGCATGAGATGTGAAATCCAACTCCTTCCTATTCCAATCCTGAGACCCTTCTGATAGCATGAGATGTGATATTTCAATGCTTCTAATACCAAACCTGAGATCCTTCCGATAGCATGAGATGTGATATCTCAATGTTTCTAATACCAAACCTGAGATCCTTCCTATAACATGAGATGTGATATCCAAATCCTTCCCCTTCCAAACCTGAGACCCTCCCTTTAGCATGAGATGTGATATCCAACTCCTTCCCATTCCATTCCTGAGACCCTTCTGATAGCATGAGATGTGATATCTCAATGCCTCTAATACCAAACCTGAGATCCTACCTCTAACATGAAATGTGATATCCAACTCTTTCCCCTTCCAAACCTGAGAGCCTTCCTATAGCATGAGATGTGATATCCAAGTCCTTCCCATTCCAATCCTGAGACCCTTCCTATAGCTTGAGATGTGATATCCAACTCCTTCCCATTCCAATTCTGAGACCCTTCCTATACTCTGAGACTTGATATCTCAATGCTTCTAATACCAAACCTGAGACCCGTAATATAACATGAGATGTGATATCCAAATCCTTCCCCTTCCAAACCTTAGACCCTTCCTTTATCATGAGATGTGATATCCAACTCCTTCCCATTCCAATCCTGAGACCCTTCCGATATCATGAGATGTGATATCTCAAAGCTTCTAATATCAAACTTGAGACCCTCCCTATAGCATGAGATGTGATATCCAAGTCCTTCCCATTCCAATCCTGAGACCCTTCCTATAGCATGAGATGTGATATCTCAATGCTTCTAATACCAAACCTGAGACCCTTCCTATAACATGAGATGGGAATATCCAACTCCTTCCCATTCCAATCCTGAGACCCTTCCGATAGCAGAGATGTGATATCTCAATGCTTATACCAAACCTGAGATCCTTCCTATAACATGAGATGTGATATCCAACTCCTTCCCATTCCAATCCTGAGACACTTCCTATAGCATGAGATGTGATATCTCACTGCTTATACCAAACCTGAGACCCTTCCCATAGCATGAGATGTGATATCCAACTCCTTCCCATTCCAATCCTCAGACCCTTCCTATAGCATGAGATGTGATATCTCAATGCTTCTAATACCAAACCTGAGATCCTTCCTCTAACATGAAATGTGAAATCCAACTCCTTCCCTTTCCAAACCTAAGAGCCTATCTATAGCATGAGATGTGATATCCAAGTCCTTCCCATTCCAACCCTTAGACCCTTCCTACAGCATGCAATATGATATCTCAATGATTCTAATAACAAACCTGAGACCCGTCCTATAACATGAGACGGGATATCCAACTCCTTCCCATTCCAATCCTGAGACACTTCCGATAGCAGAGATGTGATATCTCAATGCTTATACCAAACCTGAGACCCTTCCTATAACATGAGATGTGATATCCAAATCCTTCCCGTTCCAAACCTGAGACCCTTCCTTTAGCATGAGATGTGATATCCAGCACCTTCCCATTCCAATCCTGAGACACTTCCGATAGCATGAGATGTGATATCTCAATGCTTCTAATATCAAAACTGAGACCCTCCCTATAGCATGATATGTGATATCTAAGTCCTTCCCATTCCAATCCTGAGACCCTCCCTATAGCATGAGATGTGATATCCAACTCCTTCCCATTCCAATCCTGAGACCCTTCCTATAGCATGAGATATGATATCTCAATACTTCTAATACCAAACGTGAGATCCTTCCGATAACATGAGATGTGATATCCAAATACTTCCCCTTCCAAACCTGAGACCCTCCCTTTAGCATGAGATGTGATATCCAACTCCTTCCTATTCCAATCCTGAGACTCTTCTGATAGCATGAGATGTGATATCTAAATGCTTCTAATACCAAACCTGAGATCCTTCCGATAGCATGAGATGTGATATCTCAATGCTTCTAATACCAAACCTGAGATCCTTCCTATAACATGAGATGTGATATCCAAATCCTTCCCCTTCCAAACCTGAGACCCTCCCTTTAGCATGAGATGTGATATCCAACTCCTTCCCATTCCATTCCTGAGACCCTTCTGATAGCATGAGATGTGATATCTCAATGCCTCTAATACCAAACCTGAGATCCTACCTCTAACATGAAATGTGATATCCAAAGCTTTCCCCTTCCAAAGCTGAGAGCCTTCCTATAGCATGAGATGTGATATCCAAGTCCTTCCCATTCCAATCCTGAGACCCTTCCTATAGCTTGAGATGTGATAACCAACTCCTTCCCATTCCAATTCTGAGACCCTTCCTATACTATGAGACTTGATATCTCAATGCTTCTAATACCAAACGTGAGACCCGTAATATAACATGAGATGTGATATCCAAATCCTTCCCCTTCCAAACCTTAGACCCTTCCTTTATCATGAGATGTGATATCCAACTCCTTCCCATTCCAATCCTGAGACCCTTCCGATATCATGAGATGTGATATCTCAAAGCTTCTAATATCAAACTTGAGACCCTCCCTATAGCATGAGATGTGATATCCAAGTCCTTCCCATTCCAATCCTGAGACCCTTCCTATAGCATGAGATGTGATATCTCAATGCTTCTAATACCAAACCTGAGACCCTTCCTATAACATGAGATGGGAATATCCAACTCCTTCCCATTCCAATCCTGAGACCCTTCCGATAGCAGAGATGTGATATCTCAATGCTTATACCAAACCTGAGATCCTTCCTATAACATGAGATGTGATATCCAACTCCTTCCCATTCCAATCCTGAGACACTTCCTATAGCATGAGATGTGATATCTCACTGCTTATACCAAACCTGAGACCCTTCCCATAGCATGAGATGTGATATCCAACTCCTTCCCATTCCAATCCTCAGACCCTTCCTATAGCATGAGATGTGATATCTCAATGCTTCTAATATCAAACTTGAGACCCTACCTATAGCATGAGATGTGATATCCAAGTCCTTCCCATTCCAATCCTGAGACACTTCCTATAGCATGAGATGTGATATCCAACTCCTTCCCATTCCAATCCTGAGACCCTTCCTATAGCATGAGATATGATATCTCAATACTTCTAATACCAAACGTGAGATCCTTCCGATAACATGAGATGTGATATCCAAATCCTTCCCCTTCCAAACCTGAGACCCTCCCTTTAGCATGAGATGTGATATCCAACTCCTTCCCATTCCAATCCTGAGACCCTTCTGATAGCATGAGATGTGATATTTCAATGCTTCTAATACCAAACCTGAGATCCTTCCGATAGCATGAGATGTGATATCTCAATGTTTCTAATACCAAACCTGAGATCCTTCCTATAACATGAGATGTGATATCCAAATCCTTCCCCTTCCAAACCTGAGACCCTCCCTTTAGCATGAGATGTGATATCCAACTCCTTCCCATTCCATTCCTGAGACCCTTCTGATAGCATGAGATGTGATATCTCAATGCCTCTAATACCAAACCTGAGATCCTACCTCTAACATGAAATGTGATATCCAACTCTTTCCCCTTCCAAACCTGAGAGCCTTCCTATAGCATGAGATGTGATATCCAAGTCCTTCCCATTCCAATCCTGAGACCCTTCCTATAGCTTGAGATGTGATATCCAACTCCTTCCCATTCCAATTCTGAGACCCTTCCTATACTCTGAGACTTGATATCTCAATGCTTCTAATACCAAACCTGAGACCCGTAATATAACATGAGATGTGATATCCAAATCCTTCCCCTTCCAAACCTTAGACCCTTCCTTTATCATGAGATGTGATATCCAACTCCTTCCCATTCCAATCCTGAGACCCTTCCGATATCATGAGATGTGATATCTCAAAGCTTCTAATATCAAACTTGAGACCCTCCCTATAGCATGAGATGTGATATCCAAGTCCTTCCCATTCCAATCCTGAGACCCTTCCTATAGCATGAGATGTGATATCTCAATGCTTCTAATACCAAACCTGAGACCCTTCCTATAACATGAGATGGGAATATCCAACTCCTTCCCATTCCAAACCTGAGACCCTTCCTATTGGATGAGATGTGATATCCAACTCCTTCCCATTCCAACCCTGAGACCCTTCCTATAGCATGAGATGTGATGTCTCAATGCTTCTAATACCAAACCTGAGATCCTTCCTATAACATGAGATGTGATATCCAACTCCTTCCATTCCAATCCTGAGACCCGTCCTATAGCATGAGATGTGATATCTCAATGCTTATACCAAACCTGAGACCCTTCCTATAGCATGAGATGTGATATCCAACTGCTTCCCATTCCAATCCTGAGACCCTTCCTATAGCATGAGATGTGATATCTCAATGCTTCTAATACCAAACCTGAGATCCTTCCTCTAACATGAAATGTGAAATCCAACTCCTTCCCTTTCCAAACCTAAGAGCCTATCTATAGCATGAGATGTGATATCCAAGTCCTTCCCATTCCAACCCTTAGACCCTTCCTACAGCATGCAATATGATATCTCAATGATTCTAATAACAAACCTGAGACCCGTCCTATAACATGAGACCGGATATCCAACTCCTTCCCATTCCAATCCTGAGACACTTCCGATAGCAGAGATGTGATATCTCAATGCTTATACCAAACCTGAGACCCTTCCTATAACATGAGATGTGATATCCAAATCCTTCCCGTTCCAAACCTGAGACCCTTCCTTTAGCATGAGATGTGATATCCAGCACCTTCCCATTCCAATCCTGAGACACTTCCGATAGCATGAGATGTGATATCCAATTCCTTCCCATTCCAAACCTGAGACCCTTCCTATTGGATGAGATGTGATATCCAACTCCTTCCCATTCCAACCCTGAGACCCTTCCTATAGCATGAGATGTGATGTCTCAATGCTTCTAATACCAAACCTGAGATCCTTCCTATAACATGAGATGTTATATCCAACTCCTTCCATTCCAATCCTGAGACCCGTCCTATAGCATGAGATGTGATATCTCAATGCTTATACCAAACCTGAGACCCTTCCTATAGCATGAGATGTGATATCCAACTGCTTCCCATTCCAATCCTGAGACCCTTCCTATAGCATGAGATGTGATATCTCAATGCTTCTAATACCAAACCTGAGATCCTTCCTCTAACATGAAATGTGAAATCCAACTCCTTCCCTTTCCAAACCTAAGAGCCTATCTATAGCATGAGATGTGATATCCAAGTCCTTCCCATTCCAACCCTTAGACCCTTCCTACAGCATGCAATATGATATCTCAATGATTCTAATAACAAACCTGAGACCCGTCCTATAACATGAGACGGGATATCCAACTCCTTCCCATTCCAATCCTGAGACACTTCCGATAGCAGAGATGTGATATCTCAATGCTTATACCAAACCTGAGACCCTTCCTATAACATGAGATGTGATATCCAAATCCTTCCCGTTCCAAACCTGAGACCCTTCCTTTAGCATGAGATGTGATATCCAGCACCTTCCCATTCCAATCCTGAGACACTTCCGATAGCATGAGATGTGATATCTCAATGCTTCTAATATCAAAACTGAGACCCTCCCTATAGCATGATATGTGATATCTAAGTCCTTCCCATTCCAATCCTGAGACCCTCCCTATAGCATGAGATGTGATATCCAACTCCTTCCCATTCCAATCCTGAGACCCTTCCTATAGCATGAGATATGATATCTCAATACTTCTAATACCAAACGTGAGATCCTTCCGATAACATGAGATGTGATATCCAAATACTTCCCCTTCCAAACCTGAGACCCTCCCTTTAGCATGAGATGTGATATCCAACTCCTTCCTATTCCAATCCTGAGACTCTTCTGATAGCATGAGATGTGATATCTAAATGCTTCTAATACCAAACCTGAGATCCTTCCGATAGCATGAGATGTGATATCTCAATGCTTCTAATACCAAACCTGAGATCCTTCCTATAACATGAGATGTGATATCCAAATCCTTCCCCTTCCAAACCTGAGACCCTCCCTTTAGCATGAGATGTGATATCCAACTCCTTCCCATTCCATTCCTGAGACCCTTCTGATAGCATGAGATGTGATATCTCAATGCCTCTAATACCAAACCTGAGATCCTACCTCTAACATGAAATGTGATATCCAACGCTTTCCCCTTCCAAACCTGAGAGCCTTCCTATAGCATGAGATGTGATATCCAAGTCCTTCCCATTCCAATCCTGAGACCCTTCCTATAGCTTGAGATGTGATATCCAACTCCTTCCCATTCCAATTCTGAGACCCTTCCTATACTATGAGACTTGATATCTCAATGCTTCTAATACCAAACGTGAGACCCGTAATATAACATGAGATGTGATATCCAAATCCTTCCCCTTCCAAACCTTAGACCCTTCCTTTATCATGAGATGTGATATCCAATTCCTTCCCATTCCAATCCTGAGACCCTTCCGATATCATGAGATGTGATATCTCAAAGCTTCTAATATCAAACTTGAGACCCTCCCTATAGCATGAGATGTGATATCCAAGTCCTTCCCATTCCAATCCTGAGACCCTTCCTATAGCATGAGATGTGATATCTCAATGCTTCTAATACCAAACCTGAGACCCTTCCTATAACATGAGATGGGAATATCCAACTCCTTCCCATTCCAATCCTGAGACCCTTCCGATAGCAGAGATGTGATATCTCAATGCTTATACCAAACCTGAGATCCTTCCTATAACATGAGATGTGATATCCAACTCCTTCCCATTCCAATCCTGAGACACTTCCTATAGCATGAGATGTGATATCTCACTGCTTATACCAAACCTGAGACCCTTCCCATAGCATGAGATGTGATATCCAACTCCTTCCCATTCCAATCCTCAGACCCTTCCTATAGCATGAGATGTGATATCTCAATGCTTCTAATATCAAACTTGAGACCCTACCTATAGCATGAGATGTGATATCCAAGTCCTTCCCATTCCAATCCTGAGACACTTCCTATAGCATGAGATGTGATATCCAACTCCTTCCCATTCCAATCCTGAGACCCTTCCTATAGCATGAGATATGATATCTCAATACTTCTAATACCAAACGTGAGATCCTTCCGATAACATGAGATGTGATATCCGAATCCTTCCCCTTCCAAACCTGAGACCCTCCCTTTAGCATGAGATGTGATATCCAACTCCTTCCTATTCCAATCCTGAGACCCTTCTGATAGCATGAGATGTGATATTTCAATGCTTCTAATACCAAACCTGAGATCCTTCCGATAGCATGAGATGTGATATCTCAATGTTTCTAATACCAAACCTGAGATCCTTCCTATAACATGAGATGTGATATCCAAATCCTTCCCCTTCCAAACCTGAGACCCTCCCTTTATCATGAGATGTGATATCCAACTCCTTCCCATTCCATTCCTGAGACCCTTCTGATAGCATGAGATGTGATATCTCAATGCCTCTAATACCAAACCTGAGATCCTACCTCTAACATGAAATGTGATATCCAACTCTTTCCCCTTCCAAACCTGAGAGCCTTCCTATAGCATGAGATGTGATATCCAAGTCCTTCCCATTCCAATCCTGAGACCCTTCCTATAGCTTGAGATGTGATATCCAACTCCTTCCCATTCCAATTCTGAGACCCTTCCTATACTCTGAGACTTGATATCTCAATGCTTCTAATACCAAACCTGAGACCCGTAATATAACATGAGATGTGATATCCAAATCCTTCCCCTTCCAAACCTTAGACCCTTCCTTTATCATGAGATGTGATATCCAACTCCTTCCCATTCCAATCCTGAGACCCTTCCGATATCATGAGATGTGATATCTCAAAGCTTCTAATATCAAACTTGAGACCCTCCCTATAGCATGAGATGTGATATCCAAGTCCTTCCCATTCCAATCCTGAGACCCTTCCTATAGCATGAGATGTGATATCTCAATGCTTCTAATACCAAACCTGAGACCCTTCCTATAACATGAGATGGGAATATCCAACTCCTTCCCATTCCAATCCTGAGACCCTTCCGATAGCAGAGATGTGATATCTCAATGCTTATACCAAACCTGAGATCCTTCCTATAACATGAGATGTGATATCCAACTCCTTCCCATTCCAATCCTGAGACACTTCCTATAGCATGAGATGTGATATCTCACTGCTTATACCAAACCTGAGACCCTTCCCATAGCATGAGATGTGATATCCAACTCCTTCCCATTCCAATCCTCAGACCCTTCCTATAGCATGAGATGTGATATCTCAATGCTTCTAATATCAAACTTGAGACCCTACCTATAGCATGAGATGTGATATCCAAGTCCTTCCCATTCCAATCCTGAGACACTTCCTATAGCATGAGATGTGATATCCAACTCCTTCCCATTCCAATCCTGAGACCCTTCCTATAGCATGAGATATGATATCTCAATACTTCTAATACCAAACGTGAGATCCTTCCGATAACATGAGATGTGATATCCAAATCCTTCCCCTTCCAAACCTGAGACCCTCCCTTTAGCATGAGATGTGATATCCAACTCCTTCCCATTCCAATCCTGAGACCCTTCTGATAGCATGAGATGTGATATTTCAATGCTTCTAATACCAAACCTGAGATCCTTCCGATAGCATGAGATGTGATATCTCAATGTTTCTAATACCAAACCTGAGATCCTTCCTATAACATGAGATGTGATATCCAAATCCTTCCCCTTCCAAACCTGAGACCCTCCCTTTAGCATGAGATGTGATATCCAACTCCTTCCCATTCCATTCCTGAGACCCTTCTGATAGCATGAGATGTGATATCTCAATGCCTCTAATACCAAACCTGAGATCCTACCTCTAACATGAAATGTGATATCCAACTCTTTCCCCTTCCAAACCTGAGAGCCTTCCTATAGCATGAGATGTGATATCCAAGTCCTTCCCATTCCAATCCTGAGACCCTTCCTATAGCTTGAGATGTGATATCCAACTCCTTCCCATTCCAATTCTGAGACCCTTCCTATACTCTGAGACTTGATATCTCAATGCTTCTAATACCAAACCTGAGACCCGTAATATAACATGAGATGTGATATCCAAATCCTTCCCCTTCCAAACCTTAGACCCTTCCTTTATCATGAGATGTGATATCCAACTCCTTCCCATTCCAATCCTGAGACCCTTCCGATATCATGAGATGTGATATCTCAAAGCTTCTAATATCAAACTTGAGACCCTCCCTATAGCATGAGATGTGATATCCAAGTCCTTCCCATTCCAATCCTGAGACCCTTCCTATAGCATGAGATGTGATATCTCAATGCTTCTAATACCAAACCTGAGACCCTTCCTATAACATGAGATGGGAATATCCAACTCCTTCCCATTCCAATCCTGAGACCCTTCCGATAGCAGAGATGTGATATCTCAATGCTTATACCAAACCTGAGACCCTTCCTATGGCATGAGATGTGATATCCAACTCCTTGCCATTCAAATCCTGAGACCCTTCCTATAGCATGAGAAGGGATATCCAACTCCTTCCCAATCCAATCCTGAGACCCTTCCGATAGCAGAGACGTGATATCTCAATGCTTCTACCAAACCTGAGACCCTTCCTTTAGCATGAGATGTGATATCCAAATCCTTCACATTCCAATCCTGAGACCCTTCCTATAGCATGAGATGTGATATCTCAATGCTTCTAATACCAAACCTGAGATCCTTCCTATAACATGAGATGTGATATCCAATTCCTTCCCATTCCAAACCTGAGACCCTTCCTATTGGATGAGTTGTGATATCCAACTCCTTCCCATTCCAACCCTGAGACCCTTCCTACAGCATGAGATGTGATGTCTCAATGCTTCTAATACCAAACCTGAGATCCTTCCTATAACATGAGATGTGATATCCAACTCCTTCCATTCCAATCCTGAGACCCTTCCTATAGCATGAGATGTGATATCTCAATGCTTCTAATACCAAACCTGAGATCCTTCCTCTAACATGAAATGTGATATCCAACTCCTTCCCTTTCCAAACCTAAGAGCCTATCTATAGCATGAGATGTGATATCCAGGTCCTTCCCATTCCAATCCTTAGACCCTTCCTACAGCATGCAATATGATATCTCAATGATTCTAATAACAAACCTGAGACCCGTCCTATAGCATGAGATATGATATCCAAGTCCTTCCCATTCCAATCCTGAGACCCTTCCTATAACATGAAATGTGATATCCAACTCCTTCCCATTCCAACCTGAGACCCTTCCTATAGCATGAGATGGGATATCCAACTTCTTCCAAGTCCAATACTGATACCCTTCCGATAGCATGAGATGTGATATCCCAATGCTTCTACCAAACCTGAGACCCATACTATGGCATGAGATGTGATATCAAACTCCTTCCCATTCCAATCCTGAGACCCTTCCTATAGCTTGAGGTGTGATATACAACTCCTTCCCATTCCAATTCTGAGGCCCTTCTTATACCATGAGACTTGATATCTCAATGCTTCTAATATCAAACCTGAGACCCGTCCTATAACATGAGATGTGATATCCAAATCCTTCCCCTTCCAAACCTTAGACCCTTCCTTTATCATGAGATGTGATATCCAACTCCTTCCCATTCCAATCCTGAGACCCTTCCGATATCATGAGATGTGATATCTCAAAGCTTCTAATATCAAACTTGAGACCCTCCCTATAGCATGAGATGTGATATCCAAGTCCTTCCCATTCCAATCCTGAGACCCTTCCTATAGCATGAGATGTGATATCTCAATGCTTCTAATACCAAACCTGAGACCCTTCCTATAACATGAGATGGGAATATCCAACTCCTTCCCATTCCAATCCTGAGACCCTTCCGATAGCAGAGATGTGATATCTCAATGCTTATACCAAACCTGAGATCCTTCCTATAACATGAGATGTGATATCCAACTCCTTCCCATTCCAATCCTGAGACACTTCCTATAGCATGAGATGTGATATCTCACTGCTTATACCAAACCTGAGACCCTTCCCATAGCATGAGATGTGATATCCAACTCCTTCCCATTCCAATCCTCAGACCCTTCCTATAGCATGAGATGTGATATCTCAATGCTTCTAATATCAAACTTGAGACCCTACCTATAGCATGAGATGTGATATCCAAGTCCTTCCCATTCCAATCCTGAGACACTTCCTATAGCATGAGATGTGATATCCAACTCCTTCCCATTCCAATCCTAAGACCCTTCCTATAGCATGAGATATGATATCTCAATACTTCTAATACCAAATGTGAGATCCTTCCGATAACATGAGATGTGATATCCAAATCCTTCCCCTTCCAAACCTGAGACCCTCCCTTTAGCATGAGATGTGATATCCAACTCCTTCCCATTCCAATCCTGAGACCCTTCTGATAGCATGAGATGTGATATTTCAATGCTTCTAATACCAAACCTGAGATCCTTCCGATAGCATGAGATGTGATATCTCAATGTTTCTAATACCAAACCTGAGATCCTTCCTATAACATGAGATGTGATATCCAAATCCTTCCCCTTCCAAACCTGAAACCCTCCCTTTAGCATGAGATGTGATATCCAACTCCTTCCCATTCCATTCCTGAGACCCTTCTGATAGCATGAGATGTGATATCTCAATGCCTCTAATACCAAACCTGAGATCCTACCTCTAACATGAAATGTGATATCCAACTCTTTCCCCTTCCAAACCTGAGAGCCTTCCTATAGCATGAGATGTGATATCCAAGTCCTTCCCATTCCAATCCTGAGACCCTTCCTATAGCTTGAGATGTCATATCTAACTCCTTCCCATTCCAATTCTGAGACCCTTCCTATACTCTGAGACTTGATATCTCAATGCTTCTAATACCAAACCTGAGACCCGTAATATAACATGAGATGTGATATCCAAATCCTTCCCCTTCCAAACCTTAGACCCTTCCTTTATCATGAGATGTGATATCCAACTCCTTCCCATTCCAATCCTGAGACCCTTCCGATATCATGAGATGTGATATCTCAAAGCTTCTAATATCAAACTTGAGACCCTCCCTATAGCATGAGATGTGATATCCAAGTCCTTCCCATTCCAATCCTGAGACCCTTCCTATAGCATGAGATGTGATATCTCAATGCTTCTAATACCAAACCTGAGACCCTTCCTATAACATGAGATGGGAATATCCAACTCCTTCCCATTCCAATCCTGAGACCCTTCCGATAGCAGAGATGTGATATCTCAATGCTTATACCAAACCTGAGATCCTTCCTATAACATGAGATGTGATATCCAACTCCTTCCCATTCCAATCCTGAGACACTTCCTATAGCATGAGATGTGATATCTCACTGCTTATACCAAACCTGAGACCCTTCCCATAGCATGAGATGTGATATCCAACTCCTTCCCATTCCAATCCTCAGACCCTTCCTATAGCATGAGATGTGATATCTCAATGCTTCTAATATCAAACTTGAGACCCTACCTATAGCATGAGATGTGATATCCAAGTCCTTCCCATTCCAATCCTGAGACACTTCCTATAGCATGAGATGTGATATCCAACTCCTTCCCATTCCAATCCTGAGACCCTTCCTATAGCATGAGATATGATATCTCAATACTTCTAATACCAAACGTGAGATCCTTCCGATAACATGAGATGTGATATCCAAATCCTTCCCCTTCCAAACCTGAGACCCTCCCTTTAGCATGAGATGTGATATCCAACTCCTTCCCATTCCAATCCTGAGACCCTTCTGATAGCATGAGATGTGATATTTCAATGCTTCTAATACCAAACCTGAGATCCTTCCGATAGCATGAGATGTGATATCTCAATGTTTCTAATACCAAACCTGAGATCCTTCCTATAACATGAGATGTGATATCCAAATCCTTCCCCTTCCAAACCTGAGACCCTCCCTTTAGCATGAGATGTGATATCCAACTCCTTCCCATTCCATTCCTGAGACCCTTCTGATAGCATGAGATGTGATATCTCAATGCCTCTAATACCAAACCTGAGATCCTACCTCTAACATGAAATGTGATATCCAACTCTTTCCCCTTCCAAACCTGAGAGCCTTCCTATAGCATGAGATGTGATATCCAAGTCCTTCCCATTCCAATCCTGAGACCCTTCCTATAGCTTGAGATGTGATATCCAACTCCTTCCCATTCCAATTCTGAGACCCTTCCTATACTCTGAGACTTGATATCTCAATGCTTCTAATACCAAACCTGAGACCCGTAATATAACATGAGATGTGATATCCAAATCCTTCCCCTTCCAAACCTTAGACCCTTCCTTCATCATGAGATGTGATATCCAACTCCTTCCCATTCCAATCCTGAGACCCTTCCGATATCATGAGATGTGATATCTCAAAGCTTCTAATATCAAACTTGAGACCCTCCCTATAGCATGAGATGTGATATCCAAGTCCTTCCCATTCCAATCCTGAGACCCTTCCTATAGCATGAGATGTGATATCTCAATGCTTTTAATACCAAACCTGAGACCCTTCCTATAACATGAGATGGGAATATCCAACTCCTTCCCATTCCAATCCTGAGACCCTTCCGATAGCAGAGATGTGATATCTCAATGCTTATACCAAACCTGAGACCCTTCCTATGGCATGAGATGTGATATCCAACTCCTTGCCATTCAAATCCCGAGACCCTTCCTATAGCATGAGAAGGGATATCCAACTCCTTCCCAATCCAATCCTGAGACCCTTCCGATAGCAGAGACGTGATATCTCAATGCTTCTACCAAACCTGAGACCCTTCCTTTAGCATGAGATGTGATATCCAAATCCTTCACATTCCAATCCTGAGACCCTTCCTATAGCATGAGATGTGATATCTCAATGCTTCTAATACCAAACCTGAGATCCTTCCTATAACATGAGATGTGATATCCAATTCCTTCCCATTCCAAACCTGAGACCCTTCCTATTGGATGAGTTGTGATATCCAACTCCTTCCCATTCCAACCCTGAGACCCTTCCTATAGCATGAGATGTGATGTCTCAATGCTTCTAATACCAAACCTGAGATCCTTCCTATAACATGAGATGTGATATCCAACTCCTTCCATTCCAATCCTGAGACCCTTCCTATAGCATGAGATGTGATATCTCAATGCTTCTAATACCAAACCTGAGATCCTTCCTCTAACATGAAATGTGATATCCAACTCCTTCCCTTTCCAAACCTAAGAGCCTATCTATAGCATGAGATGTGATATCCAGGTCCTTCCCATTCCAATCCTTAGACCCTTCCTACAGCATGCAATATGATATCTCAATGATTCTAATAACAAACCTGAGACCCGTCCTATAGCATGAGATATGATATCCAAGTCCTTCCCATTCCAATCCTGAGACCCTTCCTATAACATGAAATGTGATATCCAACTCCTTCCCATTCCAACCTGAGACCCTTCCTATAGCATGAGATGGGATATCCAACTTCTTCCAAGTCCAATACTGATACCCTTCCGATAGCATGAGATGTGATATCCCAATGCTTCTACCAAACCTGAGACCCATACTATGGCATGAGATGTGATATCAAACTCCTTCCCATTCCAATCCTGAGACCCTTCCTATAGCTTGAGGTGTGATATCCAACTCCTTCCCATTCCAATTCTGAGGCCCTTCTTATACCATGAGACTTGATATCTCAATGCTTCTAATATCAAACCTGAGACCCGTCCTATAACATGAGATGTGATATCCAAATCCTTCCCCTTCCAAACCTTAGACCCTTCCTTTATCATGAGATGTGATATCCAACTCCTTCCCATTCCAATCCTGAGACCCTTCTGATATCATGAGATTTGTTATCTCAATGCTTCTAATATCAAACTTGAGACCCTCCCTATAGCTTGATGTGACATCCAAGTCCTTCCCATTCCAATCCTGAGACCCTTCCTATAGCATGAGATGTGATATCTCTATGCTTCTAATACCAAACCTGAGACCCTTCCTATAACATGAGATGGGATATCCAACTCCTTCCCATTCCAATCCTGAGACCTTTCCGATAGCAGAGATGTGATATCTCAATGCTTATACCAAACCTGAGAACCTTCCTATGGCCTGAGATGTCATATACAACTCCTTCCCATTCCAATCCTGAGACCCTTCCTTTAGCATGAGATGTGACATCTCAATGCTTATACCAAATCTGAGACCCTTCCTATAGCATGAGATGTGATATCCAATTCCTTCCCATTCCAATCCTGAGACCCTTCCTATAGCATGAGATGTGATATCTCAATGCTTATACCAAACCTGAGAGCCTACCTATAGCATGAGATGTGATATCCAAGTCCATCCCATTCCAATCCTTAGACCCTTCCTACAGCATGCGATGTGATATCTCAATGATTCTAATACCAAACCAGAGACTCTTCCTATAACATGAGATGGGATATCCAACTTCTTCCCATTCCAATCCTGAGCCGCTTCCGATAGCAGAGATGTGATATCTCAATGCTTATACCAAACCTGAGACCCTTCCTATAACATGAGATGTGATATCCAACTCCTTCCCGTTCCAAACCTGAGACACTAACTATAGCATATGTGATATCCAACTCCTTCCCATTCCAAACATGAGACCCTTCCTATAGCAAGAAAGTAATATCCAACTCCTACCCATTCCAATCCCGAGACCCTTCCTATAGCAAGAGATGTGATATCCAAATCCTTCCCATTCCAATCCTGAGACCCTTCCTATAACATGAGATGTGATATCCAACTCCTTCCCATTCCAACCTGAGACACTTCCTATAGCATGAGAAGGGATATCCAACTCCTTCCCAATCCAATCCTGAGACCCTTCCGATAGCAGAGATGTGATATCTCAATGCTTATACCAAACCTGAGACCCTTCCTATGGCATGAGATGTGATATCCAACTCCTTGCCATTCAAATCCTGAGAACCTTCCTATAGCATGAGATGTGATATCTCTATGCTTCTAATACCAAACCTGAGACCCTTCCTATAACATGAGATGGGATATCCAACTCCTTCCCATTCCAATCCTGAGACCCTTCCGATAGCAGAGATGTGATATCTCAATGCTTATACCAAACCTGAGGACCTTCCTATGGCCTGAGATGTCATATACAACTCCTTCCCATTCCAATCCTGAGACCCTTCCTTTAGCATGAGATGTGATATCTCAATGCTTTTACCAAATCTGAGACCCTTCCTATAGCATGAGATGTGATATCCAATTCCTTCCCATTCCAATCCTGAGACCCTTCCTATAGCATGAGATGTGATATCTCAATGCTTATACCAAACCTGAGAGCCTACCTATAGCATGAGATGTGATATCCAAGTCCATCCCATTCCAATCCTTAGACCCTTCCTACAGCATCCGATGTGATATCTCAATGATTCTAATACCAAACCAGAGACTCTTCCTATAACATGAGATGGGATATCCAACTCCTTCCCATTCCAATCCTGAGCTGCTTCCGATAGCAGAGATGTGATATCTCAATGCTTATACCAAACCTGAGACTTTCCTATAACATGAGATGTGATATCCAACTCCTTCCCGTTCCAAACCTGAGACACTAACTATAGCATATGTGATATCCAACTCCTTTCCATTCCAAACATGAGACCCTTCCTATAGCAAGAAAGTAATATCCAACTCCTACCCATTCCAATCCTGAGACCCTTCCTATAGCAAGAGATGTGATATCCAAATCCTTCCCATTCCAATCCTGAGACCCTTCCTATAACATGAGATGTGATATCCAACTCCTTCCCATTCCAACCTGAGACACTTCCTATAGCATGAGAAGGGATATCCAACTCCTTCCCAATCAAATCCTGAGACCCTTCCGATAGCAGAGATGTGATATCTCAATGCTTATACCAAACCTGAGACCCTTCCTATGGCATGAGATGTGATATCCAACTCCTTCCCAATCCAATCCTGAGACCCTTCCGATAGCAGAGACGTGATATCTCAATGCTTCTACCAAACCTGAGACCCTTCCTTTAGCATGAGATGTGATATCCAAATCCTTCACATTCCAATCCTGAGACCCTTCCTATAGCATGAGATGTGATATCTCAATGCTTCTAATACCAAACCTGAGATCCTTCCTATAACATGAGATGTGATATCCAATTCCTTCCCATTCCAAACCTGAGACCCTTCCTATTGGATGAGATGTGATATCCAACTCCTTCCCATTCCAACCCTGAGACCCTTCCTATAGCATGAGATGTGATGTCTCAATGCTTCTAATACCAAACCTGAGATCCTTCCTATAACATGAGATGTGATATCCAACTCCTTCCATTCCAATCCTGAGACCCGTCCTATAGCATGAGATGTGATATCTCAATGCTTATACCAAACCTGAGACCCTTCCTATAGCATGAGATGTGATATCCAACTGCTTCCCATTCCAATCCTGAGACCCTTCCTATAGCATGAGATGTGATATCTCAATGCTTCTAATACCAAACCTGAGATCCTTCCTCTAACATGAAATGTGATATCCAACTCCTTCCCTTTCCAAACCTAAGAGCCTATCTATAGCATGAGATGTGATATCCAAGTCCTTCCCATTCCAACCCTTAGACCCTTCCTACAGCATGCAATATGATATCTCAATGATTCTAATAACAAACCTGAGACCCGTCCTATAACATGAGATGGGATATCCAACTCCTTCCCATTCCAATCCCGAGACACTTCCGATAGCAGAGATGTGATATCTCAATGCTTATACCAAACCTGAGACCCTTCCTATAACATGAGATGTGATATCCAAATCCTTCCCGTTCCAAACCTGAGACCCTTCCTTTAGCATGAGATGTGATATCTCTATGCTTCTAATACCAAACCTGAGACCCTTCCTATAACATGAGATGGGATATCCAACTCCTTCCCATTCCAATCCTGAGACCCTTCCGATAGCAGAGATGTGATATCTCAACTCAATGCTTATACCAAACCTGAGGACCTTCCTATGGCCTGAGATGTCATATACAACTCCTTCCCATTCCAATCCTGAGACCCTTCCTTTAGCATGAGATGTGATATCTCAATGCTTATACCAAATCTGAGACCCTTCCTATAGCATGAGATGTGATATCCAATTCCTTCCCATTCCAATCCTGAGACCCTTCCTATAGCATGAGATGTGATATCTCAATGCTTATACCAAACCTGAGAGCCTACCTATAGCATGAGATGTGATATCCAAGTCCATCCCATTCCAATCCTTAGACCCTTCCTACAGCATCCGATGTGATATCTCAATGATTCTAATACCAAACCAGAGACTCTTCCTATAACATGAGATGGGATATCCAACTCCTTCCCATTCCAATCCTGAGCTGCTTCCGATAGCAGAGATGTGATATCTCAATGCTTATACCAAACCTGAGACTTTCCTATAACATGAGATGTGATATCCAACTCCTTCCCGTTCCAAACCTGAGACACTAACTATAGCATATGTGATATCCAACTCCTTTCCATTCCAAACATGAGACCCTTCCTATAGCAAGAAAGTAATATCCAACTCCTACCCATTCCAATCCTGAGACCCTTCCTATAGCAAGAGATGTGATATCCAAATCCTTCCCATTCCAATCCTGAGACCCTTCCTATAACATGAGATGTGATATCCAACTCCTTCCCATTCCAACCTGAGACACTTCCTATAGCATGAGAAGGGATATCCAACTCCTTCCCAATCCAATCCTGAGACCCTTCCGATAGCAGAGATGTGATATCTCAATGCTTATACCAAACCTGAGACCCTTCCTATAACATGAGATGTGATATCCAACTCCTTCCCATTCCAACCTGAGACACTTCCTATAGCATGAGAAGGGATATCCAACTCCTTCCCAATCCAATCCTGAGACCCTTCCGATAGCAGAGATGTGATATCTCAATGCTTATACCAAACCTGAGACCCTTCCTATGGCATGAGATGTGATATCCAACTCCTTGCCATTCAAATCCTGAGAACCTTCCTATAGCATGAGATGTGATATCTCTATGCTTCTAATACCAAACCTGAGACCCTTCCGATAACATGAGATGGGATATCTAACTCCTTCCCATTCCAATCCTGAGACCCTTCCGATAGCAGAGATGTGATATCTCAATGCTTATACCAAACCTGAGGACCTTCCTATGGCCTGAGATGTCATATACAACTCCTTCCCATTCCAATCCTGAGACCCTTCCTTTAGCATGAGATGTGATATCTCAATGCTTATACCAAATCTGAGACCCTTCCTATAGCATGAGATGTGATATCCAATTCCTTCCCATTCCAATCCTGAGACCCTTCCTATAGCATGAGATGTGATATCTCAATGCTTATACCAAACCTGAGAGCCTACCTATAGCATGAGATGTGATATCCAAGTCCATCCCATTCCAATCCTTAGACCCTTCCTACAGCATCCGATGTGATATCTCAATGATTCTAATACCAAACCAGAGACTCTTCCTATAACATGAGATGGGATATCCAACTCCTTCCCATTCCAATCCTGAGCTGCTTCCGATAGCAGAGATGTGATATCTCAATGCTTATACCAAACCTGAGACTTTCCTATAACATGAGATGTGATATCCAACTCCTTCCCGTTCCAAACCTGAGACACTAACTATAGCATATGTGATATCCAACTCCTTTCCATTCCAAACATGAGACCCTTCCTATAGCAAGAAAGTAATATCCAACTCCTACCCATTCCAATCCTGAGACCCTTCCTATAGCAAGAGATGTGATATCCAAATCCTTCCCATTCCAATCCTGAGACCCTTCCTATAACATGAGATGTGATATCCAACTCCTTCCCATTCCAACCTGAGACACTTCCTATAGCATGAGAAGGGATATCCAACTCCTTCCCAATCCAATCCTGAGACCCTTCCGATAGCAGAGATGTGATATCTCAATGCTTATACCAAACCTGAGACCCTTCCTATGGCATGAGATGTGATATCCAACTCCTTCCCAATCCAATCCTGAGACCCTTCCGATAGCAGAGACGTGATATCTCAATGCTTCTACCAAACCTGAGACCCTTCCTTTAGCATGAGATGTGATATCCAAATCCTTCACATTCCAATCCTGAGACCCTTCCTATAGCATGAGATGTGATATCTCAATGCTTCTAATACCAAACCTGAGATCCTTCCTATAACATGAGATGTGATATCCAATTCCTTCCCATTCCAAACCTGAGACCCTTCCTATTGGATGGAATGTGATATCCAACTCCTTCCCATTCCAACCCTGAGACCCTTCCTATAGCATGAGATGTGATGTCTCAATGCTTCTAATACCAAACCTGAGATCCTTCCTATAACATGAGATGTGATATCCAACTCCTTCCATTCCAATCCTGAGACCCGTCCTATAGCATGAGATGTGATATCTCAATGCTTATACCAAACCTGAGACCCTTCCTATAGCATGAGATGTGATATCCAACTGCTTCCCATTCCAATCCTGAGACCCTTCCTATAGCATGAGATGTGATATCTCAATGCTTCTAATACCAAACCTGAGATCCTTCCTCTAACATGAAATGTGATATCCAACTCCTTCCCTTTCCAAACCTAAGAGCCTATCTATAGCATGAGATGTGATATCCAAGTCCTTCCCATTCCAACCCTTAGACCCTTCCTACAGCATGCAATATGATATCTCAATGATTCTAATAACAAACTTGAGACCCGTCCTATAACATGAGATGGGATATCCAACTCCTTCCCATTCCAATCCCGAGACACTTCCGATAGCAGAGATGTGATATCTCAATGCTTATACCAAACCTGAGACCCTTCCTATAACATGAGATGTGATATCCAAATCCTTCCCGTTCCAAACCTGAGACCCTTCCTTTAGCATGAGATGTGATATCCAGCACCTTCCCATTCCAATCCTGAGACACTTCCGATAGCATGAGATGTGATATCTCAATGCTTCTAATATCAAAACTGAGACCCTCCCTATAGCATGATATGTGATATCTAAGTCCTTCCCATTCCAATCCTGAGACCCTCCCTATAGCATGAGATGTAATATCCAAATCCTTCCCCTTCCAAACCTGAGACCCTCCCTTTAGCATGAGATGTGATATCCAACTCCTTCCTATTCCAATCCTGAGACTCTTCTGATAGCATGAGATGTGATATCTCAATGCTTCTAATACCAAACCTGAGATCCTTCCGATAGCATGAGATGTGATATCTCAATGCTTCTAATACCAAACCTGAGATCCTTCCTATAACATGAGATGTGATATCCAAATCTTTCCCCTTCCAAACCTGAGACCCTCCCTTTAGCATGAGATGTGATATCCAACTCCTTCCCATTCCATTCCTGAGACCCTTCTGATAGCATGAGATGTGATATCTCAATGCCTCTAATACCAAACCTGAGATCCTACCTCTAACATGAAATGTGATATCCAACTCTTTCCCCTTCCAAACCTGAGAGCCTTCCTATAGCATGAGATGTGATATCCAAGTCCTTCCCATTCCAATCCTGAGACCCTTCCTATAGCTTGAGATGTGATATCCAACTCCTTCCCATTCCAATTCTGAGACCCTTCCTATACTATGAGACTTGATATCTCAATGCTTCTAATACCGAACGTGAGACCCGTAATATAACATGAGATGTGATATCCAAATCCTTCCCCTTCCAAACCTTAGACCCTTCCTTTATCATGAGATGTGATATCCAACTCCTTCCCATTCCAATCCTGAGACCCTTCCGATATCATGAGATGTGATATCTCAAAGCTTCTAATATCAAACTTGAGACCCTCCCTATAGCATGAGATGTGATATCCAAGTCCTTCCCATTCCAATCCTGAGACCCTTCCTATAGCATGAGATGTGATATCTCAATGCTTCTAATACCAAACCTGAGACCCTTCCTATAACATGAGATGGGAATATCCAACTCCTTCCCATTCCAATCCTGAGACCCTTCCGATAGCAGAGATGTGATATCTCAATGCTTATACCAAACCTGAGATCCTTCCTATAACATGAGATGTGATATCCAACTCCTTCCCATTCCAATCCTGAGACACTTCCTATAGCATGAGATGTGATATCTCACTGCTTATACCAAACCTGAGACCCTTCCCATAGCATGAGATGTGATATCCAACTCCTTCCCATTCCAATCCTCAGACCCTTCCTATAGCATGAGATGTGATATCTCAATGCTTCTAATATCAAACTTGAGACCCTACCTATAGCATGAGATGTGATATCCAAGTCCTTCCCATTCCAATCCTGAGACACTTCCTATAGCATGAGATGTGATATCCAACTCCTTCCCATTCCAATCCTGAGACCCTTCTGATAGCATGAGATGTGGTATCTCAATGCTTCTAATACCAAACCTGAGATCCTTCCGATAGCATGAGATGTGATATCTCAATGCTTCTAATACCAAACCTGAGATCCTTCCTGTAACATGAGATGTGATATCCAAATCCTTCCCCTTCCAAACCTGAGACCCTCCCTTTAGCATGAGATGTGATATCCAACTCCTTCCCATTCTGTTAAGACGGATTTCTGAACTCTGTCCTGGTGGCGCAGAAGTTCAGAAGGCCAACCTAATTACTTGGAACAGGGTAACCTCTGGACGAGCCAGACCAATCAAGGTAGCGATCGCGGCGGTCAAGGCTAGGTCTCAAGAGGGGTGAGGGTGACTGAAAGCCCGCAATGAGCACACAAAGCAAGAGCGCTTACAAACTACTCCAAACAGTTGTTATATAAAAAATAGATACACATTTATTTTAAGGCCTTTAAAATAATGTCCGTAGCGAGAAAATCACAATATCACAATACTAAACCAACACATACCATATCAACACAATATATATACAAATACACAGTCACAAGCGTTTAAAGCACGAAATATGTAGTCCACCTGAAAGGAAAGGAAAACAGGCAGTGCGATAACGCTTTAGACTCAGTTCGCCTTCAGAGGCACCTAACTAGATGGAAGTCCGAGCCCTGCGAAGAGTGGAGCCTTGTGCTCAAAGTACCTGCCACGCCGGTGCCAACGGGCAAAAGGGGAAGCTCTTCGTAGGAAGTCAGGCAGTTCGGGTTAGTGCACAGCAGAAGGAGAACAGGTTCCGCAACTCAAGCGCAGCCTCCACAGCGGGCAGAAGCAGAGCGCGAGTACGGCCAAAAGGGTGCTGTTTTTACACAGCAGGGAAAAGCAATGGGATACTGCAGGAGGGCGACCAGATCCTAGCTAAACTACTCACCGGTCCCCGAAGCAAGCAGACCCAGGCTTCTCCACGTTAGTTTCAGCAGCTGGCAGGTTCAGAAGAGCAGGGAACGCCTCGTAGTCGTGTAGAGCAAAAAGACGTCCCAATCGACGAAACCGGCACAGTTTGTTGCCGCAGCAGGACAACGGAGCGGCCATGTGTATTCGAGCCAAATGTACACTCCTCCCTTCAGACTTGGGAACGCCAAGTGTACGAAGCGTGGGAGAGTGACAAGGACTCGAAATACAACACAACCTGGCGGCGGTTACAGAGCAGGACTCCCTTGTAAGCTGGTCAGTCAACTGGATGGCCCAGAGACACTTCCGAAGGCTTACTTGGCAGGAGATGATGAAGTCGCCGGGAATAGCTGTTCCTGCTATTCCAAAGGTCGAAGCACCAGTACAGGCCTTCTGGTTCGATCAAAGGAGGAAAGGGTTTCACAGGACGACAGCAGTGCAAAGGAGGATTCCTTCAGCGGGTCACCAGCGATTCCTCGGTCCAGCCTCGTGGTTGCAGGACACTTGGCTCCTGTATTCCTTCGTTCGTGAGAACTCAGGAGATCGACAAGGTAGTGGTGTTTCCAGCCCCCTCTTATCCACGGTTCCCTTCGCGCCAAAACGGAGGGGAGCCAATGGGAGATCCGCTCATCAACACACATACCATACGTGGACCAATCACGGACCACGGTGGTCCCAGGCATTCACACTACCCTAGACTCTCTGGCACCCAGGATGTGTATTGGGACCAGACATCCCAGCCCACACCCTGGAGGCACACAAACGACATGTAGAAGCCCGCGAAAGCAACCACGTTTTGCGGGAAAGTACATGCCCAAATAAGGAAGGCCCCGGGTCGCTCGACCTGGGGAAGGTGAAGGGAGCAAGACGGTCAGTGGACAGGACAAAGGAGCCTCGTGGTCTGGCCATTTTGGGAGCCAGGCCACCATTTTGGGTTCAGTGCGAAAAACGTGCTCAGAACGCCAAAAGGAGCTCAAAATAAACAAAACGATCGCTGCCACCATTCCAGTCCCTGAATGACTTGCACCGATCAAATACCATCCTAAAAGAGTATCTAGGGCCCGTAGAAGGCTAGAGACCCAAGAGAGCTGTAACTTAGCTTACAGTGCCCTCTTGTGTCATGTTGCACTAAAGCCGCAACATGATAAAAGAAACTACGGGAAACAGCGTTCCCCGGTACTGACTGTCTTAAGGGCATGTCAGTTTCCCCGTAAGAAGGAGTGAAAGCCCAGAGGAGTGCGGCAGAAGGCTGCACTTCTCTGGCAAAGTCAAGAACAAGGTGAAAAACAACAGCAAAAAGTTTAGGGGTTGCCACATGTAAGGAAAATTACCTACAATTACGAAATCTTTCCTAACACATTCCATTCCTGAGACCCTTCTGATAGCATGAGATGTGATATCTCAATGCCTCTAATACCAAACCTGAGATCCTACCTCTAACATGAAATGTGATATCCAACTCTTTCCCCTTCCAATCCTGAGAGCCTTCCTATAGCATGAGATGTGATATCCAAGTCCTTCCCATTCCAATCCTGAGACCATTCCTATAGCTTGAGATGTGATATCCAACTCCTTCCCATTCCAATTCTGAGACCCTTCCTATACTCTGAGACTTGATATCTCAATGCTTCTAATACCAAACCTGAGACCCGTAATATAACATGAGATGTGATATCCAAATCCTTCCCCTTCCAAACCTTAGACCCTTCCTTTATCATGAGATGTGATATCCAACTCCTTCCCATTCCAATCCTGAGACCCTTCCGATATCATGAGATGTGATATCTCAAAGCTTCTAATATCAAACTTGAGACCCTCCCTATAGCATGAGATGTGATATCCAAGTCCTTCCCATTCCAATCCTGAGACCCTTCCTATAGCATGAGATGTGATATCTCAATGCTTCTAATACCAAACCTGAGACCCTCCCTATAGCATGAGATGTGATATCCAAGTCCTTCCCATTCCAATCCTGAGACCCTTCCGATAGTAGAGATGTGATATCTCAATGCTTATACCAAACCTGAGACCCTTCCTATAGCATGAGAAGGGATATCCAACTCCTTCCCAATCCAATCCTGAGACCCTTCCGATAGCAGAGAAGTGATATCTCAATGCTTCTACCAAACCTGAGAGCCTTCCTTTAGCATGAGATGTGATATCCAAATCCTTCACATTCCAATCCTGAGACCCTTCCTATAGCATGAGATGTGATATCTCAATACTTCTAATACCAAACCTGAGATCCTTCCTATAACATGAGATGTGATATCCAATTCCTTCCCATTCCAAACCTGAGACCCTTCCTATTGGATGAGTTGTGATATCCAACTCCTTCCCATTCCAACCCTGAGACCCTTCCTATAGCATGAGATGTGATGTCTCAATGCTTCTAATACCAAACCTGAGATCCTTCCTATAACATGAGATGTGATATCCAACTCCTTCCATTCCAATCCTGAGACCCTTCCTACAGCATGCAATATGATATCTCAATGATTCTAATAACAAACCTGAGACCCGTCCTATAACATGAGATGGGATATCCAACTCCTTCCCATTCCAATCCTGAGACACTTCCGATAGCAGAGATGTGATATCTCAATGCTTATACCAAACCTGAGACCCTTCCTATAACACATGAGATGTGATATCCAACTCCTTCCCATTCCAACCCTTAGACCCTTCCTACAGCATGCACTATGATATCTCAATGATTCTAATAACAAACCTGAGACCCGTCCTATAACATGAGATGGGATATCCAACTCCTTCCCATTCCAATCCTGAGACACTTCCGATAGCAGAGATGTGATATCTCAATGCTTATACCAAACCTGAGACCCTTCCTATAACATGAGATGTGATATCCAAATCCTTCCGGTTCCAAACCTGAGACCCTTCCTTTAGCATGAGATGTGATATCCAGCTCCTTCCCATTCCAATCCTGAGACACTTCCGATAGCATGAGATGTGATATCTCAATGCTTCTAATATCAAAACTGAGACCCTCCCTATAGCATGATATGTGATATATAAGTCCTTCCCATTCCAATCCTGAGACACTCCCTGTAGCATGAGATGTGTTATCCAACTCTTTCCCATTCCAATCCTGAGACCCTTCCTATAGCATGAGATATGATATCTCAATACTTCTAATACCAAACGTGAGATCCTTCCGATAACATGAGATGTGATATCCAAATCCTTCCCCTTCCAAACCTGAGACCCTCCCTTTAGCATGAGATATGATATCCAACTCCTTCCCATTCCAATCCTGAGACCCTTCTGATAGCATGAGATGTGATATCTCAATGCTTCTAATACCAAACCTGAGATCCTTCCGATAGCATGAGATGTGATATCTCAATGCTTCTAATACCAAACCTGAGATCCTTCCTATAACATGAGATGTGATATCCAAATCCTTCCCCTTCCAAACCTGAGACCCTCCCTTTAGCATGAGATGTGATATCCAACTCCTTCCCATTCCATTCCTGAGACCCTTCTGATAGCATGAGATGTGATATCTCAATGCCTCTAATACCAAATCTGAGATCCTACCTCTAACATGAAATGTGATATCCAACTCTTTCCCCTTCCAAACCTGAGAGCCTTCCTATAGCATGAGATGTGATATCCAAGTCCTTCCCATTCCAATCCTGAGACCCTTCCTATAGCTTGAGATGTGATATCCAACTCCTTCCCATTCCAATTCTGAGACACTTCCTATACTCTGAGACTTGATATCTCAATGCTTCTAATACCAAACCTGAGACCCGTAATATAACATGAGATGTGATATCCAAATTCTTCCCCTTCCAAACCTTAGACCCTTCCTTTATCATGAGATGTGATATCCAACTCCTTCCCATTCCAATCCTGAGACCCTTCTGATATCATGAGATGTGATATCTCAAAGCTTCTAATATCAAACTTGAGACCCTCCCTATAGCATGAGATGTGATATCCAAGTCCTTCCCATTCCAATCCTGAGACCCTTCCTATAGCATGAGATGTGATATCTCAATGCTTCTAATACCAAACCTGAGACCCTTCCTATAACATGAGATGGGAATATCCAACTCCTTCCCATTCCAATCCTGAGACCCTTCCGATAGCAAAGATGTGATATCTCAATGCTTATACCAAACCTGAGACCCTTCCTATGGCATGAGATGTGATATCCAACTCCTTGCCATTCAAATCCTGAGACCCTTCCTATAGCATGAGAAGGGATATCCAACTCCTTCCCAATCCAATCCTGAGACCCTTCCGATAGCAGAGACGTGATATCTCAATGCTTCTACCAAACCTGAGACCCTTCCTTTAGCATGAGATGTGATATCCAAATCCTTCACATTCCAATCCTGAGACCCTTCCTATAGCATGAGATGTGATATCTCAATGCTTCTAATACCAAACCTGAGATCCTTCCTATAACATGAGATGTGATATCCAATTCCTTCCCATTCCAAACCTGAGACCCTTCCTATTGGATGAGATGTGATATCCAACTCCTTCCCATTCCAACCCTGAGACCCTTCCTATAGCATGAGATGTGATGTCTCAATGCTTCTAATACCAAATCTGAGATCATTCCTATAACATGAGATGTGATATCCAACTCCTTCCATTCCAATCCTGAGACCCGTCCTATAGCATGAGATGTGATATCTCAATGCTTATACCAAACCTGAGACCCTTCCTATAGCATGAGATGTGATATCCAACTACTTCCCATTCCAATCCTGAGACCCTTCCTATAGCATGAGATGTGATATCTCAATGCTTCTAATACCAAACCTGAGATCCTTCCTCTAACATGAAATGTGATATCCAACTCCTTCCCTTTCCAAACCTAAGAGCCTATCTACAGCATGAGATGTGATATCCAAGTCCTTCCCATTCCAATCCTTAGATCCTTCCTACAGCATGCAATATGATATCTCAATGATTCTAATAACAAACCTGAGACCCGTCCTATAGCATGAGATATGATATCCAAGTCCTTCCCATTCCAATCCTGAGACCCTTCCTATAACATGAAATGTGATATCCAACTCCTTCCCATTCCAACCTGAGACCCTTCCTATAGCATGAGATGGGATATACAACTTCTTCCAAATCCAATACTGATACCCTTCCGATAGCATGAGATGTGATATCCCAATGCTTCTACCAAACCTGAGACCCATACTATGGCATGAGATGTGATATCAAACTCCTTCCCATTCCAATCCTGAGACCCTTCCTATAGCTTGAGGTGTGATATCCAACTCCTTCCCATTCCAATTCTGAGACCCTTCTTATACCATGAGACTTGATATCTCAATGCTTCTAATACCAAACCTGAGACCCGTCCTATAACATGAGATGTGATATCCAAATCCTTCCCCTTCCAAACCTTAGACCCTTCCTTTATCATGAGATGTGATATCCAACTCCTTCCCATTCCAATCCTGAGACCCTTCCTATAGCTTGAGGTGTGATATCCAACTCCTTCCCATTCCAATTCTGAGACCCTTCTTATACCATGAGACTTGATATCTCAATGCTTCTAATACCAAACCTGAGACCCTTCCTATAACATGAGATGGGATATCCAACTCCTTCCCATTCCAATCCTGAGACCCTTCCGATAGCAGAGATGTGATATCTCAATGCTTATACCAAACCTGAGAACCTTCCTATGGCCTGAGATGTCATATACAACTCCTTCCCATTCCAATCCTGAGACCCTTACTTTAGCATGAGATGTGATATCTCAATGCTTATACCAAATCTGAGACCCTTCCTATAGCATGAGATGTGATATCCAATTCCTTCCCATTCCAATCCTGAGATCCTTCCTGTAGCATGAGATGTGATATCTCAATGCTTATACCAAACCTGAGAGCCTACCTATAGCATGAGATGTGATATCCAAGTCCATCCCATTCCAATCCTTAGACCCTTCCTACAGCATGCGATGTGATATCTCAATGATTCTAATACCAAACCAGAGACTCTTCCTATAACATGAGATGGGATATCCAACTCCTTCCCATTCCAATCCTGAGCCGCTTCCGATAGCAGAGATGTGATATCTCAATGCTTATACCAAACCTGAGACCCTTCCTATAACATGAGATGTGATATCCAACTCCTTCCCGTTCCAAACCTGAGACACTAACTATAGCATATGTGATATCCAACTCCTTCCCATTCCAAACATGAGACCCTTCCTATAGCAAGAAAGTAATATCCAACTCCTACCCATTCCAATCCTGAGACCCTTCCTATAGCAAGAGATGTGATATCCAAATCCTTCCCATTCCAATCCTGAGACCCTTCCTATAACATGAGATGTGATATCCAACTCCTTCCCATTCCAACCTGAGACACTTCCTATAGCATGAGAAGGGATATCCAACTCTTTCCCAATCCAATCCTGAGACCCTTCCGATAGCAGAGATGGCATGAGATGTGATATCCAACTCCTTGCCATTCAAATCCTGAGACCCTTCCTATAGCATGAGATGTGATATCTCTATGCTTCTAATACCAAACCTGAGACCCTTCCTATAACATGAGATGGGATATCCAACTCCTTCCCATTCCAATCCTGAGACCCTTCCGATAGCAGAGATGTGATATCTCAATGCTTATACCAAACCTGAGAACCTTCCTATGGCCTGAGATGTCATATACAACTCCTTCCCATTCCAATCCTGAGACCCTTCCTTTAGCATGAGATGTGATATCTCAATGCTTATACCAAATCTGAGACCCTTCCTATAGCATGAGATGTGATATCCAATTCCTTCCCATTCCAATCTTGAGACCCTTCCTATAGCATGAGATGTGATATCTCAATGCTTATACCAAACCTGAGAGCCTACCTATAGCATGAGATGTGATATCCAAGTCCATCCCATTCCAATCCTTAGACCCATCCTACAGCATGCGATGTGATATCTCAATGATTCTAATACCAAACCAGAGACTCTTCCTATAACATGAGATGGGATATCCAACTCCTTCCCATTCCAATCCTGAGCCGCTTCCGATAGCAGAGATGTGATATCTCAATGTTTATACCAAACCTGAGACCCTTCCTATAACATGAGATGTGATATCCAACTCCTTCCCGTTCCAAACCTGAGACACTAACTATAGCATATGTGATATCCAACTCCTTCCCATTCCAAACATGAGACCCTTCCTATAGCAAGAAAGTAATATCCAACTCCTACCCATTCCAATGCTGAGACCCTTCCTATAGCAAGAGATGTGATATCCAAATCCTTCCCATTCCAATCCTGAGACCCTTCCTATAACATGAGATGTGATATCCAACTCCTTCCCATGCCAACCTGAGACACTTCCTATAGCATGAGAAGGGATATCCAACTCCTTCCCAATCCAATCCTGAGACCCTTCCGATAGCAGAGATGTGATATCTCAATGCTTATACAAAACCTGAGACCCTTTCTATGGCATGAGATGTGATATCCAACTCCTTCCCAATCCAATCCTGAGACCCTTCCGATAGCAGAGACGTGATATCTCAATGCTTCTACCAAACCTGAGACCCTTCCTTTAGCATGAGATGTGATATCCAAATCCTTCACATTCCAATCCTGAGACCCTTCCTATAGCATGAGATGTGATATCTCAATGCTTCTAATACCAAACCTGAGATCCTTCCTATAACATGAGATGTGATATCCAATTCCTTCCCATTCCAAACCTGAGACCCTTCCTATTGGATGAGATGTGATATCCAACTCCTTCCCATTCCAACCCTGAGACCCTTCCTATAGCATGAGATGTGATGTCTCAATGCTTCTAATACCAAACCTGAGATCCTTCCTATAACATGAGATGTGATATCCAACTCCTTCCATTCCAATCCTGAGACCCGTCCTATAGCATGAGATGCGATATCTCAATGCTTATACCAAACCTGAGACCCTTCCTATAGCATGAGATGTGATATCCAACTGCTTCCCATTCCAATCCTGAGACCCTTCCTATAGCATGAGATGTGATATCTCAATGCTTCTAATACCAAACCTGAGATCCTTCCTCTAACATGAAATGTGATAGCCAACTCCTTCCCTTTCCAAACCTAAGAGCCTATCTATAGCATGAGATGTGATATCCAAGTCCTTCCCATTCCAACCCTTAGACCCTTCCTACAGCATGCAATATGATATCTCAATGATTCTAATAACAAACCTGAGACCCGTCCTATAACATGAGATGGGATATCCAACTCCTTCCCATTCCAATCCTGAGACACTTCCGATAGCAGAGATGTGATATCTCAATGCTTATACCAAACCAGAGACCCTTCCTATAACATGAGATGTGATATCCAAATCCTTCCCGTTCCAAACCTGAGACCCTTCCTTTAGCATGAGATGTGATATCCAGCACCTTCCCATTCCAATCCTGAGACACTTCCGATAGCATGAGATGTGATATCTCAATGCTTCTAATATCAAAACTGAGACCCTCCCTATAGCATGATATGTGATATCTAAGTCCTTCCCATTCCAATCCTGAGACCCTCCCTATAGCATGAGATGTGATATCCAACTCCTTCCCATTCCAATCCTGAGACCCTTCCTATAGCATGAGATATGATATCTCAATACTTCTAATACCAAACGTGAGATCCTTCCGATAACATGAGATGTGATATCCAAATCCTTCCCCTTCCAAACCTGAGACCCTCCCTTTTGCATGAGATGTGATATCCAACTCCTTCCTATTCCAATCCTGAGACTCTTCTGATAGCATGAGATGTGATATCTAAATGCTTCTAATACCAAACCTGAGATCCTTCCGATAGCATGAGATGTGATATCTCAATGCTTCTAATACCAAACCTGAGATCCTTCCTATAACATGAGATGTGATATCCAAATCCTTCCCCTTCCAAACCTGAGACCCTCCCTTTAGCATGAGATGTGATATCCAACTCCTTCCCATTCCATTCCTGAGACCCTTCTGATAGCATGAGATGTGATATCTCAATGCCTCTAATACCAAACCTGAGATCCTACCTCTAACATGAAATGTGATATCCAACTCTTTCCCCTTCCAAACCTGAGAGCCTTCCTATAGCATGAGATGTGATATCCAAGTCCTTCCCATTCCAATCCTGAGACCCTTCCTATAGCTTGATATGTGATATCCAACTCCTTCCCATTCCAATTCTGAGACCCTTTCTATACTATGAGACTTGATATCTCAATGCTTCTAATACCAAACGTGAGACCCGTAATATAACATGAGATGTGATATCCAAATCCTTCCCCTTCCAAACCTTAGACCCTTCCTTTATCATGAGATGTGATATCCAACTCCTTCCCATTCCAATCCTGAGACCCTTCGATATCATGAGATGTGATATCTCAAAGCTTCTAATATCAAACTTGAGACCCTCCCTATAGCATGAGATGTGATATCCAAGTCCTTCCCATTCCAATCCTGAGACCCTTCCTATAGCATGAGATGTGATATATCAATGCTTCTAATACCAAACCTGAGACCCTTCCTATAACATGAGATGGGAATATCCAACTCCTTCCCATTCCAATCCTGAGACCCTTCCGATAGCAGAGATGTGATATCTCAATGCTTATACCAAACCTGAGATCCTTCCTATAACATGAGATGTGATATCCAACTCCTTCCCATTCCAATCCTGAGACACTTCCTATAGCATGAGATGTGATATCTCACTGCTTATACCAAACCTGAGACCCTTCCCATAGCATGAGATGTGATATCCAAGTCCTTCCCATTCCAAACATGAGACCCTTCCTATAGCAAGAAAGTAATATCCAACTCCTACCCATTCCAATGCTGAGACCCTTCCTATAGCAAGAGATGTGATATCCAAATCCTTCCCATTCCAATCCTGAGACCCTTCCTATAACATGAGATGTGATATCCAACTCCTTCCCATGCCAACCTGAGACACTTCCTATAGCATGAGAAGGGATATCCAACTCCTTCCCAATCCAATCCTGAGACCCTTCCGATAGCAGAGATGTGATATCTCAATGCTTATACAAAACCTGAGACCCTTTCTATGGCATGAGATGTGATATCCAACTCCTTCCCAATCCAATCCTGAGACCCTTCCGATAGCAGAGACGTGATATCTCAATGCTTCTACCAAACCTGAGACCCTTCCTTTAGCATGAGATGTGATATCCAAATCCTTCACATTCCAATCCTGAGACCCTTCCTATAGCATGAGATGTGATATCTCAATGCTTCTAATACCAAACCTGAGATCCTTCCTATAACATGAGATGTGATATCCAATTCCTTCCCATTCCAAACCTGAGACCCTTCCTATTGGATGAGATGTGATATCCAACTCCTTCCCATTCCAACCCTGAGACCCTTCCTATAGCATGAGATGTGATGTCTCAATGCTTCTAATACCAAACCTGAGATCCTTCCTATAACATGAGATGTGATATCCAACTCCTTCCATTCCAATCCTGAGACCCGTCCTATAGCATGAGATGCGATATCTCAATGCTTATACCAAACCTGAGACCCTTCCTATAGCATGAGATGTGATATCCAACTGCTTCCCATTCCAATCCTGAGACCCTTCCTATAGCATGAGATGTGATATCTCAATGCTTCTAATACCAAACCTGAGATCCTTCCTCTAACATGAAATGTGATAGCCAACTCCTTCCCTTTCCAAACCTAAGAGCCTATCTATAGCATGAGATGTGATATCCAAGTCCTTCCCATTCCAACCCTTAGACCCTTCCTACAGCATGCAATATGATATCTCAATGATTCTAATAACAAACCTGAGACCCGTCCTATAACATGAGATGGGATATCCAACTCCTTCCCATTCCAATCCTGAGACACTTCCGATAGCAGAGATGTGATATCTCAATGCTTATACCAAACCAGAGACCCTTCCTATAACATGAGATGTGATATCCAAATCCTTCCCGTTCCAAACCTGAGACCCTTCCTTTAGCATGAGATGTGATATCCAGCACCTTCCCATTCCAATCCTGAGACACTTCCGATAGCATGAGATGTGATATCTCAATGCTTCTAATATCAAAACTGAGACCCTCCCTATAGCATGATATGTGATATCTAAGTCCTTCCCATTCCAATCCTGAGACCCTCCCTATAGCATGAGATGTGATATCCAACTCCTTCCCATTCCAATCCTGAGACCCTTCCTATAGCATGAGATATGATATCTCAATACTTCTAATACCAAACGTGAGATCCTTCCGATAACATGAGATGTGATATCCAAATCCTTCCCCTTCCAAACCTGAGACCCTCCCTTTTGCATGAGATGTGATATCCAACTCCTTCCTATTCCAATCCTGAGACTCTTCTGATAGCATGAGATGTGATATCTAAATGCTTCTAATACCAAACCTGAGATCCTTCCGATAGCATGAGATGTGATATCTCAATGCTTCTAATACCAAACCTGAGATCCTTCCTATAACATGAGATGTGATATCCAAATCCTTCCCCTTCCAAACCTGAGACCCTCCCTTTAGCATGAGATGTGATATCCAACTCCTTCCCATTCCATTCCTGAGACCCTTCTGATAGCATGAGATGTGATATCTCAATGCCTCTAATACCAAACCTGAGATCCTACCTCTAACATGAAATGTGATATCCAACTCTTTCCCCTTCCAAACCTGAGAGCCTTCCTATAGCATGAGATGTGATATCCAAGTCCTTCCCATTCCAATCCTGAGACCCTTCCTATAGCTTGATATGTGATATCCAACTCCTTCCCATTCCAATTCTGAGACCCTTTCTATACTATGAGACTTGATATCTCAATGCTTCTAATACCAAACGTGAGACCCGTAATATAACATGAGATGTGATATCCAAATCCTTCCCCTTCCAAACCTTAGACCCTTCCTTTATCATGAGATGTGATATCCAACTCCTTCCCATTCCAATCCTGAGACCCTTCGATATCATGAGATGTGATATCTCAAAGCTTCTAATATCAAACTTGAGACCCTCCCTATAGCATGAGATGTGATATCCAAGTCCTTCCCATTCCAATCCTGAGACCCTTCCTATAGCATGAGATGTGATATATCAATGCTTCTAATACCAAACCTGAGACCCTTCCTATAACATGAGATGGGAATATCCAACTCCTTCCCATTCCAATCCTGAGACCCTTCCGATAGCAGAGATGTGATATCTCAATGCTTATACCAAACCTGAGATCCTTCCTATAACATGAGATGTGATATCCAACTCCTTCCCATTCCAATCCTGAGACACTTCCTATAGCATGAGATGTGATATCTCACTGCTTATACCAAACCTGAGACCCTTCCCATAGCATGAGATGTGATATCCAAGTCCTTCCCATTCCAGTCCTGAGACACTTCCTATAGCATGAGATGTGATATCCAACTCCTTCCCATTCCAATCCTGAGACCCTTCCTATAGCATGAGATATGATATCTCAATACTTCTAATACCAAACGTGAGATCCTTCCGATAACATGAGATGTGATATCCAAATCCTTCCCCTTCCAAACCTGAGACCCTCCCTTTAGCATGAGATGTGATATCCAACTCCTTCCCATTCCAATCCTGAGACCCTTCTGATAGCATGAGTTGTGATATCTCAATGCTTCTAATACCAAACCTGAGATCCTTGTGATAGCATGAGATGTGATATCTCAATGCTTCTAATACCAAACCTGAGATCCTTCCTATAACATGAGATGTGATATCCAAATCCTTCCCCTTCCAAACCTGAGACCCTCCCTTTAGCATGAGATGTGATATCCAACTCCTTCCCATTTCATTCCTGAGACCCTTCTGATAGCATGAGATGTGATATCTCAATGCCTCTAATACCAAACCTGAGATCCTACCTCTAACATGAAATGTGATATCCAACTCTTTCCCCTTCCAAACCTGAGAGCCTTCCTATAGCATGAGATGTGATATCCAAGTCCTTCCCATTCCAATCCTGAGACCCTTCCTATAGCTTGAGATGTGATATCCAACTCCTTCCCATTCCAATTCTGAGATTCTTCCTATACTCTGAGACTTGATATCTCAATGCTTCTAATACCAAACCTGAGACCCGTAATATAACATGAGATGTGATATCCAAATCCTTCCCCTTCCAAACCTTAGACCCTTCCTTTATCATGAGATGTGATATCCAACTCCTTCCCATTCCAATCCTGAGACCCTTCCGATATCATGAGATGTGATAGCTCAAAGCTTCTAATATCAAACTTGAGACCCTCCCTAAAGCATGAGATGTGATATCCAAGTCCTTCCCATTCCAATCCTGAGACCCTTCCTATAGCATGAGATGTGATATCTCAATGCTTCTAATACCAAACCTGAGACCCTTCCTATAACATGAGATGGGAATATCCAACTCCTTCCCATTCCAATCCTGAGACCCTTCCGATAGCAGAGATGTGATATCTCAATGCTTATACCAAACCTGAGACCCTTCCTATGGCATGAGATGTGATATCCAACTCCTTGCCATTCAAATCCTGAGACCCTTCCGATAGCAGAGACGTGATATCTCAATGCTTCTACCAAACCTGAGACCCTTCCTTTAGCATGAGATGTGATATCCAAATCCTTCACATTCCAATCCTGAGACCCTTCCTATAGCATGAGATGTGATATCTCAATGCTTCTAATACCAAACCTGAGATCCTTCCTATAACATGAGATGTGATATCCAGGTCCTTCCCATTCCAATCCTTAGACCCTTCCTACAGCATGCAATATGATATCTCAATGATTCTAATAACAATCCTGAGACCCGTCCTATAGCATGAGATATGATATCCAAGTCCTTCCCATTCCAATCCTGAGACCCTTCCTATAACATGAAATGTGATATCCAACTCCTTCCCATTCCAACCTGAGACCCTTCCTATAGCATGAGATGGGATATCCAACTTCTTCCAAGTCCAATACTGATACCCTTCCGATAGCATGAGATGTGATATCTCAATGCTTATACCAAACCTGAGACCCTTCCTATAGCATGAGATGTGATATCTCAATGCTTCTAATACCAAACCTGAGATCCTTCCTCTAACATGAAATGTGATATCCAACTCCTTCCCTTTCCAAACCTAAGAGCCTATCTATAGCATGAGATGTGATATCCAGGTCCTTCCCATTCCAATCCTTAGACCCTTCCTACAGCATGCAATATGATATCTCAATGATTCTAATAACAAACCTGAGACCCGTCCTATAGCATGAGATATGATATCCAAGTCCTTCCCATTCCAATCCTGAGACCCTTCCTATAACATGAAATGTGATATCCAACTCCTTCCCATTCCAACCTGAGACCCTTCCTATAGCATGAGATGGGATATCCAACTTCTTCCAAGTCCAATACTGATACCCTTCCGATAGCATGAGATGTGATATCCCAATGCTTCTACCAAACCTGAGACCCATACTATGGCATGAGATGTGATATCAAACTCCTTCCCATTCCAATCCTGAGACCCTTCCTATAGCTTGGGGTGTGATATCCAACTCCTTCCCATTCCAATTCTGAGACCCTTCTTATACCATGAGACTTGATATCTCAATGCTTCTAATACCAAACCTGAGACCCGTCCTATAACATGAGATGTGATATCCAAATCCTTCCCCTTCCAAACCTTAGACCCTTCCTTTATCATGAGATGTGATATCCAACTCCTTCCCATTCCAATCCTGAGACCCTTCCGATATCATGAGATTTGTTATCTCAATGCTTCTAATATCAAACTTGAGACCCTCCCTATAGCATGATGTGACATCCAAGTCCTTCCCATTCCAATCCTGAGACCCTTCCTATAGCATGAGATGTGATATCTCTATGCTTCTAATACCAAACCTGAGACCCTTCCTATAACATGAGATGGGATATCCAACTCCTTCCCATTCCGATCCTGAGACCTTTCCGATAGCAGAGATGTGATATCTCAATGCTTATACCAAACCTGAGAACCTTCCTATGGCCTGAGATGTCATATACAACTCCTTCCCATTCCAATCCTGAGACCCTTCCTTTAGCATGAGATGTGATATCTCAATGCTTACACCAAATCTGAGACCCTTCCTATAGCATGAGATGTGATATCCAATTCCTTCCCATTCCAATCCTGAGACCCTTCCTATAGCATGAGATGTGATATCTCAATGCTTATACCAAACCTGAGAGCCTACCTATAGCATGAGATGTGATATCCAAGTCCATCCCATTCCAATCCTTAGACCCTTCCTACAGCATGCGATGTGACATCTCAATGATTCTAATACCAAACCAGAGACTCTTCCTATAACATGAGATGGGATATCCAACTCCTTCCCATTCCAATCCTGAGCCGCTTCCGATAGCAGAGATGTGATATCTCAATGCTTATACCAAACCTGAGACCCTTCCTATAACATGAGATGTGATATCCAACTCCTTCCCGTTCCAAACCTGAGACACTAACTATAGCATATGTGATATCCAACTCCTTCCCATTCCAAACATGAGACACTAACTATAGCAAGAAAGTAATATCCAACTCCTACCCATTCCAATCCTGAGACCCTTCCTATAGCAAGAGATGTGATATCCAAATCCTTCCCATTCCAATCCTGAGACCCTTCCTATAACATGAGATGTGATATCCAACTCCTTCCCATTCCGACCTGAGACACTTCCTATAGCATGAGAAGGGATATTCAACTAGTTCCCAATCCAATCCTGAGACCCTTCCGATAGCAGAGATGTGATATCTCAATGTTTATACCAAACCTGAGACCCTTCCTATGGCATGAGATGTGATATCCAACTCCTTGCCATTCAAATCCTGAGACCCTTCCTATAGCATGAGAAGGGATATCCAACTCCTTCCCAATCCAATCCTGAGACCCTTCCGATAGCAGAGACGTGATATCTCAATGCTTCTACCAAACCTGAGACCCTTCCTTTAGCATGAGATGTGATATCCAAATCCTTCACATTCCAATCCTGAGACCCTTCCTATAGCATGAGATGTGATATCTCAATGCTTCTAATACCAAACCTGAGATCCTTCCTATAACATGAGATGTGATATCCAATTCCTTCCCATTCCAAACCTGAGACCCTTCCTATTGGATGAGATGTGATATCCAACTCCTTCCCATTCCAACCCTGAGACCCTTCCTATTGCATGAGATGTGATGTCTCAATGCTTCTAATACCAAACCTGAGATCCTTCCTATAACATGAGATGTGATATCCAACTCCTTCCATTCCAATCCTGAGACCCGTCCTATAGCATGAGATGTGATATCTAAATGCTTATACCAAACCTGAGACCCTTCCTATAGCATGAGATGTGATATCCAACTGCTTCCCATTCCAATCCTGAGACCCTTCCTATAGCATGAGATGTGATATCTCAATGCTTCTAATACCAAACCTGAAATCCTTCCTCTAACATGAAATTTGATATCCAACTCCTTCCCTTTCCAAACCTAAGAGCCTATCTATAGCATGAGATGTGATATCTAAGTCCTTCACATTCCAACCCTTAGACCCTTCCTACAGCATGCAATATGATATCTCAATGATTCTAATAACAAACCTGAGACCCTTCCTATAGCATGAGATGGGATATCCAACTTCTTCCAAGTCCAATACTGATACCCTTCCGATAGCATGAGATGTGATATCCCAATGCTTCTACCAAACCTGAGACCCATACTATGGCATGAGATGTGATATCAAACTCCTTCCCATTCCAATCCTGAGACCCTTCCTATAGCTTGAGGTGTGATATCCAACTCCTTCCCATTCCAATTCTGAGACCCTTCTTATACCATGAGACTTGATATCTCAATGCTTCTAATACCAAACCTGAGACCCGTCCTATAACATGAGATGTGATATCCAAATCCTTCCCCTTCCAAACCTTAGACCCTTCCTTTATCATGAGATGTGATATCCAACTCCTTCCCATTCCAATCCTGAGACCCTTCCGATATCATGAGATTTGTTATCTCAATGCTTCTAATATCAAACTTGAGACCCTCCCTATAGCATGATGTGACATCCAAGTCCTTCCCATTCCAATCCTGAGACCCTTCCTATAGCATGAGATGTGATATCTCTATGCTTCTAATACCAAACCTGAGACCCTTCCTATAACATGAGATGGGATATCCAACTCCTTCCCATTCCAATCCTGAGACCTTTCCGACAGCAGAGATGTGATATCTCAATGCTTATACCAAACCTGAGAACCTTCCTATGGCCTGAGATGTCATATACAACTCCTTCCCATTCCAGTCCTGAGACCCTTCCTTTAGCATGAGATGTGATATCTCAATGCTTACACCAAATCTGAGACCCTTCCTATAGCATGAGATGTGATATCCAATTCCTTCCCATTCCAATCCTGAGACCCTTCCTATAGCATGAGATGTGATATCTCAATGCTTATACCAAACCTGAGAGCCTACCTATAGCATGAGATGTGATATCCAAGTCCATCCCATTCCAATCCTTAGACCCTTCCTACAGCATGCGATGTGACATCTCAATGATTCTAATACCAAACCAGAGACTCTTCCTATAACATGAGATGGGATATCCAACTCCTTCCCATTCCAATCCTGAGCCGCTTCCGATAGCAGAGATGTGATATCTCAATGCTTATACCAAACCTGAGACCCTTCCTATAACATGAGATGTGATATCCAACTCCTTCCCGTTCCAAACCTGAGACACTAACTATAGCATATGTGATATCCAACTCCTTCCCATTCCAAACATGAGACACTAACTATAGCAAGAAAGTAATATCCAACTCCTACCCATTCCAATCCTGAGACCCTTCCTGTAGCAAGAGATGTGATATCCAAATCCTTCCCATTCCAATCCTGAGACCCTTCCTATAACATGAGATGTGATATCCAACTCCTTCCCATTCCAACCTGAGACACTTCCTATAGCATGAGAAGGGATATTCAACTAGTTCCCAATCCAATCCTGAGACCCTTCCGATAGCAGAGATGTGATATCTCAATGCTTATACCAAACCTGAGACCCTTCCTATGGCATGAGATGTGATATCCAACTCCTTGCCATTCAAATCCTGAGACCCTTCCTATAGCATGAGAAGGGATATCCAACTCCTTCCCAATCCAATCCTGAGACCCTTCCGATAGCAGAGACGTGATATCTCAATGCTTCTACCAAACCTGAGACCCTTCCTTTAGCATGAGATGTGATATCCAAATCCTTCACATTCCAATCCTGAGACCCTTCCTATAGCATGAGATGTGATATCTCAATGCTTCTAATACCAAACCTGAGATCCTTCCTATAACATGAGATGTGATATCCAATTCCTTCCCATTCCAAACCTGAGACCCTTCCTATTGGATGAGATGTGATATCCAACTCCTTCCCATTCCAACCCTGAGACCCTTCCTATAGCATGAGATGTGATGTCTCAATGCTTCTAATACCAAACCTGAGATCCTTCCTATAACATGAGATGTGATATCCAACTCCTTCCATTCCAATCCTGAGACCCGTCCTATAGCATGAGATGTGATTTCTCAATGCTTATACCAAACCTGAGACCCTTCCTATAGCATGAGATGTGATATCCAACTGCTTCCCATTCCAATCCTGAGACCCTTCCTATAGCATGAGATGTGATATCTCAATGCTTCTAATACCAAACCTGAGATCCTTCCTCTAACATGAAATTTGATATCCAACTCCTTCCCTTTCCAAACCTAAGAGCCTATCTATAGCATGAGATGTGATATCCAAGTCCTTCACATTCCAACCCTTAGACCCTTCCTACAGCATGCAATATGATATCTCAATGATTCTAATAACAAACCTGAGACCCGTCCTATAACATGAGATGGGATATCCAACTCCTTCCCATTCCAATCCTGAGACACTTCCGATAGCAGAGATGTGATATCTCAATGCTTATACCAAACCTGAGACCCTTACTATAACATGAGATGTGATATCCAAATCCTTCCCGTTCCAAACCTGAGACCCTTCCTTTAGCATGAGATGTGATATCCAGCTCCTTCCCATTCCAATCCTGAGACACTTCCGATAGCATGAGATGTGATATCTCAATGCTTCTAATATCAAAACTGAGACCCTCCCTATAGCATGATATGTGATATCTAAGTCCTTCCCATTCCAATCCTGAGAACCTCCCTATAGCATGAGATGTGATATCCAACTCCTTCCCATTCCAATCCTGAGACCCTTCCTATAGCATGAGATATGATATCTCAATACTTCTAATACCAAACGTGAGATCCTTCCGATAACATGAGATGTGATATCCAAATCCTTCCCCTTCCAAACCTGAGACCCTCCCTTTAGCATGAGATGTGATATCCAACTCCTTCCTATTCCAATCCTGAGACTCTTCTGATAGCATGAGATGTGATATCTAAATGCTTCTAATACCAAACCTGAGATCCTTCCGATAGCATGAGATGTGATATCTCAATGCTTCTAATACCAAACCTGAGATCCTTCCTATAACATGAGATGTGATATCCAAATCCTTCCCCTTCCAAACCTGAGACCCTCCCTTTAGCATGAGATGTGATATCCAACTCCTTCCCATTCCATTCCTGAGACCCTTCTGATAGCATGAGATGTGATATCTCAATGCCTCTAATACCAAACCTGAGATCCTACCTCTAACATGAAATCTGATATCCAACTCTTTCCCCTTCCAAACCTGAGACCCTCCCTTTAGCATGAGATGTGATATCCAACTCCTTCCTATTCCAATCCTGAGACTCTTCTGATAGCATGAGATGTGATATCTCAATGCTTCTAATACCAAACCTGAGATCCTTCCGATAGCATGAGATGTGATATCTCAATGCTTCTAATACCAAACCTGAGATCCTTCCTATAACATGAGATGTGATATCCAAATCCTTCCCCTTCCAAACTTGAGACCCTCCCTTTAGCATGAGATGTGATATCCAACTCCTTCCCATTCCATTCCTGAGACCCTTCTGATAGCATGAGATGTGATATCTCAATGCCTCTAATACCAAACCTGAGATCCTACCTCTAACATGAAATGTGATATCCAACTCTTTCCCCTTCCAAACCTGAGAGCCTTCCTATAGCATGAGATGTGATATCCAAGTCCTTCCCATTCCAATCCTGAGACCCTTCCTATAGCTTGAGATGTGATATCCAACTCCTTCCCATTCCAATTCTGAGACTCTTCCTATACTATGAGACTTGATATCTCAATGCTTCTAATACCAAACCTGAGACCCGTAATATAACATGAGATGTGATATCCAAATCCTTCCCCTTCCAAACCTTAGACCCTTCCTTTATCATGAGATGTGATATCCAACTCCTTCCCATTCCAATCCTGAGACCCTTCCGATATCATGAGATGTGATATCTCAAAGCTTCTAATATCAAACTTGAGACCCTCCCTATAGCATGAGATGTGATATCCAAGTCCTTCCCATTCCACTCCTGAGACCGTTCCTATAGCATGAGATGTGATATCTCAATGCTTCTAATACCAAACCTGAGACCCTTCCTAAAACATGAGATGGGAATATCCAACTCCTTCCCATTCCAATCCTGAGACCCTTCCGATAGCAGAGATGTGATATCTCAATGCTTATACCAAACCTGAGATCCTTCCTATAACATGAGATGTGATATCCAACTCCTTCCCATTCCAATCCTGAGACACTTCCTATAGCATGAGATGTGATATCTCACTGCTTATACCAAACCTGAGACCCTTCCCATAGCATGAGATGTGATATCCAACTCCTTCCCATTCCAATCGTCAGACCCTTCCTATAGCATGAGATGTGATATCTCAATGCTTCTAATAACAAACTTGAGACCCTACCTATAGCATGAGATGTGATATCCAAGTCCTTCCCATTCCAATCCTGAGACACTTCCTATAGCAGAGATGTGATATCTCAATGTTTATACCAAACCTGAGACCCTTCCTATAACATGAGATGTGATATCCAACTCCTTCCCGTTCCAAACCTGAGACCCTTCCTTTAGCATGAGATGTGATATCCAGCTCCTTCCCATTCCAATCCTGAGACACTTCCGATAGCATGAGATGTGATGTCTCAATGCTTCTAATACCAAACCTGAGATCCTTCCTATAACATGAGATGTGATATCCAACTCCTTCCATTCCAATCCTGAGACCTTTCCTATAGCATGAGATGTGATATCTCAATGCTTATAATAAAACCTGAGACCCTTCCTATAGCATGAGATGTGATATCCAAGTCCTTCCCATTCCAATCCTTAGACCCTTCCTACAGCATGCAATATGATATCTCAATGATTTTAATAAAAAACCTGAGACCCGTCCTATAACATGAGATGGGATATCCAACTCCTTCCCATTCCAATCCTGAGACACTTCCGATAGCAGAGATGTGATATCTCAATGTTTATACCAAACCTGAGACCCTTCCTATAACGAGATGTGATATCCAACTCCTTCCCGTTCCAAACCTGAGACCCTTCCTTTAGCATGAGATGTGATATCCAGCTCCTTCCCATTCCAATCCTGAGACACTTCCGAGAGCATGAGATGTGATATCTCAATGCTTCTAATATCAAAACTGAGACCTTCCCTATAGCATGATATGTGATATCTAAGTCCTTCCCATTCCAATCCTGAGACCCTTCCTATAGCATGAGATGTGATATCTCAATGCTTATCCTTGATTCCTGTAGTAAATTGATTTCCTTTGCAGGCCGACTCCTGTCACAAATGCCTTGTCTGCATGCATTCTCTCCTGGCCATTCTCTCACCGTGGCTATTTGCCTACCCCCTTCCTCTCTCAGTGGATGGACTTCTCCATCCTAGCCTCCTACCACTCAACTCTGCCTACTTGGAGAATTCAACATGAACCTGTATGCTTCCTGACCTGGACTTTTACGAGATCTGCAACTCTTCATGTCGCTGGCCCTACACACTGCAGGGAATACTCAGGATTTTCTGATCTCAGACCATCCCCTCTGTAACCCTCTCAACAATCCTCTCCCGTGGTGATCAAGTTCTCATCTCCAAAGAAGGCTAACTGCCAGCTGTTCCTCCTCAGAGGAGTTCTCCCTTTCTGTCCCTGCTCCCTGCACCGTTTCGCGTTGCAAACACTCGCTTCCCTGCTCTCTGGTTTAGACGCTTTTCCTTCTCAGAGGCCTTCTTCCTTTCTGCCCTTTTCGCGTTGCAAGTACTCACTTCCCAGCTCTCTGGTTTAGACGCGTGTTCCCTGCCTTCTCTCCTCTTCCCGCAGCCTTCAAATCAAAAAATGAGCTCCAAAAGATACACAGTGCTCAGAATGCTCTATAACACCCATTATTCAACATATAGCTGTAACCCGCTAGACGTATTGAAACGTGCTGTAAACTAGCAAAAACAGCTAGAAAATGTACTTTCCTCGCGTTTTTGTAAATGCTAATTCTGATGGGTTCCCATGTATGTACTGTCCGTGCGTTTGCTGTCGAACCCTGAAGTTTTTAACCACTGTTCTCCCATACAAGGGGGGGGGGGGTCAACGTCTACTGCTGTTCACAGGCTGAATGTATACGGCTGAAATCTTCAAGGCATTATCAGCTTTCCTGACTGTTTTGGAACGTGTATTTGCCATCTGTTAATGCAGTCGCCCTGTGTTCATCGTCCCTTCTACTTTACAGGCTGCAATCCCCTGGTGATCACATTCTCCTCTCCAGAGCAGGCTGACTACCAGCTGCTCCTCCTCATAGGCGTTCATCCTTTCTGTCCCTGCTCCCTGCACCGTTTCGCGTTGCATGTACTCGCTTCCCAGCTCTCTGGTTTAGATGCGTGTTCCCTGCCTTCTCTCCTCTTCCTACAGCCTTCCAATGAGCTCCACAAGATACAGTGTTCAGAATGCTTTATAACTCCCATTATTCAACATATAGCTGTAACCCGCTAGACGTATTGAAACGTGCTAAAAACGAGCAGAAACAGCTAGAAAATGTACTTTCCTCGCGTTTTGGTAAATGCGAATTCTGGTGGATTCCCATTTTGTACTCTGTTCGTGCGTTTGTTCAGTCGAATCCTGGTCTTTTGAACCACTCTTCTCCCATACAAGGGAGGGTCAAAATGTGTTGTTCACAGGCTGAATTTATACTGCTGAAATGCTCGCTTCCCTGCTCTCTGGTTTAGACGCGTGTACCCTGCATTTACCAAAACGCGAGGGAAGTACATTTTCTAGCTGTTTTTGCTAGTTTTTAGCACGTTTCAATACGTCTAGCGGGTTACAGCTATATGTTGAATAATGGGGTTATAAAGCATTCTGAACACTGTATCTTGTGGAGCAAATTGGAAGGCTGTAGCAAGAGGAGAGAAGGCAGGGAACACGCATCTCAACCAGAGAGCTGGGAAGCGAGTACATGCAACGCGAAACGGTGCAGGGAGCAGGGACAGAAAGGATGAACGCCTATGAGGAGGAGCAGCTGGTAGTCAGCCTGCTCTGGAGAGGAGAATGTGATCACCAGGGGAGTGCAGCCTGTAAAGTAGAAGGGACGATGAACACAGGGCGACTGCATTAACAGATGGCAAATACACGTTCCAAAACAGGAAAGCTGATAATGCCTTGAAGATTTCAGCCGTATACATTCAGCCTGTGAACAGCAGTAGATGTTGACCCCCCCTCCCTAGTATGGGAGAACAGTGGTTAAAAACTTCAGGATTCGACACAAACGCACGGACACAGTACATACAACATGGGAACCCACCAGAATTCGCATTTACAAAAACGCGAGGGAAGTACATTTTCTAGCTATTTTTGCTAGTTTTTAGCACGTTTCAATACGTCTAGCGGGTTACAGCTATATGTTGAATAATGGGGTTATAAAGCATTCTGAACACTATCTTGTGGAGCTCATTGGAAGGCTGTAGGAAGAGGAGAGAAGGCAGGGAACACGCATCTAAACCAGAGAGCTGGGAAGCGAGTACATGCAACGCGAAACGGTGCAGGGAGCAGGGACAGAAAGGTGGAACGCCTCTGAGGAGGAGCAGCTGGTAGTTAGCCTGCTCTGGAGAGGAGAATGTGATCACCACGGGAGTGCAGCCTTGAAACAAGAAGGGACGATGAAAACATGCTGACTGGAATAACAGATGGCAAATACACTTTCCAGAACAGTCAGTTTACCCGATAATGCATTGACGATTTCAGCAGTATACATTGTTAAGACGGATTTCTGAACTCTGTCCTGGTGGCGCAGAAGTTCAGAAGGCCAACCTAATTACTTGGAACAGGGTAACCTCTGGACGAGCCAGACCAATCAAGGTAGCGATCGCGGCGGTCAAGACTAGGTCTCAAGAGGGGTGAGGGTGACTGAAAGCCCGCAATGAGCACACAAAGCAAGAGCGCTTACAAACTACTCCAAACAGTTGTTATATCAAAAATATATACACATTTATTTTAAGGCCTTTAAAACAATGACCGTAGCGAGAAAATCACAATATCACACTATTAAGCCAACACATACCATATCAACACAATATATATACAAATACGACAGTCTTAAGCATTAGAGGCACGAAATGTGTAGTCCACCTGCAAGGGAAGGAAAACAGGCAGTGCGATAACGCTTTAGGCTCAGTTCGCCTTCAGAGGCACCTAACTAGATGGAAGTCCGAGCCCTGCGAAGAGTGGAGCCTTGTGCTCAAAGTACCTGCCACGCCGGTGCCAACGGGCAAAAGGAGAAGCTCTTCGGAGGAAGTCAGGCAGTTCGGGTTAGTGCACAGCAGAAGGAGAACAGGTTCCGCAACTCAAGCGCAGCCTCCACAGCGGGCAGAAGCAGAGCGCGAGTACGGCCAAAAGGGTGCTGTTTTTACACAGCAGGGAAAAGCAATGGGATACTGCAGGAGGGCGACCAGATCCTAGCTAAACTACTCACCGGTCCCCGAAGCAAGCAGACCCAGGCTTCTCCACGTTAGTTTCAGCAGCTGGCAGGTTCAGAAGAGCAGGGAACGCCTCGTAGTCGTGTAGAGCAAAAAGACGTCCCAATCGACGAAACCAGCACAGTTTGTTGCCGCAGCAGGACAACGGAGCGGCCGTGTGTATTCGAGCCAAATGTACACTCCTCCCTTCAGACTTGGGAACGCCAAGTGTACGAAGCGTGGGAGAGTGACAAGGACTCGACATACAACACAACCTGGCGGCAGTTACAGAGCAGGACTCCCTTGTAAGCTGGTCAGTCAACTGGATGGCCCAGAGACGCTTCCGAAGGCTTACTTGGCAGGAGATGATGAAGTCGCCGGGAATAGCTGTTCCTGCTATTCCAAAGGTCGAAGCACCAGTACAGGCCTTCTGGTTCGATCAAAGGAGGAAAGGGTTTCACAGGACGACAGCAGTGCAAAGGAGGATTCCTTCAGCGGGTCACCAGCGATTCCTCGGTCCAGCCTCGTGGTTGCAGGATACTTGGCTCCTGTATTCCTTCGTTCGTGAGAACTCAGGAGATCGACATGGTAGTGGTGTTTCCAGCTCCCTCTTATCCACGGTTCCCTTCGCGCCAAAACGGAGGGGAGCCAATGGGAGATCCGCTCATCAACACACATACCATACGTGGACCAATCACGGACCACGGTGGTCCCAGGCATTCACACCACCCCAGACTCTCTGGCACCCAGGATGTGTATTGGGACCAGACATCCCAGCCCACACCCTGGAGGCACACAAACGACATGTAGAAGCCCGCGAAAGCAACCACGTTTCGCGGGAAAGTACATGCCCAAATAACGAAGGCCCCGGGTCGCCCGACCTGGGGAAGGTGAAGGGAGCAAGACGGTCAGTGGACAGGACAAAGGAGCCTCGTGGTCTGGCCATTTTGGGAGCCAGGCCACCATTTTGGGTTCAGTGCGAAAAACGCGCTGAGAACGCCAAAAGGAGCTCAAAATAAACAAAACGATCGCTGCCACCATTCCAGTCCCTGAATGACTTGCACCGATCAAAATACCATCCTAAAAGAGTATCTAGGGCCTGTAGAAGGCTAGAGACCCAAGAGAGCTGTAACTTAGCTTACAGTGCCCTCTTGTGTCATGTTGCACTACAGCCGCAACATGATAAAAGAAACTACGGGAAACAGCGTTCCCCGGTACTGACTGTCTTAAGGGCATGTCAGTTTCCCCGTAAGAAAGGAGCGAAAGCCCAGAGAAGTGCGGCAGAAGGCTGTACTTCTCTGGCAAAGTCAAGAACAAGGTTAAAAACAATAGCAAAAAGTTTAGGGGTTGCCACATGGAAGGAAAATTACCTACAATTACGAAATCTTTCCTAACACTCGCCCCTCCCAGACTATGGACAGGGGGAACTAATCCACCCCTGGATGAGTCTCTTGTTCAGGTCGGTTAAACATTCTGGACAACCCATCAGCATTGCTATGTTGGACACCTGGCCTATGCTCAATAGTGAAGTCGAAGCCTTGTAGACTTATGGACCACCTAAGCAACTTTGGATTCTCCCCCTTCATGTTCATTAGCCACTTTAACGGCTTATGGTCAGTCTGCACAGTAAAGTGGGTCCCATAGAGGTAGGGCCTCAGCTTCCTTAGGGCCCACACAACAGAGAAACATTCTTTCTCTGCCGTGGACCATCTGAGCTCTCTGTCCTTAAACTGGCGACTAATAAAACCGATAGGGTGCTCCTTACCCTTCCCATCTACTTGTGATAGTACAGCTCCTATCCCAGTGTCAGAGGCATCCGTCTGCACGATAAAAGGTCTTTGATAATCAGGGGCCCTTAGCACAGGGGCCTGGCACAAGGAGTCTTTTAAGCCATTGAAGGCCTTCTCACACTCGTCGGTCCAAGTTACCTTCTTGGGTTTCTTCGGAGTTGTGAGGGCAGTCAGAGGGGCAGCTATGGTGCCATAGTCTGCCACAAAATTGCGATAATAACCCGTGAGTCCTAAGAAGGCTCTCACTTGGGTTTGCGTAGTGGGGGTAGGCCAGTCTTGTACTGCTTGTACTTTACTGGGAAGAGGCTGTATCCTCCCTCCACCTACTTCATGTCCAAGGTAAACCACTGAGCCTTGTCCAATCTGGCATTTACTAGCCTTTATGGTCAAGTGGGCTTTCCGAAGAGCCTGGAGCACAATCCCGAGGTGTTTCACATGGTCTTCCCAGGTGGCACTGAAAACTGCTATATCGTCCAACCCATTCAACACATGATTCACAAGCCTCTGGAAAGTGGCAGGTGCATTCTTCAACCCGAACGGCATTACCCGGAATTGGTAAAAGCCGTCTGGAGTAGAAAATGCTGTCTTCTCCTTGGCATGTTCTGCTAAAGCTATTTGCCAATAGCCAGCAGTGAGGTCAAACGTGCTGAGGTACCTGGAGGCACCCAAAGTATCCACCAGCTCATCTGTTCGAGGCAAGGGGTGTGCATCTGTCTTGGTGACAGCATTCAGAGCCCTGTAATCCACGCAGAACCTCAATTCAGAAGTGCCTGCCTTTGGAACCAACACCACTGGGCTGGACCAAGGACTACTAGAGGGTTCAATCACCCCAAGATCTAACATCTTGTTGACCTCGGTCTTAATATAAGACCGTACTTTATCTGACATCCTGTATCCCCTACTTTTGGTAGGTACACTGTCTCCTGTGTCAATGTTATGTTTGCACCAGGGGACTGTGAAAACAGGGGGGAAAACTGCCTGAGCAAACTTTTCACCTCAGCCTGCTGATTCGGAGTCAGGTGAGGGGCCACTCGGACACCCTCAACGGAGCTATCTGAAGGACCGCTTTGGAACAGGTCGGGGAGAGGTTCTGACTCCTCTTCCTCAACATCTGAAGCCAGTAGCAGTGCTGCGATTTCGACTCTTGGGACGAAAGCCTTCAGCCTATTCACGTGAAACACTTTTGGAGCTGTAAAGCTCGAGGCCTTATTGGATTCATGATCAGGACTTGCTGACCAGGTGTAAAGTTGATGAGGGAAGCTTTCTGGTCGTACCAATGTTTCACCAGCGCTTGCCCTGCCTTCAATTTATCACTAGCCAAGCCCATCAGAAGTACCATCCGTTTTCTGAGCCCTAGCACATAATCAACTACATTGGTAGTAACAGGGGGAGTGGGCATCTCCCATCCCTCTTTGACGATGGCTAAGGGTCCCCGTACGGGATGACCGAACAGAAGTTCGAAGGGGCTGAAGCCAACACCCTCCTGTGGTACCTCTCTGTAGGCAAACAGCAAGCATGGTAAAAGAAGATCCCATTTTCTTCTCTGAGGCTCCTCCAGAGCCCCAATCATGCTCTTTAACGTTCTGTTGAAACGTTCCACCAGACCATTGGTCTGGGGGTGGTATGCAGAAGAGAACCTGTAGGTGACCCCACATTCTTTCCACATAGCCTGCATACACTTCGACATAAAGTTGCTGCCACGATCTGACACAACTTCTTTAGGGAAGCCAACCCTAGTAAATATGCTGAGTAAAGCTTTTGCAACTGACTTGGCAGTTACAGTTTTCAATGGGATGGCCTCAGGATACCTGGTTGCATGGTCGACCAGCACCAGGATAAACCTATTGCCCGAGGATGTTTGCGGGTCAAGGGGACCAACGATGTCGATCCCTACCCTTTCAAATGGTACCCCCACAACTGGGAGCGGTACCAACGGAGCTTGGATTGTCGCGCCAACCTTACCAGACAACTGGCAGGAGGCAAAACTCCTGCAGTGACTTTCTACTTGCACCCCCATCTTGGGCCAGTAGAAGTGCATGGATAACCTTTGCTTGGTCCTCTTCATACCAAGGTGACCAGCAAGGGGAACTTCATGCGCCAACTGCAGGAGGAAGGGCCTAACAGCAAGGGGAACCACCAACCTCCTATGGCCTCCTTCTGTAGACTCTGTGGGCTCACTATACAGGAGTCCACCTTCCCAATAAATCCTATGCTTCCCAGGAGGTTCACCCTCAAGCTGGGAGCAGGCCTGTCTCCTTAGGCCTTCCAGAGATGGGCACTCACTTTGGCCTTTACTGAATTCGTCCCTATCAGGACCTCCTTCAACTAACAAGTCTTTTAGTTCAGGATGATCGTTGGGGTCGAATACTTCAGGCATCGCCACCTCCTCGTCAGGCCCGGGCGATTGACCAACTTCCTCCACCGCAGTGGTAGGCGAGCTCGGGGGAATATTCTCTTTCCCTCGTTTTGACTTGTAGACTCCTTTCGCCTTGGGTTTACCCTTCGGCTGGGGCGGCGTATTGGACTTGGCCAATGCTGCCCGTGCTTGAGACCGTGTGTAGGGTCTTTCGGCAGTGTCTCCTACGAGCCCTAAAGCTCTGAGATCATTACCCAACAAGACCTTTCCCGGGACGTTTCTCTGAATGCTCACTGGAATCCTGACTGCTGTACCATTTAAAGTAAGATCTACAGGTATTACTGGAAACATACGGAGGGGGCCGTCAGCCAACTTAGTGGGCATCAGAGTAGCTCTGGCAACTTCCTCTGAGTCTATCAAGGTAGAATCCACTACAGTTCGACTGCACCCACTATCCCTAAGAGCTGGAGTATCCACTCCATTGATCAGCACACTGTCTTTAAAGTAGTGCTTGGTATTATCCGGAATCCTAGCATAAGCCTCTGCGACTTTAGGCTCCCAGGAACCCAGGGACACTAAAACTACCTCAGCCTCTATTCCGCTGGGAAATGAGTCTGAGGAGAAGGATGCTCCTGTAATCTCTTCTTCCTCGTAGGAGGAGAAGGCCAGATTAGCGGAGTGGACCCCCAAAGGTCTAACCTTACACCGGGGATCCCCCTTCACATGGTCAGTTGCTCCACAAGAAAAACAAGCCCCAGCGGGTCTGTTTACGTAGGGAGGCTTATTGTAACCAGAGTTCTGTTTCGGAGGCGAACCTCCACTACCCTGTGAGTTCGCTTGTGTCTTACCCTTGTTTTTCTTTTTGTGGCCCTTATGGGAAGAAGATTTAGCAGATTCCCCACCCTCCATATCTTTGGACTTTTTCCCTTCCTCCTGCTTACCAGGATGAGTTTTGTCCTTATGGGACACTCGATGTGACACCCATAAGTCTGCTGCAATGGCCAGCTTCCTAGGATCTATCTCCTTTGAATCGGCCAAATGCTGCTTAAGGGGAAGAAGAAGCAAAAATATGTTCCAGCATGACAAGATTTATCATGCCTTCGAAGGTAGAAACCTTATAACCTTCGACCCAGCCAGTTACGTTTTTCAAAGATTCAGCGACATAAGATACCCAAGTACCACCTTCCTTTTTCTTATACTCTCGAAAACGCTTTAAATATTGGGCCGGAGTCTTCCCAAACTTTAAAATGAGAGTTTGCTTTAACATTGCGAAATCAGCCCGCTCAGCCTTCGACATTTCCATAATGGCACTGCAGCCAGAATGGGGCAGTCTACTGAGCAACCACGCAATCTTATCAGCATTGTCAACTTCTTGAACCTCGCATGCATACTCAAACGCATTCAGCCAGTCCATAATGTCATTCCTTTCTTCATACACACTGAGCAGATCTTTCGGAAACCGTGGATGAGAGGAAGCCCCAGACCCATGTCCAGGACCCTTGGACCCATTTGCAACCTGAAGCTTGGCCAGTTCCAACTGGTGATCCCTGTCTTTCTGTTTTTCTGCCTGTTCGATTTTTAGTTTGGCTATGCTGAATTCAAGCTCCTGCTGCCTAAACCGCAGCTCTTGCTTCTTGAATTCAAGCATAGCCTCCCCATCAACACTGGCAGAGGAAACATTAGACATCACATCCTCCCTGTCCTCGTGGTCGCGGTGGTTCAGTGCGGCGGCAGAACCGTCGGTTCTACCAGTGAGAACAGCCCCACCACCTTCCGCACTGTCCTCAGAAGTTATAGCGTCAAGCTGCGCTTCTTGCCACGCCACGATTCTTTGGATCATTTCCAATTTAGTGCCTTGAGAGGAAACACCTCTCTCCGCACACATCTTCTTCAATGTTTCTGATTTGGAAGCATTTAAAGTTAACAACGTATTTGTTTCCATACTGTTTGATAGGACTATGGCCTTTTTAAAGTTATACTACAACAATTCACTACGTGTACTGTTTGGAATAACCTGAAATGCCTTAGTTCGAGCGCAACACTGGATACCTTCAGTCGTATCCCACCGCTGTACACCAATTTGTTAAGACGGATTTCTGAATTCTGTCCTGGTGGCGCAGAAGTTCAGAAGGCCAACCTAATTACTTGGAACAGGGTAACCTCTGGACAAGCCAGACCAATCAAGGTAGCGATCGCGGCGGTCAAGACTAGGTCTCAAGAGGGGTGAGGGTGACTGAAAGCCCGCAGTGAGCACACAAAGCAAGAGCGCTTACAAACTACTCCAAACAGTTGTTATATTAAAAATAGATACACATTTATTTTAAGGCCTTTAAAACAATGACCGTAGCGAGAAAATCACAATATCACAATATTAAACCAACACATACCATATCAACACAATATATATACAAATACACAGTCGCAAGCGTTTAAAGCACGAAATATGTAGTCCACCTGAAAGGAAAGGAAAACAGGCAGTGCGATAACACTTTAGACTCAGTTCGCCTTCAGAGTCACCTAACTAGATGGAAGTCCGAGCCCTGCGAAGTGGAGCCTTGTGCTCAAAGTACCTGCCATGCCGGTGCCAACGGGCAAAAGGGGAAGCTCTTCGTAGGAAGTCAGGCAGTTCGGGTTAGTGCACAGCAGAAGGAGAACAGGTTCCGCAACTCAAGCGCAGCGTCCACAGCGGGCAGAAGCAGAGCGCGAGTACGGCCAAAAGGGTGCTGTTTTTACACAGCAGGGAAAAGCAATGGGATACTGCAGGAGGGCGACCAGATCCTAGCTAAACTACTCACCGGTCCCCGAAGCAAGCAGACCCAGGCTTCTCCACGTTAGTTTCAGCAGCTGGCAGGTTCAGAAGAGCAGGGAACGCCTCGTAGTCGTGTAGAGCAAAAAGACGTCCCAATCGACGAAACCAGCACAGTTTGTTGCCGCAGCAGGACAACGGAGCGGCCGTGTGTATTCAAGCTAAATGTACACTCCTCCCTTCAGACTTGGGAACGCCAAGTGTACGAAGCGTGGAAGAGTGACAAGGACTCGACATACAACACAACCTGGCGGCAGTTACAGAGCAGGACTCCCTTGTAAGCTGGTCAGTCAACTGGATGGCCCAGAGACGCTTCCGAAGGCTTACTTGGCAGGAGATGATGAAGTCGCCGGGAATAGCTGTTCCTGCTATTCCAAAGGTCGAAGCACCAGTACAGGCCTTCTGGTTCGATCAAAGGAGGAAAGGGTTTCACAGGACGACAGCAGTGCAAAGGAGGATTCCTTCAGCGGGTCACCAGCGATTCCTCGGTCCAGCCTCGTGGTTGCAGGATACTTGGCTCCTGTATGCCTTCGTTCGTGAGAAATCCAAGTCCTTCCCATTCCAATCCTGAGACCCTCCCTTTAGCATGAGATGTGATATCCAACTCCTTCCCATTCCAATCCTGAGACCGTTCTGATAGCATGAGATGTGATATCTCAATGCTTCTAATACCAAACCTGAGATCCTTCCGATAGCATGAGATGTGATATTTCAATTCTTCTAATACCAAACCTGAGATCCTTCCTATAACACGAGATGTGATATTCAAATCCTTCCCCTTCCAAACCTGAGACCCTCCCTTTAGCATGAGATGTGATATCCAACTCCTTCCCATTCCAATCCTGAGACCCTTCTGATAGCATGAGATGTTATATCTCAATGCCTCTAATACCAAACCTGAGATTCTACCTCTAACATGAAATGTGATATCCAACTCCTTCCCCTTCCAAACCTGGGAGCCTTCCTATAACATGAGATGTGATATCGAAGTCCTTCCCATTCCAATCCTGAGACCCTTCCTATAACATGAGATGTGATATCCAACTCCTTCCCATTCCAATCCTGAGACCCTTCCTATAGCATGAGATGTGATGTCTCAATGCTTCTAATACCAAATCTGAGATCCTTCCTATAACATGAGATGTGATATCCAACTCCTTCCATTCCAATCCTGAGACCCTTCCTATAGCATGGGATGTGATATTTCAATGCTTATAGCAAACCTGAGACCCTTCCTATAGCATGAGAGGTGATATCCAAATCCTTCCCATTCCAATCGTGAGACCCTTCCTATAGCATGAGATGTGATATCTCAATGCCTCTAATACCAAACCTGAGATCCTTCCTCTAACATGAAATGTGATATCCAAATCCTTCCCTTTCCAAACCTGAGAGCCTACCTATAGCATGAGATGTGATATCCAACTCCTTCCCATTCCAATCTTGAGACCCTTCCTATAGCATGAGATGTGATATCTCAATGCTTATACCAAACCTGAGACCCTTCCTATAGCATGAGATGTGATATCCAAATCCTTCCCATTCCAATCCTGAGACCCTTCCTATAGCATGAGATGTGATATCTCAATGCCTCTAATACCAAACCTGAGATCCTTCCTTGAACATGAAATGTGATATCCCACTCCTTCCCTTTCCAAACCTGAGAGTCTACCTATAGCATGAGATGTGATATCCAAGTCCTTCCCATTCCAATCCTTAGACACTTCCTACAGCATGAGATGTGATATCTCAATGATTCTATTACCAAACCTGAGACCCGTCCTATAACATGAGATGGGATATCCAACTCCTTCCCATTTCAATCCTGAGAAACTTCCGATAGCAGAGATGTGATATCTCAATGCTTAGACCAAACCTGAGACCCTTCCTATAACATGAGATGTGATATCCAACTCCTTCCTGTTCCAAACCTGAGACCCTTTCTATAGCAAGAATCTAATATCCAACTCCTTCCCATTCCAATCCTGAGACCATTCCTATAGCATGAGATGTGATATCTCAATGCTTCTAATACCAAACCTGAGATCCTTCCTATGACATGAGATGTGATATCCAATTCCTTCCCATTCCAAACCTGAGACACTTCCTATAGCATGAGATGTGATATCTCAATGCTTCTAATACCAAACCTGAGATCCTTCCTATAACATGAGATGTGATATATAAATCCTTCCCCTTCCAAACCAGAGACCCTCCCTTTAGCATGAGATGTGATATCCAACTCCTTCCCATTCCAATCCTGAGACATTTCTGATAGCATGAGATGTGATATCTCAATGCCTCTAATACCAAACCTGAGATCCTACCTCTAACATGAAATGTGATATCCAACTCCTTCCCCTTGCAAACCTGAGAGCCTTCCTATAGCATGAGATGTGATATCGAAGTATTTCCCATTCCAATCCTGAGACCCTTCCTATAACATGAGATGTGATATCCAACTCCTTCCCATTCCAACCTGAGACCCTTCCTATAGCATGAGATGGGATATCCAACTACTTCCAAATCCAATCCTGATACCCTTCCGATAGCATGAGATGTGATATCTCAATCCCTCTAATACCAAACCTGAGATCCTTCCTATAACATGAGATGTGATATCAAAATCCTTCCCCTTCCAAACCTGAGACCCTCCCTTTAGCATGAGATGTGATATCCAACTCCTTCCCATTCCAATCCTGAGACCCTTCTGATAGCATGAGATGTGATATTCAATGCCTCTAATACCAAACCTGAGATCCTACCTCTAACATGAAATGTGATATCCAACTCCTTCCCTTTCCAAACGTGAGAGCCTCCCTATAGCATGAGATGGGATATTCAAGTCCTTCCCATTCCAATCCTGAGACCCTTCCTATAGCATGAGATGTGATATCTCAATGCTTCTAATACCAAACCTGAGACCCTTCCTATAACATGAGATGGGATATCCAACTCCTTCCCATTCCAATCCTGAGACCCTTCCGATAGCAGAGATGTGATATCTCAATGCTGATACCAAACCTGAGACCCTTCCTATGGCATGAGATGTCATATACAACTCCTTCCCATTCCAATCCTGAGACCATTCCTATAGCATGAGATGTGATATCTCAATGCTTCTAATACCAAACCTGAGATCCTTCCTATGACATGAGATGTGATATCCAATTCCTTCCCATTCCAAACCTGAGACCCTTCCTATAGCATGAGATGTGATATCTCAATGCTTCTAATACCAAACCTGAGATCCTTCCTATAACATGAGATGTGATATCCAAATCCTTCCCCTTCCAAACCAGAGACCCTCCCTTTAGCATGAGATGTGATATCCAACTCCTTCCCATTCCAATCCTGAGACATTTCTGATAGCATGAGATGTGATATCTCAATGCCTCTAATACCAAACCTGAGATCCTACCTCTAACATGAAATGTGATATCCAACTCCTTCCCCTTGCAAACCTGAGAGCCTTCCTATAGCATGAGATGTGATATCGAAGTATTTCCCATTCCAATCCTGAGACCCTTCCTATAACATGAGATGTGATATCCAACTCCTTCCCATTCCAACCTGAGACCCTTCCTATAGCATGAGATGGGATATCCAATTACTTCCAAATCCAATCCTGATACCCTTCCGATAGCATGAGATGTGATATCTCAATCCCTCTAATACCAAACCTGAGATCCTTCCTATAACATGAGATGTGATATCAAAATCCTTCCCCTTCCAAACCTGAGACCCTCCCTTTAGCATGAGATGTGATATCCAACTCCTTCCCATTCCAATCCTGAGACCCTTCTGATAGCATGAGATGTGATATTCAATGCCTCTAATACCAAACCTGAGATCCTACCTCTAACATGAAATGTGATATCCAACTTCTTCCCTTTCCAAATGTGAGAGCCTCCCTATAGCATGAGATGGGATATTCAAGTCCTTCCCATTCCAATCCTGAGACCCTTCCTATAACATAAGATGGGATATCCAACTCCTTCCCATTCCAATCCTGAGACCCTTCCGATAGCAGAGATGTGATATCTCAATGCTGATACCAAACCTGAGACCCTTCCTATAGCATGAGATGTGATATCCAACTCCTTCCCATTCCAATCCTGAGACCCTTCCTATAACATGAGATGTGATGTCTCATTGCTTCTAATACCAAACCTGAGATCCTTCCTATGGCATGAGATGTCATATAAAACTCCTTCCCATTCCATTCCTGAGACCCTTCCTATAGCATGAGATGTGATATCCAACTCCTTCCCATTCCAATCCTGAGACCCTTCCTATAGCATGAGATGTGATATCCAAATCCTTCCCATTCCAATCGTGAGACCCTTCCTATAGCATGAGATGTGATATCCAAAACCTTCCCTTTCCAAAACTGAGAGCCTACCTATAGCATGAGATGTGATATCCAACTCCTTCCCATTCCAATCCTGAGACCCTTCCTATAGCATGAGATGTGATATCTCAATGCTTATACCAAACCTGAGACCCTTCCTATAGCATGAGATGTGATATCCAAATCCTTCCCATTCCAATCCTGAGACCCTTCCTATAGCATGAGATGTTATATCTCAATGCCTCTAATACCAAACCTGAGATCCTACCTCTAACATGAAATGTGATATCCAACTCCTTCCCCTTATAAACCTGGGAGCCTTCCTATAACATGAGATGTGATATCGAAGTGCTTCCCATTCCAATCCTGAGACCCTTCCTATAACATGAGATGTGATATCCAACTCCTTCCCATTCCAATCCTGAGACCCTTCCTATAGCATGAGATGTGATGTCTCAATGCTTCTAATACCAAATCTGAGATCCTTCCTATAACATGGGATGTGATATCCAACTCCTTCCCATTGCAATCTTGAGACCGTTTCTATAGCATGAGATGTGATATCTCAATGCTTATACCAAACCTGAGACCCTTCCTATAGCATGAGATGTGATATCCAAATCCTTCCCATTCCAATCGTGAGACCCTTCCTATAGCATGAGATGTGATATCTCAATGCCTCTAATACCAAACCTGAGATCCTACCTCTATAATGAAATTTGATATGCAACTCCTTCCCCTTCCAAACCTGGGAGCCTTCCTATAACATGAGATGTGATATCGAAGTGCTTCCCATTCCAATCCTGAGACCCTTCCTATAACATGAGATGTGATATCCAACTCCTTCCCATTCCAATCCTGAGACCCTTCCTATAGCATGAGATGTGATGTCTCAATGCTTCTAATACCAAATCTGAGATCCTTCCTATAACATGGGATGTGATATCCAACTCCTTCCCATTGCAATCTTGAGACCGTTTCTATAGCATGAGATGTGATATCTCAATGCTTATACCAAACCTGAGACCCTTCCTATAGCATGAGATGTGATATCCAAGTCCTTCCCATTCCAATCCTGATACCCTTCCTATAACATGAGATGTGATATCCAACTCCTTCCCATTCCAACCTGAGACCCTTCCTATAGCATGAGATGGGATATCCAACTCCTTCCAAATCCAATCCTGATACCCTTCCGATAGCATGAGATGTGATATCCCAATGCTTCTACAAAACCTGAGACCCATACCATGGCTTGAGATGTGATATCCAACTCCTTCCCATTCCAATTCTGAGACCCGTCCTATACCATGGGACTTGATATCTCAATGCTTCTAATACCAAACCTGAGACCGGTCCTATAACATGAGATGTGATATCCAAATCCTTCCCCTTCCAAACCTTAGACCCTTCTTTTATCATGAGATGTGATATCCAATTCGTTCCCATTCCAATCCCGAGACCCTTCCTATAGCATGAGATGTGATATCTCAATGCTTCTAATACCAAACCTGAGACCCTTGCTATAACATGAGATGTGATATTCAAGTCCTTCCCATTCCAATCCTGAGACCCTTCCTATAGCATGAGATGTGATATCTCAATGCTTCTAATAGCAAACCTGAGACCCTTCCTATAATGAGATGGGATATCCAACTCCTTCCCATTCCAATCCTGAGACCCTTCCGATAGCAGAGATGTGATATCTCAATGCTTATACCAAACCTAAGACCCTTCCTATGGCATGAGATGTCAAATACAACTCCTTCCGATTCCAATCCTGAGACCCTTCCTATAGCATGAGATGTGATATCTCAATGCTTCTAATAATAAACCTGAGATCCTTCCTATAACATGAGATGTGATATCCAACTCCTTCCCATTCCAAACCTGAGACCCTTCCGATTGCATGAGATGTGATATCAAACTCCTTCCCATTCCAATCCTGAGACCCTTCCTATAACATGAGATGTGATATCCAACTCCTTCCCATTCCAAACCTGAGACCCTTCCGATTGCATGAGATGTGATATCAAACTCCTTCCCATTCCAATCCTGAGACCCTTCCTATAGCATGAGATGTGATATCCAAGTCCTTCCCATTCCAATCCTGATACCCTTCCTATAACATGAGATGTGATATCCAACTCCTTCCCATTCCAACCTGAGACCCTTCCTATAGCATGAGATGGGATATCCAACTCCTTCCAAATCCAATCCTGATACCCTTCCGATAGCATGAGATGTGATATCCCAATGCTTCTACAAAACCTGAGACCCATACCATGGCTGGAGATGTGATATCCAACTCCTTCCCATTCCAATTCTGAGACCCGTCCTATACCATGGGACTTGATATCTCAATGCTTCTAATACCAAACCTGAGACCGGTCCTATAACATGAGATGTGATATCCAAATCCTTCCCCTTCCAAACCTTAGACCCTTCTTTTATCATGAGATGTGATATCCAAGTCGTTCCCATTCCAATCCCGAGACCCTTCCTATAGCATGAGATGTGATATCTCAATGCTTCTAATACCAAACCTGAGACCCTTGCTATAACATGAGATGTGATATTCAAGTCCTTCCCATTCCAATCCTGAGACCCTTCCTATAGCATGAGATGTGATATCTCAATGCTTCTAATAGCAAACCTGAGACCCTTCCTATAATGAGATGGGATATCCAACTCCTTCCCATTCCAATCCTGAGACCCTTCCGATAGCAGAGATGTGATATCTCAATGCTTATACCAAACCTAAGACCCTTCCTATGGCATGAGATGTCAAATACAACTCCTTCCGATTCCAATCCTGAGACCCTTCCTATAGCATGAGATGTGATATCTCAATGCTTCTAATAATAAACCTGAGATCCTTCCTATAACATGAGATGTGATATCCAACTCCTTCCCATTCCAAACCTGAGACCCTTCCGATTGCATGAGATGTGATATCAAACTCCTTCCCATTCCAATCCTGAGACCCTTCCTATACCATGAGATGTGATATCTCAATGCTTCTAATACCAAACCTGACACCCGTCCTAAAACATGAGATGTGATGTCCAAATCCTTCCCCTTCCAAACCTGAGATCTTTCCTTTAGCATGAGATGTGATATCCAACTCCTTCCCATTCCAATCCTGAGACCCTTCCTATACCATGAGATGTGATATCTCAATGCTTCTAATACCAAACCTGACACCCGTCCTAAAACATGAGATGTGATGTCCAAATCCTTCCCCTTCCAAACCTGAGATCTTTCCTTTAGCATGAGATGTGATATCCAACTCCTTCCCATTCCAATCCTGAGACCCTTCCTATACCATGAGATGTGATATCTCAATGCTTCTAATACCAAACCTGACACCCGTCCTAAAACATGAGATGTGATGTCCAAATCCTTCCCCTTCCAAACCTGAGATCTTTCCTTTAGCATGAGATGTGATATCCAACTCCTTCCCATTCCAATCCTGAGACCCTTCCTATAGCATGATATGTGATATCACAATTTTTCTAATACCAAACCTGAGATCCTTCCTATAACATGAGATGTGTATCCAACTCCTTCCCATTCCAAACCTGAGACCCTTCCTATAGCCTGAGATGTGTTATCTTAATGCTTCTAAAACCAAACCTGAGAACCATCCAATAACATATGTGAAATCCAAATCCTTCCCTTTCCAAACCTGAGACCCTTCCGATAGCATTAGATGTGATATCTCAATGCTTCTAAAACCAAACATGAGAACCATCCTATAACATGAGATGTGAAATCCAAATCCTTCCCTTTCCAAACCTGAGACCCTCCCTATAGCATGAGATGTGATATCTAAGTCCTTCCCATTCCTATCCTGAGACCCTTCCGATAGCAGAGATGTGATATCTCAATGCTTGGACCAAACCTGAGACCCTTCCTATGGCATGAGATGTGATATCCAACTCCTTCCCATTCCAATCTTGAGACGCTTCCTATAGCATGAGATGTGATATCTCAATGCTTCTATCAAACCTGAGTCCCTTCCTTTAGCATGAGATGTGATATCCAACTCCTTCCCATTCAAATCCTGAGACCCTTCCTATAGCATGAGATGTGATATTTCAAAGCTTCTAATACCAAACCTGGGACCCGTCCTATAACATGAGATATGATATCCAAATCCTTCCCCTTCCAAACCTGAGACCCTTCCTTTAGCATGAGATGTGATATCTCAATGTTTCTAATAAAAAACCTGAGACTCTTCCTATAGCAAGAGATGTGATATCCAAATCCTTCCCATTCCAATCCTGAGACCCTTCCTATAACATGAGATGTGATATCTCAATGCCTCTAATACCAAACCTGAGATTCTTCCTATAACATGAGATGTGATATCTCAATGCTTCTAATACCAAACCTGAGACCCTCCCTTTAGCATGAGATGTGATATTCGACTCCTTCCCATTCCAATCCTGAGACCCTTCTGATAGCATGAGATGTGATATCTCAATGCCTCTAATACCAAACCAGAGATTCTTCCTATAACATGAGATGTGATATCTCAATGCTTCTAATACCAAACCTGAGACCCTCCCTTTAGCATGAGATGTGATATCCGACTGCTTCCCATTCCAATCCTGAGACCCTTCTGATAGCATGAGATGTGATATCTCAATGCTTCTAATACCAAACCTGAGACCCTTCCTATAACATAAGATGGGATATCCAACTCCTTCCCATTCCAATCCTGAGACCCTTCCGATAGCAGAGATGTGATATCTCAATGCTTATACCAAACCTGAGACCCTTCCTGTGGCATGAGATGTCATATCCAACTCCTTCCCATTCCAATCCTGAGACCCTTCCTATAGCATGATATGTGATATCACAATTTTTCTAATACCAAACCTGAGATCCTTCCTATAACATGAGATGTGTATCCAACTCCTTCCCATTCCAAAACCTGAGACCCTTCCTATAGCATGAGATGTGATATCTTAATGCTTCTAAAAACAAACCTGAGAACCATCCAATAACATATGTGAAATCCAAATCCTTCCCTTTCCAAACCTGAGACCCTTCCGATAGCATTAGATGTGATATCTCAATGCTTCTAAAACCAAACATGAGAACCATCCTATAACATGAGATGTGAAATCCAAATCCTTCCCTTTCCAAACCTGAGACCCTTCCTATAGCTTGAGATGTGATATCAAACTCCTTCCCATTCCAATCCTGTGATAGCTTGAGATGTGATATCCAACTCCTTCCCATTCCAATCCTGAGATAGCTTGAGATGTGATATCCAACTCCTTCCCATTCCTATCCTGAGACCCTTCCGATAGCAGAGATGTGATATCTCAATGCTTGTACCAAACCTGAGACCCTTCCTATGGCATGAGATGTGATATCCAACTCCTTCCCATTCCAATCCTGAGACCCTTCCTATAGCATGAGATGTGATATCTCAATGCTTATACCAAACCTGAGACCCTTCCTATAGCATGAGATGTGATATCCAAATCCTTCCCATTCCAATCCTGAGACCCTTCCTATAGCATGAGATGTGTTATCTCAATGCCTCTAATACCAAACCTGAGATCCTTCCTTGAACATGAAATGTGATATCCCACTCCTTCCCTTTCCAAACCTGAGAGTCTACCTATAGCATGAGATGTGATATCCAAGTCCTTCCCATTCCAATCCTTAGACACTTCCTACAGCATGAGATGTGATATCTCAATGATTCTATTACCAAACCTGAGACCCGTCCTATAACATGAGATGTGATATCCAACTCCTTCCCGTTCCAAACCTGAGACCCTTTCTATAGCAAGAATCTAATATCCAACTCCTTCCCATTCCAATCCTGAGACCATTCCTATAGCATGAGATGTGATATCTCAATGCTTCTAATACCAAACCTGAGATCCTTCCTATGACATGAGATGTGATATCCAATTCCTTCCCATTCCAAACCTGAGACCCTTCCTATAGCATGAGATGTGATATCTCAATGCTTCTAATACCAAACCTGAGATCCTTCCTATAACATGAGATGTGATATCCAAATCCTTCCCCTTCCAAACCAGAGACCCTCCCTTTAGCATGAGATGTGATATCCAACTCCTTCCCATTCCAATCCTGAGACATTTCTGATAGCATGAGATGTGATATCTCAATGCCTCTAATACCAAACCTGAGATCCTACCTCTAACATGAAATGTGATATCCAACTCCTTCCCCTTGCAAACCTGAGAGCCTTCCTATAGCATGAGATGTGATATCGAAGTATATCCCATTCCAATCCTGAGACCGTTCCTATAACATGAGATGTGATATCCAACTCCTTCCCATTCCAACCTGAGACCCTTCCTATAGCATGAGATGGGATATCCAACTACTTCCAAATCCAATCCTGATACCCTTCCGATAGCATGAGATGTGATATCTCAATCCCTCTAATACCAAACCTGAGATCCTTCCTATAACATGAGATGTGATATCAAAATCCTTCCCCTTCCAAACCTGAGACCCTCCCTTTAGCATGAGATGTTATATCCAACTCCTTCCCATTCCAATCCTGAGACCCTTCTGATAGCATGAGATGTGATATTCAATGCCTCTAATACCAAACCTGAGATCCTACCTCTAACATGAAATGTGATATCCAACTCCTTCCCTTTCCAAACGTGAGAGCCTCCCTATAGCATGAGATGGGATATTCAAGTCCTTCCCATTCCAATCCTGAGACCCTTCCTATAGCATGAGATGTGATATCTCAATGCTTCTAAAACCAAACCTGAGACCCTTCCTATAACATAAGATGGGATATCCAACTCCTTCCCATTCCAATCCTGAGACCCTTCCGATAGCAGAGATGTGATATCTCAATGCTGATACCAAACCTGAGACCCTTCCTATAACATAAGATGGGATATCCAACTCCTTCCCATTCCAATCCTGAGACCCTTCCGACAGCAGAGATGTGATATCTCAATGCTTATACCAAACCTGAGACCCTTCCTGTGGCATGAGATGTCATATCCAACTCCTTCCCATTCCAATCCTGAGACCCTTCCTATAGCATGATATGTGATATCACAATTTTTCTAATACCAAACCTGAGATCCTTCCTATAACATGAGATGTGTATCCAACTCCTTCCCATTCCAAAACCTGAGACCCTTCCTATAGCATGAGATGTGATATCTTAATGCTTCTAAAACCAAACATGAGAACCATCCTATAACATGAGATGTGAAATCCAAATCCTTCCCTTTCCAAACCTGAGACCCTTCCGATAGCATTAGATGTGATATCTCAATGCTTCTAAAACCAAACATGAGAACCATCCTATAACATGAGATGTGAAATCCAAATCCTTCCCTTTCCAAACCTGAGACCCTTCCTATAGCTTGAGATGTGATATCAAACTCCTTCCCATTCCAATCCTGTGATAGCTTGAGATGTGATATCCAACTCCTTCCCATTCCAATCCTGAGATAGCTTGAGATGTGATATCCAACTCCTTCCCATTCCTATCCTGAGACCCTTCCGATAGCAGAGATGTGATATCTCAATGCTTGTACCAAACCTGAGACCCTTCCTATGGCATGAGATGTGATATCCAACTCCTTCCCATTCCAATCCTGAGACCCTTCCTATAGCATGAGATGTGATATCTCAATGCTTATACCAAACCTGAGACCCTTCCTATAGCATGAGATGTGATATCCAAATCCTTCCAATTCCAATCCCGAGACCCTTCCTATAGCATGAGATGTGATATCTCAATGCCTCTAATACCAAACCTGAGATCCTTCCTTGAACATGAAATGTGATATCCCACTCCTTCCCTTTCCAAACCTGAGAGTCTACCTATAGCATGAGATGTGATATCCAAGTCCTTCCCATTCCAATCCTTAGACACTTCTGATAGCAGAGATGTGATATCTCAATGCTTAGACCAAACCTGAGACCCTTCCTATAACATGAGATGTGATATCCAACTCCTTCCCGTTCCAAACCTGAGACCCTTTCTATAGCAAGAATCTAATATCCAACTCCTTCCCATTCCAATCCTGAGACCATTCCTATAGCATGAGATGTGATATCTCAATGCTTCTAATACCAAACCTGAGATCCTTCCTATGACATGAGATGTGATATCCAATTCCTTCCCATTCCAAACCTGATATCCTTCCTATAGCATGAGATGTGATATCTCAATGCTTCTAATACCAAACCTGAGATCCTTCCTATAACATGAGATGTGATATCCAAATCCTTCCCCTTCCAAACCAGAGACCCTCCCTTTAGCATGAGATGTGATATCCAACTCCTTCCCATTCCAATCCTGAGACATTTCTGATAGCATGAGATGTGATATCTCAATGCCTGTAAATACCAAACCTGAGATCCTACCTCTAACATGAAATGTGATATCCAACTCCTTCCCCTTGCAAACCTGAGAGCCTTCCTATAGCATGAGATGTGATATCGAAGTATTTCCCATTCCAATCCTGAGACCCTTCCTATAACATGAGATGTGATATCCAACTCCTTCCCATTCCAACCTGAGACCCTTCCTATAGCATGAGATGGGATATCCAACTACTTCCAAATCCAATCCTGATACCCTTCCGATAGCATGAGATGTGATATCTCAATCCCTCTAATACCAAACCTGAGATCCTTCCTATAACATGAGATGTGATATCAAAATCCTTCCCCTTCCAAACCTGAGACCCTCCCTTTAGCATGAGATGTGATATCCAACTCCTTCCCATTCCAATCCTGAGACCCTTCTGATAGCATGAGATGTGATATTCAATGCCTCTAATACCAAACCTGAGATCCTACCTCTAACATGAAATGTGATATCCAACTCCTTCCCCTTCCAAACCTGAGAGCCTTCCTATAGCATGAGTTATGATATCCAAGTCCTTCCCATTCCAATCCTGAGACCCTTCCTATAACATGAAATGTGATATCCAACTCCTTCCCATTCCAACCTGAGACCCTTCCTATAGCATGAGATGGGATATCCAACGCCTTCCAAATCCAATACTGATACCCTTCCGATAGCACGAGATGTGATATCCCAATGCTTCTACCAAACCTGAGACCCATACTATGGCATGAGATGTGATATCAAACTCCTTCCCATTCCAATCCTGAGACCCTTCTTATACCATGAGACTTGATATCTCAATGCTTCTAATACCAAACCTGAGACCCGTCCTATAACATGAGATGTGATATCCAAATCCTTCCCCTTCCAAACCTTAGACCCTTCCATTATCATGAGATGTGATATCCAACTCCTTCCCATTCCAATCCTGAGACCCTTCCGATATCATGATATGTGATATCTCAATGCTTATACCAAATCTGAGACCCTTCCTATGGCCTGAGATGTCATATACAACTCCTTCCCATTCCAATCCTGAGACCCTTCCTATAGCATGAGATGTGATATCTCAATGCTTATACCAAATCTGAGACCCTTCCTATAGCATGAGATGTGATATCCAACTCCTTCCCATTCCAATCCTGAGACACTTCCTATAGCATGAGAAGTGATATCTCCATGCTTATACCAAACCTGAGACCCTTCCTATAGCATAAGATGTGATATCCAAATCCTTCCTATTCCAATCCTGAGACCCTTCCTATAGCATGAGATGTGATATCTCAATGCTTATACCAAACCTGAGACCCTTCCTATAGCATGAGATGTGATATCCAACTCCTTCCCATTCCAATCCTGAGACCCTTCCTATAGCATGAGATGTGATGTCTCAATGCTTCTAATACCAAACCTGAGATCCTTCCTATAACATGAGATGTGATATCCAACTCCTTCTCATTCCAATCCTGAGACCCTTATGATAGCATGAGATGTGATATCTCAATGCCTCTTATACCAAACCTGAGATCCTTCCGATAGCATGAGATGTGATATCTCAATGCTTCTAATACCAAACCTGAGATCCTTCCTATAATATGAGATGTGATTTCCAAATCCTTCCCCTTCCAAACCTGAGACCCTCCCTTTAGCATGAAATGTGATATCCAACTCCTTCCCATTCCAATCCTGAGACCCTTCTAATAGCATGAGATGTGATATCTCAATGCCTCTAATACCAAACCTGAGATCCTACCTCTAACATGAAATGTGATATCCATCTCCTTCCCTTTCCAAACCTGAGACCCTGCCTATAGCATGAGATGTGATATCCAAGTCCTTCCCATTCCAATCCTGAGACCCTTCCTATAGCATGTGATGTGATATCTCAATGCTTATACCAAACCTGAGACCCTTCCTATGGCATGAGATGTCATACACAACTCCTTCCCATTCCAACCCTGAGACCCTTCCTATAGCATGAGATGTGATATCTCAATGCTCATACCAAACCTGAGACCCTTCCTATAGCATGAGATGTGATATCCAACTTCTTCCCATTCCAATCCTGAGACCCTTCCTATAGCATGAGATATGATATCTCAATGCTTATACCAAACCTGAGACCCTTCCTATAGCATAAGATGTGATATCCAAATCCTTCCCATTCCAATCCTGAGACCCTTCCTATAGCATGAGATGTGATATCTCAATGCTTATACCAAACCTGAGACCCTTCCTATAGCATGAGATGTGATATCCAACTCCTTCCCATTCCAATCCTGAGACCCTTCCTATAGCATGAGATGTGATGTCTCAATGCTTCTAATACCAAACCTGAGATCCTTCCTATAACATGAGATGTGATATCCAACTCCTTCCCATTCCAATCCTGAGACCCTTATGATAGCATGAGATGTGATATCTCAATGCCTCTTACACCAAACCTGAGATCCTTCCGATAGCATGAGATGTGATATCTCAATGCTTCTAATACCAAACCTGAGATCCTTCCTATAATATGAGATGTGATTTCCAAATCCTTCCCCTTCCAAACCTGAGACCCTCCCTTTAGCATGAAATGTGATATCCAACTCCTTCCCATTCCAATCCTGAGACCCTTCTGATAGCATGAGATGTGATATCTCAATGCCTCTAATACCAAACCTGAGATCCTACCTCTAACATGAAATGTGATATCCATCTCCTTCCCTTTCCAAACCTGAGACCCTGCCTATAGCATGAGATGTGATATCCAAGTCCTTCCCATTCCAATCCTGAGACCATTCCTATAGCATGTGATGTGATATCTCAATGCTTATACCAAACCTGAGACCCTCTGTTAAGACGGATTTCTGAACTCTGTCCTGGTGGCGCAGAAGTTCAGAAGGCCAACCTAATTACTTGGAACAGGGTAACCTCTGGACAAGCCAGACCAATCAAGGTAGCGATCGCAGCGGTCAAGACTAGGTCTCAAGAGGGGTCAGGGTGACTGAAAGCCCGCAGTGAGCACACAAAGCAAGAGCGCTTACAAACTACTCCAAACAGTTGTTATATCAAAAATAGATACACATTTATTTTAAGGCCTTTAAAACAATGACCGTAGCGAGAAAATCACAATATCACAATATTAAACCAACACATACCATATCAACACAATATATATACAACTACACAGTCGCAAGCGTTTAAAGCACGAAATATGTAGTCCACCTGAAAGGAAAGGAAAACAGGCAGTGCGATAACACTTTAGACTCAGTTCGCCTTCAGAGGCACCTAACTAGATGGAAGTCCGAGCCCTGCGAAGAGTGGAGCCTTGTGCTCAAAGTACCTGCCACGCCGGTGCCAACGGGCAAAAGGGGAAGCTCTTCGTAGGAAGTCAGGCAGTTCGGGTTAGTGCACAGCAGAAGGAGAACAGGTTCCGCAACTCAAGCGCAGCCTCCACAGCGGGCAGAAGCAGAGCGCGAGTACGGCCAAAAGGGTGCTGTTTTTACACAGCAGGGAAAAGCAATGGGATACTGCAGGAGGGCGACCAGATCCTAGCTAAACTACTCACCGGTCCCCGAAGCAAGCAGACCCAGGCTTCTCCACGTTAGTTTCAGCAGCTGGCAGGTTCAGAAGAGCAGGGAACGCCTCGTAGTCGTGTAGAGCAAAAAGACGTCCCAATCGACGAAACCAGCACAGTTTGTTGCCGCAGCAGGACAACGGAGCGGCCGTGTGTATTCAAGCCAAATGTACACTCCTCCCTTCAGACTTGGGAACGCCAAGTGTACGAAGCGTGGGAGAGTGACAAGGACTCGACATACAACACAACCTGGCGGCAGTTACAGAGCAGGACTCCCTTGTAAGCTGGTCAGTCAACTGGATGGCCCAGAGACGCTTCCGAAGGCTTACTTGGCAGGAGATGATGAAGTCGCCGGGAATAGCTGTTCCTGCTATTCCAAAGGTCGAAGCACCAGTACAGGCCTTCTGGTTCGATCAAAGGAGGAAAGGGTTTCACAGGACGACAGCAGTGCAAAGGAGGATTCCTTCAGCGGGTCACCAGCGATTCCTCGGTCCAGCCTCGTGGTTGCAGGATACTTGGCTCCTGTATTCCTTCGTTCGTGAGAACTCAGGAGATCGACATGGTAGTGGTGTTTCCAGCTCCCTCTTATCCACGGTTCCCTTCGCGCCAAAACGGAGGGGAGCCAATGGGAGATCCGCTCATCAACACACATACCATACGTGGACCAATCACGGACCACGGTGGTCCCAGGCATTCACACCACCCCAGACTCTCTGGCACCCAGGATGTGTATTGGGACCAGACATCCCAGCCCACATCCTGGAGGCACACAAACGACATGTAGAAGCCCGCGAAAGCAACCACGTTTCGCGGGAAAGTACATGCCCAAATAAGGAAGGCCCCGGGTCGCCCGACCTGGGGAAGGTGAAGGGAGCAAGACGGTCAGTGGACAGGACAAAGGAGCCTCGTGGTCTGGCCATTTTGGGAGCCAGGCCACCATTTTGGGTTCAGTGCGAAAAACATGCTCAGAACGCCAAAAGGAGCTCAAAATAAACAAAACGATCGCTGCCACCATTCCAGTCCCTGAATGACTTGCACCGATCAAAATACCATCCTAAAAGAGTATCTAGGGCCTGTAGAAGGCTAGAGACCCAAGAGAGCTGTAACTTAGCTTACAGTGCCCTCTTGTGTCATGTTGCACTACAGCCGCAACATGATAAAAGAAACTACGGGAAACAGCGTTCCCCGGTACTGACTGTCTTAAGGGCATGTCAGTTTCCCCGTAAGAAAGGAGCGAAAGCCCAGAGAAGTGCGGCAGAAGGCTGTACTTCTCTGGCAAAGTCAAGAACAAGGTTAAAAACAATAGCAAAAAGTTTAGGGGTTGCCACATGGAAGGAAAATTACCTACAATTACGAAATCTTTCCTAGCACTCGCCCCTCCCAGACTATGGACAGGGGGAACTTATCCACCCCTGGATGAGTCTCTTGTTCAGGTCGGTTAAACATTCTGGACAACCCATCAGCATTGCTATGTTGGACACCTGGCCTATGCTCAATAGTGAAGTCGAAGCCTTGTAGACTTATGGACCACCTAAGCAACTTTGGATTCTCCCCCTTCATGTTCATTAGCCACTTTAACGGCTTATGGTCAGTCTGCACAGTAAAGTGGGTCCCATAGAGGTAGGGCCTCAGCTTCCTTAGGGCCCACACAACAGAGAAACATTCTTTCTCTACCGTGGACCATCTGAGCTCTCTGTCCTTAAACTGGCGACTAATAAAACCGATAGGGTGTTCCTTACCCTTCTCATCTACTTGTGATAGTACAGCTCCTATCCCAGTGTCAGAGGCATCCGTCTGCACGATAAAAGGTCTTTGATAATCAGGGGCCCTTAGCACAGGGGCCTGGCACAAGGAGTCTTTTAAGCCATTGAAGGCCTTCTCACACTCGTCGGTCCAAGTTACCTTCTTGGGTTTCTTCGGAGTTGTGAGGGCAGTCAGAGGGGCAGCAATGGTGCCATAGTCTGCCACAAAATTGCGATAATAACCCGTGAGTCCTAAGAAGGCTCTCACTTGGGTTTGCGTAGTGGGGGTAGGCCAGTCTTGTACTGCTTGTACTTTACTGGGTAGAGACTGTATCCTCCCTCCACCTACTTCATGTCCAAGGTAAACCACTGAGCCTTGTCCAATCTGGCGTTTACTAGCCTTTATGGTCAAGTGGGCTTTCCGAAGAGCCTGGAGCACAATCCCGAGGTGTTTCACATGGTCTTCCCAGGTGGCACTGAAAACTGCTATATCGTCCAACCCATTCAACACATGATTCACAAGCCTCTGGAAAGTGGCAGGTGCATTCTTCAACCCGAACGGCATTACCCGGAATTGGTAAAAGCCGTCTGGAGTAGAAAATGCTGTCTTCTCCTTGGCATGTTCTGCTAAAGCTATTTGCCAATAGCCAGCAGTGAGGTCAAACGTGCTGAGGTACCTGGAGGCACCCAAAGTATCCACCAGCTCATCTGTTCGAGGCAAGGGGTGTGCATCTGTCTTGGTGACAGCATTCAGAGCCCTGTAATCCACGCAGAACCTCAATTCAGAAGTGCCTGCCTTTGGAACCAACACCACTGGGCTGGACCAAGGACTACTAGAGGGTTCAATCACCCCAAGATCTAACATCTTGTTGACCTCGGTCTTAATATAAGACCGTACTTTATCTGACATCCTGTATCCCCTACTTTTGGTAGGTACACTGTCTCCTGTGTCAATGTTATGTTTGCACCAAGGTGTCAAACCAGGGGACTGTGAAAACAGGGGGGAAAACTGCCTAAGCAAACTTTTCACCTCAGCCTGCTGATTCGGAGTCAGGTGAGGGGCCACTCGGACACCCTCAACGGAGCTATCTGAAGGACCGCTTTGGAACAGGTCGGGGAGAGGTTCTGACTCCTCTTCCTCAACATCTGAAGCCAGTAGCAGTGCTGCGATTTCGACTCTTGGGACGAAAGCCTTCAGCCTATTCACGTGAAACACTTTTGGAGCCTGTCCAGGCCTTCCAAGGTCCACTAAATAGTTCACCTCACCCAGGGGCTCCACCACTGTGTAAGGGCCTGACCATTTGTCCTGTAAAGCTCGAGGCCTTATTGGATTCATGATCAGGACTTGCTGACCAGGTGTAAAGTTGATGAGGGAAGCTTTCTGGTCGTACCAATGTTTCACCAGCGCTTGCCCTGCCTTCAATTTATCACTAGCTAAGCCCATCAGAAGTACCATCCGTTTTCTGAGCCCTAGCACATAATCAACTACATTGGTAGTAACAGGGGGAGTGGGCATCTCCCATCCCTCTTTGACGATGGCTAAGGGTCCCCGTACGGGATGACCGAACAGAAGTTCGAAGGGGCTGAAGCCAACACCCTCCTGTGGTACCTCTCTGTAGGCAAACAGCAAGCATGGTAAAAGAAGATCCCATTTTCTTCTCTGAGGCTCCTCCAGAGCCCCAATCATGCTCTTTAACGTTCTGTTGAAACGTTCCACCAGACCATTGGTCTGGGGGTGGTATGCAGAAGAGAACTTGTAGGTGACCCCACATTCTTTCCACATAGCCTGCATATACTTCGACATAAAGTTGCTGCCACGATCTGACACAACTTCTTTAGGGAAGCCAACCCTAGTAAATATGCCGAGTAAAGCTTTTGCAACTGACTTGGCAGTTACAGTTTTCAATGGGATGGCCTCAGGATACCTGGTTGCATGGTCGACCAGCACCAGGATAAACCTATTTCCCGAGGATGTTTGCGGGTCAAGGGGACCAACGATGTCGATCCCTACCCTTTCAAATGGTACCCCCACAACTGGGAGCAGTACCAACGGAGCTTGGATTGTCGCGCCAACCTTACCAGACAACTGGCAGGAGGCACAACTCCTGCAGTGACTTTCTACTTGCACCCCCATCTTGGGCCAGTAGAAGTGCATGGATAACCTTTGCTTGGTCCTCTTCATACCAAGGTGACCAGCAAGGGGAACTTCATGCGCCAACTGCAGGAGGAAGGGCCTAACAGCAAGGGGAACCACCAACCTCCTATGGTCTCCTTCTGTAGACTCTGTGGGCTCACTATAGAGGAGTCCACCTTCCCAATAAATCCTATGCTTCCCAGGAGGTTCACCCTCAAGCTGGGAGCAGGCCTGTCTCCTTAGGCCTTCCAGAGATGGGCACTCACGTTGGCCTTTACTGAATTCGTCCCTATCAGGACCTCCTTCAACTAACAAGTCTTTTAGTTCAGGATGATCGTTGGGGTCGAATACTTCAGGCATCGCCACCTCCTCGTCAGGCCCGGGCGATTGACCAACTTCCTCCACCGCAGTGGTAGGCGAGCTCGGGGGAATATTCTCTTTCCCTCGTTTTGACTTGTAGACTCCTTTCGCCTTGGGTTTGCCCTTCGGCTGGGGCGGCGTATTGGACTTGGCCAATGCTGCCCGTGCTTGAGACCGTGTGTAGGGTCTTTCGGCAGTGTCTCCTACGAGCCCTAAAGCTCTGAGATCATTACCCAACAAGACCTTTCCTGGGACGTTTCTCTGAATGCTCACTGGAATCCTGACTGCTGTACCATTTAAAGTAAGATCTACAGGTATTACTGGAAACATACGGAGGGGGCCGTCAGCCAACTTAGTGGGCATCAGAGTAGCTCTGGCAACTTCCTCTGAGTCTACCAAGGTAGAATCCACTACAGTTCGACTGCACCCACTATCCCTAAGAGCTGGAGTATCCACTCCATTGATCAGCACACTGTCTTTAAAGTAGTGCTTGGTATTATCCGGAATCCTAGCATAAGCCTCTGCGACTTTAGGCTCCCAGGAACCCAGGGACACTAAAACTACCTCAGCCTCTATTCCGCTGGGAAATGAGTCTGAGGAGAAGGATGCTCCTGTAATCTCTTCTTCCTCGTAGGAGGAGAAGGCCAGATTAGCGGAGTGGACCCCCAAAGGTCTAACCTTACACCGGGGATCCCCCTTCACATGGTCAGTTGCTCCACAAGAAAAACAAGCCCCAACGGGTCTGTTTACGTAGGGAGGCTTATTGTAACCAGAGTTCTGTTTCGGAGGCGAACCTCCACTACCCTGTGAGTTCTCTTGTGTCTTACCCTTGTTTTTCTTTTTGTGGCCCTTATGGGAAGAAGATTTAGCAGATTCCCCACCCTCCATATCTTTGGACTTTTTCCCTTCCTCCTGCTTACCAGGATGAGTTTTGTCCTTATGGGACACTCGATGTGACACCCATAAGTCTGCTGCAATGGCCAGCTTCCTAGGATCTATCTCCTTTGAATCAGCCAAATGCTGCTTAAGCTCCGGGGAAGAAGAAGCAAAAATATGTTCCAGCATGACAAGATTTATCATGCCTTCGAAGGTAGAAACCTTATAACCTTCGACCCAGCCAGTTAAGTTTTTCAAAGATTCAGCGACATAAGATACCCAAGTACCACCTTCCTTTTTCTTATACTCTCGAAAACGCTTTAAATATTGGGCCGGAGTCTTCCCAAACTTTAAAATGAGAGTTTGCTTTAACATTGCGAAATCAGCCCGCTCAGCCTTCGACATTTCCATAATGGCACTGCAGCCAGAATGGGGCAGTCTACTGAGCAACCACGCAATCTTATCAGCATTGTCAACTTCTTGAACCTCGCATGCATACTCAAACGCATTCAGCCAGTCCATAATGTCATTCCTTTCTTCATACACACTGAGCAGATCTTTCGGAAACCGTGGATGAGAGGAAGCCCCAGACCCATGTCCAGGACCCTTGGACCCATTTGCAACCTGAAGCTTGGCCAGTTCCAACTGGTGATCCCTGTCTTTCTGTTTTTCTGCCTGTTCGATTTTTAGTTTGGCTATGCTGAATTCAAGCTCCTGCTGCCTAAACCGCAGCTCTTGCTTCTTGAATTCAAGCATAGCCTCCCCATCAACACTGGCAGAGGAAACATTAGACATCACATCCTCCCTGTCCTCGTGGTCGCGGTGGATCAGTGCGGCGGCAGAACCGTCGGTTCTACCAGTGAGAACAGCCCCACCACCTTCCGCACTGTCCTCAGAAGTTATAGCGTCAAGCTGCGCTTCTTGCCACGCCACAATTCTTTGGATCATTTCCAATTTAGTGCCTTGAGAGGAAACACCTCTCTCCGCACACATCTTCTTCAATGTTTCTGATTTGGAAGCATTTAAAGTTAACAACGTATTTGTTTCCATACTGTTTGATAGGACTATGGCCTTTTTAAAGTTATACTACAACAATTCACTACGTGTACTGTTTGGAATAACCTGAAATGCCTTAGTTCGAGCGCAACACTGGATACCTTCAGTCGTATCCCACCGCTGTACACCAATTTGTTAAGACGGATTTCTGAACTCTGTCCTGGTGGCGCAGAAGTTCAGAAGGCCAACCTAATTACTTGGAACAGGGTAACCTCTGGACAAGCCAGACCAATCAAGGTAGCGATCACGGCGGTCAAGACTAGGTCTCAAGAGGGGTGAGGGTGACTGAAAGCCCGCAGTGAGCACACAAAGCAAGAGCGCTTACAAACTACTCCAAACAGTTGTTATATCAAAAATAGATACACATTTATTTTAAGGCCTTTAAAACAATGACCGTAGTGAGAAAATCACAATATCACAATATTAAACCAACACATACCATATCAACACAATATATATACAAATACACAGTCGCAAGCGTTTAAAGCACGAAATATGTAGTCCACCTGAAAGGAAAGGAAAACAGGCAGTGCGATAACACTTTAGACTCAGTTCGCCTTCAGAGGCACCTAACTAGATGGAAGTCCGAGCCCTGCGAAGAGTGGAGCCTTGTGCTCAAAGTACCTGCCATGCCGGTGCCAACGGGCAAAAGGGGAAGCTCTTCGTAGGAAGTCAGGCAGTTCGGGTTAGTGCACAGCAGAAGGAGAACAGGTTCCGCAACTCAAGCGCAGCCTCCACAGCGGGCAGAAGCAGAGCGCGAGTACGGCCAAAAGGGTGCTGTTTTTACACAGCAGGGAAAAGCAATGGGATACTGCAGGAGGGCGACCAGATCCTAGCTAAACTACTCACCGGTCCCCGAAGCAAGCAGACCCAGGCTTCTCCACGTTAGTTTCAGCAGCTGGCAGGTTCAGAAGAGCAGGGAACGCCTCGCAGTCGTGTAGAGCAAAAAGACGTCCCAATCGACGAAACCAGCACAGTTTGTTGCCGCAGCAGGACAACGGAGCGGCCGTGTGTATTCAAGCCAAATGTACACTCCTCCCTTCAGACTTGGGAACGCCAAGTGTACGAAGCGTGGAAGAGTGACAAGGACTCGACATACAACACAACCTGGCGGCAGTTACAGAGCAGGACTCCCTTGTAAGCTGGTCAGTCAACTGGATGGCCCAGAGACGCTTCCGAAGGCTTACTTGGCAGGAGATGATGAAGTTGCCGGGAATAGCTGTTCCTGCTATTCCAAAGGTCGAAGCACCAGTACAGGCCTTCTGGTTCGATCAAAGGAGGAAAGGGTTTCACAGGACGACAGCAGTGCAAAGGAGGATTCCTTCAGCGGGTCACCAGCGATTCCTCGGTCCAGCCTCGTGGTTGCAGGATACTTGGCTCCTGTATTCCTTCGTTCGTGAGAAATCCAAGTCCTTCCCATTCCAATCCTGAGACCCTCCCTTTAGCATGAGATGTGATATCCAACTCCTTCCCATTCCAATCCTGAGACCGTTCTGATAGCATGAGATGTGATATCTCAATGCTTCTAATACCAAACCTGAGATCCTTCCGATAGCATGAGATGTGATATTTCAATTCTTCTAATACCAAACCTGAGATCCTTCCTATAACACGAGATGTGATATTCAAATCCTTCCCCTTCCAAACCTGAGACCCTCCCTTTAGCATGAGATGTGATATCCAACTCCTTCCCATTCCAATCCTGAGACCCTTCTGATAGCATGAGATGTGATATCGAAGTCCTTCCCATTCCAATCCTGAGACCCTTCCTATAACATGAGATGTGATATCCAACTCCTTCCCATTCCAATCCTGAGACCCTTCCTATAGCATGAGATGTGATGTCTCAATGCTTCTAATACCAAATCTGAGATCCTTCCTATAACATGAGATGTGATATCCAACTCCTTCCATTCCAATCCTGAGACCCTTCCTATAGCATGGGATGTGATATTTCAATGCTTATAGCAAACCTGAGACCCTTCCTATAGCATGAGATGTGATATCCAAATCCTTCCCATTCCAATCGTGAGACCCTTCCTATAGCATGAGATGTGATATCTCAATGCCTCTAATACCAAACCTGAGATCCTTCCTGTAACATGAAATGTGATATCCAAATCCTTCCCTTTCCAAACCTGAGAGCCTACCTATAGCATGAGATGTGATATCCAACTCCTTCCCATTCCAATCCTGAGACCCTTCCTATAGCATGAGATGTGATATCTCAATGCTTATACCAAACCTGAGACCCTTCCTATAGCATGAGATGTGATATCCAAATCCTTCCCATTCCAATCCTGAGACCCTTCCTATAGCATGAGATGTGATATCTCAATGCCTCTAATACCAAACCTGAGATCCTTCCTTGAACATGAAATGTGATATCCCACTCCTTCCCTTTCCAAACCTGAGAGTCTACCTATAGCATGAGATGTGATATCCAAGTCCTTCCCATTCCAATCCTTAGACACTTCCTACAGCATGAGATGTGATATCTCAATGATTCTATTACCAAACCTGAGACCCGTCCTATAACATGAGATCGGATATCCAACTCCTTCCCATTTCAATCCTGAGAAACTTCCGATAGCAGAGATGTGATATCTCAATGCTTAGACCAAACCTGAGACCCTTCCTATAACATGAGATGTGATATCCAACTCCTTCCCGTTCCAAACCTGAGACCCTTTCTATAGCAAGAATCTAATATCCAACTCCTTCCCATTCCAATCCTGAGACCATTCCTATAGCATGAGATGTGATATCTCAATGCTTCTAATACCAAACCTGAGATCCTTCCTATAACATGAGATGTGATATCCAAATCCTTCCCCTTCCAAACCAGAGACCCTCCCTTTAGCATGAGATGTGATATCCAACTCCTTCCCATTCCAATCCTGAGACATTTCTGATAGCATTAGATGTGATATCTCAATGCCTCTAATACCAAACCTGAGATCCTACCTCTAACATGAAATGTGATATCCAACTCCTTCCCCTTGCAAACCTGAGAGCCTTCCTATAGCATGAGATGTGATATCGAAGTATTTCCCATTCCAATCCTGAGACCCTTCCTATAACATGAGATGTGATATCCAACTCCTTCCCATTCCAACCTGAGACCCTTCCTATAGCATGAGATGGGATATCCAACTACTTCCAAATCCAATCCTGATACCCTTCCGATAGCATGAGATGTGATATCTCAATCCCTCTAATACCAAACCTGAGATCCTTCCTATAACATGAGATGTGATATCAAAATCCTTCCCCTTCCAAACCTGAGACCCTCCCTTTAGCATGAGATGTGATATCCAACTCCTTCCCATTCCAATCCTGAGACCCTTCTGATAGCATGAGATGTGATATTCAATGCCTCTAATACGAAACCTGAGATCCTACCTCTAACATGAAATGTGATATCCAACTCCTTCCCTTTCCAAACGTGAGAGCCTCCCTATAGCATGAGATGGGATATTCAAGTCCTTCCCATTCCAATCCTGAGACCCTTCCTATAGCATGAGATGTGATATCTCAATGCTTCTAATACCAAACCTGAGACCCTTCCTATAACATAAGATGGGATATCCAACTCCTTCCCATTCCAATCCTGAGACCCTTCCGATAGCAGAGATGTGATATCTCAATGCTGATACCAAACCTGAGACCCTTCCTATGGCATGAGATGTCATATACAACTCCTTCCCATTCCAATCCTGAGACCATTCCTATAGCATGAGATGTGATATCTCAATGCTTCTAATACCAAACCTGAGATCCTTCCTATGACATGAGATGTGATATCCAATTCCTTCCCATTCCAAACCTGAGACCCTTCCTATAGCATGAGATGTGATATCTCAATGCTTCTAATACCAAACCTGAGATCCTTCCTATAACATGAGATGTGATATCCAAATCCTTCCCCTTCCAAACCAGAGACCCTCCCTTTAGCATGAGATGTGATATCCAACTCCTTCCCATTCCAATCCTGAGACATTTCTGATAGCATGAGATGTGATATCTCAATGCCTCTAATACCAAACCTGAGATCCTACCTCTAACATGAAATGTGATATCCAACTCCTTCCCCTTGCAAACCTGAGAGCCTTCCTATAGCATGAGATGTGATATCGAAGTATTTCCCATTCCAATCCTGAGACCCTTCCTATAACATGAGATGTGATATCCAACTCCTTCCCATTCCAACCTGAGACCCTTCCTATAGCATGAGATGGGATATCCAATTACTTCCAAATCCAATCCTGATACCCTTCCGATAGCATGAGATGTGATATCTCAATCCCTCTAATACCAAACCTGAGATCCTTCCTATAACATGAGATGTGATATCAAAATCCTTCCCCTTCCAAACCTGAGACCCTCCCTTTAGCATGAGATGTGATATCCAACTCCTTCCCATTCCAATCCTGAGACCCTTCTGATAGCATGAGATGTGATATTCAATGCCTCTAATACCAAACCTGAGATCCTACCTCTAACATGAAATGTGATATCCAACTTCTTCCCTTTCCAAACGTGAGAGCCTCCCTATAGCATGAGATGGGATATTCAAGTCCTTCCCATTCCAATCCTGAGACCCTTCCTATAGCATGAGATGTGATATCTCAATGCTTCTAATACCAAACCTGAGACCCTTCCTATAACATAAGATGGGATATCCAACTCCTTCCCATTCCAATCCTGAGACCCTTCCGATAGCAGAGATGTGATATCTCAATGCTGATACCAAACCTGAGACCCTTCCTATAGCATGAGATGTGATATCCAACTCCTTCCCATTCCAATCCTGAGACCCTTCCTATAACATGAGATGTGATGTCTCAATGCTTCTAATACCAAACCTGAGATCCTTCCTATGGCATGAGATGTCATATAAAACTCCTTCCCATTCCATTCCTGAGACCCTTCCTATAGCATGAGATGTGATATCCAACTCCTTCCCATTCCAATCCTGAGACCCTTCCTATAGCATGAGATGTGATATCCAAATCCTTCCCATTCCAATCGTGAGACCCTTCCTATAGCATGAGATGTGATATCCAAAACCTTCCCTTTCCAAAACTGAGAGCCTACCTATAGCATGAGATGTGATATCCAACTCCTTCCCATTCCAATCCTGAGACCCTTCCTATAGCATGAGATGTGATATCTCAATGCTTATACCAAACCTGAGACCCTTCCTATAGCATGAGATGTGATATCCAAATCCTTCCCATTCCAATCCTGAGACCCTTCCTATAGCATGAGATGTTATATCTCAATGCCTCTAATACCAAACCTGAGATCCTACCTCTAACATGAAATGTGATATCCAACTCCTTCCCCTTCTAAACCTGGGAGCCTTCCTATAACATGAGATGTGATATCGAAGTGCTTCCCATTCCAATCCTGAGACCCTTCCTATAACATGAGATGTGATATCCAACTCCTTCCCATTCCAATCCTGAGACCCTTCCTATAGCATGAGATGTGATGTCTCAATGCTTCTAATACCAAATCTGAGATCCTTCCTATAACATGGGATGTGATATCCAACTCCTTCCCATTGCAATCTTGAGACCGTTTCTATAGCATGAGATGTGATATCTCAATGCTTATACCAAACCTGAGACCCTTCCTATAGCATGAGATGTGATATCCAAATCCTTCCCATTCCAATCGTGAGACCCTTCCTATAGCATGAGATGTGATATCTCAATGCCTCTAATACCAAACCTGAGATCCTACCTCTATAATTAAATTTGATATGCAACTCCTTCCCCTTCCAAACCTGATAGCCTTCCTATAGCATGAGATGTGATATCCAAGTCCTTCCCATTCCAATCCTGATACCCTTCCTATAACATGAGATGTGATATCCAACTCCTTCCCATTCCAACCTGAGACCCTTCCTATAGCATGAGATGGGATATCCAACTCCTTCCAAATCCAATCCTGATACCCTTCCGATAGCATGAGATGTGATATCCCAATGCTTCTACAAAACCTGAGACCCATACCATGGCATGAGATGTGATATCAAACTCCTTCCCATTCCAATCCTGACACCCTTCCTATAGCTTGAGATGTGATATCCAACTCCTTCCCATTCCAATTCTGAGACCCGTCCTATACCATGGGACTTGATATCTCAATGCTTCTAATACCAAACCTGAGACCGGTCCTATAACATGAGATGTGATATCCAAATCCTTCCCCTTCCAAACCTTAGACCCTTCTTTTATCATGAGATGTGATATCCAAGTCGTTCCCATTCCAATCCTGAGACCCTTCCTATAGCATGAGATGTGATATCTCAATGCTTCTAATACCAAACCTGAGACCCTTGCTATAACATGAGATGTGATATTCAAGTCCTTCCCATTCCAATCCTGAGACCCTTCCTATAGCATGAGATGTGATATCTCAATGCTTCTAATAGCAAACCTGAGACCCTTCCTATAATGAGATGGGATATCCAACTCCTTCCCATTCCAATCCTGAGACCCTTCCGATAGCAGAGATGTGATATCTCAATGCTTATACCAAACCTAAGACCCTTCCTATGGCATGAGATGTCAAATACAACTCCTTCCGATTCCAATCCTGAGACCCTTCCTATAGCATGAGATGTGATATCTCAATGCTTCTAATAATAAACCTGAGATCCTTCCTATAACATGAGATGTGATATCCAACTCCTTCCCATTCCAAACCTGAGACCCTTCCGATTGCATGAGATGTGATATCAAACTCCTTCCCATTCCAATCCTGAGACCCTTCCTATACCATGAGATGTGATATCTCAATGCTTCTAATACCAAACCTGACACCCGTCCTAAAACATGAGATGTGATGTCCAAATCCTTCCCCTTCCAAACCTGAGATCTTTCCTTTAGCATGAGATGTGATATCCAACTCCTTCCCATTCCAATCCTGAGACCCTTCCTATACCATGAGATGTGATATCTCAATGCTTCTAATACCAAACCTGACACCCGTCCTAAAACATGAGATGTGATGTCCAAATCCTTCCCCTTCCAAACCTGAGATCTTTCCTTTAGCATGAGATGTGATATCCAACTCCTTCCCATTCCAATCCTGAGACCCTTCCTATACCATGAGATGTGATATCTCAATGCTTCTAATACCAAACCTGACACCCGTCCTAAAACATGAGATGTGATGTCCAAATCCTTCCCCTTCCAAACCTGAGATCTTTCCTTTAGCATGAGATGTGATATCCAACTCCTTCCCATTCCAATCCTGAGACCCTTCCTATAGCATGATATGTGATATCACAATTTTTCTAATACCAAACCTGAGATCCTTCCTATAACATGAGATGTGTATCCAACTCCTTCCCATTCCAAACCTGAGACCCTTCCTATAGCCTGAGATGTGATATCTTAATGCTTCTAAAACCAAACCTGAGAACCATCCAATAACATATGTGAAATCCAAATCCTTCCCTTTCCAAACCTGAGACCCTTCCGATAGCATTAGATGTGATATCTCAATGCTTCTAAAACCAAACATGAGAACCATCCTATAACATGAGATGTGAAATCCAAATCCTTCCTTTTCCAAACCTGAGACCCTCCCTATAGCATGAGATGTGATATCTGAGTCCTTCCCATTCCTATCCTGAGACCCTTCCGATAGCAGAGATGTGATATCTCAATGCTTGGACCAAACCTGAGACCCTTCCTATGGCATGAGATGTGATATCCAACTCCTTCCCATTCCAATCTTGAGACGCTTCCTATAGCATGAGATGTGATATCTCAATGCTTCTATCAAACCTGAGTCCCTTCCTTTAGCATGAGATGTGATATCCAACTCCTTCCCATTCCAATCCTGAGACCCTTCCTATAGCATGAGATGTGATATTTCAAAGCTTCTAATACCAAACCTGGGACCCGTCCTATAACATGAGATATGATATCCAAATCCTTCCCCTTCCAAACCTGAGACCCTTCCTTTAGCATGAGATGTGATATCTCAATGTTTCTAATAAAAAACCTGAGACTCTTCCAATAGCAAGAGATGTGATATCCAAATCCTTCCCATTCCAATCCTGAGACCCTTCCTATAACATGAGATGTGATATCTCAATGCCTCTAATACCAAACCTGAGATTCTTCCTATAACATGAGATGTGATATCTCAATGCTTCTAATACCAAACCTGAGACCCTCCCTTTAGCATGAGATGTGATATCCGACTCCTTCCCATTCCAATCCTGAGACCCTTCTGATAGCATGAGATGTGATATCTCAATGCCTCTAATACCAAACCAGAGATTCTTCCTATAACATGAGATGTGATATCTCAATGCTTCTAATACCAAACCTGAGACCCTCCCTTTAGCATGAGATGTGATATCCGACTCCTTCCCATTCCAATCCTGAGACCCTTCTGATAGCATGAGATGTGATATCTCAATGCTTCTAATACCAAACCTGAGACCCTTCCTATAACATAAGATGGGATATCCAACTCCTTCCCATTCCAATCCTGAGACCCTTCCGATAGCAGAGATGTGATATCTCAATGCTTATACCAAACCTGAGACCCTTCCTGTGGCATGAGATGTCATATCCAACTCCTTCCCATTCCAATCCTGAGACCCTTCCTATAGCATGATATGTGATATCACAATTTTTCTAATACCAAACCTGAGATCCTTCCTATAACATGAGATGTGTATCCAACTCCTTCCCATTCCAAAACCTGAGACCCTTCCTATAGCATGAGATGTGATATCTTAATGCTTCTAAAACCAAACCTGAGAACCATCCAATAACATATGTGAAATCCAAATCCTTCCCTTTCCAAACCTGAGACCCTTCCGATAGCATTAGATGTGATATCTCAATGCTTCTAAAACCAAACATGAGAACCATCCTATAACATGAGATGTGAAATCCAAATCCTTCCCTTTCCAAACCTGAGACCCTTCCTATAGCTTGAGATGTGATATCAAACTCCTTCCCATTCCAATCCTGTGATAGCTTGAGATGTGATATCCAACTCCTTCCCATTCCAATCCTGAGATAGCTTGAGATGTGATATCCAACTCCTTCCCATTCCTATCCTGAGACCCTTCCGATAGCAGAGATGTGATATCTCAATGCTTGTACCAAACCTGAGACCCTTCCTATGGCATGAGATGTGATATCCAACTCCTTCCCATTCCAATCGTGAGACCCTTCCTATAGCATGAGATGTGATATCTCAATGCTTATACCAAACCTGAGACCCTTCCTATAGCATGAGATGTGATATCCAAATCCTTCCCATTCCAATCCTGAGACCCTTCCTATAGCATGAGATGTGATATCTCAATGCCTCTAATACCAAACCTGAGATCCTTCCTTGAACATGAAATGTGATATCCCACTCCTTCCCTTTCCAAACCTGAGAGTCTACCTATAGCATGAGATGTGATATCCAAGTCCTTCCCATTCCAATCCTTAGACACTTCCTACAGCATGAGATGTGATATCTCAATGATTCTATTACCAAACCTGAGACCCGTCCTATAACATGAGATGGGATATCCAACTCCTTCCCATTTCAATCCTGAGAAACTTCTGATAGCAGAGATGTGATATCTCAATGCTTAGACCAAACCTGAGACCCTTCCTATAACATGAGATGTGATATCCAACTCCTTCCCGTTCCAAACCTGAGACCCTTTCTATAGCAAGAATCTAATATCCAACTCCTTCCCATTCCAATCCTGAGACCATTCCTATAGCATGAGATGTGATATCTCAATGCTTCTAATACCAAACCTGAGATCCTTCCTATGACATGAGATGTGATATCCAATTCCTTCCCATTCCAAACCTGAGACCCTTCCTATAGCATGAGATGTGATATCTCAATGCTTCTAATACCAAACCTGAGATCCTTCCTATAACATGAGATGTGATATCCAAATCCTTCCCCTTCCAAACCAGAGACCCTCCCTTTAGCATGAGATGTGATATCCAACTCCTTCCCATTCCAATCCTGAGACATTTCTGATAGCATGAGATGTGATATCTCAATGCCTCTAATACCAAACCTGAGATCCTACCTCTAACATGAAATGTGATATCCAACTCCTTCCCCTTGCAAACCTGAGAGCCTTCCTATAGCATGAGATGTGATATCGAAGTATTTCCCATTCCAATCCTGAGACCCTTCCTATAACATGAGATGTGATATCCAACTCCTTCCCATTCCAACCTGAGACCCTTCCTATAGCATGAGATGGGATATCCAACTACTTCCAAATCCAATCCTGATACCCTTCCGATAGCATGAGATGTGACATCTCAATCCCTCTAATACCAAACCTGAGATCCTTCCTATAACATGAGATGTGATATCCAACTCCTTCCCGTTCCAAACCTGAGACCCTTTCTATAGCAAGAATCTAATATCCAACTCCTTCCCATTCCAATCCTGAGACCATTCCTATAGCATGAGATGTGATATCTCAATGCTTCTAATACCAAACCTGAGATCCTTCCTATGACATGAGATGTGATATCCAATTCCTTCCCATTCCAAACCTGAGACCCTTCCTATAGCATGAGATGTGATATCTCAATGCTTAGACCAAACCTGAGACCCTTCCTATAACATGAGATGTGATATCCAACTCCTTCCCGTTCCAAACCTGAGACCCTTTCTATAGCAAGAATCTAATATCCAACTCCTTCCCATTCCAATCCTGAGACCATTCCTATAGCATGAGATGTGATATCTCAATGCTTCTAATACCAAACCTGAGATCCTTCCTATGACATGAGATGTGATATCCAATTCCTTCCCATTCCAAACCTGAGACCCTTCCTATAGCATGAGATGTGATATCTCAATGCTTCTAATACCAAACCTGAGATCCTTCCTATAACATGAGATGTGATATCCAAATCCTTCCCCTTCCAAACCAGAGACCCTCCCTTTAGCATGAGATGTGATATCCAACTCCTTCCCATTCCAATCCTGAGACATTTCTGATAGCATTAGATGTGATATCTCAATGCCTCTAATACCAAACCTGAGATCCTACCTCTAACATGAAATGTGATATCCAACTCCTTCCCCTTGCAAACCTGAGAGCCTTCCTATAGCATGAGATGTGATATCGAAGTATTTCCCATTCCAATCCTGAGACCCTTCCTATAACATGAGATGTGATATCCAACTCCTTCCCATTCCAACCTGAGACCCTTCCTATAGCATGAGATGGGATATCCAACTACTTCCAAATCCAATCCTGATACCCTTCCGATAGCATGAGATGTGATATCTCAATCCCTCTAATACCAAACCTGAGATCCTTCCTATAACATGAGATGTGATATCAAAATCCTTCCCCTTCCAAACCTGAGACCCTCCCTTTAGCATGAGATGTGATATCCAACTCCTTCCCATTCCAATCCTGAGACCCTTCTGATAGCATGAGATGTGATATTCAATGCCTCTAATACGAAACCTGAGATCCTACCTCTAACATGAAATGTGATATCCAACTCCTTCCCTTTCCAAACGTGAGAGCCTCCCTATAGCATGAGATGGGATATTCAAGTCCTTCCCATTCCAATCCTGAGACCCTTCCTATAGCATGAGATGTGATATCTCAATGCTTCTAATACCAAACCTGAGACCCTTCCTATAACATAAGATGGGATATCCAACTCCTTCCCATTCCAATCCTGAGACCCTTCCGATAGCAGAGATGTGATATCTCAATGCTGATACCAAACCTGAGACCCTTCCTATGGCATGAGATGTCATATACAACTCCTTCCCATTCCAATCCTGAGACCATTCCTATAGCATGAGATGTGATATCTCAATGCTTCTAATACCAAACCTGAGATCCTTCCTATGACATGAGATGTGATATCCAATTCCTTCCCATTCCAAACCTGAGACCCTTCCTATAGCATGAGATGTGATATCTCAATGCTTCTAATACCAAACCTGAGATCCTTCCTATAACATGAGATGTGATATCCAAATCCTTCCCCTTCCAAACCAGAGACCCTCCCTTTAGCATGAGATGTGATATCCAACTCCTTCCCATTCCAATCCTGAGACATTTCTGATAGCATGAGATGTGATATCTCAATGCCTCTAATACCAAACCTGAGATCCTACCTCTAACATGAAATGTGATATCCAACTCCTTCCCCTTGCAAACCTGAGAGCCTTCCTATAGCATGAGATGTGATATCGAAGTATTTCCCATTCCAATCCTGAGACCCTTCCTATAACATGAGATGTGATATCCAACTCCTTCCCATTCCAACCTGAGACCCTTCCTATAGCATGAGATGGGATATCCAATTACTTCCAAATCCAATCCTGATACCCTTCCGATAGCATGAGATGTGATATCTCAATCCCTCTAATACCAAACCTGAGATCCTTCCTATAACATGAGATGTGATATCAAAATCCTTCCCCTTCCAAACCTGAGACCCTCCCTTTAGCATGAGATGTGATATCCAACTCCTTCCCATTCCAATCCTGAGACCCTTCTGATAGCATGAGATGTGATATTCAATGCCTCTAATACCAAACCTGAGATCCTACCTCTAACATGAAATGTGATATCCAACTTCTTCCCTTTCCAAACGTGAGAGCCTCCCTATAGCATGAGATGGGATATTCAAGTCCTTCCCATTCCAATCCTGAGACCCTTCCTATAGCATGAGATGTGATATCTCAATGCTTCTAATACCAAACCTGAGACCCTTCCTATAACATAAGATGGGATATCCAACTCCTTCCCATTCCAATCCTGAGACCCTTCCGATAGCAGAGATGTGATATCTCAATGCTGATACCAAACCTGAGACCCTTCCTATAGCATGAGATGTGATATCCAACTCCTTCCCATTCCAATCCTGAGACCCTTCCTATAACATGAGATGTGATGTCTCAATGCTTCTAATACCAAACCTGAGATCCTTCCTATGGCATGAGATGTCATATAAAACTCCTTCCCATTCCATTCCTGAGACCCTTCCTATAGCATGAGATGTGATATCCAACTCCTTCCCATTCCAATCCTGAGACCCTTCCTATAGCATGAGATGTGATATCCAAATCCTTCCCATTCCAATCGTGAGACCCTTCCTATAGCATGAGATGTGATATCCAAAACCTTCCCTTTCCAAAACTGAGAGCCTACCTATAGCATGAGATGTGATATCCAACTCCTTCCCATTCCAATCCTGAGACCCTTCCTATAGCATGAGATGTGATATCTCAATGCTTATACCAAACCTGAGACCCTTCCTATAGCATGAGATGTGATATCCAAATCCTTCCCATTCCAATCCTGAGACCCTTCCTATAGCATGAGATGTTATATCTCAATGCCTCTAATACCAAACCTGAGATCCTACCTCTAACATGAAATGTGATATCCAACTCCTTCCCCTTCTAAACCTGGGAGCCTTCCTATAACATGAGATGTGATATCGAAGTGCTTCCCATTCCAATCCTGAGACCCTTCCTATAACATGAGATGTGATATCCAACTCCTTCCCATTCCAATCCTGAGACCCTTCCTATAGCATGAGATGTGATGTCTCAATGCTTCTAATACCAAATCTGAGATCCTTCCTATAACATGGGATGTGATATCCAACTCCTTCCCATTCCAATCCTGAGACCCTTCCTATAGCATGAGATGTGATGTCTCAATGCTTCTAATACCAAATCTGAGATCCTTCCTATAACATGAGATGTGATATCCAACTCCTTCCCATTCCAACCTGAGACCCTTCCTATAGCATGAGATGGGATATCCAACTCCTTCCAAATCCAATCCTGATACCCTTCCGATAGCATGAGATGTGATATCCCAATGCTTCTACAAAACCTGAGACCCATACCATGGCATGAGATGTGATATCAAACTCCTTCCCATTCCAATCCTGACACCCTTCCTATAGCTTGAGATGTGATATCCAACTCCTTCCCATTCCAATTCTGAGACCCGTCCTATACCATGGGACTTGATATCTCAATGCTTCTAATACCAAACCTGAGACCGGTCCTATAACATGAGATGTGATATCCAAATCCTTCCCCTTCCAAACCTTAGACCCTTCTTTTATCATGAGATGTGATATCCAAGTCGTTCCCATTCCAATCCTGAGACCCTTCCTATAGCATGAGATGTGATATCTCAATGCTTCTAATACCAAACCTGAGACCCTTGCTATAACATGAGATGTGATATTCAAGTCCTTCCCATTCCAATCCTGAGACCCTTCCTATAGCATGAGATGTGATATCTCAATGCTTCTAATAGCAAACCTGAGACCCTTCCTATAATGAGATGGGATATCCAACTCCTTCCCATTCCAATCCTGAGACCCTTCCGATAGCAGAGATGTGATATCTCAATGCTTATACCAAACCTAAGACCCTTCCTATGGCATGAGATGTCAAATACAACTCCTTCCGATTCCAATCCTGAGACCCTTCCTATAGCATGAGATGTGATATCTCAATGCTTCTAATAATAAACCTGAGATCCTTCCTATAACATGAGATGTGATATCCAACTCCTTCCCATTCCAAACCTGAGACCCTTCCGATTGCATGAGATGTGATATCAAACTCCTTCCCATTCCAATCCTGAGACCCTTCCTATACCATGAGATGTGATATCTCAATGCTTCTAATACCAAACCTGACACCCGTCCTAAAACATGAGATGTGATGTCCAAATCCTTCCCCTTCCAAACCTGAGATCTTTCCTTTAGCATGAGATGTGATATCCAACTCCTTCCCATTCCAATCCTGAGACCCTTCCTATACCATGAGATGTGATATCTCAATGCTTCTAATACCAAACCTGACACCCGTCCTAAAACATGAGATGTGATGTCCAAATCCTTCCCCTTCCAAACCTGAGATCTTTCCTTTAGCATGAGATGTGATATCCAACTCCTTCCCATTCCAATCCTGAGACCCTTCCTATACCATGAGATGTGATATCTCAATGCTTCTAATACCAAACCTGACACCCGTCCTAAAACATGAGATGTGATGTCCAAATCCTTCCCCTTCCAAACCTGAGATCTTTCCTTTAGCATGAGATGTGATATCCAACTCCTTCCCATTCCAATCCTGAGACCCTTCCTATAGCATGATATGTGATATCACAATTTTTCTAATACCAAACCTGAGATCCTTCCTATAACATGAGATGTGTATCCAACTCCTTCCCATTCCAAACCTGAGACCCTTCCTATAGCCTGAGATGTGATATCTTAATGCTTCTAAAACCAAACCTGAGAACCATCCAATAACATATGTGAAATCCAAATCCTTCCCTTTCCAAACCTGAGACCCTTCCGATAGCATTAGATGTGATATCTCAATGCTTCTAAAACCAAACATGAGAACCATCCTATAACATGAGATGTGAAATCCAAATCCTTCCTTTTCCAAACCTGAGACCCTCCCTATAGCATGAGATGTGATATCTGAGTCCTTCCCATTCCTATCCTGAGACCCTTCCGATAGCAGAGATGTGATATCTCAATGCTTGGACCAAACCTGAGACCCTTCCTATGGCATGAGATGTGATATCCAACTCCTTCCCATTCCAATCTTGAGACGCTTCCTATAGCATGAGATGTGATATCTCAATGCTTCTATCAAACCTGAGTCCCTTCCTTTAGCATGAGATGTGATATCCAACTCCTTCCCATTCCAATCCTGAGACCCTTCCTATAGCATGAGATGTGATATTTCAAAGCTTCTAATACCAAACCTGGGACCCGTCCTATAACATGAGATATGATATCCAAATCCTTCCCCTTCCAAACCTGAGACCCTTCCTTTAGCATGAGATGTGATATCTCAATGTTTCTAATAAAAAACCTGAGACTCTTCCTATAGCAAGAGATGTGATATCCAAATCCTTCCCATTCCAATCCTGAGACCCTTCCTATAACATGAGATGTGATATCTCAATGCCTCTAATACCAAACCTGAGATTCTTCCTATAACATGAGATGTGATATCTCAATGCTTCTAATACCAAACCTGAGACCCTCCCTTTAGCATGAGATGTGATATCCGACTCCTTCCCATTCCAATCCTGAGACCCTTCTGATAGCATGAGATGTGATATCTCAATGCCTCTAATACCAAACCAGAGATTCTTCCTATAACATGAGATGTGATATCTCAATGCTTCTAATACCAAACCTGAGACCCTCCCTTTAGCATGAGATGTGATATCCGACTCCTTCCCATTCCAATCCTGAGACCCTTCTGATAGCATGAGATGTGATATCTCAATGCTTCTAATACCAAACCTGAGACCCTTCCTATAACATAAGATGGGATATCCAACTCCTTCCCATTCCAATCCTGAGACCCTTCCGATAGCAGAGATGTGATATCTCAATGCTTATACCAAACCTGAGACCCTTCCTGTGGCATGAGATGTCATATCCAACTCCTTCCCATTCCAATCCTGAGACCCTTCCTATAGCATGATATGTGATATCACAATTTTTCTAATACCAAACCTGAGATCCTTCCTATAACATGAGATGTGTATCCAACTCCTTCCCATTCCAAAACCTGAGACCCTTCCTATAGCATGAGATGTGATATCTTAATGCTTCTAAAACCAAACCTGAGAACCATCCAATAACATATGTGAAATCCAAATCCTTCCCTTTCCAAACCTGAGACCCTTCCGATAGCATTAGATGTGATATCTCAATGCTTCTAAAACCAAACATGAGAACCATCCTATAACATGAGATGTGAAATCCAAATCCTTCCCTTTCCAAACCTGAGACCCTTCCTATAGCTTGAGATGTGATATCAAACTCCTTCCCATTCCAATCCTGTGATAGCTTGAGATGTGATATCCAACTCCTTCCCATTCCAATCCTGAGATAGCTTGAGATGTGATATCCAACTCCTTCCCATTCCTATCCTGAGACCCTTCCGATAGCAGAGATGTGATATCTCAATGCTTGTACCAAACCTGAGACCCTTCCTATGGCATGAGATGTGATATCCAACTCCTTCCCATTCCAATCGTGAGACCCTTCCTATAGCATGAGATGTGATATCTCAATGCTTATACCAAACCTGAGACCCTTCCTATAGCATGAGATGTGATATCCAAATCCTTCCCATTCCAATCCTGAGACCCTTCCTATAGCATGAGATGTGATATCTCAATGCCTCTAATACCAAACCTGAGATCCTTCCTTGAACATGAAATGTGATATCCCACTCCTTCCCTTTCCAAACCTGAGAGTCTACCTATAGCATGAGATGTGATATCCAAGTCCTTCCCATTCCAATCCTTAGACACTTCCTACAGCATGAGATGTGATATCTCAATGATTCTATTACCAAACCTGAGACCCGTCCTATAACATGAGATGGGATATCCAACTCCTTCCCATTTCAATCCTGAGAAACTTCTGATAGCAGAGATGTGATATCTCAATGCTTAGACCAAACCTGAGACCCTTCCTATAACATGAGATGTGATATCCAACTCCTTCCCGTTCCAAACCTGAGACCCTTTCTATAGCAAGAATCTAATTTCCAACTCCTTCCCATTCCAATCCTGAGACCATTCCTATAGCATGAGATGTGATATCTCAATGCTTCTAATACCAAACCTGAGATCCTTCCTATGACATGAGATGTGATATCCAATTCCTTCCCATTCCAAACCTGAGACCCTTCCTATAGCATGAGATGTGATATCTCAATGCTTCTAATACCAAACCTGAGATCCTTCCTATAACATGAGATGTGATATCCAAATCCTTCCCCTTCCAAACCAGAGACCCTCCCTTTAGCATGAGATGTGATATCCAACTCCTTCCCATTCCAATCCTGAGACATTTCTGATAGCATGAGATGTGATATCTCAATGCCTCTAATACCAAACCTGAGATCCTACCTCTAACATGAAATGTGATATCCAACTCCTTCCCCTTGCAAACCTGAGAGCCTTCCTATAGCATGAGATGTGATATCGAAGTATTTCCCATTCCAATCCTGAGACCCTTCCTATAACATGAGATGTGATATCCAACTCCTTCCCATTCCAACCTGAGACCCTTCCTATAGCATGAGATGGGATATCCAACTACTTCCAAATCCAATCCTGATACCCTTCCGATAGCATGAGATGTGACATCTCAATCCCTCTAATACCAAACCTGAGATCCTTCCTATAACATGAGATGTGATATCAAAATCCTTCCCCTTCCAAACCTGAGACCCTCCCTTTAGCATGAGATGTGATATCCAACTCCTTCCCATTCCAATCCTGAGACTCTTCTGATAGCATGAGATGTGATATTCAATGCCTCTAATACCAAACCTGAGATCCTACCTCTAACATGAAATGTGATATCCAACTCCTTCCCTTTCCAAACGTGAGAGCCTCCCTATAGCATGAGATGGGATATTCAAGTCCTTCCCATTCCAATCCTGAGACCCTTCCTATGGCATGAGATGTGATATCTCAATGCTTCTAATACCAAACCTGAGACCCTTCCTATAACATAAAATGGGATATCCAACTCCTTCCCATTCCAATCCTGAGACCCTTCCGATAGCAGAGATGTGATATCTCAATGCTGATACCAAACCTGAGACCCTTCCTATGGCATGAGATGTCATATACAACTCCTTCCCATTCCAATCCTGAGACCCTTCCTATAGCATGAGATGTGATATCTCAATGCTTATACCAAACCTGAGACCCTTCCTATAGCATGAGATGTGATATCCAACTCCTTCCCATTCCAATCCTGAGACCCTTCCTATAACATGAGATGTGATGTCTCAATGCTTCTAATACCAAACCTGAGATCCTTCCGATGGCATGAGATGTCATATAAAACTCCTTCCCATTCCATTCCTGAGACCCTTCCTATAGCATGAGATGTGATATCCAACTCCTTCCCATTCCAATCCTGAGACCCTTCCTATAGCATGAGATGTGATATCCAAATCCTTCCCATTCCAATCGTGAGACCCTTCCTATAGCATGAGATGTGATATCCAAAACCTTCCCTTTCCAAAACTGAGAGCCTACCTATAGCATGAAATGTGATATCCAACTCCTTCCCATTCCAATCCTGAGACCCTTCCTATAGCATGAGAGGTGATATCTCAATGCTTATACCAAACCTGAGACCCTTCCTATAGCATGAGATGTGATATCCAAATCCTTCCCATTCCAATCCTGAGACCCTTCCTATAGCATGAGATGTGATATCCAAATCCTTCCCATTCCAATCCTGAGACCCTTCTGATAGCATGAGATGTTATATCTCAATGCCTCTAATACCAAACCTGAGATCCTACCTCTAACATGAAATGTGATATCCAACTCCTTCCACTTCTAAACCTGGGAGCCTTCCTATAACATGAGATGTGATATCGAAGTGCTTCCCATTCCAATCCTGAGACCCTTCCTATAACATGAGATGTGATATCCAACTCCTTCCCATTCCAATCCTGAGACCCTTCCTATAGCATGAGATGGGATGTCTCAATGCTTCTAATACCAAATCTGAGATCCTTCCTATAACATGAGATGTGATATCCAACTCCTTCCCATTGCAATCTTGAGACAGTTTCTATAGCATGAGATGTGATATCTCAATGCTTATACCAAACCTGAACCCTTCCTATAGCATGAGATGTGATATCCAAATCCTTCCCATTCCAATCGTGAGACCCTTCCTATAGCATGAGATGTGATATCTCAATGCCTCTAATACCAAACCTGAGATCCTACCTCTAAAATGAAATTTGATATGCAACTCCTTCCCCTTCCAAACCTGATAGCCTTCCTATAGCATGAGATGTGATATCCAAGTCCTTCCCATTCCAATCCTGATACCCTTCCTATAACATGAGATGTGATATCCAATTCCTTCCCATTCCAACCTGAGACCCTTCCTATAGCATGAGATGGGATATCCAACTCCTTCCAAATCCAATCCTGATACCCTTCCGATAGCATGAGATGTGATATCCCAATGCTTCTACAAAACCTGAGACCCATACCATGGCATGAGATGTGATATCAAACTCCTTCCCATTCCAATCCTGACACCCTTCCTATAGCTTGAGATGTGATATCCAACTCCTTCCCATTCCAATTCTGAGACCCGTCCTATACCATGGGACTTGATATCTCAATGCTTCTAATACCAAACCTGAGACCGGTCCTATAACATGAGATGTGATATCCAAATCCTTCCCCTTCCAAACCTTAGACCCTTCCTTTATCATGAGATGTGATATCCAAGTCGTTCCCATTCCAATCCTGAGACCCGTCCTATAGCATGAGATGTGATATCTCAATGCTTCCAATACCAAACCTGAGACCCTTGCTATAACATGAGATGTGATATTCAAGTCCTTCCCATTCCAATCCTGAGACCCTTCCTATAGCATGAGATGTGATATCTCAATGCTTCTAATACCAAACCTGAGACCCTTCCTATAATGAGATGGGATATCCAACTCCTTCCCATTCCAATCCTGAGACCCTTCCGATAGCAGAGATGTGATATCTCAATGCTTATACCAAACCTGAGACCCTTCCTATGGCATGAGATGTCAAATACAACTCCTTCCGATTCCAATCCTGAGACCCTTCCTATAGCATGAGATGTGATATCTCAATGCTTCTAATAATAAACCTGAGATCCTTCCTATAACATGAGATGTGATATCCAACTCCTTCCCATTCCAAACCTGAGACCCTTCCGATTGCATGAGATGTGATATCAAACTCCTTCCCATTCCAATCCTGAGATAGCTTGAGATGTGATATCCAACTCCTTCCCATTCCAATCCTGAGACCCTTCCTATACCATGAGATGTGATATCTCAATGCTTCTAATACCAAACCTGACACCCGTCCTAAAACATGAGATGTGAGATCCAAATCCTTCCCCTTCCAAACCTGAGATCTTTCCTTTAGCATGAGATGTGATACCCAACTCCTTCCCATTCCAATCCTGAGACCCTTCCTATAGCATGATATGTGATATCACAATTTTTCTAATACCAAACCTGAGATCCTTCCTATAACATGAGATGTGTATCCAACTCCTTCCCATTCCAAACCTGAGACCCTTCCTATAGCCTGAGATGTGATATCTTAATGCTTCTAAAACCAAACCTGAGAACCATCCAATAACATATGTGAAATCCAAATCCTTACCTTTCCAAACCTGAGACCCTTCCGATAGCATTACATGTGATATCTCAATGCTTCTAAAACCAAACATGAGAACCATCCTATAACATGAGATGTGAAATCCAAATCCTTCCCTTTCCAAACCTGAGACCCTCCCTATAGCATGGGATGTGATATCTAAGTCCTTCCCATTCCTATCCTGAGACCCTTCCGATAGCAGAGATGTGATATCTCAATGCTTGGACCAAACCTGAGACCCTTCCTATGACATGAGATGTGATATCCAACTCCTTCCCATTCCAATCCTGAGACCCTTCCTATAGCATGAGATGTGATATCTCAATGCTTCTATCAAACCTGAGTCCCTTCCTTTAGCATGAGATGTGATATCCAACTCCTTCCCATTCCAATCCTGAGACCCTTCCTATAGCATGAGATGTGATATTTCAAAGCTTCTAATACCAAACCTGGGACCTGTCCTATAACATGAGATATGATATCCAAATCCTTCCCCTTCCAAACCTGAGACCCTTCCTTTAGCATGAGATGTGATATCCAAATCCTTCCCATTCCAATCCTGAAACCCTTCCTATAGCATGAGATGTGATATCTCAATGTTGCTAATAAAAAACCTGAGACTCTTCCTATAGCAAGAGATGTGATATCCAAATCCTTCCCATTCCAATCCTGAGACCCTTCCTATAACATGAGATGTGATATCTCAATGCCTCTAATACCAAACCTGAGATTCTTCCTATAACATGAGATGTGATATCTCAATGCTTCTAATACCAAACCTGAGACCCTCCCTTTAGCATGAGATGTGATATCCGACTCCTTCCCATTCCAATCCTGAGACCCTTCTGATAGCATGAGATGTGATATCTCAATGCCTCTAATACCAAACCAGAGATTCTTCCTATAACATGAGATGTGATATCTCAATGCTTCTAATACCAAACCTGAGACCCTCCCTTTAGCATGAGATGTGATATCCGACTCCTTCCCATTCCAATCCTGAGACCCTTCTGATAGCATGAGATGTGATATCTCAATGCTTCTAACACCAAACCTGAGACCCTTCCTATAACATAAGATGGGATATCCAACTCCTTCCCATTCAATCCTGAGACCCTTCCGATAGCAGAGATGTGATATCTCAATGCTTATACCAAACCTGAGACCCTTCCTGTGGCATGAGATGTCATATCCAACTCCTTCCCATTCCAATCCTGAGACCCTTCCTATAGCATGATATGTGATATCACAATTTTTCTAATACCAAACCTGAGATCCTTCCTATAACATGAGATGTGTATCCAACTCCTTCCCATTCCAAAACCTGAGACCCTTCCTATAGCATGAGATGTGATATCTTAATGCTTCTAACACCAAACCTGAGAACCATCCAATACCATATGTGAAATCCAAATCCTTCCCTTTCCAAACCTGAGACCCTTCCGATAGCATTAGATGTGATATCTAAATGCTTCTAAAACCAAACATGAGAACCATCCTATAACATGAGATGTGAAATCCAAATCCTTCCCTTTCCAAACCTGAGACCCTTCCTATAGCTTGAGATGTGATATCAAACTCCTTCCCATTCCAATCCTGTGATAGCTTGAGATGTGATATCCAACTCCTTCCCATTCCAATCCTGAGACCCTTCCTATACCATGAGATGTGATATCTCAATGCTTCTAATACCAAACCTGAGACCCGTCCTAAAACATGAGATGTGAGATCCAAATCCTTCCCCTTCCAAACCTGAGAACCTTCCTATAGCTTGAGATGTGATATCAAACTCCTTCCCATTCCAATCCTGAGATAGCTTGAGATGTGATATCCAACTCCTTCCCATTCCTATCCTGAGACCCTTCCGATAGCAGAGATGTGATATCTCAATGCTTGTACCAAACCTGAGACCCTTCCTATGGCATGAGATGTGATATCCAACTCCTTCCCATTCCAATCCTGACACCCTTCCTATAGCATGAGATGTGATATCTCAATGCTTCTATCAAACCTGAGTCCCTTCCTTTAGCATGAGATGTGATATCCAACTCCTTCCCATTCCAATCCTGAGACCCTTCCTATAGCATGAGATGTGATATCTCAAAGCTTCTAATACCAAACCTGGGACCCGTCCTATAACATGAGATATGATATCCAAATCCTTCCCCTTCCAAACCTGAGACCCTTCCTTTAGCATGAGATGTGATATCCAAATCCTTCCCATTCCAATCCTGAAACCCTTCCTATAGCATGAGATGTGATATCTCAATGTTTCTAATAAAAAACCTGAGACCCTTCCTATAGCAAGAGATGTGATATCCAAATCCTTCCCATTCCAATCCTGAGACCCTTCCTATAACATGAGATGTGATATCCAACTCCTTCCCATTCCAACCTGAGAACCTTCCTATAGCATGAGAAGGGATATCCAACTCCTTCCCATTCCAATCCTGAGACCTTCCTATAGCATGAGATGTGATATCTCAAAGCTTCTAATACCAAACCTGCGACCCGTCCTATAACATGAGATATGATATCCAAATCCTTCCCCTTCCAAACCTGAGACCCTTCCTTTAGCATGAGATGTGATATACAAATCCTTCCCATTCCAATCCTGAAACCCTTCCTATAGCATGAGATGTGATATCTCAATGTTTCTAATAAAAAACTGAGACCCTTCCTTTAGCAAGAGATGTGACATCCAAATCCTTCCCATTCCAATCCTGAGACCCTTCCTATACCATGAGATGTGATATCTCAATGCTTCTACCAAAACTGAGACCCTTCCTTTAGCATGAGATGTGATATCCAACTCCTTCCCATTCCAATCCTGAGACCCTTCCTATAGCATGAGATGTGATATCTCAATGCCTCTAATACCAAACCTGAGATTCTTCCTATAACATGAGATGTGATATCTCAATGCTTCTAATACCAAACCTGAGACCCTCCCTTTAGCATGAGATGTGATATCCGACTCCTTCCCATACCAATCCTGAGACCCTTCTGATAGCATGAGATGTGATATCTCAATGCCTCTAATACCAAACCTGAGATTCTTCCTATAACATGAGATGTGATATCTCAATGCTTCTAATACCAAACCTGAGACCCTCCCTTTAGCATGAGATGTGATATCCGACTCCTTCCCATTCCAATCCTGAGACCCTTCTGATAGCATGAGATGTGATATCTCAATGCTTCTAATACCAAACCTGAGACCCTTCCTATAACATAAGATGGGATATCCAACTCCTTCCCATTCCAATCCTGAGACCCTTCCGATAGCAGAGATGTGATATCTCAATGCTTATACCAAACCTGAGACCCTTCCTGTGGCATGAGATGTCATATACATCTCCTTCCCATTCCAATCCTGAGACCCTTCCTATAGCATGAGATGTGATATCCAACTCCTTCCCATTCCAATCCTGAGACCCTTCCTATAGCATGAGATTTGATATCTCAATGCTTCTAACACCGAACCTGAGATCCTTCCGATAGCATGAGATGTGATATCTCAATGCTTCTAATACCAAACCTGAGATCATTCCTATAACACGAGATGTAATATCCAAATCCTTCCCCTTCCAAACCTGAGACCCTCCCTTTAGCATGAGATGTGATATCCAACTCCTTCCCATTCCAATCCTGAGATCCTTCTAATAGCATGAGATGTGATATCTCAATGCCTCTAATACCAAACCTGAGATCCTACCTCTAACATGAAATGTGATATCCAACTCCTTCCCCTTCCAAACCTGAGAGCCTTCCTATAGCATGAGATGTGATATCCAAGTCCTTCCCATTCCAATCCTGAGACCCTTCCTATAGCTTGAGATGTGATATCCAACTCCTCCCCATTCCAATTCTGAGACCCTTCCTATAGCATGAGATGTGATATCTCAATGCTTCTAATACCAAACCTGGGACCCTTCCAATAACATGAGATGGGATATCCATGTCCTTCCCATTCCAATCCTGAGACCCTTCCTATAGCATGAGATGTGATATCTCAATGCTTCTAATACCAAACCTGAGACCCTTCCTATAACAAGAGATGTGATATCCATGTCCTTCCCATTCCAATCCTGAGACCCGTCCTATACCATGAGATGTGATATCTCAATGCTTCTAATACCAAACCTGAGACCCTTCCTATAATGAGATGGGATATCCAACTCCTTCCCATTCCAATCCTGAGACCCTTCCAATAGCAGAGATGTGATATCTCAATGCTTATACCAAACCTGAGACTCTTCCTATGGCATGAAATGTCATATACAACTCCTTCCGATTCCAGACCTGAGACCCTTCCTATAGCATGAGATGTGATATCCAACTCCTTCTCATTCCAATCCTGAGACCCTTCCTATAGCTTGAGATGTGATATCCAACTCCTTCCCATTCCAATCCTGAGACCCTTCCTATAGCATGAGATATGATATCTCAATGCTTCTAATACCAAACCTGAGATCCTTCCTATAACATGAGATGTGATATCCAAATCCTTCCACTTCCAAACCTGAGACCCTCCCTTTAGCATGAGATGTGATATCCGACTCCTTCCCATTCCAATCCTGAGACCCTTCTGATAGCATGAGATGTGATATCTCAATGCCTATAATACCAAACCTGAGATCCTTCCGATAGCATGAGATGTGATATCTCAATGCTTCTAATACCAAACCTGAGATCCTTCCTATAACATGAAATGTGATATCCAAATCCTTCCAAATCCAATCCTGATACCCTTCCGATAGCATGAGATGTGATATCCCAATGCTTCTACAAAACCTGAGACCCATACATGGCATGAGATGTGATATCAAACTCCTTCCCATTCCAATCCTGAGACACTTCCTATAGCATGAGATGTGATATCTCAATGCTTCTAATACCAAACCTGAGACTCTTCCTATAACATGAGATGGGATATCCAACTCCTTCCCATTCCAATCCTGAGACCCTTCCGATAGCAGAGATGTGATATCTCAATGCTTATACCTAACCTGAGACCCTTCCTATAGCATGAGATGTGATATCCAACTCCTTCCCATTTCAATCCTGAGACCCTTCCTATAGCATGAGATGTGATGTCTCAATGCTTCTAATACCAAACCTGAGATCCTTCCTATAACATCAGATGTGATATCCAACTCCTTCCCATTCCAATCCTGAGACCCTTCCTATAGCATGAGATGTGATATCTCAATGTTCATACCAAACCTGAGACCCTTCCTATAGCATGAAATGTGATATCCAACTCCTTCCCATTCCAATCCTGAGAACCTTCCTATAGCATGAGATGTAATATCTCAATGCCTCTAATACCAAATCTGAGATCCTTCCTCTAACATGAAATGTGATATCCAACTCCTTCCCTTTCCAAACCTGAGAGCCTACCTATAGCATGAGATGTGATATCCAAGACCTTCCCATTCCAATCCTTAGACCCTTCCTACAGCATACAATATGATATCTCAATGATTCTAATAACAAACCTGAGACCCGTCCTATACCATGAGATGTGATATCCAACTCCTTCCCATTCCAATCCTGAGACACTTCCGATAGCAGAGATGTGATATCTCAATGCTTATTCCAAACCTGAGACCCTTCCTATAGCATGAGATGTGATATCCAACTCCTTCCCGTTCCAAACCTGAGACCCTTCCTATAGCATATGTGATATCCAACTCCTTCCCATTCCAAACATGAGACCCTTCCTATAGCATGAGATGTGATATCCAACTCCTTCCCATTCCAAACCTGAGACCCTTCCTATAGCATGAGATGTGATATCTCAATGCCTCGAATACCAAACCTGAAATCCTTCCTCTAACATGAAATGTGATATCCAACTCCTTCCCTTTCCAAACCTGAGAGCCTACCTATAGCATGAGATGTGATATCCAAGACCTTCCCATTCCAATCCTTAGACCCTTCCTACAGCATACAATATGATATCTCAATGATTCTAATAACAAACCTGAGACCCGTCCTATAACATGAGATGTGATATCCAACTCCTTCCCATTCCAATCCTGAGACACTTCCGATAGCAGAGATGTGATATCTCAATGCTTATTCCAAACCTGAGACCCTTCCTATAGCATGAGATGTGATATCCAACTCCTTCCCGTTCCAAACCTGAGACCCTTCCTATAGCATATGTGATATCCAACTCCTTCCCATTCCAAACATGAGACCCTTCCTATAGCAAGAATGTAATATCCAACTCCTTCCCATTCCAATCCTGAGACCCTTCCTACAGCATGCGATGTGATATCTCAATGCTTCTAATACCAAACCTGAGACCCGTCCTATAACATGAGATGGGATATCCAACTCCTTCCCGTCCCAATCCTGAGACACTTCCGATTGCAGAGATGTGATATCTCAATGCTTATACCAAACCTGAGACTCTTCCTATAACATGAGATGTGATATCCAACTCCTTCCCGTTCCAAACCTGAGACCCTTCCTATAGCATAAGATGTGATATCCAACTCCTTCCCATTCCAATCCTGAGACCCTTCCGATAGCATGAGATGTGATATCTCAATGCTTCTAATACCAAACCTGAGATCCTTCTTGTAACATGTGATGTGATATCCAAATCCTTCACTTTCCAAACCTGAAACCCTCCCTTTAGCATGAAATGTGATATCCAACTCCTTCCCATTCCAATCCTGAGACCCTTATGATAGCATGAGATGTGATATCTCAATGCCTCTAATACCAAACCTGAGATACTTCCGATAGCATGAGATGTGATATCTCAATGCTTCTAATACCAAACCTGAGATCCTTCCTATAACATGAGATGTGATATCCAAATCCTTCCCCTTCCAAACCTAAGACCCTCCCTTTAGCATGAGATGTGATATCCAACTCCTTCCCATTCCAATCCTGAGACCCTTCTGATAGCATGAGATGTGATATCTCAATGCCTCTAATACCAAACCTGAGATCCTACCTCTAACATGAAATATGATATCCAACTCCTTCCCTTTCCAAACCTGAGATCCTGCCTATAGCATGAGATGTGATATCCAAGTCCTTCCCATTCCAATCCTGAGACCCTTCCTATAGCATGAGATGTGATATCTCAATGCTTATACCAAACCTGAGACCCTTCCTATGGCATGAGATGCCATATACAACTCCTTCCCATTCCAATCCTGAGACCCTGCTTATAGCATGAGATGTGATATCTCAATGCTTCTAATACCAAACCTGAGATCTTTCCTATAACATGAGATGTGATATCCAACTCCTTCCCATTCCAATCCTGAGACCATTCCTATAGCATGAGATGTGATATCTCAATGCTTATACCAAACCTGAGACCCTTCCTATAGCTTGAGATGTGATATCGAACTCCTTCCCATTCCAATCCTGAGACCCTTCCTATAGCATGAGATGTGATATCTCAATGCCTCTAATACCAAACCTGAGATCCTTCCTCTAACATGAAATGTGATATCCAACTCCTTCCCCTTCCAAACCTGAGAGCCTTCCTATAGCATGAGATATGATATCCAAGTCCTTTCCATTCCAATCCTGAGACCCTTCCTATAACATGAGATGTGATATCCAACTCCTTCCCATTCCAACCTGAGACCCTTCCTATAGCATGAGATGGGATATCCAACTCCTTCCAAATCCAATCCTGATACCCTTCCGATAGCATGAGATGTGATATCCCAATGCTTCTACCAAACCTGAGACCCATACTATGGCATGAGATGTGATATCAAACTGCTTCCAATTCCAACCTGAGACCCTTCCTATAGCATGAGATGGGATATCCAACTCCTTCCAAATCCAATCCTGAAATCCTTCCGATAGCATGAGATGTGATATCCCAATGCTTCTACCAAACCTGAGACCCATACTATGGCATGAGATGTGATATCCAACTCCTTCCCATTCCAATTCTGAGACTCTTCTGATAGCATGAGATGTGATATCTCAATGCCTCTAATACCAAACCTGAGATCCTACCTCTAACATGAAATGTGATATCCAACTCTTTCCCGTTGCAAACCTGAGAGCCTTCCTATAGCATGAGATGTGATATCCAAGTCCTTCCCATTCCAATCCTGAGACCCTTCCTATAACATGAGATGTGATATCCAACTCCTTCCCATTCCAACCTGAGACCCTTCCTGTAGCATGAGATGGGATATCCAACTCCTTCCAAATCCAATCCTGATACCCTTCCGATAGCATGAGATGTGATATCCCAATGCTTCTACCAAACCTGAGACCCATACTATGGCATGAGATGTGATATCAAACTCCTTCCCATTCCAATCCTGTGACCCTTCCTATAGCTTGAGATGTGATATCCAACTCCTTCCCATTCCAATTCTGAGACCCTTCCTATACAATGAGACTTGATATCTCAATGCTTCTAATACCAAACCTGAGAGCCGTCCTATAACATGAGATGTGATATCCAAATCCTTCCCCTTCCAAACCTTAGACCCTTCCTTTATCATGAGATGTGATATCCAACTCCTTCCCATTCCAATCCTGAGACTCTTCCGATATCATGAGATGTGATATCTCAATGCTTCTAATATCAAACTTGAGACCCTCCCTATAGCATGAGATGTGATATCCAAGTCCTTCCCATTCCAATCCTGAGACCCTTCCTATAGCATGAGATGTGATATCTCAATGCTTCTAATACCAAACCTGAGACCCTTCCTATAACATGAGATGGGAATATCCAACTCCTTCCCATTCCAATCCTGAGACCCTTCCGATAGCAGAGATGTGATATCTCAATGCTTATACCAAACCTGAGATCCTTCCTATAACATGAGATGTGATATCCAACTCCTTCCCATTCCAATCCTGAGACACTTCCTATAGCATGAGATGTGATATCCAACTCCTTCCCATTCCAATCCTGAGACCCTTCCTATAGCATGAGATGTGATATCTCAATGCTTCTAATATCAAACTTGAGACTCTCCCTATAGCATGAGATGTGATACCCAAGTCCTTCCCATTCCAATCCTGAGACCCTTCCTACAGCATGCGATGTGATGTCTCAATGCGTCTAATACCAAACCTGAGACTCTTCCTATAACATGAGATGGGATATCCAACTCCTTCCCATTCCAATCGTGAGACCCTTCCGATAGCAGAGATGTGATATCTCAATGCTTATACCAAACCTAAGACCCTTCCTATGGCATGAGATGTCATATACAACTCCTTCCCATTCCAATCCTGAGACCCTTCCTATAGCATGAGATGTGATATCTCTATGCTTATACCAAACCTGAGACCCTTCCTATAGCATGAGATGTGATATCCAACTCCTTCCCATTCCAATCCTGAGACTCTTCCTATAGCATGAGATGTGATATCTCAATGCCTCTAATACCAAACCTGAGATCCTTCCTCTAACATGAAATGTGATATCCAACTCCTTCCCTTTACAAACCTGAGAACCTACCTATAGCATGAGATGTGATATCCAAGTCCTTCCCATTCCAATCCTTAGACCCTTCCTACAGCATGCAATATGATATCTCAATGATTCTAATAACAAACCTGAGACCCGTCCTATAACATGAGATGGGATATCCAACTCCTTCCCATTCCAATCCTGAGACACCTCCGATAGCAGAGATGTGATATCTCAATGCTTATACCAAACCTGAGACCCTTCCTATAACATGAGATGTGATATCCAACTCCTTCCCGGTCCAAACCTGAGACCCTTCCTATAGCATATGTGATATCCAACTCCTTCCCATTCCAAACATGAGACCCTTCCTATAGCAAGAGTGTAATATCCAACTCCTTCCCATTCCAATCCTGAGACCATTCCTATAGCATGAGATGTGATATCTCAATGCTTCTAATACCAAACCTGAGATCCTTCCTATGACATGAGATGTGATATCCAATTCCTCCCCATTCCAAACCTGAGAACCTTCCTACAGCATGCGATGTGATATCTCAATGCTTCTAATACCAAACCCGAGACCAGTCCTATAACATGAGATTGGATATCCAACTCCTTCCCCTTCCAAACCTGAGACTCTTCCTATAGCATGAGATGTGATATCCAACTTCTTCCCATTCCAATCCTGAGACCCTTCCTATAACATGGGATGTGATGTCTCAATGCTTCTAATACCAAACCTGAGATCTTTCCTATAACATGAGATGTGATATCCAACTCCTTCCCATTCCAATCCTGAGACCCTTCCTATAGCATGAGATGTGATATCTCAATGCTTATACCAAACCTGAGACCCTTCCTATAGCTTGAGATGTGATATCCAACTCCTTCCCATTCCAATCCTGAGACCCTTCCTATAGCATGAGATGTGATATCTCAAGGCCTCTAATACCAAACCTGAGATCCTTCCTCTAACATGAAATGTGATATCCAACTCCTTCCCCTTCCAAACCTGAGAGCCTTCTTATAACATGAAATGTGATATCCAATTCCTTCCCATTCCAACCTGAGACCCTTCCTATAGCATGAGATGGGATATCCAACTCCTTCCAAATCCAATACTGATACCCTTCCGATAGCATGAGATGTGATATCCCAATGCTTCTACGAAACCTGAGACCCATACTATGGCATGAGATGTGATATCAAACTCCTTCCCATTCCAATCCTGAGACCCTACCTATAGCTTGAGATGTGATATCCAACTCCTTCCCATTCCAATTCTGAGACCCTTCCTATACCATGAGACTTGATATCTCAATGCTTCTAATACCAAACCTGAGACCCGTCCTATAACATGAGATGTGATATCCAAATCCTTCCCCTTCCAAACCTTAGACCCTTCCTTTATCATGAGATGTGATATCCAATTCCTTCCCATTCCAATCCTGAGACCCTCCCTTTAGCATGAGATGTGATATCCGACTCCTTCCCATTCCAATCCTGAGACCCTTCTGATAGCATGAGATGTGATATCTCAATGCCTATAATACCAAACCTGAGATCCTTCCGATAGCATGAGATGTGATATCTCAATGCTTCTAATACCAAACCTGAGATCCTTCCTATAACATGAAATGTGATATCCAAATCCTTCCAAATCCAATCCTGATACCCTTCCGATAGCATGAGATGTGATATCCCAATGCTTCTACAAAACCTGAGACCCATACATGGCATGAGATGTGATATCAAACTCCTTCCCATTCCAATCCTGAGACACTTCCTATAGCATGAGATGTGATATCTCAATGCTTCTAATACCAAACCTGAGACTCTTCCTATAACATGAGATGGGATATCCAACTCCTTCCCATTCCAATCCTGAGACCCTTCCGATAGCAGAGATGTGATATCTCAATGCTTATACCAAACCTGAGACCCTTCCTATAGCATGAGATGTGATATCCAACTCCTTCCCATTTCAATCCTGAGACCCTTCCTATAGCATGAGATGTGATGTCTCAATGCTTCTAATACCAAACCTGAGATCCTTCCTATAACATCAGATGTGATATCCAACTCCTTCCCATTCCAATCCTGAGACCCTTCCTATAGCATGAGATGTGATATCTCAATGTTCATACCAAACCTGAGACCCTTCCTATAGCATGAGATGTGATATCCAACTCCTTCCCATTCCAATCCTGAGAACCTTCCTCTAGCATGAGATGTGATATCTCAATGCCTCTAATACCAAATCTGAGATCCTTCCTCTAACATGAAATGTGATATCCAACTCCTTCCCTTTCCAAACCTGAGAGCCTACCTATAGCATGAGATGTGATATCCAAGACCTTCCCATTCCAATCCTTAGACCCTTCCTACAGCATACAATATGATATCTCAATGATTCTAATAACAAACCTGAGACCCCTCCTTTAACATGATATGTGATATCCAACTCCTTCCCATTCCAATCCTGAGACACTTCCGATAGCAGAGATGTGATATCTCAATGCTTATTCCAAACCTGAGACCCTTCCTATAGCATGAGATGTGATATCCAACTCCTTCCCGTTCCAAACCTGAGACCCTTCCTATAGCATATGTGATATCCAACTCCTTCCCATTCCAAATATGAGACCCTTCCTATAGCATGAGATGTGATATCCAACTCCTTCCCATTCCAATCCTGAGACCCTTCCTATAGCATGAGATGTGATATCTCAATGCCTCTAATACCAAACCTGAGATCCTACCTCTAACATGAAATATGATATCCAACTCCTTCCCTTTCCAAACCTGAGATCCTGCCTATAGCATGAGATGTGATATCCAAGTCCTTCCCATTCCAATCCTGAGACCCTTCCTATAGCATGAGATGTGATATCTCAATGCTTATACCAAACCTGAGACCCTTCCTATGGCATGAGATGCCATATACAACTCCTTCCCATTCCAATCCTGAGACCCTGCTTATAGCATGAGATGTGATATCTCAATGCTTCTAATACCAAACCTGAGATCTTTCCTATAACATGAGATGTGATATCCAACTCCTTCCCATTCCAATCCTGAGACCATTCCTATAGCATGAGATGTGATATCTCAATGCTTATACCAAACCTGAGACCCTTCCTATAGCTTGAGATGAGATATCGAACTCCTTCCCATTCCAATCCTGAGACCCTTCCTATAGCATGAGATGTGATATCTCAATGCCTCTAATACCAAACCTGAGATCCTTCCTCTAACATGAAATGTGATATCCAACTCCTTCCCCTTCCAAACCTGAGAGCCTTCCTATAGCATGAGATATGATATCCAAGTCCTTTCCATTCCAATCCTGAGACCCTTCCTATAACATGAGATGTGATATCCAACTCCTTCCCATTCCAACCTGAGACCCTTCCTATAGCATGAGATGGGATATCCAACTCCTTCCAAATCCAATCCTGATACCCTTCCGATAGCATGAGATGTGATATCCCAATGCTTCTACCAAACCTGAGACCCATACTATGGCATGAGATGTGATATCAAACTGCTTCCAATTCCAACCTGAGACCCTTCCTATAGCATGAGATGGGATATCCAACTCCTTCCAAATCCAATCCTGAAATCCTTCCGATAGCATGAGATGTGATATCCCAATGCTTCTACCAAACCTGAGACCCATACTATGGCATGAGATGTGATATCCAACTCCTTCCCATTCCAATTCTGAGACTCTTCTGATAGCATGAGATGTGATATCTCAATGCCTCTAATACCAAACCTGAGCTCCTACCTCTAACATGAAATGTGATATCCAACTCTTTCCCGTTGCAAACCTGAGAGCCTTCCTATAGCATGAGATGTGATATCCAAGTCCTTCCCATTCCAATCCTGAGACCCTTCCTATAACATGAGATGTGATATCCAACTCCTTCCCATTCCAACCTGAGACCCTTCCTGTAGCATGAGATGGGATATCCAACTCCTTCCAAATCCAATCCTGATACCCTTCCGATAGCATGAGATGTGATATCCCAATGCTTCTACCAAACCTGAGACCCATACTATGGCATGAGATGTGATATCAAACTCCTTCCCATTCCAATCCTGTGACCCTTCCTATAGCTTGAGATGTGATATCCAACTCCTTCCCATTCCAATTCTGAGACCCTTCCTATACAATGAGACTTGATATCTCAATGCTTCTAATACCAAACCTGAGAGCCGTCCTATAACATGAGATGTGATATCCAAATCCTTCCCCTTCCAAACCTTAGACCCTTCCTTTATCATGAGATGTGATATCCAACTCCTTCCCATTCCAATCCTGAGACTCTTCCGATATCATGAGATGTGATATCTCAATGCTTCTAATATCAAACTTGAGACCCTCCCTATAGCATGAGATGTGATATCCAAGTCCTTCCCATTCCAATCCTGAGACCCTTCCCATAGCATGAGATGTGATATCTCAATGCTTCTAATACCAAACCTGAGACCCTTCCTATAACATGAGATGGGAATATCCAACTCCTTCCCATTCCAATCCTGAGACCCTTCCGATAGCAGAGATGTGATATCTCAATGCTTATACCAAACCTGAGATCCTTCCTATAACATGAGATGTGATATACAACTCCTTCCCATTCCAATCCTGAGACACTTCCTATAGCATGGGATGTGATATCTCACTGCTTATACCAAACCTGAGACCCTTCCTATAGCATGAGATGTGATATCCAACTCCTTCCCATTCCAATCCTGAGACCCTTCCTATAGCATGAGATGGGATATCCAACTCCTTCCAAATCCAATCCTGATACCCTTCCGATAGCATGAGATGTGATATCCCAATGCTTCTACCAAACCTGAGACCCATACTATGGCATGAGATGTGATATCAAACTGCTTCCAATTCCAACCTGAGACCCTTCCTATAGCATGAGATGGGATATCCAACTCCTTCCAAATCCAATCCTGAAATCCTTCCGATAGCATGAGATGTGATATCCCAATGCTTCTACCAAACCTGAGACCCATACTATGGCATGAGATGTGATATCCAACTCCTTCCCATTCCAATTCTGAGACTCTTCTGATAGCATGAGATGTGATATCTCAATGCCTCTAATACCAAACCTGAGATCCTACCTCTAACATGAAATGTGATATCCAACTCTTTCCCGTTGCAAACCTGAGAGCCTTCCTATAGCATGAGATGTGATATCCAAGTCCTTCCCATTCCAATCCTGAGACCCTTCCTATAACATGAGATGTGATATCCAACTCCTTCCCATTCCAACCTGAGACCCTTCCTGTAGCATGAGATGGGATATCCAACTCCTTCCAAATCCAATCCTGATACCCTTCCGATAGCATGAGATGTGATATCCCAATGCTTCTACCAAACCTGAGACCCATACTATGGCATGAGATGTGATATCAAACTCCTTCCCATTCCAATCCTGTGACCCTTCCTATAGCTTGAGATGTGATATCCAACTCCTTCCCATTCCAATTCTGAGACCCTTCCTATACAATGAGACTTGATATCTCAATGCTTCTAATACCAAACCTGAGAGCCGTCCTATAACATGAGATGTGATATCCAAATCCTTCCCCTTCCAAACCTTAGACCCTTCCTTTATCATGAGATGTGATATCCAACTCCTTCCCATTCCAATCCTGAGACTCTTCCGATATCATGAGATGTGATATCTCAATGCTTCTAATATCAAACTTGAGACCCTCCCTATAGCATGAGATGTGATATCCAAGTCCTTCCCATTCCAATCCTGAGACCCTTCCTATAGCATGAGATGTGATATCTCAATGCTTCTAATACCAAACCTGAGACCCTTCCTATAACATGAGATGGGAATATCCAACTCCTTCCCATTCCAATCCTGAGACCCTTCCGATAGCAGAGATGTGATATCTCAATGCTTATACCAAACCTGAGATCCTTCCTATAACATGAGATGTGATATCCAACTCCTTCCCATTCCAATCCTGAGACACTTCCTATAGCATGAGATGTGATATCTCACTGCTTATACCAAACCTGAGACCCTTCCTATAGCATGAGATGTGATATCCAACTCCTTCCCATTCCAATCCTGAGACCCTTCCTATAGCATGAGATGTGATATCTCAATGCTTCTAATATCAAACTTGAGACTCTCCCTATAGCATGAGATGTGATACCCAAGTCCTTCCCATTCCAATCCTGAGACCCTTCCTACAGCATGCGATGTGATGTCTCAATGCTTCTAATACCAAACCTGAGACTCTTCCTATAACATGAGATGGGATATCCAACTCCTTCCCATTCCAATCGTGAGACCCTTCCGATAGCAGAGATGTGATATCTCAATGCTTATACCAAACCTAAGACCCTTCCTATGGCATGAGATGTCATATACAACTCCTTCCCATTCCAATCCTGAGACCCTTCCTATAGCATGAGATGTGATATCTCAATGCTTATACCAAACCTGAGACCCTTCCTATAGCATGAGATATGATATCCAACTCCTTCCCATTCCAATCCTGAGACCCTTCCTATAGCATGAGATGTGATGTCTCAATGCTTCTAATACCAAACCTGAGATCCTTCCTATAACATGAGATGTGATATCCAACTCCTTCCCATTCCAATCCCGAGACCCTTCCTATAGCATGAGATGTGATATCTCAATGCTTATACCAAACCTGAGACCCTTCCTATAGCATGAGATGTGATATCCAACTCCTTCCCATTCCAATCCTGAGACTCTTCCTATAGCATGAGATGTGATATCTCAATGCCTCTAATACCAAACCTGAGATCCTTCCTCTAACATGAAATGTGATATCCAACTCCTTCCCTTTACAAACCTGAGAGCCTACCTATAGCATGAGATGTGATATCCAAGTCCTTCCCATTCCAATCCTTAGACCCTTCCTTCAGCATGCAATATGATATCTCAATGATTCTAATAACAAACCTGAGACCCGTCCTATAACATGAGATGGGATATCCAACTCCTTCCCATTCCAATCCTGAGACACTTCCGATAGCAGAGATGTGATATCTCAATGCTTATACCAAACCTGAGACCCTTCCTATAACATGAGATGTGATATCCAACTCCTTCCCGGTCCAAACCTGAGACCCTTCCTATAGCATATGTGATATCCAACTCCTTCCCATTCCAAACATGAGACCCTTCCTATAGCAAGAGTGTAATATCCAACTCCTTCCCATTCCAATCCTGAGACCATTCCTATAGCATGAGATGTGATATCTCAATGCTTCTAATACCAAACCTGAGATCCTTCCTATGACATGAGATGTGATATCCAATTCCTCCCCATTCCAAACCTGAGAACCTTCCTACAGCATGCGATGTGATATCTCAATGCTTCTAATACCAAACCCGAGACCAGTCCTATAACATGAGATTGGATATCCAACTCCTTCCCCTTCCAAACCTGAGACTCTTCCTATAGCATGAGATGTGATATCCAACTTCTTCCCATTCCAATCCTGAGACCCTTCCTATAACATGGGATGTGATGTCTCAATGCTTCTAATACCAAACCTGAGATCTTTCCTATAACATGAGATGTGATATCCAACTCCTTCCCATTCCAATCCTGAGACCCTTCCTATAGCATGAGATGTGATATCTCAATGCTTATACCAAACCTGAGACCCTTCCTATAGCTTGAGATGTGATATCCAACTCCTTCCCATTCCAATCCTGAGACCCTTCCTATAGCATGAGATGTGATATCTCAAGGCCTCTAATACCAAACCTGAGATCCTTCCTCTAACATGAAATGTGATATCCAACTCCTTCCCCTTCCAAACCTGAGAGCCTTCCTATAACATGAAATGTGATATCCAATTCCTTCCCCTTCCAAACCTGAGAACCTTCCTATAGCTTGAGATGTGATATCAAACTCCTTCCCATTCCAATCCTGAGATAGCTTGAGATGTGATATCCAACTCCTTCCCATTCCTATCCTGAGACCCTTCCGATAGCAGAGATGTGATATCTCAATGCTTGTACCAAACCTGAGACCCTTCCTATGGCATGAGATGTGATATCCAACTCCTTCCCATTCCAATCCTGACACCCTTCCTATAGCATGAGATGTGATATCTCAATGCTTCTATCAAACCTGAGTCCCTTCCTTTAGCATGAGATGTGATATCCAACTCCTTCCCATTCCAATCCTGAGACCCTTCCTATAGCATGAGATGTGATATCTCAAAGCTTCTAATACCAAACCTGGGACCCGTCCTATAACATGAGATATGATATCCAAATCCTTCCCCTTCCAAACCTGAGACCCTTCCTTTAGCATGAGATGTGATATCCAAATCCTTCCCATTCCAATCCTGAAACCCTTCCTATAGCATGAGATGTGATATCTCAATGTTTCTAATAAAAAACCTGAGACCCTTCCTATAGCAAGAGATGTGATATCCAAATCCTTCCCATTCCAATCCTGAGACCCTTCCTATAACATGAGATGTGATATCCAACTCCTTCCCATTCCAACCTGAGAACCTTCCTATAGCATGAGAAGGGATATCCAACTCCTTCCCATTCCAATCCTGAGACCTTCCTATAGCATGAGATGTGATATCTCAAAGCTTCTAATACCAAACCTGCGACCCGTCCTATAACATGAGATATGATATCCAAATCCTTCCCCTTCCAAACCTGAGACCCTTCCTTTAGCATGAGATGTGATATACAAATCCTTCCCATTCCAATCCTGAAACCCTTCCTATAGCATGAGATGTGATATCTCAATGTTTCTAATAAAAAACTGAGACCCTTCCTTTAGCAAGAGATGTGACATCCAAATCCTTCCCATTCCAATCCTGAGACCCTTCCTATACCATGAGATGTGATATCTCAATGCTTCTACCAAAACTGAGACCCTTCCTTTAGCATGAGATGTGATATCCAACTCCTTCCCATTCCAATCCTGAGACCCTTCCTATAGCATGAGATGTGATATCTCAATGCCTCTAATACCAAACCTGAGATTCTTCCTATAACATGAGATGTGATATCTCAATGCTTCTAATACCAAACCTGAGACCCTCCCTTTAGCATGAGATGTGATATCCGACTCCTTCCCATACCAATCCTGAGACCCTTCTGATAGCATGAGATGTGATATCTCAATGCCTCTAATACCAAACCTGAGATTCTTCCTATAACATGAGATGTGATATCTCAATGCTTCTAATACCAAACCTGAGACCCTCCCTTTAGCATGAGATGTGATATCCGACTCCTTCCCATTCCAATCCTGAGACCCTTCTGATAGCATGAGATGTGATATCTCAATGCTTCTAATACCAAACCTGAGACCCTTCCTATAACATAAGATGGGATATCCAACTCCTTCCCATTCCAATCCTGAGACCCTTCCGATAGCAGAGATGTGATATCTCAATGCTTATACCAAACCTGAGACCCTTCCTGTGGCATGAGATGTCATATACATCTCCTTCCCATTCCAATCCTGAGACCCTTCCTATAGCATGAGATGTGATATCCAACTCCTTCCCATTCCAATCCTGAGACCCTTCCTATAGCATGAGATTTGATATCTCAATGCTTCTAACACCGAACCTGAGATCCTTCCGATAGCATGAGATGTGATATCTCAATGCTTCTAATACCAAACCTGAGATCATTCCTATAACACGAGATGTAATATCCAAATCCTTCCCCTTCCAAACCTGAGACCCTCCCTTTAGCATGAGATGTGATATCCAACTCCTTCCCATTCCAATCCTGAGATCCTTCTAATAGCATGAGATGTGATATCTCAATGCCTCTAATACCAAACCTGAGATCCTACCTCTAACATGAAATGTGATATCCAACTCCTTCCCCTTCCAAACCTGAGAGCCTTCCTATAGCATGAGATGTGATATCCAAGTCCTTCCCATTCCAATCCTGAGACCCTTCCTATAGCTTGAGATGTGATATCCAACTCCTCCCCATTCCAATTCTGAGACCCTTCCTATAGCATGAGATGTGATATCTCAATGCTTCTAATACCAAACCTGGGACCCTTCCAATAACATGAGATGGGATATCCATGTCCTTCCCATTCCAATCCTGAGACCCTTCCTATAGCATGAGATGTGATATCTCAATGCTTCTAATACCAAACCTGAGACCCTTCCTATAACAAGAGATGTGATATCCATGTCCTTCCCATTCCAATCCTGAGACCCGTCCTATACCATGAGATGTGATATCTCAAAGCTTCTAATACCAAACCTGAGACCCTTCCTATAATGAGATGGGATATCCAACTCCTTCCCATTCCAATCCTGAGACCCTTCCAATAGCAGAGATGTGATATCTCAATGCTTATACCAAACCTGAGACTCTTCCTATGGCATGAAATGTCATATACAACTCCTTCCGATTCCAGACCTGAGACCCTTCCTATAGCATGAGATGTGATATCCAACTCCTTCTCATTCCAATCCTGAGACCCTTCCTATAGCTTGAGATGTGATATCCAACTCCTTCCCATTCCAATCCTGAGACCCTTCCTATAGCATGAGATATGATATCTCAATGCTTCTAATACCAAACCTGAGATCCTTCCTATAACATGAGATGTGATATCCAAATCCTTCCACTTCCAAACCTGAGACCCTCCCTTTAGCATGAGATGTGATATCCGACTCCTTCCCATTCCAATCCTGAGACCCTTCTGATAGCATGAGATGTGATATCTCAATGCCTATAATACCAAACCTGAGATCCTTCCGATAGCATGAGATGTGATATCTCAATGCTTCTAATACCAAACCTGAGATCCTTCCTATAACATGAAATGTGATATCCAAATCCTTCCAAATCCAATCCTGATACCCTTCCGATAGCATGAGATGTGATATCCCAATGCTTCTACAAAACCTGAGACCCATACATGGCATGAGATGTGATATCAAACTCCTTCCCATTCCAATCCTGAGACACTTCCTATAGCATGAGATGTGATATCTCAATGCTTCTAATACCAAACCTGAGACTCTTCCTATAACATGAGATGGGATATCCAACTCCTTCCCATTCCAATCCTGAGACCCTTCCGATAGCAGAGATGTGATATCTCAATGCTTATACCTAACCTGAGACCCTTCCTATAGCATGAGATGTGATATCCAACTCCTTCCCATTTCAATCCTGAGACCCTTCCTATAGCATGAGATGTGATGTCTCAATGCTTCTAATACCAAACCTGAGATCCTTCCTATAACATCAGATGTGATATCCAACTCCTTCCCATTCCAATCCTGAGACCCTTCCTATAGCATGAGATGTGATATCTCAATGTTCATACCAAACCTGAGACCCTTCCTATAGCATGAAATGTGATATCCAACTCCTTCCCATTCCAATCCTGAGAACCTTCCTATAGCATGAGATGTAATATCTCAATGCCTCTAATACCAAATCTGAGATCCTTCCTCTAACATGAAATGTGATATCCAACTCCTTCCCTTTCCAAACCTGAGAGCCTACCTATAGCATGAGATGTGATATCCAAGACCTTCCCATTCCAATCCTTAGACCCTTCCCACAGCATACAATATGATATCTCAATGATTCTAATAACAAACCTGAGACCCGTCCTATACCATGAGATGTGATATCCAACTCCTTCCCATTCCAATCCTGAGACACTTCCGATAGCAGAGATGTGATATCTCAATGCTTATTCCAAACCTGAGACCCTTCCTATAGCATGAGATGTGATATCCAACTCCTTCCCGTTCCAAACCTGAGACCCTTCCTATAGCATATGTGATATCCAACTCCTTCCCATTCCAAACATGAGACCCTTCCTATAGCATGAGATGTGATATCCAACTCCTTCCCATTCCAAACCTGAGACCCTTCCTATAGCATGAGATGTGATATCTCAATGCCTCGAATACCAAACCTGAAATCCTTCCTCTAACATGAAATGTGATATCCAACTCCTTCCCTTTCCAAACCTGAGAGCCTACCTATAGCATGAGATGTGATATCCAAGACCTTCCCATTCCAATCCTTAGACCCTTCCTACAGCATACAATATGATATCTCAATGATTCTAATAACAAACCTGAGACCCGTCCTATAACATGAGATGTGATATCCAACTCCTTCCCATTCCAATCCTGAGACACTTCCGATAGCAGAGATGTGATATCTCAATGCTTATTCCAAACCTGAGACCCTTCCTATAGCATGAGATGTGATATCCAACTCCTTCCCGTTCCAAACCTGAGACCCTTCCTATAGCATATGTGATATCCAACTCCTTCCCATTCCAAACATGAGACCCTTCCTATAGCAAGAATGTAATATCCAACTCCTTCCCATTCCAATCCTGAGACCCTTCCTACAGCATGCGATGTGATATCTCAATGCTTCTAATACCAAACCTGAGACCCGTCCTATAACATGAGATGGGATATCCAACTCCTTCCCGTCCCAATCCTGAGACACTTCCGATTGCAGAGATGTGATATCTCAATGCTTATACCAAACCTGAGACTCTTCCTATAACATGAGATGTGATATCCAACTCCTTCCCGTTCCAAACCTGAGACCCTTCCTATAGCATAAGATGTGATATCCAACTCCTTCCCATTCCAATCCTGAGACCCTTCCGATAGCATGAGATGTGATATCTCAATGCTTCTAATACCAAACCTGAGATCCTTCTTGTAACATGTGATGTGATATCCAAATCCTTCCCTTTCCAAACCTGAAACCCTCCCTTTAGCATGAAATGTGATATCCAACTCCTTCCCATTCCAATCCTGAGACCCTTATGATAGCATGAGATGTGATATCTCAATGCCTCTAATACCAAACCTGAGATACTTCCGATAGCATGAGATGTGATATCTCAATGCTTCTAATACCAAACCTGAGATCCTTCCTATAACATGAGATGTGATATCCAAATCCTTCCCCTTCCAAACCTAAGACCCTCCCTTTAGCATGAGATGTGATATCCAACTCCTTCCCATTCCAATCCTGAGACCCTTCTGATAGCATGAGATGTGATATCTCAATGCCTCTAATACCAAACCTGAGATCCTACCTCTAACATGAAATATGATATCCAACTCCTTCCCTTTCCAAACCTGAGATCCTGCCTATAGCATGAGATGTGATATCCAAGTCCTTCCCATTCCAATCCTGAGACCCTTCCTATAGCATGAGATGTGATATCTCAATGCTTATACCAAACCTGAGACCCTTCCTATGGCATGAGATGCCATATACAACTCCTTCCCATTCCAATCCTGAGACCCTGCTTATAGCATGAGATGTGATATCTCAATGCTTCTAATACCAAACCTGAGATCTTTCCTATAACATGAGATGTGATATCCAACTCCTTCCCATTCCAATCCTGAGACCATTCCTATAGCATGAGATGTGATATCTCAATGCTTATACCAAACCTGAGACCCTTCCTATAGCTTGAGATGTGATATCGAACTCCTTCCCATTCCAATCCTGAGACCCTTCCTATAGCATGAGATGTGATATCTCAATGCCTCTAATACCAAACCTGAGATCCTTCCTCTAACATGAAATGTGATATCCAACTCCTTCCCCTTCCAAACCTGAGAGCCTTCCTATAGCATGAGATATGATATCCAAGTCCTTTCCATTCCAATCCTGAGACCCTTCCTATAACATGAGATGTGATATCCAACTCCTTCCCATTCCAACCTGAGACCCTTCCTATAGCATGAGATGGGATATCCAACTCCTTCCAAATCCAATCCTGATACCCTTCCGATAGCATGAGATGTGATATCCCAATGCTTCTACCAAACCTGAGACCCATACTATGGCATGAGATGTGATATCAAACTGCTTCCAATTCCAACCTGAGACCCTTCCTATAGCATGAGATGGGATATCCAACTCCTTCCAAATCCAATCCTGAAATCCTTCCGATAGCATGAGATGTGATATCCCAATGCTTCTACCAAACCTGAGACCCATACTATGGCATGAGATGTGATATCCAACTCCTTCCCATTCCAATTCTGAGACTCTTCTGATAGCATGAGATGTGATATCTCAATGCCTCTAATACCAAACCTGAGATCCTACCTCTAACATGAAATGTGATATCCAACTCTTTCCCGTTGCAAACCTGAGAGCCTTCCTATAGCATGAGATGTGATATCCAAGTCCTTCCCATTCCAATCCTGAGACCCTTCCTATAACATGAGATGTGATATCCAACTCCTTCCCATTCCAACCTGAGACCCTTCCTGTAGCATGAGATGGGATATCCAACTCCTTCCAAATCCAATCCTGATACCCTTCCGATAGCATGAGATGTGATATCCCAATGCTTCTACCAAACCTGAGACCCATACTATGGCATGAGATGTGATATCAAACTCCTTCCCATTCCAATCCTGTGACCCTTCCTATAGCTTGAGATGTGATATCCAACTCCTTCCCATTCCAATTCTGAGACCCTTCCTATACAATGAGACTTGATATCTCAATGCTTCTAATACCAAACCTGAGAGCCGTCCTATTACATGAGATGTGATATCCAAATCCTTCCCCTTCCAAACCTTAGACCCTTCCTTTATCATGAGATGTGATATCCAACTCCTTCCCATTCCAATCCTGAGACTCTTCCGATATCATGAGATGTGATATCTCAATGCTTCTAATATCAAACTTGAGACCCTCCCTATAGCATGAGATGTGATATCCAAGTCCTTCCCATTCCAATCCTGAGACCCTTCCTATAGCATGAGATGTGATATCTCAATGCTTCTAATACCAAACCTGAGACCCTTCCTATAACATGAGATGGGAATATCCAACTCCTTCCCATTCCAATCCTGAGACCCTTCCGATAGCAGAGATGTGATATCTCAATGCTTATACCAAACCTGAGATCCTTCCTATAACATGAGATGTGATATCCAACTCCTTCCCATTCCAATCCTGAGACACTTCCTATAGCATGAGATGTGATATCCAACTCCTTCCCATTCCAATCCTGAGACCCTTCCTATAGCATGAGATGTGATATCTCAATGCTTCTAATATCAAACTTGAGACTCTCCCTATAGCATGAGATGTGATACCCAAGTCCTTCCCATTCCAATCCTGAGACCCTTCCTACAGCATGCGATGTGATGTCTCAATGCGTCTAATACCAAACCTGAGACTCTTCCTATAACATGAGATGGGATATCCAACTCCTTCCCATTCCAATCGTGAGACCCTTCCGATAGCAGAGATGTGATATCTCAATGCTTATACCAAACCTAAGACCCTTCCTATGGCATGAGATGTCATATACAACTCCTTCCCATTCCAATCCTGAGACCCTTCCTATAGCATGAGATGTGATATCTCTATGCTTATACCAAACCTGAGACCCTTCCTATAGCATGAGATGTGATATCCAACTCCTTCCCATTCCAATCCTGAGACTCTTCCTATAGCATGAGATGTGATATCTCAATGCCTCTAATACCAAACCTGAGATCCTTCCTCTAACATGAAATGTGATATCCAACTCCTTCCCTTTACAAACCTGAGAACCTACCTATAGCATGAGATGTGATATCCAAGTCCTTCCCATTCCAATCCTTAGACCCTTCCTACAGCATGCAATATGATATCTCAATGATTCTAATAACAAACCTGAGACCCGTCCTATAACATGAGATGGGATATCCAACTCCTTCCCATTCCAATCCTGAGACACCTCCGATAGCAGAGATGTGATATCTCAATGCTTATACCAAACCTGAGACCCTTCCTATAACATGAGATGTGATATCCAACTCCTTCCCGGTCCAAACCTGAGACCCTTCCTATAGCATATGTGATATCCAACTCCTTCCCATTCCAAACATGAGACCCTTCCTATAGCAAGAGTGTAATATCCAACTCCTTCCCATTCCAATCCTGAGACCATTCCTATAGCATGAGATGTGATATCTCAATGCTTCTAATACCAAACCTGAGATCCTTCCTATGACATGAGATGTGATATCCAATTCCTCCCCATTCCAAACCTGAGAACCTTCCTACAGCATGCGATGTGATATCTCAATGCTTCTAATACCAAACCCGAGACCAGTCCTATAACATGAGATTGGATATCCAACTCCTTCCCCTTCCAAACCTGAGACTCTTCCTATAGCATGAGATGTGATATCCAACTTCTTCCCATTCCAATCCTGAGACCCTTCCTATAACATGGGATGTGATGTCTCAATGCTTCTAATACCAAACCTGAGATCTTTCCTATAACATGAGATGTGATATCCAACTCCTTCCCATTCCAATCCTGAGACCCTTCCTATAGCATGAGATGTGATATCTCAATGCTTATACCAAACCTGAGACCCTTCCTATAGCTTGAGATGTGATATCCAACTCCTTCCCATTCCAATCCTGAGACCCTTCCTATAGCATGAGATGTGATATCTCAAGGCCTCTAATACCAAACCTGAGATCCTTCCTCTAACATGAAGTGTGATATCCAACTCCTTCCCCTTCCAAACCTGAGAGCCTTCTTATAACATGAAATGTGATATCCAATTCCTTCCCATTCCAACCTGAGACCCTTCCTATAGCATGAGATGGGATATCCAACTCCTTCCAAATCCAATACTGATACCCTTCCGATAGCATGAGATGTGATATCCCAATGCTTCTACGAAACCTGAGACCCATACTATGGCATGAGATGTGATATCAAACTCCTTCCCATTCCAATCCTGAGACCCTACCTATAGCTTGAGATGTGATATCCAACTCCTTCCCATTCCAATTCTGAGACCCTTCCTATACCATGAGACTTGATATCTCAATGCTTCTAATACCAAACCTGAGACCCGTCCTATAACATGAGATGTGATATCCAAATCCTTCCCCTTCCAAACCTTAGACCCTTCCTTTATCATGAGATGTGATATCCAATTCCTTCCCATTCCAATCCTGAGACCCTCCCTTTAGCATGAGATGTGATATCCGACTCCTTCCCATTCCAATCCTGAGACCCTTCTGATAGCATGAGATGTGATATCTCAATGCCTATAATACCAAACCTGAGATCCTTCCGATAGCATGAGATGTGATATCTCAATGCTTCTAATACCAAACCTGAGATCCTTCCTATAACATGAAATGTGATATCCAAATCCTTCCAAATCCAATCCTGATACCCTTCCGATAGCATGAGATGTGATATCCCAATGCTTCTACAAAACCTGAGACCCATACATGGCATGAGATGTGATATCAAACTCCTTCCCATTCCAATCCTGAGACACTTCCTATAGCATGAGATGTGATATCTCAATGCTTCTAATACCAAACCTGAGACTCTTCCTATAACATGAGATGGGATATCCAACTCCTTCCCATTCCAATCCTGAGACCCTTCCGATAGCAGAGATGTGATATCTCAATGCTTATACCAAACCTGAGACCCTTCCTATAGCATGAGATGTGATATCCAACTCCTTCCCATTTCAATCCTGAGACCCTTCCTATAGCATGAGATGTGATGTCTCAATGCTTCTAATACCAAACCTGAGATCCTTCCTATAACATCAGATGTGATATCCAACTCCTTCCCATTCCAATCCTGAGACCCTTCCTATAGCATGAGATGTGATATCTCAATGTTCATACCAAACCTGAGACCCTTCCTATAGCATGAGATGTGATATCCAACTCCTTCCCATTCCAATCCTGAGAACCTTCCTCTAGCATGAGATGTGATATCTCAATGCCTCTAATACCAAATCTGAGATCCTTCCTCTAACATGAAATGTGATATCCAACTCCTTCCCTTTCCAAACCTGAGAGCCTACCTATAGCATGAGATGTGATATCCAAGACCTTCCCATTCCAATCCTTAGACCCTTCCTACAGCATACAATATGATATCTCAATGATTCTAATAACAAACCTGAGACCCCTCCTTTAACATGATATGTGATATCCAACTCCTTCCCATTCCAATCCTGAGACACTTCCGATAGCAGAGATGTGATATCTCAATGCTTATTCCAAACCTGAGACCCTTCCTATAGCATGAGATGTGATATCCAACTCCTTCCCGTTCCAAACCTGAGACCCTTCCTATAGCATATGTGATATCCAACTCCTTCCCATTCCAAATATGAGACCCTTCCTATAGCATGAGATGTGATATCCAACTCCTTCCCATTCCAATCCTGAGACCCTTCCTATAGCATGAGATGTGATATCTCAATGCCTCTAATACCAAACCTGAGATCCTACCTCTAACATGAAATATGATATCCAACTCCTTCCCTTTCCAAACCTGAGATCCTGCCTATAGCATGAGATGTGATATCCAAGTCCTTCCCATTCCAATCCTGAGACCCTTCCTATAGCATGAGATGTGATATCTCAATGTTTATACCAAACCTGAGACCCTTCCTATGGCATGAGATGCCATATACAACTCCTTCCCATTCCAATCCTGAGACCCTGCTTATAGCATGAGATGTGATATCTCAATGCTTCTAATACCAAACCTGAGATCTTTCCTATAACATGAGATGTGATATCCAACTCCTTCCCATTCCAATCCTGAGACCATTCCTATAGCATGAGATGTGATATCTCAATGCTTATACCAAACCTGAGACCCTTCCTATAGCTTGAGATGAGATATCGAACTCCTTCCCATTCCAATCCTGAGACCCTTCCTATAGCATGAGATGTGATATCTCAATGCCTCTAATACCAAACCTGAGATCCTTCCTCTAACATGAAATGTGATATCCAACTCCTTCCCCTTCCAAACCTGAGAGCCTTCCTATAGCATGAGATATGATATCCAAGTCCTTTCCATTCCAATCCTGAGACCCTTCCTATAACATGAGATGTGATATCCAACTCCTTCCCATTCCAACCTGAGACCCTTCCTATAGCATGAGATGGGATATCCAACTCCTTCCAAATCCAATCCTGATACCCTTCCGATAGCATGAGATGTGATATCCCAATGCTTCTACCAAACCTGAGACCCATACTATGGCATGAGATGTGATATCAAACTGCTTCCAATTCCAACCTGAGACCCTTCCTATAGCATGAGATGGGATATCCAACTCCTTCCAAATCCAATCCTGAAATCCTTCCGATAGCATGAGATGTGATATCCCAATGCTTCTACCAAACCTGAGACCCATACTATGGCATGAGATGTGATATCCAACTCCTTCCCATTCCAATTCTGAGACTCTTCTGATAGCATGAGATGTGATATCTCAATGCCTCTAATACCAAACCTGAGCTCCTACCTCTAACATGAAATGTGATATCCAACTCTTTCCCGTTGCAAACCTGAGAGCCTTCCTATAGCATGAGATGTGATATCCAAGTCCTTCCCATTCCAATCCTGAGACCCTTCCTATAACATGAGATGTGATATCCAACTCCTTCCCATTCCAACCTGAGACCCTTCCTGTAGCATGAGATGGGATATCCAACTCCTTCCAAATCCAATCCTGATACCCTTCCGATAGCATGAGATGTGATATCCCAATGCTTCTACCAAACCTGAGACCCATACTATGGCATGAGATGTGATATCAAACTCCTTCCCATTCCAATCCTGTGACCCTTCCTATAGCTTGAGATGTGATATCCAACTCCTTCCCATTCCAATTCTGAGACCCTTCCTATACAATGAGACTTGATATCTCAATGCTTCTAATACCAAACCTGAGAGCCGTCCTATAACATGAGATGTGATATCCAAATCCTTCCCCTTCCAAACCTTAGACCCTTCCTTTATCATGAGATGTGATATCCAACTCCTTCCCATTCCAATCCTGAGACTCTTCCGATATCATGAGATGTGATATCTCAATGCTTCTAATATCAAACTTGAGACCCTCCCTATAGCATGAGATGTGATATCCAAGTCCTTCCCATTCCAATCCTGAGACCCTTCCCATAGCATGAGATGTGATATCTCAATGCTTCTAATACCAAACCTGAGACCCTTCCTATAACATGAGATGGGAATATCCAACTCCTTCCCATTCCAATCCTGAGACCCTTCCGATAGCAGAGATGTGATATCTCAATGCTTATACCAAACCTGAGATCCTTCCTATAACATGAGATGTGATATCCAACTCCTTCCCATTCCAATCCTGAGACACTTCCTATAGCATGGGATGTGATATCTCACTGCTTATACCAAACCTGAGACCCTTCCTATAGCATGAGATGTGATATCCAACTCCTTCCCATTCCAATCCTGAGACCCTTCCTATAGCATGAGATGGGATATCCAACTCCTTCCAAATCCAATCCTGATACCCTTCCGATAGCATGAGATGTGATATCCCAATGCTTCTACCAAACCTGAGACCCATACTATGGCATGAGATGTGATATCAAACTGCTTCCAATTCCAACCTGAGACCCTTCCTATAGCATGAGATGGGATATCCAACTCCTTCCAAATCCAATCCTGAAATCCTTCCGATAGCATGAGATGTGATATCCCAATGCTTCTACCAAACCTGAGACCCATACTATGGCATGAGATGTGATATCCAACTCCTTCCCATTCCAATTCTGAGACTCTTCTGATAGCATGAGATGTGATATCTCAATGCCTCTAATACCAAACCTGAGATCCTACCTCTAACATGAAATGTGATATCCAACTCTTTCCCGTTGCAAACCTGAGAGCCTTCCTATAGCATGAGATGTGATATCCAAGTCCTTCCCATTCCAATCCTGAGACCCTTCCTATAACATGAGATGTGATATCCAACTCCTTCCCATTCCAACCTGAGACCCTTCCTGTAGCATGAGATGGGATATCCAACTCCTTCCAAATCCAATCCTGATACCCTTCCGATAGCATGAGATGTGATATCCCAATGCTTCTACCAAACCTGAGACCCATACTATGGCATGAGATGTGATATCAAACTCCTTCCCATTCCAATCCTGTGACCCTTCCTATAGCTTGAGATGTGATATCCAACTCCTTCCCATTCCAATTCTGAGACCCTTCCTATACAATGAGACTTGATATCTCAATGCTTCTAATACCAAACCTGAGAGCCGTCCTATAACATGAGATGTGATATCCAAATCCTTCCCCTTCCAAACCTTAGACCCTTCCTTTATCATGAGATGTGATATCCAACTCCTTCCCATTCCAATCCTGAGACTCTTCCGATATCATGAGATGTGATATCTCAATGCTTCTAATATCAAACTTGAGACCCTCCCTATAGCATGAGATGTGATATCCAAGTCCTTCCCATTCCAATCCTGAGACCCTTCCTATAGCATGAGATGTGATATCTCAATGCTTCTAATACCAAACCTGAGACCCTTCCTATAACATGAGATGGGAATATCCAACTCCTTCCCATTCCAATCCTGAGACCCTTCCGATAGCAGAGATGTGATATCTCAATGCTTATACCAAACCTGAGATCCTTCCTATAACATGAGATGTGATATCCAACTCCTTCCCATTCCAATCCTGAGACACTTCCTATAGCATGAGATGTGATATCTCACTGCTTATACCAAACCTGAGACCCTTCCTATAGCATGAGATGTGATATCCAACTCCTTCCCATTCCAATCCTGAGACCCTTCCTATAGCATGAGATGTGATATCTCAATGCTTCTAATATCAAACTTGAGACTCTCCCTATAGCATGAGATGTGATACCCAAGTCCTTCCCATTCCAATCCTGAGACCCTTCCTACAGCATGCGATGTGATGTCTCAATGCTTCTAATACCAAACCTGAGACTCTTCCTATAACATGAGATGGGATATCCAACTCCTTCCCATTCCAATCGTGAGACCCTTCCGATAGCAGAGATGTGATTTCTCAATGCTTATACCAAACCTAAGACCCTTCCTATGGCATGAGATGTCATATACAACTCCTTCCCATTCCAATCCTGAGACCCTTCCTATAGCATGAGATGTGATATCTCAATGCTTATACCAAACCTGAGACCCTTCCTATAGCATGAGATATGATATCCAACTCCTTCCCATTCCAATCCTGAGACCCTTCCTATAGCATGAGATGTGATGTCTCAATGCTTCTAATACCAAACCTGAGATCCTTCCTATAACATGAGATGTGATATCCAACTCCTTCCCATTCCAATCCCGAGACCCTTCCTATAGCATGAGATGTGATATCTCAATGCTTATACCAAACCTGAGACCCTTCCTATAGCATGAGATGTGATATCCAACTCCTTCCCATTCCAATCCTGAGACTCTTCCTATAGCATGAGATGTGATATCTCAATGCCTCTAATACCAAACCTGAGATCCTTCCTCTAACATGAAATGTGATATCCAACTCCTTCCCTTTACAAACCTGAGAACCTACCTATAGCATGAGATGTGATATCCAAGTCCTTCTCATTCCAATCCTTAGACCCTTCCTACAGCATGCAATATGATATCTCAATGATTCTAATAACAAACCTGAGACCCGTCCTATAACATGAGATGGGATATCCAACTCCTTCCCATTCCAATCCTGAGACACCTCCGATAGCAGAGATGTGATATCTCAATGCTTATACCAAACCTGAGACCCTTCCTATAACATGAGATGTGATATCCAACTCCTTCCCGGTCCAAACCTGAGACCCTTCCTATAGCATATGTGATATCCAACTCCTTCCCATTCCAAACATGAGACCCTTCCTATAGCAAGAGTGTAATATCCAACTCCTTCCCATTCCAATCCTGAGACCATTCCTATAGCATGAGATGTGATATCTCAATGCTTCTAATACCAAACCTGAGATCCTTCCTATGACATGAGATGTGATATCCAATTCCTCCCCATTCCAAACCTGAGAACCTTCCTACAGCATGCGATGTGATATCTCAATGCTTCTAATACCAAACCCGAGACCAGTCCTATAACATGAGATTGGATATCCAACTCCTTCCCCTTCCAAACCTGAGACTCTTCCTATAGCATGAGATGTGATATCCAACTTCTTCCCATTCCAATCCTGAGACCCTTCCTATAACATGGGATGTGATGTCTCAATGCTTCTAATACCAAACCTGAGATCTTTCCTATAACATGAGATGTGATATCCAACTCCTTCCCATTCCAATCCTGAGACCCTTCCTATAGCATGAGATGTGATATCTCAATGCTTATACCAAACCTGAGACCCTTCCTATAGCTTGAGATGTGATATCCAACTCCTTCCCATTCCAATCCTGAGACCCTTCCTATAGCATGAGATGTGATATCTCAAGGCCTCTAATACCAAACCTGAGATCCTTCCTCTAACATGAAGTGTGATATCCAACTCCTTCCCCTTCCAAACCTGAGAGCCTTCTTATAACATGAAATGTGATATCCAATTCCTTCCCATTCCAACCTGAGACCCTTCCTATAGCATGAGATGGGATATCCAACTCCTTCCAAATCCAATACTGATACCCTTCCGATAGCATGAGATGTGATATCCCAATGCTTCTACGAAACCTGAGACCCATACTATGGCATGAGATGTGATATCAAACTCCTTCCCATTCCAATCCTGAGACCCTACCTATAGCTTGAGATGTGATATCCAACTCCTTCCCATTCCAATTCTGAGACCCTTCCTATACCATGAGACTTGATATCTCAATGCTTCTAATACCAAACCTGAGACCCGTCCTATAACATGAGATGTGATATCCAAATCCTTCCCCTTCCAAACCTTAGACCCTTCCTTTATCATGAGATGTGATATCCAATTCCTTCCCATTCCAATCCTGAGACCCTCCCTTTAGCATGAGATGTGATATCCGACTCCTTCCCATTCCAATCCTGAGACCCTTCTGATAGCATGAGATGTGATATCTCAATGCCTATAATACCAAACCTGAGATCCTTCCTATAACATGAAATGTGATATCCAAATCCTTCCAAATCCAATCCTGATACCCTTCCGATAGCATGAGATGTGATATCCCAATGCTTCTACAAAACCTGAGACCCATACATGGCATGAGATGTGATATCAAACTCCTTCCCATTCCAATCCTGAGACACTTCCTATAGCATGAGATGTGATATCTCAATGCTTCTAATACCAAACCTGAGACTCTTCCTATAACATGAGATGGGATATCCAACTCCTTCCCATTCCAATCCTGAGACCCTTCCGATAGCAGAGATGTGATATCTCAATGCTTATACCAAACCTGAGACCCTTCCTATAGCATGAGATGTGATATCCAACTCCTTCCCATTTCAATCCTGAGACCCTTCCTATAGCATGAGATGTGATGTCTCAATGCTTCTAATACCAAACCTGAGATCCTTCCTATAACATCAGATGTGATATCCAACTCCTTCCCATTCCAATCCTGAGACCCTTCCTATAGCATGAGATGTGATATCTCAATGTTCATACCAAACCTGAGACCCTTCCTATAGCATGAGATGTGATATCCAACTCCTTCCCATTCCAATCCTGAGAACCTTCCTCTAGCATGAGATGTGATATCTCAATGCCTCTAATACCAAATCTGAGATCCTTCCTCTAACATGAAATGTGATATCCAACTCCTTCCCTTTCCAAACCTGAGAGCCTACCTATAGCATGAGATGTGATATCCAAGACCTTCCCATTAAAATCCTTAGACCCTTCCTACAGCATACAATATGATATCTCAATGATTCTAATAACAAACCTGAGACCCCTCCTTTAACATGATATGTGATATCCAACTCCTTCCCATTCCAATCCTGAGACACTTCCGATAGCAGAGATGTGATATCTCAATGCTTATTCCAAACCTGAGACCCTTCCTATAGCATGAGATGTGATATCCAACTCCTTCCCGTTCCAAACCTGAGACCCTTCCTATAGCATATGTGATATCCAACTCCTTCCCATTCCAAATATGAGACCCTTCCTATAGCATGAGATGTGATATCCAACTCCTTCCCATTCCAATCCTGAGACCCTTCCTATAGCATGAGATGTGATATCTCAATGCCTCTAATACCAAACCTGAGATCCTACCTCTAACATGAAATATGATATCCAACTCCTTCCCTTTCCAAACCTGAGATCCTGCCTATAGCATGAGATGTGATATCCAAGTCCTTCCCATTCCAATCCTGAGACCCTTCCTATAGCATGAGATGTGATATCTCAATGCTTATACCAAACCTGAGACCCTTCCTATGGCATGAGATGCCATATACAACTCCTTCCCATTCCAATCCTGAGACCCTGCTTATAGCATGAGATGTGATATCTCAATGCTTCTAATACCAAACCTGAGATCTTTCCTATAACATGAGATGTGATATCCAACTCCTTCCCATTCCAATCCTGAGACCATTCCTATAGCATGAGATGTGATATCTCAATGCTTATACCAAACCTGAGACCCTTCCTATAGCTTGAGATGAGATATCGAACTCCTTCCCATTCCAATCCTGAGACCCTTCCTATAGCATGAGATGTGATATCTCAATGCCTCTAATACCAAACCTGAGATCCTTCCTCTAACATGAAATGTGATATCCAACTCCTTCCCCTTCCAAACCTGAGAGCCTTCCTATAGCATGAGATATGATATCCAAGTCCTTTCCATTCCAATCCTGAGACCCTTCCTATAACATGAGATGTGATATCCAACTCCTTCCCATTCCAACCTGAGACCCTTCCTATAGCATGAGATGGGATATCCAACTCCTTCCAAATCCAATCCTGATACCCTTCCGATAGCATGAGATGTGATATCCCAATGCTTCTACCAAACCTGAGACCCATACTATGGCATGAGATGTGATATCAAACTGCTTCCAATTCCAACCTGAGACCCTTCCTATAGCATGAGATGGGATATCCAACTCCTTCCAAATCCAATCCTGAAATCCTTCCGATAGCATGAGATGTGATATCCCAATGCTTCTACCAAACCTGAGACCCATACTATGGCATGAGATGTGATATCCAACTCCTTCCCATTCCAATTCTGAGACTCTTCTGATAGCATGAGATGTGATATCTCAATGCCTCTAATACCAAACCTGAGCTCCTACCTCTAACATGAAATGTGATATCCAACTCTTTCCCGTTGCAAACCTGAGAGCCTTCCTATAGCATGAGATGTGATATCCAAGTCCTTCCCATTCCAATCCTGAGACCCTTCCTATAACATGAGATGTGATATCCAACTCCTTCCCATTCCAACCTGAGACCCTTCCTGTAGCATGAGATGGGATATCCAACTCCTTCCAAATCCAATCCTGATACCCTTCCGATAGCATGAGATGTGATATCCCAATGCTTCTACCAAACCTGAGACCCATACTATGGCATGAGATGTGATATCAAACTCCTTCCCATTCCAATCCTGTGACCCTTCCTATAGCTTGAGATGTGATATCCAACTCCTTCCCATTCCAATTCTGAGACCCTTCCTATACAATGAGACTTGATATCTCAATGCTTCTAATACCAAACCTGAGAGCCGTCCTATAACATGAGATGTGATATCCAAATCCTTCCCCTTCCAAACCTTAGACCCTTCCTTTATCATGAGATGTGATATCCAACTCCTTCCCATTCCAATCCTGAGACTCTTCCGATATCATGAGATGTGATATCTCAATGCTTCTAATATCAAACTTGAGACCCTCCCTATAGCATGAGATGTGATATCCAAGTCCTTCCCATTCCAATCCTGAGACCCTTCCCATAGCATGAGATGTGATATCTCAATGCTTCTAATACCAAACCTGAGACCCTTCCTATAACATGAGATGGGAATATCCAACTCCTTCCCATTCCAATCCTGAGACCCTTCCGATAGCAGAGATGTGATATCTCAATGCTTATACCAAACCTGAGATCCTTCCTATAACATGAGATGTGATATCCAACTCCTTCCCATTCCAATCCTGAGACACTTCCTATAGCATGGGATGTGATATCTCACTGCTTATACCAAACCTGAGACCCTTCCTATAGCATGAGATGTGATATCCAACTCCTTCCCATTCCAATCCTGAGACCCTTCCTATAGCATGAGATGGGATATCCAACTCCTTCCAAATCCAATCCTGATACCCTTCCGATAGCATGAGATGTGATATCCCAATGCTTCTACCAAACCTGAGACCCATACTATGGCATGAGATGTGATATCAAACTGCTTCCAATTCCAACCTGAGACCCTTCCTATAGCATGAGATGGGATATCCAACTCCTTCCAAATCCAATCCTGAAATCCTTCCGATAGCATGAGATGTGATATCCCAATGCTTCTACCAAACCTGAGACCCATACTATGGCATGAGATGTGATATCCAACTCCTTCCCATTCCAATTCTGAGACTCTTCTGATAGCATGAGATGTGATATCTCAATGCCTCTAATACCAAACCTGAGATCCTACCTCTAACATGAAATGTGATATCCAACTCTTTCCCGTTGCAAACCTGAGAGCCTTCCTATAGCATGAGATGTGATATCCAAGTCCTTCCCATTCCAATCCTGAGACCCTTCCTATAACATGAGATGTGATATCCAACTCCTTCCCATTCCAACCTGAGACCCTTCCTGTAGCATGAGATGGGATATCCAACTCCTTCCAAATCCAATCCTGATACCCTTCCGATAGCATGAGATGTGATATCCCAATGCTTCTACCAAACCTGAGACCCATACTATGGCATGAGATGTGATATCAAACTCCTTCCCATTCCAATCCTGTGACCCTTCCTATAGCTTGAGATGTGATATCCAACTCCTTCCCATTCCAATTCTGAGACCCTTCCTATACAATGAGACTTGATATCTCAATGCTTCTAATACCAAACCTGAGAGCCGTCCTATAACATGAGATGTGATATCCAAATCCTTCCCCTTCCAAACCTTAGACCCTTCCTTTATCATGAGATGTGATATCCAACTCCTTCCCATTCCAATCCTGAGACTCTTCCGATATCATGAGATGTGATATCTCAATGCTTCTAATATCAAACTTGAGACCCTCCCTATAGCATGAGATGTGATATCCAAGTCCTTCCCATTCCAATCCTGAGACCCTTCCTATAGCATGAGATGTGATATCTCAATGCTTCTAATACCAAACCTGAGACCCTTCCTATAACATGAGATGGGAATATCCAACTCCTTCCCATTCCAATCCTGAGACCCTTCCGATAGCAGAGATGTGATATCTCAATGCTTATACCAAACCTGAGATCCTTCCTATAACATGAGATGTGATATCCAACTCCTTCCCATTCCAATCCTGAGACACTTCCTATAGCATGAGATGTGATATCTCACTGCTTATACCAAACCTGAGACCCTTCCTATAGCATGAGATGTGATATCCAACTCCTTCCCATTCCAATCCTGAGACCCTTCCTATAGCATGAGATGTGATATCTCAATGCTTCTAATATCAAACTTGAGACTCTCCCTATAGCATGAGATGTGATACCCAAGTCCTTCCCATTCCAATCCTGAGACCCTTCCTACAGCATGCGATGTGATGTCTCAATGCTTCTAATACCAAACCTGAGACTCTTCCTATAACATGAGATGGGATATCCAACTCCTTCCCATTCCAATCGTGAGACCCTTCCGATAGCAGAGATGTGATATCTCAATGCTTATACCAAACCTAAGACCCTTCCTATGGCATGAGATGTCATATACAACTCCTTCCCATTCCAATCCTGAGACCCTTCCTATAGCATGAGATGTGATATCTCAATGCTTATACCAAACCTGAGACCCTTCCTATAGCATGAGATATGATATCCAACTCCTTCCCATTCCAATCCTGAGACCCTTCCTATAGCATGAGATGTGATGTCTCAATGCTTCTAATACCAAACCTGAGATCCTTCCTATAACATGAGATGTGATATCCAACTCCTTCCCATTCCAATCCCGAGACCCTTCCTATAGCATGAGATGTGATATCTCAATGCTTATACCAAACCTGAGACCCTTCCTATAGCATGAGATGTGATATCCAACTCCTTCCCATTCCAATCCTGAGACTCTTCCTATAGCATGAGATGTGATATCTCAATGCCTCTAATACCAAACCTGAGATCCTTCCTCTAACATGAAATGTGATATCCAACTCCTTCCCTTTACAAACCTGAGAGCCTACCTATAGCATGAGATGTGATATCCAAGTCCTTCCCATTCCAATCCTTAGACCCTTCCTTCAGCATGCAATATGATATCTCAATGATTCTAATAACAAACCTGAGACCCGTCCTATAACATGAGATGGGATATCCAACTCCTTCCCATTCCAATCCTGAGACACTTCCGATAGCAGAGATGTGATATCTCAATGCTTATACCAAACCTGAGACCCTTCCTATAACATGAGATGTGATATCCAACTCCTTCCCGGTCCAAACCTGAGACCCTTCCTATAGCATATGTGATATCCAACTCCTTCCCATTCCAAACATGAGACCCTTCCTATAGCAAGAGTGTAATATCCAACTCCTTCCCATTCCAATTCTGAGACCATTCCTATAGCATGAGATGTGATATCTCAATGCTTCTAATACCAAACCTGAGATCCTTCCTATGACATGAGATGTGATATCCAATTCCTCCCCATTCCAAACCTGAGAACCTTCCTACAGCATGCGATGTGATATCTCAATGCTTCTAATACCAAACCCGAGACCAGTCCTATAACATGAGATTGGATATCCAACTCCTTCCCCTTCCAAACCTGAGACTCTTCCTATAGCATGAGATGTGATATCCAACTTCTTCCCATTCCAATCCTGAGACCCTTCCTATAACATGGGATGTGATGTCTCAATGCTTCTAATACCAAACCTGAGATCTTTCCTATAACATGAGATGTGATATCCAACTCCTTCCCATTCCAATCCTGAGACCCTTCCTATAGCATGAGATGTGATATCTCAATGCTTATACCAAACCTGAGACCCTTCCTATAGCTTGAGATGTGATATCCAACTCCTTCCCATTCCAATCCTGAGACCCTTCCTATAGCATGAGATGTGATATCTCAAGGCCTCTAATACCAAACCTGAGATCCTTCCTCTAACATGAAATGTGATATCCAACTCCTTCCCCTTCCAAACCTGAGAGCCTTCCTATAACATGAAATGTGATATCCAATTCCTTCCCATTCCAACCTGAGACCCTTCCTATAGCATGAGATGGGATATCCAACTCCTTCCAAATCCAATCCTGATACCCTTCCGATAGCATGAGATGTGATATCCCAATGCTTCTACAAAACCTGAGACCCATACATGGCATGAGATGTGATATCAAACTCCTTCCCATTCCAATCCTGAGACACTTCCTATAGCATGAGATGTGATATCTCAATGCTTCTAATACCAAACCTGAGACTCTTCCTATAACATGAGATGGGATATCCAACTCCTTCCCATTCCAATCCTGAGACCCTTCCGATAGCAGAGATGTGATATCTCAATGCTTATACCAAACCTGAGACCCTTCCTATAGCATGAGATGTGATATCCAACTCCTTCATATTTCAATCCTGAGACCCTTCCTATAGCATGAGATGTGATGTCTCAATGCTTCTAATACCAAACCTGAGATCCTTCCTATAACATCAGATGTGATATCCAACTCCTTCCCATTCCAATCCTGAGACCCTTCCTATAGCATGAGATGTGATATCTCAATGTTCATACCAAACCTGAGACCCTTCCTATAGCATGAGATGTGATATCCAACTCCTTCCCATTCCAATCCTGAGAACCTTCCTATAGCATGAGATGTGATATCTCAATGCCTCTAATACCAAATCTGAGATCCTTCCTCTAACATGAAATGTGATATCCAACTCCTTCCCTTTCCAAACCTGAGAGCCTACCTATAGCATGAGATGTGATATCCAAGACCTTCCCATTCCATTCCTTAGACCCTTCCTACAGCATACAATATGATATCTCAATGATTCTAATAACAAACCTGAGACCCGTCCTATAACATGAGATGTGATATCCAACTCCTTCCCATTCCAATCCTGAGACACTTCCGATAGCAGAGATGTGATATCTCAATGCTTATTCCAAACCTGAGACCCTTCCTATAGCATGAGATGTGATATCCAACTCCTTCCCGTTCCAAACCTGAGACCCTTCCTATAGCATATGTGATATCCAACTCCTTCCCATTCCAAACATGAGACCCTTCCTATAGCATGAGATGTGATATCCAACTCCTTCCCATTCCAATCCTGAGACCATTCCTATAGCATGAGATGTGATATCTCAATGCTTATACCAAACCTGAGACCCTTCCTATAGCTTGAGATGTGATATCGAACTCCTTCCCATTCCAATCCTGAGACCCTTCCTATAGCATGAGATGTGATATCTCAATGCTTCTAATACCAAACCTGAGATCTTTCCTATAACATGAGATGTGATATCCAACTCCTTCCCATTCCAATCCTGAGACCATTCCTATAGCATGAGATGTGATATCTCAATGCTTATACCAAACCTGAGACCCTTCCTATAGCTTGAGATGTGATATCGAACTCCTTCCCATTCCAATCCTGAGACCCTTCCTATAGCATGAGATGTGATATCTCAATGCCTCTAATACCAAACCTGAGATCCTTCCTCTAACATGAAATGTGATATCCAACTCCTTCCCCTTCCAAACCTGAGAGCCTTCCTATAGCATGAGATATGATATCCAAGTCCTTTCCATTCCAATCCTGAGACCCTTCCTATAACATGAGATGTGATATCCAACTCCTTCCCATTCCAACCTGAGACCCTTCCTATAGCATGAGATGGGATATCCAACTCCTTCCAAATCCAATCCTGATACCCTTCCGATAGCATGAGATGTGATATCCCAATGCTTCTACCAAACCTGAGACCCATACTATGGCCTGAGATGTGATATCAAACTGCTTCCAATTCCAACCTGAGACCCTTCCTATAGCATGAGATGGGATATCCAACTCCTTCCAAATCCAATCCTGAAATCCTTCCGATAGCATGAGATGTGATATCCCAATGCTTCTACCAAACCTGAGACCCATACTATGGCATGAGATGTGATATCCAACTCCTTCCCATTCCAATTCTGAGACTCTTCTGATAGCATGAGATGTGATATCTCAATGCCTCTAATACCAAACCTGAGATCCTACCTCTAACATGAAATGTGATATCCAACTCTTTCCCGTTGCAAACCTGAGAGCCTTCCTATAGCATGAGATGTGATATCCAAGTCCTTCCCATTCCAATCCTGAGACCCTTCCTATAACATGAGATGTGATATTCAACTCCTTCCCATTCCAACCTGAGACCCTTCCTGTAGCATGAGATGGGATATCCAACTCCTTCCAAATCCAATCCTGATACCCTTCCGATAGCATGAGATGTGATATCCCAATGCTTCTACCAAACCTGAGACCCATACTATGGCATGAGATGTGATATCAAACTCCTTCCCATTCCAATCCTGTGACCCTTCCTATAGCTTGAGATGTGATATCCAACTCCTTCCCATTCCAATTCTGAGACCCTTCCTATACAATGAGACTTGATATCTCAATGCTTCTAATACCAAACCTGAGAGCCGTCCTATAACATGAGATGTGATATCCAAATCCTTCCCCTTCCAAACCTTAGACCCTTCCTTTATCATGAGATGTGATATCCAACTCCTTCCCATTCCAATCCTGAGACTCTTCCGATATCATGAGATGTGATATCTCAATGCTTCTAATATCAAACTTGAGACCCTCCCTATAGCATGAGATGTGATATCCAAGTCCTTCCCATTCCAATCCTGAGACCCTTCCTATAGCATGAGATGTGATATCTCAATGCTTCTAATACCAAACCTGAGACCCTCCCTATAACATGAGATGGGAATGTCCAACTCCTTCCCATTCCAATCCTGAGACCCTTCCGATAGCAGAGATGTGATATCTCAATGCTTATACCAAACCTGAGATCCTTCCTATAACATGAGATGTGATATCCAACTCCTTCCCATTCCAATCCTGAGACACTTCCTATAGCATGAGATGTGATATCTCACTGCTTATACCAAACCTGAGACCCTTCCTATAGCATGAGATGTGATATCCAACTCCTTCCCATTCCAATCCTGAGACCCTTCCTATAGCATGAGATGTGATATCTCAATGCTTCTAATATCAAACTTGAGACTCTCCCTATAGCATGAGATGTGATACCCAAGTCCTTCCCATTCCAATCCTGAGACCCTTCCTACAGCATGCGATGTGATGTCTCAATGCTTCTAATACCAAACCTGAGACTCTTCCTATAACATGAGATGGGATATCCAACTCCTTCCCATTCCAATCGTGAGACCCTTCCGATAGCAGAGATGTGATATCTCAATGCTTATACCAAACCTAAGACCCTTCCTATGGCATGAGATGTCATATACAACTCCTTCCCATTCCAATCCTGAGACCCTTCCTATAGCATGAGATGTGATATCTCAATGCTTATACCAAACCTGAGACCCTTCCTATAGCATGAGATGTGATATCCAACTCCTTCCCATTCCAATCCTGAGACCCTTCCTATAGCATGAGATGTGATGTCTCAATGCTTCTAATACCAAACCTGAGATCCTTCCTATAACATGAGATGTGATATCCAACTCCTTCCCATTCCAATCCCGAGACCCTTCCTATAGCAAGAGATGTGATATCTCAATGCTTATACCAAACCTGAGACCCTTCCTATAGCATGAGATGTGATATCCAACTCTTTCCCATTCCAATCCTGAGACTCTTCCTATAGCATGAGATGTGATATCTCAATGCCTATAATACCAAACCTGAGATCCTTCCTCTAACATGAAATGTGATATCCAACTCCTTCCCTTTACAAACCTGAGAGCCTACCTATAGCATGAGATGTGATATCCAAGTCCTTCCCTTTCCAATCCTTAGACCCTTCCTACAGCATGCAATATGATATCTCAATGATTCTAATAACAAACCTGAGACCCGTCCTATAACATGAGATGGGATATCCAACTCCTTCCCATTCCAAACATGAGACCCTTCCTATAGCAAGAGTGTAATATCCAACTCCTTCCCATTCCAATCCTGAGACCATTCCTATAGCATGAGATGTGATATCTCAATGCTTCTAATACCAAACCTGAGATCCTTCCTATGACATGAGATGTGATATCCAATTCCTCCCCATTCCAAACCTGAGAACCTTCCTACAGCATGCGATGTGATATCTCAATGCTTCTAATACCAAACCCGAGACCAGTCCTATAACATGAGATTGGATATCCAACTCCTTCCCCTTCCAAACCTGAGACTCTTCCTATAGCATGAGATGTGATATCCAACTTCTTCCCATTCCAATCCTGAGACCCTTCCTATAACATGGGATGTGATGTCTCAATGCTTCTAATACCAAACCTGAGATCTTTCCTATAACATGAGATGTGATATCCAACTCCTTCCCATTCCAATCCTGAGACCCTTCCTATAGCATGAGATGTGATATCTCAATGCTTATACCAAACCTGAGACCCTTCCTATAGCTTGAGATGTGATATCCAACTCCTTCCCATTCCAATCCTGAGACCCTTCCTATAGCATGAGATGTGATATCTCAAGGCCTCTAATACCAAACCTGAGAGCCTTCCTATAACATGAAATGTGATATCCAATTCCTTCCCATTCCAACCTGAGACCCTTCCTATAGCATGAGACTTGATATCTCAATGCTTCTAATACCAAACCTGAGACCCGTCCTATAACATGAGATGTGATATCAAAATCCATCCACCTTCCAATCCTTAGACCCTTCCTTTATCATGAGATGTGATATCCAATTCCTTCCCATTCCAATCCTGAGACCCTCCCTTTAGCATGAGATGTGATATCCGACTCCTTCCCATTCCAATCCTGAGACCCTTCTGATAGCATGAGATGTGATATCTCAATGCCTATAATACCAAACCTGAGATCCTTCCGATAGCATGAGATGTGATATCTCAATGCTTCTAATACCAAACCTGAGATCCTTCCTATAACATGAAATGTGATATCCAAATCCTTCCAAATCCAATCCTGATACCCTTCCGATAGCATGAGATGTGATATCCCAATGCTTCTACAAAACCTGAGACCCATACATGGCATGAGATGTGATATCAAACTCCTTCCCATTCCAATCCTGAGACACTTCCTATAGCATGAGATGTGATATCTCAATGCTTCTAATACCAAACCTGAGACTCTTCCTATAACATGAGATGGGATATCCAACTCCTTCCCATTCCAATCCTGAGACCCTTCCGATAGCAGAGATGTGATATCTCAATGCTTATACCAAACCTGAGACCCTTCCTATAGCATGAGATGTGATATCCAACTCCTTCCCATTTCAATCCTGAGACCCTTCCTATAGCATGAGATGTGATGTCTCAATGCTTCTAATACCAAACCTGAGATCCTTCCTATAACATCAGATGTGATATCCAACTCCTTCCCATTCCAATCCTGAGACCCTTCCTATAGCATGAGATGTGATATCTCAATGTTCATACCAAACCTGAGACCCTTCCTATAGCATGAGATGTGATATCCAACTCCTTCCCATTCCAATCCTGAGAACCTTCCTATAGCATGAGATGTGATATCTCAATGCCTCTAATACCAAATCTGAGATCCTTCCTCTAACATGAAATGTGATATCCAACTCCTTCCCTTTCCAAACCTGAGAGCCTACCTATAGCATGAGATGTGATATCCAAGACCTTCCCATTCCAATCCTTAGACCCTTCCTACAGCATACAATATGATATCTCAATGATTCTAATAACAAACCTGAGACCCGTCCTATAACATGAGATGTGATATCCAACTCCTTCCCATTCCAATCCTGAGACACTTCCGATAGCAGAGATGTGATATCTCAATGCTTATTCCAAACCTGAGACCCTTCCTATAGCATGAGATGTGATATCCAACTCCTTCCCGTTCCAAACCTGAGACCCTTCCTATAGCATATGTGATATCCAACTCCTTCCCATTCCAAACATGAGACCCTTCCTATAGCATGAGATGTGATATCCAACTCCTTCCCATTCCAATCCTGAGACCCTTCCTATAGCATGAGATGTGATATCTCAATGCCTCTAATACCAAACCTGAAATCCTTCCTCTAACATGAAATGTGATATCCAACTCCTTCCCTTTCCAAACCTGAGAGCCTACCTATAGCATGAGATGTGATATCCAAGACCTTCCCATTCCAATCCTTAGACCCTTCCTACAGCATACAATATGATATCTCAATGATTCTAATAACAAACCTGAGACCCGTCCTATAACATGAGATGTGATATCCAACTCCTTCCCATTCCAATCCTGAGACACTTCCGATAGCAGAGATGTGATATCTCAATGCTTATTCCAAACCTGAGACCCTTCCTATAGCATGAGATGTGATATCCAACTCCTTCCCGTTCCAAACCTGAGACCCTTCCTATAGCATATGTGATATCCAACTCCTTCCCATTCCAAACATGAGACCCTTCCTATAGCAAGAATGTAATATCCAACTCCTTCCCATTCCAATCCTGAGACCCTTCCTACAGCATGCGATGTGATATCTCAATGCTTCTAATACCAAACCTGAGACCCGTCCTATAACATGAGATGGGATATCCAACTCCTTCCCGTTCCAAACCTGAGACCCTTCCTATAGCATGAGATGTGATATCCAACTCCTTCCCATCCCAATCCTGAGACACTTCCGATTGCAGAGATGTGATATCTCAATGCTTATACCAAACCTGAGACCCTTCCTATAGCATGAGATGTGATATCCAACTCCTTCCCATTTCAATCCTGAGACCCTTCCTATAGCATGAGATGTGATGTCTCAATGCTTCTAATACCAAACCTGAGATCCTTCCTATAACATCAGATGTGATATCCAACTCCTTCCCATTCCAATCCTGAGACCCTTCCTATAGCATGAGATGTGATATCTCAATGTTCATACCAAACCTGAGACCCTTCCTATAGCATGAGATGTGATATCCAACTCCTTCCCATTCCAATCCTGAGAACCTTCCTATAGCATGAGATGTGATATCTCAATGCCTCTAATACCAAATCTGAGATCCTTCCTCTAACATGAAATGTGATATCCAACTCCTTCCCTTTCCAAACCTGAGAGCCTACCTATAGCATGAGATGTGATATCCAAGACCTTCCCATTCCAATCCTTAGACCCTTCCTACAGCATACAATATGATATCTCAATGATTCTAATAACAAACCTGAGACCCGTCCTATAACATGAGATGTGATATCCAACTCCTTCCCATTCCAATCCTGAGACACTTCCGATAGCAGAGATGTGATATCTCAATGCTTATTCCAAACCTGAGACCCTTCCTATAGCATGAGATGTGATATCCAACTCCTTCCCGTTCCAAACCTGAGACCCTTCCTATAGCATATGTGATATCCAACTCCTTCCCATTCCAAACATGAGACCCTTCCTATAGCATGAGATGTGATATCCAACTCCTTCCCATTCCAATCCTGAGACCCTTCCTATAGCATGAGATGTGATATCTCAATGCCTCTAATACCAAACCTGAAATCCTTCCTCTAACATGAAATGTGATATCCAACTCCTTCCCTTTCCAAACCTGAGAGCCTACCTATAGCATGAGATGTGATATCCAAGACCTTCCCATTCCAATCCTTAGACCCTTCCTACAGCATACAATATGATATCTCAATGATTCTAATAACAAACCTGAGACCCGTCCTATAACATGAGATGTGATATCCAACTCCTTCCCATTCCAATCCTGAGACACTTCCGATAGCAGAGATGTGATATCTCAATGCTTATTCCAAACCTGAGACCCTTCCTATAGCATGAGATGTGATATCCAACTCCTTCCCGTTCCAAACCTGAGACCCTTCCTATAGCATATGTGATATCCAACTCCTTCCCATTCCAAACATGAGACCCTTCCTATAGCAAGAATGTAATATCCAACTCCTTCCCATTCCAATCCTGAGACCCTTCCTACAGCATGCGATGTGATATCTCAATGCTTCTAATACCAAACCTGAGACCCGTCCTATAACATGAGATGGGATATCCAACTCCTTCCCGTTCCAAACCTGAGACCCTTCCTATAGCATGAGATGTGATATCCAACTCCTTCCCATCCCAATCCTGAGACACTTCCGATTGCAGAGATGTGATATCTCAATGCTTATACCAAACCTGAGACTCTTCCTATAACATGAGATGTGATATCCAACTCCTTCCCGTTCCAAACCTGAGACCCTTCCTATAGCATAAGATGTGATATCCAACTCCTTCCCATTCCAATCCTGAGACCCTTCCGATAGCATGAGATGTGATATCTCAATGCTTCTAATACCAAACCTGAGATCCTTCTTATAACATGTGATGTGATATCCAAATCCTTCCCTTTCCAAACCTGAAACCCTCCCTTTAGCATGAAATGTGATATCCAACTCCTTCCCATTCCAATCCTGAGACCCTTATGATAGCATGAGATGTGATATCTCAATGCCTCTAATACCAAACCTGAGATACTTCCGATAGCATGAGATGTGATATCTCAATGCTTCTAATACCAAACCTGAGATCCTTCCTATAACATGAGATGTGATATCCAAATCCTTCCCCTTCCAAACCTGAGACCCTCCCTTTAGCATGTGATGTGATATCCAAATCCTTCCCTTTCCAAACCTGAAACCCTCCCTTTAGCATGAAATGTGATATCCAACTCCTTCCCATTCCAATCCTGAGACCCTTATGATAGCATGAGATGTGATATCTCAATGCCTCTAATACCAAACCTGAGATCCTACCTCTAACATGAAATATGATATCCAACTCCTTCCCTTTCCAAACCTGAGATCCTGCCTATAGCATGAGATGTGATATCCAAGTCCTTCCCATTCCAATCCTGAGACCCTTCCTATAGCATGAGATGTGATATCTCAATGCTTATACCAAACCTGAGACCCTTCCTATGGCATGAGATGCCATATACAACTCCTTCCCATTCCAATCCTGAGACCCTGCTTATAGCATGAGATGTGATATCTCAATGCTTCTAATACCAAACCTGAGATCTTTCCTATAACATGAGATGTGATATCCAACTCCTTCCCATTCCAATCCTGAGACCATTCCTATAGCATGAGATGTGATATCTCAATGCTTATACCAAACCTGAGACCCTTCCTATAGCTTGAGATGTGATATCGAACTCCTTCCCATTCCAATCCTGAGACCCTTCCTATAGCATGAGATGTGATATCTCAATGCCTCTAATACCAAACCTGAGATCCTTCCTCTAACATGAAATGTGATATCCAACTCCTTCCCCTTCCAAACCTGAGAGCCTTCCTATAGCATGAGATATGATATCCAAGTCCTTTCCATTCCAATCCTGAGACCCTTCCTATAACATGAGATGTGATATCCAACTCCTTCCCATTCCAACCTGAGACCCTTCCTATAGCATGAGATGGGATATCCAACTCCTTCCAAATCCAATCCTGATACCCTTCCGATAGCATGAGATGTGATATCCCAATGCTTCTACCAAACCTGAGACCCATACTATGGCCTGAGATGTGATATCAAACTGCTTCCAATTCCAACCTGAGACCCTTCCTATAGCATGAGATGGGATATCCAACTCCTTCCAAATCCAATCCTGAAATCCTTCCGATAGCATGAGATGTGATATCCCAATGCTTCTACCAAACCTGAGACCCATACTATGGCATGAGATGTGATATCCAACTCCTTCCCATTCCAATTCTGAGACTCTTCTGATAGCATGAGATGTGATATCTCAATGCCTCTAATACCAAACCTGAGATCCTACCTCTAACATGAAATGTGATATCCAACTCTTTCCCGTTGCAAACCTGAGAGCCTTCCTATAGCATGAGATGTGATATCCAAGTCCTTCCCATTCCAATCCTGAGACCCTTCCTATAACATGAGATGTGATATCCAACTCCTTCCCATTCCAACCTGAGACCCTTCCTGTAGCATGAGATGGGATATCCAACTCCTTCCAAATCCAATCCTGATACCCTTCCGATAGCATGAGATGTGATATCCCAATGCTTCTACCAAACCTGAGACCCATACTATGGCATGAGATGTGATATCAAACTCCTTCCCATTCCAATCCTGTGACCCTTCCTATAGCTTGAGATGTGATATCCAACTCCTTCCCATTCCAATTCTGAGACCCTTCCTATACAATGAGACTTGATATCTCAATGCTTCTAATACCAAACCTGAGAGCCGTCCTATAACATGAGATGTGATATCCAAATCCTTCCCCTTCCAAACCTTAGACCCTTCCTTTATCATGAGATGTGATATCCAACTCCTTCCCATTCCAATCCTGAGACTCTTCCGATATCATGAGATGTGATATCTCAATGCTTCTAATATCAAACTTGAGACCCTCCCTATAGCATGAGATGTGATATCCAAGTCCTTCCCATTCCAATCCTGAGACCCTTCCTATAGCATGAGATGTGATATCTCAATGCTTCTAATACCAAACCTGAGACCCTCCCTATAACATGAGATGGGAATATCCAACTCCTTCCCATTCCAATCCTGAGACCCTTCCGATAGCAGAGATGTGATATCTCAATGCTTATACCAAACCTGAGATACTTCCTATAACATGAGATGTGATATCCAACTCCTTCCCATTCCAATCCTGAGACACTTCCTATAGCATGAGATGTGATATCTCACTGCTTATACCAAACCTGAGACCCTTCCTATAGCATGAGATGTGATATCCAACTCCTTCCCATTCCAATCCTGAGACCCTTCCTATAGCATGAGATGTGATATCTCAATGCTTCTAATATCAAACTTGAGACTCTCCCTATAGCATGAGATGTGATACCCAAGTCCTTCCCATTCCAATCCTGAGACCCTTCCTACAGCATGCGATGTGATGTCTCAATGCTTCTAATACCAAACCTGAGACTCTTCCTATAACATGAGATGGGATATCCAACTCCTTCCCATTCCAATCGTGAGACCCTTCCGATAGCAGAGATGTGATATCTCAATGCTTATACCAAACCTAAGACCCTTCCTATGGCATGAGATGTCATATACAACTCCTTCCCATTCCAATCCTGAGACCCTTCCTATAGCATGAGATGTGATATCTCAATGCTTATACCAAACCTGAGACCCTTCCTATAGCATGAGATGTGATATCCAACTCCTTCCCATTCCAATCCTGAGACCCTTCCTATAGCATGAGATGTGATGTCTCAATGCTTCTAATACCAAACCTGAGATCCTTCCTATAACATGAGATGTGATATCCAACTCCTTCCCATTCCAATCCCGAGACCCTTCCTATAGCAAGAGATGTGATATCTCAATGCTTATACCAAACCTGAGACCCTTCCTATAGCATGAGATGTGATATCCAACTCTTTCCCATTCCAATCCTGAGACTCTTCCTATAGCATGAGATGTGATATCTCAATGCCTATAATACCAAACCTGAGATCCTTCCTCTAACATGAAATGTGATATCCAACTCCTTCCCTTTACAAACCTGAGAGCCTACCTATAGCATGAGATGTGATATCCAAGTCCTTCCCTTTCCAATCCTTAGACCCTTCCTACAGCATGCAATATGATATCTCAATGATTCTAATAACAAACCTGAGACCCGTCCTATAACATGAGATGGGATATCCAACTCCTTCCCATTCCAAACATGAGACCCTTCCTATAGCAAGAGTGTAATATCCAACTCCTTCCCATTCCAATCCTGAGACCATTCCTATAGCATGAGATGTGATATCTCAATGCTTCTAATACCAAACCTGAGATCCTTCCTATGACATGAGATGTGATATCCAATTCCTCCCCATTCCAAACCTGAGAACCTTCCTACAGCATGCGATGTGATATCTCAATGCTTCTAATACCAAACCCGAGACCAGTCCTATAACATGAGATTGGATATCCAACTCCTTCCCCTTCCAAACCTGAGACTCTTCCTATAGCATGAGATGTGATATCCAACTTCTTCCCATTCCAATCCTGAGACCCTTCCTATAACATGGGATGTGATGTCTCAATGCTTCTAATACCAAACCTGAGATCTTTCCTATAACATGAGATGTGATATCCAACTCCTTCCCATTCCAATCCTGAGACCCTTCCTATAGCATGAGATGTGATATCTCAATGCTTATACCAAACCTGAGACCCTTCCTATAGCTTGAGATGTGATATCCAACTCCTTCCCATTCCAATCCTGAGACCCTTCCTATAGCATGAGATGTGATATCTCAAGGCCTCTAATACCAAACCTGAGAGCCTTCCTATAACATGAAATGTGATATCCAATTCCTTCCCATTCCAACCTGAGACCCTTCCTATAGCATGAGACTTGATATCTCAATGCTTCTAATACCAAACCTGAGACCCGTCCTATAACATGAGATGTGATATCCAAATCCTTCCCCTTCCAATCCTGAGACCCTCCCTTTAGCATGAGATGTGATATCCGACTCCTTCCCATTCCAATCCTGAGACCCTTCTGATAGCATGAGATGTGATATCTCAATGCCTATAATACCAAACCTGAGATCCTTCCGATAGCATGAGATGTGATATCTCAATGCTTCTAATACCAAACCTGAGATCCTTCCTATAACATGAAATGTGATATCCAAATCCTTCCAAATCCAATCCTGATACCCTTCCGATAGCATGAGATGTGATATCCCAATGCTTCTACAAAACCTGAGACCCATACATGGCATGAGATGTGATATCAAACTCCTTCCCATTCCAATCCTGAGACACTTCCTATAGCATGAGATGTGATATCTCAATGCTTCTAATACCAAACCTGAGACTCTTCCTATAACATGAGATGGGATATCCAACTCCTTCCCATTCCAATCCTGAGACCCTTCCGATAGCAGAGATGTGATATCTCAATGCTTATACCAAACCTGAGACCCTTCCTATAGCATGAGATGTGATATCCAACTCCTTCCCATTTCAATCCTGAGACCCTTCCTATAGCATGAGATGTGATGTCTCAATGCTTCTAATACCAAACCTGAGATCCTTCCTATAACATCAGATGTGATATCCAACTCCTTCCCATTCCAATCCTGAGACCCTTCCTATAGCATGAGATGTGATATCTCAATGTTCATACCAAACCTGAGACCCTTCCTATAGCATGAGATGTGATATCCAACTCCTTCCCATTCCAATCCTGAGAACCTTCCTATAGCATGAGATGTGATATCTCAATGCCTCTAATACCAAATCTGAGATCCTTCCTCTAACATGAAATGTGATATCCAACTCCTTCCCTTTCCAAACCTGAGAGCCTACCTATAGCATGAGATGTGATATCCAAGACCTTCCCATTCCAATCCTTAGACCCTTCCTACAGCATACAATATGATATCTCAATGATTCTAATAACAAACCTGAGACCCGTCCTATAACATGAGATGTGATATCCAACTCCTTCCCATTCCAATCCTGAGACACTTCCGATAGCAGAGATGTGATATCTCAATGCTTATTCCAAACCTGAGACCCTTCCTATAGCATGAGATGTGATATCCAACTCCTTCCCGTTCCAAACCTGAGACCCTTCCTATAGCATATGTGATATCCAACTCCTTCCCATTCCAAACATGAGACCCTTCCTATAGCATGAGATGTGATATCCAACTCCTTCCCATTCCAATCCTGAGACCCTTCCTATAGCATGAGATGTGATATCTCAATGCCTCTAATACCAAACCTGAAATCCTTCCTCTAACATGAAATGTGATATCCAACTCCTTCCCTTTCCAAACCTGAGAGCCTACCTATAGCATGAGATGTGATATCCAAGACCTTCCCATTCCAATCCTTAGACCCTTCCTACAGCATACAATATGATATCTCAATGATTCTAATAACAAACCTGAGACCCGTCCTATAACATGAGATGTGATATCCAACTCCTTCCCATTCCAATCCTGAGACACTTCCGATAGCAGAGATGTGATATCTCAATGCTTATTCCAAACCTGAGACCCTTCCTATAGCATGAGATGTGATATCCAACTCCTTCCCGTTCCAAACCTGAGACCCTTCCTATAGCATATGTGATATCCAACTCCTTCCCATTCCAAACATGAGACCCTTCCTATAGCAAGAATGTAATATCCAACTCCTTCCCATTCCAATCCTGAGACCCTTCCTACAGCATGCGATGTGATATCTCAATGCTTCTAATACCAAACCTGAGACCCGTCCTATAACATGAGATGGGATATCCAACTCCTTCCCGTTCCAAACCTGAGACCCTTCCTATAGCATGAGATGTGATATCCAACTCCTTCCCATCCCAATCCTGAGACACTTCCGATTGCAGAGATGTGATATCTCAATGCTTATACCAAACCTGAGACTCTTCCTATAACATGAGATGTGATATCCAACTCCTTCCCGTTCCAAACCTGAGACCCTTCCTATAGCATAAGATGTGATATCCAACTCCTTCCCATTCCAATCCTGAGACCCTTCCGATAGCATGAGATGTGATATCTCAATGCTTCTAATACCAAACCTGAGATCCTTCTTATAACATGTGATGTGATATCCAAATCCTTCCCTTTCCAAACCTGAAACCCTCCCTTTAGCATGAAATGTGATATCCAACTCCTTCCCATTCCAATCCTGAGACCCTTATGATAGCATGAGATGTGATATCTCAATGCCTCTAATACCAAACCTGAGATACTTCCGATAGCATGAGATGTGATATCTCAATGCTTCTAATACCAAACCTGAGATCCTTCCTATAACATGAGATGTGATATCCAAATCCTTCCCCTTCCAAACCTGAGACCCTCCCTTTAGCATGAGATGTGATATCCAACTCCTTCCCATTCCAATCCTGAGACCCTTCTGATAGCATGAGATGTGATATCTCAATGCCTCTAATACCAAACCTGAGATCCTACCTCTAACATGAAATATGATATCCAACTCCTTCCCTTTCCAAACCTGAGATCCTGCCTATAGCATGAGATGTGATATCCAAGTCCTTCCCATTCCAATCCTGAGACCCTTCCTATAGCATGAGATGTGATATCTCAATGCTTATACCAAACCTGAGACCCTTCCTATGGCATGAGATGCCATATACAACTCCTTCCCATTCCAATCCTGAGACCCTGCTTATAGCATGAGATGTGATATCTCAATGCTTCTAATACCAAACCTGAGATCTTTCCTATAACATGAGATGTGATATCCAACTCCTTCCCATTCCAATCCTGAGACCATTCCTATAGCATGAGATGTGATATCTCAATGCTTATACCAAACCTGAGACCCTTCCTATAGCTTGAGATGTGATATCGAACTCCTTCCCATTCCAATCCTGAGACCCTTCCTATAGCATGAGATGTGATATCTCAATGCCTCTAATACCAAACCTGAGATCCTTCCTCTAACATGAAATGTGATATCCAACTCCTTCCCCTTCCAAACCTGAGAGCCTTCCTATAGCATGAGATATGATATCCAAGTCCTTTCCATTCCAATCCTGAGACCCTTCCTATAACATGAGATGTGATATCCAACTCCTTCCCATTCCAACCTGAGACCCTTCCTATAGCATGAGATGGGATATCCAACTCCTTCCAAATCCAATCCTGATACCCTTCCGATAGCATGAGATGTGATATCCCAATGCTTCTACCAAACCTGAGACCCATACTATGGCATGAGATGTGATATCAAACTGCTTCCAATTCCAACCTGAGACCCTTCCTATAGCATGAGATGGGATATCCAACTCCTTCCAAATCCAATCCTGAAATCCTTCCGATAGCATGAGATGTGATATCCCAATGCTTCTACCAAACCTGAGACCCATACTATGGCATGAGATGTGATATCCAACTCCTTCCCATTCCAATTCTGAGACTCTTCTGATAGCATGAGATGTGATATCTCAATGCCTCTAATACCAAACCTGAGATCCTACCTCTAACATGAAATGTGATATCCAACTCTTTCCCGTTGCAAACCTGAGAGCCTTCCTATAGCATGAGATGTGATATCCAAGTCCTTCCCATTCCAATCCTGAGACCCTTCCTATAACATGAGATGTGATATCCAACTCCTTCCCATTCCAACCTGAGACCCTTCCTGTAGCATGAGATGGGATATCCAACTCCTTCCAAATCCAATCCTGATACCCTTCCGATAGCATGAGATGTGATATCCCAATGCTTCTACCAAACCTGAGACCCATACTATGGCATGAAATGTGATATCAAGCTCCTTCCCATTCCAATCCTGTGACCCTTCCTATAGCTTGAGATGTGATATCCAACTCCTTCCCATTCCAATTCTGAGACCCTTCCTATACAATGAGACTTGATATCTCAATACTTCTAATACCAAACATGAGAGCCGTCCTATAACATGAGATGTGATATCCAAATCCTTCCCCTTCCAAACCTTAGACCCTTCCTTTATCATGAGATGTGATATCCAACTCCTTCCCATTCCAATCCTGAGACTCTTCCGATATCATGAGATGTGATATCTCAATGCTTCTAATATCAAACTTGAGACCCTCCCTATAGCATGAGATGTGATATCCAAGTCCTTCCCATTCCAATCCTGAGACCCTTCCTATAGCATGAGATGTGATATCTCAATGCTTCTAATACCAAACCTGAGACCCTTCCTATAACATGAGAAGGGAATATCCAACTCCTTCCCATTCCAATCCTGAGACCCTTCCGATAGCAGAGATGTGATATCTCAATGCTTATACCAAACCTGAGATCCTTCCTATAACATGAGATGTGATATCCAACTCCTTCCCATTCCAATCCTGAAACACTTCCTATAGCATGAGATGTGATATCTCACTGCTTATACCAAACCTGAGACCCTTCCTATAGCATGAGATGTGATATCCAACTCCTTCCCATTCCAATCCTGAGACCCTTCCTATAGCATGAGATGTGATATCTCAATGCTTCTAATATCAAACTTGAGACTCTCCCTATAGCATGAGATGTGATACCCAAGTCCTTCCCATTCCAATCCTGAGACCCTTCCTACAGCATGCGATGTGATGTCTCAATGCTTCTAATACCAAACCTGAGACTCTTCCTATAACATGAGATGGGATATCCAACTCCTTCCCATTCCAATCGTGAGACCCTTCCGATAGCAGAGATGTGATATCTCAATGCTTATACCAAACCTAAGACCCTTCCTATGGCATGAGATGTCATATACAACTCCTTCCCATTCCAATCCTGAGACCCTTCCTATAGCCTGAGATGTGATATCTCAATGCTTATACCAAACCTGAGACCCTTCCTATAGCATGAGATGTGATATCCAACTCCTTCCCATTCCAATCCTGAGACCCTTCCTATAGCATGAGATGTGATGTCTCAATGCTTCTAATACCAAACCTGAGATCCTTCCTATAACATGAGATGTGATATCCAACTCCTTCCCATTCCAATCCCGAGACCCTTCCTATAGCATGAGATGTGATATCTCAATGCTTATACCAAACCTGAGACCCTTCCTATAGCATGAGATGTGATATCCAACTCCTTCCCATTCCAATCCTGAGACTCTTCCTATAGCATGAGATGTGATATCTCAATGCCTCTAATACCAAACCTGAGATCCTTCCTCTAACATGAAATGTGATATCCAACTCCTTCCCTTTACAAACCTGAGAGCCTACCTATAGCATGAGATGTGATATCCAAGTCCTTCCCATTCCGATCCTTAGACCCTTCCTACAGCATGCAATATGATATCTCAATGATTCTAATAACAAACCTGAGACCCGTCCTATAACATGAGATGGGATATCCAACTCCTTCCCATTCCAATCCTGAGACACTTCCGATAGCAGAGATGTGATATCTCAATGCTTATTCCAAACCTGAGACCCTTCCTATAACATGAGATGTGATATCCAACTCCTTCCCGGTCCAAACCTGAGACCCTTCCTATAGCATATGTGATATCCAACTCCTTCCCATTCCAAACATGAGACCCCTCCTATAGCAAGAGTGTAATATCCAACTCCTTCCCATTCCAATCCTGAGACCATTCCTATAGCATGAGATGTGATATCTCAATGCTTCTAATACCAAACCTGAGATCCTTCCTATGACATGAGATGTGATATCCAATTCCTCCCCATTCCAAACCTGAGAACCTTCCTACAGCATGCGATGTGATATCTCAATGCTTCTAATACCAAACCCGAGACCAGTCCTATAACATGAGATTGGATATCCAACTCCTTCCCCTTCCAAACCTGAGACTCTTCCTATAGCATGAGATGTGATATCCAACTTCTTCCCATTCCAATCCTGAGACCCTTCCTATAACATGAGATGTGATGTCTCAATGCTTCTAATACCAAACCTGAGATCTTTCCTATAACATGAGATGTGATATCCAACTCCTTCCCATTCCAATCCTGAGACCCTTCCTATAGCATGAGATGTGATATCTCAATGCTTATACCAAACCTGAGACCCTTCCTATAGCTTGAGATGTGATATCCAACTCCTTCCCATTCCAATCCTGAGACCCTTCCTATAGCATGAGATGTGATATCTCAAGGCCTCTAATACCAAACCTGAGATCCTTCCTCTAACATGAAATGTGATATCCAACTCCTTCCCCTTCCAAACTTGAGAGCCTTCCTATAACATGAAATGTGATATCCAATTCCTTCCCATTCCAACCTGAGACCCTTCCTATAGCATGAGATGGGATATCCAACTCCTTCCAAATCCAATACTGATACCCTTCCGATAGCATGAGATGTGATATCCCAATGATTCTACGAAACCTGAGACCCATACTATGGCATGAGATGTGATATCAAACTCCTTCCCATTCCAATCCTGAGACCCTACCTATAGCTTGAGATGTGATATCCAACTCCTTCCCATTCCAATTCTGAGACCCTTCCTATACCATGAGACTTGATATCTCAATGCTTCTAATACCAAACCTGAGACCCGTCCTATAACATGAGATGTGATATCCAAATCCTTCCCCTTCCAAACCTTAGACCCTTCCTTTATCATGAGATGTGATATCCAATTCCTTCCCATTCCAATCCTGAGACCCTTCCGATATCATGAGATTTTTTTATCTCAATGCTTCTAATATCAAACTTGAGACCCTCCCTATAACATGAGATGTGACATCCAAGTCCTCCCCATTCCAATCCTGAGACCCTTCCTATAGCATGAGATGTGATATCTCAATGCTTCTAATACCAAACCTGAGACCCTTCCTATAACATGATTTGGGATATCCAACTCCTTCCCATTCCAATCCTGAGAACCTTCCGATAGCAGAGATGTGATATCTCAATGCTTATACCAAACCTGAGACCCTTCCTATGGCCTGAGATGTCATATGCAACTCCTTCCCATTCCAATCCTGAGACGCTTCCTATAGCATGAGATGTGATATCTCAATGCCTCTAATACCAAACCTGAAATCCTTCCTCTAACATGAAATGTGATATCCAACTCCTTCCCTTTCCAAACCTGAGAGCCTACCTATAGCATGAGATGTGATATCCAAGACCTTCCCATTCCAATCCTTAGACCCTTCCTACAGCATACAATATGATATCTCAATGATTCTAATAACAAACCTGAGACCCGTCCTATAACATGAGATGTGATATCCAACTCCTTCCCATTCCAATCCTGAGACACTTCCGATAGCAGAGATGTGATATCTCAATGCTTATTCCAAACCTGAGACCCTTCCTATAGCATGAGATGTGATATCCAACTCCTTCCCGTTCCAAACCTGAGACCCTTCCTATAGCATATGTGATATCCAACTCCTTCCCATTCCAAACATGAGACCCTTCCTATAGCAAGAATGTAATATCCAACTCCTTCCCATTCCAATCCTCAGACCCTTCCTACAGCATGCGATGTGATATCTCAATGCTTCTAATAACAAACCTGAGACCCGTCCTATAACATGAGATGGGATATCCAACTCCTTCCCGTTCCAAACCTGAGACCCTTCCTATAGCTTGAGATGTGATATCCAACTCCTTCCCATCCCAATCCTGAGACACTTCCGATTGCAGAGATGTGATATCTCAATGCTTATACCAAACCTGAGACTCTTCCTATAACATGAGATGTGATATCCAACTCCTTCCCGTTCCAAACCTGAGACCCTTCCTATAGCATAAGATGTGATATCCAACTCCTTCCCATTCCAATCCTTAGACCCTTCCTACAGCATGCAATATGATATCTCAATGATTCTAATAACAAACCTGAGACCCGTCCTATAACATGAGATGGGATATCCAACTCCTTCCCATTCCAATCCTGAGACACTTCCGATAGCAGAGATGTGATATCTCAATGCTTATACCAAACCTGAGACCCTTCCTATAACATGAGATGTGATATCCAACTCCTTCCCGGTCCAAACCTGAGACCCTTCCTATAGCATATGTGATATCCAACTCCTTCCCATTCCAAACATGAGACCCTTCCTATAGCAAGAGTGTAATATCCAACTCCTTCCCATTCCAATCCTGAGACCATTCCTATAGCATGAGATGTGATATCTCAATGCTTCTAATACCAAACCTGAGATCCTTCCTATGACATGAGATGTGATATCCAATTCCTCCCCATTCCAAACCTGAGAACCTTCCTACAGCATGCGATGTGATATCTCAATGCTTCTAATACCAAACCCGAGACCAGTCCTATAACATGAGATTGGATATCCAACTCCTTCCCCTTCCAAACCTGAGACCCTTCCTATAGCATGAGATGTGATATCTCAATGCTTATACCAAACCTGAGACCCTTCCTATAGCTTGAGATGTGATATCCAACTCCTTCCCATTCCAATCCTGAGACCCTTCCTATAGCATGAGATGTGATATCTCAAGGCCTCTAATACCAAACCTGAGATCCTTCCTCTAACATGAAATGTGATATCCAACTCCTTCCCCTTCCAAACCTGAGAGCCTTCCTATAGCATGAGATATGATATCCAAGTCCTTCCCATCCAATCCTGAGACCCTTCCTATAACATGAAATGTGATATCCAACTCCTTCCCATTCCAACCTGAGACCCTTCCTATAGCATGAGATGGGATATCCAATTCCTTCCAAATCCAATACTGATACCCTTCCGATAGCATGAGATGTGATATCCCAATGCTTCTACCAAACCTGAGACCCATACTATGGCATGAGATGTGATATCAAACTCCTTCCCATTCCAATCCTGAGACCCTACCTATAGCTTGAGATGTGATATCCAACTCCTTCCCATTCCAATTCTGAGACCCTTCCTATACCATGAGACTTGATATCTCAATGCTTCTAATACAAAACCTGAGACCCGTCCTATAACATGAGATGTGATATCCAAATCCTTCCCCTTCCAAAAATTAGACCCTTCCTTTATCATGAGATGTGATATCCAATTCCTTCCCATTCCAATCCTGAGACCCTTCCGATATCATGAGATTTGTTATCTCAATGCTTCTAATATCAAACTTGAGACCCCCCCTATAGCATGAGATGTGACATCCAAGTCCTCCCCATTCCAATCCTGAGACTCTTCCTATAGCATGAGATGTGATATCTCAATGCTTCTAATACCAAACCTGAGACCCTTCCTATAACATGAGATGGGATATCCAACTCCTTCCCATTCCAATCCTGAGACCCTTCCGATAGCAGAGATGTGATATCTCAATGCTTATACCAAACCTGAGACCCTTCATATGGCCTGATTTGTCATATACAACTCCTTCCCATTCCAATCCTGAGACCCTTCCTATAGCATGAGATGTGATATCTCAATGCTTATACCAAATCCGAGACCCTTCCTATAGCATGAGATGTGATATCCAACTCCTTCCCATTCCAATCCTGAGACCCTTCCTATAGCATGAGATGTGATGTCTCAATGCTTCTAATACCAAACCTGAGATCCTTCTGATAGCATGAGATGTGATATCTCAATGCTTCTAGTACCAAACCTGAGATCCTTCCTATAACATGAGATGTGATTTCCAAATCCTTCCACTTCCAAACCTGAGACACTCCCTTTAGCATGAGATGTGATATCCAACTCCTTCCCATTCCAATCCTGAGACCCTTCTGATAGCATGAGATGTGATATTTCAATGCCTCTAATACCAAACCTGAGATCCTACCTCTAACATGAAATGTGATATCCATCTCCTTCCCTTTCCAAACCTGAGACCCTGCCTATAGCATGAGATGTGATATCAAATGTCCTTCCCATTCCAATCCTGAGACCCTTCCTATAGCATGTGATGTGATATCTCAATGCTTATACCAAACCTGAGACCCTTCCTATGGCATGAGATGTCATATACAACTCCTTCCCATTCCAATCCTGAGACCCTTCCTATAGCATGAGATGTGATATCTCAATGCTTATACCAAACCTGAGACCCTTCCTATAGCATGAGATGTGATATCCAACTTCTTCCCATTCCAATCCTGAGACCCTTCCTATAACATGAGATGTGATGTCTCAATGCTTCTAATACCAAACCTGAGACCCTTCCTATAACATGAGATGGGATATCCAACTCCTTCCCATTCCAATCCTGAGACCCTTCCGATAGCAGAGATGTGATATCTCAATGCTTATACCAAACCTGAGACCCTTCCTATGGCCTGAGATGTCATATACAACTCCTTCCCATTCCAATCCTGAGACCGTTCCTATAGCATGAGATGTGATATCTCAATGCTTATACCAAATCTGAGACCCTTCCTATAGCATGAGATGTGATATCCAACTCCTTCCCATTCCAATCCTGAGACCCTTCCTATAGCATGAGATGTGATGTCTCAATGCTTCTAATACCAAACCTGAGATCCTTCCTATAACATGAGATGTGATATCCAACTCCTTCCCATTCCAATCCTGAGACCCTTATGATAGCATGAGATGTGATATCTCAATGCCTCTAATACCAAACCTGAGATCCTTCCTATAACATGAGATGTGATTTCCAAATCCTTCCCCTTCCAAACCTGAGACCCTCCCTTTAGCATGAGATGTGATATCCAACTCCTTCCCATTCCAATCCTGAGACCCTTCTGATAGCATGAGTTGTGATATTTCAATGCCTCTAATACCAAACCTGAGATCCTACCTCTAACATGAAATGTGATATCCATCTCCTTCCCTTTCCAAACCTGAGACCCTGCCTATAGCATGAGATGTGATATCCAAGTCCTTCCCATTCCAATCCTGAGACCCTTCCTATAGCATGTGATGTGATATCTCAATGCTTATACCAAACCTGAGACCCTTCCTATGGCATGAGATGTCATATACAACACCTTCCCAATCCAATCCTGAGACCCTTCCTATAGCATGAGATGTGATATCTCAATGCTTATACCAAACCTGAGACCCTTCCTATAGCATGAGATGTGATATCCAACTTCTTCCCATTCCAATCCTGAGACCCTTCCTATAACATGAGATGTGATGTCTCAATGCTTCTAATACCAAACCTGAGATCTTTCCTATAACATGAGATGTGATATCCAACTCCTTCCCATTCCAATCCTGAGACCCTTCCTATAGCATGAGATGTGATATCTCAAGGCCTCTAATACCAAACCTGAGATCCTTCCTCTAACATGAAATGTGATATCCAACTCTTTCCCCTTCCGAACCTGAGAGCCTTCCTATAGCATGAGATATGATATCCAAATCCTTCCCATTCCAATCCTGAGACCCTTCCTATAACATGAAATGTGATATCCTACTCCTTCCCATTCCAACCTGGGACCCTTCCTATATCATGATATGGGATATCTCAATGCTTCTAATACCAAACCTGAGACCCTTCCTATAACATGAGATGGGAATATCCAACTCCTTCCCATTCCAATCCTGAGACCCTTCCGATAGCAGAGATGTGATATCTCAATGCTTATACCAAACCTGAGATCCTTCCTATAACATGAGATGTGATATCCAACTCCTTCCCATTCCAATCCTGAGACACTTCCTATAGCATGAGATGTGATATCTCACTGCTTATACCAAACCTGAGACCCTTCCTATAGAATGAGATGTGATATCCAACTCCTTCCCATTCCAATCCTGAGACCATTCCTATAGCATGAGATGTGATATCTCAATGCTTCTAATATCAAACTTGAGACCCTCCCTATAGCATGAGATGTGATACCCAAGTCCTTCCCATTCCAATCCTGAGACACTTCCTATAGCATGAGATGTGATATCTCAATGCTTATACCAAATCTGAGACCCTTCCTATAACATGAGATGGGATATCCAACTCCTTCCCATTCCAATCCTGAGACCCTTCCAATAGCAGAGATGTGATATCTCAATGCTTATACCAAACCTAAGACCCTTCCTATGGCATGAGATGTGATATCCAACTCCTTCCCATTCCAATCCCGAGACCCTTCCTATAGCATGAGATGTGATATCTCGATGCTTATACCAAATCTGAGACCCTTCCTATAGCATGAGATGTGATATCCAACTCCTTCCCATTCCAATCCTGAGGCCCTTCCTATAGCATGAGATGTGATGTCTCAATGCTTCTAATACCAAACCTGAGATCCTTCCTATAACATGAGATGTGATATCCAACTCCTTCCCATTCCAATCCTGAGACCCTTCCTATAGCATGAGATGTGATGTCTCAATGCTTCTAATACCAAACCTGAGAACCTTCCTACAGCATGCGATGTGATATCTCAATGCTTCTAATACCAAACCTGAGACCAGTCCTATAACATGAGATTGGATATCCAACTCCTTCCCCTTCCAAACCTGAGACCCTTCCTATAGCATGAGATGTGATATCCAACTTCTTCCCATTCCAATCCTGAGACCCTTCCTATAACATGAGATGTGATGTCTCAATGCTTCTAATACCAAACCTGAGATCTTTCCTATAACATGAGATGTAATATCCAACTCCTTCCCATTCCAATCCTGAGACCCTTCCTATAGCATGAGATGTGCTATCTCAATGCTTATACCAAACCTGAGACCCTTCCTAAAGCTTGAGATGTGATATCCAACTCCTTCCCATTCCAATCCTGAGACCCTTCCTATAGCATGATATGTGATATCTCAATGCCTCTAATACCAAACCTGAGATCCTTCCTCTAACATGAAATGTGATATCGAACTCCTTCCCTTTCCAAACCTGAGAGCCTACCTATAGCATGAGATGTGATATCCAAGTCCTTCCCATTCCAATCCTTAGACCCTTCCTACAGCATGCAATATGATATCTCAATGATTCTAATAACAAACCTGAGACCCGTCCTATAACATGAGATGTGATATCCAACTCCTTCCCGTTTCAAACCTGAGACCCTTCCTATAACATGAGATGTGATATCCAACTCCTTCCCGTTTCAAACCTGAGACCCTTCCTATAGCATATGTGATATCCAACTCCTTCCCATTCCAAACATGAGACCCTTCCTATAGCAAGAATGTAATATCCAACTCCTTCCCATTCCAATCCTGAGACCATTCCTATAGCATGAGATGTGATATCTCAATGCTTCTAATACCAAACCTGAGATCCTTCCTATGACATGAGATGTGATATCCAATTCCTCCCCATTCCAAACCTGAGAACCTTCCTACAGCATGCGATGTGATATCTCAATGCTTCTAATACCAAACCTGAGACCAGTCCTATAACATGAGATTGGATATCCAACTCCTTCCCCTTCCAAACCTGAGACCCTTCCTATAGCATGAGATGTGATATCCAACTTCTTCCCATTCCAATCCTGAGACCCTTCCTATAACATGAGATGTGATGTCTCAATGCTTCTAATACCAAACCTGAGATCTTTCCTATAACATGAGATGTGATATCCAACTCCTTCCCATTCCAATCCTGAGACCCTTCCTATAGCATGAGATGTGCTATCTCAATGCTTATACCAAACCTGAGACCCTTCCTAAAGCTTGAGATGTGATATCCAACTCCTTCCCATTCCAATCCTGAGACCCTTCCTATAACATGAAATGTGATATCCAACTCCTTCCCATTCCAACCTGAGACCCTTCCTATAGCATGAGATGGGATATCCAACTCCTTCCAAATCCAATACTGATACCCTTCCAAAAGCATGAGATGTGATATCCCAATGCTTCTACCAAACCTGAGAACCATACTATGGCATGAGATGTGATATCAAACTCCTTCCCATTCCAATCCTGAGACTCTTCCTATAGCTTGAGATGTGATATCCGAAATCCTTCCCATTCCAATTCTGAGACCCTTCCTATACCATGAGACTTGATATCTCAATGCTTCTAATACCAAACCTGAGACCCGTCCTATAACATGAGATGTGATATCCAAATCTTTCCCCTTCCAAACCTTAGACCCTTCCTTTATCATGAGATGTGATATCCAACTCCTTCCCATTCCAATCCTGAGACCCTTCCGATATCATGAGATTTGTTATCTCAATGCTTCTAATATCAAAATTGAGACCCGCCTATAACATGAGATGTGATATCCAAATCTTTCCTCTTCCAAACCTTAGACCCTTCCTTTATCATGAGATGGGATATCCAACTCCTTCCCATTCCAATCCTGAGACCCTTCCGATAGCAGAGATGTGATATCTCAATGCTTATACCAATCCTGAGACCCTTCCTATGGCCTTAGATGTCATATACAACTCCTTCCCAATCCAATCCTGAGACCCTTCCTATAGCATGAGATGTGATATCTCAATGCTTATACCAAATCTGAGACCCTTCCTATAGCATGAGATGTGATATCCAACTCCTTCCCATTCCAATCCTGAGACCCTTCCTATAGCATGAGATGTGATGTCTCAATGCTTCTAATACCAAACCTGAGATCCTTCCTATAACATGAGATGTGATATCCAACTCCGTCCCATTCCAATCCTGAGACCCTTCCTATAGCATGAGATGTGATGTCTCAATGCTTCTAATACCAAACCTGAGAACCTTCCTACAGCATGCGATGTGATATCTCAATGCTTCTAATACCAAACCTGAGACCAGTCCTATAACATGAGATTGGATATCCAACTCCTTCCAAATCCAATACTGATACCCTTCCAATAGCATGAGATGTGATATCCCAATGCTTCTACCAAACCTGAGAACCATACTATGGCATGAGATGTGATATCAAACTCCTTCCCATTCCAATCCTGAGACTCTTCCTATAGCTTGAGATGTGATATCCGAAATCCTTCCCATTCCAATTCTGAGACCCTTCCTATACCATGAGACTTGATATCTCAATGCTTCTAATACCAAACCTGAGACCCGTCCTATAACATGAGATGTGATATCCAAATCTTTCCCCTTCCAAACCTTGGACCCTTCCTTTATCATGAGATGTGATATCCAACTCCTTCCCATTCCAATCCTGAGACCCTTCCGATATCATGAGATTTGTTATCTCAATGCTTCTAATATCAAAATTGAGACCCGCCTATAACATGAGATGTGATATCCAAATCTTTCCCCTTCCAAACCTTAGACCCTTCCTTTATCATGAGATGGGATATCCAACTCCTTCCCATTCCAATCCTGAGACCCTTCCGATAGCAGAGATGTGATATCTCAATGCTTATACCAATCCTGAGACCCTTCCTATGGCCTGAGATGTCATATACAACTCCTTCCCAATCCAATCCTGAGACCCTTCCTATAGCATGAGATGTGATATCTCAATGCTTATACCAAATCTGAGACCCTTCCTATAGAATGAGATGTGATATCCAACTCCTTCCCATTCCAATCCTGAGACCCTTCCTATAGCATGAGATGTGATGTCTCAATGCTTCTAATACCAAACCTGAGATCCTTCCTATAACATGAGATGTGATATCCAACTCCTTCCCATTCCAATCCTGAGACCCTTCCTATAGCATGAGATGTGATGTCTCAATGCTTCTAATACCAAATCTGAGAACCTTCCTACAGCATGCGATGTGATATCTCAATGCTTCTAATACCAAACCTGAGACCAGTCCTATAACATGAGATTGGATATCCAACTCCTTCCCCTTCCAAACCTGAGACCCTTCCTATAGCATGAGATGTGATATCCAACTTCTTCCCATTCCAATCTTGAGACCCTTCCTATAACATGAGATGTGATGTCTCAATGCTTCTAATACCAAACCTGAGATCTTTCCTATAACATGAGATGTAATATCCAACTCCTTCCCATTCCAATCCTGAGACCCTTCCTATAGCATGAGATGTGCTATCTCAATGCTTATACCAAACCTGAGACCCTTCCTAAAGCTTGAGATGTGATATCCAACTCCTTCCCATTCCAATCCTGAGACCCTTCCTATAGCATGAGATGTGATATCTCAATGCTTCTAATATCAAACTTGAGACCCTCCCTATAGCATGAGATGTGATACCCAAGTCCTTCCCATTCCAATCCTGAGACACTTCCTATAGCATGAGATGTGATATCTCAATGCTTATACCAAACCTGAGACCCTTCCTATAGCATGAGATGTGATATCCAACTCCTTCCCATTCCAATCCTGAGACCCTTCCTATAGCATGAGATGTGATGTCTCAATGCTTCTAATACCAAACCTGAGATCCTTCCAATAACATGAGATGTGATATCCAACTCCTTCCCATTCTAATCCCGAGACCCTTCCTATAGCATGAGATATGATATCTCGATGCTTATACCAAACCTGAGACCCTTCCTATAGCATGAGATGTGATATCCAACTCCTTCCCATTCCAATCCTGAGACCCTTCCTATAGCATGAGATGTGATATCTCAATGCCTCTAATACCAAACCTGAGATCCTTCCTCTAACATGAAATGTGATATCCAACTCCTTCCCTTTGCAAACCTGAGAGCCTACCTATAGCATGAGATGTGATATCCAAGTCCTTCCCATTCCAATCCTTAGACCCTTCCTACAGCATGCAATATGATATCTCAATGATTCTAATAACAAACCTGAGACCCATCCTATAACATGAGATGGGATATCCAACTCCTTCCTATTCCAATCCTGAGACACTTCCGATAGCAGAGATGTGATATCTCAATGCTTATACCAAACCTGAGACCCTTCCTATAGCATATGTGATATCCAACTCCTTCCCATTCCAAACATGAGACCCTTCCTATAGCAAGAATGTAATATCCAACTCCTTCCCATTCCAATCCTGAGACCATTCCTATAGCATGAGATGTGATATCTCAATGCTTCTAATACCAAACCTGAGATCCTTCCTATGACATGAGATGTGATATCCAATTCCTCCCCATTCCAAACCTGAGAACCTTCCTACAGCATGCGATGTGATATCTCAATGCTTCTAATACCAAACCCGAGACCAGTCCTATAACATGAGATTGGATATCCAACTCCTTCCCCTTCCAAACCTGAGACCCTTCCTATAGCATGAGATGTGATATCCAACTTCTTCCCATTCCACTCCTGAGACCCTTCCTATAACATGAGATGTGATGTCTCAATGCTTCTAATACCAAACCTGAGATCTTTCCTATAACATGTGATGTGATATCCAACTCCTTCCCATTCCAATCCTGAGACCCTTCCTATAGCATGAGATGTGATATCTCAATGCTTATACCAAACCTGAGACCCTTCCTATAGCTTGAGATGTGATATCCAACTCCTTCCCATTCCAATCCTGAGACCCTTCCTATAGCATGAGATGTGATATCTCAAGGCCTCTAATACCAAACCTGAGATCCTTCCTCTAACATGAAATGTGATATCCAACTCCTTCCCCTTCCAAACCTGAGAGCCTTCCTATAGCATGAGATATGATATCCAAGTCCTTCCCATCCAATCCTGAGACCCTTCCTATAACATGAAATGTGATATCCAACTCCTTCCCATTCCAACCTGAGACCCTTCCTATAGCATGAGATGGGATATCCAATTCCTTCCAAATCCAATACTGATACCCTTCCGATAGCATGAGATGTGATATCCCAATGCTTCTACCAAACCTGAGACCCATACTATGGCATGAGATGTGATATCCAATTCCTTCCCATTCCAATCCTGAGACCCTTCCGATATCATGAGATTTGTTATCTCAATGCTTCTAATATCAAACTTGAGACCCTCCCTATAGCATGAGATGTGACATCCAAGTCCTCCCCATTCCAATCCTGAGACTCTTCCTATAGCATGAGATGTGATATCTCAATGCTTCTAATACCAAACCTGAGAGCCTTCCTACAGCATGAGATATGATATCCAAATCCTTCCCATTCCAATCCTGAGACCCTTCCTATAACATGAAATGTGATATCCTACTCCTTCCCATTCCAACCTGGGACCCTTCCTATATCATGAGATGGGATATCTCAATGCTTCTAATACCAAACCTGAGACCCTTCCTATAACATGAGATGGGAATATCCAACTCCTTCCCATTCCAATCCTGAGACCCTTCCGATAGCAGAGGTGTGATATCTCAATGCTTATACCAAACCTGAGATCCTTCCTATAACATGAGATGTGATATCCAACTCCTTCCCATTCCAATCCTGAGACACTTCCTATAGCATGAGATGTGATTTCTCACTGCTTATACCAAACCTGAGACCCTTCCTATAGAATGAGATGTGATATCCAACTCCTTCCCATTCCAATCCTGAGACCATTCCTATAGCATGAGATGTGATATCTCAATGCTTCTAATATCAAACTTGAGACCCTCCCTATAGCATGAGATGTGATACCCAAGTCCTTCCCATTCCAATCCTGAGACACTTCCTATAGCATGAGATGTGATATCTCAATGCTTCTAATACCAAACCTGAGACTCTTCCTATAACATGAGATGGGATATCCAACTCCTTCCCATTCCAATCCTGAGACCCTTCCAATAGCAGAGATGTGATATCTCAATGCTTATACCAAACCTAAGACCCTTCCTATGGCATGAGATGTGATATCCAACTCCTTCCCATTCCAATCCCGAGACCCTTCCTATAGCATGAGATGTGATATCTCGATGCTTATACCAAATCTGAGACCCTTCCTATAGCATGAGATGTGATATCCAACTCCTTCCCATTCCAATCCTGAGGCCCTTCCTATAGCATGAGATGTGATGTCTCAATGCTTCTAATACCAAACCTGAGATCCTTCCTATAACATGAGATGTGATATCCAACTCCTTCCCATTCCAATCCTGAGACCCTTCCTATACCATGAGATGTGATGTCTCAATGCTTCTAATACCAAACCTGAGAACCTTCCTACAGCATGCGATGTGATATCTCAATGCTTCTAATACCAAACCTGAGACCAGTCCTATAACATGAGATTGGATATCCAACTCCTTCCCCTTCCAAACCTGAGACCCTTCCTATAGCATGAGATGTGATATCCAACTTCTTCCCATTCCAATCCTGAGACCCTTCCTATAACATGAGATGTGATGTCTCAATGCTTCTAATACCAAACCTGAGATCTTTCCTATAACATGAGATGTAATATCCAACTCCTTCCCATTCCAATCCTGAGACCCTTCCTATAGCATGAGATGTGCTATCTCAATGCTTATACCAAACCTGAGACCCTTCCTAAAGCTTGAGATGTGATATCCAACTCCTTCCCATTCCAATCCTGAGACCCTTCCTATAGCATGATATGTGATATCTCAATGCCTCTAATACCAAACCTGAGATCCTTCCTCTAACATGAAATGTGATATCGAACTCCTTCCCTTTCCAAACCTGAGAGCCTACCTATAGCATGAGATGTGATATCCAAGTCCTTCCCATTCCAATCCTTAGACCCTTCCTACAGCATGCAATATGATATCTCAATGATTCTAATAACAAACCGGAGACCCGTCCTATAACATGAGATGTGATATCCAACTCCTTCCCGTTTCAAACCTGAGACCCTTCCTATAACATGAGATGTGATATCCAACTCCTTCCCGTTTCAAACCTGAGACCCTTCTATAGCATATGTGATATCCAACTCCTTCCCATTCCAAACATGAGACCCTTCCTATAGCAAGAATGTAATATCCAACTCCTTCCCATTCCAATCCTGAGACCATTCCTATAGCATGAGATGTGATATCTCAATGCTTCTAATACCAAACCTGAGATCCTTCCTATGACATGAGATGTGATATCCAATTCCTCCCCATTCCAAACCTGAGAACCTTCCTACAGCATGCGATGTGATATCTCAATGCTTCTAATACCAAACCTGAGACCAGTCCTATAACATGAGATTGGATATCCGACTCCTTCCCCTTCCAAACCTGAGACCCTTCCTATAGCATGAGATGTGATATCCAACTTCTTCCCATTCCAATCCTGACACCCTTCCTATAACATGAGATGTGATGTCTCAATGCTTCTAATACCAAACCTGAGATCTTTCCTATAACATGTGATGTGATATCCAACTCCTTCCCATTCCAATCCTGAGACCCTTCCTATAGCATGAGATGTGCTATCTCAATGCTTATACCAAACCTGAGACCCTTCCTAAAGCTTGAGATGTGATATCCAACTCCTTCCCATTCCAATCCTGAGACCCTTCCTATAACATGAAATGTGATATCCAACTCCTTCCCATTCCAACCTGAGACCCTAGCTATAGCATGAGATGGGATATCCAACTCCTTCCAAATCCAATACTGATACCCTTCCAATAGCATGAGATGTGATATCCCAATGCTTCTACCAAACCTGAGAACCATACTATGGCATGAGATGTGATATCAAACTCCTTCCCATTCCAATCCTGAGACTCTTCCTATAGCTTGAGATGTGATATCCGAAATCCTTCCCATTCCAATTCTGAGACCCTTCCTATACCATGAGACTTGATATCTCAATGCTTCTAATACCAAACCTGAGACCCGTCCTATAACATGAGATGTGATATCCAAATCTTTCCCCTTCCAAACCTTAGACCCTTCCTTTATCATGAGATGTGATATCCAACTCCTTCCCATTCCAATCCTGAGACCCTTCCGATATCATGAGATTTGTTATCTCAATGCTTCTAATATCAAAATTGAGACCCACCTATAACATGAGATGTGATATCCAAATCTTTCCCCTTCCAAACCTTAGACCCTTCCTTTATCATGAGATGGGATATCCAACTCCTTCCCATTCCAATCCTGAGACCCTTCCGATAGCAGAGATGTGATATCTCAATGCTTATACCAATCCTGAGACCCTTCCTATGGCCTGAGATGTCATATACAACTCCTTCACAATCCAATCTTGAGACCCTTCCTATAGCATGAGATGTGATATCTCAATGCTTATACCAAATCTGAGACCCTTCCAATAGCATGAGATGTGATATCCAACTCCTTCCCATTCCAATCCTGAGACCCTTCCTATAGCATGAGATGTGATGTCTCAATGCTTCTAATATCAAACTTGAGACCCTCCCTATAGCATGAGATGTGATACCCAAGTCCTTCCCATTCCAATCCTGAGACTCTTCCTATAGCATGAGATGTGATATCTCAATGCTTCTAATACCAAACCTGAGACCCTTCCTATAGCATGAGATGTGATATCCAACTCCTTCCCATTCCAATCCTGAGACCCTTCCTATAGCATGAGATGTGATGTCTCAATGCTTCTAATACCAAACCTGAGATCCTTCCTATAACATGAGATGTGATATCCAACTCCTTCCCATTCTAATCCCGAGACCCTTCCTATAGCATGAGATGTGATATCTCGATGCTTATACCAAACCTGAGACCCTTCCTATAGCATGAGATGTGATATCCAACTCCTTCCCATTCCAATCCTGAGACCCTTCCTATAGCATGAGATGTGATATCTCAATGCCTCTAATACCAAACCTGAGATCCTTCCTCTAACATGAAATGTGATATCCAACTCCTTCCCTTTCCAAACCTGAGAGCCTACCTATAGCATGAGATGTGATATCCAAGTCCTTCCCATTCCAATCCTTAGACCCTTCCTACAGCATGCAATATGATATCTCAATGATTCTAATAACAAACCTGAGACCCATCCTATAACATGAGATGGGATATCCAACTCCTTCCTATTCCAATCCTGAGACACTTCCGATAGCAGAGATGTGATATCTAAATGCTTATACCAAACCTGAGACCCTTCCTATAACATGAGATGTGATATCCAACTTCTTCCCGGTCCAAACCTGAGACCCTTCCTATAGCATATGTGATATCCAACTCCTTCCCATTCCAAACATGAGACCCTTCCTATAGCAAGAATGTAATATCCAACTCCTTCCCATTCCAATCCTGAGACCATTCCTATAGCATGAGATGTGATATCTCAATGCTTCTAATACCAAACCTGAGATCCTTCCTATGACATGAGATGTGATATCCAATTCCTCCCCATTCCAAACCTGAGAACCTTCCTACAGCATGCGATGTGATATCTCAATGCTTCTAATACCAAACCCGAGACCAGTCCTATAACATTAGATTGGATATCCAACTCCTTCCCCTTCCAAACCTGAGACCCTTCCTATAGCATGAGATGTGATATCCAACTTCTTCCCATTCCACTCCTGAGACCCTTCCTATAACATGAGATGTGATGTCTCAATGCTTCTAATACCAAACCTGAGATCTTTCCTATAACATGTGATGTGATATCCAACTCCTTCCCATTCCAATCCTGAGACCCTTCCTATAGCATGAGATGTGATATCTCAATGCTTATACCAAACCTGAGACCCTTCCTATAGCTTGAGATGTGATATCCAACTCCTTCCCATTCCAATCCTGAGACCCTTCCTATAGCATGAGATGTGATATCTCAAGGCCTCTAATACCAAACCTGAGATCCTTCCTCTAACATGAAATGTGATATCCAACTCCTTCCCCTTCCAAACCTGAGAGCCTTCCTATAGCATGAGATATGATATCCAAGTCCTTCCCATCCAATCCTGAGACCCTTCCTATAACATGAAATGTGATATCCAACTCCTTCCCATTCCAACCTGAGACCCTTCCTATAGCATGAGATGGGATATCCAATTCCTTCCAAATCCAATACTGATACCCTTCCGATAGCATGAGATGTGATATCCCAATGCTTCTACCAAACCTGAGACCCATACTATGGCATGAGATGTGATATCAAACTCCTTCCCATTCAAATCCTGAGACCCTACCTATAGCTTGAGATGTGATATCCAACTCCTTCCCATTCCAATTCTGAGACCCTTCCTATACCATGAGACTTGATATCTCAATGCTTCTAATACAAAACCTGAGACCCGTCCTATAACATGAGATTTGATATCCAAATCCTTCCCCTTCCAAACCTTAGACCCTTCCTTTATCATGAGATGTGATATCCAATTCCTTCCCATTCCAATCCTGAGACCCTTCCGATATCATGAGATTTGTTATCTCGATGCTTCTAATATCAAACTTGAGACCCTCCCTATAGCATGAGATGTGACATCCAAGTCCTCCCCATTCCAATCCTGAGACTCTTCCTATAGCATGAGATGTGATATCTCAATGCTTCTAATACCAAACCTGAGACCCTTCCTATAACATGAGATGGGATATCCAACTCCTTCCCATTCCAATCCTGAGACCCTTCCGATAGCAGAGATGTGATATCTCAATGCTTATACCAACCTGAGACCCTTCCTATGGCCTGATTTGTCATATACAACTCCTTCCCATTCCAATCCTGAGACCCTTCCTATAGCATGAGATGTGATATCTCAATGATTATACCAAATCCGAGACCCTTCCTATAGCATGAGATGTGATATCCAACTCCTTCCCATTCCAATCCTGAGACCCTTCCTATAGCATGAGATGTGATATCTCAATGCTTCTAGTACCAAACCTGAGATCCTTCCTATAACCTGAGATGTGATTTCCAAATCCTTCCACTTCCAAACCTGAGACACTCCCTTTAGCATGAGATGTGATATCCAACTCCTTCCCATTCCAATCCTGAGACCCTTCTGATAGCATGAGATGTGATATTTCAATGCCTCTAATACCAAACCTGAGATCCTACCTCTAACATGAAATGTGATATCCATCTCCTTCCCTTTCCAAACCTGAGACCCTGCCTATAGCATGAGATGTGATATCAAAAGTCCTTCCCATTCCAATCCTGAGACCCTTCCTATAGCATGTGATGTGATATCTCAATGCTTATACCAAACCTGAGACCCTTCCTATGGCATGAGATGTCATATACAACTCCTTCCCATTCCAATCCTGAGACCCTTCCTATAGCATGAGATGTGATATCTCAATGCTTCTAATACCAAACCTTAGACCCTTCCTATAACATGAGATGGGATATCCAACTCCTTCCCATTCCAATCCTGAGACCCTTCCGGTAGCAGAGATGTGATATCTCAATGCTTATACCAAACCTGAGACCCTTCCTATGGCCTGAGATGTCATATACAACTCCTTCCCATTCCAATCCTGAGACCGTTCCTATAGCATGAGATGTGATATCTCAATGCTTATACCAAATCTGAGACCCTTCCTATAGCATGAGATGTGATATCCAACTCCTTCCCATTCCAATCCTGAGACCCTTCCTATAGCATGAGATGTGATGTCTCAATGCTTCTAATACCAAACCTGAGATCCTTCCTATAACATGAGATGTGATATCCAACTCCTTCCCATTCCAATCCTGAGACCCTTATGATAGCATGAGATGTGATATCTCAATGCCTCTAATACCAAACCTGAGATACTTCCCATAGCATGAGATGTGATATCTCAATGCTTCTAATACCAAACCTGAGATCCTTCCTATAACATGAGATGTGATTTCCAAATCCTTCCCCTTCCAAACCTGAGACCCTCCCTTTAGCATGAGATGTGATATCCAACTCCTTCCCATTCCAATCCTGAGACCCTTCTGATAGCATGAGATGTGATATTTCAATGCCTCTAATACCAAACCTGAGATCCTACCTCTAACATGAAATGTGATATCCATCTCCTTCCCTTTCCAAACCTGAGACCCTGCCTATAGCATGAGATGTGATATCCAATTCCTTCCCATTACAATCCTGAGACCCTTCCTATAGCATGTGATGTGATATCTCAATGCTTATACCAAACCTGAGACCCTTCCTATGGCATGAGATGTCATATACAACTCCTTCCCATTCCAATCCTGAGACCCTTACTATAGCATGAGATGTGATATCTCAATGCTTATACCAAACCTGAGACCCTTCCTATAGCATGAGATGTGATATCCAACTTCTTCCCATTCCAATCCTGAGACCCTTCCTATAACATGAGATGTGATGTCTCAATGCTTCTAATACCAAACCTGAGATCTTTCCTATAACATGAGATGTGATATCCAACTCCTTCCCATTCCAATCCTGAGACCCTTCCTATAGCATGAGATGTGATATCTCAAGGCCTCTAATACCAAACCTGAGATTGTTCCTCTAACATGAAATGTGATATCCAACTCCTTCCCCTTCCAAACCTGAGAGCCTTCCTATAGCATGAGATATGATAGCCAGGTCCTTCCAATTCCAATCCTGAGACCCTTCCTATAACATGAAATGTGATATCCAACTCCTTCCCATTCCAACCTGAGACCCTTCCTATAGCATGAGATGGGATATCTCAATGCTTCTAATACCAAACCTGAGACTCTTCCTATAACATGAGATGGGATATCCAACTCCTTCCCATTCCAATCCTGAGACCCTTCCGATAGCAGAGATGTGATATCTCAATGCTTATACCAAACCTGAGACCCTTCCTATGGCCTGAGATGTGATATCCAACTGCTTCCCATTCCAATCCTGAGACCCTTCCTATAGCATGAGATGTGATATCTCAATGCTTATACCAAATCTGAGACCCTTCCTATAGCATGAGATGTGATATCCAACTCCTTCCCATTCCAATCCTGAGACCCTTCCTATAGCATGAGATGTGATGTCTCAATGCTTCTAATACCAAACCTGAGATCCTTCCTATAACATGAGATGTGATATCCAACTCCTTCCGATTCCAATCCTGAGACCCTTATGATAGCATGAGATGTGATATCTCAATGCTTCTAATACCAAACCTGAGATCCTTCCTATAACATGAGATGTGATTTCCAAATCCTTCCCCTTCCAAACCTGAAACCCTCCCTTTAGCATGAGATGTGATATCCAACTCCTTCCCATTCCAATCCTGAGACCCTTCTGATAGCATGAGATGTGATATCTCAATGCCTCTAATACCAAACCTGAGATCCTACCTCTAACATGAAATGTGATATCCATCTCCTTCCCTTTCCAAACCTGAGACCCTGTCTATAGCATTGTGATGATTCCAAATGTGTTTCTCATCCTCCACCCGACATCCAACATGGCCGCCGATTCTGTAGCCAGAAATCGCCCACTCCGTGATCCTGAGGAAACCAATTCCAAGATGGCCGCCGCAGCGGTAACCATCGCAAACGCACAGCACAGGCTAGTTGTTCTCTCCCAGGAAGCCTCTCAATCTTCCACCTTAACTTCCTGTTTACCTCCTTATAACCCAGCAACTTCAGAAGGAAGAGGCGTTGCTACTCTCACAGGAGCCGGCACACGCTTCGTAAGTCCGCTTGCTAGAATTACGAAAAGCTCTCTCTTCCAAACAATTCCTCTACTCCATACTCACGTTCTTGTTTTCCTCTCCTCCCTTTGATTTCAGAAGGTATTACGGAACCCTTCTTTTTCATTTCCGGGATCGGATTTTCATCTAAGCACGCTTAGAACCGGAATCCTCTTCATACCTCCTTCTAGTGAGTTCCTAGGTACAATCTGTGGTCCATCTTGTTTTCGGTGATCAGACTTCGGATCTTCATTCTTCATCCTTCCTTTCTAGCGATATCCTGTTGGAATTCTTTGGACGCTTCTTTTCTACTCAGGCTGGCTCAAAAAAGACTTGAAAGAGAAAGGGTAGGGTTACCTCCTTATCCATCCCGCTATTTCAGGACTATATTCATTTATCCTAATCTTATGGGTTCTCTCTTTCTACCATTATAGAATCACTTACCTTTTACTTTCCAACGGAGATCCTTTACCTCTCCGCACTCTTCCTGTTAGACGCATGGTAAGCTTCTAAAACCTTTCTATAGGTATTCCTTTTTTCACCAGACTATCAGGATTAACTGTGTTTCTTTTACTTACTACATGTAGCCCAGTAACTAAAACAACTCGCCTAAATCAGCAGGAAATCAGCCAGAAGAATACCCAGATCAACTTTCCTCGCCTGGTCTTCACAGGGAAACAACGTACCCCAGCAGCTCTTCAAGGGTTTTATTCCCCACGAGGGTTTCCCTCAGGGTTTCACTGAGGACAAGCTCTTGCAGGTCCTTTGAGAAATCCTCAGGAGAATTTCTCTTATTCTTCAAAGGATCACACCTATTCGTAGAAACACCAGGGGTTCTTCGGGTACCTGTTCATCCTGCAAGATCCCAGGTAGGTGGTCTTTGCTTCTTTTCCAGAGTATTTTGGAACAAATTTGTTGTCGATTCTTAAACAACCATAATAGTCATAACAGTTAGCAACGCCCGAGTGTACATTTGTTCCTTTTACGCTGGGCAAGAGGCATAAGAATCACAAATCATGGATTCACAACAGCAGCAACAGCAACAGCAAATCCAACAGCTGATTGCTGCCGTTCAATCCTTAACTACTGAAGTACAGCAGTTAAAACATGAGAATAATTCCTTAAGACAACTCCAACAGCAAACGGCCCAACAGGCTGCAGCCCCTCGTACCCCACACTGCTCAGAAGTTCCTCCAGGACCCTTACCTGGAGGACAGTTTGATGGTAACCCGCATAAGGTTAAGGAGTTCTTAGACTCCTGTACTGTGCAATTTGTCTTTAAAGCAGCGTATTTTCATACCGATAGAGATCGTGTGGGATATATGGTCGCACAAATGACTGGACCAGCACTGGCTTGGGCCACACCATTAATCACTAACAATAATCCCATTTTAGATTCTCATACTGCATTTTGCAATAGCATCCGTACCATGTTTGGCCGTCAAGAGATTCGTGTGGCTTCACAGGAACACCTCCTAGATCTAAAACAAGGAAGTTTAGACATTTTGGCTTATATAACCAAATTCAAGCAGATGGCAAGTGAAACCACATGGTCAGATGACGCTCAAGTCACACTCTTCAGAAGGGGATTATCTGAAGACCTCAAAGACGAGGTGTCTCGGGTCCCACGCCCCACTACACTATCTGAATTCATTGCATTGGTAATGCAAATTGATTACCGCATGAAGGAAAGAGTACTAGAGAGAAAGAAGGGAAGGAATACACGAATTACGTTCGCTCCTTCTTCCCGTTCACAGTCTAACGATGAACCTATGCAATTGGGTACAACAGCTCGAGGTCCTTTGACTCCCGAAGAAAGAAACCGTAGGAGGACCTTGGGTTTATGTATGTACTGCGGTTCGAATAACCACATGGTACAGGATTGCCCAATTACACCACCTAGGCGTTCGGGAAACGCCAGCTCCCGGCCGTAAGAGGAACCACGGTACGGGAACCAGCATGTAAACAAGGTTCCTCTCCAACATCCTTCTCATCCTTCTGTACCAGTCAGAGTAATTCTCAGATGGTGGTACTCATGGTATCCTTCTCTTTTGGTAATCGTCTGCTTCAAAACATACCAGCTCTAGTGGACAGTGGAGCAGCCGGAAATTTTATTGATGATCAATGGGCCATTTCACACGGTATTCCTAGGTCCTCAAAGGTAGAGCCCATTCCAGTGGAAAGTGTGGATGGTAGTCCCTTGATTTCCGGGCCCATCAAGGATCATACCAACCCCTTCATGATGATCATCTCAACTCATCAAGAGATTCTTACATTGGACATTATTCGAACAGCCCATCATCCGGTAATTCTAGGATTACCGTGGTTAAAGAAACATAACCCGTTTATTAACTGGACAGCTGGATCTTTCTTTCTGGGATCTGAATACTGTATCACCCATTGTGTCAAGAATCAGCAAACGGTGAGGGTTGATTCGGCTCCAGTACCCTTGAACAACCAATGGGTAACCTCTCTTAACCAGGTTTCTGGTCTTCCAGAATGTTATCATAAATTCCAGGAAGTTTTCTCTGTCTCAGAATACACTCAACTACCCCCTCACCGTAGGGATGACTGTTCAATTGAGCTGGTTCCTGACCAGCCATTACCTTTTGGACGAATGTACATCTTGTCTGAGAACGAAAAGGAGGTTCTTCGTGAATATCTCAGAACCCATCTAAAAAATGGACTGATTACCGAATCCACTTCACCTGCTGCTGCCTCTCTGTTTTTCGTTTCTAAAAGAAACTCCAAGGAACTCCGTCCGTGCATAGATTTCCGTGGACTGAACAAAATCACAGTTCCAGATAAATACCCTATGCCATTAATACCCGACATCCTTGAAGCAGTCAAAGGGGCCAACATCTATACCAAATTAGATCTCAAGGGTGCATATCATCTCATCCGGATAAAACCGGGTGACGAATGGAAGACGGCATTTCGAACTCCGTTTGGACATTTTCAATACAGAGTAATGCCTTTTGGTTTGTCCAACGCCCCGGCTATTTTCCAGAGGTTTATGGATCATATCTTTGCAGACCTGTTACTCCACAATATGGTCGTCTATCTAGATGATATCTTGATATTCTCTTTCAATGTCCAAGAACATCAGAAACATGTTGAAGAGGTGTTACGGCGGCTCCAACAAAATCATTTGTATTGCAAGATAGAGAAATGCTCCTTCCATCAAACTCAGGTTACCTACCTAGGATATGTTCTTTCGGCCAGAGGAATGGAAATGGACCCTGAAAAGGTTTCTGCAGTTCAAAACTGGCCCACTCCCTCTTCCGGCAAAGACATCCAACGCTTTGTTGGATTCGCAAATTTTTATCGAAGGTTTATTCCCGAATTTTCAAGGCTCACCCAACCTTTGACAAATCTGCTCAAAAAGGGAATAAAGTTTTCATGGTCCCCTACTACAGATCAAGCATTCAACAAACTTAAGGAGTTGTTTACTTCAGCCCCTATCCTGTTGACACCGGATCAATCCCGCAGGTTCATTGTTGAAACTGATGCCTCTCAGTACGCCCTAGGTGCTGTTCTGCTTCAACTTGATAATTCTAATCAAGAACGCCCTGTAGCGTATTTATCCAAGACACTTGCCCCTGCTGAACTGAACTATACAGTTCTGGAAAAAGAACTCCTTGCCATCAAGCGAGCCTTTGAAGAATGGCGCCATTTACTCTTAGGGGCCAAACATCCAGTTGAAGTCAGGACGGATCATCATAACCTTCGGATCCTTCAATATGCACAAACCTGCAATAGCCGCCAGGCTCGTTGGGCTCATTTCTTTTCTCCATACAGAATTACTTTTTCATTTATCCCTGGAAGGGACAATTCAAAAGCTGATGCTCTTTCACGCAAGGAACACCTTCCCAACGAACCATTTAAAGCAGAACCCATCTTTCCCCTTACGGCTTCAGGGCTACAAACCACATCAGATTTTTTGTCACGACTCAAGATTCAATCTAGACACATTACCAAGGACCAATTATCACGTGCCAATAGAATGACCTTGACCAAGGTTGATGATTGCTATTTTCATGGAAATAAAGCTTTCATCCCCACTCGACCCCTCCAAAAAGAAGTCTTGGACATGTGTCACTCTTCATTGACAGCGGGACACCGTGGGTTCCTATCAACTCTGGAATTGATGTCACGTTATTTCTGGTGGCCGACATTCCGGAAGGATGTCAAAGAATATGTTGGATCCTGCCCTGTCTGCTTACAAACCAAGGTTCCTCGAAAAGCACCTCTTGGAGAATTGGTAAAGATGCCATTACCCTCTCGCCCTTGGCAGATAATATCAACGGATTTTATCGTTGACCTCCCACCTTCCGGGGGTTGCTCCACTATAATGGTAACCATCGATACCCTGACTAAGATGGCTCACTTCACTCCACTTGTAGGATTACCATCGGCAGCACGGATGGCTCGCATCTTTATCAGTAACATCTTCACGTTACATGGTTTACCCGAAACTATCATCTCTGACAGAGGGTCACAGTATACCTCACGATATTGGAAGCTTATCTGTTCCCATCTTGGTATTTCTCGGGCTCTCAGTTCCGGCTATCACCCCCAATCCAATGGCCAGACCGAGAGACTTAATCAAACACTGGAAGGATATCTCCGAAGTTATGTATCAGCAGCTCAAGACAACTGGAAAGAACTTCTACCCATGGCCGAGTTCACATATAATAACTCATACCATTCTGCCATTAAAACAACTCCTTTTAATTGTACTTATGGATTCAACCCCACATCTTTCCCCACTATGAAGAAATCTGAAACCAAATTTCCAGATGTGGACTCTCTAATGCTTCAGATACGTCACGGGCATAGTTCAGCCTTGACAGCACTACAAAATTCTCAAAACAAAAGAAAGTATTTTGCAGATCGACACAGAACCCCAGCTCCAGTGATTAAAAAAGGAGATTGGGTATGGCTATCCTCTAGGTTCCTTCCTCGCCATCTAGTACCATCCAAACTCTCTCCACGATTCTTTGGTCCATTTCGGGTCATTTCAACTATTGGTACAGCTGCCTTTAAACTCCGACTTCCGGTCTCCTGGTTCCGGATTCATCCGGTCTTTCACGTCTCACAATTAAAACCTGACAATCGAAGTACTTTTCATCCTGTGGTCTCGGTTCGCCCTCCCCCAGAAATGTGTAAAACCGGACCAGAATATGAAGTTAAAGAAATTTGTGACTCCAGATATCATCGGGGTCGGCTACAGTACCTTGTGGACTGGAAGGGATATTCTCCTGCCGACCGCACATGGGAACCTGAAGCTGCAATTCATGCTCCTCGCCTCGTTAAGAAATTTCACCTCAAACACCCGTCTAAACCGGGAGGAAGCAGGTCTAAAAAGGGGCATACTGTGATGATTCCAAATGTGTTTCTCATCCTCCACCCGACATCCAACATGGCCGCCGATTCTGTAGCCAGAAATCGCCCACTCCGTGATCCTGAGGAAACCAATTCCAAGATGGCCGCCGCAGCGGTAACCATCGCAAACGCACAGCACAGGCTAGTTGTTCTCTCCCAGGAAGCCTCTCAATCTTCCACCTTAACTTCCTGTTTACCTCCTTATAACCCAGCAACTTCAGAAGGAAGAGGCGTTGCTACTCTCACAGGAGCCGGCACACGCTTCGTAAGTCCGCTTGCTAGAATTACGAAAAGCTCTCTCTTCCAAACAATTCCTCTACTCCATACTCACGTTCTTGTTTTCCTCTCCTCCCTTTGATTTCAGAAGGTATTACGGAACCCTTCTTTTTCATTTCCGGGATCGGATTTTCATCTAAGCACGCTTAGAACCGGAATCCTCTTCATACCTCCTTCTAGTGAGTTCCTAGGTACAATCTGTGGTCCATCTTGTTTTCGGTGATCAGACTTCGGATCTTCATTCTTCATCCTTCCTTTCTAGCGATATCCTGTTGGAATTCTTTGGACGCTTCTTTTCTACTCAGGCTGGCTCAAAAAAGACTTGAAAGAGAAAGGGTAGGGTTACCTCCTTATCCATCCCGCTATTTCAGGACTATATTCATTTATCCTAATCTTATGGGTTCTCTCTTTCTACCATTATAGAATCACTTACCTTTTACTTTCCAACGGAGATCCTTTACCTCTCCGCACTCTTCCTGTTAGACGCATGGTAAGCTTCTAAAACCTTTCTATAGGTATTCCTTTTTTCACCAGACTATCAGGATTAACTGTGTTTCTTTTACTTACTACATGTAGCCCAGTAACTAAAACAACTCGCCTAAATCAGCAGGAAATCAGCCAGAAGAATACCCAGATCAACTTTCCTCGCCTGGTCTTCACAGGGAAACAACGTACCCCAGCAGCTCTTCAAGGGTTTTATTCCCCACGAGGGTTTCCCTCAGGGTTTCACTGAGGACAAGCTCTTGCAGGTCCTTTGAGAAATCCTCAGGAGAATTTCTCTTATTCTTCAAAGGATCACACCTATTCGTAGAAACACCAGGGGTTCTTCGGGTACCTGTTCATCCTGCAAGATCCCAGGTAGGTGGTCTTTGCTTCTTTTCCAGAGTATTTTGGAACAAATTTGTTGTCGATTCTTAAACAACCATAATAGTCATAACAAGCATGAGATGTCATATACAACTCCTTCCCATTCCAATCCTGAGACCCTTCCTATAGCACGAGATGTGATATCTCAATGCTTATACCAAACCTGAGACCCTTCCTATAGCATGAGATGTGATATCCTACTCCTTCCCATTCCAATCCTGAGACCCTTCCTTTAGCATGAGATGTGATATCCAACTCCTTCCCATTCCAATCCTGAGACACTTCCGATAGCATGAGATGTGATATCCAACTCCTTCCGATTCCAATCCTGAGACCCTTATGATAGCATGAGATGTGATATCGCAATGCTTCTAATACCAAACCTGAGATCCTTCCTATAACATGAGATGTGATTTCCAAATCCTTCCCCTTCCAAACCTGAGACCCTCCCTTTAGCATGAGATGTGATATCCAACTCCTTCCCATTCCAATCCTGAGACCCTTCTGATAGCATGAGATGTGATATCTCAATGCCTCTAATACCAAACCTGAGATCCTTCCTCTAACATGAAATGTGATATCCAACTCCTTCCCTTTCCAAACCTGAGAGCCTATCTATAGCATGAGATGTGATATCCAAGTCCTTCCCATTCCAATCCTGAGACACTTCCAATAGCAGAGATGTGATATCTCAATGCTTATACCAAACCTGAGACCCTTCCTATAACATGAGATGTGATATCCAACTCCTTCCCGTTCCAAACCTGAGACCCTTCCTTTAGCATGAGATGTGATATCCAGCTCCTTCCCATTCCAATCCTGAGACACTTCCGATAGCATGAGATGTGATATCTCAATGCTTCTAATAGCAAAACTGAGACCCTCCCTATAGCATGATATGTGATATCTAAGTCCTTCCCATTCCAATCCTGAGACCCTTCCTATAGCATGAGATGTGATATCTCAATGCTTCTACCAAACCTGAGACCCTTCCTTTAGCATGAGATGTGATAACCAACTCCTTCCCATTCCAATCCTGAGACCCTTCCTATAGCATGAGATGTGATATCTCAATACTTCTAATACCAAACCTGAGATCCTTCCGATAACATGAGATGTGATATCCAAATCCTTCCCCTTCCAAACCTGAGACCCTCCCTTTAGCATGAGATGTGATATCCAACTCCTTCCCATTCCAATCCTGAGACCCTTCTGATAGCATGAGATGTGATATCTCAATGCTTCTATACCAAACCTGAGATCCTTCCGATAGCATGAGATGTGATATCTCAATGCTTCTAATACCAAACCTGAGATCCTTCCTATAACATGAGATGTGATATCCAAATCCTTCCCCTTCCAAACCTGAGACCCTCCCTTTAGCATGAGATGCGATATCCAACTCCTTCCCATTCCAATCCTGAGACTCTTCTGATAGCATGAGATGTGATATCTCAATGCCTCTAATACCAAACCTGAGATCCTACCTCTAACATGAAATGTGATATCCAACTCTTTCCCCTTCCAAACCTGAGAGCCTTCCTATAGCATGAGATGTGATATCCAAGTCCGTCCCATTCCAATCCTGAGACCCTTCCTATAACATGAGATGTGATATCCAACTCCTTCCCATTCCAACCTGAGACCCTTCCTATAGCATGAGATGGGATATCCAACTCCTTCCAAATCCAATCCTGATACCCTTCCGATAGCATGAGATGTGATAACCCAATGCTTCTACCAAACCTGAGACCCATACTATGGCATGAGATGTGATATCAAACTCCTTCCCCTTCCAAACCTTAGACCCTTCCTTTATCATGAGATGTGATATCCAACTCCTTCCCATTCCATCCCTGAGACCCTTCCGATATCATGAGATGTGATATCTCAATGCTTCTAATATCAAACTTGAGACCCTCCCTATAGCATGAGATGTGATATCCAAGTCCTTCCCATTCCAATCCTGAGACCCTTCCTATAGCATGAGATGTGATATCTCAATGCTTCTAATACCAAACCTGAGACCCTTCTTATAACATGAGATGGGAATATCCAACTCCTTCCCATTCCAATCCTGAGACCCTTCCGATAGCAGAGATGTGATATCTCAATGCTTATACCAAACCTGAGATCCTTCCTATAACATGAGATGTGATATCCAACTCCTTCCCATTCCAATCCTGAGACACTTCCTATAGCATGAGATGTGATATCTCACTGCTTATACCAAACCTGAGACCCTTCCTATAGCATGAGATGTGATATCCAACTCCTTCCCATTCTAATCCTCAGACCCTTCCTAAAGCATGAGATGTGATATCTCAATGCTTCTAATATCAAACTTGAGACCCTCCCTATAGCATGAGATGTGATATCCAAGTCCTTCCGATTCCAATCCTGAGACACTTCCTATAGCATGAGATGTGATATCTCAATGCTTCTAATACCAAACCTGAGACTCTTCCTATAACATGAGATGGGATATCCAACTCCTTCCCATTCCAATCCTGAGACCCTTCCGATAGCATGAGATGTGATGTCTCAATGCTTCTAATACCAAACCTGAGATCCTTCCTATAACATGAGATGTGATATCCAACTCCTTCCCATTCCAATCCTGAGACCCTTCCTATAGCATGAGATGTGATATCCAACTCCTTCCCATTCCAATCCTGAGACCCTTCCTATAGCATGAGATGTGATATCTCAATGCCTCTAATACCAAACCTGAGATCCTTCCTCTAACATGAAATGTGATATCGAACTCCTTCCCTTTCCAAACCTGAGAGCCTACCTATAGCATGAGATGTGATATCCAAGTCCTTCCCATTCCAATCCTTAGACCCTTCCTACAGCATGCAATATGATATCTCAATGATTCTAATAACAAACCTGAGACCCGTCCTATAACATGAGATGGGATATCCAACACCTTCCCATTCCAATCCTGAGACACTTCCGATAGCAGAGATGTGATATCTCAATGCTTATACCAAACCTGAGACCCTTCCTATAACATGAGATGTGATATCCAACTCCTTCCCATTCCAAACATGAGACCCTTCCTATAGCAAGAATGTAATATCCAACTCCTTCCCATTCCAATCCTGAGACCCTTCCAATAGCAGAGATGTGATATCTCAATGCTTATACCAAACCTAAGACCCTTCCTATGGCATGAGATGTGATATCCAACTCCTTCCCATTCCAATCCCGAGACCCTTCCTATAGCATGAGATGTGATATCTCGATGCTTATACCAAATCTGAGACCCTTCCTATAGCATGAGATGTGATATCCAACTCCTTCCCATTCCAATCCTGAGGCCCTTCCTATAGCATGAGATGTGATGTCTCAATGCTTCTAATACCAAACCTGAGATCCTTCCTATAACATGAGATGTGATATCCAACTCCTTCCCATTCCAATCCTGAGACCCTTCCTATACCATGAGATGTGATGTCTCAATGCTTCTAATACCAAACCTGAGAACCTTCCTACAGCATGCGATGTGATATCTCAATGCTTCTAATACCAAACCTGAGACCAGTCCTATAACATGAGATTGGATATCCAACTCCTTCCCCTTCCAAACCTGAGACCCTTCCTATAGCATGAGATGTGATATCCAACTTCTTCCCATTCCAATCCTGAGACCCTTCCTATAACATGAGATGTGATGTCTCAATGCTTCTAATACCAAACCTGAGATCTTTCCTATAACATGAGATGTAATATCCAACTCCTTCCCATTCCAATCCTGAGACCCTTCATATAGCATGAGATGTGCTATCTCAATGCTTATACCAAACCTGAGACCCTTCCTAAAGCTTGAGATGTGATATCCAACTCCTTCCCATTCCAATCCTGAGACCCTTCCTATAGCATGATATGTGATATCTCAATGCCTCTAATACCAAACCTGAGATCCTTCCTCTAACATGAAATGTGATATCGAACTCCTTCCCTTTCCAAACCTGAGAGCCTACCTATAGCATGAGATGTGATATCCAAGTCCTTCCCATTCCAATCCTTAGACCCTTCCTACAGCATGCAATATGATATCTCAATGATTCTAATAACAAACCGGAGACCCGTCCTATAACATGAGATGTGATATCCAACTCCTTCCCGTTTCAAACCTGAGACCCTTCCTATAACATGAGATGTGATATCCAACTCCTTCCCGTTTCAAACCTGAGACCCTTCCTATAGCATATGTGATATCCAACTCCTTCCCATTCCAAACATGAGACCCTTCCTATAGCAAGAATGTAATATCCAACTCCTTCCCATTCCAATCCTGAGACCATTCCTATAGCATGAGATGTGATATCTCAATGCTTCTAATACCAAACCTGAGATCCTTCCTATGACATGAGATGTGATATCCAATTCCTCCCCATTCCAAACCTGAGAACCTTCCTACAGCATGCGATGTGATATCTCAATGCTTCTAATACCAAACCTGAGACCAGTCCTATAACATGAGATTGGATATCCGACTCCTTCCCCTTCCAAACCTGAGACCCTTCCTATAGCATGAGATGTGATATCCAACTTCTTCCCATTCCAATCCTGACACCCTTCCTATAACATGAGATGTGATGTCTCAATGCTTCTAATACCAAACCTGAGATCTTTCCTATAACATGTGATGTGATATCCAACTCCTTCCCATTCCAATCCTGAGACCCTTCCTATAGCATGAGATGTGCTATCTCAATGCTTATACCAAACCTGAGACCCTTCCTAAAGCTTGAGATGTGATATCCAACTCCTTCCCATTCCAATCCTGAGACCCTTCCTATAACATGAAATGTGATATCCAACTCCTTCCCATTCCAACCTGAGACCCTAGCTATAGCATGAGATGGGATATCCAACTCCTTCCAAATCCAATACTGATACCCTTCCAATAGCATGAGATGTGATATCCCAATGCTTCTACCAAACCTGAGAACCATACTATGGCATGAGTTGTGATATCAAACTCCTTCCCATTCCAATCCTGAGACTCTTCCTATAGCTTGAGATGTGATATCCGAAATCCTTCCCATTCCAATTCTGAGACCCTTCCTATACCATGAGACTTGATATCTCAATGCTTCTAATACCAAACCTGAGACCCGTCCTATAACATGAGATGTGATATCCAAATCTTTCCCCTTCCAAACCTTAGACCCTTCCTTTATCATGAGATGTGATATCCAACTCCTTCCCATTCCAATCCTGAGACCCTTCCGATATCATGAGATTTGTTATCTCAATGCTTCTAATATCAAAATTGAGACCCACCTATAACATGAGATGTGATATCCAAATCTTTCCCCTTCCAAACCTTAGACCCTTCCTTTATCATGAGATGGGATATCCAACTCCTTCCCATTCCAATCCTGAGACCCTTCCGATAGCAGAGATGTGATATCTCAATGCTTATACCAATCCTGAGACCCTTCCTATGGCCTGAGATGTCATATACAACTCCTTCCCAATCCAATCTTGAGACCCTTCCTATAGCATGAGATGTGATATCTCAATGCTTATACCAAATCTGAGACCCTTCCTATAGCATGAGATGTGATATCCAACTCCTTCCCATTCCAATCCTGAGACCCTTCCTATAGCATGAGATGTGATGTCTCAATGCTTCTAATACCAAACCTGAGATCCTTCCTATAACATGAGATGTGATATCCAACTCCTTCCCATTCCAATCCCGAGACCCTTCCTATAGCATGAGATGTGATGTCTCAATGCTTCTAATACCAAACCTGAGAACCTTCCTACAGCATGCGATGTGATATCTCAATGCTTCTAATACCAAACCTGAGACCAGTCCTATAACATGAGATTGGATATCCAACTCCTTCCCCTTCCAAACCTGAGACCCTTCCTATAGCATGAGATGTGATATCCAACTTCTTCCCATTCCAATCCTGAGACCCTTCCTATAACATGAGATGTGATGTCTCAATGCTTCTAATACCAAACCTGAGATCTTTCCTATAACATGAGATGTAATATCCAACTCCTTCCCATTCCAATCCTGAGACCCTTCCTATAGCATGAGATGTGCTATCTCAATGCTTATACCAAACCTGAGACCCTTCCTAAAGCTTGAGATGTGATATCCAACTCCTTCCCATTCCAATCCTGAGACCCTTCCTATAGCATGATATGTGATATCTCAATGCCTCTAATACCAAACCTGAGATCCTTCCTCTAACATGAAATGTGATATCGAACTCCTTCCCTTTCCAAACCTGAGAGCCTACCTATAGCATGAGATGTGATATCCAAGTCCTTCCCATTCCAATCCTTAGACCCTTCCTACAGCATGCAATATGATATCTCAATGATTCTAATAACAAACCTGAGATCCGTCCTATAACATGAGATGTGATATCCAACTCCTTCCCGTTTCAAACCTGAGACCCTTCCGATAACATGAGATGTGATATCCAACTTCTTCCCGTTTCAAACCTGAGACCCTTCCTATATGTGATATCCAACTCCTTCCCATTCCAAACATGAGACCCTTCCTATAGCAAGAATGTAATATCCAACTCCTTCCCATTCCAATCCTGAGACCATTCCTATAGCATGAGATGTGATATCTCAATGCTTCTAATACCAAACCTGAGATCCTTCCTATGACATGAGATGTGATATCCAATTCCTCCCCATTCCAAACCTGAGAACCTTCCTACAGCATGCGATGTGATATCTCAATGCTTCTAATACCAAACCTGAGACCAGTCCTATAACATGAGATTGGATATCCAACTCCTTCCCCTTCCAAACCTGAGACCCTTCCTATAGCATGAGATGTGATATCCAACTTCTTCCCATTCCAATCCTGAGACCCTTCCTATAACATGAGATGTGATGTCTCAATGCTTCTAATACCAAACCTGAGATCTTTCCTATAACATGAGATGTGATATCCAACTCCTTCCCATTCCAATCCTGAGACCCTTCCTATAGCATGAGATGTGCTATCTCAATGCTTATACCAAACCTGAGACCCTTCCTAAAGCTTGAGATGTGATATCCAACTCCTTCCCATTCCAATCCTGAGACCCTTCCTATAACATGAAATGTGATATCCAACTCCTTCCCATTCCAACCTGAGACCCTTCCTATAGCATGAGATGGGATATCCAACTCCTTCCAAATCCAATACTGATACCCTTCCAAAAGCATGAGATGTGATATCCCAATGCTTCTACCAAACCTGAGAACCATACTATGGCATGAGATGTGATATCAAACTCCTTCCCATTCCAATCCTGAGACTCTTCCTATAGCTTGAGATGTGATATCCGAAATCCTTCCCATTCCAATTCTGAGACCCTTCCTATACCATGAGACTTGATATCTCAATGCTTCTAATACCAAACCTGAGACCCGTCCTATAACATGAGATGTGATATCCAAATCTTTCCCCTTCCAAACCTTAGACCCTTCCTTTATCATGAGATGTGATATCCAACTCCTTCCCATTCCAATCCTGAGACCCTTCCGATATCATGAGATTTGTTATCTCAATGCTTCTAATATCAAAATTGAGACCCGCCTATAACATGAGATGTGATATCCAAATCTTTCCTCTTCCAAACCTTAGACCCTTCCTTTATCATGAGATGGGATATCCAACTCCTTCCCATTCCAATCCTGAGACCCTTCCGATAGCAGAGATGTGATATCTCAATGCTTATACCAATCCTGAGACCCTTCCTATGGCCTTAGATGTCATATACAACTCCTTCCCAATCCAATCCTGAGACCCTTCCTATAGCATGAGATGTGATATCTCAATACTTATACCAAATCTGAGACCCTTCCTATAGCATGAGATGTGATATCCAACTCCTTCCCATTCCAATCCTGAGACCCTTCCTATAGCATGAGATGTGATGTCTCAATGCTTCTAATACCAAACCTGAGATCCTTCCTATAACATGAGATGTGATATCCAACTCCGTCCCATTCCAATCCTGAGACCCTTCCTATAGCATGAGATGTGATGTCTCAATGCTTCTAATACCAAACCTGAGAACCTTCCTACAGCATGCGATGTGATATCTCAATGCTTCTAATACCAAACCTGAGACCAGTCCTATAACATGAGATTGGATATCCACCTCCTTCCAAATCCAATACTGATACCCTTCCAATAGCATGAGATGTGATATCCCAATGCTTCTACCAAACCTGAGAACCATACTATGGCATGAGATGTGATATCAAACTCCTTCCCATTCCAATCCTGAGACTCTTCCTATAGCTTGAGATGTGATATCCGAAATCCTTCCCATTCCAATTCTGAGACCCTTCCTATACCATGAGACTTGATATCTCAATGCTTCTAATACCAAACCTGAGACCCGTCCTATAACATGAGATGTGATATCCAAATCTTTCCCCTTCCAAACCTTGGACCCTTCCTTTATCATGAGATGTGATATCCAACTCCTTCCCATTCCAATCCTGAGACCCTTCCGATATCATGAGATTTGTTATCTCAATGCTTCTAATATCAAAATTGAGACCCGCCTATAACATGAGATGTGATATCCAAATCTTTCCCCTTCCAAACCTTAGACCCTTCCTTTATCATGAGATGGGATATCCAACTCCTTCCCATTCCAATTCTGAGACCCTTCCGATAGCAGAGATGTGATATCTCAATGCTTATACCAATCCTGAGACCCTTCCTATGGCCTGAGATGTCATATACAACTCCTTCCCAATCCAATCCTGAGACCCTTCCTATAGCATGAGATGTGATATCTCAATGCTTATACCAAATCTGAGACCCTTCCTATAGAATGAGATGTGATATCCAACTCCTTCCCATTCCAATCCTGAGACCCTTCCTATGGCATGAGATGTGATGTCTCAATGCTTCTAATACCAAACCTGAGATCCTTCCTATAACATGAGATGTGATATCCAACTCCTTCCCATTCCAATCCTGAGACCCTTCCTATAGCATGAGATGTGATGTCTCAATGCTTCTAATACCAAATCTGAGAACCTTCCTACAGCATGCGATGTGATATCTCAATGCTTCTAATACCAAACCTGAGACCAGTCCTATAACATGAGATTGGATATCCAACTCCTTCCCCTTCCAAACCTGAGACCCTTCCTATAGCATGAGATGTGATATCCAACTTCTTCCCATTCCAATCTTGAGACCCTTCCTATAACATGAGATGTGATGTCTCAATGCTTCTAATACCAAACCTGAGATCTTTCCTATAACATGAGATGTAATATCCAACTCCTTCCCATTCCAATCCTGAGACCCTTCCTATAGCATGAGATGTGCTATCTCAATGCTTATACCAAACCTGAGACCCTTCCTAAAGCTTGAGATGTGATATCCAACTCCTTCCCATTCCAATCCTGAGACCCTTCCTATAGCATGAGATGTGATATCTCAATGCTTCTAATATCAAACTTGAGACCCTCCCTATAGCATGAGATGTGATACCCAAGTCCTTCCCATTCCAATCCTGAGACACTTCCTATAGCATGAGATGTGATATCTCAATGCTTATACCAAACCTGAGACCCTTCCTATAGCATGAGATGTGATATCCAACTCCTTCCCATTCCAATCCTGAGACCCTTCCTATAGCATGAGATGTGATGTCTCAATGCTTCTAATACCAAACCTGAGATCCTTCCAATAACATGAGATGTGATATCCAACTCCTTCCCATTCTAATCCCGAGACCCTTCCTATAGCATGAGATGTGATATCTCGATGCTTATACCAAACCTGAGACCCTTCCTATAGCATGAGATGTGATATCCAACTCCTTCCCATTCCAATCCTGAGACCCTTCCTATAGCATGAGATGTGATATCTCAATGCCTCTAATACCAAACCTGAGATCCTTCCTCTAACATGAAATGTGATATCCAACTCCTTCCCTTTGCAAACCTGAGAGCCTACCTATAGCATGAGATGTGATATCCAAGTCCTTCCCATTCCAATCCTTAGACCCTTCCTACAGCATGCAATATGATATCTCAATGATTCTAATAACAAACCTGAGACCCATCCTATAACATGAGATGGGATATCCAACTCCTTCCTATTCCAATCCTGAGACACTTCCGATAGCAGAGATGTGATATCTCAATGCTTATACCAAACCTGAGACCCTTCCTATAACATGAGATGTGATATCCAACTCCTTCCCGGTCCAAACCTGAGACCCTTCCTATAGCATATGTGATATCCAACTCCTTCCCATTCCAAACATGAGACCCTTCCTATAGCAAGAATGTAATATCCAACTCCTTCCCATTCCAATCCTGAGACCATTCCTATAGCATGAGATGTGATATCTCAATGCTTCTAATACCAAACCTGAGATCCTTCCTATGACATGAGATGTGATATCCAATTCCTCCCCATTCCAAACCTGAGAACCTTCCTACAGCATGCGATGTGATATCTCAATGCTTCTAATACCAAACCCGAGACCAGTCCTATAACATGAGATTGGATATCCAACTCCTTCCCCTTCCAAACCTGAGACCCTTCCTATAGCATGAGATGTGATATCCAACTTCTTCCCATTCCACTCCTGAGACCCTTCCTATAACATGAGATGTGATGTCTCAATGCTTCTAATACCAAACCTGAGATCTTTCCTATAACATGTGATGTGATATCCAACTCCTTCCCATTCCAATCCTGAGACCCTTCCTATAGCATGAGATGTGATATCTCAATGCTTATACCAAACCTGAGACCCTTCCTATAGCTTGAGATGTGATATCCAACTCCTTCCCATTCCAATCCTGAGACCCTTCCTATAGCATGAGATGTGATATCTCAAGGCCTCTAATACCAAACCTGAGATCCTTCCTCTAACATGAAATGTGATATCCAACTCCTTCCCCTTCCAAACCTGAGAGCCTTCCTATAGCATGAGATATGATATCCAAGTCCTTCCCATCCAATCCTGAGACCCTTCCTATAACATGAAATGTGATATCCAACTCCTTCCCATTCCAACCTGAGACCCTTCCTATAGCATGAGATGGGATATCCAATTCCTTCCAAATCCAATACTGATACCATTCCGATAGCATGAGATGTGATATCCCAATGCTTCTACCAAACCTGAGACCCATACTATGGCATGAGATGTGATATCCAATTCCTTCCCATTCCAATCCTGAGACCCTTCCGATATCATGAGATTTGTTATCTCAATGCTTCTAATATCAAACTTGAGACCCTCCCTATAGCATGAGATGTGACATCCAAGTCCTCCCCATTCCAATCCTGAGACTCTTCCTATAGCATGAGATGTGATATCTCAATGCTTCTAATACCAAACCTGAGAGCCTTCCTATAGCATGAGATATGATATCCAAATCCTTCCCATTCCAATCCTGAGACCCTTCCTATAACATGAAATGTGATATCCTACTCCTTCCCATTCCAACCTGGGACCCTTCCTATATCATGAGATGGGATATCTCAATGCTTCTAATACCAAACCTGAGACCCTTCCTATAACATGAGATGGGAATATCCAACTCCTTCCCATTCCAATCCTGAGACCCTTCCGATAGCAGAGATGTGATATCTCAATGCTTATACCAAACCTGAGATCCTTCCTATAACATGAGATGTGATATCCAACTCCTTCCCATTCCAATCCTGAGACACTTCCTATAGCATGAGATGTGATATCTCACTGCTTATACCAAACCTGAGACCCTTCCTATAGAATGAGATGTGATATCCAACTCCTTCCCATTCCAATCCTGAGACCATTCCTATAGCATGAGATGTGATATCTCAATGCTTCTAATATCAAACTTGAGACCCTCCCTATAGCATGAGATGTGATACCCAAGTCCTTCCCATTCCAATCCTGAGACACTTCCTATAGCATGAGATGTGATATCTCAATGCTTCTAATACCAAACCTGAGACTCTTCCTATAACATGAGATGGGATATCCAACTCCTTCCCATTCCAATCCTGAGACCCTTCCAATAGCAGAGATGTGATATCTCAATGCTTATACCAAACCTAAGACCCTTCCTATGGCATGAGATGTGATATCCAACTCCTTCCCATTCCAATCCCGAGACCCTTCCTATAGCATGAGATGTGATATCTCGATGCTTATACCAAATCTGAGACCCTTCCTATAGCATGAGATGTGATATCCAACTCCTTCCCATTCCAATCCTGAGGCCCTTCCTATAGCATGAGATGTGATGTCTCAATGCTTCTAATACCAAACCTGAGATCCTTCCTATAACATGAGATGTGATATCCAACTCCTTCCCATTCCAATCCTGAGACCCTTCCTATACCATGAGATGTGATGTCTCAATGCTTCTAATACCAAACCTGAGAACCTTCCTACAGCATGCGATGTGATATCTCAATGCTTCTAATACCAAACCTGAGACCAGTCCTATAACATGAGATTGGATATCCAACTCCTTCCCCTTCCAAACCTGAGACCCTTCCTATAGCATGAGATGTGATATCCAACTTCTTCCCATTCCAATCCTGAGACCCTTCCTATAACATGAGATGTGATGTCTCAATGCTTCTAATACCAAACCTGAGATCTTTCCTATAACATGAGATGTAATATCCAACTCCTTCCCATTCCAATCCTGAGACCCTTCCTATAGCATGAGATGTGCTATCTCAATGCTTATACCAAACCTGAGACCCTTCCTAAAGCTTGAGATGTGATATCCAACTCCTTCCCATTCCAATCCTGAGACCCTTCCTATAGCATGATATGTGATATCTCAATGCCTCTAATACCAAACCTGAGATCCTTCCTCTAACATGAAATGTGATATCGAACTCCTTCCCTTTCCAAACCTGAGAGCCTACCTATAGCATGAGATGTGATATCCAAGTCCTTCCCATTCCAATCCTTAGACCCTTCCTACAGCATGCAATATGATATCTCAATGATTCTAATAACAAACCGGAGACCCGTCCTATAACATGAGATGTGATATCCAACTCCTTCCCGTTTCAAACCTGAGACCCTTCCTATAACATGAGATGTGATATCCAACTCCTTCCCGTTTCAAACCTGAGACCCTTCTATAGCATATGTGATATCCAACTCCTTCCCATTCCAAACATGAGACCCTTCCTATAGCAAGAATGTAATATCCAACTCCTTCCCATTCCAATCCTGAGACCATTCCTATAGCATGAGATGTGATATCTCAATGCTTCTAATACCAAACCTGAGATCCTTCCTATGACATGAGATGTGATATCCAATTCCTCCCCATTCCAAACCTGAGAACCTTCCTACAGCATGCGATGTGATATCTCAATGCTTCTAATACCAAACCTGAGACCAGTCCTATAACATGAGATTGGATATCCGACTCCTTCCCCTTCCAAACCTGAGACCCTTCCTATAGCATGAGATGTGATATCCAACTTCTTCCCATTCCAATCCTGACACCCTTCCTATAACATGAGATGTGATGTCTCAATGCTTCTAATACCAAACCTGAGATCTTTCCTATAACATGTGATGTGATATCCAACTCCTTCCCATTCCAATCCTGAGACCCTTCCTATAGCATGAGATGTGCTATCTCAATGCTTATACCAAACCTGAGACCCTTCCTAAAGCTTGAGATGTGATATCCAACTCCTTCCCATTCCAATCCTGAGACCCTTCCTATAACATGAAATGTGATATCCAACTCCTTCCCATTCCAACCTGAGACCCTAGCTATAGCATGAGATGGGATATCCAACTCCTTCCAAATCCAATACTGATACCCTTCCAATAGCATGAGATGTGATATCCCAATGCTTCTACCAAACCTGAGAACCATACTATGGCATGAGATGTGATATCAAACTCCTTCCCATTCCAATCCTGAGACTCTTCCTATAGCTTGAGATGTGATATCCGAAATCCTTCCCATTCCAATTCTGAGACCCTTCCTATACCATGAGACTTGATATCTCAATGCTTCTAATACCAAACCTGAGACCCGTCCTATAACATGAGATGTGATATCCAAATCTTTCCCCTTCCAAACCTTAGACCCTTCCTTTATCATGAGATGTGATATCCAACTCCTTCCCATTCCAATCCTGAGACCCTTCCGATATCATGAGATTTGTTATCTCAATGCTTCTAATATCAAAATTGAGACCCACCTATAACATGAGATGTGATATCCAAATCTTTCCCCTTCCAAACCTTAGACCCTTCCTTTATCATGAGATGGGATATCCAACTCCTTCCCATTCCAATCCTGAGACCCTTCCGATAGCAGAGATGTGATATCTCAATGCTTATACCAATCCTGAGACCCTTCCTATGGCCTGAGATGTCATATACAACTCCTTCACAATCCAATCTTGAGACCCTTCCTATAGCATGAGATGTGATATCTCAATGCTTATACCAAATCTGAGACCCTTCCAATAGCATGAGATGTGATATCCAACTCCTTCCCATTCCAATCCTGAGACCCTTCCTATAGCATGAGATGTGATGTCTCAATGCTTCTAATATCAAACTTGAGACCCTCCCTATAGCATGAGATGTGATACCCAAGTCCTTCCCATTCCAATCCTGAGACTCTTCCTATAGCATGAGATGTGATATCTCAATGCTTCTAATACCAAACCTGAGACCCTTCCTATAGCATGAGATGTGATATCCAACTCCTTCCCATTCCAATCCTGAGACCCTTCCTATAGCATGAGATGTGATGTCTCAATGCTTCTAATACCAAACCTGAGATCCTTCCTATAACATGAGATGTGATATCCAACTCCTTCCCATTCTAATCCCGAGACCCTTCCTATAGCATGAGATGTGATATCTCGATGCTTATACCAAACCTGAGACCCTTCCTATAGCATGAGATGTGATATCCAACTCCTTCCCATTCCAATCCTGAGACCCTTCCTATAGCATGAGATGTGATATCTCAATGCCTCTAATACCAAACCTGAGATCCTTCCTCTAACATGAAATGTGATATCCAACTCCTTCCCTTTCCAAACCTGAGAGCCTACCTATAGCATGAGATGTGATATCCAAGTCCTTCCCATTCCAATCCTTAGACCCTTCCTACAGCATGCAATATGATATCTCAATGATTCTAATAACAAACCTGAGACCCATCCTATAACATGAGATGGGATATCCAACTCCTTCCTATTCCAATCCTGAGACACTTCCGATAGCAGAGATGTGATATCTAAATGCTTATACCAAACCTGAGACCCTTCCTATAACATGAGATGTGATATCCAACTTCTTCCCGGTCCAAACCTGAGACCCTTCCTATAGCATATGTGATATCCAACTCCTTCCCATTCCAAACATGAGACCCTTCCTATAGCAAGAATGTAATATCCAACTCCTTCCCATTCCAATCCTGAGACCATTCCTATAGCATGAGATGTGATATCTCAATGCTTCTAATACCAAACCTGAGATCCTTCCTATGACATGAGATGTGATATCCAATTCCTCCCCATTCCAAACCTGAGAACCTTCCTACAGCATGCGATGTGATATCTCAATGCTTCTAATACCAAACCCGAGACCAGTCCTATAACATTAGATTGGATATCCAACTCCTTCCCCTTCCAAACCTGAGACCCTTCCTATAGCATGAGATGTGATATCCAACTTCTTCCCATTCCACTCCTGAGACCCTTCCTATAACATGAGATGTGATGTCTCAATGCTTCTAATACCAAACCTGAGATCTTTCCTATAACATGTGATGTGATATCCAACTCCTTCCCATTCCAATCCTGAGACCCTTCCTATAGCATGAGATGTGATATCTCAATGCTTATACCAAACCTGAGACCCTTCCTATAGCTTGAGATGTGATATCCAACTCCTTCCCATTCCAATCCTGAGACCCTTCCTATAGCATGAGATGTGATATCTCAAGGCCTCTAATACCAAACCTGAGATCCTTCCTCTAACATGAAATGTGATATCCAACTCCTTCCCCTTCCAAACCTGAGAGCCTTCCTATAGCATGAGATATGATATCCAAGTCCTTCCCATCCAATCCTGAGACCCTTCCTATAACATGAAATGTGATATCCAACTCCTTCCCATTCCAACCTGAGACCCTTCCTATAGCATGAGATGGGATATCCAATTCCTTCCAAATCCAATACTGATACCCTTCCGATAGCATGAGATGTGATATCCCAATGCTTCTACCAAACCTGAGACCCATACTATGGCATGAGATGTGATATCAAACTCCTTCCCATTCCAATCCTGAGACCCTACCTATAGCTTGAGATGTGATATCCAACTCCTTCCCATTCCAATTCTGAGACCCTTCCTATACCATGAGACTTGATATCTCAATGCTTCTAATACAAAACCTGAGACCCGTCCTATAACATGAGATTTGATATCCAAATCCTTCCCCTTCCAAACCTTAGACCCTTCCTTTATCATGAGATGTGATATCCAATTCCTTCCCATTCCAATCCTGAGACCCTTCCGATATCATGAGATTTGTTATCTCGATGCTTCTAATATCAAACTTGAGACCCTCCCTATAGCATGAGATGTGACATCCAAGTCCTCCCCATTCCAATCCTGAGACTCTTCCTATAGCATGAGATGTGATATCTCAATGCTTCTAATACCAAACCTGAGACCCTTCCTATAACATGAGATGGGATATCCAACTCCTTCCCATTCCAATCCTGAGACCCTTCCGATAGCAGAGATGTGATATCTCAATGCTTATACCAACCTGAGACCCTTCCTATGGCCTGATTTGTCATATACAACACCTTCCCATTCCAATCCTGAGACCCTTCCTATAGCATGAGATGTGATATCTCAATGATTATACCAAATCCGAGACCCTTCCTATAGCATGAGATGTGATATCCAACTCCTTCCCATTCCAATCCTGAGACCCTTCCTATAGCATGAGATGTGATATCTCAATGCTTCTAGTACCAAACCTGAGATCCTTCCTATAACCTGAGATGTGATTTCCAAATCCTTCCACTTCCAAACCTGAGACACTCCCTTTAGCATGAGATGTGATATCCAACTCCTTCCCATTCCAATCCTGAGACCCTTCTGATAGCATGAGATGTGATATTTCAATGCCTCTAATACCAAACCTGAGATCCTACCTCTAACATGAAATGTGATATCCATCTCCTTCCCTTTCCAAACCTGAGACCCTGCCTATAGCATGAGATGTGATATCAAAAGTCCTTCCCATTCCAATCCTGAGACCCTTCCTATAGCATGTGATGTGATATCTCAATGCTTATACCAAACCTGAGACCCTTCCTATGGCATGAGATGTCATATACAACTCCTTCCCATTCCAATCCTGAGACCCTTCCTATAGCATGAGATGTGATATCTCAATGCTTCTAATACCAAACCTGAGACCCTTCCTATAACATGAGATGGGATATCCAACTCCTTCCCATTCCAATCCTGAGACCCTTCCGGTAGCAGAGATGTGATATCTCAATGCTTATACCAAACCTGAGACCCTTCCTATGGCCTGAGATGTCATATAAAACTCCTTCCCATTCCAATCCTGAGACCGTTCCTATAGCATGAGATGTGATATCTCAATGCTTATACCAAATCTGAGACCCTTCCTATAGCATGAGATGTGATATCCAACTCCTTCCCATTCCAATCCTGAGACCCTTCCTATAGCATGAGATGTGATGTCTCAATGCTTCTAATACCAAACCTGAGATCCTTCCTATAACATGAGATGTGATATCCAACTCCTTCCCATTCCAATCCTGAGACCCTTATGATAGCATGAGATGTGATATCTCAATGCCTCTAATACCAAACCTGAGATACTTCCCATAGCATGAGATGTGATATCTCAATGCTTCTAATACCAAACCTGAGATCCTTCCTATAACATGAGATGTGATTTCCAAATCCTTCCCCTTCCAAACCTGAGACCCTCCCTTTAGCATGAGATGTGATATCCAACTCCTTCCCATTCCAATCCTGAGACCCTTCTGATAGCATGAGATGTGATATTTCAATGCCTCTAATACCAAACCTGAGATCCTACCTCTAACATGAAATGTGATATCCATCTCCTTCCCTTTCCAAACCTGAGACCCTGCCTATAGCATGAGATGTGATATCCAATTCCTTCCCATTACAATCCTGAGACCCTTCCTATAGCATGTGATGTGATATCTCAATGCTTATACCAAACCTGAGACCCTTCCTATGGCATGAGATGTCATATACAACTCCTTCCCATTCCAATCCTGAGACCCTTACTATAGCATGAGATGTGATATCTCAATGCTTATACCAAACCTGAGACCCTTCCTATAGCATGAGATGTGATATCCAACTTCTTCCCATTCCAATCCTGAGACCCTTCCTATAACATGAGATGTGATGTCTCAATGCTTCTAATACCAAACCTGAGATCTTTCCTATAACATGAGATGTGATATCCAACTCCTTCCCATTCCAATCCTGAGACCCTTCCTATAGCATGAGATGTGATATCTCAAGGCCTCTAATACCAAACCTGAGATTGTTCCTCTAACATGAAATGTGATATCCAACTCCTTCCCCTTCCAAACCTGAGAGCCTTCCTATAGCATGAGATATGATAGCCAAGTCCTTCCAATTCCAATCCTGAGACCCTTCCTATAACATGAAATGTGATATCCAACTCCTTCCCATTCCAACCTGAGACCCTTCCTATAGCATGAGATGGGATATCTCAATGCTTCTAATACCAAACCTGAGACTCTTCCTATAACATGAGATGGGATATCCAACTCCTTCCCATTCCAATCCTGAGACCCTTCCGATAGCAGAGATGTGATATCTCAATGCTTATACCAAACCTGAGACCCTTCCTATGGCCTGAGATGTGATATCCAACTGCTTCCCATTCCAATCCTGAGACCCTTCCTATAGCATGAGATGTGATATCTCAATGCTTATACCAAATCTGAGACCCTTCCTATAGCATGAGATGTGATATCCAACTCCTTCCCATTCCAATCCTGAGACCCTTCCTATAGCATGAGATGTGATGTCTCAATGCTTCTAATACCAAACCTGAGATCCTTCCTATAACATGAGATGTGATATCCAACTCCTTCCGATTCCAATCCTGAGACCCTTATGATAGCATGAGATGTGATATCTCAATGCTTCTAATACCAAACCTGAGATCCTTCCTATAACATGAGATGTGATTTCCAAATCCTTCCCCTTCCAAACCTGAAACCCTCCCTTTAGCATGAGATGTGATATCCAACTCCTTCCCATTCCAATCCTGAGACCCTTCTGATAGCATGAGATGTGATATCTCAATGCCTCTAATACCAAACCTGAGATCCTACCTCTAACATGAAATGTGATATCCATCTCCTTCCCTTTCCAAACCTGAGACCCTGTCTATAGCATGAGATGTCATATACAACTCCTTCCCATTCCAATCCTGAGACCCTTCCTATAGCACGAGATGTGATATCTCAATGCTTATACCAAACCTGAGACCCTTCCTATAGCATGAGATGTGATATCCTACTCCTTCCCATTCCAATCCTGAGACCCTTCCTTTAGCATGAGATGTGATATCCAACTCCTTCCCATTCCAATCCTGAGACACTTCCGATAGCATGAGATGTGATATCCAACTCCTTCCGATTCCAATCCTGAGACCCTTATGATAGCATGAGATGTGATATCGCAATGCTTCTAATACCAAACCTGAGATCCTTCCTATAACATGAGATGTGATTTCCAAATCCTTCCCCTTCCAAACCTGAGACCCTCCCTTTAGCATGAGATGTGATATCCAACTCTTTCCCATTCCAATCCTGAGACCCTTCTGATAGCATGAGATGTGATATCTCAATGCCTCTAATACCAAACCTGAGATCCTTCCTCTAACATGAAATGTGATATCCAACTCCTTCCCTTTCCAAACCTGAGAGCCTATCTATAGCATGAGATGTGATATCCAAGTCCTTCCCATTCCAATCCTGAGACACTTCCAATAGCAGAGATGTGATATCTCAATGCTTATACCAAACCTGAGACCCTTCCTATAACATGAGATGTGATATCCAACTCCTTCCCGTTCCAAACCTGAGACCCTTCCTTTAGCATGAGATGTGATATCCAGCTCCTTCCCATTCCAATCCTGAGACACTTCCGATAGCATGAGATGTGATATCTCAATGCTTCTAATAGCAAAACTGAGACCCTCCCTATAGCATGATATGTGATATCTAAGTCCTTCCCATTCCAATCCTGAGACCCTTCCTATAGCATGAGATGTGATATCTCAATGCTTCTACCAAACCTGAGACCCTTCCTTTAGCATGAGATGTGATAACCAACTCCTTCCCATTCCAATCCTGAGACCCTTCCTATAGCATGAGATGTGATATCTCAATACTTCTAATACCAAACCTGAGATCCTTCCGATAACATGAGATGTGATATCCAAATCCTTCCCCTTCCAAACCTGAGACCCTCCCTTTAGCATGAGATGTGATATCCAACTCCTTCCCATTCCAATCCTGAGACCCTTCTGATAGCATGAGATGTGATATCTCAATGCTTCTATACCAAACCTGAGATCCTTCCGATAGCATGAGATGTGATATCTCAATGCTTCTAATACCAAACCTGAGATCCTTCCTATAACATGAGATGTGATATCCAAATCCTTCCCCTTCCAAACCTGAGACCCTCCCTTTAGCATGAGATGCGATATCCAACTCCTTCCCATTCCAATCCTGAGACTCTTCTGATAGCATGAGATGTGATATCTCAATGCCTCTAATACCAAACCTGAGATCCTACCTCTAACATGAAATGTGATATCCAACTCTTTCCCCTTCCAAACCTGAGAGCCTTCCTATAGCATGAGATGTGATATCCAAGTCCGTCCCATTCCAATCCTGAGACCCTTCCTATAACATGAGATGTGATATCCAACTCCTTCCCATTCCAACCTGAGACCCTTCCTATAGCATGAGATGGGATATCCAACTCCTTCCAAATCCAATCCTGATACCCTTCCGATAGCATGAGATGTGATAACCCAATGCTTCTACCAAACCTGAGACCCATACTATGGCATGAGATGTGATATCAAACTCCTTCCCCTTCCAAACCTTAGACCCTTCCTTTATCATGAGATGTGATATCCAACTCCTTCCCATTCCATCCCTGAGACCCTTCCGATATCATGAGATGTGATATCTCAATGCTTCTAATATCAAACTTGAGACCCTCCCTATAGCATGAGATGTGATATCCAAGTCCTTCCCATTCCAATCCTGAGACCCTTCCTATAGCATGAGATGTGATATCTCAATGCTTCTAATACCAAACCTGAGACCCTTCTTATAACATGAGATGGGAATATCCAACTCCTTCCCATTCCAATCCTGAGACCCTTCCGATAGCAGAGATGTGATATCTCAATGCTTATACCAAACCTGAGATCCTTCCTATAACATGAGATGTGATATCCAACTCCTTCCCATTCCAATCCTGAGACACTTCCTATAGCATGAGATGTGATATCTCACTGCTTATACCAAACCTGAGACCCTTCCTATAGCATGAGATGTGATATCCAACTCCTTCTCATTCTAATCCTCAGACCCTTCCTAAAGCATGAGATGTGATATCTCAATGCTTCTAATATCAAACTTGAGACCCTCCCTATAGCATGAGATGTGATATCCAAGTCCTTCCGATTCCAATCCTGAGACACTTCCTATAGCATGAGATGTGATATCTCAATGCTTCTAATACCAAACCTGAGACTCTTCCTATAACATGAGATGGGATATCCAACTCCTTCCCATTCCAATCCTGAGACCCTTCCGATAGCATGAGATGTGATGTCTCAATGCTTCTAATACCAAACCTGAGATCCTTCCTATAACATGAGATGTGATATCCAACTCCTTCCCATTCCAATCCTGAGACCCTTCCTATAGCATGAGATGTGATATCCAACTCCTTCCCATTCCAATCCTGAGACCCTTCCTATAGCATGAGATGTGATATCTCAATGCCTCTAATACCAAACCTGAGATCCTTCCTCTAACATGAAATGTGATATCGAACTCCTTCCCTTTCCAAACCTGAGAGCCTACCTATAGCATGAGATGTGATATCCAAGTCCTTCCCATTCCAATCCTTAGACCCTTCCTGCAGCATGCAATATGATATCTCAATGATTCTAATAACAAACCTGAGACCCGTCCTATAACATGAGATGGGATATCCAACACCTTCCCATTCCAATCCTGAGACACTTCCGATAGCAGAGATGTGATATCTCAATGCTTATACCAAACCTGAGACCCTTCCTATAACATGAGATGTGATATCCAACTCCTTCCCATTCCAAACATGAGACCCTTCCTATAGCAAGAATGTAATATCCAACTCCTTCCCATTCCAATCCTGAGACCCTTCCAATAGCAGAGATGTGATATCTCAATGCTTATACAAAACCTAAGACCCTTCCTATGGCATGAGATGTGATATCCAACTCCTTCCCATTCCAATCCCGAGACCCTTCCTATAGCATGAGATGTGATATCTCGATGCTTATACCAAATCTGAGACCCTTCCTATAGCATGAGATGTGATATCCAACTCCTTCCCATTCCAATCCTGAGGCCCTTCCTATAGCATGAGATGTGATGTCTCAATGCTTCTAATACCAAACCTGAGATCCTTCCTATAACATGAGATGTGATATCCAACTCCTTCCCATTCCAATCCTGAGACCCTTCCTATACCATGAGATGTGATGTCTCAATGCTTCTAATACCAAACCTGAGAACCTTCCTACAGCATGCGATGTGATATCTCAATGCTTCTAATACCAAACCTGAGACCAGTCCTATAACATGAGATTGGATATCCAACTCCTTCCCCTTCCAAACCTGAGACCCTTCCTATAGCATGAGATGTGATATCCAACTTCTTCCCATTCCAATCCTGAGACCCTTCCTATAACATGAGATGTGATGTCTCAATGCTTCTAATACCAAACCTGAGATCTTTCCTATAACATGAGATGTAATATCCAACTCCTTCCCATTCCAATCCTGAGACCCTTCCTATAGCATGAGATGTGCTATCTCAATGCTTATACCAAACCTGAGACCCTTCCTAAAGCTTGAGATGTGATATCCAACTCCTTCCCATTCCAATCCTGAGACCCTTCCTATAGCATGATATGTGATATCTCAATGCCTCTAATACCAAACCTGAGATCCTTCCTCTAACATGAAATGTGATATCGAACTCCTTCCCTTTCCAAACCTGAGAGCCTACCTATAGCATGAGATGTGATATCCAAGTCCTTCCCATTCCAATCCTTAGACCCTTCCTACAGCATGCAATATGATATCTCAATGATTCTAATAACAAACCGGAGACCCGTCCTATAACATGAGATGTGATATCCAACTCCTTCCCGTTTCAAACCTGAGACCCTTCCTATAACATGAGATGTGATATCCAACTCCTTCCCGTTTCAAACCTGAGACCCTTCCTATAGCATATGTGATATCCAACTCCTTCCCATTCCAAACATGAGACCCTTCCTATAGCAAGAATGTAATATCCAACTCCTTCCCATTCCAATCCTGAGACCATTCCTATAGCATGAGATGTGATATCTCAATGCTTCTAATACCAAACCTGAGATCCTTCCTATGACATGAGATGTGATATCCAATTCCTCCCCATTCCAAACCTGAGAACCTTCCTACAGCATGCGATGTGATATCTCAATGCTTCTAATACCAAACCTGAGACCAGTCCTATAACATGAGATTGGATATCCGACTCCTTCCCCTTCCAAACCTGAGACCCTTCCTATAGCATGAGATGTGATATCCAACTTCTTCCCATTCCAATCCTGACACCCTTCCTATAACATGAGATGTGATGTCTCAATGCTTCTAATACCAAACCTGAGATCTTTCCTATAACATGTGATGTGATATCCAACTCCTTCCCATTCCAATCCTGAGACCCTTCCTATAGCATGAGATGTGCTATCTCAATGCTTATACCAAACCTGAGACCCTTCCTAAAGCTTGAGATGTGATATCCAACTCCTTCCCATTCCAATCCTGAGACCCTTCCTATAACATGAAATGTGATATCCAACTCCTTCCCATTCCAACCTGAGACCCTAGCTATAGCATGAGATGGGATATCCAACTCCTTCCAAATCCAATACTGATACCCTTCCAATAGCATGAGATGTGATATCCCAATGCTTCTACCAAACCTGAGAACCATACTATGGCATGAGTTGTGATATCAAACTCCTTCCCATTCCAATCCTGAGACTCTTCCTATAGCTTGAGATGTGATATCCGAAATCCTTCCCATTCCAATTCTGAGACCCTTCCTATACCATGAGACTTGATATCTCAATGCTTCTAATACCAAACCTGAGACCCGTCCTATAACATGAGATGTGATATCCAAATCTTTCCCCTTCCAAACCTTAGACCCTTCCTTTATCATGAGATGTGATATCCAACTCCTTCCCATTCCAATCCTGAGACCCTTCCGATATAATGAGATTTGTTATCTCAATGCTTCTAATATCAAAATTGAGACCCACCTATAACATGAGATGTGATATCCAAATCTTTCCCCTTCCAAACCTTAGACCCTTCCTTTATCATGAGATGGGATATCCAACTCCTTCCCATTCCAATCCTGAGACCCTTCCGATAGCAGAGATGTGATATCTCAATGCTTATACCAATCCTGAGACCCTTCCTATGGCCTGAGATGTCATATACAACTCCTTCCCAATCCAATCTTGAGACCCTTCCTATAGCATGAGATGTGATATCTCAATGCTTATACCAAATCTGAGACCCTTCCTATAGCATGAGATGTGATATCCAACTCCTTCCCATTCCAATCCTGAGACCCTTCCTATAGCATGAGATGTGATGTCTCAATGCTTCTAATACCAAACCTGAGATCCTTCCTATAACATGAGATGTGATATCCAACTCCTTCCCATTCCAATCCCGAGACCCTTCCTATAGCATGAGATGTGATGTCTCAATGCTTCTAATACCAAACCTGAGAACCTTCCTACAGCATGCGATGTGATATCTCAATGCTTCTAATACCAAACCTGAGACCAGTCCTATAACATGAGATTGGATATCCAACTCCTTCCCCTTCCAAACCTGAGACCCTTCCTATAGCATGAGATGTGATATCCAACTTCTTCCCATTCCAATCCTGAGACCCTTCCTATAACATGAGATGTGATGTCTCAATGCTTCTAATACCAAACCTGAGATCTTTCCTATAATATGAGATGTAATATCCAACTCCTTCCCATTCCAATCCTGAGACCCTTCCTATAGCATGAGATGTGCTATCTCAATGCTTATACCAAACCTGAGACCCTTCCTAAAGCTTGAGATGTGATATCCAACTCCTTCCCATTCCAATCCTGAGACCCTTCCTATAGCATGAGATGTGATATCTCAATGCTTCTAATATCAAACTTGAGACCCTCCCTATAGCATGAGATGTGATACCCAAGTCCTTCCCATTCCAATCCTGAGACTCTTCCTATAGCATGAGATGTGATATCTCAATGCTTCTAATACCAAACCTGAGACCCTTCCTATAGCATGAGATGTGATATCCAACTCCTTCCCATTCCAATCCTGAGACCCTTCCTATAGCATGAGATGTGATGTCTCAATGCTTCTAATACCAAACCTGAGATCCTTCCTATAACATGAGATGTGATATCCAACTCCTTCCCATTCTAATCCCGAGACCCTTCCTATAGCATGAGATGTGATATCTCGATGCTTATACCAAACCTGAGACCCTTCCTATAGCATGAGATGTGATATCCAACTCCTTCCCATTCCAATCCTGAGACCCTTCCTATAGCATGAGATGTGATATCTCAATGCCTCTAATACCAAACCTGAGATCCTTCCTCTAACATGAAATGTGATATCCAACTCCTTCCCTTTCCAAACCTGAGAGCCTACCTATAGCATGAGATGTGATATCCAAGTCCTTCCCATTCCAATCCTTAGACCCTTCCTACAGCATGCAATATGATATCTCAATGATTCTAATAACAAACCTGAGACCCATCCTATAACATGAGATGGGATATCCAACTCCTTCCTATTCCAATCCTGAGACACTTCCGATAGCAGAGATGTGATATCTAAATGCTTATACCAAACCTGAGACCCTTCCTATAACATGAGATGTGATATCCAACTTCTTCCCGGTCCAAACCTGAGACCCTTCCTATAGCATATGTGATATCCAACTCCTTCCCATTCCAAACATGAGACCCTTCCTATAGCAAGAATGTAATATCCAACTCCTTCCCATTCCAATCCTGAGACCATTCCTATAGCATGAGATGTGATATCTCAATGCTTCTAATACCAAACCTGAGATCCTTCCTATGACATGAGATGTGATATCCAATTCCTCCCCATTCCAAACCTGAGAACCTTCCTACAGCATGCGATGTGATATCTCAATGCTTCTAATACCAAACCCGAGACCAGTCCTATAACATTAGATTGGATATCCAACTCCTTCCCCTTCCAAACCTGAGACCCTTCCTATAGCATGAGATGTGATATCCAACTTCTTCCCATTCCACTCCTGAGACCCTTCCTATAACATGAGATGTGATGTCTCAATGCTTCTAATACCAAACCTGAGATCTTTCCTATAACATGTGATGTGATATCCAACTCCTTCCCATTCCAATCCTGAGACCCTTCCTATAGCATGAGATGTGATATCTCAATGCTTATACCAAACCTGAGACCCTTCCTATAGCTTGAGATGTGATATCCAACTCCTTCCCATTCCAATCCTGAGACCCTTCCTATAGCATGAGATGTGATATCTCAAGGCCTCTAATACCAAACCTGAGATCCTTCCTCTAACATGAAATGTGATATCCAACTCCTTCCCCTTCCAAACCTGAGAGCCTTCCTATAGCATGAGATATGATATCCAAGTCCTTCCCATCCAATCCTGAGACCCTTCCTATAACATGAAATGTGATATCCAACTCCTTCCCATTCCAACCTGAGACCCTTCCTATAGCATGAGATGGGATATCCAATTCCTTCCAAATCCAATACTGATACCCTTCCGATAGCATGAGATGTGATATCCCAATGCTTCTACCAAACCTGAGACCCATACTATGGCATGAGATGTGATATCAAACTCCTTCCCATTCCAATCCTGAGACCCTACCTATAGCTTGAGATGTGATATCCAACTCCTTCCCATTCCAATTCTGAGACCCTTCCTATACCATGAGACTTGATATCTCAATGCTTCTAATACAAAACCTGAGACCCGTCCTATAACATGAGATTTGATATCCAAATCCTTCCCCTTCCAAACCTTAGACCCTTCCTTTATCATGAGATGTGATATCCAATTCCTTCCCATTCCAATCCTGAGACCCTTCCGATATCATGAGATTTGTTATCTCGATGCTTCTAATATCAAACTTGAGACCCTCCCTATAGCATGAGATGTGACATCCAAGTCCTCCCCATTCCAATCCTGAGACTCTTCCTATAGCATGAGATGTGATATCTCAATGCTTCTAATACCAAACCTGAGACCCTTCCTATAACATGAGATGGGATATCCAACTCCTTCCCATTCCAATCCTGAGACCCTTCCGATAGCAGAGATGTGATATCTCAATGCTTATACCAACCTGAGACCCTTCCTATGGCCTGATTTGACATATACAACTCCTTCCCATTCCAATCCTGAGACCCTTCCTATAGCATGAGATGTGATATCTCAATGATTATACCAAATCCGAGACCCTTCCTATAGCATGAGATGTGATATCCAACTCCTTCCCATTCCAATCCTGAGACCCTTCCTATAGCATGAGATGTGATATCTCAATGCTTCTAGTACCAAACCTGAGATCCTTCCTATAACCTGAGATGTGATTTCCAAATCCTTCCACTTCCAAACCTGAGACACTCCCTTTAGCATGAGATGTGATATCCAACTCCTTCCCATTCCAATCCTGAGACCCTTCTGATAGCATGAGATGTGATATTTCAATGCCTCTAATACCAAACCTGAGATCCTACCTCTAACATGAAATGTGATATCCATCTCCTTCCCTTTCCAAACCTGAGACCCTGCCTATTGCATGAGATGTGATATCAAAAGTCCTTCCCATTCCAATCCTGAGACCCTTCCTATAGCATGTGATGTGATATCTCAATGCTTATAACAAACCTGAGACCCTTCCTATGGCATGAGATGTCATATACAACTCCTTCCCATTCCAATCCTGAGACCCTTCCTATAGCATGAGATGTGATATCTCAATGCTTATACCAAACCTGAGACCCTTCCTATAGCATGAGATGTGATATCCAACTTCTTCCCATTCCAATCCTGAGACCCTTCCTATAACATGAGATGTTATGTCTCAATGCTTCTAATACCAAACCTGAGACCCTTCCTATAACATGAGATGGGATATCCAACTCCTTCCCATTCCAATCCTGAGACCCTTCCGATAGCAGAGATGTGATATCTCAATGCTTATACCAAACCTGAGACCCTTCCTATGGCCTGAGATGTCATATACAACTCCTTCCCATTCCAATCCTGAGACCGTTCCTATAGCATGAGATGTGATATCTCAATGCTTATACCAAATCTGAGACCCTTCCTATAGCATGAGATGTGATATCCAACTCCTTCCCATTCCAATCCTGAGACCCTTCCTATAGCATGAGATGTGATGTCTCAATGCTTCTAATACCAAACCTGAGATCCTTCCTATAACATGAGATGTGATATCCAACTCCTTCCCATTCCAATCCTGAGACCCTTATGATAGCATGAGATGTGATATCTCAATGCCTCTAATACCAAACCTGAGATACTTCCGATAGCATGAGATGTGATATCTCAATGCTTCTAATACCAAACCTGAGATCCTTCCTATAACATGAGATGTGATTTCCAAATCCTTCCCCTTCCAAACCTGAGACCCTCCCTTTAGCATGAGATGTGATATCCAACTCCTTCCCATTCCAATCCTGAGACCCTTCTGATAGCATGAGATGTGATATTTCAATGCCTCTAATACCAAACCTGAGATCCTACCTCTAACATGAAATGTGATATCCATCTCCTTCCCTTTCCAAACCTGAGACCCTGCCTATAGCATGAGATGTGATATCCAATTCCTTCCCATTACAATCCTGAGACCCTTCCTATAGCATGTGATGTGATATCTCAATGCTTATACCAAACCTGAGACCCTTCCTATGGCATGAGATGTCATATACAACTCCTTCCCATTCCAATCCTGAGACCCTTACTATAGCATGAGATGTGATATCTCAATGCTTATACCAAACCTGAGACCCTTCCTATAGCATGAGATGTGATATCCAACTTCTTCCCATTCCAATCCTGAGACCCTTCCTATAACATGAGATGTGATGTCTCAATGCTTCTAATACCAAACCTGAGATCTTTCCAATAACATGAGATGTGATATCCAACTCCTTCCCATTCCAATCCTGAGACCCTTCCTATAGCATGAGATGTGATATCTCAAGGCCTCTAATACCAAACCTGAGATTGTTCCTCTAACATGAAATGTGATATCCAACTCCTTCCCCTTCCAAACCTGAGAGCCTTCCTATAGCATGAGATATGATAGCCAAGTCCTTCCAATTCCAATCCTGAGACCCTTCCTATAACATGAAATGTGATATCCAACTCCTTCCCATTCCAACCTGAGACCCTTCCTATAGCATGAGATGGGATATCTCAATGCTTCTAATACCAAACCTGAGACTCTTCCTATAACATGAGATGGGATATCCAACTCCTTCCCATTCCAATCCTGAGACCCTTCCGATAGCAGAGATGTGATATCTCAATGCTTATACCAAACCTGAGACCCTTCCTATGGCCTGAGATGTGATATCCAACTGCTTCCCATTCCAATCCTGAGACCCTTCCTATAGCATGAGATGTGATATCTCAATGCTTATACCAAATCTGAGACCCTTCCTATAGCATGAGATGTGATATCCAACTCCTTCCCATTCCAATCCTGAGACCCTTCCTATAGCATGAGATGTGATGCCTCAATGCTTCTAATACCAAACCTGAGATCCTTCCTATAACATGAGATGTGATATCCAACTCCTTCCGATTCCAATCCTGAGACCCTTATGATAGCATGAGATGTGATATCTCAATGCTTCTAATACCAAACCTGAGATCCTTCCTATAACATGAGATGTGATTTCCAAATCCTTCCCCTTCCAAACCTGAGACCCTCCCTTTAGCATGAGATGTGATATCCAACTCCTTCCCATTCCAATCCTGAGACCCTTCTGATAGCATGAGATGTGATATCTCAATGCCTCTAATACCAAACCTGAGATCCTACCTCTAACATGAAATGTGATATCCATCTCCTTCCCTTTCCAAACCTGAGACCCTGTCTATAGCATGAGATGTCATATACAACTCCTTCCCATTCCAATCCTGAGACCCTTCCTATAGCACGAGATGTGATATCTCAATGCTTATACCAAACCTGAGACCCTTCCTATAGCATGAGATGTGATATCCTACTCCTTCCCATTCCAATCCTGAGACCCTTCCTTTAGCATGAGATGTGATATCCAACTCCTTCCCATTCCAATCCTGAGACACTTCCGATAGCATGAGATGTGATATCCAACTCCTTCCGATTCCAATCCTGAGACCCTTATGATAGCATGAGATGTGATATCTCAATGCTTCTAATACCAAACCTGAGATCCTTCCTATAACATGAGATGTGATTTCCAAATCCTTCCCCTTCCAAACCTGAGACCCTCCCTTTAGCATGAGATGTGATATCCAACTCCTTCCCATTCCAATCCTGAGACCCTTCTGATAGCATGAGATGTGATATCTCAATGCCTCTAATACCAAACCTGAGATCCTACCTCTAACATGAAATGTGATATCCATCTCCTTCCCTTTGCAAACCTGAGACCCTGTCTATAGCATGAGATGTCATATACAACTCCTTCCCATTCCAATCCTGAGACCCTTCCTATAGCACGAGATGTGATATCTCAATGCTTATACCAAACCTGAGACCCTTCCTATAGCATGAGATGTGATATCCTACTCCTTCCCATTCCAATCCTGAGACCCTTCCTTTAGCATGAGATGTGATATCCAACTCCTTCCCATTCCAATCCTGAGACACTTCCGATAGCATGAGATGTGATATCCAACTCCTTCCGATTCCAATCCTGAGACCCTTATGATAGCATGAGATGTGATATCTCAATGCCTCTAATACCAAACCTGAGATCCTTCCTCTAACATGAAATGTGATATCCAACTCCTTCCCTTTCCAAACCTGAGAGCCTATCTATAGCATGAGATGTGATATCCAAGTCCTTCCCATTCCAATCCTGAGACACTTCCAATAGCAGAGATGTGATATCTCAATGCTTATACCAAACCTGAGACCCTTCCTATAACATGAGATGTGATATCCAACTCCTTCCCGTTCCAAACCTGAGACCCTTCCTTTAGCATGAGATGTGATATCCAGCTCCTTCCCAATCCAATCCTGAGACACTTCCGATAGCATGAGATGTGATATCTCAATGCTTCTAATAGCAAAACTGAGACCCTCCCTATAGCATGATATGTGATATCTAAGTCCTTCCCATTCCAATCCTGAGACCCTTCCTATAGCATGAGATGTGATATCTCAATGCTTCTACCAAACCTGAGACCCTTCCTTTAGCATGAGATGTGATAACCAACTCCTTCCCATTCCAATCCTGAGACCCTTCCTATAGCATGAGATGTGATATCTCAATACTTCTAATACCAAACCTGAGATCCTTCCGATAACATGAGATGTGATATCCAAATCCTTCCCCTTCCAAACCTGAGACCCTCCCTTTAGCATGAGATGTGATATCCAACTCCTTCCCATTCCAATCCTGAGACCCTTCTGATAGCATGAGATGTGATATCTCAATGCTTCTATACCAAACCTGAGATCCTTCCGATAGCATGAGATGTGATATCTCAATGCTTCTAATACCAAACCTGAGATCCTTCCTATAACATGAGATGTGATATCCAAATCCTTCCCCTTCCAAACCTGAGACCCTCCCTTTAGCATGAGATGCGATATCCAACTCCTTCCCATTCCAATCCTGAGACTCTTCTGATAGCATGAGATGTGATATCTCAATGCCTCTAATACCAAACCTGAGATCCTACCTCTAACATGAAATGTGATATCCAACTCTTTCCCCTTCCAAACCTGAGAGCCTTCCTATAGCATGAGATGTGATATCCAAGTCCTTCCCATTCCAATCCTGAGACCCTTCCTATAACATGAGATGTGATATCCAACTCCTTCCCATTCCAACCTGAGACCCTTCCTATAGCATGAGATGGGATATCCAACTCCTTCCAAATCCAATCCTGATACCCTTCCGATAGCATGAGATGTGATAACCCAATGCTTCTACCAAACCTGAGACCCATACTATGGCATGAGATGTGATATCAAACTCCTTCCCCTTCCAAACCTTAGACCCTTCCTTTATCATGAGATGTGATATCCAACTCCTTCCCATTCCATCCCTGAGACCCTTCCGATATCATGAGATGTGATATCTCAATGCTTCTAATATCAAACTTGAGACCCTCCCTATAGCATGAGATGTGATATCCAAGTCCTTCCCATTCCAATCCTGAGACCCTTCCTATAGCATGAGATGTGATATCTCAATGCTTCTAATACCAAACCTGAGACCCTTCTTATAACATGAGATGGGAATATCCAACTCCTTCCCATTCCAATCCTGAGACCCTTCCGATAGCAGAGATGTGATATCTCAATGCTTATACCAAACCTGAGATCCTTCCTATAACATGAGATGTGATATCCAACTCCTTCCCATTCCAATCCTGAGACACTTCCTATAGCATGAGATGTGATATCTCACTGCTTATACCAAACCTGAGACCCTTCCTATAGCATGAGATGTGATATCCAACTCCTTCCCATTCTAATCCTGAGACCCTTCCTATAGCATGAGATGTGATATCTCAATGCTTCTAATATCAAACTTGAGACCCTCCCTATAGCATGAGATGTGATATCCAAGTCCTTCCGATTCCAATCCTGAGACACTTCCTATAGCATGAGATGTGATATCTCAATGCTTCTAATACCAAACCTGAGACTCTTCCTATAACATTAGATGGGATATCCAACTCCTTCCCATTCCAATCCTGAGACCCTTCCGATAGCATGAGATGTGATGTCTCAATGCTTCTAATACCAAACCTGAGATCCTTCCTATAACATGAGATGTGATATCCAACTCCTTCCCATTCCAATCCTGAGACCCTTCCTATAGCATGAGATGTGATATCCAACTCCTTCCCATTCCAATCCTGAGACCCTTCCTATAGCATGAGATGTGATATCTCAATGCCTCTAATACCAAACCTGAGATCCTTCCTCTAACATGAAATGTGATATCGAACTCCTTCCCTTTCCAAACCTGAGAGCCTACCTATAGCATGAGATGTGATATCCAAGTCCTTCCCATTCCAATCCTTAGACCCTTCCTACAGCATGCAATATGATATCTCAATGATTCTAATAACAAACCTGAGACCCGTCCTATAACATGAGATGGGATATCCAACACCTTCCCATTCCAATCCTGAGACACTTCCGATAGCAGAGATGTGATATCTCAATGCTTATACCAAACCTGAGACCCTTCCTATAACATGAGATGTGATATCCAACTCCTTCCCATTCCAAACATGAGACCCTTCCTATAGCAAGAATGTAATATCCAACTCCTTCCCATTCCAATCCTGAGACCCTTCCTATAGCATGAAATGTGATATCTCAATGCTTATACCAAATCCGAGACCCTTCCTATAGCATGAGATGTGATATCCAACTCCTTCCCATTCCAATCCTGAGACCCTTCCTATAGCATGAGATGTGATGTCTCAATGCTTCTAATACCAAACCTGAGATCCTTCCTATAACATGAGATGTGATATCCAACCCCTTCCCATTCCAATCCTGAGACCCTTATGATAGCATGAGATGTGATATCTCAATGCCTCTAATACCAAACCTGAGATACTTCTGATAGCATGAGATGTGATATCTCAATGCTTCTAGTACCAAACCTGAGATCCTTCCTATAACATGAGATGTGATTTCCAAATCCTTCCACTTCCAAACCTGAGACCCTTCCTTTAGCATGAGATGTGATATCCAACTCCTTCCCATTCCAATCCTGAGACCCTTCTGATAGCATGAGATGTGATATTTCAATGCCTCTAATACCAAACCTGAGATCCTACCTCTAACATGAAATGTGATATCCATCTCCTTCCCTTTCCAAACCTGAGACCCTGCCTATAGCATGAGATGTGATATCAAAAGTCCTTCCCATTCCAATCCTGAGACCCTTCCTATAGCATGTGATGTGATATCTCAATGCTTATACCAAACCTGAGACCCTTCCTATGGCATGAGATGTCATATACAACTCCTTCCCATTCCAATCCTGAGACCCTTCTTATAGCATGAGATGTGATATCTCAATGCGTATACCAAACCTGAGACCCTTCCTATAGCATGAGATGTGATATCCAACTCCTTCCCATTCCAATCCTGAGACCCTTCCGATAGCAGAGATGTTATATCTCAATGCTTATACCAAACCTGAGACCCTTCCTATGGCCTGAGATGTCATATACAACTCCTTCCCATTCAAATCCTGAGACCGTTCCTATAGCATGAGATGTGATATCTCAATGCTTATACCAAATCTGAGACCCTTCCTATAGCATGAGATGTGATATCCATCTCCTTCCCATTCCAATCCCGAGACCCTTCCTATAGCATGAGATGTGATGTCTCAATGCTTCTAATACCAAACCTGAGATCCTTCCTATAACATGAGAAGTGATATCCAACTCCTTCCCATTCCAATCTTGAGACCCTTATGATAGCATGAGATGTGATATCTCAATGCCTCTAATACCAAACCTGAGATACTTCCGATAGCATGAGATGTGATATCTCAATGCTTCTAATACCAAACCTGAGATCCTTCCTATAACATGAGATGTGATTTCCAAATCCTTCCCCTTCCAAACCTGAGACCCTCCCTTTAGCATGAGATGTGATATCCAACTCCTTCCCATTCCAATCCTGAGACCCTTCTGATAGCATGAGATGTGATATTTCAATGCCTCTAATACCAAACCTGAGATCCTACCTCTAACATGAAATGTGATATCCATCTCCTTCCCTTTCCAAACCTGAGACCCTGCCTATAGCATGAGATGTGATATCCAAGTCCTTCCCATTACAATCCTGAGACCCTTCCTATAGCATGTGATGTGATATCTCAATGCTTATACCAAACCTGAGACCCTTCCTATGGCATGAGATGTCATATACAACTCCTTCCCATTACAATCCTGAGACCCTTCCTATAGCATGAGATGTGATATCTCAATGCTTATACCAAACCTGAGACCCTTGCTATAGCATGAGATGTGATATCCAACTTCTTCCCATTCCAATCCTGAGACCCTTCCTATAACATGAGATGTGATGTCTCAATGCTTCTAATACCAAACCTGAGATCTTTCCTATAACATGAGATGTGATATCCAACTCCTTCCCATTCCAATCCTGAGACCCTTCCTATAGCATGAGATGTGATATCACAATGCTTATACCAAACCTGAGACCGTTCCTATAGCTTGAGATGTGATATCCAACTCCTTCCCATTCCAATCCTGAGACCCTCCCTATAGCATGAGATGTGATATCTCAAGGCCTCTAATACCAAACCGGAGATCGTTCCTCTAACATGAAATGTGATATCCAACTCCTTCCCCTTCCAAACCTGAGAGCCTTCCTATAGCATGAGATATGATAGCCAAGTCCTTCCAATTCCAATCCTGAGACCCTTCCTATAACATGAAATGTGATATCCAACTCCTTCCCATTCCAACCTGAGACCCTTCCTATAGCATGAGATGGGATATCTCAATGCTTCTAATACCAAACCTGAGACTCTTCCTATAACATGAGATGGGATATCCAACTCCTTCCCATTCCAATCCTGAGACCCTTCCGATAGCAGAGATGTGATATCTCAATGCTTATACCAAACCTGAGACCCTTCCTATGGCCTGAGATGTGATATCCAACTGCTTCCCATTCCAATCCTGAGATCCTTCCTATAGCATGAGATGTGATATCTCAATGCTTATACCAAATCTGAGACCCTTCCTATAGCATGAGATGTGATATCCAACTCCTTCCCATTCCAATCCTGAGACCCTTCCTATAGCATGAGATGTGATGTCTCAATGCTTCTAATACCAAACCTGAGATCCTTCCTATAACATGAGATGTGATATCCAACTCCTTCCGATTCCAATCCTGAGACCCTTCCTATAGCATGAGATGTGATATCTCAATGCTTCTAATACCAAACCTGAGATCCTTCCTATAACATGAGATGTGATTTCCAAATCCTTCCCCTTCCAAACCTGAGACCCTCCCTTTAGCATGAGATGTGATATCCAACTCCTTCCCATTCCAATCCTGAGACCCTTCTGATAGCATGAGATGTGATATCTCAATGCCTCTAATACCAAACCTGAGATCCTACCTCTAACATGAAATGTGATATCCATCTCCTTCCCTTTCCAAACCTGAGACCCTCCGTTTAGCATGAGATGTGATATCCAACTCCTTCCCATTCCAATCCTGAGACCCTTCTGATAGCATGAGATGTGATATTTCAATGCCTCTAATACCAAACCTGAGATCCTACCTCTAACATGAAATGTGATATCCATCTCCTTCCCTTTCCAAACCTGAGACCCTGCCTATAGCATGAGATGTGATATCCAAGTCCTTCCCATTACAATCCTGAGACCCTTCCTATAGCATGTGATGTGATATCTCAATGCTTATACCAAACCTGAGACCCTTCCTATGGCATGAGATGTCATATACAACTCCTTCCCATTACAATCCTGAGACCCTTCCTATAGCATGAGATGTGATATCTCAATGCTTATACCAAACCTGAGACCCTTGCTATAGCATGAGATGTGATATCCAACTTCTTCCCATTCCAATCCTGAGACCCTTCCTATAACATGAGATGTGATGTCTCAATGCTTCTAATACCAAACCTGAGATCTTTCCTATAACATGAGATGTGATATCCAACTCCTTCCCATTCCAATCCTGAGACCCTTCCTATAGCATGAGATGTGATATCACAATGCTTATACCAAACCTGAGACCGTTCCTATAGCTTGAGATGTGATATCCAACTCCTTCCCATTCCAATCCTGAGACCCTGTCTATAGCATGAGATGTCATATACAACTCCTTCCCATTCCAATCCTGAGACCCTTCCTATAGCACGATATGTGATATCTCAATGCTTATACCAAACCTGAGACCCTTCCTATAGCATGAGATGTGATATCCAACTCCTTCCCATTCCAATCCTGAGACCCTTCCTTTAGCATGAGATGTGATATCCAACTCCTTCCCATTCCAATCCTGAGACCCTTCCTATAGCCTGAGATGTGATATCTCAATGCCTCTAATACCAAACCTGAGATCCTTCCTCTAACATGAAATGTGATATCCAACTCCTTCCCTTTCCAAACCTGAGAGCCTATCTATAGCATGAGATGTGATATCCAAGTCCTTCCCATTCCAATCCTGAGACACTTCCGATAGCAGAGATGTGATATCTCAATGCTTATACCAAACCTGAGACCCTTCCTATAACATGAGATGTGATATCCAACTCCTTCCCGTTCCAAACCTGAGACCCTTCCTTTAGCATGAGATGTGATATCCAGCTCCTTCCCATTCCAATCCTGAGACACTTCCGATAGCATGAGATGTGATATCTCAATGCTTCTAATATCAAAACTGAGACCCTCCCTATAGCATGTTATGTGATATCTAAGTCCTTCCCATTCCAATCCTGAGACCCTCCCTATAGCATGAGATGTGATATCTCAATGCTTCTACCAAACCTGAGACCCTTCCTTTAGCATGAGATGTGATAACCAACTCCTTCCCATTCCAATCCTGAGACCCTTCCTATAGCATGAGATGTGATATCTCAATACTTCTAATACCAAACCTGAGATCCTTCCGATAACATGAGATGTGATATCCAAATCCTTCCCCTTCCAAACCTGAGACCCTCCCTTTAGCATGAGATGTGATATCCAACTCCTTCCCATTCCAATCCTGAGACCCTTCTGATAGCATGAGATGTGATATCTCAATGCCTCTAATACCAAACCTGAGATCCTTCCTCTAACATGAAATGTGATATCCAACTCCTTCCCTTTCCAAACCTGAGAGCCTATCTATAGCATGAGATGTGATATCCAAGTCCTTCCCATTCCAATCCTGAGACACTTCCAATAGCAGAGATGTGATATCTCAATGCTTATACCAAACCTGAGACCCTTCCTATAACATGAGATGTGATATCCAACTCCTTCCCGTTCCAAACCTGAGACCCTTCCTTTAGCATGAGATGTGATATCCAGCTCCTTCCCATTCCAATCCTGAGACACTTCCGATAGCATGAGATGTGATATCTCAATGCTTCTAATAGCAAAACTGAGACCCTCCCTATAGCATGATATGTGATATCTAAGTCCTTCCCATTCCAATCCTGAGACCCTTCCTATAGCATGAGATGTGATATCTCAATGCTTCTACCAAACCTGAGACCCTTCCTTTAGCATGAGATGTGATAACCAACTCCTTCCCATTCCAATCCTGAGACCCTTCCTATAGCATGAGATGTGATATCTCAATACTTCTAATACCAAACCTGAGATCCTTCCGATAACATGAGATGTGATATCCAAATCCTTCCCCTTCCAAACCTGAGACCCTCCCTTTAGCATGAGATGTGATATCCAACTCCTTCCCATTCCAATCCTGAGACCCTTCTGATAGCATGAGATGTGATATCTCAATGCTTCTATACCAAACCTGAGATCCTTCCGATAGCATGAGATGTGATATCTCAATGCTTCTAATACCAAACCTGAGATCCTTCCTATAACATGAGATGTGATATCCAAATCCTTCCCCTTCCAAACCTGAGACCCTCCCTTTAGCATGAGATGCGATATCCAACTCCTTCCCATTCCAATCCTGAGACTCTTCTGATAGCATGAGATGTGATATCTCAATGCCTCTAATACCAAACCTGAGATCCTACCTCTAACATGAAATGTGATATCCAACTCTTTCCCCTTCCAAACCTGAGAGCCTTCCTATAGCATGAGATGTGATATCCAAGTCCTTCCCATTCCAATCCTGAGACCCTTCCTATAACATGAGATGTGATATCCAACTCCTTCCCATTCCAACCTGAGACCCTTCCTATAGCATGAGATGGGATATCCAACTCCTTCCAAATCCAATCCTGATACCCTTCCGATAGCATGAGATGTGATAACCCAATGCTTCTACCAAACCTGAGACCCATACTATGGCATGAGATGTGATATCAAACTCCTTCCCCTTCCAAACCTTAGACCCTTCCTTTATCATGAGATGTGATATCCAACTCCTTCCCATTCCATCCCTGAGACCCTTCCGATATCATGAGATGTGATATCTCAATGCTTCTAATATCAAACTTGAGACCCTCCCTATAGCATGAGATGTGATATCCAAGTCCTTCCCATTCCAATCCTGAGACCCTTCCTTTTAGCATGAGATGTGATATCTCAATGCTTCTAATACCAAACCTGAGACCCTTCTTATAACATGAGATGGGAATATCCAACTCCTTCCCATTCCAATCCTGAGACCCTTCCGATAGCAGAGATGTGATATCTCAATGCTTATACCAAACCTGAGATCCTTCCTATAACATGAGATGTGATATCCAACTCCTTCCCATTCCAATCCTGAGACACTTCCTATAGCATGAGATGTGATATCTCACTGCTTATACCAAACCTGAGACCCTTCCTATAGCATGAGATGTGATATCCAACTCCTTCCCATTCTAATCCTGAGACCCTTCCTATAGCATGAGATGTGATATCTCAATGCTTCTAATATCAAACTTGAGACCCTCCCTATAGCATGAGATGTGATATCCAAGTCCTTCCGATTCCAATCCTGAGACACTTCCTATAGCATGAGATGTGATATCTCAATGCTTCTAATACCAAACCTGAGACTCTTCCTATAACATGAGATGGGATATCCAACTCCTTCCCATTCCAATCCTGAGACCCTTCCGATAGCATGAGATGTGATGTCTCAATGCTTCTAATACCAAACCTGAGATCCTTCCTATAACATGAGATGTGATATCCAACTCCTTCCCATTCCAATCCTGAGACCCTTCCTATAGCATGAAATGTGATATACAACTCCTTCCCATTCCAATCCTGAGACCCTTCCTATAGCATGAGATGTGATATCTCAATGCCTCTAATACCAAACCTGAGATCCTTCCTCTAACATGAAATGTGATATCGAACTCCTTCCCTTTCCAAACCTGAGAGCCTACCTATAGCATGAGATGTGATATCCAAGTCCTTCCCATTCCAATCCTTAGACCCTTCCTACAGCATGCAATATGATATCTCAATGATTCTGATAACAAACCTGAGACCCGTCCTATAACATGAGATGGGATATCCAACACCTTCCCATTCCAATCCTGAGACACTTCCGATAGCAGAGATGTGATATCTCAATGCTTATACCAAACCTGAGACCCTTCCTATAACATGAGATGTGATATCCAACTCCTTCCCATTCCAAACATGAGACCCTTCCTATAGCAAGAATGTAATATCCAACTCCTTCCCATTCCAATCCTGAGACCCTTCCTATAGCATGAAATGTGATATCTCAATGCTTATACCAAATCTGAGACCCTTCCTATAGCATGAGATGTGATATCCAACTCCTTCCCATTCCAATCCTGAGACCCTTCCTATAGCATGAGATGTGATGTCTCAATGCTTCTAATACCAAACCTGAGATCCTTCCTATAACATGAGATGTGATATCCAACCCCTTCCCATTCCAATCCTGAGACCCTTATGATAGCATGAGATGTGATATCTCAATGCCTCTAATACCAAACCTGAGATACTTCTGATAGCATGAGATGTGATATCTCAATGCTTCTAGTACCAAACCTGAGATCCTTCCTATAACATGAGATGTGATTTCCAAATCCTTCCACTTCCAAACCTGAGACCCTCCCTTTAGCATGAGATGTGATATCCAACTCCTTCCCATTCCAATCCTGAGACCCTTCTGATAGCATGAGATGTGATATTTCAATGCCTCTAATACCAAACCTGAGATCCTACCTCTAACATGAAATGTGATATCCATCTCCTTCCCTTTCCAAACCTGAGACCCTGCCTATAGCATGAGATGTGATATCAAAAGTCCTTCCCATTCCAATCCTGAGACCCTTCCTATAGCATGTGATGTGATATCTCAATGCTTATACCAAACCTGAGACCCTTCCTATGGCATGAGATGTCATATACAACTCCTTCCCATTCCAATCCTGAGACCCTTCTTATAGCATGAGATGTGATATCTCAATGCGTATACCAAACCTGAGACCCTTCCTATAGCATGAGATGTGATATCCAACTCCTTCCCATTCCAATCCTGAGACCCTTCCGATAGCAGAGATGTTATATCTCAATGCTTATACCAAACCTGAGACCCTTCCTATGGCCTGAGATGTCATATACAACTCCTTCCCATTCAAATCCTGAGACCGTTCCTATAGCATGAGATGTGATATCTCAATGCTTATACCAAATCTGAGACCCTTCCTATAGCATGAGATGTGATATCCATCTCCTTCCCATTCCAATCCTGAGACCCTTCCTATAGCATGAGATGTGATGTCTCAATGCTTCTAATACCAAACCTGAGATCTTTCCTATAACATGAGAAGTGATATCCAACTCCTTCCCATTCCAATCTTGAGACCCTTATGATAGCATGAGATGTGATATCTCAATGCCTCTAATACCAAACCTGAGATACTTCCGATAGCATGAGATGTGATATCTCAATGCTTCTAATACCAAACCTGAGATCCTTCCTTTAACATGAGATGTGATTTCCAAATCCTTCCCCTTCCAAACCTGAGACCCTCCCTTTAGCATGAGATGTGATATCCAACTCCTTCCCATTCCAATCCTGAGACCCTTCTGATAGCATGAGATGTGATATTTCAATGCCTCTAATACCAAACCTGAGATCCTACCTCTAACATGAAATGTGATATCCATCTCCTTCCCTTTCCAAACCTGAGACCCTGCCTATAGCATGAGATGTGATATCCAAGTCCTTCCCATTACAATCCTGAGACCCTTCCTATAGCATGTGATGTGATATCTAAATGCTTATACCAAACCTGAGACCCTTCCTATAACATGAGATGTGATATCCAACTTCTTCCCGGTCCAAACCTGAGACCCTTCCTATAGCATATGTGATATCCAACTCCTTCCCATTCCAAACATGAGACCCTTCCTATAGCAAGAATGTAATATCCAACTCCTTCCCATTCCAATCCTGAGACCATTCCTATAGCATGAGATGTGATATCTCAATGCTTCTAATACCAAACCTGAGATCCTTCCTATGACATGAGATGTGATATCCAATTCCTCCCCATTCCAAACCTGAGAACCTTCCTACAGCATGCGATGTGATATCTCAATGCTTCTAATACCAAACCCGAGACCAGTCCTATAACATTAGATTGGATATCCAACTCCTTCCCCTTCCAAACCTGAGACCCTTCCTATAGCATGAGATGTGATATCCAACTTCTTCCCATTCCACTCCTGAGACCCTTCCTATAACATGAGATGTGATGTCTCAATGCTTCTAATACCAAACCTGAGATCTTTCCTATAACATGTGATGTGATATCCAACTCCTTCCCATTCCAATCCTGAGACCCTTCCTATAGCATGAGATGTGATATCTCAATGCTTATACCAAACCTGAGACCCTTCCTATAGCTTGAGATGTGATATCCAACTCCTTCCCATTCCAATCCTGAGACCCTTCCTATAGCATGAGATGTGATATCTCAAGGCCTCTAATACCAAACCTGAGATCCTTCCTCTAACATGAAATGTGATATCCAACTCCTTCCCCTTCCAAACCTGAGAGCCTTCCTATAGCATGAGATATGATATCCAAGTCCTTCCCATCCAATCCTGAGACCCTTCCTATAACATGAAATGTGATATCCAACTCCTTCCCATTCCAACCTGAGACCCTTCCTATAGCATGAGATGGGATATCCAATTCCTTCCAAATCCAATACTGATACCCTTCCGATAGTATGAGATGTGATATCCCAATGCTTCTACCAAACCTGAGACCCATACTATGGCATGAGATGTGATATCAAACTCCTTCCCATTCCAATCCTGAGACCCTACCTATAGCTTGAGATGTGATATCCAACTCCTTCCCATTCCAATTCTGAGACCCTTCCTATACCATGAGACTTGATATCTCAATGCTTCTAATACAAAACCTGAGACCCGTCCTATAACATGAGATTTGATATCCAAATCCTTCCCCTTCCAAACCTTAGACCCTTCCTTTATCATGAGATGTGATATCCAATTCCTTCCCATTCCAATCCTGAGACCCTTCCGATATCATGAGATTTGTTATCTCGATGCTTCTAATATCAAACTTGAGACCCTCCCTATAGCATGAGATGTGACATCCAAGTCCTCCCCATTCCAATCCTGAGACTCTTCCTATAGCATGAGATGTGATATCTCAATGCTTCTAATACCAAACCTGAGACCCTTCCTATAACATGAGATGGGATATCCAACTCCTTCCCATTCCAATCCTGAGACCCTTCCGATAGCAGAGATGTGATATCTCAATGCTTATACCAACCTGAGACCCTTCCTATGGCCTGATTTGACATATACAACTCCTTCCCATTCCAATCCTGAGACCCTTCCTATAGCATGAGATGTGATATCTCAATGATTATACCAAATCCGAGACCCTTCCTATAGCATGAGATGTGATATCCAACTCCTTCCCATTCCAATCCTGAGACCCTTCCTATAGCATGAGATGTGATATCTCAATGCTTCTAGTACCAAACCTGAGATCCTTCCTATAACCTGAGATGTGATTTCCAAATCCTTCCACTTCCAAACCTGAGACACTCCCTTTAGCATGAGATGTGATATCCAACTCCTTCCCATTCCAATCCTGAGACCCTTCTGATAGCATGAGATGTGATATTTCAATGCCTCTAATACCAAACCTGAGATCCTACCTCTAACATGAAATGTGATATCCATCTCCTTCCCTTTCCAAACCTGAGACCCTGCCTATTGCATGAGATGTGATATCAAAAGTCCTTCCCATTCCAATCCTGAGACCCTTCCTATAGCATGTGATGTGATATCTCAATGCTTATAACAAACCTGAGACCCTTCCTATGGCATGAGATGTCATATACAACTCCTTCCCATTCCAATCCTGAGACCCTTCCTATAGCATGAGATGTGATATCTCAATGCTTATACCAAACCTGAGACCCTTCCTATAGCATGAGATGTGATATCCAACTTCTTCCCATTCCAATCCTGAGACCCTTCCTATAACATGAGATGTTATGTCTCAATGCTTCTAATACCAAACCTGAGACCCTTCCTATAACATGAGATGGGATATCCAACTCCTTCCCATTCCAATCCTGAGACCCTTCCGATAGCAGAGATGTGATATCTCAATGCTTATACCAAACCTGAGACCCTTCCTATGGCCTGAGATGTCATATACAACTCCTTCCCATTCCAATCCTGAGACCGTTCCTATAGCATGAGATGTGATATCTCAATGCTTATACCAAATCTGAGACCCTTCCTATAGCATGAGATGTGATATCCAACTCCTTCCCATTCCAATCCTGAGACCCTTCCTATAGCATGAGATGTGATGTCTCAATGCTTCTAATACCAAACCTGAGATCCTTCCTATAACATGAGATGTGATATCCAACTCCTTCCCATTCCAATCCTGAGACCCTTATGATAGCATGAGATGTGATATCTCAATGCCTCTAATACCAAACCTGAGATACTTCCGATAGCATGAGATGTGATATCTCAATGCTTCTAATACCAAACCTGAGATCCTTCCTATAACATGAGATGTGATTTCCAAATCCTTCCCCTTCCAAACCTGAGACCCTCCCTTTAGCATGAGATGTGATATCCAACTCCTTCCCATTCCAATCCTGAGACCCTTCTGATAGCATGAGATGTGATATTTCAATGCCTCTAATACCAAACCTGAGATCCTACCTCTAACATGAAATGTGATATCCATCTCCTTCCCTTTCCAAACCTGAGACCCTGCCTATAGCATGAGATGTGATATCCAATTCCTTCCCATTACAATCCTGAGACCCTTCCTATAGCATGTGATGTGATATCTCAATGCTTATACCAAACCTGAGACCCTTCCTATGGCATGAGATGTCATATACAACTCCTTCCCATTCCAATCCTGAGACCCTTACTATAGCATGAGATGTGATATCTCAATGCTTATACCAAACCTGAGACCCTTCCTATAGCATGAGATGTGATATCCAACTTCTTCCCATTCCAATCCTGAGACCCTTCCTATAACATGAGATGTGATGTCTCAATGCTTCTAATACCAAACCTGAGATCTTTCCAATAACATGAGATGTGATATCCAACTCCTTCCCATTCCAATCCTGAGACCCTTCCTATAGCATGAGATGTGATATCTCAAGGCCTCTAATACCAAACCTGAGATTGTTCCTCTAACATGAAATGTGATATCCAACTCCTTCCCCTTCCAAACCTGAGAGCCTTCCTATAGCATGAGATATGATAGCCAAGTCCTTCCAATTCCAATCCTGAGACCCTTCCTATAACATGAAATGTGATATCCAACTCCTTCCCATTCCAACCTGAGACCCTTCCTATAGCATGAGATGGGATATCTCAATGCTTCTAATACCAAACCTGAGACTCTTCCTATAACATGAGATGGGATATCCAACTCCTTCCCATTCCAATCCTGAGACCCTTCCGATAGCAGAGATGTGATATCTCAATGCTTATACCAAACCTGAGACCCTTCCTATGGCCTGAGATGTGATATCCAACTGCTTCCCATTCCAATCCTGAGACCCTTCCTATAGCATGAGATGTGATATCTCAATGCTTATACCAAATCTGAGACCCTTCCTATAGCATGAGATGTGATATCCAACTCCTTCCCATTCCAATCCTGAGACCCTTCCTATAGCATGAGATGTGATGCCTCAATGCTTCTAATACCAAACCTGAGATCCTTCCTATAACATGAGATGTGATATCCAACTCCTTCCGATTCCAATCCTGAGACCCTTATGATAGCATGAGATGTGATATCTCAATGCTTCTAATACCAAACCTGAGATCCTTCCTATAACATGAGATGTGATTTCCAAATCCTTCCCCTTCCAAACCTGAGACCCTCCCTTTAGCATGAGATGTGATATCCAACTCCTTCCCATTCCAATCCTGAGACCCTTCTGATAGCATGAGATGTGATATCTCAATGCCTCTAATACCAAACCTGAGATCCTACCTCTAACATGAAATGTGATATCCATCTCCTTCCCTTTCCAAACCTGAGACCCTGTCTATAGCATGAGATGTCATATACAACTCCTTCCCATTCCAATCCTGAGACCCTTCCTATAGCACGAGATGTGATATCTCAATGCTTATACCAAACCTGAGACCCTTCCTATAGCATGAGATGTGATATCCTACTCCTTCCCATTCCAATCCTGAGACCCTTCCTTTAGCATGAGATGTGATATCCAACTCCTTCCCATTCCAATCCTGAGACACTTCCGATAGCATGAGATGTGATATCCAACTCCTTCCGATTCCAATCCTGAGACCCTTATGATAGCATGAGATGTGATATCTCAATGCTTCTAATACCAAACCTGAGATCCTTCCTATAACATGAGATGTGATTTCCAAATCCTTCCCCTTCCAAACCTGAGACCCTCCCTTTAGCATGAGATGTGATATCCAACTCCTTCCCATTCCAATCCTGAGACCCTTCTGATAGCATGAGATGTGATATCTCAATGCCTCTAATACCAAACCTGAGATCCTACCTCTAACATGAAATGTGATATCCATCTCCTTCCCTTTGCAAACCTGAGACCCTGTCTATAGCATGAGATGTCATATACAACTCCTTCCCATTCCAATCCTGAGACCCTTCCTATAGCACGAGATGTGATATCTCAATGCTTATACCAAACCTGAGACCCTTCCTATAGCATGAGATGTGATATCCTACTCCTTCCCATTCCAATCCTGAGACCCTTCCTTTAGCATGAGATGTGATATCCAACTCCTTCCCATTCCAATCCTGAGACACTTCCGATAGCATGAGATGTGATATCCAACTCCTTCCGATTCCAATCCTGAGACCCTTATGATAGCATGAGATGTGATATCTCAATGCCTCTAATACCAAACCTGAGATCCTTCCTCTAACATGAAATGTGATATCCAACTCCTTCCCTTTCCAAACCTGAGAGCCTATCTATAGCATGAGATGTGATATCCAAGTCCTTCCCATTCCAATCCTGAGACACTTCCAATAGCAGAGATGTGATATCTCAATGCTTATACCAAACCTGAGACCCTTCCTATAACATGAGATGTGATATCCAACTCCTTCCCGTTCCAAACCTGAGACCCTTCCTTTAGCATGAGATGTGATATCCAGCTCCTTCCCAATCCAATCCTGAGACACTTCCGATAGCATGAGATGTGATATCTCAATGCTTCTAATAGCAAAACTGAGACCCTCCCTATAGCATGATATGTGATATCTAAGTCCTTCCCATTCCAATCCTGAGACCCTTCCTATAGCATGAGATGTGATATCTCAATGCTTCTACCAAACCTGAGACCCTTCCTTTAGCATGAGATGTGATAACCAACTCCTTCCCATTCCAATCCTGAGACCCTTCCTATAGCATGAGATGTGATATCTCAATACTTCTAATACCAAACCTGAGATCCTTCCGATAACATGAGATGTGATATCCAAATCCTTCCCCTTCCAAACCTGAGACCCTCCCTTTAGCATGAGATGTGATATCCAACTCCTTCCCATTCCAATCCTGAGACCCTTCTGATAGCATGAGATGTGATATCTCAATGCTTCTATACCAAACCTGAGATCCTTCCGATAGCATGAGATGTGATATCTCAATGCTTCTAATACCAAACCTGAGATCCTTCCTATAACATGAGATGTGATATCCAAATCCTTCCCCTTCCAAACCTGAGACCCTCCCTTTAGCATGAGATGCGATATCCAACTCCTTCCCATTCCAATCCTGAGACTCTTCTGATAGCATGAGATGTGATATCTCAATGCCTCTAATACCAAACCTGAGATCCTACCTCTAACATGAAATGTGATATCCAACTCTTTCCCCTTCCAAACCTGAGAGCCTTCCTATAGCATGAGATGTGATATCCAAGTCCTTCCCATTCCAATCCTGAGACCCTTCCTATAACATGAGATGTGATATCCAACTCCTTCCCATTCCAACCTGAGACCCTTCCTATAGCATGAGATGGGATATCCAACTCCTTCCAAATCCAATCCTGATACCCTTCCGATAGCATGAGATGTGATAACCCAATGCTTCTACCAAACCTGAGACCCATACTATGGCATGAGATGTGATATCAAACTCCTTCCCCTTCCAAACCTTAGACCCTTCCTTTATCATGAGATGTGATATCCAACTCCTTCCCATTCCATCCCTGAGACCCTTCCGATATCATGAGATGTGATATCTCAATGCTTCTAATATCAAACTTGAGACCCTCCCTATAGCATGAGATGTGATATCCAAGTCCTTCCCATTCCAATCCTGAGACCCTTCCTATAGCATGAGATGTGATATCTCAATGCTTCTAATACCAAACCTGAGACCCTTCTTATAACATGAGATGGGAATATCCAACTCCTTCCCATTCCAATCCTGAGACCCTTCCGATAGCAGAGATGTGATATCTCAATGCTTATACCAAACCTGAGATCCTTCCTATAACATGAGATGTGATATCCAACTCCTTCCCATTCCAATCCTGAGACACTTCCTATAGCATGAGATGTGATATCTCACTGCTTATACCAAACCTGAGACCCTTCCTATAGCATGAGATGTGATATCCAACTCCTTCCCATTCTAATCCTGAGACCCTTCCTATAGCATGAGATGTGATATCTCAATGCTTCTAATATCAAACTTGAGACCCTCCCTATAGCATGAGATGTGATATCCAAGTCCTTCCGATTCCAATCCTGAGACACTTCCTATAGCATGAGATGTGATATCTCAATGCTTCTAATACCAAACCTGAGACTCTTCCTATAACATTAGATGGGATATCCAACTCCTTCCCATTCCAATCCTGAGACCCTTCCGATAGCATGAGATGTGATGTCTCAATGCTTCTAATACCAAACCTGAGATCCTTCCTATAACATGAGATGTGATATCCAACTCCTTCCCATTCCAATCCTGAGACCCTTCCTATAGCATGAGATGTGATATCCAACTCCTTCCCATTCCAATCCTGAGACCCTTCCTATAGCATGAGATGTGATATCTCAATGCCTCTAATACCAAACCTGAGATCCTTCCTCTAACATGAAATGTGATATCGAACTCCTTCCCTTTCCAAACCTGAGAGCCTACCTATAGCATGAGATGTGATATCCAAGTCCTTCCCATTCCAATCCTTAGACCCTTCCTACAGCATGCAATATGATATCTCAATGATTCTAATAACAAACCTGAGACCCGTCCTATAACATGAGATGGGATATCCAACACCTTCCCATTCCAATCCTGAGACACTTCCGATAGCAGAGATGTGATATCTCAATGCTTATACCAAACCTGAGACCCTTCCTATAACATGAGATGTGATATCCAACTCCTTCCCATTCCAAACATGAGACCCTTCCTATAGCAAGAATGTAATATCCAACTCCTTCCCATTCCAATCCTGAGACCCTTCCTATAGCATGAAATGTGATATCTCAATGCTTATACCAAATCCGAGACCCTTCCTATAGCATGAGATGTGATATCCAACTCCTTCCCATTCCAATCCTGAGACCCTTCCTATAGCATGAGATGTGATGTCTCAATGCTTCTAATACCAAACCTGAGATCCTTCCTATAACATGAGATGTGATATCCAACCCCTTCCCATTCCAATCCTGAGACCCTTATGATAGCATGAGATGTGATATCTCAATGCCTCTAATACCAAACCTGAGATACTTCTGATAGCATGAGATGTGATATCTCAATGCTTCTAGTACCAAACCTGAGATCCTTCCTATAACATGAGATGTGATTTCCAAATCCTTCCACTTCCAAACCTGAGACCCTTCCTTTAGCATGAGATGTGATATCCAACTCCTTCCCATTCCAATCCTGAGACCCTTCTGATAGCATGAGATGTGATATTTCAATGCCTCTAATACCAAACCTGAGATCCTACCTCTAACATGAAATGTGATATCCATCTCCTTCCCTTTCCAAACCTGAGACCCTGCCTATAGCATGAGATGTGATATCAAAAGTCCTTCCCATTCCAATCCTGAGACCCTTCCTATAGCATGTGATGTGATATCTCAATGCTTATACCAAACCTGAGACCCTTCCTATGGCATGAGATGTCATATACAACTCCTTCCCATTCCAATCCTGAGACCCTTCTTATAGCATGAGATGTGATATCTCAATGCGTATACCAAACCTGAGACCCTTCCTATAGCATGAGATGTGATATCCAACTCCTTCCCATTCCAATCCTGAGACCCTTCCGATAGCAGAGATGTTATATCTCAATGCTTATACCAAACCTGAGACCCTTCCTATGGCCTGAGATGTCATATACAACTCCTTCCCATTCAAATCCTGAGACCGTTCCTATAGCATGAGATGTGATATCTCAATGCTTATACCAAATCTGAGACCCTTCCTATAGCATGAGATGTGATATCCATCTCCTTCCCATTCCAATCCCGAGACCCTTCCTATAGCATGAGATGTGATGTCTCAATGCTTCTAATACCAAACCTGAGATCCTTCCTATAACATGAGAAGTGATATCCAACTCCTTCCCATTCCAATCTTGAGACCCTTATGATAGCATGAGATGTGATATCTCAATGCCTCTAATACCAAACCTGAGATACTTCCGATAGCATGAGATGTGATATCTCAATGCTTCTAATACCAAACCTGAGATCCTTCCTATAACATGAGATGTGATTTCCAAATCCTTCCCCTTCCAAACCTGAGACCCTCCCTTTAGCATGAGATGTGATATCCAACTCCTTCCCATTCCAATCCTGAGACCCTTCTGATAGCATGAGATGTGATATTTCAATGCCTCTAATACCAAACCTGAGATCCTACCTCTAACATGAAATGTGATATCCATCTCCTTCCCTTTCCAAACCTGAGACCCTGCCTATAGCATGAGATGTGATATCCAAGTCCTTCCCATTACAATCCTGAGACCCTTCCTATAGCATGTGATGTGATATCTCAATGCTTATACCAAACCTGAGACCCTTCCTATGGCATGAGATGTCATATACAACTCCTTCCCATTACAATCCTGAGACCCTTCCTATAGCATGAGATGTGATATCTCAATGCTTATACCAAACCTGAGACCCTTGCTATAGCATGAGATGTGATATCCAACTTCTTCCCATTCCAATCCTGAGACCCTTCCTATAACATGAGATGTGATGTCTCAATGCTTCTAATACCAAACCTGAGATCTTTCCTATAACATGAGATGTGATATCCAACTCCTTCCCATTCCAATCCTGAGACCCTTCCTATAGCATGAGATGTGATATCACAATGCTTATACCAAACCTGAGACCGTTCCTATAGCTTGAGATGTGATATCCAACTCCTTCCCATTCCAATCCTGAGACCCTCCCTATAGCATGAGATGTGATATCTCAAGGCCTCTAATACCAAACCGGAGATCGTTCCTCTAACATGAAATGTGATATCCAACTCCTTCCCCTTCCAAACCTGAGAGCCTTCCTATAGCATGAGATATGATAGCCAAGTCCTTCCAATTCCAATCCTGAGACCCTTCCTATAACATGAAATGTGATATCCAACTCCTTCCCATTCCAACCTGAGACCCTTCCTATAGCATGAGATGGGATATCTCAATGCTTCTAATACCAAACCTGAGACTCTTCCTATAACATGAGATGGGATATCCAACTCCTTCCCATTCCAATCCTGAGACCCTTCCGATAGCAGAGATGTGATATCTCAATGCTTATACCAAACCTGAGACCCTTCCTATGGCCTGAGATGTGATATCCAACTGCTTCCCATTCCAATCCTGAGATCCTTCCTATAGCATGAGATGTGATATCTCAATGCTTATACCAAATCTGAGACCCTTCCTATAGCATGAGATGTGATATCCAACTCCTTCCCATTCGAATCCTGAGACCCTTCCTATAGCATGAGATGTGATGTCTCAATGCTTCTAATACCAAACCTGAGATCCTTCCTATAACATGAGATGTGATATCCAACTCCTTCCGATTCCAATCCTGAGACCCTTCCTATAGCATGAGATGTGATATCTCAATGCTTCTAATACCAAACCTGAGATCCTTCCTATAACATGAGATGTGATTTCCAAATCCTTCCCCTTCCAAACCTGAGACCCTCCCTTTAGCATGAGATGTGATATCCAACTCCTTCCCATTCCAATCCTGAGACCCTTCTGATAGCATGAGATGTGATATCTCAATGCCTCTAATACCAAACCTGAGATCCTACCTCTAACATGAAATGTGATATCCATCTCCTTCCCTTTCCAAACCTGAGACCCTCCGTTTAGCATGAGATGTGATATCCAACTCCTTCCCATTCCAATCCTGAGACCCTTCTGATAGCATGAGATGTGATATTTCAATGCCTCTAATACCAAACCTGAGATCCTACCTCTAACATGAAATGTGATATCCATCTCCTTCCCTTTCCAAACCTGAGACCCTGCCTATAGCATGAGATGTGATATCCAAGTCCTTCCCATTACAATCCTGAGACCCTTCCTATAGCATGTGATGTGATATCTCAATGCTTATACCAAACCTGAGACCCTTCCTATGGCATGAGATGTCATATACAACTCCTTCCCATTACAATCCTGAGACCCTTCCTATAGCATGAGATGTGATATCTCAATGCTTATACCAAACCTGAGACCCTTGCTATAGCATGAGATGTGATATCCAACTTCTTCCCATTCCAATCCTGAGACCCTTCCTATAACATGAGATGTGATGTCTCAATGCTTCTAATACCAAACCTGAGATCTTTCCTATAACATGAGATGTGATATCCAACTCCTTCCCATTCCAATCCTGAGACCCTTCCTATAGCATGAGATGTGATATCACAATGCTTATACCAAACCTGAGACCGTTCCTATAGCTTGAGATGTGATATCCAACTCCTTCCCATTCCAATCCTGAGACCCTGTCTATAGCATGAGATGTCATATACAACTCCTTCCCATTCCAATCCTGAGACCCTTCCTATAGCACGATATGTGATATCTCAATGCTTATACCAAACCTGAGACCCTTCCTATAGCATGAGATGTGATATCCAACTCCTTCCCATTCCAATCCTGAGACCCTTCCTTTAGCATGAGATGTGATATCCAACTCCTTCCCATTCCAATCCTGAGACCCTTCCTATAGCCTGAGATGTGATATCTCAATGCCTCTAATACCAAACCTGAGATCCTTCCTCTAACATGAAATGTGATATCCAACTCCTTCCCTTTCCAAACCTGAGAGCCTATCTATAGCATGAGATGTGATATCCAAGTCCTTCCCATTCCAATCCTGAGACACTTCCGATAGCAGAGATGTGATATCTCAATGCTTATACCAAACCTGAGACCCTTCCTATAACATGAGATGTGATATCCAACTCCTTCCCGTTCCAAACCTGAGACCCTTCCTTTAGCATGAGATGTGATATCCAGCTCCTTCCCATTCCAATCCTGAGACACTTCCGATAGCATGAGATGTGATATCTCAATGCTTCTAATATCAAAACTGAGACCCTCCCTATAGCATGTTATGTGATATCTAAGTCCTTCCCATTCCAATCCTGAGACCCTCCCTATAGCATGAGATGTGATATCTCAATGCTTCTACCAAACCTGAGACCCTTCCTTTAGCATGAGATGTGATAACCAACTCCTTCCCATTCCAATCCTGAGACCCTTCCTATAGCATGAGATGTGATATCTCAATACTTCTAATACCAAACCTGAGATCCTTCCGATAACATGAGATGTGATATCCAAATCCTTCCCCTTCCAAACCTGAGACCCTCCCTTTAGCATGAGATGTGATATCCAACTCCTTCCCATTCCAATCCTGAGACCCTTCTGATAGCATGAGATGTGATATCTCAATGCCTCTAATACCAAACCTGAGATCCTTCCTCTAACATGAAATGTGATATCCAACTCCTTCCCTTTCCAAACCTGAGAGCCTATCTATAGCATGAGATGTGATATCCAAGTCCTTCCCATTCCAATCCTGAGACACTTCCAATAGCAGAGATGTGATATCTCAATGCTTATACCAAACCTGAGACCCTTCCTATAACATGAGATGTGATATCCAACTCCTTCCCGTTCCAAACCTGAGACCCTTCCTTTAGCATGAGATGTGATATCCAGCTCCTTCCCATTCCAATCCTGAGACACTTCCGATAGCATGAGATGTGATATCTCAATGCTTCTAATAGCAAAACTGAGACCCTCCCTATAGCATGATATGTGATATCTAAGTCCTTCCCATTCCAATCCTGAGACCCTTCCTATAGCATGAGATGTGATATCTCAATGCTTCTACCAAACCTGAGACCCTTCCTTTAGCATGAGATGTGATAACCAACTCCTTCCCATTCCAATCCTGAGACCCTTCCTATAGCATGAGATGTGATATCTCAATACTTCTAATACCAAACCTGAGATCCTTCCGATAACATGAGATGTGATATCCAAATCCTTCCCCTTCCAAACCTGAGACCCTCCCTTTAGCATGAGATGTGATATCCAACTCCTTCCCATTCCAATCCTGAGACCCTTCTGATAGCATGAGATGTGATATCTCAATGCTTCTATACCAAACCTGAGATCCTTCCGATAGCATGAGATGTGATATCTCAATGCTTCTAATACCAAACCTGAGATCCTTCCTATAACATGAGATGTGATATCCAAATCCTTCCCCTTCCAAACCTGAGACCCTCCCTTTAGCATGAGATGCGATATCCAACTCCTTCCCATTCCAATCCTGAGACTCTTCTGATAGCATGAGATGTGATATCTCAATGCCTCTAATACCAAACCTGAGATCCTACCTCTAACATGAAATGTGATATCCAACTCTTTCCCCTTCCAAACCTGAGAGCCTTCCTATAGCATGAGATGTGATATCCAAGTCCTTCCCATTCCAATCCTGAGACCCTTCCTATAACATGAGATGTGATATCCAACTCCTTCCCATTCCAACCTGAGACCCTTCCTATAGCATGAGATGGGATATCCAACTCCTTCCAAATCCAATCCTGATACCCTTCCGATAGCATGAGATGTGATAACCCAATGCTTCTACCAAACCTGAGACCCATACTATGGCATGAGATGTGATATCAAACTCCTTCCCCTTCCAAACCTTAGACCCTTCCTTTATCATGAGATGTGATATCCAACTCCTTCCCATTCCATCCCTGAGACCCTTCCGATATCATGAGATGTGATATCTCAATGCTTCTAATATCAAACTTGAGACCCTCCCTATAGCATGAGATGTGATATCCAAGTCCTTCCCATTCCAATCCTGAGACCCTTCCTTTTAGCATGAGATGTGATATCTCAATGCTTCTAATACCAAACCTGAGACCCTTCTTATAACATGAGATGGGAATATCCAACTCCTTCCCATTCCAATCCTGAGACCCTTCCGATAGCAGAGATGTGATATCTCAATGCTTATACCAAACCTGAGATCCTTCCTATAACATGAGATGTGATATCCAACTCCTTCCCATTCCAATCCTGAGACACTTCCTATAGCATGAGATGTGATATCTCACTGCTTATACCAAACCTGAGACCCTTCCTATAGCATGAGATGTGATATCCAACTCCTTCCCATTCTAATCCTGAGACCCTTCCTATAGCATGAGATGTGATATCTCAATGCTTCTAATATCAAACTTGAGACCCTCCCTATAGCATGAGATGTGATATCCAAGTCCTTCCGATTCCAATCCTGAGACACTTCCTATAGCATGAGATGTGATATCTCAATGCTTCTAATACCAAACCTGAGACTCTTCCTATAACATGAGATGGGATATCCAACTCCTTCCCATTCCAATCCTGAGACCCTTCCGATAGCATGAGATGTGATGTCTCAATGCTTCTAATACCAAACCTGAGATCCTTCCTATAACATGAGATGTGATATCCAACTCCTTCCCATTCCAATCCTGAGACCCTTCCTATAGCATGAAATGTGATATACAACTCCTTCCCATTCCAATCCTGAGACCCTTCCTATAGCATGAGATGTGATATCTCAATGCCTCTAATACCAAACCTGAGATCCTTCCTCTAACATGAAATGTGATATCGAACTCCTTCCCTTTCCAAACCTGAGAGCCTACCTATAGCATGAGATGTGATATCCAAGTCCTTCCCATTCCAATCCTTAGACCCTTCCTACAGCATGCAATATGATATCTCAATGATTCTGATAACAAACCTGAGACCCGTCCTATAACATGAGATGGGATATCCAACACCTTCCCATTCCAATCCTGAGACACTTCCGATAGCAGAGATGTGATATCTCAATGCTTATACCAAACCTGAGACCCTTCCTATAACATGAGATGTGATATCCAACTCCTTCCCATTCCAAACATGAGACCCTTCCTATAGCAAGAATGTAATATCCAACTCCTTCCCATTCCAATCCTGAGACCCTTCCTATAGCATGAAATGTGATATCTCAATGCTTATACCAAATCTGAGACCCTTCCTATAGCATGAGATGTGATATCCAACTCCTTCCCATTCCAATCCTGAGACCCTTCCTATAGCATGAGATGTGATGTCTCAATGCTTCTAATACCAAACCTGAGATCCTTCCTATAACATGAGATGTGATATCCAACCCCTTCCCATTCCAATCCTGAGACCCTTATGATAGCATGAGATGTGATATCTCAATGCCTCTAATACCAAACCTGAGATACTTCTGATAGCATGAGATGTGATATCTCAATGCTTCTAGTACCAAACCTGAGATCCTTCCTATAACATGAGATGTGATTTCCAAATCCTTCCACTTCCAAACCTGAGACCCTCCCTTTAGCATGAGATGTGATATCCAACTCCTTCCCATTCCAATCCTGAGACCCTTCTGATAGCATGAGATGTGATATTTCAATGCCTCTAATACCAAACCTGAGATCCTACCTCTAACATGAAATGTGATATCCATCTCCTTCCCTTTCCAAACCTGAGACCCTGCCTATAGCATGAGATGTGATATCAAAAGTCCTTCCCATTCCAATCCTGAGACCCTTCCTATAGCATGTGATGTGATATCTCAATGCTTATACCAAACCTGAGACCCTTCCTATGGCATGAGATGTCATATACAACTCCTTCCCATTCCAATCCTGAGACCCTTCTTATAGCATGAGATGTGATATCTCAATGCGTATACCAAACCTGAGACCCTTCCTATAGCATGAGATGTGATATCCAACTCCTTCCCATTCCAATCCTGAGACCCTTCCGATAGCAGAGATGTTATATCTCAATGCTTATACCAAACCTGAGACCCTTCCTATGGCCTGAGATGTCATATACAACTCCTTCCCATTCAAATCCTGAGACCGTTCCTATAGCATGAGATGTGATATCTCAATGCTTATACCAAATCTGAGACCCTTCCTATAGCATGAGATGTGATATCCATCTCCTTCCCATTCCAATCCTGAGACCCTTCCTATAGCATGAGATGTGATGTCTCAATGCTTCTAATACCAAACCTGAGATCTTTCCTATAACATGAGAAGTGATATCCAACTCCTTCCCATTCCAATCTTGAGACCCTTATGATAGCATGAGATGTGATATCTCAATGCCTCTAATACCAAACCTGAGATACTTCCGATAGCATGAGATGTGATATCTCAATGCTTCTAATACCAAACCTGAGATCCTTCCTTTAACATGAGATGTGATTTCCAAATCCTTCCCCTTCCAAACCTGAGACCCTCCCTTTAGCATGAGATGTGATATCCAACTCCTTCCCATTCCAATCCTGAGACCCTTCTGATAGCATGAGATGTGATATTTCAATGCCTCTAATACCAAACCTGAGATCCTACCTCTAACATGAAATGTGATATCCATCTCCTTCCCTTTCCAAACCTGAGACCCTGCCTATAGCATGAGATGTGATATCCAAGTCCTTCCCATTACAATCCTGAGACCCTTCCTATAGCATGTGATGTGATATCTCAATGCTTATACCAAACCTGAGACCCTTCCTATGGCATGAGATGTCATATACAACTCCTTCCCATTACAATCCTGAGACCCTTCCTATAGCATGAGATGTGATATCTCAATGCTTATACCAAACCTGAGACCCTTGCTATAGCATGAGATGTGATATCCA